>NW_027362762.1:653145669-654460669 GCF_046119375.1 Phyllobates terribilis
GAATATGTCCAGTCCAATATCCATTAAGTGAACACCGTCGGGCCGTATGAGGCCTGCTTTATCTCCTTCCAGTTGTCGGTGTCGTATCACTACACCGCCTCTGTCTCTTCTAAATTTTGCCATCTGAATATTTATTACCCGCCTTGTCCGTTCGATGGCCTTGATGTCTCGCTTACCTTGCCATACCGCTATTGGCACAATCTCTGACCATACTATAGCTAGTTTTGTGAAAAATTCTCTGAAGCGCTCAGTGTCTAGTTTCATTATTGCCATTAGTTATGCGCTCTTGTGATGACCTATGTAGTTTCCCCCGGCCTGAATAACTAAGATGACCAGACCTCTTGCCTCTCTCCCTACCTTGATTACCTCCATTAGTACCTGTGGCCATAGCAGGCCTCTAATACCTCTCCAGTTGAAATATGTGTTATGAAACTCTAATTTCCTCCCGCCTGGGCGGACTTTCGCCCTTTTTACTGCCCAATATATATGCGAGTGGCCTATCACCCACACTGTTGGCTTACTGTCACCTGTAAAAGAAACAAACCACATTAGGATAACAAGTCCGGTCTTATGTATCTCGCCAAACAAGTGGATCGCCATCTCCCTATCCTCTGAACTTCCGTTTCTGACAGTCCTGCTCTTGCTGCTTCCGTGGCCGCGCCTATGCGGAATGAGTGTGTCCCGTAATCTTTGGGGTGGTTCCCTGCCGATGTTATGCATTTTATTAAATATAGCTTGGAACTGGTATCTTGATAATTGCGTTCCATCAATGTGTGATAGGAAGAAATTAATTTGTGATCTGATGGTTATATATGTTTTTACTATTGTTACCTGACTCAGTGTACCATTTGTGGGTTGTAAAAGTACCCAAGTGCCCCTGCCTGCTGGAACCGTTTTCGATTGGCGTATGCATAGACGTATTGCATTATTGGCTATGACTACGTCCTGGAGTAATAAGCCTCCACTGGTGGTAATTTTGGATTGAGGGACTAATTCGCTTATGCATAGTGCCCTGAAGAAGGCGATCACAAATGCAGTAGACAGTAGTGTTGCTTCAAATTGTGAGTGTCATGTTAATGGTGTTAGGGATATGATGTGAGAAATCAGTTTTAGTGACACGGGATGGGACGTCTACACTCCTGACTTGGCTGACCCTTTTTCCACCCTTTTATGGATTGTCTGATGATGAATCTTTGTCACATCTCCCCAATTCAGTAGTTGGAAGTTAAATGCTACACCGGTCAGACACCGCTGCGCTGACGCCCCTGATATGCCCCTCATCATTAGCTGGTGGAGAAATTCTATGGTGACTTGTGATCTGGCTTGTTCACATTGGTCAACCCGTCTGCCTGCTACTAGTCGTGTCCACTCTTACCATGCCTTACCGTATGCTTGCCACGTCGACGGGGCAACTGACGCTCTGATTAATGGCATCAACTATTCGCCAAGAGATCCCATAGGGAGGGTGGGCAACTGCTGCCCAATGGGTGGGCGTTGGGGAAGAGCTCTGTGAAAATCTGCCAATTGAATTGTTATAAAGCGTTAGCAGCAGCTTTACACCCCTCAGCATAGTGGCTAGCGCGGACCCATACATTGTGTTTTAGGCACAGGAATGCTAGCCGGCATAGTAGGCTTAGCACTGGGAGAGACGATGATGCCATCTTATTAATGCAATGCGCTAGGCTGGTGTTTTTTGTTATGAAGCGTATATTTTTGTTAGCCAGGCGCGTGCCCCATATTTCTATTGCTACCACTATTGGGAAGAAAAATTATTTTCAGGGCTAGATGCAGTTAAAAATTATTATTAATTTCAAAGCTGGTGGAGCTTGGTATAGATGGCCTAATACAATGAGTACCACACAATGCTACAAGCCGAAATATTTTTTCAGAGCTAGATGCAGAAAAAAAATATTTTGAATTTTCAACCTGAAGGAGTTCAGTATAGATGGACTAATAGACCAAGTCCCACACACTGCTAGAAGCCGAAATATTTTTTCAGAGCTAGATGCAGAAAAAAATTATATTGAATTTGCAACCTGATGGAGGTCAGTATAGATGGACTAATAGAACAAGTCCCACACACTGCTAGAAGCCCAAATATTTCTTCAGAGCTAGATGCAGAAAAAAAATATATTGAATTTGCAACGTGATGGAGGTTAGTATAGATGGACTAATAGAACAAGTCCCACACACTGCTACAAGCCGAAATATTTTTTCAGAGCAAGAAGCAGAAAAAAATTATATTGAATTTCCAACCTGATGGAGGTCAGTATAGATGGACTAATAGAACAAGTCCCACACACTGCTAGAAGCCATAATATTTTTTCAGAGCTAGATGCAGATAAAAATTATTTTTAATTTGATTTGCAACCTGGTGGAGGTTAGTATAGATGGACAAATAGACCAAGTCCCACACACTGCTAGAAGCCCAAATATTTTTTCAGAGCTAGATGCAGAAAAAAATTATATTGAATTTGCAACCTGATGGAGGTCAGTATAGATGGACTAATAGAACTAGTCCCACACACTGCTAGAAGCCGAAATATTTTTTCAGAGCTAGATGCAGATAAAAATAATTTTTAATTTGCAACATGGTGGAGGTTAGTATAGATGGACTAATAGACCAAGTCCCACACACTGCTAGAAGCCGAAATATTTTTTCAGAGCTAGATGCAGAAAAAAATTATATTGAATTTGCAACCTGATGGAGGTCAGTATAGATGGACTAATAGAACAAGTCCCACATACTGCTAGAAGCCGAAATATTTTTTCAGAGCTAGATGCAGAAAAATTTATATTCAATTTTCAACCTGATGGAGGTCAGTATAGATGGACTGATAGAACAAGTCCCACATACTGCTAGAAGCCGAAATATTTTTTCAGAGCTAGATGCAGAAAAAAATTATATTGAATTTGCAGCCTGATGGAGGTTAGTATAGATGGACTAATAGAACAAGTCCCACACACTGCTAGAAGTAAAAAAATATTTTTTCAGAGATAGATGCAGAAAAAAATTATATTGAATTTGCAACCTGATGGAGGTCATTATAGATGGACTAATAGAACAAGTCCCACACACTGCTAGAAGCCCAAATAGTTTTTCAGAGCTAGATGGAGAAAAAATTATATTGAATTTGCAACCTGATGGAGGTTAGTATAGATGGACTAATAGAACAAGTCCCACACACTGCTAGAAGCCAAAATATTTTTTTAGAGCTAGATGCAGATAAAAATTATTTTTAATTTGCAACCTGGTGGAGGTTAATATAGATGGACTAATAGAACAAGTCCCACACACGGCTAGAGGCCAAAATATTTTTTCAGAGCTAGATGCAGAAAAAAATTATAATGAATTTGCAACCTGATGGAGGTCAGTATAGATGGACTAATAGAATAAGTCCCACACACTGCTAGAAGCCCAAATATTTTTTCAGAGCTAGATTCAGATAAAAATTATTTTTAATTTGCAACCTGGTGGAGGTTACTATAGATGGACTAATAGACCAAGACCCACACACTGCTAGAAGCCGAAATATTTTTTCAGAGCTAGATGCAGAAAAAAATTATATTGAATTTGCAACCTGATGGAGGTCAGTATAGATGGACTAATAGAACAAGTCCCACACACTGCTAGAAGCCCAAATATGTTTTCAGAGCTAGATGCAGAAAAAAATTACATTGAATTTTCAACCTGACGGAGTTTAGTATAGATGGACTAATAGACCACGTCCCACACACTGCTAGAAGCCGAAATATTTTTTCAGAGCTAGATGCAGAAAAAAATTATATTGAATTTGCAACCTGATGGAGGTCAGTATAGATGGACTAATAGAACAAGTCCCACACACTGCTAGAAGCCCAAATATTTTTTCAGAGCTAGATGCAGATAAAAATTATTTTTAATTTGCAACCTGGTGGAGGTTAATCTAGATGGACTAATAGACCAAGTCCCACACACTGCTAGAAGCCGAAATATTTTTTCAGAGCTAGATGCAGAAAAAAATTATATTGAATTTGCAACCTGATGGAGGTCAGTATAGATGGACTAATAGAACAAGTCCCACACACTGCTAGAAGTCGAAATATTTTTTCAGAGCTAGATGCAGAAACAAAATTATATTCAATTTGCAGCCTGATGGAGGTCAGTATAGATGGACTAATAGAACAAGTCCCACACACTGCTAGAAGCCCAAATATTTTTTCAGAGCTAGATTCAGATAAAAATTATTTTTAATTTGCAACCTGGTTGAGGTTAGTATAGATGGACTAATAGACCAAGTCCCACACACTGCTAGAAGCCGAAATATTTTTTCAGAGCTAGATGCAGAAAAAAATTATATTGAATTTGCAACCTGATGGAGGTCAGTATAGATGGACTAATAGAACAAGTCCCACACACTGCTAGAAGCCCAAATATTTTTTCAGAGCTAGATGCAGAAAAAAATTATATTGAATTTGCAACCTGATGGAGGTCAGTATAGATGGACTAATAGAACAAGTCCCACACACTGCTAGAAGCCAAACTATTTCTCCAGAGCTAGATGCAGAAAAAAATTATATTGAATTTGCAACCTGATGGAGTTCATTATAGATGGACTAATAGAACAAGTCCCACACACTGCTAGAAGCCCAAATATTTTTTCAGAGCTAGATGCAGATAAAAATTATTTTTAATTTGCAACCTGGTGGAGGTTAGTATAGATGGACTAATAGAACAAGTCCCACACACTGCTAGAAGCCCAAATATTTTTTCAGAGCTAGATGCAGAAAAAAATTATATTGAATTTGCAACCTGATGGAGGTCAGTATAGATGGACTAATAGAACAAGTCCCACACACTGCTAGAAGCTAAAATATTTTTTCAGAGCTAGATGCAGATAAAAATAATTTTTAATTTGCAACATGGTGGAGGTTAGTATAGATGGACTAATAGACCAAGTCCCACACACTGCTAGAAGCCGAAATATTTTTTCAGAGCTAGATGCAGAAAAAAATTATATTGAATTTGCAACCTGATGGAGGTCAGTATAGATGGACTAATAGAACAAGTCCCACATACTGCTAGAAGCCGAAATATTTTTTCAGAGCTAGATGCAGAAAAATTTATATTCAATTTTCAACCTGATGGAGGTCAGTATAGATGGAATGATAGAACAAGTCCCACATACTGCTAGAAGCCGAAATATTTTTTCAGAGCTAGATGCAGAAAAAAATTATATTGAATTTGCAACCTGATGGAGGTCATTATAGATGGACTAATAGAACAAGTCCCACACACTGCTAGAAGCCCAAATAGTTTTTCAGAGCTAGATGGAGAAAAAAATTATATTGAATTTGCAACCTGATGGAGGTTAGTATAGATGGACTAATAGAACAAGTCCCACACACTGCTAGAAGCCAAAATATTTTTTTAGAGCTAGATGCAGATAAAAATTATTTTTAATTTGCAACCTGGTGGAGGTTAGTATAGATGGACTAATAGAACAAGTCCCACACACTGCTAGAAGCCAAAATATTTTTTCAGAGCTAGATGCAGAAAAAAATTATATTGAATTTGCAACCTGATGGAGGTCAGTATAGATGGACTAATAGAATAAGTCCCACACACTGCTAGAAGCCCAAATATTTTTTCAGAGCTAGATTCAGATAAAAATTATTTTTAATTTGCAACCTGGTGGAGGTTAGTATAGATGGACTAATAGACCAAGACCCACACACTGCTAGAAGCCGAAATATTTTTTCAGAGCTAGATGCAGAAAAAAATTATATTGAATTTGCAACCTGATGGAGGTCAGTATAGATGGACTAATAGAACAAGTCCCACACACTGCTAGAAGCCCAAATATGTTTTCAGAGCTAGATGCAGAAAAAAATTACATTGAATTTTCAACCTGACGGAGTTTAGTATAGATGGACTAATAGACCAAGTCCCACACACTGCTAGAAGCCGAAATATTTTTTCAGAGCTAGATGCAGAAAAAAATTATATTGAATTTGCAACCTGATAGAGGTCAGTATAGATGGACTAATAGAACAAGTCCCACACACTGCTAGAAGCCCAAATATTTTTTCAGAGCTAGATGCAGATAAAAATTATTTTTAATTTGCAACCTGGTGGAGGTTAGTCTAGATGGACTAATAGACCAAGTCCCACACACTGCTAGAAGCCGAAATATTTTTTCAGAGCTAGATGCAGAAAAAAATTATATTGAATTTGCAACCTGATGGAGGTCAGTATAGATGGACTAATAGAACAAGTCCCACACACTGCTAGAAGTCGAAATATTTTTTCAGAGCTAGATGCAGAAACAAAATTATATTCAATTTGCAGCCTGATGGAGGTCAGTATAGATGGACTAATAGAACAAGTCCCACACACTGCTAGAAGCCCAAATATTGTTTCAGAGCTAGATTCAGATAAAAATTATTTTTAATTTGCAACCTGGTTGAGGTTAGTATAGATGGACTAATAGACCAAGTCCCACACACTGCTAGAAGCCGAAATATTTTTTCAGAGCTAGATGCAGAAAAAAATTATATTGAATTTGCAACTTGATGGAGTTCAGTATAGATGGACTAATAGAACAAGTCCCACACACTGCTAGAAGCCCAAATATTTTTTCAGAGCTAGATGCAGAAAAAAATTATATTGAATTTGCAACCTGATGGAGGTCAGTATAGATGGACTAATAGAACAAGTCCCACACACTGCTAGAAGCCAAAATATTTCTCCAGAGCTAGATGCAGAAAAAAATTATATTGAATTTGCAACCTGATGGAGGTCATTATAGATGGACTAATAGAACAAGTCCCACACACTGCTAGAAGCCCAAATATTTTTTCAGAGCTAGATGCAGATAAAAATTATTTTTAATTTGATTTGCAACCTGGTGGAGGTTAGTATAGATGGACAAATAGACCAAGTCCCACACACTGCTAGAAGCCCAAATATTTTTTCAGAGCTAGATGCAGAAAAAAATTATATTGAATTTGCAACCTGATGGAGGTCAGTATAGATGGACTAATAGAACTAGTCCCACACACTGCTAGAAGCCGAAATATTTTTTCAGAGCTAGATGCAGATAAAAATTATTTTTAATTTGCAACATGGTGGAGGTTAGTATAGATGGACTAATAGACCAAGTCCCACACACTGCTAGAAGCCGAAATATTTTTTCAGAGCTAGATGCAGAAAAAAATTATATTGAATTTGCAACCTGATGGAGGTCAGTATAGATGGACTAATAGAACAAGTCCCACATACTGCTAGAAGCCGAAATATTTTTTCAGAGCTAGATGCAGAAAAATTTATATTCAATTTTCAACCTGATGGAGGTCAGTATAGATGGACTGATAGAACAAGTCCCACATACTGCTAGAAGCCGAAATATTTTTTCACAGCTAGATGCAGAAAAAAATTATATTGAATTTGCAGCCTGATGGAGGTTAGTATAGATGGACTAATTGAACAAGTCCCACACACTGCTAGAAGCCAAAATATTTTTTCAGAGCTAGATGCAGAAAAAAATTATATTGAATTTGCAACCTGATGGAGGTCATTATAGATGGACTAATAGAACAAGTCCCACACACTGCTAGAAGCCCAAATAGTTTTTCAGAGCTAGATGGAGAAAAAAATTATATTGAATTTGCAACCTGATGGAGGTTAGTATAGATGGACTAATAGAACAAGTCCCACACACTGCTAGAAGCCAAAATATTTTTTTAGAGCTAGATGCAGATAAAAATTATTTTTAATTTGCAACCTGGTGGAGGTTAGTATAGATGGACTAATAGAACAAGTCCCACACACTGCTAGAAGTCGAAATATTTTTTCAGAGCTAGATGCAGAAACAAAATTATATTCAATTTGCAGCCTGATGGAGGTCAGTATAGATGGACTAATAGAACAAGTCCCACACACTGCTAGAAGCCCAAATATTGTTTCAGAGCTAGATTCAGATAAAAATTATTTTTAATTTGCAACCTGGTTGAGGTTAGTATAGATGGACTAATAGACCAAGTCCCACACACTGCTAGAAGCCGAAATATTTTTTCAGAGCTAGATGCAGAAAAAAATTATATTGAATTTGCAACTTGATGGAGGTCAGTATAGATGGACTAATAGAACAAGTCCCACACACTGCTAGAAGCCCAAATATTTTTTCAGAGCTAGATGCAGAAAAAAATTATATTGAATTTGCAACCTGATGGAGGTCAGTATAGATGGACTAATAGAACAAGTCACACACACTGCTAGAAGCCAAACTATTTCTCCAGAGCTAGATGCAGAAAAAAATTATATTGAATTTGCAACCTGATGGAGGTCATTATAGATGGACTAATAGAACAAGTCCCACACACTGCTAGAAGCCCAAATATTTTTTCAGAGCTAGATGCAGATAAAAATTATTTTTAATTTGCAACCTGGTGGAGGTTAGTATAGATGGACTAAGAGACCAAGTCCCACACACTGCTAGAAGCCGAAATATTTTTTCAGAGCTAGATGCAGAAAAAAATTATATTGAATTTGCAACCTGATGGAGGTCAGTATAGATGGACTAATAGAACAAGTCCTAAACACTGCTAGTAGCCCAAATATTTTTTCAGAGCTAGATGCAGAAAAAGATTATATTCAATTTGCAACCTGATGGAGGTTAGTATAGATGGACTAATAGAACAAGTCCCACACACTGCTAGAAGCCAAAATATTTTTTCAGAGCTAGATGCAGAAAAAAATTATATTGAATTTGCAACCTGTTGGAGGTCAGTATAGATGGACTAGTAGAACAATAGAACAAGTCCCAAACACTGCTAGAAGCCCAAACATTTTTTCAGAGCTAGATGCAGATAAAATTTATTTTTAATTTGCAACCTGGTGGAGGTTAGTATATATGGACTAATAGACCAAGTCCCACACACTGCTAGAAGCCGAAATATTTTTTCAGCGCTAGATGCAGAAAAAAATTAAATTGAATTTGCAACCTGATGGAGGTCAGTATAGATGGACTAATAGAACAAGTCCCACACACTGCTAGAAGCCAAAATATTTTTTCAGAGCTAGATGCAGAAAAAAATGATATTGAATTTGCAACCTGATGGAGGTCAGTATAGATGGACTAATATAACAAGTCCCACACACTGCTAGAAGCCGAAATATTTTTTCAGAGCTAGATGCAGATAAAAAATTTTTTTAATTTGCAACCAGATGGAGGTTAGTATATATGCAATAATAGAACAAGTCCCACACACTGCTACAAGCCAAAATATTTTTTCAGAGCTAGATGCAGATAAAAATTATATTGAATTTGCAACCTGATGGAGGTCAGTATAGATGGACTAATAGAACAAGTCCCACACACTGCTAGAAGCCCAAATATTTTTACAGAGCTAGATGCAGAAAAAAATTATATTGAATTTGCAACCTGATGGAGGGTAGTATAGATGGACTAATAGACCAAGTCCCACACACTGCTAGAAGCCAAAATATTTTTTCAGAGCTAGATGTAGAAAAAAATTATATTGAATTTGCAACCTGATGGAGGTTAGTATAGATGGAATAATTGAACAAGTCCCACACACTGCTAGAAGCCCAAATATTTTTTCAGAGCTAGATGCAGAAAAATATTATATTGAATTTGCAACCTGATGGAGGTTAGTATGTGTAGCGTCGGCGTCCCTGCCTCCTGCTAAGCAGGGACGCTGTTCCCCTCACCTCTCCGCTCCGTGCCCGGCGTCTTCCTCCCGCCCTGCTGGCAGCGCGCGCTGCCTCCCGGCCACGGTGCTTAGGGCGCGCGCGCGCGCGCTCCCCCTCTCTTAAAGGGGCCACGCTCCGTCCTAAGGAGTCACCGGCCAATGGCCGGAGGACTTCACCATATATAAGGCACCTCCTCCAAAATGGAGGTGCCCGAGCTATGTTGTTGCAAAGCCTTCACTCTGCTTCAGCCCTCAGGTCCCGTTGCCTGTTACCTGCCAGTCACCTGCCAGATTCCTCCTTGTTACCTGCCAGTCACCTGCCAGATTCCTGGCTGTTTCCTGCCAGTCACCTGCCAGATTCCTGCTTGATACCTGCCTGATATCCGTTTACCTGCTTGCAAGCCTGCGGTTCGACGGTCTGCCTTCCGACACCTGTCAGTCTGTCTATGGACCAGCCTGCCCGCTCACCTGGGAGCGCTCATCTGCTACCTGCCTGCTAGCCTACCTGGAGGCTCTGCCGTCACTTGCCGTGACCACCTGCCTGTCCAGGGACTCTTGCCTGCTCACCTGGGAGCGCTCACCTGCTACCTGTCTGCTAGCCTACCTGGAGGCTCTGCCGTCACTTGCCATGACCACCTGCCTGTCCAGGGACTCTTGCCTGCTCACCTGGGAGCGCTCACCTACTACCTGTCTGCTAGCCTACCTGGAGGCTCTGCCGTCACTTGCCGTGACCACCTGCCCGTCCAGAGACTCTTGCCCGCTCACCTGGGAGCGCTCACCTGCTACCTGCCTGCTAGCCTACCTGGAGGCTCTGCCGTCACTTGCCGTGACCACCTGCCTGTCCAAAGACTCTCGCCCGCTCACCTGGGAGCGCTCACCAGCCACTTGCCTGCTGTCCTTCTACCCAGAGACTGTCCCTGTCACTTGCCGTGAGTACCCGTCCTTCTACTCAGAGACTGTCCCTGTCACTTGCCGTGACTACCTGCCCTTCTACCCAGAGACTGTCCCTGTCACTTGCCGTGACTACCTGCCCTTCTACTCAGAGACTGTCCCTGTCACTTGCCGTGACTACCTGCCCTTCTACCCAGAGACTGTCCCTGTCACTTGCCGTGACTACCTGCCCGTCTTCCCTGGGAGCCACCAGCTTCCTTACAAGGACCGCCCCCTTGTATAGTTGCTCAGAGGTTCCGCCTCCCAGACCCGTTACAGTTGGCTCGGGCCATGGAACTCGGTGGCACCCAAGCTCCCTCGCTCTCGGAACTATGTCATGAACTTGTCCCGTCAGAGGTCCCAACAGGAGTCCATCCTGAGTCACCTGCGGAATGTCAACTCTCGCCTGGACACTCTGACTGCTCCACCAGCTACCACCGCTAGTGTCATGACTCGCAACCCGGCAGCGCCGCTGCCCATCAATACCATGGTATCCTGCCCCGGACCCCGGCTTTCTGCACCTCCTCGCTTCGGAGGTGACTCCGCTCAAGCTCGGGGCTTCATAAACCAGTGCACCCTGCACTTTGAACTTTTGTCCCACCAGTTTATCTCTGACCGGTCCAAAGTAGTCTTTATCATGTCCCACCTCACGGGGGAGGCTCTGGCTTGGCTAAATCCTCTATGGGAGAGAGGAGACCCCCTGGTGTCTGACCTGCCAGCCTTTCTCACGGCTTTCCGGAAAGTCTTCGACGAACCCGGACGGAAGACCTCATCCGCATTGTCTCTGCTACGACTCCATCAAGGAAATCTCACCGTAGGCCAACATGCCATATGGTTCCGTACCCTTGCTTCGGAGCTGGCCTGGGATAATGACGCCCTGGTGTCTGTCTTCTGGGAGGGTCTGTCCGGCCGTATTAAAGATGAACTCGCCGGTCGGGACATTCCTACCACTCTCGACGACTTAATAACACTTGCCACCCGGATTGACATCCGGTTCCAGGAGCACGCCAAAGAGGTCACCCGTGAGAGGAGGTTCCCACGTCTAGCTCCTACCTTCCAGAAACCCGTCACTCCCTCCGTTACTCCCCAGGCACACTCACCTGAGCCTATGCAGGTCGACAAAACCAAGATGGTCAAAACCCGTCAAGACTTACGCCGTGCCGAGGGGAGCTGCTTCTACTGTGGCAGTAAGGAGCACCGGATCCGTTCCTGCCCAGAGAGGTCGGGAAACGCCTGTGTCTAGGATCGCTCAGAGAGGTCGACCTAGACAAAAGTAAACCCTCTCCATCCCTGATGCTGTCAGTCTCTATCATCTGCGGAGAGAACCGCTATTTTGAACTGGCTCAACTTGACTCTGGAGCTGCTGGAAATCTCATCTCTCAATCCCTGGTAGAGAAATACCGTATTCCCACCAAACCTCTGGCCGTATCTTTATCTGTCGCCGCCGTGGATGGGGGCCTCTTACCACATCCCATCCAACTCATCACCGAATCTCTAACTCTACTGGTGGGAAAGCTGCATTCTGAGAGCATCTCCTTTCATGTTCTGCCTGGACTCTCTCACGCACTCTTGCTAGGCCTACCTTGGCTCCAGAAACATGCACCCGTGCTTGACTGGCAGACCGGAGAAGTCCTTCGCTGGGGGACAGGACTGCCATAAGACTTGTCAGGTTCCCGTTTATCCTGCTCGTCCTTCTCCTACCCCAGTCAATCTACCCGGTCTACCGGTTCCCTATTGGTCTTATGCGGATGTCTTCAATAAAAAAGAAGCAGAGACATTACCCCCTCATAGACCATACGACTGCCCAATCGACATGATACCCGGCTCTACTCCTCCCCGTCGGCGTATCTACCCTTTGTCCATGGCAGAGACCCGGTCCATGTCAGAATATATTGAGGAGAATCTGGCCCGGGGATTTATCCGGAAGTCTACCTCCCCGGCGGGAGCAGGCTTCTTCTTCGTCAAAAAGAAGGATGGCTCACTCCGTCCATGTATAGATTATAGAGGCCTTAACCAGATTACAGTGAAGAATAAATACCCCCTCCCGCTCATTCCTGAATTATTTGACCGTCTGAGGGGGGCTAGAATCTTCACCAAACTGGATCTCCGTGGGGCGTACAACCTGGTCCGTATCCGTCAGGGGGATGAGTGGAAGATGGCATTCAACACCCGGGACGGCCACTATGAGTACCTTGTAATGCCCTTCGGTCTCTGTAACGCTCCTGCCGTCTTTCAAGAGTTGGTCAATGACATCTTCCGTGACCTTCTCTACTCCTGCGTGGTGGTGTACCTGGACGACATCTTGGTCTTCTCTCCGGACCTTCCTACTCACCGGAGGGATGTTCGTCAGGTCCTGCTCAGGCTCAGGCAGAATCACCTCTACGCTAAATATGAGAAGTGCATCTTTGAACAGACCTCTCTTCCATTTCTGGGCAACATAATCTCTCAGACCGGCCTACAAATGGATCCTGAGAAACTGTCTGCCATCCAGAAGTGGCCCCGACCAGAGGGGTTGAAGGCTATTCAGCGGTTCCTGGGCTTCGCCAACTATTACCGCCTCTTCATACCGCACTTCTCTTCCCGGACTGCCCCTATCTCTGCGCTCACCCGTAAGGGCACTAATCCCAGAAGATGGCCGCCCAAAGCTGAGGAGGCCTTTCTTTCCTTAAAACAGGCTTTCTCCTCCGCCCCGGTGCTGCATTGTCCGGACGGCAACAAACAATTCTTCCTAGAAGTTGACGCTTCCTCCTCCGGAGCCGGGGCGGTACTTACCCAAAAGTCATCTTCCGGAAGAATGGTAACCTGCGTTTTTTTCTCCAAACTCTTCTCCTCTTCTGAGCGCAGTTATTCTATTGGAGACCGAGAATTGTTAGCCATTAAGCTGGCACTGGAGGAGTGGCGTTACCTGCTCGAGGGGGCTCTTCACCCGGTAATAATTTACACGGACCACAAGAACTTGGCTTACCTTCAGAGCGCCCAGAGACTTATCCCGCGCCAAGCCTGGTGGTCCTTGTTTTTTGCCCGCTTTGATTTTGTTCTTCATTTTCGCCCGGCAAACAAAAACATCAAAGCTGACGCCTTGTCCCGATCCTTCCTGGTATCTGATCTAGAGGAGGAACCTAAGCACATCATTGATCCCGCCAGAGTAATGCAAGTGGCCCCCGTGAATCTAAATCTTCTCCCTCCCGGTAAGACGTTCGTAACTGTACCTGATCGGAGGAGGGTCCTACACTGGGGTCACTTGTCTAAGCTAGCTGGCCACACCGGTCAGAAAAAGACCCTCCAGCTCATTACCCGGCATTACTGGTGGCCTACCCTGCACAAGGATGTAATAGACTTTGTTTCTGCCTGTGTGTCTTGCGCCCGCAACAAAGTTCCGAGACACCTGCCAGCCGGTCGCCTCCTTCCTCTTCCAGTACCTGCTGCCCCGTGGCAGCATATAGCTATGGACTTTATAACGGATCTCCCTGTCTCTGCCGGTTGTACGGTCATTTGGGTGGTCGCTGATCGCTTTTCCAAGATGGCGCAGTTCATTCCCCTGCCGGGCCTCCCGTCTGCACCCGAACTGGCAAAAGACTTTATCCGCCACATCTTCCGTCTCCATGGCCTGCCCCTCCACATCGTGTCAGATCGTGGGATTCAGTTCACCTCACGCTTCTGGAGAGCCACATGTAAGTTGCTTGACGTCACTCTGGACTTCTCCTCCGCTTACCATCCACAGTCCAATGGTCAAGTGGAGCGGATCAATCAGAACCTGACCAGTTACCTCCGGCACTTCGTTAATGCCCACCATTCGGACTGGGTGGATCTCCTACCATGGGCCGAGTTCTCTTACAATAATCACGAGAGCGAATCTTCCTCCAAATCTCCGTTTTTTGTAGTCTTTGGTCAGCATCCTCGGATCCCGTTTCCCGTCTCCACTTCGGTGGACAATCCGCTGCGGAATCTCTCTTTAGCAAATTCTCCTCCATTTGGGAGAGTACCCGATCCGCACTCCTTCGGTCGTCCGAGCGGATGAAAAAACACGCTGACAAAAAACGCCTGGATCCTCCACAATTCCGTCCTGGAGATAAAGTCTGGCTCTCGTCCAAGTATGTCCGGCTCAAGGTTCCTTCCTACAAGTTAGGGCCTCGGTTCATCGGCCCACTGGAAGTTATCAAACAGATCAATCCGGTGGCCTATAAATTGAAACTCCCGGCCAACCTACGGATCCCTAACTCCTTCCATGTATCTCTCCTCAAACCCGTGGTACTTAACTCTTTTTCCAAGTCTACAGGTACGCCTTCTGCTCCGGTTTCCGCTGAGAATGAGTTTGAGGTAGAGAACATTCTGGCCACCAAAAGGGTAAGAGGAAAAACCTTTTTTCTGGTAGATTGGAAGGGGTTTGGTCCTGAGGAGAGAACGTGGGAGCCTCGGGAGAACATCCATGCCCCTCTCATCCTTGATAAATTTATCTCTGGCCTAAAAAAGGGGGGGCCTAAAGGGGGGGGTACTGTAGCGTCGGGGTCCCTGCCTCCTGCTAGGCAGGGACGCTGTTCCCCTCACCTCTCCGCTCCGTGCCCGGCGTCTTCCTCCCGCCCTGCTGGCAGCGCGCGCTGCCTCCCGGCCACGGTGCTTAGGGCGCGAGTGCGCGCGCTCCCCCTCTCTTAAAGGGGCCGCGCGCGCCTTCCTAAGGAGTCCCCGGCCAATGGCCGGAGGACTTCACCATATATAAGGCACCTCCTCCAAAATGGAGGTGCCCGAGCAATGTTGTTGCAAAGCCTTCACTCTGCTTCAGCCCTCAGGTCCCGTTGCCTGTCACCTGCCAGTCACCTGCCAGATTCCTGCTTGTTACCTGCCAGTCACCTGCCAGATTCCTGCCTGTTTCCTGCCAGTCACCTGCCAGATTCCTGCTTGATACCTGCCTGATATCTGTTTACCTGCTTGCAAGCCTGCGGTCCGACAGTCTGCCTTCCGACACCTGTCAGTCTGTCTATGGACCAGCCTGCCCGCTCACCTGGGAGCGCTCATCTGCTACCTGCCTGCTAGCCTACCTGGAGGCTCTGCCGTCACTTGCCGTGACCACCTGCCTGTCCAGAGACTCTTGCCCGCTCACCTGGGAGGGCTCACCTGCTACCTGCCTGCTAGCCTACCTGGAGGCTCTGCCGTCACTTGCCATGACCACCTGCCTGTCCAAAGATTCTCGCCCGCTCACCTGGGAGCGCTCACCAGCCACCTGCCTGCTGTCCTTCTACTCAGAGACTGTCCCTGTCACTTGCCGTGAGTACCCGTCCTTCTACTCAGAGACTGTCCCTGTCACTTGCCGTGACTACCTGCCCTTCTACCCAGAGACTGTCCCTGTCACTTGCCGTGACTACCTGCCCTTCTACCCAGAGACTGTCCCTGTCACTTGCTGTGATTACCTGCCCTTCTACTCAGAGACTGTCCCTGTCACTTGCCGTGACTACCTGCCCTTCTACCCAGAGACTGTCCCTGTCACTTGCCGTGACTACCTGCCCGTCTTCCCTGGGAGCCACCTGCTTCCTTACAAGGACCGCCCCCTTGTATAGTTGCTCAGAGGTTCCGCCTCCCAGACCCGTTACAGTATGGATGGACAAATAGAACATGTCCCATACACTGCTAGAAGCCGAAATATTTTTTCAGAGCTAGATGCAGAAAAATTTTTTATTGAATTTGCGACCTGATGGAGGTCAGTATAGATGGACTAATAGAACAAGTCCCACACACTGCTAGAAGCTGAAATATTTTTTCAGAGCTAGAGGCAGAAAAAAATTATATTGAATTTGCAACCTGATGGAGGTTAGTATAGATGGACTAATAGAACAAGTCCCACACACTGCTAGAAGCCGAAATATTTTTTTAGAGCTAGATGCAGAAAAAAATTATATTGAATTTGCAACCTGATGGAGGTCAGTATAGATGGACTAATAGAACAAGTCCCACACACTGCTAGAAGCCCAAATATTTTTTCAGAGCTAGATGCAGAAAAAAATTATATTGAATTTGCAACCTGATGGAGGTTAGTATAGATGGACTAATAGAACAAGTCCCACACACTGCTAGAAGCTAAAATATTTTTTTAGAGCTAGATGCAGATAAAAATTATTTTTAATTTGCAACCTGGTGGAGGTTAGTATAGATGGACTAATAGACCAAGTCCCACACACTGCTAGAAGCCAAAATATTTTTTCAGAGCTAGATGCAGAAAAAAATTATATTGAATTTGCAACCTGATGGAGGTCAGTATAGATGTACTAATAGAACAAGTCCCACACACTGCTAGCAGCCCAAATATTTTTTCAGAGCTAGATGCAGATAAAAATTATTTTTAATTTTCAACCTGGTGGAGGTTAGTATAGATGGACTAATAGACCAAGTCCCACACACTGCTAGAAGAAGAAATATTTTTTCAGAGCTAGATGCAGAAAAAAATTATATTGAATTTACGACCTGATGGAGGTCAATATAGATGGACTAATAGAACAGGTCCCACACACTGCTAGAAGCCGAAATATTTTATTAGCGCTAGATGCAGAAAAAAATTATATTGAATTTGCAACCTGATGGAGGTCAGTATAGATGGACTAATAGAACAAATCCCACACACTGCTAGAAGCCCAAATATTTTTTCAGAGCTAGATGCAGACAAAAATTATTTTTAATTTGCAACCTGGTGGAGGTTAGTATAGATGGACTAATAGACCATGTCCCACACACTGCTAGAAGCCGAAATATTTTTTCAGAGCTAGATGCAGAAAAAAATTATATTGAATTTGCAACCTGATGGAGGTCAGTATAGATGGACTAATAGAACAAGTCCCACACACTGCTAGAAGCCGAAATATTTTTTCAGAGCTAGATGCAGAAAAAAATTATATTGAATTTGCAACCTGATGGAGGTCAATATAGATAGACTAATAGAACAAGTCCCACACACTGCTAGAAGCCCAAATATTTTTTCAGAGCTAGATGCAGAAAAAAATTATATTGAATTTGCAACCTGATGGAGGTCAGTATATATGGACTAATAGAACAAGTCCCACACACTGCTAGAAGCCCAAATATTTTTTCAGAGCTAGATGCAGAAAAAAATTATATTGAATTTGCAACCTGATGGAGGTTAGTATAGATGGACTAATAGAACAAGTCCCACACACTGCTAGAAGCTGAAATATTTTTTAGAGCTAGATGCAGAAAAAAATTATATTGAATTTGCAACCTGATGGATGTCAGTATAGATGGACTAATAGAACAAGTCCCATGCACTGCTAGAAGCCAAATATTTTTTCAGAGCTAGATGCAGAAAAAAATTATATTGAATTTGCAACCTGATGTTGGTTAGTATAGATGGACTAATAGACCAAGTCCCACACACTGCTAGAAGCCGAAATATTTTTTCAGAGCTAGATGCAGAAAAAAATTATATTGAATTTGCAACCTGATGGAGGTCAGTATAGATGGACTAATAGAACAAGTCCCACACACTGCTAGAAGCCGAAATATTTTTTCAGAGCTAGATGCAGAAAACAATTATATTGAATTTGCAACCTGATGGAGGTCAGTATAGATGGACTAATAGAACAAGTCCCACACACTGCTAGAAGCCCAAATATTTTTTCAGAGCTAGATGCAGAAAAAAATTATATTGAATTTGCAACCTAATGGAGGTCAGTATAGATGGACTAATAGAACATGTCCCACACACTGCTAGAAGCCGAAATATTTTTCAGAGCTAGATGCAGAAAAAAGTTATAATGAATTTGCAACCTGATGGAGGTCAGTATAGATGGACTAATAGAACAAATCCCACACACTGCTAGAAGCCCAAATATTTTTTCAGAGCTAGATGCAGACAAAAATTATTTTTAATTTGCAACCTGGTGGAGGTTAGTATAGATGGACTAATAGACCATGTCCCACACACTGCTAGAAGCCGAAATATTTTTTCAGAGCTAGATGCAGAAAAAAATTATATTGAATTTGCAACCTGATGGAGGTCAGTATAGATGGACTAATAGAACAAGTCCCACACACTGCTAGAAGCCGAAATATTTTTTCAGAGCTAGATGCAGAAAAAAATTATATTGAATTTGCAACCTGATGGAGGTCAGTATAGATAGACTAATAGAACAAGTCCCACACACTGCTAGAAGCCCAAATATTTTTTCAGAGCTAGATGCAGAAAAAAATTATATTGAATTTGCAACCTGATGGAGGTCAGTATAGATGGACTAATAGAACAAGTCCCACACACTGCTAGAAACCCAAATATTTTTTCAGAGCTAGATGCAGAAAAAAATTATATTGAATTTGCAACCTGATGGAGGTTAGTATAGATGGACTAATAGACCAAGTCCCACACACTGCTAGAAGCCGAAATATTTTTTCAGAGCTAGATGCAGAAAAAAATTGTATTGAATTTGCAACCTGATGGAGGTCAGTATAGATGGACTAATAGAACAAGTCCCATGCACTGCTAGAAGCCAAATATTTTTTCAGAGCTAGATGCAGAAAAAAATTATATTGAATTTGCAACCTGATGTTGGTTAGTATAGATGGACTAATAGAACAAGTCCCATACACTGCTAGAAGCCCAGATATTTTTTCAGAGCTAGATGCAGAAAAAAATTATATTGAATTTGCAACCTGATGGAGGTCAGTATAGATGGACTAATAGAACAAGTCCCACACACTGCTTGAAGCCCAAATATTTTTTCAGAGCTAGATGCAGATAAAAATTATTTTTAAATTGCAACCTGGTGGAGGTTAGCATAGATGGACCAATAGAACAAGTCCCACACACTGCTAGAAGTCGAAATATTTTTTCAGAGCTAGATGCAGAAAAAAATTATATTGAATTTGCAACCTGATGGAGGTCAGTATAGATGGACTAATATAACAAGTCCCACACACTGCTAGAAGCCGAAATATTTTTTCAGAGCTAGATTCAGATAAAAATTATTTTTAATTTGCAACTTGATGGAGGTCAGTATAGATGGACTAATAGAACAAGACCCACACACTGCTAGAAGCCGAAATATTTTTTCAGAGCTAGATGCAGAAAAAAATTATATTGAATTTGCAACTTGATGGAGGTCAGTATAGAAGGGCTAATAGAACAAGTCCCACACACTGCTAGAAGCCAAAATATTTTTTCAGAGCTAGATGCAGAAAAAAATTAAACTCAATTTGCAACATGATGGAGGTCAGTATAGATGGACTAATAGAACAAGTCCCACACACTGCTAGAAGACCAAATATTTTTTCAGAGCTAGATGCAGAAAGAAATTATATTGAATTTGCAACCTGATGGAGGTTAGTATAGATGGACTAATAGAACAAGTCCCACACACTGCTAGAAGCCAAACTATTTTTTCAGAGCTAGATGCAGAAAAAAATTATATTGAATTTGCAACCTGATGGAGGTCAGTATAGATGGACTAATAGAACAAGCCCCACACACTGCTAGAAGCCCAAATATTTTTTCAGAGCTAGATGCACATAAAAATTATTTTGAATTTGCAACCTGGTGGAGGATAGTATAGATGGACTAATAGAACAAGTCCCACACACTGCTAGAAGCCGAAATATTTTTTCAGAGCTAGATGCAGAAAAAAATTATATTGAATTTGCAACCTGATGGAGTTTAGTATAGATGGACTAAAAGAACAAGTCCCAAACACTGCTAGAAGCCAACATATTTTTTCAGAGCTAGATGCAGAAAAAAATTATATTGAATTTGCAACCTGATGTAGGTCAGCATAGATGGACTAATAGAACAATCCCACACACTGCTAGAAGCCCAAATATTTTTTCAGAGCTAGATGCAGATAAAAATTATTTTTAATTTGCAACCTGGTGGAGGTTAGTATAGATGGACTAATAGACCAAGTCCCACACACTGATAGAAGCCGTAATATTTTTTCAGAGCTTGATGCATAAAAAAATTATATTGAATTTGCAACCTGATGGAGGTCAGTATAGATGGACTAATAGAACAAGGCCCACACACTGCTAGAAGCCAAAATATTTTTTCAGAGCTAGATGCAGAAAAAAATTATACTGAATTTGCAACCTGATGGAGGTTAGTATAGATGGACCAATAGAGCAAGTCCCACAAACTGCTAGAAGCCAAAATATTTTTTCAGAGCTAGATGCAGAAAAAAATTATATTGAATTTGCAACCTGATGGAGGTCAGTATAGATGGACTAATAGAACAAATCCCACACACTGCTAGAAGCCCAAATATTTTTTCAGAGCTAGATGCAGATAAAAATTATTTTTAATTTGCAACCTGGTGGAGGTCAGTATAGATGGACTAATAGAATAAGTCCCACACACTGCTAGAAGCCGAAATATTTTTTTAGAGCTAGATGCAGAAAAAAATTATATTGAATTTGGAACCTGATGGAGGTCAGTATAGATGGACTAATAGAACAAATCCCACACACTGCTAGAAGCCCAAATATTTTTTCAGAGCTAGATGCAGAAAAAAATTATATTGAATTTGCAACCTGATGGAGGTTAGTATAGATGGACTAATAGAACAAGTCCCACACACTGCTAGAAGCCGAAATATTTTTTTAGAGCTAGATGCAGAAAAAAATTATATTGAATTTGCAACCTGATGGAGGTCAGTATAGATGGACCAATAGAACAAGTCCCACACACTGCTAGAAGCCCAAATATTTTTTCAGAGCTAGATGCAGAAAAAAATTATATTGAATTTGCAACCTGATGGAGGTTAGTATAGATGGACTAATAGAACAAGTCCCACACACAGCTAGAAGCTAAAATATTTTTTTAGAGCTAGATGCAGATAAAAATTATTTTTAATTTGCAACCTGGTGGAGGTTAGTATAGATGGACTAATAGACCAAGTCCCACACACTGCTAGAAGCCAAAATATTTTTTCAGAGCTAGATGCAGAAAAAAATTATATTGAATTTGCAACCTGATGAAGGTCAGTATAGATGGACTAATAGAACAAGTCCCACACACTGCTAGAAGCCCAAATATTTTTTCAGAGCTAGATGCAGATAAAAATTATTTTTAATTTTCAACCTGGTGGAGGTTAGTATAGATGGACTAATAGACCAAGTACCACACACTGCTAGAAGAAGAAATATTTTTTCAGAGCTAGATGCAGAAAAAAATTATATTGAATTTACGACCTGATGGAGGTCAATATAGATGGACTAATAGAACAGGTCCCACACAATGCTAGAAGCCGAAATATTTTATTAGAGCTAGATGCAGAAAAAAATTATATTGAATTTGCAACCTGATGGAGGTCAGTATAGATGGACTAATAGAACAAATCCCACACACTGCTAGAAGCCCAAATATTTTTTCAGAGCTAGATGCAGAAAAAATTATATTAAATTTTCAACCTGATGGAGGTTAGTATAGATGGACTAACAGAACAAGTCCCACACACTGCTAGAAGCCAAAATATTTTTTCAGAGCTAGATGCAGACAAAAATTATTTTTAATTTGCAACCTGGTGGAGGTTAGTATAGATGGACTAATAGACCATGTCCCACACACTGCTAGAAACCGAAATATTTTTTCAGAGCTAGATGCAGAAAAAAATTATATTGAATTTGCAACCTGATGGAGGTCAGTATAGATGGACTAATAGAACAAATCCCACACACTGCTAGAAGCCCAAATATTTTTTCAGAGCTAGATGCAGAAAAAAATTATATTGAATTTGCAACCTGATGGAGGTCAGTATAGATGGACTAATAGAACAAGTCCCACACACTGCTAGAAGCCCAAATATTTTTTCAGAGCTAGATGCAGAAAAAAATTATATTGAATTTGCAACCTGATGGAGGTTAGTATAGATGGACTAATAGAACAAGTCCCACACACTGCTAGAAGCTGAAATATTTTTTAGAGCTAGATGCAGAAAAATATTATATTGAATTTGCAAAATGATGGAGGTCAGTATAGATGGACCAATAGAACAAGTCCCATGCACTGCTAGAAGCCAAGTATTTTTTTCAGAGCTAGATGCAGAAAAAAATTATATTGAATTTGCAACCTGATGTTGGTTAGTATAGATGGACTAATAGAACAAGTCCCATACACTGCTAGAAGCCCAAATATTTTTTCAGAGCTAGATGCAGAAAAAAATTATATTGAATTTGCAACTTGATGGAGGTCAGTATAGATGGACTAAGAGAACAAGTCCCACACACTGCTAGAAGCCCAAATATTTATTCAGAGCTAGATTCAGATAAAAATTATTTTTAATTTGCAACCTGGTGGAGGTTAGTATAGATGGACTAATAGACCAAGTCCCACACACTGCTAGTAGCCAAAATATTTTTTCAGAGCTAGATGCAGAAAAAAATTATATTGAATTTGCAACCTGATGGAGGTCAGTATAGATGGACAAATAGAACAAGTCCCACACACTGCTAGAAGCCGAAATATTTTTTCAGAGCTAGATGCAGAAAAAAATTATATTGAATTTGCAACCTAATGGAGGTTAGTATAGATGGACTAATAGAACAAGTCACACACACTGCTAGAAGCCGTAATATTTTTTCAGAGCTTGATGCATAAAAAAATTATATTGAATTTGCAACCTGATGGAGGTCAGTATAGATGGACTAATAGAACATGTCCCACACACTGCTAGAAGCCGAAATATTTTTTCAGAGCTAGATGCAGAAAAAAATTATATTGAATTTGCAACCTGATGGAGGTTAGTATAGATGGACTAAAAGAACATGTCCCACACACTGCTAGAAGCCAAAATATTTTTTCAGAGCTAGATGCAGAAAAAAATTATATTGAATTTGCAACCTGATGTAGGTCAGTATAGATGGACTAATAGAACAAGTCCCACACACTGCTAGAAGCCCAAATATTTTTTCAGAGCTAGATGCAGATAAAAATTATTTTTAATTTGCAACCTGGTGGAGGTTAGTATAGATGGACTAATAGACAAAGTCCCACACACTACTAGAAGCCAAAATATTTTTCAGAGCTAGATGCAGAAAAAAATTATATTGAATTTGCAACCTAATGGAGGTCAGTATAGATGGACTAATAGAACAAGTCCCACACACTGCTAGAAGCCGAAATATTTTTTCAGAGCTAGATGTAGAAAAAAATGATATTGAATTTGCAACCTGATGGAGGTTAGTATAGATCGACCAATACGACAAGTCCCACAAACTGCTAGAAGCCAAAATATTTTTTCAGAGCTAGATGCAGAAAAAAATTATATTGAATTTGCAACCTGATGGAGGTCAGTATAGATCGACTAATAGAACAAATCCCACACACTGCTAGAAGCCCAAATATTTTTTCAGAGCTAGATGCAGATAAAAATTATTTTTAATTTGCAACCTGGTGGAGGTCAGTATAGATGGACTAATAGAATAAGTCCCACACACTGCTAGAAGCCGAAATATTTTTTCAGAGCTAGATGCAGAAAAAAATTATATTGAATTTGCAACCTGATGGAGGTTAGTATAGATGGACTAATAGAACAAGTCCCACACACTGCTAGAAGCCGAAATATTTTTTCAGACCTAGATGCAGAAAAAAATTATATTGAATTTTCAACCTGATGGAGGTTAGTATAGATGGACTAATAGAACAAGTCACACACTCTGCTAGAAGCCAAAATATTTTTTCAGAGCTAGATGCAGAAAAAAATTATATTGAATTTGCAACCTGATGTAGGTCAGTATAGATGGACTAATAGAACAAGTCCCACACACTGCTAGAAGCCCAGATATTTTTTCTGAGCTAGATGCAGATAAAAATTATTTTTAATTTGAATCCTGGTGGAGGTTAGTATAGATGGACTAATAGACCAAGTCCCACACACTGCTAGAAGCCGAAATATTTTTCAGAGCTAGATGCAGAAAAAAATTATAATGAATTTGCACCCTGATGGAGGTCAGTATAGATGGACTAATAGAACAAGTCCCACACACTGCTAGAAGCCCAAATATTTTTTCAGAGCTAGATGCAGATAAAAATTATTTTTAATTTGCAACCTGGTGGAGGTTAGTATAGATGGACTAATAGACCAAGTCCCACACACTGCTAGAAGCCGAAATATTTTTTTAGAGCTAGAGGCAGAAAAAGATTGTATTGAGTTTGCAACCTGATGGAGGTCAGTATAGATGCAATAATAGAACAAGTCCCACACACTGCTAGAAGCCGAAATATTTTTTCAGAGCTAGACGCAGAAAAAAATTATATTGAATTTGCAACCTGATGGAGGTTAGTATAGATGGACTAATAGAACAAGTCCCACACATTGCAAGAAGCCAAAATATTTTTTCAGAGCGAGATGCAGAAAAAAATTATATTGAATTTGCAACCTGATGGAGGTCAGTATAGATGGACTAACAGAACAAGTCCCACACACTGCTAGAAGCCCAAATATTTTTTCAGAGCTAGATGCAGATAAAAAATATTTTTAATTTGCAACCTGGTGGAGGTTAGTATAGATGGACTAATAGACCAAGTCCCACACACTGCTAGAAGCCGAAATATTTTTTCAGAGCTAGATGCAGAAAAAAAATATATTGAATTTGCAGCCTGATGGAGGTCAGTATATATGTACTAATAGAACAAGTCCCACACACTGCTAGAGGCCCAAATATTTTTTCAGAGCAAGATGCAGAAAACAATTATATTGAATTTGCAACCTGATGGAGGTCAGTATAGATGGACTCACAGAACAAGTCCCACACACTGCTAGAAGCCCAAATATTTTTTCAGAGCTACATGCAGATAAAAATTATTTTTAATTTGCAACCTGGTGGAGGTTAGTATAGATGGACTTATAGACCAAGTCCCACACACTACTAGAAGCCGAAATATTTTTTCAGAGCTAGATGCAGAAAAAAATTATATTGAATTTGCAACCTGATGGAGGTCAGTATAGATGGACTAATAGAACAAGTCCCACACACTGCTAGAAGCCCAAATATTTTTTCAGAGCTAGATGCAGAAAAAAATTATATTGAATTCGCAACCTGATGGAGGTCAGTATAGATGGACTAATAGAACAAGTCCCACCCACTGCTAGAAGCCCAAATATTTTTTCAGAGCTAGATGCAGAAAAAAATTATATTGAATTTGCAACCTGATGGAGTTTAGTATAGATGGACTAATAGAACAATTCCCAAACATTGCTAGAAGCCAAAATATTTTTTAGAGCTAGATGCAGCTAAAAATTATTATTAATTTGCAAACTGGTGGACGTTATTACAGATGGACTAATAGACCAAGTCCCACACACTGCTAGAAGCCGAAATATTTTTTCAGAGCTAGATGCAGAAAAAAATTGTATTGAATTTGCAACCTGATGGAGGTCAGTATAGATGGACTAATAGAACAAGTCCCATGCACTGCTAGAAGCCAAATATTTTTTCAGAGCTAGATGCAGAAAAAAATTATATTGAATTTGCAACCTGATGGAGGTCAGTATAGATGGACTAATAGAACAATTCCCACACACTGCTAGAAGCCCAAATATTTTTTCAGAGCTAGATGCAGATAAAAATTATTTTTAATTTGCAACCTGGTGGAGGTTAGCATAGATGGACCAATAGAACAAGTCCCACACACTGCTAGAAGTCGAAATATTTTTTCAGAACTAGATGCTGAAAAAAATTATATTGAATTTGCAACCTGATGGAGGTCAGTATAGATGGACTAAGAGAACAAGTCCCACACACTGCTAGAAGCCCTAATATTTATTCAGAGCTAGATTCAGATAAAAATTATTTTTAATTTGCAACCTGGTGGAGGTTAGTATAGATGGACTAATAGACCAAGTCCCACACACTGCTAGTAGCCAAAATATTTTTTCAGAGCTAGATGCAGAAAAAAATTATATTGAATTTGCAACCTGATGGAGGTCAGTATAGATGGACAAATAGAACAAGTCCCACACACTGCTAGAAGCCGAAATATTTTTTCAGAGCTAGATGCAGAAAAAAATTATATTGAATTTGCAACCTAATGGAGGTTAGTATAGATGGACTAATAGAACAAGTCACACACACTGCTAGAAGCCGTAATATTTTTTCAGAGCTTGATGCATAAAAAAATTATATTGAATTTGCAACCTGATGGAGGTCAGTATAGATGGACTAATAGAACATGTCCCACACACTGCTAGAAGCCGAAATATTTTTTCAGAGCTAGATGCAGAAAAAAATTATATTGAATTTGCAACCTGATGGAGGTTAGTATAGATGGACTAAAAGAACATGTCCCACACACTGCTAGAAGCCAAAATATTTTTTCAGAGCTAGATGCAGAAAAAAATTATATTGAATTTGCAACCTGATGTAGGTCAGTATAGATGGACTAATAGAACAAGTCCCACACACTGCTAGAAGCCCAAATATTTTTTCAGAGCTAGATGCAGATAAAAATTATTTTTAATTTGCAACCTGGTGGAGGTTAGTATAGATGGACTAATAGACAAAGTCCCACACACTACTAGAAGCCAAAATATTTTTCAGAGCTAGATGCAGAAAAAAATTATATTGAATTTGCAACCTAATGGAGGTCAGTATAGATGGACTAATAGAACAAGTCCCACACACTGCTAGAAGCCGAAATATTTTTTCAGAGCTAGATGCAGAAAAAAATGATATTGAATTTGCAACCTGATGGAGGTTAGTATAGATGGACCAATAGGACAAGTCCCACAAACTGCTAGAAGCCAAAATATTTTTTCAGAGCTAGATGCAGAAAAAAATTATATTGAATTTGCAACCTGATGGAGGTCAGTATAGATGGACTAATAGAACAAATCCCACACACTGCTAGAAGCCCAAATATTTTTTCAGAGCTAGATGCAGATAAAAATTATATTGAATTTGCAACCTGATGGAGTTTAGTATAGATGGACTAATAGAACAAGTCCCAAACATTGCTAGAAGCCAAAATATTTTTTAGAGCTAGATGCAGCTAAAAATTATTATTAATTTGCAAACTGGTGGAGGTTATTACAGATGGACTAATAGACCAAGTCCCACACACTGCTAGAAGCCGAAATATTTTTTCAGAGCTAGATGCAGAAAAAAATTGTATTGAATTTGCAACCTGATGGAGGTCAGTATAGATGGACTAATAGAACAAGTCCCATGCACTGCTAGAAGCCAAATATTTTTTCAGAGCTAGATGCAGAAAAAAATTATATTGAATTTGCAACCTGATGGAGGTCAGTATAGATGGACTAATAGAACAAGTCCCACACACTGCTTGTAGCCCAAATATTTTTTCAGAGCTAGATGCAGATAAAAATTATTTTTAATTTGCAACCTGGTGGAGGTTAGCATAGATGGACCAATAGAACAAGTCCCACACACTGCTAGAAGTCGAAATATTTTTTCAGAGCTAGATGCTGAAAAAAATTATATTGAATTTGCAACCTGATGGAGGTCAGTATAGATGGACTAATAGAACAAGTCCCACACACTGCTAGAAGCAAAAATATTTTTTCAGAGCTAGATGCAGAAAAAAATTATATTGAATTCGCAACCTGATGGAGGTCAGTATAGATGGACTAATAGAACAAGTCCCACCCACTGCTAGAAGCCCAAATATTTTTTCAGAGCTAGATGCAGAAAAAAATTATATTGAATTTGCAACCTGATGGAGTTTAGTATAGATGGACTAATAGAACAAGTCCCAAACATTGCTAGAAGCCAAAATATTTTTTAGAGCTAGATGCAGCTAAAAATTATTATTAATTTGCAAACTGGTGGACTTTATTACAGATGGACTAATAGACCAAGTCCCACACACTGCTAGAAGCCGAAATATTTTTTCAGAGCTAGATGCAGAAAAAAATTGTATTGAATTTGCAACCTGATGGAGGTCAGTATAGATGGACTAATAGAACAAGTCCCATGCACTGCTAGAAGCCAAATATTTTTTCAGAGCTAGATGCAGAAAAAAATTATATTGAATTTGCAACCTGATGGAGGTCAGTATAGATGGACTAATAGAACAAGTCCCACACACTGCTAGAAGCCCAAATATTTTTTCAGAGCTAGATGCAGATAAAAATTATTTTTAATTTGCAACCTGGTGGAGGTTAGTATAGATGGACTAATAGACAAAGTCCCACACACTACTAGAAGCCAAAATATTTTTCAGAGCTAGATGCAGAAAAAAATTATATTGAATTTGCAACCTAATGGAGGTCAGTATAGATGGACTAATAGAACAAGTCCCACACACTGCTAGAAGCCGAAATATTTTTTCAGAGCTAGATGCAGAAAAAAATGATATTGAATTTGCAACCTGATGGAGGTTAGTATAGATGGACCAATAGGACAAGTCCCACAAACTGCTAGAAGCCAAAATATTTTTTCAGAGCTAGATGCAGAAAAAAATTATATTGAATTTGCAACCTGATGGAGGTCAGTATAGATGGACTAATAGAACAAATCCCACACACTGCTAGAAGCCCAAATATTTTTTCAGAGCTAGATGCAGATAAAAATTATATTGAATTTGCAACCTGATGGAGTTTAGTATAGATGGACTAATAGAACAAGTCCCAAACATTGCTAGAAGCCAAAATATTTTTTAGAGCTAGATGCAGCTAAAAATTATTATTAATTTGCAAACTGGTGGAGGTTATTACAGATGGACTAATAGACCAAGTCCCACACACTGCTAGAAGCCGAAATATTTTTTCAGAGCTAGATGCAGAAAAAAATTGTATTGAATTTGCAACCTGATGGAGGTCAGTATAGATGGACTAATAGAACAAGTCCCATGCACTGCTTGTAGCCCAAATATTTTTTCAGAGCTAGATGCAGATAAAAATTATTTTTAATTTGCAACCTGGTGGAGGTTAGCATAGATGGACCAATAGAACAAGTCCCACACACTGCTAGAAGTCGAAATATTTTTTCAGAGCTAGATGCAGAAAAAAATTATATTGAATTTGCAACCTGATGGAGGTCAGTATAGATGGACTAAGAGAACAAGTCCCACACACTGCTAGAAGCCCAAATATTTATTCAGAGCTAGATTCAGATAAAAATTATTTTTAATTTGCAACCTGGTGGAGGTTAGTATAGATGGACTAATAGACCAAGTCCCACACACTGCTAGTAGCCAAAATATTTTTTCAGAGCTAGATGCAGAAAAAAATTATATTGAATTTGCAACCTGATGGAGGTCAGTATAGATGGACAAATAGAACAAGTCCCACACACTGCTAGAAGCCGAAATATTTTTTCAGAGCTAGATGCAGAAAAAAATTATATTGAATTTGCAACCTAATGGAGGTTAGTATAGATGGACTAATAGAACAAGTCACACACACTGCTAGAAGCCGTAATATTTTTTCAGAGCTTGATGCATAAAAAAATTATATTGAATTTGCAACCTGATGGAGGTCAGTATAGATGGACTAATAGAACATGTCCCACACACTGCTAGAAGCCGAAATATTTTTTCAGAGCTAGATGCAGAAAAAAATTATATTGAATTTGCAACCTGATGGAGGTTAGTATAGATGGACTAAAAGAACATGTCCCACACACTGCTAGAAGCCAAAATATTTTTTCAGAGCTAGATGCAGATAAAAATTATTTTTAATTTGCAATCTGGTGGAGGTTAGTATAGATAGACTAATAGACAAAGTCCCACACACTACTAGAAGCCAAAATATTTTTCAGAGCTAGATGCAGAAAAAAATTATATTGAATTTGCAACCTAATGGAGGTCAGTATAGATGGACTAATAGAACAAGTCCCACACACTGCTAGAAGCCGAAATATTTTTTCAGAGCTAGATGCAGAAAAAAAAGATATTGAATTTGCAACCTGATGGAGGTTAGTATAGATGGACCAATAGGACAAGTCCCACAAACTGCTAGAAGCCAAAATATTTTTTCAGAGCTAGATGCAGAAAAAAATTATATTGAATTTGCAACCTGATGGAGGTCAGTATAGATGGACTAATAGAACAAATCCCACACACTGCTAGAAGCCCAAATATTTTTTCAGAGCTAGATGCAGATAAAAATTATTTTTAATTTGCAACCTGGTGGAGGTCAGTATAGATGGACTAATAGAATAAGTCCCACACACTGCTAGAAGCCGAAATATTTTTTCAGAGCTAGATGCAGAAAAAAATTATATTGAATTTGCAACCTGATGGAGGTTAGTATAGATGGACTAATAGAACAAGTCCCACACACACTGCTAGAAGCCGAAATATTTTTTCAGACCTAGATGCAGAAAAAAATTATATTGAATTTGCAACCTGATGGAGGTTAGTATAGATGGACTAATAGAACAAGTCACACACTCTGCTAGAAGCCAAAATATTTTTTCAGAGCTAGATGCAGAAAAAAATTATATTGAATTTGCAACCTGATGTAGGTCAGTATAGATGGACTAATAGAACAAGTCCCACACACTGCTAGAAGCCCAGATATTTTTTCTGAGCTAGATGCAGATAAAAATTATTTTTAATTTGAATCCTGGTGGAGGTTAGTATAGATGGACTAATAGACCAAGTCCCACACACTGCTAGAAGCCGAAATATTTTTCAGAGCTAGATGCAGAAAAATATTATAATGAATTTGCACCCTGATGGAGGTCAGTATAGATGGACTAATAGAACAAGTCCCACACACTGCTAGAAGCCCAAATATTTTTTCAGAGCTAGATGCAGATAAAAATTATTTTTAATTTGCAACCTGGTGGAGGTTAGTATAGATGGACTAATAGACCAAGTCCCACACACTGCTAGAAGCCGAAATATTTTTTCAGAGCTAGAGGCAGAAAAAGATTGTATTGAGTTTGCAACCTGATGGAGGTCAGTATAGATGCAATAATAGAACAAGTCCCACACACTGCTAGAAGCCGAAATATTTTTTCAGAGCTAGACGCAGAAAAAAATTATATTGAATTTGCAACCTGATGGAGGTTAGTATAGATGGACTAATAGAACAAGTCCCACACATTGCAAGAAGCCAAAATATTTTTTCAGAGCGAGATGCAGAAAAAAATTATATTGAATTTGCAACCTGATGGAGGTCAGTATAGATGGACTAACAGAACAAGTCCCACACACTGCTAGAAGCCCAAATATTTTTTCAGAGCTAGATGCAGATAAAAATTATTTTTAATTTGCAACCTGGTGGAGGTTAGTATAGATGGACTAATAGACCAAGTCCCACACACTGCTAGAAGCCGAAATATTTTTTCAGAGCTAGATGCAGGAGAAAAATATATTGAATTTGCAGCCTGATGGAGGTCAGTATATATGTACTAATAGAACAAGTCCCACACACTGCTAGAGGCCCAAATATTTTTTCAGAGCAAGATGCAGAAAACAATTATATTGAATTTGCAACCTGATGGAGGTCAGTATAGATGGACTAACAGAACAAGTCCCACACACTGCTAGAAGCCCAAATATTTTTTCAGAGCTACATGCAGATAAAAATTATTTTTAATTTGCAACCTGGTGGAGGTTAGTATAGATGGACTTATAGACCAATTCCCACACACTACTAGAAGCCGAAATATTTTTTCAGAGCTAGATGCAGAAAAAAATTATATTGAATTTGCAACCTGATGGAGGTCAGTATAGATGGACTAATAGAACAAGTCCCACACACTGCTAGAAGCCCAAATATTTTTTCAGAGCTAGATGCAGATAAAAATTATTTTTAATTTGCAACCTGGTGGAGGTTAGTATAGATGGACTAATAGACCAAGTCCCACACACTGCTAGAAGCCAAAATATTTTTTCAAAGCTAGATGCAGAAAAAAATTATATTGAATTTGCAACCTGATGGAGGTCAGTATAGATGGACTAATAGAACAAGTCCCACACACTGCTAGAAGCCGAAATATTTTTTCAGAGCTAGATGCAGAAAAAAATTATATTGAATTTGCAACCTGATGGAGGTTAGTATAGATGGACTAATAGAACAAGTCACACACTCTGCTAGAAGCCAAAATATTTTTTCAGAGCTAGATGCAGAAAAAAATTATATTGAATTTGCAACCTGATGCAGGTTAGTATAGATGGACTAATAGAACAAGTCACACACTCTGCTAGAAGCCAAAATATTTTTTCAGAGCTAGATGCAGATAAAAATTATTTTTAATTTGCAACCTGGTGGAGGTTAGTATAGATGGACTAATAGACCAAGTCCCAGAAACTGCTAGAAGCCGAAATATTTTTTCAGAGCTAGAGGCAGAAAAAGATTATATTGAATTTGCAACCTGATGGAGGTTAGTATAGATGGACTAATAGAACAAGTCACACACTCTGCTAGAAGCCAAAATATTTTTTCAGAGCTAGATGCAGAAAAAAATTATATTGAATTTGCAACCTGATGGAGGTCAGTATAGATGGACTAATAGAACAAATCCCACACACTGCTAGAAGCCCAAATATTTTTTCAGAGCTAGATGCAGATAAAAATTATTTTTAATTTGCAACCTGGTGGAGGTCAGTATAGATGGACGAATAGAATAAGTCCCACACACTGCTAGAAGCCGAAATATTTTTTCAGAGCTAGATGCAGAAAAAAATTATATTGAATTTGCAACCTGATGGAGGTTAGTATAGATGGACTAATAGACCAAGTCCCACACACTGCTAGAAGCCGAAATATTTTTCAGAGCTAGATGCTGAAAAATATTATAATGAATTTGCACCCTGATGGAGGTCAGTATAGATGGACTAATAGAACAAGTCCCACACACTGCTAGAAGCCCAAATATTTTTTCAGAGCTAGATGCAGATAAAAATTATTTTTAATTTGCAACCTGGTGGAGGTTAGTATAGATGGACTAATAGACCAAGTCCCACACACTGCTAGAAGCCGAAATATTTTTTCAGAGCTAGAGGCAGAAAAAGATTGTATTGAGTTTGCAACCTGATGGAGGTCAGTATAGATGCAATAATAGAACAAGTCCCACACAATGCTAGAAGCCGAAATATTTTTTCAGAGCTAGACGCAGAAAAAAATTATATTGAATTTGCAACCTGATGGAGGTTAGTATAGATGGACTAATAGAACAAGTCCCACACATTGCAAGAAGCCAAAATATTTTTTCAGAGCGAGATGCAGAAAAAAATTATATTGAATTTGCAACCTGATGGAGGTCAGTATAGATGGACTAACAGAACAAGTCCCACACACTGCTAGAAGCCCAAATATTTTTTCAGAGCTAGATGCAGATAAAAATTATTTTTAATTTGCAACCTGGTGGAGGTTAGTATAGATGGACTAATAGACCAAGTCCCACACACTGCTAGAAGCCGAAATATTTTTTCAGAGCTAGATGCAGGAAAAAAATATATTGAATTTGCAGCCTGATGGAGGTCAGTATATATGTACTAATAGAACAAGTCCCACACACTGCTAGAGGCCCAAATATTTTTTCAGAGCAAGATGCAGAAAACAATTATATTGAATTTGCAACCTGATGGAGGTCAGTATAGATGGACTAACAGAACAAGTCCCACACACTGCTAGAAGCCCAAATATTTTTTCAGAGCTACATGCAGATAAAAATTATTTTTAATTTGCAACCTGGTGGAGGTTAGTATACATGGACTTATAGACCAATTCCCACACACTACTAGAAGCCGAAATATTTTTTCAGAGCTAGATGCAGAAAAAAATTATATTGAATTTGCAACCTGATGGAGGTCAGTATAGATGGACTAATAGAACAAGTCCCACACACTGCTAGAAGCCCAAATATTTTTTCAGAGCTAGATGCAGATAAAAATTATTTTTAATTTGCAACCTGGTGGAGGTTAGTATAGATGGACTAATAGACCAAGTCCCACACACTGCTAGAAGCCAAAATATTTTTTCAAAGCTAGATGCAGAAAAAAATTATATTGAATTTGCAACCTGATGGAGGTCAGTATAGATGGACTAATAGAACAAGTCCCACACACTGCTAGAAGCCGAAATATTTTTTCAGAGCTAGATGCAGAAAAAAATTATATTGAATTTGCAACCTGATGGAGGTTAGTATAGATGGACTAATAGAACAAGTCACACACTCTGCTAGAAGCCAAAATATTTTTTCAGAGCTAGATGCAGAAAAAAATTATATTGAATTTGCAACCTGATGCAGGTTAGTATAGATGGACTAATAGAACAAGTCACACACTCTGCTAGAAGCCAAAATATTTTTTCAGAGCTAGATGCAGATAAAAATTATTTTTAATTTGCAACCTGGTGGAGGTTAGTATAGATGGACTAATAGACCAAGTCCCAGAAACTGCTAGAAGCCGAAATATTTTTTCAGAGCTAGAGGCAGAAAAAGATTATATTGAATTTGCAACCTGATGGAGGTTAGTATAGATGGACTAATAGAACAAGTCACACACTCTGCTAGAAGCCAAAATATTTTTTCAGAGCTAGATGCAGAAACAAATTATATTGAATTTGCAACCTGATGGAGGTCAGTATAGATGGACTAATAGAACAAATCCCACACACTGCTAGAAGCCCAAATATTTTTTCAGAGCTAGATGCAGATAAAAATTATTTTTAATTTGCAACCTGGTGGAGGTCAGTATAGATGGACGAATAGAATAAGTCCCACACACTGCTAGAAGCCGAAATATTTTTTCAGAGCTAGATGCAGAAAAAAATTATATTGAATTTGCAACCTGATGGAGGTTAGTATAGATGGACTAATAGAACAAGTCCCACACACTGCTAGAAGCCGAAATATTTTTTCAGACCTAGATGCAGAAAAAAATTATATTGAATTTGCAACCTGATGGAGGTTAGTATAGACGGACTAATAGAACAAGTCACACACTCTGCTAGAAGCCAAAATATTTTTTCAGAGCTAGATGCAGAAAAAAATTATATTGAATTTGCAACCTGATGTAGGTCAGTATAGATGGACTAATAGAACAAGTCCCACACACTGCTAGAAGCCCAGATATTTTTTCAGAGCTAGATGCAGATAAAAATTATTTTTAATTTTCATCCTGGTGGAGGTTAGTATAGATGGACTAATAGACCAAGTCCCACACACTGCTAGAATCCGAAATATTTTTCAGAGCTAGATGCAGAAAAAAATTATAATGAATTTGCACCCTGATGGAGGTCAGTATAGATGGACTAATAGAACAAGTCCCACACACTGCTAGAAGCCCAAATATTTTTTCAGAGCTAGATGCAGATAAAAATTATTTTTAATTTGCAACCTGGTGGAGGTTAGTATAGATGGACTAATAGAACAAGTCCCACACATTGCAAGAAGCCCAAATATTTTTTCAGAGCTAGATGCAGATAAAAATTATTTTTAATTTGCAACCTGGTGGAGGTTAGTATAGATGGACTAAAAGACTAAGTCCCACACACTGCTAGAAGCCGAAATATTTTTTCAGAGCTAGATGCAGAAAAAAATTATATTGAATTTGCAACCTGGTGGAGGTTAGTATAGATGGACTAATAGAACAAGTCCCACACACTGCTAGAAGCCGAAATATTATTTCAGAGCTAGATGCAGAAAAAAAATATATTGAATTTGCAGCCTGATGGAGGTCAGTATATATGTACTAATAGAACAAGTCCCACACACTGCTAGAGGCCCAAATATTTTTTCAGAGCAAGATGCAGAAAACAATTATATTGAATTTGCAACCTGATGGAGGTCAGTATAGATGGACTAACAGAACAAGTCCCACACACTGCTAGAAGCCCAAATATTTTTTCAGAGCTACATGCAGATAAAAATTATTTTTAATTTGCAACCTGGTGGACGTTAGTATAGATGGACTTATAGACCAAGTCCCACACACTACTAGAAGCCGAAATATTTTTTCAGGGCTAGATGCAGAAAAAAATTATATTGAATTTGCAACCTGGTGGAGGTCAGTATAGATGGACTAATAGAACAAGTCCCACACACTGCTAGAAGCCGAAATATTTTTTCAGAGCTAGACGCAGAAAAAAATTATATTGAATTTGCAACCTGATGGAGGTTAGTATAGATGAACTAATAGAACAAGTCCAACACATTGCAAGAAGCCAAAATATTTTTTCAGAGCTAGATGCAGAAAAAAATTATATTGAATTTGCAACCTGATGGAGGTCAGTATAGATGGACTAATAGAACAAGTCCCACACACTGCTAGAAGCCAAAATATTTTTTCAGAGCTAGATGCAGATAAAAATTATTTTTAATTTGCAACCTGGTGGAGTTTAGTATAGATGGACTAATAGACCAAGTCCCACACACTGCTAGAGGCCCAAATATTTTTTCAGAGCAAGATGCAGAAAAAAATTATATTGAATTTGCAACCTGATGGAGGTCAGTATAGATGGACTAACAGAACAAGTCCCACACACTGCTAGAAGCTCAAATATTTTTTCAGAGCTAGATGCAGAAAAAAATTATATTGAATTTGCAACCTGATGCAGGTTAGTATAGATGGACTAATAGAACAAGTCACACACTCTGCTAGAAGCCAAAATATTTTTTCAGAGCTAGATGCAGATAAAAATTATTTTTAATTTGCAACCTGGTGGAGGTTAGTATAGATGGACTAATAGACCAAGTCCCAGAAACTGCTAGAAGCCGAAATATTTTTTCAGAGCTAGAGGCAGAAAAAAATTATATTGAATTTGCAACCTGATGGAGGTTAGTATAGATGGACTAATAGAACAAGTCCCACACACTGCTAGAAGCCGAAATATTTTTTCAGACCTAGATGCAGAAAAAAATTATATTGAATTTGCAACCTGATGGAGGTTAGTATAGACGGACTAATAGAACAAGTAACCCACTCTGCTAGAAGCCAAAATATTTTTTCAGAGCTAGATGCAGAAAAAAATTATATTGAATTTGCAACCTGATGTAGGTCAGTATAGATGGACTAATAGAACAAGTCCCACACACTGCTAGAAGCCCAGATATTTTTTCAGAGCTAGATGCAGATAAAAATTATTTTTAATTTTCATCCTGGTGGAGGTTAGTATAGATGGACTAATAGACCAAGTCCCACACACTGCTAGAATCCGAAATATTTTTCAGAGCTAGATGCAGAAAAAAATTATAATGAATTTGCACCCTGATGGAGGTCAGTATAGATGGACTAATAGAACAAGTCCCACACACTGCTAGAAGCCCAAATATTTTTTCAGAGCTAGATGCAGATAAAAATTATTTTTAATTTGCAACCTGGTGGAGGTTAGTATAGATGGACTAATAGAACAAGTCCCACACATTGCAAGAAGCCCAAATATTTTTTCAGAGCTAGATGCAGATAAAAATTATTTTTAATTTGCAACCTGGTGGAGGTTAGTATAGATGGACTAATAGACTAAGTCCCACACACTGCTAGAAGCCGAAATATTATTTCAGAGCTAGATGCAGAAAAAAAATATATTGAATTTGCAGCCTGATGGAGGTCAGTATATATGTACTAATAGAACAAGTCCCACACACTGCTAGAGGCCCAAATATTTTTTCAGAGCAAGATGCAGAAAACAATTATATTGAATTTGCAACCTGATGGAGGTCAGTATAGATGGACTAACAGAACAAGTCCCACACACTGCTAGAAGCCCAAATATTTTTTCAGAGCTACATGCAGATAAAAATTATTTTTAATTTGCAACCTGGTGGACGTTAGTATAGATGGACTTATAGACCAAGTCCCACACACTACTAGAAGCCGAAATATTTTTTCAGAGCTAGATGCAGAAAAAAATTATATTGAATTTGCAACCTGGTGGAGGTCAGTATAGATGGACTAATAGAACAAGTCCCACACACTGCTAGAAGCCAAAATATTTTTTCAAAGCTAGATGCAGAAAAAAATTATATTGAATTTGCAACCTGATGGAGGTCAATATAGATGGACTAATAGAACAAGTCCCACACACTGCTAGAAGCCGAAATATTTTTTCAGAGCTAGACGCAGAAAAAAATTATATTGAATTTGCAACCTGATGGAGGTTAGTATAGATGAACTAATAGAACAAGTCCAACACATTGCAAGAAGCCAAAATATTTTTTCAGAGCTAGATGCAGAAAAAAATTATATTGAATTTGCAACCTGATGGAGGTCAGTATAGATGGACTAATAGAACAAGTCCCACACACTGCTAGAAGCCAAAATATTTTTTCAGAGCTAGATGCAGATAAAAATTATTTTTAATTTGCAACCTGGTGGAGTTTAGTATAGATGGACTAATAGACCAAGTCCCACACACTGCTAGAGGCCCAAATATTTTTTCAGAGCAAGATGCAGAAAAAAATTATATTGAATTTGCAACCTGATGGAGGTCAGTATAGATGGACTAACAGAACAAGTCCCACACACTGCTAGAAGCCCAAATATTTTTTCAGAGCTAGATGCAGATAAAAATTATTTTTAATTTGCAACCTGGTGGAGGTTAGTATAGATGGACTTATAGACCAAGTCCCACACACTACTAGAAGCCGAAATATTTTTTCAGAGCTAGATGCAGAAAAAAATTATATTGAATTTGCAACCTGATGGAGGTCAGTATAGATGGACTAATAGAACAAGTCCCACACACTGCTAGAAGCCCAAATATTTTTTCAGAGCTAGATGTAGATAAAAATTATTTTTAATTTGCAACCTGGTGGAGGTTAGTATAGATGGACTAATAGACCAAGTCCCACACACTGCTAGAAGCCAAAATATTTTTTCAGAGCTAGATGCAGAAAAAAATTATATTGAATTTGCAACCTGATGGAGGTCAATATAGATGGACTAATAGAACAAGTCCCACACACTGCTAGAAGCCGAAATATTTTTTCAGAGCTAGATCCAGAAAAAAATTATATTGAATTTGCAACCTGATGGAGGTCAGTATAGATGGACTAATAGAACAAGTCCCACACACTGCTAGAAGCCGAAATATTTTTTCAGAGCTAGATGCAGAAAAAAATTATATTGAATTTGCAACCTGATGGAGGTCAGTATAGATGGACAAATAGAACAAGTCCCACACACTGCTAGAAGCCGAAATATTTTTTCAGAACTAGATGCAGAAAAAAATTATATTGAATTTGCAACCTAATGGAGGTTAGTATAGATGGACTAATAGAACAAGTCACACACACTGCTGGAAGCCATAATATTTTTTCAGAGCTTGATGCATAAAAAAATTATATTGAATTTGCAACCTGATGGAGGTCAGTATAGATGGACTAATAGAACAAGTCCCACACACTGCTAGAAGCCGAAATATTTTTTCAGAGCAAGATGCAGAAAAAAATTATATTGAATTTTCAACCTGATGGAGGTTAGTATAGATGGATCAGTAGAACAAGTCCCACAAACTGCTAGAAGCCAAAATATTTTTTCAGAGCTAGATGCAGAAAAAAATTATTTTTAATTTGCAACCTGGTGGAGGTTAGTATAGATGGACTAATAGACTAAGTCCCACACACTGCTAGAAGCTGAAATATTTTTTCAGAGCTAGATGCAGAAAAAAATTATATTGAATTTGCAACCTGATGGAGGTCAGTATAGATGGACTAATAGAACAAGTCCCACACACTGCTAGAAGCCGAAATATTTTTTCAGAGCTAGATGCAGAAAAAAATTATATTGAATTTGCAACCTGATGGAGGTCAGTATAGATGGACTAATAGAACAAGTCCCACACACTGCTAGAAGCCGAGATATTTTTTCAGAGCTAGATGCAGAAAAAAATTATATTGAATTTGCAACCTGATGGAGGTTAGTATAGATGGACTAATAGAACAAGTCACACACTCTGCTAGAAGCCAAAATATTTTTTCAGAGGTAGATGCAGAAAAAAATTATACTGAATTTGCAACCTGATGGAGGTCAGTATAGATGGACTAATAGAACAAGTCCCACACACTGCTAGAAGCCCAGATATTTTTTCAGAGCTAGATGCAGATAAAAATTATTTTTAATTTGCATCCTGGTGGAGGTTAGTATAGATGGACTAATAGACCAAGTCCCACACACTGCTAGAAGCCGAAATATTTTTCAGAGCTAGATGCAGAAAAAAAATATATTGAATTTGCAGCCTGATGGAGGTCAGTATATATGTACTAATAGAACAAGTCCCACACACTACTAGAAGCCAAAATATTTTTTTAGAGCTAGATGCAGAAAAAAATTATATTGAATTTGCAACCTGATGGAGGTCAATATAGATGGACTAATAGAACAATTCCCACACACTGCTAGAAGCCCAAATATTTTTTCAGAGCTAGATGCAGATAAAAATTATTTTTAATTTGCAACCTGGTGGAGGTTAGTATAGATGGACTAATAGACCAAGTCCCACACACTGCTAGGAGCTGAAATATTTTTTCAGAGCTAGAGGCAGAAAAAAATTATATTGAATTTGCAACCTGATGGAGGTCAGTATAGATGGACTAATAGAACAAGTCACACACACTGCTGGAAGCCATAATATTTTTTCAGAGCTTGATGCATAAAAAAGTTATATTGAATTTGCAAACTGATGCAGGTCAGTATAGATGGACTAATAGAACAAGTCCCACACACTGCTAGAAGCCGAAATATTTTTTCAGAGCTAGATGCAGAAAAAAATTATATTGAATTTTCAACCTGATGGAGGTTAGTATAGATGGACCAGTAGAACAAGTCCCACAAACTGCTAGAAGCCAAAATATTTTTTCAGAGCTAGATGCAGAAAAAAATTATTTTTAATTTGCAACCTGGTGGAGGTTAGTATAGATGGACTAATAGACCAAGTCCCACACACTGCTAGAAGCTGAAATATTTTTTCAGAGCTAGATGCAGAAAAAAATTATATTGAATTTGCAACCTGATGGAGGTCAGTATAGATGGACTAATAGAACAAGTCCCACACACTGCTAGAAGCCGAAATATTTTTTCAGAGCTAGATGCAGAAAAAAATTATATTGAATTTGCAACGTGATGGAGGTCAGTATAGATGGACTAATAGAACAAGTCCCACACACTGCTAGAAGCCAAAATATTTTTTCAGAGCTAGATGCAGAAAAAAATTATATTGAATTTGCAACCTGATGGAGGTCAGTATAGATGGACAAATAGAACAAGTCCCACACACTGCTAGAAGCCGAAATATTTTTTCAGAGCTAGATGCAGAAAAAAATTATATTGAATTTGCAACCTAATGGAGGTTAGTATAGATGGACTAATAGAACAAGTCACACACACTGCTGGAAGCCATAATATTTTTTCAGAGCTTGATGCAGAAAAAATTTATATTGAATTTGCAACCTGATGGAGGTCAGTATAGATGGACTAATAGAACAAGTCCCACACACTGCTAGAAGCCGAAATATTTTTTCAGAGCTAGATGCAGAAAAAAATTATATTGAATTTGCAACCTGATGGAGGTTAGTATAGATGGACCAGTAGAACAAGTCCCACAAACTGCTAGAAGCCAAAATATTTTTTCAGAGCTAGATGCAGAAAAAAATTATATGGAATTTACAACCTGGTGGAGGTCAGTATAGATGGACTAATAGAACAAATCCCACACACTGCTAGAAGCCCAAATATTTTTTCAGAGCTAGATGCAGATAAAAATTATTTTTAATTTGCAACCTGGTGGAGGTCAGTAAAGATGGACTAATAGAATAAGTCCCACACACTGCTAGAAGCCGAAATATTTTTTCAGAGCTAGATGCAGAAAAAAATTATATTGAATTTGCAACCTGATGGAGGTCAGTATAGATGGACTAATAGAACATGTCCCACACACTGCTAGAAGCCAAAATATTTTTTCAGAGCTAGATGCAAAAAAAAATTATATTGAATTTGCAACCTGATGGAGGTTAGTATAGATGGACTAATAGAACAAGTCACACACTCTGCTAGAAGCCAAAATATTTTTTCAGAGGTAGATGCAGAAAAAAATTATATTGAATTTGTAACCTGATGGAGGTCAGTATAGATGGACTAATAGAACAAGTCCCACACACTGCTAGAAGCCCAGATATTTTTTCAGAGCTAGATGCAGATAAAAATTATTTTTAATTTGCATCCTGGTGGAGGTTAGTATAGAAGGACTAATAGACCAAGTCCCACACACTGCTAGAAGCCGAAATATTTTTCAGAGCTAGATGCAGAAAAAAATTATAATGAATTTTCAACCTGATGGAGGTCAGTATAGATGGACTAATAGAACAAGTCCCACACACTGCTAGAAGCCCAAATAATTTTTCAGAGCTAGATGCAGATAAAAATTATTTTTAATTTGCAACCTGGTGGAGGTTAGTATAGATGGACTAATAGACCAAGTCCCACACACTGCTAGAAGCCGAAATATTTTTTCAGAGATAGAGGCAGAAAAAGATTATATTGAGTTTGCAACCTGATGGAGGTCAGTATAGATGCAATAATAGAACAAGTCCCACACACTGCTAGAAGCCCAAATATTTTTTCAGAGCTAGATGCAGATAAAAATTATTTTTACTTTGCAACCTGGTGGAGGTTAGTATAGATGGACTAATAGACCAAGTCCCACACACTGCTAGAAGCCGAAATATTTTTTCAGAGCTAGATGCAGAAAAAAATTATATTGAATTTGCAACCTGATGGAGGTCAATATATATGTACTAATAGAACATGTCCCACACACTGCTAGAAGCCAAAATATTTTTTCAGAGCTAGATGCAAAAAAAAATTATATTGAATTTGCAACCTGATGGAGGTTAGTATAGATGGACTAATAGAACAAGTCACACACTCTGCTAGAAGCCAAAATATTTTTTCAGAGGTAGATGCAGAAAAAAATTATATTGAATTTGTAACCTGATGGAGGTCAGTATAGATGGACTAATAGAACAAGTCCCACACACTGCTAGAAGCCCAGATATTTTTTCAGAGCTAGATGCAGATAAAAATTATTTTTAATTTGCATCCTGGTGGAGGTTAGTATAGATGGACTAATAGACCAAGTCCCACACACTGCTAGAAGCCGAAATATTTTTCAGAGCTAGATGCAGAAAAAAATTATAATGAATTTGCAACCTAATGGAGGTTAGTATAGATGGACTAATAGAACAAGTCACACACACTGCTGGAAGCCATAATATTTTTTCAGAGCTTGATGCATAAAAAAGTTATATTGAATTTGCAAACTGATGGAGGTCAGTATAGATGGACTAATAGAACAAGTCCCACACACTGCTAGAAGCCGAAATATTTTTTCAGAGCTAGATGCAGAAAAAAATTATATTGAATTTGCAACCTGATGGAGGTTAGCATAGATGGACCAGTAGAACAAGTCCCACAAACTGCTAGAAGCCAAAATATTTTTTCAGAGCTAGATGCAGAAAAAAATTATTTTTAATTTGCAACCTGGTGGAGGTTAGTATAGATGGACTAATAGACCAAGTCCCACACACTGCTAGAAGCTGAAATATTTTTTCAGAGCTAGATGCAGAAAAAAATTATATTGAATTTGCAACCTGATGGAGGTCAGTATAGATGGACTAATAGAACAAGTCCCACACACTGCTAGAAGCCGAAATATTTTTTCAGAGCTAGATGCAGAAAAAAATTATATTGAATTTGCAACCTGATGGAGGTCAGTATAGATGGACTAATAGAACAAGTCCCACACACTGCTAGAAGCCGAAATATTTTTTCAGAGCTAGATGCAGAAAAAAATTATATTGAATTTGCAACCTGATGGAGGTCAGTATAGATGGACAAATAGAACAAGTCCCACACACTGCTAGAAGCCGAAATATTTTTTCAGAGCTAGATGCAGAAAAAAATTATATTGAATTTGCAACCTAATGGAGGTTAGTATAGATGGACTAATAGAACAAGTCACGCACACTGCTGGAAGCCATAATATTTTTTCAGAGCTTGATGCAGAAAAAATTTATATTGAATTTGCAACCTGATGGAGGTCAGTATAGATGGACTAATAGAACAAGTCCCACACACTGCTAGAAGCCGAAATATTTTTTCAGAGCTAGATGCAGAAAAAAATTATATTGAATTTGCAACCTGATGGAGGTTAGTATAGATGGACCAGTAGAACAAGTCCCACAAACTGCTAGAAGCCAAAATATTTTTTCAGAGCTAGATGCAGAAAAAAATTATATGGAATTTACAACCTGGTGGAGGTCAGTATAGATGGACTAATAGAACAAATCCCACACACTGCTAGAAGCCCAAATATTTTTTCAGAGCTAGATGCAGATAAAAATTATTTTTAATTTGCAACCTGGTGGAGGTCAATATAGATGGACTAATAGAATAAGTCCCACACACTGCTAGAAGCCGAAATATTTTTTCAGAGCTAGATGCAGAAAAAAATTATATTGAATTTGCAACCTGATGGAGGTCAGTGTAGATGGACTAGTAGAACATGTCCCACACACTGCTAGAAGCCAAAATATTTTTTCAGAGCTAGATGCAAAAAAAAATTATATTGAATTTGCAACCTGATGGAGGTTAGTATAGATGGACTAATAGAACAAGTCACACACTCTGCTAGAAGCCAAAATATTTTTTCAGAGGTAGATGCAGAAAAAAATTATATTGAATTTGTAACCTGATGGAGGTCAGTATAGATGGACTAATAGAACAAGTCCCACACACTGCTAGAAGCCCAGATATTTTTTCAGAGCTAGATGCAGATAAAAATTATTTTTAATTTGCATCCTGGTGGAGGTTAGTATAGATGGAATAATAGACCAAGTCCCACACACTGCTAGAAGCCGAAATATTTTTCAGAGCTAGATGCAGAAAAAAATTATAATGAATTTTCAACCTGATGGAGGTCAGTATAGATGGATTAATAGAACAAGTCCCACACACTGCTAGAAGCCCAAATATTTTTTCAGAGCTAGATGCAGATAAAAATTATTTTTAATTTGCAACCTGGTGGAGGTTAGTATAGATGGACTAATAGACCAAGTCCCACACACTACTAGAAGCCGAAATATTTTTTCAGAGATAGAGGCAGAAAAAGATTATATTGAGTTTGCAACCTGATGGAGGTCAGTATAGATGCAATAATAGAACAAGTCCCACACACTGCTAGAAGCCCAAATATTTTTTCAGAGCTAGATGCAGATAAAAATTATTTTTACTTTGCAACATGGTGGAGGTTAGTATAGATGGACTAATAGACCAAGTCCCACACAGTGCTAGAAGCCGAAATATTTTTTCAGAGCTAGATGCAGAAAAAAATTATATTGAATTTGCAACCTGATGGAGGTCAGTATAGATGGACTAATAGAACAAGTCCCACACACTGCTAGAAGCCGAAATATTTTTTCAGAGCTAGATGCAGATAAAAATTATTTTTAATTTGCAACCTGGTGGACGTTAGTATAGATGGACTAATAGACCAAGTCCCACACACTGCTAGGAGCTGAAATATTTTTTCAGAGCTAGAGGCAGAAAAAAATTATATTGAATTTGCAACCTGATGGAGGTCAGTATAGATGAACTAATAGAACAAGTCACACACACTGCTGGAAGCCATAATATTTTTTCAGAGCTTGATGCATAAAAAAGTTATATTGAATTTGCAAACTGATGGAGGTCAGTATAGATGGACTAATAGAACAATTCCCACACACTGCTAGAAGCCGAAATATTTTTTCAGAGCTAGATGCAGAAAAAAATTATATTGAATTTTCAACCTGATGGAGGTTAGTATAGATGGACCAGTAGAACAAGTCCCACAAACTGCTAGAAGCCAAAATATTTTTTCAGAGCTAGATGCAGAAAAAAATTATTTTTAATTTGCAACCTGGTGGAGGTTAGTATAGATGGACTAATAGACCAAGTCCCACACACTGCTAGAAGTTGAAATATTTTTTCAGAGCTAGATGCAGAAAAAAATTATATTGAATTTGCAACCTGATGGAGGTCAGTATAGATGGACTAATAGAACAAGTCCCACACACTGCTAGAAGCCGAAATATTTTTTCAGAGCTAGATGCAGAAAAAAATTATATTGAATTTGCAACGTGATGGAGGTCAGTATAGATGGACTAATAGAACAAGTCCCACACACTGCTAGAAGCCAAAATATTTTTTCAGAGCTAGATGCAGAAAAAATTATATTGAATTTGCAACCTGATGGAGGTCAGTATAGATGGACAAATAGAACAAGTCCCACACACTGCTAGAAGCCGAAATATTTTTTCAGAGCTAGATGCAGAAAAAAATTATATTGAATTTGCAACCTAATGGAGGTTAGTATAGATGGACTAATAGAACAAGTCACACACACTGCTGGAAGCCATAATATTTTTTCAGAGCTTGATGCAGAAAAAATTTATATTGAATTTGCAACCTGATGGAGGTCAGTATAGATGGACTAATAGAACAAGTCCCACACACTGCTAGAAGCCGAAATATTTTTTCAGAGCTAGATGCAGAAAAAAATTATATTGAATTTGCAACCTGATGGAGGTTAGTATAGATGGACCAGTAGAACAAGTCCCACAAACTGCTAGAAGCCAAAATATTTTTTCAGAGCTAGATGCAGAAAAAAATTATATGGAATTTACAACCTGGTGGAGGTCAGTATAGATGGACTAATAGAACAAATCCCACACACTGCTAGAAGCCCAAATATTTTTTCAGAGCTAGATGCAGATAAAAATTATTTTTAATTTGCAACCTGGTGGAGGTCAGTAAAGATGGACTAATAGAATAAGTCCCACACACTGCTAGAAGCCGAAATATTTTTTCAGAGCTAGATGCAGAAAAAAATTATATTGAATTTGCAACCTGATGGAGGTCAGTATAGATGGACTAATAGAACATGTCCCACACACTGCTAGAAGCCAAAATATTTTTTCAGAGCTAGATGCAAAAAAAAATTATATTGAATTTGCAACCTGATGGAGGTTAGTATAGATGGACTAATAGAACAAGTCACACACTCTGCTAGAAGCCAAAATATTTTTTCAGAGGTAGATGCAGAAAAAAATTATATTGAATTTGTAACCTGATGGAGGTCAGTATAGATGGACTAATAGAACAAGTCCCACACACTGCTAGAAGCCCAGATATTTTTTCAGAGCTAGATGCAGATAAAAATTATTTTTAATTTGCATCCTGGTGGAGGTTAGTATAGAAGGACTAATAGACCAAGTCCCACACACTGCTAGAAGCCGAAATATTTTTCAGAGCTAGATGCAGAAAAAAATTATAATGAATTTTCAACCTGATGGAGGTCAGTATAGATGGACTAATAGAACAAGTCCCACACACTGCTAGAAGCCCAAATAATTTTTCAGAGCTAGATGCAGATAAAAATTATTTTTAATTTGCAACCTGGTGGAGGTTAGTATAGATGGACTAATAGACCAAGTCCCACACACTGCTAGAAGCCGAAATATTTTTTCAGAGATAGAGGCAGAAAAAGATTATATTGAGTTTGCAACCTGATGGAGGTCAGTATAGATGCAATAATAGAACAAGTCCCACACACTGGTAGAAGCCCAAATATTTTTTCAGAGCTAGATGCAGATAAAAATTATTTTTACTTTGCAACCTGGTGGAGGTTAGTATAGATGGACTAATAGACCAAGTCCCACACACTGCTAGAAGCCGAAATATTTTTTCAGAGCTAGATGCAGAAAAAAATTATATTGAATTTGCAACCTGATGGAGGTCAATATATATGTACTAATAGAACATGTCCCACACACTGCTAGAAGCCAAAATATTTTTTCAGAGCTAGATGCAAAAAAAAATTATATTGAATTTGCAACCTGATGGAGGTTAGTATAGATGGACTAATAGAACAAGTCACACACTCTGCTAGAAGCCAAAATATTTTTTCAGAGGTAGATGCAGAAAAAAATTATATTGAATTTGTAACCTGATGGAGGTCAGTATAGATGGACTAATAGAACAAGTCCCACACACTGCTAGAAGCCCAGATATTTTTTCAGAGCTAGATGCAGATAAAAATTATTTTTAATTTGCATCCTGGTGGAGGTTAGTATAGATGGACTAATAGACCAAGTCCCACACACTGCTAGAAGCCGAAATATTTTTCAGAGCTAGATGCAGAAAAAAATTATATTGAATTTGCAACCTGATGGAGGTCAGTATAGATGGACCAGTAGAACATGTCCCACAAACTGCTAGAAGCCAAAATATTTTTTCAGAGCTAGATGCAGAAAAAAATTATTTTTAATTTGCAACCTGGTGGAGGTTAGTATAGATGGACTAATAGACCAAGTCCCACACACTGCTAGAAGCTGAAATATTTTTTCAGAGCTAGATGCAGAAAAAAATTTTATTGAATTTGCAACCTGATGGAGGTCAGTATAGATGGACTAATAGAACAAGTCCCACACACTGCTAGAAGCCGAAATATTTTTTCAGAGCTAGATGCAGAAAAAAATTATATTGAATTTGCAACCTGATGGAGGTCAGTATAGATGGACTAATAGAACAAGTCCCACACACTGCTAGAAGCCGAAATATTTTTTCAGAGCTAGATGCAGAAAAAAATTATATTGAATTTGCAACCTGATGGAGGTCAGTATAGATGGACAAATAGAACAAGTCCCACACACTGCTAGAAGCCGAAATATTTTTTCAGAGCTAGATGCAGAAAAAAATTATATTGAATTTGCAACCTAATGGAGGTTAGTATAGATGGACTAATAGAACAAGTCACGCACACTGCTGGAAGCCATAATATTTTTTCAGAGCTTGATGCAGAAAAAATTTATATTGAATTTGCAACCTGATGGAGGTCAGTATAGATGGACTAATAGAACAAGTCCCACACACTGCTAGAAGCCGAAATATTTTTTCAGAGCTAGATGCAGAAAAAAATTATATTGAATTTGCAACCTGATGGAGGTTAGTATAGATGGACCAGTAGAACAAGTCCCACAAACTGCTAGAAGCCAAAATATTTTTTCAGAGCTAGATGCAGAAAAAAATTATATGGAATTTACAACCTGGTGGAGGTCAGTATAGATGGACTAATAGAACAAATCCCACACACTGCTAGAAGCCCAAATATTTTTTCAGAGCTAGATGCAGATAAAAATAATTTTTAATTTGCAACCTGGTGGAGGTCAATATAGATGGACTAATAGAATAAGTCCCACACACTGCTAGAAGCCGAAATATTTTTTCAGAGCTAGATGCAGAAAAAAATTATATTGAATTTGCAACCTGATGGAGGTCAGTGTAGATGGACTAGTAGAACATGTCCCACACACTGCTAGAAGCCAAAATATTTTTTCAGAGCTAGATGCAAAAAAAAATTATATTGAATTTGCAACCTGATGGAGGTTAGTATAGATGGACTAATAGAACAAGTCACACACTCTGCTAGAAGCCAAAATATTTTTTCAGAGGTAGATGCAGAAAAAAATTATATTGAATTTGTAACCTGATGGAGGTCAGTATAGATGGACTAATAGAACAAGTCCCACACACTGCTAGAAGCCCAGATATTTTTTCAGAGCTAGATGCAGATAAAAATTATTTTTAATTTGCATCCTGGTGGAGGTTAGTATAGATGGACTAATAGACCAAGTCCCACACACTGCTAGAAGCCGAAATATTTTTCAGAGCTAGATGCAGAAAAAAATTATAATGAATTTTCAACCTGATGGAGGTCAGTATAGATGGATTAATAGAACAAGTCCCACACACTGCTAGAAGCCCAAATATTTTTTCAGAGCTAGATGCAGATAAAAATTATTTTTAATTTGCAACCTGGTGGAGGTTAGTATAGATGGACTAATAGACCAAGTCCCACACACTGCTAGAAGCCGAAATATTTTTTCAGAGATAGAGGCAGAAAAAGATTATATTGAGTTTGCAACCTGATGGAGGTCAGTATAGATGCAATAATAGAACAAGTCCCACACACTGCTAGAAGCCCAAATATTTTTTCAGAGCTAGATGCAGATAAAAATTATTTTTACTTTGCAACATGGTGGAGGTTAGTATAGATGGACTAATAGACCAAGTCCCACACACTGCTAGAAGCCAAAATATTTTTTCAGAGCTAGATGCAGAAAAAAATTATATTGAATTTGCAACCTGATGGAGGTCAATATATATGTACTAATAGAACATGTCCCACACACTGCTAGAAGCCAAAATATTTTTTCAGAGCTAGATGCAAAAAAAAATTATATTGAATTTGCAACCTAATGGAGGTTAGTATAGATGGACTAATAGAACAAGTCACACACTCTGCTAGAAGCCAAAATATTTTTTCAGAGTTAGATGCAGAAAAAAATTATATTGAATTTGTAACCTGATGGAGGTCAGTATAGATGGACTAATAGAACAAGTCCCACACACTGCTAGAAGCCCAGATATTTTTTCAGAGCTAGATGCAGATAAAAATTATTTTTAATTTGCATCCTGGTGGAGGTTAGTATAGATGGACTAATAGACCAAGTCCCACACACTGCTAGAAGCCGAAATATTTTTCAGAGCTAGATGCAGAAAAAAATTATAATGAATTTTCAACCTGATGGAGGTCAGTATAGATGGACTAATAGAACAAGTCCCACACACTGCTAGAAGCCCAAATATTTTTTCAGAACTAGATGCAGATAAAAATTATTTTTAATTTGCAACCTGGTGGAGGTTAGTATAGATGGACTAATAGACCAAGTCCCACACACTGCTAGAAGCCGAAATATTTTTTCAGAGATAGAGGCAGAAAAAGATTATATTGAGTTTGCAACCTGATGGAGGTCAGTATAGATGCAATAATAGAACAAGTCCCACACACTGCTAGAAGCCCAAATATTTTTTCAGAGCTAGATGCAGATAAAAATAATTTTTACTTTGCAACCTGGTGGAGGTTAGTATAGATGGACTAATAGACCAAGTCCCACACACTGCTAGAAGCCGAAATATTTTTTCAGAGCTAGATGCAGAAAAAAATTATATTGAATTTGCAACCTGATGGAGGTCAATATATATGTACTAATAGAACAAGTCCCACACACTGCTAGAAGCCCAAATATTTTTTCAGAGCTAGATGCAGAAAAAAATTATATTGAATTTGCAACCTGATGGAGGTCAGTATAGATGGACTAATAGAACAAGTCCCACACACTGCTAGAAGCCCAGATATTTTTTCAGAGCTAGAAGCAGATAAAAATTATTTTTAATTTGCATCCTGGTGGAGGTTAGTATAGATGGACTAATAGACCAAGTCCCACACACTGCTAGAAGCCGAAATATTTTTCAGAGCTAGATGCAGAAAAAAATTATAATGAATTTGCAACCTGATGGAGGTCAGTATAGATGGACTAATAGAACAAGTCCCACACACTGCTAGAAGCCCAAATATTTTTTCAGAGCTAGATGCAGATAAAAATTATTTTTAATTTGCAACCTGGTGGAGGTTAGTATAGATGGACTAATAGACCAAGTCCCACACACTGCTAGAAGCCGAAATATTTTTTCAGAGATAGAGGCAGAAAAAGATTATATTGAGTTTGCAACCTGATGGAGGTCAGTATAGATGCAATAATAGAACAAGTCCCACACACTGCTAGAAGCCGAAATATTTTTTCAGAGCTAGATGCAGAAAAAAATTATATTGAATTTGCAACCTGATGGAGGTCAATATATATGTACTAATAGAACAAGTCCCACCCACTGCTAGAAGCCCAAATATTTTTTCAGAGCTAGATGCAGAAAAAAATTATATTGAATTTGCAACCTGATGGAGGTCAGTATAGATGGAATAACAGAACAAGTCCCACACACTGCTAGAAGCCCAAATATTTTTTCAGAGCTAGATGCAGATAAAAATTATTTTTAATTTGCAACCTGGTGGAGGTTAGTATAGATGGACTAATAGACCAAGTCCCACACACTGCTAGAAGCCGAAATATTTTTTCAGAGCTAGATGCAGAAAAAAATTATATTGAATTTGCAACCTGATGGAGGTCAATATAGATGGACTAATAGAACAAGTCCCACACACTGCTAGAAGCCCAAATATTTTTTCAGAGCTAGATGCAGATAAAAATTATTTTTAATTTGCAACCTGGTGGAGGTTAGTATAGATGGACTAATAGACCAAGTCCCACACACTGCTAGAAGCTGAAATATTTTTTCAGAGCTAGATGCAGAAAAAAATTATATTGAATTTGCAACCTGATGGAGGTCAGTATAGATGGACTAATAGAACAAGTCCCACACACTGCTAGAAGCCGAAATATTTTTTCAGAGCTGGATGCAGAAAAAAATTATATTGAATTTGCAACCTGATGTAGGTCAGTATAGATGCAATAATAGAACAAGTCCCACACACTGCTAGAAGCCCAAATATTTTTTCAGAGCTAGATGCAGATAAAAATTATTTTTACTTTGCAACCTGGTGGAGGTTAGTATAGATGGACTAATAGACCAAGTCCCACACACTGCTAGAAGCCGAAATATTTTTTCAGAGCTAGATGCAGAAAAAAATTATATTGAATTTGCAACCTGATGGAGGTCAATATATATGTACTAATAGAACAAGTCCCACCCACTGCTAGAAGCCCAAATATTTTTTCAGAGCTAGATGCAGAAAAAAATTATATTGAATTTGCAACCTGATGGAGGTCAGTATAGATGGACTAACAGAACAAGTCCCACACACTGCTAGAAGCCCAAATATTTTTTCAGAGCTAGATGCAGATAAAAATTATTTTTAATTTGCAACCTGGTGGAGGTTAGTATAGATGGACTAATAGACCAAGTCCCACACACTGCTAGAAGCCGAAATATTTTTTCAGAGCTAGATGCAGAAAAAAATTATATTGAATTTGCAACCTGATGGAGGTCAATATAGATGGACTAATAGAACAAGTCCCACACACTGCTAGAAGCCCAAATATTTTTTCAGAGCTAGATGCAGATAAAAATTATTTTTAATTTGCAACCTGGTGGAGGTTAGTATAAATGGACTAATAGACCAAGTCCCACACACTGCTAGAAGCTGAAATATTTTTTCAGAGCTAGATGCAGAAAAAAATTATATTGAATTTGCAACCTGATGGAGGTCAGTATAGATGGACTAATAGAACAAGTCCCACACACTGCTAGAAGCCGAAATATTTTTTCAGAGCTGGATGCAGAAAAAAATTATATTGAATTTGCAACCTGATGTAGGTCAGTATAGATGCAATAATAGAACAAGTCCCACACACTGCTAGAAGCCCAAATATTTTTTCAGAGCTAGATGCAGATAAAAATTATTTTTACTTTGCAACCTGGTGGAGGTTAGTATAGATGGACTAATAGACCAAGTCCCACACACTGCTAGAAGCCGAAATATTTTTTCAGAGCTAGATGCAGAAAAAAATTATATTGAATTTGCAACCTGATGGAGGTCAATATATATGTACTAATAGAACAAGTCCCACCCACTGCTAGAAGCCCAAATATTTTTTCAGAGCTAGATGCAGAAAAAAATTATATTGAATTTGCAACCTGATGGAGGTCAGTATAGATGGACTAACAGAACAAGTCCCACACACTGCTAGAAGCCCAAATATTTTTTCAGAGCTAGATGCAGATAAAAATTATTTTTAATTTGCAACCTGGTGGAGGTTAGTATAGATGGACTAATAGACCAAGTCCCACACACTGCTAGAAGCCGAAATATTTTTTCAGAGCTAGATGCAGAAAAAAATTATATTGAATTTGCAACCTGATGGAGGTCAATATAGATGGACTAATAGAACAAGTCCCACACACTGCTAGAAGCCCAAATATTTTTTCAGAGCTAGATGCAGATAAAAATTATTTTTAATTTGCAACCTGGTGGAGGTTAGTATAGATGGACTAATAGACCAAGTCCCACACACTGCTAGAAGCTGAAATATTTTTTCAGAGCTAGATGCAGAAAAAAATTATATTGAATTTGCAACCTGGTGGAGGTCAGTATAGATGGACTAATAGAACAAGTCCCACACACTGCTAGAAGCCGAAATATTTTTTCAGAGCTGGATGCAGAAAAAAATTATATTGAATTTGCAACCTGATGTAGGTCAGTATAGATGGACTAATAGAACAAGTCCCACACACTGCTAGAAGCCGAAATATTTTTTCAGAGCTAAATGCAGAATAAAATTATATTGAATTTGCAACCTGATGGAGGTCAGTATAGATGGACTAATAGAACAAGTCCCACACACTGCTAGAAGCCAAAATATTTTTTCAGAGCTAGATGCAGAAAAATATTATATTGAATTTGCAACCTGGTGGAGGTTAGTATAGATGGTCTAATAGAATGATGCTATGCCCAAAAGATTTTACTTCACTAGGTGCAGTAAAAAATTGGTATTCTATACACAGGTGGTGTAGCTTGCAAAACAGATAGGCTACTCCACTGACTAACACACTCTGCAATAGGCCAAAAAGAATTTGCTTTGTTAGATTTAGCCAAATACTGTGAAAAAAACTTGCATAGCACTGGCACTGACCTGCCTGGCAAAAACTGATAGGAACTGATGTAACTTAGTCCTGAAAAGGACTGCAATTACAATTAGTCTTTACTCCCAACCTATCTATTTAAGAGCACAGACCTGCCTGATAAAAGTAGTAGGAAATGATGTAACCTAGTCCTTAAAAGGACTGCAATCACAACTCTTCCCTACTCCCAAGCTATCTGTAGATTTGTGCGAAAATTGGCTTGAAATTAACAAGGTATAGCGCACACAGCAACAGCGGTGCTGTCTAACACGCAGCTGCAGCAGTGAGAAAATGGTGGCGAAGGGGAAAATGGCTGCGTCTTGTAGGGCAAGGACATGTGACATACACTGCCAATGACACATGCCCTTGCTTGTGTGAAAAAAAGTACTTCGCTCTGTGTGTGAGCTGCTGATAGGCTGACAGACTGCATCTCCCCACTGTAAATGCGGGAAAGAGAAAAAAAATGGAGATCTTCATTATTCCTGCAGAGATCCATCCCCTGCCCCTCCCCCCGCCCCGCTGTACACTCAAACTGCGCATTAACATTAATTTTCAGCATTACAGAGAAAAAATCCAGTTATGATTTTGGTGCACGAACAGTTATCGAACATAACCTCGAACAGCCGAATTTTTTTCAAATCGTTCGTGTTCGCCGAACGGCTCGAACACCGCCCAAAACAGCTCGAATTTGAGATTGGCGAACAGTTCGAGTCGAACACCGCTCATCTCTATACTAGTGTTGATCCACCCCCGTAGTGTTCGAGTTCGGTTCGGTTCGTCGAACACCCGTGTGTTCGCTGAACTGTTCGTCGAACTGTTCGTCGAACACCTTCGAACACCGTTAAAACCAATGGCAGGCAAACAAAAACACATAGAAACACATAGAAAACACCTTCAAAGGTGTCCAAAAGCTGACAAACTGCTCAGAAGACACAACTAACACATGGAAAAGTGACAAGTACATATAGTCATGCGAAAAGAAAAGAGGTGGAGGAGTAAAAGGAGGGGGAGACACAAATATAGGCATGTCATGCCCTTCTAAGATCCAAAAAGTGAGAAGCCGACACGTTCAGTCCGCTCCTGCCCGTGCCACCTCCGTGTCGCCGGGTTTGTACCAGAGCCGCGGTGAACCCTGACGGCCAGCCCCCCTCTCCCAATACTGGTGCCTGTCCGCTGGTGGGTCGAGCGAGCCCCCCTGTGGTGGAGGCAGCTCTAAGCTTTTTAATTTAAATTGTCTCTCTAATTTGAATGAATACACTTTAAATCCATTTACAAGGATCTATTGGAGGGCAAGTCTCATGCCAGCAGCCGCGTAATTCCAGCTCCAGTAGCGTCCACTAAAGCTGCTGCAGTTAAAAAGCTTTTATAAGGATCGAGCTCGGCTGTCCACCGCAAGGCATCCTACTGCCAGTCCCAGCCCCTATGCCTTGGGGTGCCTCCTGATGCTCTTCACTGAGTATCCCGTGGTCCCGAAGCATTTCCTTTGAAAAAATTAAGTGTCCAAACTACAGGTGGTGTAGCTTGCTTAACAGCCGGGATAATCCGCTGACTAGCAGACACTGCTACTAGGCCCAAAGTATTTCCTGGGCTAGATGCAGTTAAAAATTTGTAATTAGATACTGTCGTTGGATGCTGAGAAAGCATTCCATAGAGTCTCCTGGCACGCCATATATGATTCTCTTAAAAAGCTTGGGGTAGGGGTCTAGGGGACCCTTTTATAGCCAAAATCACGGCCCTGTATCACAATACGTCACCTAGGCTGAAGATAAATGGAACTGTAGCACCCTGAGTGCTCGGTTGCTACAGAGGTATTGCACCTCACCCAGAGGTGTGATATCTCACTCTCAGGTAAGGATGGAGTGTGGATCAGGACCCGACACCTGCATGCATTACACCACATTGCCGTGGGGTAGGGCGACCAATATGCCTCTGAGATGGGCACGACAGTCCCTGTCCCTGCCTGGAGTGGGGGGAGGGAACACTGAGGAAGGGGAACCCTGTAGTGCAGGAGCAGGGAGGAAGCAGTTCCTGGGTGCATTGAGAAGGGAGTATAAAAGGTGGGCACCATCTTAGTTCAGTGCAGAGAAGTCTGAGCAGAAGTGGCAGGGAGCAGGGGCTCTGCAAGAGCTCTGCTCTGGAGGCGGGCCTAGTAACAGAGGCCCAGGCCTGGAAGAGGGAGAAGGAAGGAAGAGGAGCGGAGAAGGCTCCAGGAACGAGGAATGAAGGGATCCCAGGGGTGCGGACGGGCGAGTCGCCACCGCACGCCCGAATCCACCTGCGTGGAGGGGTCAGGCCAAAGGGGGAGACCGGTCCCCAAAACTAGTGGAGGCAGGAAACGACCCTCAGCTAGAAACCGGAGGCTCTGACATTTTATGTGGCGCAGCCCCTCGCTACACCCGCTAGGAAGGCACCTCATAGGGTCAGGGAAACTGGCGCCAAGTTTACCAAGAGGAGGCCCGAGGCAGCCGGACAGAAGGGTTGGTAAGAAAGGCCAGACAAAGGACACACAAAGGGGGTCCTGTGAAGCGCTCCAAAGTTATCTGGGAGTTGTCTGAGCCCCTCACCTGGTGAGCACAGTACGACGTGGGCAGCTATTACCTGCAGACGTGGTCTGGATAATAAGAACTGTGAGTAAAGGCCCTGGACTGCATCACTGACTCCGTGTTGTTACTGCTGCTGCCCTGCACCATCACCCCCATCCTCCGCATACACTGCCCTGAGGCTATACTCCTCCCGTGGGAAGTTATGCTACACTCTGCTGCACCCACAACACCAGCCTCAGCGGTCTGCCCTGCAGCGGCGGTTCACTCTGACCGCAATCCACGGGTGGCGTTGTCGGACATTTAAACATCAAAACCACATAAATAGTTCCGCCACTGGTTTGACCACCCTGAGCCACGGAACAGGGTCGCCGCCACGAAGACTACAACCACCAGCATCCACCAAAAAGGGTCCGGCTCCGGGTGTCCCAAGGCCCAGGGGGTGCATCAGAACATTTTCATCACCTTTCACAATCACCAATGGGACAAGGCAGGGATGTCCTCTGTCCCCTCTCTTATACATCCTAGTGACGGAGCACCTGCTCTCATCAATTCGCCATAACCCCAATATTAGGTGGATTGAGGTGGGAGGCACCGAGTACAAGTGCTCTCTATTTGCTGATGATGTCCTAGTATATATCACTCAATCACATATATCCATCCATGCTGTTATGGCTGAAATAGATCACTTTGTTACATGGTCAAATTTTAAAATCAATGCAGCGAAGTCTGAGGCCCTCGATGTCTCCCTCCCCAAATCCATATAGGATTCCATCCAGTCCAACTTTCCCTTTGCCTGGCCCTCACAGGGTATCAAATACTTAGGAATTCCTATTCATAGAGACCTCTCCCATCTATGTTATCTTAATTTTGGGCCCTTTATTGAACAACTCCATACAGACCACGGTTGGCAAGTTAGAACTGTAAGATTCACTACGTGAACCACTGGTGTTTTGTGGAAAAGCACATGTACACTGTGTTCCAAATTATTATGCAAAAAGTGTTTAGGAGTGATAAGGGAAGAATTTGTTTGTTTGTCAGCTAAACTCATTGATGGTGATGTGTGTCAGGGCTCTTTATATCACTGTAAGCAATTGCAGACACCTGTGCTAATTAGTTTGGCAGGTGTGTCCAATGAAAGGCAAGACTACTTAAGAAGGCTGTCTCACATTATTAAGCAGCCTACATTTTCTGCCAAAATGGGAAAGAAAAAGGATGTGTCGGCTGCTGAGAAGCAACAAATTGTGGAGTGTTTAGGTCAAGGCATGACTGCAATCAACATTCTGCGATGATCAGGATGAAGTGTCTTGGCAATCAAGAAGTATGTAGCTGATTCACAGTACACACGTGTGCGTGCTGATAAGGGCAAATTGAGGACTCTTTCCTACAGGCAATTACGTCAGGTTAAAAGAGCAGCGGCAAAAAAGCCTTGTCATAGCAGCAGACAAGTTTTTGAAGCTGCTGGTGCCTCCAACGTCCCCCGAACAACAAGATGCAGGGTCCTTCAGAGGTTTGCAGCTGTGCATACGCCATCCTGTCGACCTCCTCTATCCACTTCACACAAGCAGAAACGGCTCCAGTGGGCCAAACATTACATGAAGACTGATTTAAAAACTGTTTTGTTCACGGATGAGTGCCGTGCGGCGCTCGATGGTCCAGATGGATGGAGTGGAGGATGGCTGGTTGATGGACACCCCACGCAAACACGGCTACAGCGCCAACAAGGAGGAGGTGGAGTAATGTTTTGGGCTGGAATCATGGGGAGAGAGATTGTCGGCCCCTTTAGGATCCCTGAAGGCGCTAAAGATGAACTCCATAATGTATGTGGATTTTTTCAAACAGCACTTCCTGCCATGGTTCAAGAAGAAGAACCGTGTATTTCACAGCAAGATCATTTTTTTGCATGATAATGCACCATCTCATGCTGCACATAAAACATCTGCATCTCTGGCTGATATGGGCATAAAAGGGGACAAACTTATGGTGTGACCCCCATGCTCCCCTGACCTCTACCCCATTCAGAACCTCTGGAGCATCATCAAAAGGAGTGTCTATGATGGCGGGAGGCAGTTCACATCTAAGCAACACCTCTGGGAGGGTATTCTGTCCTCATGCAAAACAATTGAAGCAGAAACCATCCAAAACCTGACAAATTCAATGGACGAGAGAGTTCAGAAGCTCCTTTCGAACAAGGGGTCCTATGTGAAAATGTAACATCACCTAGAATAAAGTTTTGAGTTGAAAACTGTTTGATTTCAGTTTCTAATAACCTGCTAATGCTTATAATTTCAAAAATGACCATTTTTTTGGTCTTTATTAAAATTAAAAGGTTGATCGAAAAGTTTGGGGGATCTAAGAGTGTGGCAACCCAGTAGTCATGATTACTTCGAATTCTGACAATATGAGGGTCATGTTGCAGGTAGTGCAGCAAGAAGGCACTTATGTGTCTTGCGCATCTCGGAGCCCCAAAATTATTTTCCGGGCTAGATGCAGCTAAAAATTATTATTAATTTTAAATCTGGTGGAGCTTAGTATAGATGGCCTAATAGGATCAGTGCTGCACACTGCTACAAAGCCCAAATTATTTTCCAGCCAAGATACAGATAAACATGATTAGTAGTTTTAAATCTGGTGGAGCTTATTATAGATGGCCTAATAGAATCAGTGCTGCACACTGCTACAAAGCCCAAATTATTTTCCAGCCAAGATACAGATAAACATGATTAGTAGTTTGAAAGCTTAAAACGGTTGGTAGGGTAATTTTAACCAATCTTCAAGCTTTTACTCTCCCCAGGATGACACAGGGGTAGAAAAGTCGTTTCGGATCCATGATTTGTTCATCTTTATGAACGTGAGTCTGTCTACATTATCAGTGGAGAGCCGCGTGCGCTTATCTGTCAGCACACCACCAGCAGCGCTGAACACACGTTCAGACAGAACGCTGGCTGCGGGGCATGACAAGATCTCCAAGGCGTAAGTGGCTAGCTCCGGCCATTTATCCAGATTGGAAGCCCAAAAAGAGCAAGGGTCCAGTGACACAGTCATGGCTTCAATGTTTACTTGGAGATACTCCTGTACCATCGTCTCTAGGCGTTGACTATGTGTCAGACTTCTTGTCTCCTGTGGCCTTGCAAAGGATGGGCTAAAAAAGTGGTGAAATGATTCCGCAAAATTGATGTTACCAGCAGATACTGTGGTTCTGTTACGGTTTGAGTGCTGAACACTTGACGGTCCCACGGTTGGCAAGTTGGAACTGTGAGATTCACTACGTGCACCACTGGTATTTTGTGGAAAAGCACATGTAAGATTCTGCAACAGTCTCTGCTGATACTCCTGCATGCGTGCATCCCTTTCTATGGCAGGAATAATTTCGGCAAATTTACTTTTGTACCGGGGATCTAACAGTGTGGCAACCCAGTAGTCAGGATTATTTCTAATTCTCACAATTCAAGAGTCATGTTGCAGGTAGTGCAGCAAGAAGGCACTCATGTGTGTTGCGCATCCAGGAGCACCAAGTCCCTGTTGTGTTGGTGGCGAGGTAACAATCATGCTTCCTTCCTCTGTCCTCTCCCCCCAACCTCGCACAACAGAAATGTGATCAAGGTCTCCCTCATCTGATGAGTCTTCCATCAGTTCGTCCTCCACTTCTTCCTGGGCTCCTGCACCTTCCTCACTAGTTTGGCTGCTACCATGCGCCCTGGTAAAACCATCTCCCCCACCCTCACATGCCTGCCGCCTTGGTGCTGCCGACCGTCTGGACCTTGCAGATGTTAGCCCTTCCGCATACAACTCCTCCTCCTCTACTTCCTCCACCTCCTCTTGTGCCACCACCTGACTCCGAATTCTGTTTAACATGTGCTCCAGCATGTAAATCACCGGAATAGTCATGCTGATAATGGCATCGTCAGCACTAAACATCTTCGTCGCCATTTCAAAACTGTGCAGAAGGGTGCATAGGTCCCTGATCTGAGACCACTCCTCCAGCGTGATTTGCCCCACCTCTGGATCTCGTTGGCCTAGGCTATACGTCAGAAGGTATTGCTCCAGGGCTTGCCGGTGCTGCCACAGTCGCTGCAACATGTGCAGAGTTGAATTCCACCGGGTAGGCACATCGCATTTTAGCCGGTGAAGTGGCAGGCCCAACGACTTCTGTAGAGATGTAAGTCGCTGAGCTGCGGGATGCGAACGGCGGAAGTGAGCACACAGCGACCGTGCCCTCTGCAGAAGGCCATCTAGTCTGGGATAGTGGGCTAAAAATTGCTGGACTACCAGGTTCAACACGTGAGCCATACAAGGCACGTGTGTGACATTGCCCCGGCGAAGGGCCGCACCCAGGTTTGCAGCATTGTCGCACACGGCCTTCCCTGGTTTCAGGTCCAGTGGAGACAACCATTCATGAAATTGGTTCTCCAGAGCTGACCACAACTCCTCAGCTGTGTGACTCACATTTCCCAGACATTTCAAAGTAAAAACCGCCTGATGACGTTGAGCACTACTGCCAGCATAGTAAGGAGTTGTGCAGGATCCCTTCTGCGCAGTTAGAAAGCTTGTGGCATGACCAGACAGGCTTTGGGTGCAGGTGGAAGACCGAGAGGAGGTTGAGGAGGAAGAAGCAGTGGAGGAACTTTGACATAAAGAGGATTGACGCACAACTCGTGGGGACGGCAAGACTTGGACAGCAGCCCCTTGTCCTGCTGTCACCATAGTTACCCAGTGCCCAGTCAGCGACATGTAACGCCCCTGTCCATGCCTACTCGTCCAAGTGTCTGTGGTGAAATGCACCCTGTCACACACAGAGTTTCTCAAAGAAGCGGTGATGTTGTGTGCGACATGCTGGTGGAGCGCAGGCACACCTTTCTTTGAGAAGTAGTGCCGACTGGGCATCTGGTACTGGGGCACTGCGACGAACATAAGGTCTCGAAAATCCTCTGTGTCCACCAGGCGGAAAGGCAGCATTTCTGTAGCCAAGAGCTTGCAGATGGTGAAATTCAACCTCTTAGCTTTCTCATGGCTAGGAGGAAATGGTCTTTTACTTGTCCACATCTGAGGGACCGAGGGCTGGCTATTGTGCTTAGACGGGGTTGATAAGGGTGTCCCCGGCAAACTGCCGGTCTGTGAGGAAGATGCAGGCGGACATGTTAGGTTGCCTTGATCCAAAGGTGGTGCTATCGATGTCGGACAGTGCTCAACACCAGCTGGTGTTACCACCTCCAAAGAAAATGATGACCTGCCAATCACGCTGGCTGTTGCGGGTAAAGAGTTGGCAGGTCTGCGCCCCTAAACAGGTGTGACTGCTGTCCCCCCAGTCACAGAGGATGAAGAGGCCGCGGATGCACAAGATATGGCAGACGGTGGTTGGCAAGGCCGGCTAGGCCGCATTGTAGCACACTGAGCTTCCCACTGCAACTTATGCTTCATGTCCATGTGCCGGTTCATGCATGAAGTACTCAAACTATGTATTTTTTGGCCTCTACTTAGCTTTTGCTGACAAATGTTACAGATAACATGAGTTGGGTCATCTTTATCGATCTGAAAAAATGCCCAGGCTATGCAAGGCTTAGCACCCATGCGACCTGAAGAGCCACCACGACTTGTGGTGAGAGGCAGAGTTGTGTTTGAGGATGCAGTTGTCGACGTGCTTCCAGTACTACGTCTCTGTCCAGGAAGGCGCAACCTGACCTCGTCGTCACTAGCATCTTCCTCCACCTCCTCTGCTGACCTCATCTCTTGGCTGACTGTGGGTTGACAGTAAGTGGGATCTCCAACCTCATCATCATCACCCTGTGCATTATCACACCCGTCGTCCTCAGAGCCAACCTGTTCCTGCCCTGACAAAAAACTAAAGTTGTCGCTCCAATCAGGTATTTGAGTCTCATCATCGTCTTCCTCATTGTCTCCACCAACAGGAGTTACAGTTTGGGAATGAGGGTCTACATTATGGTCAGTACCTTCTGCGTCTGGTCCTGGATCCGACTCATAAAGATTCTGGGCATCAGTGCAGATCATTTCCTCGTCTGGATTCACAGAAGCGCTGGAGTCGACCTCTGATTCCCAGGCTATAGTATGAGTAAACAGCTCTGCAGACTCAACCATCTGTTCTACCTCATACTCAGACGGGCAGCTGGAGATTTGGGAGCTGTGAGGAAGCAAGTGCGATTGGGGTGACACCTTTGAGGACTGGAGTATTTGTGATGTTGAAGTTGATGTGGAGGAGAGCCCACTTAAAGGAGCACTTGATATCCATTGAAGCACCTGCTGTTTTTGTGCCTCATCTGGAATTTGTAGCGATTGGCGTGGCCGTAAGAAAGGGATCTTATCACATTGTCCGCTAAAAGAAGTAGACATTTTAGTTTGGCTGGAAGATGGTCTTTCTTCTGCAGATGTTACTGTTGCTTTAACACCTACCCCACGGACACAACCTTTTTTCCCCTTCCCAACACGCCTATTCCCCTTTCCACCAGCAGCAGGCCTTTTTCCACTCATTTTGGTGGTTAACTAATTCACAACTCTGGAGTTGTTTGCACAAAAAAACAATGGATGGGAACCGAGCAGAGCTGAGTGGCCAAACTGTGGTATTAGGCCAAAACTATTGGCTGGGTTAGATGGAGAAAAAAATTATATTCGATTTGCAACCTGATGGAGGTCAGTATAGATGGACTAATAGAACAAGTCCCACACACAGCTAGAAGCCCAATATTTTTTCAGAGGTAGATGCAGAAAAAAAATAGATTCAGTTTGCAACCTGATGGAGGTCAGTATAGATGGACTAATAGAGAAAGTCCCACACACTGCTAGAAGGCCAAATATTTTTTCAGAGATAGATGCAGAAAAAAATTATATTCAGTTTGCAACCTGATGGAGGTCAGTATAGATGGACTAATAGAAAAAGTCCCACACACAGCTAGAAGCCCAAATATTTTTTCAGAGGTAGATGCAGATAAAAATTATTTTTAATTTGCAACCTGATGGACGTCAGTATAGATGGACTAATAGAGAAAGTCCCACACACTACTAGAAGGCCAAATATTTTTTCAGAGCTAGATGCAGAAAAAAATTATATTCAGTTTGCAACCTGATGGAGGTCAGTATAGATGGACTAATAGAACAAGTCCCACACACAGCTAGAAGCCCAAATATTTTTTCAGAGGTAGATGCAGATAAAAATTATTTTTAATTTGCAACCTGATGGAGGTCAGTATAGATGGACTAATAGAGAAAGTCCCACACACTGCTAGAAGGCCAAATATTTTTTCAGAGCTAGATGCAGATAAAAATTATTTTTAATTTGCAACCTGATGGAGGTCAGTATAGATAGACTAATAGAGAAAGTCCCACACACTGCTAGAAGGCCAAATATTTTTTCAGAGCTAGATGCAGAAAAAAATTATATTCAATTTGCAACCTGATGGAGGTCAGTATAGATGGACTAATAGAATGATGCTATGCCCAAAAGATTTTACTTCACTAGGTGCAGTAAAAAAATTGGTATTCTATACACAGGTGGTATATCTTGCAACACAGATAGGCTACTCCACTGACTAACACACTCTGCAATAGGCCAAAAAGGATTAGCTTTGCTAGATTCAGCCAAATGCTGTGAAAAAAACTTGCACAGCACTTTCACAGACCTGCCTGGCAAAAACTGATAGGAACTGATGTAACCTAGTCCTGAAAAGGACTGCAATTACAATTAGTCTTTACTCCCACAATCTATCTATTTAAGAGCACAGACCTGCCTGATAAAAGTCGTAGGAAATGCTGTAACCTAGTCCTTAAAAGGACTGCAATCACAACTATTCCCTACTCCCAAGCTATCTGTAGATTTGTGCGAAAATTGGCTTGAAATTAACAAGGTATAGTGCACACAGCAACAGCGGTGCCGTCTAACACGCAGCTGCAGCAGTGAGAAAATGGTGGCGACGGGAAAAATGGCTTGGTCTTATAGGGCAAGGACATGTGACACACACTGCCAATGACACATGCCCTTGCTTGTGTGAAAAACAGCAGTTCGCTCCGTGTGTGCGCTGCTGATAGGCTGACAGACTGCACCTCCCCACTGCAAATGCGGGAAAGAGAAAAAAAAATGGAGATCTTCATTATTCCTGCAGAGATCCATCCCCTGCCCCTCCCCCCACCCCGCTGTACACTCAAACTGCGTATTAACATTAATTTTCATCATTACTGAGAAAAAATCCAGTTATGATTTTGGTGCACGAACAGTTATCGAACATAACCTCGAACAGCCGAATTTTTCTCAAATCGTTCGTGTTCGCCGAACGGCTCGAACACCGCCCAAAACAGCTCGAATTTGAGATTGGCGAACAGTTCGAGTAGAACAACGCTCATCTCTACTCTATCATAAGCAATATTTGGTTTCAGCATTTAGCTCTTTTTTTTTTTTGCCTTTTTTTTAAAAAAAAAAACACAAAATTGCTACTTATACACGCTGTGTGTAAAACTACCTAAAATTGTGTGGTAAGAAGGGTATTGGAATATATGCAGATAGCAACTCATTTTAGATGCTAGCCAAAAATCCTATTTGGAAAATGTTGTTTGCCTCAATAATTTGAAAATGTATGAATATTGTCAAATTATTTTAAATTAAGTATTCTGTATCATTCTTATTTTCGATTTGCAGTCTCTAATGCAAAAGATATAACATATATTTTGAAATCAAATAGATGTTTTTTTAATTATTTATGAATTTGCTTGACGTTAAGTCCCAAGACAGATTAATAATATTTGTCCAAGATTTGGTCAAGATTAGTGATGAGCGAACGTGCTCGCCACTTCATGGTACTCGCCCGAGCTTCATTGTGGTCGACGAGCTCGGAGCTCGGCGAGTATTTCCGGGTTGCTCGGGCGGGAACTTGGGTCCCCTCCCTGCATGTTTGGTGCTCTTTAGAGAGCAAATGAACATGCAGGGATTGCCTGCTACGCACTGTAATTCCGTAGCCATGTTGGTTGTGGGCATTACAGTGATTGGCTGGCCGCACAGCACCATCAGGTTTATATAAGACCGGGTGCTGCCATGCTAGTCACAGTCTACTCCGGAATCAGGCAGAGTAGAGAGAGCTGCTGGTGTGTCAGGGAGATATTTACTTGTTTATAGTTAGTATAGGTATTCCACAACATATATCTAGATCCACCTGAACTAACAGTCCTTCTGAGGACTTAATCCAGCTGCATATATTCAGTGGTGATAGCAGGAATTAGGCAGACAGGCAGTGTATGTAGCAGACTGCAGTGCATGATACAGCACAAGAGGGTCCATTGAATGTCCTGCTAGCATAGGTATTCCACAACATATATATATATACAGTACAGACCAAAATTTAGGACACACTTTCTCATTTAAAGATTTTTCTGCATTTTCATGACTTTGAAAATTGTACATTCACACTGAAGGCATCAAAACTATGAATTAACACGTGGAATTATATACTTAACAAAAAAGTGTGAAACAACTGAAAATATGTCTTATATTCTAGGTTCTTCAAAGTAGCCACCTTTTGCTTTGATGACTGCTTTGCACACTCTTGGCATTCTCTTGATGAGCTTCAAGAGGTAGTCACCGGAAATGGTTTTTACTTCACAGGTGTGCCCTGTCAGGTTTAATAATTGGGATTTCTTGCCTTATAAATGGAGTTGGACCATCAGTTGTGTTGTGCAGAAGTCAGGTGGATACACAGCTGATTGTCCTACTGAATAGACTGTTAGAATTTGTATTATGGCAAGAAAAAAGCAGCTAAGTAAAGAAAAACGAGTGGCCATCATTACTTTAAGAAATGAAGGTCAGTCAGTCTGAAAAATTGGGAAAGCTTTGAAAGTGTCCCCAAGTGCAGTTGAAAAAACCATCAAGTGCTACAAAGAAACTGGCTCACATAAGGACCGCCCCAGGAAAGGAAGACCAAGAGTCACCTCGGCTTCTGAGGATAAGTTTATCCGAGTCACCAGCCTCAGAAATCGCAGGTTAACAGCAGCTCAGATTATAGACCAGGTCAATGCCACACAGAGTTCTAGCAGCAGACACATCTCTTCAACAACTGTTAAGAGGAGACTTTGTGCAGCAGGCCTTCATGGTAAAATAGCTGCTAGGAAACCACTGCAAAGGACAGGCAACAAGCAGAAGAGACTTGTTTGTGCTAAAGAACACAAGGAATGGACATTAGACCAGTGGAAATCTGTGCTTTGGTCTGATGAGTCCAAATTTGAGATCTTTGGTTCCAACCACCGTGTCTTTGTGCGACGCAGAAAAGGTGAACAGATGGACTCTACATGCCTAGTTCCCATCGTGAAGCATGGAGGAAGAGGTGTGATGTTGTGGGGGTGCTTTGCTGGTGATACTGTTGGGGATTTATTCAAAATTGATGGCATACTGAACCAGCATGGCTACCACAGCATCTTGCAGCGGCATGTTATTCCATCCGGTTTGCGTTTAGTTGGACCATCATTTATTTTTCAACAGGACAATGACCCTAAACACACCTCCAGGCTGTGTAAGGGCTATTTGACCAAGAGGGAGAGTGATGGGGTGCTACGCCAGATGACCTGGCCTCCACACTCACCAGACCTGAACCCAATCGAGATGGTTTGGGGTGAGCTGGACCGCAGAGTGAAGGAAAAAGGGCCAACAAGTGCTAAGCATCTCTGGGAACTCCTTCAAGATTGTTGGAAGACCATTTCCGGTGACTACCTCTTGAAGCTCATCAAGAGAATGCCAAGAGTGTGCAAAGAAGTCATCAAAACAAAAGGTGGCTACTTTGAAGAACCTAGAATGTAAGACATATTTTCAGTAGTTTCACACTTTTTTGTTAAGTATGTAATTCCACATGTGTTAATTCATAGTTTTGATGCCTTCATTGTGAATGCACAATTTTTATTGTCAAGAAAATGCAGAAAAATCTTTAAATGAGAAGGTGTGTCCAAACTTTTGGTCTGTACTGTATATATATATATAAATATATATATATATATATATATATATATATATACATATATATATATATATATATATATATGTATATATATATATATATATCCATCTGAACTAACAGTCCTTCTGAGGACTAATCCAGCTGCGTAGAACCAGTGCTAAGCAGGCTGTGTATGTGGCAGACTGCAGTGTATGATGCAGCACAAGAGGGTCCATTGAATGTCCTGTCTGCTACTGCTGTAATAATTACAGATATTTCTAGACATAGAAAGGCAATTTTTTTTTTTATCTTAATCCTGGTTATTTGCTTAAAAAGCAATCCAGAGTACACTATTTTTCTGCTCCATTTGCTTGTTCTCACTGCAGAATAAAGCCAGATCTGTTCCATATTTCAGCGATAAAAATCCAGAAATTTGAACTGAACGTGGAAAATATTGGTCTCCTTTTCCATTCTGCTGCAGTGTGTCGGTGAAGCTATTCACACTACGTCTATGTGTAGAAGAATATTAGTAAAATACAGGCCTGCTATTTAAAACCGTGGTTCTCTGTCAGACATATCACCTATAAGACTGTTCAAAAATCATATATTTTTTCCATTTTCATTCTGTTGCAGTGTGTCGATGAAGCTATTCACACTAGGTCTCTGTGCAGAATGATATTAGTAAAATTCAGGCCTGCTATTTAAAACCATGGTTCTCTGTCAGACATATCACCTTTAAGACTCTTCAAAAATCAGACATTTCTTCCATTTTCATTCCGTTGCAGTGTGTCGGTGAAGCTATTCACACTAGGTCTCTGTGTAGAATAATATGAGCAAATTACAGGCCTGATACTTAAAACCGTGGTTCTATGTCAGACATAACACGTATAAGAGTTTTCCAAAATCAGACATTTCTTCCATTTTCATTTCGTTGCAGTTAGAACCCTCCTGTTTGTTTTTTCCATCTTGTGTTTTGCGGTCACGTGACCATCTGCCTTTATAGTCTAGCTCCGCCTTTTTGGCTGTGCTGGACTTCAGTGTTGTTTGTCTGTTTTGCTAGCCAGGTGCTTTTGTGCCTATCTCTGTCACTTAGCTTGGTCCTTTTTGGATCTCTAGTACCATTTTGTCAGTTTATCTCTTTGTGTTCTGCAACAACTTTCTCTGTTTAAGATGTGTCCCATTTTTTGTTCCAGTCCTTAGTTCTTTTAGGGACCCCTTCCCTTTATTCTATAGGTCTTCGTTCAGACTAGCCTAGGACTATGGCGGGTCCGTTCACTAGAAACAGGCAGCACGCTACATCGTAGGGATTCAGCTTAGTCTTACTGTAGGGAAAGCTTTCCCCTTCTTTCCTTAGTACTTGTTGCAGATCATAACAGTAAGTCCAGCCTTAAAAATATTTTTACGGGAATCAGTATGGCTTCCATCCAGGATTTGGCTCAACGCTTGCAGGGGTTGACTCTGGAGGTGGCCGACCTCCAGCAACACGTGAGTAGCTGTTCCGGAGCGCATTTTGTGGAACCAAAGGTAGGACTGACGGATGTTTTTGTAATGCACACACCCGGGCTGAGCGGCGTGTGCGTGTGATTCCACTGGACCGTGCCGGAGAGTGAATGCTTGGAGGGGCGTAACTAGGTATTCACCCGATCCGACCAGGGTCGCACGACGGCATATGACGCCAGTGCACCAAGGAGGAACCGAGCAGAGGGACCAGGTGCTACTCCAGGACAGACCCCGGACACGGCTGTTGACCCACACAGGGGAATACAGGAACAGACTGGTTAGGCTGGCACACAGACTGGTGGGAATAGGCAGGCACGACTGGTATGCAGGCAGGCGGGTATGCAGGCAGGGGGGTACAGGCAAGCACGGCTAGAGTGCAGACAGGAAGGCACTAGCAGGTAGGAACACAGGCGGGATAGGACCCAGTACTCACTGGGACTCTGGAACAGAACCACAGATGTGGCGGACAAACACAGCAGAGTGAGGCCGCCCAGAGAGGTGAGCGAGAGCAGGGCAGGACGAGACCGCCTGGAGCGGTGAGCAAGAGCAGAGCAGGACGAGACCGCCTGGAGCGGTGAGCAAGAGCAGAGCAGGACGAGACCGCCTGGAGCGGTGAGCAAGAGCAGAGCAGGACGAGACCGCCTGGAGCGGTGAGCAAGAGCAGAGCAGGACGAGACCGCCTGGAGCGGTGAGCAAGAGCAGAGCAGGACGAGACCGCCTGGAGCGGTGAGCAAGAGCAGAGCAGGACGAGACCGCCTGGAGCGGTGAGCAAGAGCAGAGCAGGACGAGACCGCCAGGAGCGGTGAGCAAGAGCAGAGCAGGACGAGACCGCCAGAAGCGGTGAGCAAGAGCAGAGCAGGACGAGACCGCCAGGAGCGGTGAGCAAGAGCAGAGCAGGACGAGACCGCCAGGAGCGGTGAGCAAGAGCAGAGCAGGACGAGACCGCCAGAAGTGGTGAGCAAGAGCAGAGCAGGACGAGACCGCCTGGAGCGGTGAGCAAGAGCAGAGCAGGACGAGACCGCCTGGAGCGGTGAGCAAAGGGTCAGAGCTGAGCGAGACTGCCGGAGCAGTGAGCAAGGAGTCAGAGTGGAGCAAAGCTGCCGGAGCAGCGAGCAAAAGGGTCAGAGTGGAGCAAGGCTGCCGGAGCAGCGAGCAAAAGGGTCAGAGCGGAGCAAGGCTGCCGGAGCAGTGAGCAAGGCAGAGCAGGCTAGAACCGCCGGAGCGGTGAGCAAGGCAGAGCAGGGGGGACAGGGCTCTGTTCACACGGAACAGACAGGAAGGGAAAGGCAGAGCCAGATACCCACAGGGTACTTGCAGTGAAGTAGCGAGTGGACCACAAACTCACAAACGGGAGTACAGAGACAACAAGCAGGAGTTAGGTACAAGTTCAGACTCTGCAGAAAAAGGAAAGGAATGGACATAGAGAAAAAACAGGTAAAAGATAGGAGAGAGTTCAGACTGGAACTGAGTGTACGGAGGAGACCGACACTGCAGCGGAATACAGGAGCGGGTCTGGGAATACGGCCCCCAGAGAGGCGGGACGAACAGGCAAGGAGCGTGTTCAGACAGGACAGACAAGATACAGGAGCGGGTCTAGGTAATCGGCCCCTAGAAGGCGGGAGGAACAGGCTAGGAGCGTGTTCAGACAGGCCTGGAAATACAACCTCCAGGATAGGCAGACAAGAGAACACAGAACAGGACCTGGCACCTTCAGAGTGCAAGCACACACTGAATGAAACACAATGCTCAGGCAGGGATTGATTGGGGCAGCTGGGTTAAATACCAGGTGACAGACAGCAATAGGCTGAGGACGCACAAGGGGTGTGACCCACAGCAGGTACAAGAAGCAGGAAGTGATCGGGCGCCGCCCTTAAGCAGCAGAAACAGACACAAACAGACAGCATGGAGGGAAGCCAGAGAGACATTCTGGACTGGAGATCAAGTGCGCGCTCTTGCACAGTGGGAGATGGACCACTAGGCATGGACGCCGTCAGCTATGTTACAGTTTTTATGGTAAACAGCAAGATTTTTTTCCTTTAAAAATGCTTGTTTGTTATATTTTCATTTGAGACCAAGGTCCTCTGGGAATGAGTCACAGCGCATTGGTTTTATTATGTCACTTTTGCGCAATGAACCACAAGGGTGGGCCTTTTCTCTTCAACCTAATGATCCATGCTTGAGGTCAGTAGAAGAGTTTTTTTCTGCTATGGGTCTATTATATGACGATCCTGATTGAATCTCATCTGCTGTGGCAGAACTCAGGCGTTTGAATCAGGGGTCAGGTGATGCTGAGGCTTATTGCACACACTTTAGAAGGTGGGCTTCTGAAGTCAGATGGAATGATCCTTCTCTGAAATGTATATTTCTTGCTGGTCTGAGTGAAAGGGTTAAGGATTTGCTAATTGCATTCCCCGCACTTGAGACTCTGCAGGATGCCATGCAATTAGCTGTTCGTGTGGATAGGAGGCTGAGATCTAGGCAGAATGAGGTAAAGACTCCTGTAATGCCAGGTCCTAGTCCCCAGAAAATTTTGTTCAGACATCGGAGAACCGAAGGAGGATGGGGCAATGTCGCTCCGCTCTCAGGAAAGAGACCGGAGGTTCGCCGAGGGATTGTGTCTTTATTGTGGTAAAGCTGACCATTTGATTAAGTATTGTGAGCTTCATTTAAGAAAAAAAAAAGGTCAGGTATAGTTGGTTTACGCTCTGCAGGAGTATTTCTTTCAGGGAGTACTACTTTGCAGGAAAATTTGATTGAATTTCAGGTATTTGTGGATTGTGGTTCAACACTTAATGTGATTGATAAAAGGTTTTTGGAAAAACTTAAATTGAAATCCAAACCTTTGTCATCACCTATTTCTGTGATTGTAATTGATAACACTCTCTTGAAATGTATTACTCACAAGGTTGCTGCATTTCCCCTCACTATCAAAGGACTTCACCAAGAAATCTTGGACTTGGTTGTATTAGATAATTTACCCTCTCCGGTCATTCTAGGATTGCCTTGGTTAAAACTGCACAATCCTTTGCTGGACTGGTCTACTAATATGATAAAGTCATGGAGTCCAAAATGCTATGATAAATGTTGTAATGGTCACATTGCGGTTGTGGGAAAAGGGGAATTACCTGTACCTATTCAAGATTTTTGGAGGGTTCTTTCGGAGGTGGAGTCGCAAGTTTTACCTCCTCATAGGGATTATGATTGCGCCATTGAGTTTATTCCGGGAGCTACTCTAACCAAGAGTCGTTTGTTTAATCTAACTATCCCTGAAAGAAAGGCCTTGGAGGAGTACATACAGACTAGCCTGGCTGCTGGTCACATTAGACCTCCTAAGTCGCCTGTGGCAGTTGGATTTTTCTTTGTTAAAAAAAAGGATGGGGGTTTGCGTCCATGTCTGGATTTTCGTGAAATTAATAAGATTACCGTACGCAATTCCTACCCATTGCGGTTAATTCCTGACTTGTTTAACCAGTTAGTGGGGGCCAAGTGGTTCTCTAAGATTGATCTCGGGGGGCATACAATTTGTTATGAGTGAAGGAGGGTGATGAATGGAAAACTGCTTTTGACACTCCAGTAGGTCATTTTGAGAATCTAGTGATGCCTTTTGGTCTTACCAATGCACCTGCATTTTTTCAGAACCTTATTAATGACATCCTGAGACCTTTGATTGGTAAGAATAAAGTTGTGTATTTGGATGAGATTTTGATTTATTTGCCAGATCTGGAGTCCCACTGGCAGAGTGTACGTGAAGTTTTGCAGTTATTGAGTGATAATTCACTCTTTGCCAAGCTGGAGAAATGTGAGTTCGCTGTGCAGAAAATTAGTTTTTTGGGCTACATTGTCTCCAGTGAGGGCTTTGAGATGGACCCTGTGAAGGTTCAGGCTGTGCAGGAATGGCCTTGGCCTAGTGGTTTGAAATCTATACAGAGATTTTTGGGTTTTGCCAATTATTACAGCAAATTCATTAAGAATTTTTCTGTGATTGTTAAGCCTCTAACCGATCTCACCAGGAAAGGTGCGAATATGGTCCAATGGACTACTGAGGCCATTGAAGCGTTTAAGTATCTCAAAGAGAGGTTCAGTTCAGCCCCTATCCTTATGCAGCCTGATGAGACCAAGCCTTTTTTGATCGAGGTCGATGCTTCATCAGTGGGGGTCGGAGCAGTATTGTCTCAGGAGAACAGGGATGGAGTACATCTTGTGCCTTCTTTACGAAAATTTTTTCGGAAACCGAATTGAATTATGATGTTGGAAATCAGGAGTTGCTGGCTATTAAACTCACGTTTGAACATTGGCGTCATTTTTTGGAAGGCGCTAGATTTCCTATTCAGGTTTTCACAGATCATAAGAATTTGATCTGTCTGGATGCTGCCAAGCGCTTGAATGCCCGTCAAGCTAGGTGGGCACTTTTTTTTTCTCGGTTTCATTTTTCTATTACCTATATCCCTGGTACTAAGAATGTTAAAGCCGATGCTTTATCTTGCAGCTTCTCTCCTGCGGTCGGTGCCGAGGAGGAGTAGAGCATTTTACAGAAAGGAGTGGTGGTGGCGGCATTGGACTCCATTTTGGATAATGGGATTCTAAAAGCTCAAGATGATGCCCCATCTAACACTCCCCATGGGAGGTTGTTCGTGCCTAGAACCTTTAGGAGAGACTTGTTTGTGGAGTGTCATGAGTCTCGGTTGGCAGGTCACCCAGGAATTTCTGAGACTAAGAGACTTATCAGTCACAGGTTTTGGTGGCCTGGATGGCAGAAAGAAGTCATCAAGTGGGTGCGTCAATGTACTGTGTGTGCTAGGTCAAAGGCTTCACATACTCCTGCTGCGGGGTTGCTTTGCCCTGTGGAGGTTCCTAGTGCACCTTGGATGCATCTCACAAAGGATTTTATTACTGATCTGCCCGTGTCCGAGGGTTTTACTGTTATCTGGGTGGTGGTGGACCATTTTAGTAAGATGTGTCATTTGGTTCCATTCATTAAGTTTCCCTGCCCAAGACACTTGCTAAGTAGTGATGAACGAGCACTAAAATGCTCGGGTACTCGTCGCTCGGGTCGAGCAAATTGGAATACTCGGGTGCTCGACCCGAGCAACGAGCCCAATGTAAGTCTATGGGTAACTCGAGCATTTTTCCGGCAGCTCTCCCCGGCGGTCTGCAGAGGGCCTAAAAATTGCCAAAATCAATGGGAACAGTGCTCAAATGACTTGGGAACAGTATGGGGAAGACCCCTGGAAGCATCTCTGACTCCCAGATCACTGCTGTCAACAACATTGTCAGAGTATTACGCCACTTTTACGGACTCACAATAAAACATACAAAAAACGAAACCAAAATGGATTTTCCTGGGAAATATGTTAAGGAATAACCTTTCAAGTGTAATGACTTCTATATAAGGCAAAATAAATAACCAAAAACAAAAATACTCCTCCACACCTTGGGCTATGTTCACACGTAGCGTTTTTGATGCGTTTTTGCACTTTTGCATTGCTTTCAACGAAGACAAATGCATTCACAAGGAAATGTAATTTTAACATTTTACAACCTTATCTGGCCATGTGGTGTGTGACACATCATCAGATATATGCATACAGTGCTGAAAAGACATGGGAACAGCATGGGGAAGACCTCTGGAAGCATTTCTGACTCCCAGGTTACTGCCTAAAAGTGTGCCCATCATAAGTGATCCTTGGCGCATGCGAAGATGCCTCCCGCCATGCACCTGTCATTGCAGACTTGCAACAATCACCGTCCACGTCCTTGTCCCAGTGCAGCGTTCAGTTGTCCCTACCCCATTCCTTGGAATGCAAGCACAAATATGCAGGCAGCCATCCACCCACCTACAGGCTGCAATACTATACTGCCAAATTTTTGACAGCTGCTTGCACTTGAAATGTGGCCTTTTAGGCTAGTGGAGGTGGAAGCTTTTCACAACCTCATGCCAGCAGCGGCCGGGTGTCCATACTCGGTCCCCAGCCACCACTATATTTCCCGGTATCGCTTCCGCCTTCCACAAGCACGGGTCCCACAACATTACCCATGCCCTCCCCAGTGCACTTACTGGGAAGGATCGCCTAACCACAAACACGTGGACAGGTGAATGTGGCAAGGGACAGTACGGAGCCAGTCCACAACTTTTTTTGCTGAGAGTTGTATTTAGCTCGGTGAAAGGACTGGCATAGAGGGAAACCGTATCTACCCTGCGTGTCATTTCTCCCAGGAAGTCCTTTAATTGAGCTTGTTGCAGAAGCAATGACAGCCCGTCCAAAATCAACTCGCACTTGTCGGTGGTGCTTTGACACACACACACATCTTTCTTTGCGCATTTATTTTCTTGAATACAGAGTTGGACAATGGGCTGATCTGTAATGCGTTTTGAGAAATAACATGCATAAGCATGGCCAATCCACATTAAAAAAGCAGCCATAGAGTGTCCGGGAGCCTTCCCCCACACTTTTCTTAGCCAGGGCTGCTTTTTGGCAGAGTTGGACTGGCCCACCAGAGAATCGGAGACTCCTCCGGCAGGCCCTGGCTTCTCCTTCAGGAGAGTTCATAGTGCCGAGGTGAGGCCATGATGATGATAGAGGCCACCATCTGCTTGGATTTCTGTTACTTGGAATACAAGCGCAAGAATGCAGTCAGCCACCCACCCACAGGCCGCAAAACTAAACTGCAAGATTTCTGGGCAGCTGCATGCACTTGAAATATGGCTTTTAAGGCTTGTGGAGGCAGAAGCTGTTCACATTCTTATGGCGGCGGCGACCGGGTATCCATACTCGGTCCCCAGCCGCCATTATTTTTCCCAGTATCGTCTCCGCCTTCCACAAGCATGGGTCCCACAACATTACCCGTGCCCTCCCCAGTGCACTTACTGGGTAGGACCGCCTAACCTCAAACACATGGACAGGTGAATGTGGCCAGGAACGGTACGGAGCCAGTCCACAACTTTTTTTGCTGAGAGTTGTATTTAGCTTGGTGAAAGGACTAGCATAGAGGGAAACCGTATCTACCCTGCGTGTCATTTCTCCCAGGAAGTCCTCTAAAGCTGCTTGCAATTGAAATGTGGCATGAACATTACTGCAGGTACTTGTCTGTGGGAATTCGCTTGCCTCCTACCAGCCTGAAATATTTCCAGCAAACTATGGTACGACGCCATGGTATTAGCACTGCCCCCAGTACCAGTAGCGAAGCCATCCCCAATTTCCTTCTCAGGAATTTTATTTAGTAGACTGAGTGGCTGCCCAAATACATTTTCTCACAAAGGAGCTGAAGATAGAGTGGCAGTAGGTGCAAGTTTCTCCAGCCTGTTAGATATTAGAGGGTGAACGGCAGCACATTGGATCAGTAGTTAGCACTGAAGCCTTACAGCGCTGGGATCCTGGGTTCAAATCCCAGCAAGGACAACATCTGCAAGGACTTTGCATGTTCTCCCCATTTTTGCATGTGTTTCCTCCTCAGTAAAAACGCAGCCATAGAACCTTCCCATACACTTTTCTTAGCCAGGACTGCTTCTTGGCAGGGTTGGACGGTCCCACCAGAGAATCCTCCTTCTACCTCTGGAAAGTTCATGATAGTGCTAACTTTGCAGTTGCTATGGGGCTCTTGAGCGGGTAAGAAAGGTTAGCCCTCAGAATCAAATCCTCTGGTGGGCACAATGTTTTCCAATCTGAAACAGCTTCTCAGTGAGTGTTGTATTTCACCACAGCCATATTCTTTAGCTCAGTGAAAGGACTGGCATAGAGGGAAACCGTATCTACCCCGGCTGTCATTTCTCTGTCACCAGGTTCCGCCCATTGTCACACACGACCATGCCTGGCTGTATGTTCAGCGGTGAGAGCCATAGATCAGGCTGCTGTGTTACAGCTTTCAACAACTCTGCAGCGCTGGGCGGTTTGTCAATTAAGCATTAAGCATGTTATCTTCAGCACAGCCTGTTGCTGCTTGGCCAAGGCAGTGCTGCAGTAGTGTCAGCTTGTGACTGATGTGGCCATTTCGGAGATGGAGGAGGAGGTGCATGAGCTGAACAATGTGATTACATTGAGGTTAAATTGGTGACATTTTTTATACTAAAGAAAGATCCTATTGTTTTGTTTTTTTACGTTATTTTTTAAGACACATGCATTCACCGGCAAATGTCATTTTAACATTTTACAACCTTATCTGGCAATGTGGTGTGTGACACATCATCAGACACATCCTGTTTTATTTATGATGGAGGAACTCTGAAAGTCATAAAGCCTATTTTTATAGGGACATCAGACGACCCTTACTATTCTTATTGTTAGAACCCTCCTGTTAGTTTTTTTCTATTTTGTGGTCACGTGACCTGCTGCCTATTTATTCCAGCTCCGCCCTTCTGGCTTTGCTGGACTTCAGTGTTACTTTGACTCTTAATCTAGCCAGGTGCTCTGTACCAATCTCTATAGTTTGCTTGGTCCTTGGACCTCTAAGTATTTTTGTCTGTTTGTCTTTTTGCTCCGCTACAACTTCTGCTAGGAGGTGTCCAATTTTGTCCCAGTCCTTAGTACTTTTAAGGACCCCTCCCTTATATCTATAGGTCTGCGTTTAGACTAGCTGAGGACAAAGGTGGGTCTGTTCACAAGGAACAGGTTGCCCGCTGCATCGTAGGGAATCAGCTTAGTCCTATTGTAGGGACAGTTTTCCTATCTTTCCTTAGTTCTTGAAGCAGATCATAACAGTAAGTCCAGCCAAAAATCAAAAAAAAAAATCCTAAGGAAAGAGATCCGGAGATCAGCATGGTGTCTGTTCAGGAATTGGCTCAATGCCTGCAGGGATTGCCTCTTGAGGTGGCAGAGCTCCAGCAACACATGAGTAGCTGTCCTGGAGCGCATTTTGTTGAACCGAAGGTAGGACTGCCTGATTTTTTTTACGGTAAACAACAAGATTTTTTTTCCTTTAAAAATGCTTGCTTATTATATTTTCGTTTGAGACCCAGGTTCTCTGGGAATGAATTACAGCGCATTGGGTTTATCATGTCACTTTTGCGCAAGGAACCACAGGGATGGGCCTTTTCTCTCCAACTTAATGATCCGTGTTTTAGATCAGTGGAAGATTTTTTTTCTGCTATTGGGTTGTTGTATGACGATCCTGATCGAGTCTCTTCTGCTGAGACACAACTGAGACGTTTAAAACAGGGGTCAGGGGATGTTGAAAATTATTGTACACACTTCAGAAGATGGTCTTCTGAAGTGAGATGGAATGATTCGGCGTTAAAATGTTTGTTTCTTGCTGGTCTTAGTTGAAGGGTTAAATATCTGCTGATTGCTTTCCCTGCACCTGGAAATTTGCAAGAAGCCATGCAATTAGCTATACAGGTGGACAGGAGACTGCGTGCCAGGGTTAATGAGGAGAAAACTCCTGCTATGGCAGCTCCTAGTCATCAGAGGGTCTGCTCGGACGACGGAGAACCGATGGAGATTGGGGCGAGGCCACTCCGCTCTCAGGAAAAAGACCACAGGTTTTACAAGGGAATGTGTTTTTACAGTGGTAAATCTGACTATTTTGTTGAGAACTGGGAGGTTCTGTTAAACAAAGAAAAAAAAAAGGTCAGTTACGCCCGTATTGCTTGTTTAAACTCTAAGGGAGTATTTCTTTCAGGGAGTACCTCATTGCAGGAGGAGTTGATTGAATTTCAGGTTTTTGTGGATTGTGGTTCTACACTGAATGTGATTGATATGGGATTTTTGGAAAAACTTAAATTGGAACCTAAACCTTTTTCATCTCCTATTTCTGTGGTTGCTGTTGATAAACACGCCTTTGAAATGTGTTACTCACAAGGTTTTTGAATTTCCCCTCACTATTAATGGTATTCACCAAGAGAATTTGGATTTAGTGGTATTAAATAATTTACCTTCTCCAGTAGTGTTAGGTTTGCCTTGGTTAAAACTGCACAATCCTTTACTGGACTGGTCTACTAATGAGATTAAATCTTGGAGTCCTAAGTGTTATGATAAATGTTGTAACAGTCGCATTGCTGCTGTGGAAAGAGGGGAATTACCTGTACCTATTCAGGATTTTTGGAAGGTTTTTTCAGAGGAGGAGTCGCAAATTCTACCTCCTCATAGGGACTATGATTGCACCATTGAGTTTGTTCCTGGAGCTACTCTTCCCAAGAGTCGCTTATTTAATCTTACTATCCCTGAAAGAAAAGCCTTGGAGGAATACATACAGACTAGCTTGGCTGCTGGTCACATTAGACCTTCTAAGTCACCTGTGGCTGTTGGATTTTTTTTTGTAACAAAAAAAAGACGGCGGTTTACGTCCATGTCAGAATTAATAAAATTACCGTACGCAATTCCTACCCACTGCCGTTAATTCCTGACTTGTTTAACCAGTTAGTGGGGTCCAAGTGGTTCTCTAAAATTGATCTCCGGGGGGCATACAATTTGTTGCGAATGAAGGAGGGTGATGAATGGAAGACTGTTTTTAACACTCCGGTGGGTCATTTTGAGAATCTGGTTATGCATTTTGGTCTTACCAATGCACCAGCATTTTTTCAGAACCTTATTAATGACATCCTGAGACCTTTGATTGGTAAGAATGCGGTGGTGTATTTGGATGACAGTTTGATTTATTTACCAGATCTGGAGTCTCATTCGCAGAGCATACGTGAGGTATTGCAGTTATTAAGTGACAATTCACTTTTTGCTAAGCTGGAGAAATGCAAGTTCGCTGTGCAGAGAATTAGTTTTTTGGGCTACATTATCTCCAGCGAGGGCTTTGAGATGGACCCGGTGAAGGTTCAGGCTGTGCAGGAATGGCCTAGGCCTATTGGTTTAAAATCGATACAGAGATTTTTGGGTTTCGCCAATTATTACAGAAAATTCATTAAGAATTTTTCTATAATTGTTAAGCCGCTGTCCGATCTCACCAGGAAAGGTGCGAATACGGTCCAGTGGACTACTGAGGCCATTGAAGCTTTTGTGTATCTCAAGGAGAGGTTCAGTTCTGCCCCCATCCTTATGCAGCCTGATGAGACCAAGCCTTTTTTGGTCGAGGTTGATGCTTCTTCGGTGGGGGTCGGTGAGGTTTTGTCTCAGGAGAACAAGGATGGGGTTCATTCCTGTGCTTTTTTTTCGAAAAAATTTTCTGTAACCGAACTTAATTACGATGTTGGTAATCGGGAATTGCTGGCTATCAAACTCGCATTTGAACATTGGCGTCATTTCTTGGAAGGTGCTAAATTTCCCATTCAGGTTTTCACTGATCATAAGAATCTGATCTATCTTGATGCTGCCAAGCGCTTGAATGCCTGTCAGGCTAGGTGGGCACTGTTTTTTTCGCGGTTTAATTTTTCTGTTACTTACATCCCGGGTACTAAGAATGTTAAAGCTGATGCTTTATCTCGCAGCTTTTCTCCCATGGTTGGTACCGAGGAGGAGGAGAGCATTTTACAGGAAGGAGTTGTGATAGCAGCATTGGACTCAGTTTTGGAAGATGGGATTCTGAAAGCCCAGGAGGATGCCCCATCTAACACTCCCCATGGGAGGTTGTTTGAACCTAGAACCTTTAGGAGAGAGTTGTTTGTGGAGTATCATGAGTCTCAGTTGGCAGGTCATCCAGGAATTTCTGAGACTAAGAGACTGGTAGGTCGCAGTTTTTGGTGGCCTGGGTGGCAGAAGGAAATCACTAAATGGGTGCATCAATGTACGGTGTGTGCTAGATCAAAGGCTTCACATGCTCCTGCTGCGGGGTTGCTTTGCCCTCTGGAGGTTCCTAGTGCACCTTGGACGCATCTTGCAATGGATTTTATTACTGACCTTCCTGTGTCCGAGGGTTTCACTGTCATCTGGGTGGTCATGGACCGTTTTAGCAAGATGTGTCATTCGATTCCTTTCATTAAACTACCCTGCGCTAAGACACTCGCTAAAGCTTTTGTCAAGGAAATAGTCAGACTCCATGGCGTTCCCACCGATATTGTTTCTGATAGGGGACCTCAGTTTATGGCTCGTTTTTGGCGTGCCTTTTGTGACAGGTTGGGAGTCCATTTGTCATTTTCATCTGGGTATCATCCTGAGTCTAATGGACAGACAGAAAGAAAGAACCAGGATGTTGAACAGTTTTTGCGTTGTTTTGTGGCAGACAGTCAAGAGGGGTTGTCTGAGTTTCTGCCACTTGCTGAATTTGCTCTTAACAACCATACATCCTCTTCTGCTGAGTGTTCTCCGTTTTTTGTTGTACTGGGAGACATCCGTCGTTTGGTTCGTTCTCCAAATTGGTGTCGGCTGTGCCAGAGGAGGAGAATTTTTCCGGTTATTTGGAGAGAGTTTGGACTGATGTACGTTGTAACCTTCAAGAGGCTAACAAAAAGTCTAAGAAGTATTTTAACAGGAAACGTCAAGAGGTTTTGTTTACTGTTGGTGACATGGTTTGGTTGTCGTCAAAGAATCTGCGGTTGAGGATTCCTTCTAAGAAATTGGGTCCGAAGTTTGTGGGACCATTTAAGGTGCTTCAGGTGGTTAACCAGTCTGCTGTTAGGTTGGAGGTTCCTTCCTCCTGGAAGATTAATCCGGTGTTTCATGTTTCCTTGTTGAAAAAAGTTGATGTATCAGATAGGGATGCCACTGTCACAGTTCCTCCGGTGGTGGAAGATGGTGAATATGAAATTTCTCGTATCCTGAATTCCAGAAGGCATAGAGGGAGATTGCAGTATCTCATCGCTTGGAAAGCTTTCGGTCCTGAGGATAACTCCTGGGTAAGGGCAGATGATGTCTCTGCTCCTAGACTCATCAGAGCGTTTCACAGGAGGTTTCCTGATAGGCCTGGGCCTGGAGGATCCGGAGGATCCTCATAGAAGAGGGGGCACTGTTAGAACCCTCCTGTTAGTTTTTTTCTATTTTGTGGTCACAAGACCTGCTGCCTATTTATTCCAGCTCCGCCCTTCTGGCTTTGCTGGACTTCAGTGTTACTTTGACTCTTAATCTAGCCAGGTGCTCTGTACCTATCTCTATAGTTTGCTTGGTCCTTGGACCTCTAAGTATTTTTGTCTGTTTGTCTTTTTGCTCCGCTATAACTTCTGCTAGGAGGTGTCCAATTTTGTCCCATTCCTTAGTACTTTTAGGGACCCCTCCCTTATATCTATAGGTCTGCGTTCAGACTAGCTGAGGACGAAGGTGGGTCTGTTCACAAGGAACAGGTTGCCCGCTGCATCGTAGGGAATCAGCTTAGTCCTATTGCAGGGACAGTTTTCCTATCTTTCCTTAGTTCTTGTAGCAGATCATAACACTTATAAGGCCAGCAGTCGGCCTTAGCTATTGTTAGAGAGCCATCAGCCGGCTATGCTTTGTTGTTCCCATTATTAACAAGTGGGTCTCCTATTCTGTTATTGCGTATCCAGTGACTGCAAGGGCTGCCAAAAATTTGGAAGCAACCCAATACCCCTTTGAAGAGACATAGAGGAGGGTCTCAGTAAAAAAAATGTTCCCATTATAAAGGAGCGGGTCTCCTATAGTGGTAATGCCCATGCTGTGACTGCAAGGGCTGCCAAAATTTGGGAAAAACCCCACTAAGAATTTAAAGACACATAGAGCAGGGCCACAGTGACAAGGTACGACATGTTCCCATTAGAAAGGAGAGGGTCTGCTATACAGTTATAGGGTATGCAGTGAGTCCAACGGCTGACCAATTTTAGGAAAAACCCCACAAAGAATTTAAAGACACTCAGAGCAGGGCCACAGTAACAAGTACGACATGTTCCCATTAGAAAGGAGAGAGTCTGCTATACAGTTATAGGGTATGCAGTGAGTCCAACGGCTGACCAATTTTAGGAAAAACTCCACTAAGAATTTAAAGACACGCGGAGCAGGGCCACAATAACAAGATACGACATGTTCCCATTAGAAAGGAGAGAGTCTGCTATACAGTTATAGGCTATGCAGTGAGTCCAACGGCTGACCAATTTTAGGAAAAACCACACTAAGAATTTAAAGACTCATAGAGCAGGGCCACAGTAATGACAAATTCCCATTAGAAAGGAGAGAGTCTCCCATAGTGTTGGCCTATGCAGTGAATGCAAGGGCTGCCAAAAATCTGGAGGCACTTCAATGACCCTTGGAAGAGACGTGGAGGAGAGCCTCATAAAAAAATGTTCCCTATACTTGTAATGCCCATGCACTAAGTGTATGGGCTGACAAACATTTACCCCTGAGGGGTATACATGAACATACTGTATAAAAAAAATTTTTTACGGGCATCATAAACACCCTTTAAAAAAATTATGTGGGTGTTGCATCACGGACCATGGTCATCCTGGTGATATGGTGGTGGAGGATGAGGAGAAGGAGGAGGACAATAGCAAATAGCAAAAATCAGGAAGCGTATACCCATGTGTGGGTGTGAAAAGGTGCATGGGAATACACCTCTCAAGAAAAGACACTGGATTTGAGTTTATCTTACGCTGCTATCATTCGGTGGTGTTGAGAAGTCTGGCCCAATCCAGCCCTTGTTCATTTTTATAAGAGTCAACCTGTCAGCATTTTCAGTTGACAGGTGGATGTGCTTATCAGTTATAATTCCACCAGCGGCAATAAAAACCCGCTCTGATAAAATCCTGGCGGCAGGGCAGGCCAGGACCTCCAAGGCATAGAGAGCCAGTTCATTCCACGTATCCAGCTTGGATACCCAATAATTATAAGGCACAGCGGAATCATGGAGGATGTTGGTACAGTCGGCAAGGTACTCCCTCAGCATCTTCCCAAACTTTGCACTCCTTGTGAGAGTAACCCGCGCCTCAGGGCCTGTGCGATGGGAGGGTCTGAGAAAACTCTCCCAGAACTTTGACAGTGTTCCCTTGCCTCTGCTGGATTGAAATTGTGTCTCTCTCGCCTGTACTCCTTGGTTGTCCAACGAAGTGTGCCCTCTGCCGCCAGCATTTTCAGATGGGAATTTTTTTAATAGTTCCGCAACAAGGGCCTTCTGTTACTGCCCCATTTTTGTACACCTGTCCGCCTCAGGAATAAGAGATAGAAAGTTCTCCTTGTAGCGTGGGTCCAGAAGTGTCACCAACCAGTAATGACTGTCACCCAAAATTTTGAGAATGCGAGGGTCATGGGAAAGGCAGCATAACATAAACTCAGCCATGCGTGCCAGACTGCTAACAGGCAAGACTTCCGTGTCCTCAACATGAGGATGACTGACCATGCCTCCTCCTCCTCTCTGTCCTCTGGCCATCCACGCTGAACAGACGGCATGACAGCTGTGCAGGTAGTACCATCTATAGTGCATTAAACTAGCTCCTGTCCTTCCTTCTCCTCCTCCTCTTCCTCATTGTCACCCAATCCACGTTGGGATGAGATGAGGCTTGGCTGTGTGTTATCACCCTGTATGGTTCCTTGCTCCATCTCATCGTGCTCCGCCTGTCAGAGAAGCGGGATGGTGATGCTAATTATGGCATCATCGCCGCTCACCATCTTGGCGGAGTACTCAAAGTTTTGGAAGATGGTACATATGTCTGACATCCATGTCCACTCCTGAGGTCTTATGTGTGGAGTCTGAACTGAATACCGACGGTCTTGTTGATGCTGGTACTCAACAAATGCCCTCTTCTGCTCACAAATCCTTCCCAACATCTGCAGTGTAGAGTTCCAACGCGTGGGGACATCACACACCAGTCTGTGAGCCGGAAGCTGCAAACACTGCTGAAGCACGGCAAGGGCGGTGGAAGCTGTAGCTGACTTTCTAAAATGGACACACAGGCGGCGTACTTTAACAAGCAGATCTGACAGCTCCGGGTAGGATTTGAGAAACCGCTGAACCACGAGGTTAAGCACATGGGCCAGGCATGGTTCGTGTGTGAGCTCGCCTCGCCTCAGAGCCGCCACCAGGTTCCAGCCATTGTAACACACGACCATGCCTGGCTTTAGGTTCAGCGCTGTGAGCCACAGATCTGCCTGCTCTTTCAGAGCTGTCCACAACTCTTCAGCATTGTGCGGTTTTTCAGCTAAGCATATTAGCTTCAGTACAGCCTGTTGCCGCTTGGCCGAGGCAGTGCTGCAGTGCTTCCAGCTTGAGACTGATGTGGTCATTTCGAGAGATGGAGGCTGAAGAGGAGGAGGAGGCTGAAGAGGATGAGGTGCAGGAGCTGTGGATCGTGGGGGCAACACTGATTGACCTAGGGCCCGCAATCCTTGGCGTCGGGAGGATTGTATTCCGTCCCAAGGTCTGACTGGGTCCCGGCTAGTGTTGAGCCACCCCCGTAGTGTTCGAGTTCGGTTCGTCGAACACCCGTGTGTTCGCCGAACTGTTCGTCGAACTGTTCGTCGAACACCTTCGAACACCGTTAAAACCAATGGCAGGCAAACAAAAACACATAGAAACACATAGAAAACACCTTCAAAGGTGTCCAAAAGCTGACAAACTGCTCAGAAGACATAACTAACACATGGAAAAGTGACAAGTACATATAGTCATGCGAAAATAAAAGAGGTGGAGGAGTAAAAGGAGGGGGAGACACAGATATAGGCATGTCATGCCCTTCTAAAATCCAAAAAGTGAGAAGCCGACACGGCCAGTCCGCTCCTGCCCATGCCACCTCCATGTCGCCGGGTTTGTGCCAGAGCCGCGGTGAACCCTGATGGCCAGCCCCCCTCTCCCAATACTGGTGCCTGTCCGCTGGTGGGTCGAGCGAGCCCCCCTGTGGTGGAGGCAGCTCTAAGCTTTTTAATTTAAATTGTCTCTCTAATTTGAATGAATACACTTTAAATCCATTTACAAGGATCTATTGGAGGGCAAGTCTCATGCCAGCAGCCGCGTAATTCCAGCTCCAGTAGCGTCCACTAAAGCTGCTGCAGTTAAAAAGCTTTTATAAGGATCGAGCTCGGCTGTCCACCGCAAGGCATCCTACTGCCAGTCCCAGCCCCTATGCCTTGGGGTGCCTCCTGATGCTCTTCACTGAGTATCCCATGGTCCCGAAGCATTTCCTTTGAAAAAATTAAGTGTCTAAACTACAGGTGGTGTAGCTTGCTTAACAGCCGGGATAATCCGCTGACTAGCAGACACTGCTACTAGGCACAAAGTATTTCCTGGGCTAGATGCAGTTAAAAATTTGTAATTAGATACTCTCGTTGGATGCTGAGAAAGCATTCCATAGAGTCTCCTGGCACGCCATATATGATTCTCTTAAAAAGCTTGGGGTAGGGGTCTAGGGGACCCTTTTATAGCCAAAATCACGGCCCTGTATCACAATACGTGACCTAGGCTGAAGATAAATGGAACTGTAGCACCCTGAGGGCTCGGTTGCTACAGAGGTATTGCACCTCACCCAGAGGTGTGATATCTCACTCTCAGGTAAGGATGGAGTGTGGATCAGGACCCGACACCTGCATGCATTACACCACATTACCGTGGGGCAGGGCGACCAATATGCCTCTGAGATGGGCATGACAGTCCCTGTCCCTGGCTGGAGTGGGGGGAGGGAACACTGAGGAAGGGGAACCCTGTAGTGCAGGAGCAGGGAGGAAGCAGTTCCTGGGTGCATTGAGAAGGGAGTATAAAAGGTGGGCACCATCTTAGTTCAGTGCAGAGAAGTCTGAGCAGAAGTGGCAGGGAGCAGGGGCTCTGCATGAGCTCTGCTCCGGAGGCGGGCCTAGTTACAGAGGCCCAGGCCTGGAAGAGGGAGAAGGAAGGAAGAGGAGCGGAGAAGGCTCCAGGAACGAGGAATGAAGGGATCCCAGGGGTGCGGACGGGCGAGTCGCCACCGCACGCCCGAATCCACCTGCGTGGAGGGGTCAGGCCAAAGGGGGAGTCCGGTCACCGAAACTAGTGGAGGCAGGAAATGACCCTCAGCTAGAAACCGGAAGCTGTGACATTTTATGTGGCGCAGCCCCTCGCTACACCCGCTAGGAAGGCACCACATAGGGTCAGGGAAACTGGCGCCAAGTTTACCAAGAGGAGGCCCGAGGCAGCCGGACAGAAGGGTTGGTAAGAAAGGCCAGACAAAGGACACACAAAGGGGGTCCTGTGAAGCGCTCCAAAGTTATCTGGGAGTTGTCTGAGCCCCTCACCTGGTGAGCACAGTACGACGTGGGCAGCCGTTACCTGCAGACGTGGTCTGGATAATAAGAACTGTGAGTAAAGGCCCTGGACTGCATCACTGACTCCGTGTCGTTACTGCTGCTGCCCTGCACCATCACCCCCATCCTCCGCATACACTGCCCTGAGGCTATACTCCTCCCGTGGGGAGTTATGCTACGCTCTGCTGCACCCACAACACCAGCCTCAGCGGTCTGCCCTGCAGCGGCGGTTCACTCTGACCGCAATCCACGGGTGGCGTTGTCGGACATTTAAACATCAAAACCACATAAATAGTTCCGCCACTGGTTTGACCACCCTGAGCCACGGAACCCGGTCGCCACCACGAAGACTACAACCACCAGCATCCACCAAAAAGGGTCCGGCTCCGGGTGTCCCAAGGCCCAGGGGGTGCATCAGAACATTTTCATCACCTTTCACAATCACCAATGGGACAAGGCAGGGATGTCCTCTGTCCCCTCTCTTATACATCCTAGTGACGGAGCACCTGCTCTCATCAATTCGCCATAACCCCAATATTAGGTGGATTGAGGTGGGAGGCACCGAGTACAAGTGCTCTCTATTTGCTGATGATGTCCTAGTATATATCACTCAATCACATATATCCATCCATGCTGTTATGGCTGAAATAGATCACTTTGTTACATGGTCAAATTTTAAAATCAATGCAGCGAAGTCTGAGGCCCTCGATGTCTCCCTCCCCAAATCCATATAGGATTCCATCCAGTCCAACTTTCCCTTTGCCTGGCCCTCACAGGGTATCAAATACTTAGGAATTCCTATTCATAGAGACCTCTTCCATCTATGTTATCTTAATTTTGGGCCCTTTATTGAACAACTCCATACAGACCACGGTTGGCAAGTTAGAACTGTAAGATTCACTACGTGAACCACTGGTGTTTTGTGGAAAAGCACATGTACACTGCGTTCCAAATTATTATGCAAAAAGTGTTTAGGAGTGATAAGGGAAGAATTTGTTTGTTTGTCAGTTAAACTCATTGATGGTGATGTGTGTCAGGGCTCTTTATATCACTGTAAGCAATTGCAGACACCTGTGCTAATTAGTTTGGCAGGTGTGTCCAATGAAAGGCAAGACTATTAAGAAGGCTGTCTCACATTATTAAGCAGCCTACATTTTCTGCCAAAATGTGAAAGAAAAAGGATGTGTCGGCTGCTCAGAAGCAACAAATTGTGGAGTGTTTAGGTCAAGGCATGACTACAATCAACATTGTGCGATGATCAGGATGAAGTGTCTTGGCAATCAAGAAGTATGTAGCTGATTCACAGTACACACGTGTGCGTGCTGATAAGGGCAAATTGAGGACTCTTTCCTACAGGTAATTACGTCAGGTTGAAAGAGCAGTGGCAAAAAAGCCTTGTCATAGCAGCAGACAAGTTTTTGAAGCTGCTTGTGCCTCCAACGTCCCCCGAACAACAAGATGCAGGGTCCTTCAGAGGTTTGCAGCTGTGCATACGCCATCCTGTCGACCTCCTCTATCCACTTCACACAAGCAGAAACGGCTCCAGTGGGCCAAACATTACATGAAGACTGATTTCAAAACTGTTTTGTTCACGGATGAGTGCCGTGCAGCGCTCGATGGTCCAGATGGATGGAGTGGAGGATGTCTGGTTGATGGACACCCCACGCAAACACGGCTACAGCGCCAACAAGGAGGAGGTGGAGTAATGTTTTGGGCTGGAATCATGGGGAGAGAGATTGTCGGCCCCTTTAGGATCCCTGAAGGCGCTAAAGATGAACTCCATAATGTATGTGGATTTTCTCAAACAGCACTTCCTGCCATGGTTCAAGAAGAAGAACCGTGTATTTCACAGCAAGATCATTTTTCTGCATGATAATGCACCATCTCATGCTGCACATAAAACATCTGCATCTCTGGCTGATATGGGCATAAAAGGGGACAAACTTATGGTGTGACCCCCATGCTCCCCTGACCTGTACCCCATTCAGAACCTTTGGAGCATCATTAAAAGGAGTGTCTATGATGGCGGGAGGCAGTTCACATCTAAGCAACAGCTCTGGGAGGGTATTCTGTCCTCATGCAAAACAATTGAAGCAGAAACCATCCAAAACCTGACAAATTCAATGGACGAGAGAGTTCAGAAGCTCCTTTCGAACAAGGGGTCCTATGTGAAAATGTAACATCACCTAGAATAAAGTTTTGAGTTGAAAACTGTTTGATTTCAGTTTCTAACAACCTGCTAATGCTTATAATTTCAAAAATGACCATTTTTTTGGTCTTTATTAAAATGAAAAGGTTGATCGAAAAGTTTGGGGGATCTAAGAGTGTGGCAACCCAGTAGTCATGATTACTTCGAATTCTGACAATATGAGGGTCATGCTGAAGGTAGTGCAGCAAGAAGGCACTTATGTGTCTTGCGCATCTCGGAGCCCCAAAATTATTTTCCGGGCTAGATGCAGCTAAAAATTATTATTAATTTTAAATCTGGTGAAGCTTTAGTATAGATGGCCTAATAGGATCAGTGCTGCACACTGCTACAAAGCCCAAATTATTTTCCAGCCAAGATACAGATAAACATGATTAGTAATTTGAAAGCTTAAAACGGTTGGTAGGGTGATTTTAACCAATCATCAAGCTTTTATTCTCCCCAGGATGACAAAGGGGTAGAAAAGTCGTTTCGGATCCATGATTTGTTCATCTTTATGAACGTGAGTCTGTCTACATTATCAGTGGAGAGCCGCGTGCGCTTATCTGTCAGCACACCACCAGCAGCGCTGAACACACGTTCAGACAGAACGCTGGCTGCGGGGCATGACAAGATCTCCAAGGCATAAGTGGCTAGCTCCGGCCATTTATCCAGATTGGAAGCCCAAAAAGAGCAACGGTCCAGTGACACAGTCGTGGCTTCAATGTTTACTTGGAGATACTCCTGTACCATCGTCTCTAGGCGTTGACTATGTGTCAGACTTCTTGTCTCCTGTGGCCTTGCAAAGGATGGGCTAAAAAAGTGGTGAAATGATTCCGCAAAATTGATGTTACCAGCAGATACTGTGGTTCTGTTACGGTTTGAGTGCTGAACACTTGACGGTCCCACAGTTGGCAAGTTGGAACTGTGAGATTCACTACGTGCACCACTGGTATTTTGTGGAAAAGCACATGTAAGATTCTGCAACAGTCTCTGCTGATACTCCTGCATGCGTGCATCCCTTTCTATGGCAGGAATAATTTCTGCAAATTTACTTTTGTACCGGGGATCTAACAGTGTGGCAACCCAGTAGTCAGGATTATTTCTAATTCTCACAATTCGAGGGTCATGTTGCAGGTAGTGCAGCAAGAAGGCACTCATTTGTGTTGCGCATCCAGGAGCACCAAGTCCCTGTTGTGTTGGTGGCGAGGTAACAATCATGCTTCCTTCCTCTGTCCTCTCCCCCCAACCTTGCACAACAGAAATGTGATCAAGGTCTCCCTCATCTGATGAGTCTTCCATCAGTTCGTCCTCCACTTCTTCCTGGGCTCCTGCACCTTCCTCACTAGTTTGGCTGCTACCATGTGCCCTGGTAAAACCATCTCCCCCACCCTCACATGCCTGCCGCCTTGGTGCTGCCGACCGTCTGGACCTTGCAGATGTTAGCCCTTCCGCATACAACTCCTCCTCCTCTACTTCCTCCACCTCCTCTTGTGCCACCACCTGACTCCGAATTCTGTTTAACATGTGCTCCAGCATGTAAATCACCGGAATAGTCATGCTGATAATGGCATCGTCAGCACTAAACATCTTCGTCGCCATTTCAAAATTGTGCAGAAGGGTGCATAGGTCCCTGATCTGAAACCACTACTCCAGCGTGATTTGCCCCACCTCTGAATCTCGTTGGCCCAGGCTATACGTCAGAACGTATTGCACCAGGGCTTGTCGGTGCTGCCACAGTCGCTGCAACATGTGCAGAGTTGAATTCCACCGGGTAGGCACATCGCATTTTAGCCGGTGAAGTGGCAGGCCCAACGACTTCTTTAGAGATGTAAGTCGCTGAGCTGCGGGATGCGAACGGCGGAAGTGAGCACACAGCGACCGTGCCCTCTGCAGAAGGCCATCTAGTCTGGGATAGTGGGCTAAAAATTGCTGGACAACCAGGTTCAACACGTGAGCCATACAAGGCACGTGTGTGACATTGCCCCGGCGAAGGGCCGCACCCAGGTTTGCAGCATTGTCGCACACGGCCTTCCCTGGTTTCAGGTCCAGTGGAGACAACCATTCATGAAATTGGTTCTCCAGAGCTGACCACAACTCCTCAGCTGTGTGACTCACATTTCCCAGACATTTCAATGTAAAAACCGCCTGATGACGTTGAGCCCTACTGCCAGCATAGTAAGGAGGTGTGCAGGATCCCTTCTGCGCAGTTAGAAAGCTTGTGGCATGACCAGACAGGCTTTGGGTGCAGGTGGAAGACCGAGAGGTGGTTGAGGAGGCAGAAGCAGTGGAGGAACTTTGACATAAAGAGGATTGACGCACAACTCGTGGGGACGGCAAGACTTGGACAGCAGCCCCTTGTCCTGCTGTCACCATAGTTACCCAGTGCCCAGTCAGCGACATGTAACGCCCCTGTCCATGCCTACTCGTCCAAGTGTCTGTGGTGAAATGCACCCTGTCACACACAGAGTTTCTCAAAGAAGCGGTGATGTTGTGTGCGACATGCTGGTGGAGCGCAGGCACACCTTTCTTTGAGAAGTAGAGCCGACTGGGCATCTGGTACTGGGGCACTGCGACGGACATAAGGTCTCGAAAATCCTCTGTGTCCACCAGGCGGAAAGGCAGCATTTCTGTAGCCAAGAGCTTGCAGATGGTGAAATTCAACCTCTTAGCTTTCTCATGGCTAGGAGGAAATGGTCTTTTGCTTGTCGACATCTGAGGGACCGAGGGCTGGCTATTGTGCTTAGACGGGGTTGATAAGGGTGTCCCCGGCAAACTGCCGGTCTGTGAGGAAGATGCAGGCGGACATGTTAGGTTGCCTTGATCCAAAGGTGGTGCTATCGATGTCGGACAGCGCTCAACACCAGCTGGTGTTACCACCTCCAAAGAAAATGATGACCTGCCAATCACGCTGGCTGTTGCGGGTAAAGAGGTGGCAGGTCTGTGCCCCAAAACAGGTGTGACTGCTGTCCCCCCAGTCACAGAGGATGAAGAGGCCGCGGATGCACAAGATATGGCAGACGGTGGTTGGCCCGGCCGGCTAGGCCGCATTGTAGCACACTGAGCTTCCCACTGCAACTTATGCTTCATGTCCATGTGCCGCTTCATGCATGAAGTACTCAAACTATGTATTTTTTGGCCTCTACTTAGCTTTTGCTGACAAATGTTACAGATAACACGAGTTGGGTCATCTTTATCGATCTGAAAAAATGCCCAGGCTATGCAAGGCTTAGCACCCATGCGACCTGAAGAGCCACCACGACTTGTGGTGAGAGGCAGAGTTGTGTTTGAGGATGCAGTTGTTGACGTGCTTCCAGTACTACGTCTCTGTCCAGGAAGGCGCAACCTGACCTCGTCGTCACTAGCATCTTCCTCCACCTCCTCTGCTGACCTCATCTCTTGGCTGACTGTGGGTTGACAGTAAGTGGGATCTCCAACCTCATCATTATCACCCTGTGCGTTATCACACCCGTCGTCCTCAGAGCCAACCTGCTTCTGCCCTGACAAAAAACTAAAGTTGTCGCTCCAATCAGGTATTTGAGTCTCATCATCGTCTTCCTCATTGTCTCCACCAACAGGAGTTACAGTTTGGGAATGATTGTCTACATTATGGTCAGAACCTTCTGCGTCTGGTCCTGGATCCGACTCATAAAGATTCTGGACATCAGTGCAGATCATTTCCTCGTCTGGATTCACAGAAGCGCTGGAGTCGACCTCTGATTCCCAGGCTATAGTATGAGTAAACAGCTCTGCAGACTCAACCATCTGTTCTACCTCATACTTAGACGGGCAGCTGGAGATTTGGGAGCTGTGAGGAAGCAAATGCGATTGGGGTGACACCTTTGAGGACTGGAGTATTTGTGATTAGTGTTGAGCCACCCCCGTAGTGTTCGGGTTCGGTTCGGTTCGTCGAACACCGGGATGTTCGAGGAACTGTTCGTCGAACTGTTCGTCGAACACCTTAGAACACCGTCGAACACCGTTAAAACCAATGGCAGGCAAACAAAAACACATAGGAACACATAGAAAACACCTTCAAAGGTGTCCAAAAGCTCACAAACTGCTCAGAAGATGCTTTCTTTAAAAAAGCCGGCCGGCAAATTCAGCAGCGGCATACACCGGTGCCCGACAATTTAGACATGAAGGAATAGAGCATCACACATAGATTAGATAGATAGAAACATGTCAGTCACATATATATGAAGTACAGTGACAGTGTTGCTTACTGTACTTGTCATTTAGTGTAAAGGATTTATCAAAAAAAATAATAGTGTTTTCATGCACCGTCTCTTTAAAAAAGCCGGCCGGCAATTCAGCATCTGTACCCGACAATTTATAACAGACAGAATAGAGCTTCACACATAGATTAGATAGATAGAAACATGTCAGTCACATATATAATAAGTACAGTGATAGTGTTGGTTACTGTACTTGTCATTTAGTATTAAAATAAAGGATTTATTATTAAAAAAAATTGGCGTGGGGTTCCCCGTAATTTTAGTCTCTAGCGGAGGTTAAGCAGACAGCTGGGGCAGATGTTTGAAGCCTGGGAAGGGGGTAATACCCACGGAGCTTCCCAGGCTACTAATATCAGCCCCCAGCTGAATACCTAGCCTTTACTAGCTATTAAAATGGAGGACCCCCCCCAAAAAAAAATGACGTGGGGTCCCCCCTAATTTAATAGCTAGCAAAGGCTAGGCAGACAGCTGGGGGCTGATATTAATAGCCCAGGAAGGGAGCCATGAATATTGGCCCCCTCCCAGGCTAGAAACACCAGCCGTCAGCCGCCCCAGAAATGGCGCATCCATAGGATGCGTCAATTCTGGCACTTAGCCTCGCTCTTCCACGCTGCCCTGGTGCGGTGGCAGGGGGTAATAGGGTTGGGGTTGATGTCAGCTTATAATACCAGCTGACATCAAGCCCAGGTTAGTAATGGAGAGGCGTCTATAAGACACCCCCATTACTAACCCCATAGTCAAAGTTAAAAAAAAAACACAAACACCCAGAATAAAGTCCTTTAATTGAAATAAAGACACAATTCTTTATTGTTCTAAATTAAACCATACTTACCATCACGCCCATTTCAGCTGAAGCCAATGATCTCCTGCAATAAAAGAAAAATAATAAAGCAACCTCATCCTTACCTTTCCATGGTTCCCAGGACAGCTCCAGCTCTGCTACATCGAGATGACAGGCTGGACCGCAGCAGAAAGCTGCCATCCAGCCTGTCATCCCGCAGACACTGAGAAGCGCAGGCATGCTTGCGCTCCTCAGTGTCTGACTGTGACGGCATCCAGATGAGCCGACAATGAACTCGGCTCACCTCATGTACGTCACTGACAGCGTGGGAAAATTCTCCTGCACTCAGCGCTTCAGCGTGAGAATTCTTCCACGCTGTCAGAGACGTGCATGAGGTGGGCTGAGTTCATTGGACATGACCTCGGCTCATCTGGATGCCGTCACAGCCAGACACTGAGTAGCGCAAGCATGCCTGCGCTTCTCAGTGTCTGCGGGATGACAGGCTGGATGGCAGCGTTCTGCTGCGGTCCAGTCTGTCATCTCGATGTAACAGAGCTGAAGCTTTCGTGGGAGCCATGGAAAGGTAAGGATGATGTTGCTTTATTATTTTACTTTTATTGCAGGAGATCATTGGCTTCAGCTGGAATGGGCGTGGCGGTAAGTATGGTTTAATTTAGAACAATAAAGAATTGTGTGTTTATTTCAATTAAAGGACTTTTTTCTGGGTGTTTGTGTTTTTTTTAAATACTTTACTAGAAATTCATGGTGGTCATGTCTAATATTGGCGTGACCCCATGAATTTCGGGCTTAGGGCCAGCTGATAATGCCAAGCTGGCCTTAACCCCTTTATTACCCAGTGAGCCACCGCACCAGGGCCCTGGATGAGTTGGGTACAGCGCCAGAAGATGGCGCTTCTATGAACGCGCCATTTTCCGGGGCGGCTGCGGACTGCAATTTGCAGCGGGTGGGGCCCAGAAAGCTTGGGCCTCCCTGCGCTGCAGATTCCAGCCCCCAGCTGCCTAGTTGTACCTGGCTGGACACAAAAATAGGGCGAAGCTCCACGTATTTTTTTTTTAAATTCATGAAATTCATGGAATAATTAAGAAAAAAAGGGCTTCCCTATATTGTTGTGTCCGGCTAGGTACAAATAGGCAGCTGGTGGTTGGGAGCAGCCCGTTCCTGCCTGCTGTACCTGACTGGACACAAATATAGGGCGAAGCCCCACATCAATTTTTTTTTCATTATTTCATGAATTTCCTGAAATAATTTAAAAAAAATTGACGTGGGGCTTCGCCCTATATTTGTGTCCAGTCAGGTACAGCAGGCAGGAACGGGCTGCCCCCAACCACCAGCTGCCTATTTGTACCTGGCCAGACACAACAATATAGGGAAGCCCTTTTTTAAAAAAATTATTTCATGAAATAATTAAAAAAAATTGACGTGGGGCTTCGCACTATATTTGTGTCCAGCCAGGTACAGCAGGCAGGAACGGGCTGCCCCCAACCACCAGCTGCCTATTTGTACCTGGTTGGACACAACAATATAGGGAAGCCCTTTTTTTCTTAATTATTCCATGAATTTCATGAAATAATTTAAAAAAAAAATACGTGGGGCTTCGCCCTATTTTTGTGCCCAGCCAGGTACAACTAGGCAGCTGGGAGCTGGAATCCGCAGCGCAGGGAGGCCCAAGCTTTCTGGGCCCCACCCGCTGCAAATTGCAGTCCGCAGCCGCCCCAGAAAATGGCGCGTTCATAGAAGCGCCATCTTCTGGCGCTGTACCCAACTCATCCAGGGCCCTGGTGCGGTGGCTCACTGGGTAATAAAGGGGTTAAGGCCAGCTTGGCATTATCAGCTGGCCCTAAGCCCGAAATTCATGGGGTCACGCCAATATTAGACATGACCACCATGAATTTCTAGTAAAGTATTTAAAAAAAACACAACACCCAGAATAAAGTCCTTTAATTGAAATAAACACACAATTCTTTATTGTTCTAAATTAAACCATACTTACCGTCATTCCAGCTGAAGCCAATGTCTTCTGCAATAAAAGTAAAATTATTAAGCAACCTCATCCTTACCTTTCCATGGTTCCCACGACAGCTTCAGCTCTACTACATCGAGATGACAGGCTGGACCGCAGCAGAAAGCTGCCATCCAGCCTGTCATCCCGCGGACACTGAGAAGCGCAGGCATGCTTGCGCTCCTCAGTGTCTCGCTGTGACGGCATAAAGATGAGACAAGTTCATGTCCAATGAACTCGGCGCACCTCATGCACGTCACTGACAGCGTGGGAGAATTCTCCTGCACTCAGCACTTCAGCGTGAAAATTTTCCCACGCTGTCAGTGACGTACATGAGGTCAGCTGAGTTCATTGGACATGACCTCACCTCATGAACGTCACTGACAGCGTGGGAAAATTCTCACGCTGAAGCGCTGAGTGCAGGAGAATTTTCCCACTCTGTCAGTGACGTGCATGTGAGCTCATTCATGTCCAATGATCTCAGCTCACCTCATGCACGTCACTGACAGCGTGGGAAAATTCTCCTGCACTCAGCGCTACAGCGTGAGAATTCTCCCACGCTGTCAGTGACGTGCATGAGGTGAGCTCATTCATGTCCAATGAACTCAGCTGACCTCATGTACGTCACTGACAGCGTGGGAGAATTCTCACGCTGAAGTGTTGAGTGCAGGAGAATTCTCCCACGCTGTCCGTGACGTGCATGGGGTGCGCCGAGTTCATTGGACATGAACTCGTCTCATCTTTATGCCGTCACAGCCAGACACTGCAGAGCGCAAGCATGCCTGCGCTTCTCAGTGTCTGCGGGATGACAGGCTGGATGGCAGCGTTCTGCTGCGGTCCAGCCTGTCATGTGAATGTAGCAGAGCTGGAGCCATCGTGGGAACCATGGAAAGGTAAGGATGAGGTTGCTTTATTATTTTTCTTTTATTGCAGGAGATCGTTGGCTTCAGCTGGAATGGGCGTGATGGTAAGTATGGTTTAATTTAGAACAATAAAGGAATGTGTCTTTATTTCAATTAAAGGACTTTTTTCTGGGTGTTTGTGTTTTCTTTTAACTTTGACTATGGGGTTAGCAATGGGGGTGTCTTATAGACGCCTCTCCATTACTAACCTGGGCTTGATGTCAGCTGGCATTATAAGCTGACATCAACCCCAACCCTATTACCCCACTGCCACCGCTACAGGGCAGTGGGAAGAGCGAGGCTAAGTGCCAGAATTGGCGCATCCTAAGGATGCGCCATTTCTGGGGCGGCTGACGGCTGGTGTTTCTAGCCTGGGAGGGGGCCAATATTCATGGAACCCTTCCTGGGCTATTAATATCAGCCCCCAGCTGTCTGCCTAGCTTTTGCTAGCTATTAAAATAGGGGGGACCATACGTCATTTTTTTGGGGGGTCCCCCATTTTAATAGCTAGTAAAGGATAGGTATTCCGCTGGGGGCTGATAGGCTGATATTAGTAGCCTGGGAAGCTCCGTGGGTATTACCCCCTTCCCAGGCTTCAAACATCTGCCCCAGCCGTCTGGTTAACCTCCGCTAGAGCCTAAAATTATGGGGATCCCCACGCCAATTTTTTTTTAAATAAATCCTTTATTTTAACACTAAATGACAAGTACAGTAATCAACACTGTCACTGTACTTCATATATATGTGACTGACATGTTTCTATCTATCTAATCTATGTGTGATTCTCTATTCCTTCTATTCTAAATTGTCGGGTACAGATGCTGAATTGCCGGCCGGCTTTTTTAAAGAGACGGTGCATGAAAACACTATTATTTTTTTTAATAAATCCTTTATACTAAATGACAAGTACAGTAAGCAACACTGTCACTGTACTTCATATATCTGTGACTGACATGTTTCTATCTACCTAATCTATGTGTGATTCTCTATTCCTTCTATTCTAAATTGTCGGGTACCGCTGCTGAATTGCCGGCTGGCTTTTTTAAAGAGACGGTGCATGAAAACACTATTATTTTTTTTAATAAATTCTTTACACTAAATGACAAGTACAGTAATCAACACTGTCACTGTACTTCATATATATGTGACTGACATGTTTCTATCTATCTAATCTATGTGTGAAGCTCTATTCTGTCTGTTATAAATTGTCGGGTACCGCTGCTGAATTGCCGGCCGGCTTTTTTAAAGAGACGGTGCATGAAAACACTATTATTTTTTTTGATAAATCCTTTACACTAAATGACAAGTACAGTAAGCAACACTGTCACTGTGCTTCTTATATGTGTGACTGACATGTTTCTATCTATCTAATCTATGTGTGAAACTCTATTCTTTCGGTTCTAAATTGTCGGGTACCGGTGTATGCCGCTGATGAATTGCCGGCTTTTCATGTTTCACTGTTGGCACTGTTCCCATCGATTTGGGCAATCACTGTAATGCCACAACCACCATGGCTGTGGCATTACAGTGAGTGGCAGACAATCCCTGCATGATTGGTGCTCTAAATAGCGCCAGACATGCAGGACACGCTTTTGGTGCACGAACAGTTATCGAACATAACCTCGAACAGCCGAATTTTTTGCAAATCGTTCGGATTCGTCGAACAACTCGAACACCGCCCAAAACAGCTCGAATTTGAGATTGGCGAACAGTTCTAGTCGAACACCGCTCATCTCTATTTGTGATGTTGAAGTTGATGTGGAGGAGAGCCCACTTAAAGGAGCACTTGATATCCGTTGAAGCACCTGCTGTTTTTGTGCCTCATCTGGAATTTGTAGCGATTGGCGTGGCCGTAAGAAAGGGATCTTATCACATTGTCCGCTAAAAGAAGTAGACATTTTAGTTTGGCTGGAAGATGGTCTTTCTTCTGCAGATGTTACTGTTGCTTTAACACCTACCCCACGGACACAACCTTTTTTCCCCTTCCCAACACGCCTATTCCCCTTTCCACCAGCAGCAGGCCTTTTTCCACTCATTTTGGTGGTTAACTAATTCACAACTCTGGAGTTGTTTGCACAAAAAAACAATGGATGGGAACCGAGCAGAGCTGAGTGGCCAAACTGTGGTATTAGACCAAAACTATTGGCTGGGTTAGATGCAGAAAAAAATTATATTCAATTTGCAACCTGATGGAGGTCTGTATAGATGGATTAATAGAACAAGTCCCACACACAGCTAGAAGCCCAATATTTTTTCAGAGGTAGATGCAGAAAAAAATATATTCAGTTTGCAACCTGATGGAGGTCAGTATAGATGGACTAATACAACAAGTCCCACACACAGCTAGAAGCCCAATATTTTTTCAGAGGTAGATGCAGAAAAAAATATATTCAGTTTGCAACCTGATGGAGGTCTGTATAGATGGATTAATAGAACAAGTCCCACACACAGCTAGAAGCCCAATATTTTTTCAGAGGTAGATGCAGAAAAAAATATATTAAGTTTGCAACCTGATGGAGGTCTGTATAGATGGATTAATAGAACAAGTCCCACACACAGCTAGAAGCCCAATATTTTTTCAGAGCTAGATGCAGAAAAAAATATATTCAGTTTGCAACCTGATGGAGGTCTGTATAGATGGATTAATAGAACAAGTCCCACACACAGCTAGAAACCCAATATTTTTTCAGAGGTAGATGCAGAAAAAAATATATTCAGTTTGCAACCTGATGGAGGTCAGTATAGAAGGACTAATACAACAAGTCCCACACACAGCTAGAAGCCCAATATTTTTTCAGAGGTAGATGCAGAAAAAAATATATTCAGTTTGCAACCTGATGGAGGTCAGTATAGATGGACTAATACAACAAGTCCCACACACAGCTAGAAGCCCAATATTTTTTCAGAGGTAGATGCAGAAAAAAATATATTCAGTTTGCAACCTGATGGAGGTCTGTATAGATGGATTAATAGAACAAGTCCCACACACAGCTAGAAGCCCAATATTTTTTCAGAGGTAGATGCAGAAAAAAATATATTCAGTTTGCAACCTGATGGAGGTCTGTATAGATGGATTAATAGAACAAGTCCCACACACAGCTAGAAGCCCAATATTTTTTAAGAGGTAGATGCAGAAAAAAATATATTCAGTTTGCAACCTGATGGAGGTCTGTATAGATGGATTAATAGAACAAGTCCCACACACAGCTAGAAGCCCAATATTTTTTCAGAGCTAGATGCAGAAAAAAATATATTCAGTTTGCAACCTGATGGAGGTCTGTATAGATGGATTAATAGAACAAGTCCCACACACAGCTAGAAGCCCAATATTTTTTCAGAGGTAGATGCAGAAAAAAATATATTCAGTTTGCAACCTGATGGAGGTCAGTGTAGATGGACTAATACAACAAGTCCCACACACAGCTAGAAGCCCAATATTTTTTCAGAGGTAGATGCAGAAAAAAATATATTCAGTTTGCAACCTGATGGAGGTCAGTATAGATGGACTAATACAACAAGTCCCACACACAGCTAGAAGCCCAATATTTTTTCAGAGGTAGATGCAGAAAAAAATATATTCAGTTTGCAACCTGATTGAGGTCTGTATAGATGGATTAATAGAACAAGTCCCACACACAGCTAGAAGCCCAATATTTTTTCAGAGGTAGATGCAGAAAAAAATATATTCAGTTTGCAACCTGATGGAGGTCTGTATAGATGGATTAATAGAACAAGTCCCACACACAGCTAGAAGCCCAATATTTTTTCAGAGGTAGATGCAGAAAAAAATATATTCAGTTTGCAACCTGATGGAGGTCTGTATAGATGGATTAATAGAACAAGTCCCACACACAGCTAGAAGCCCAATATTTTTTCAGAGGTAGATGCAGAAAAAAATATATTCAGTTTGCAACCTGATGGAGGTCAGTATAGATGGATTAATAGAACAAGTCCCACACACAGCTAGAAGCCCAATATTTTTTCAGAGGTAGATGCAGAAAAAAATATATTCAGTTTGCAACCTGATGGAGGTCTGTATAGATGGATTAATAGAACAAGTCCCACACACAGCTAGAAGCCCAATATTTTTTCAGAGGTAGATGCAGAAAAAAATATATTCAGTTTGCAACCTGATGGAGGTCAGTGTAGATGGACTAATACAACAAGTCCCACACACAGCTAGAAGCCCAATATTTTTTCAGAGGTAGATGCAGAAAAAAATATATTCAGTTTGCAACCTGATGGAGGTCTGTATAGATGGATTAATAGAACAAGTCCCACACACTGCTAGAAGCCCAATATTTTTTCAGAGCTAGATGCAGAAAAAAATTATATTCAATTTGCAACCTGATGGAGGTCAGTATAGATGGACTAATAGAATGATGCTATGCCCAAAAGATTTTACTTCACTAGGTGCAGTAAAAAAATTGGTATTCTATACACAGGTGGTATATCTTGCAACACAGATAGGCTACTCCACTGACTAACACACTCTGCAATAGGCCAAAAAGGATTAGCTTTGCTAGATTCAGCTAAATGCTGTGAAAAAAACTTGCACAGCACTGGCACAGACCTGCCTGGCAAAAACTGATAGGAACTGATGTAACCTAGTCCTGAAAAGGACTCCAATTACAATTAGTCTTTACTCCCACAATCTATCTATTTAAGAGCACAGACCTGCCTGATAAAAGTCGTAGGAAATGCTGTAACCTAGTCCTTAAAAGGACTGCAATCACAACTATTCCCTACTCCCAAGCTATCTGTAGATTTGTGCGAAAATTGGCTTGAAATTAACAAGGTATAGTGCACACAGAAACAGCGGTGCCGTCTAACACGCAGCTGCAGCAGTGAGAAAATGGTGGCGACGGGAAAAATGGCTTGGTCTTATAGGGCAAGGACATGTGACATACACTGCCAATGACACATGCCCTTGCTTGTGTGAAAAAAAGCACTTCGCTCCGTGTGTGCGCTGCTGATAGGCTGACTGATTGCACCTCCCCACTGTAAATGCGGGAAAGAGAAAAAAAAATGGAGATCTTCATTGTTCCTGCAGAGATCCATCCCCTGCCCCTCCCCCCACCCCGCTGTACACTCAAACTGCGTATTAACATTAATTTTCATCATTACTGAGAAAAAATCCAGTTATGATTTTGGTGCACGAACAGTTATCGAACATAACCTCGAACAGCCGAATTTTTCTCAAATTGTTCGTGTTCGCCGAACGGCTCGAACACCGCCCAAAACAGCTCGAATTTGAGATTGGCGAACAGTTCGAGTAGAACAACGCTCATCTCTAGTCCCGGCTTCCACTATGTTAACCAAGTGTGCCATCAGCGAGATGTACTGTACCTGCCCACAAGCACTTGTCTAAGTGTCCATGGTTAGGTGGACTTTAAAGTTAACTGCGTTGTTGAGAGCACGGCTAATGTTTTGGGACACGTGCTTGTGTAATGTGGGGACGGCACACTGGGAGATATAGTGGCGGCGTGGGGCCGAGTACTGAGGGATGGCCGCCGCCATCAGCTTGCGGAATGCTTCCATCTCCATGAGCCTAAAAGGCAACATTTCGAGCGCTAGCAATCGTGAGATGTGAGAATTTAGTAGTGTGGCCTGTGGGGCGTTGGCTGTGTATTTGCGCTTGCGTTCCAAGGACTGGGGTATGGACAACTGAACACTGCGCTGGGACAAGGACATGGACGTGCTTCCTGATGCTCCTACTTGAGAGTGTGAAACAACAGGTGCAGGGTAGGAGCCGTCTTCGCATGCACCATGGACAGGGTATTGGCTGGCATGCACAACAGCAGAAGAAGCAATGGTGCCACCCGCAGACACTTTTCCTGGACACTGGGGTTCGGCCCACAAAGTCGGATGCTTTGCTGCCATGTGCCTGATCATGCTGGTGGTGGTCAGGCTGGTCGTTTTGCCACCCCTGCTGATCATGGCCTGGCAGGTAGTGCAAATAGCATTTTTGGGGCTATTTGCAGAGTCTTTAAAAAGCAACCAGACTCGGGAAGACCTAAAAGTTGCACTGGCAACTTCCTTCGTGTTGGTGTTACGGGGAACGGTTGCCTGCCTTCTTTCTGCGGCCACCACACTGCATCTTCCTGCCTGTTGGGGTGCTCTACCTCCCTCCCCCTATGTGCTGCTGTCTTCGCTCTGCATGACCTACTGCCAGATTGGGTCAGTTACTATATCATCCACCACCTCGTCTTCTACTTCCGCCCCATGGTCCTTCTCCTGACTCTCTGGCAATTGTGTCTCATCATCGTCCACCTCTTGTGACACTTTCCCACCATCGCCTTCGTGTGACCGTGGCTGCTCAAATATTTGGGCAATGCTACATGCGATCTCCTCTTGCCCCGCTTCAAGTGGACCGGGCGAGAGGCCCGAATCTATAAATGGAAAAGTCAACAGCTCTTCAGAGTGTCCAAGTGTGGGATCAGATGTCTCTGGGTACTCGGCATGGTGGGAGGAAGGAGGATCAGGGTGAGGAATATGCGGTCCAGACTCACGGCTACTGAGACTTGACCGTGTGGAAGACAGGGTGGTGAACGTGATGGTAACGGTGCATGCAGAGGCCGAGGACAAGGCCGTGGGCAAGCTGAAATTGTGCCACAACAAACACCCACATCTTGTCGCTCGACCTTCCTGTCCCAATTAATAGGGGACCGCAGAACACCACTATTGAACACAGAGCAGTGTCAAAAGGTTATTGATTGGATAGCAGAAAACGCTTCCAGTCACTTAGCCACCACCACCACCACCCTGTTTTCCACATGGTCAAGTCTAAGTAGCCATGAGTCTTGACTGCATATTCCTCATCCTGATCCTCCTTCCTCCCACCGTGCCGAGTGCCTGCAGACAACTGATCCCACACTTGGAAACTCAGAAGAGCTGTTCACTTTTCCATTTGTAGATTCGGGCCTCTCGCCTGGCCAGCTTCAAGCGAATCAAGAGGAGAACGCATGTAGCGATGCCCAAATATTGGAGCAGCCACGGTCACACGAAGGTGGGAAAGTGTAATTACTGTCGTAAGAGGTGGATGATGATGATGATGATGATGAGACACAATTGCCAGAAAGTCAGAAGGAGGACCAGGGTACGGAAGTGGAAGACGAGGTGGTGGATTATATAGTAACTGACCAAACCTCGCAGGGGGACATACAGAGCAAGGACAGCAGCACACAGGGGGAGGGAGGTGTAGCACCAGAACAGGCAGGAAGAAGCAGCGTGGTGGCCTCAGACACAAGGCAGGAAAGCTTTCATCGTAACGCCAACATGATGGATGTTGCCAGTACAACTGTTAGGTCTTCCCGAGTCCGGTTGTTTTTTAAAGACTCTGCAGATAACCCCAAAAAGGCCATTTGCAGCACCTGCCAGGCCAGCATCAGCAGGGGTAGCAAAACTACCAGCATGACCACCACCAGCATGATCAGGCACATGGCAGCAAAGCACCCGACTATGTGGGCCGAACCACAGGGTCCAGCAACAGTGTCTGCAGGTGACACCACTGCTTGTTCCGCTGTTGTACGTGCAAGCCAATCCCCTGTCCATGGCGCATGCCAAGATGCCTCCCACCCTGCACCTGTCATTGCACACTCTCAACTAGCACCATCAGCAAGCACATCCACGTCCTGTCCCAGCGCAGCATTCAGTTGTCCATACCCCAGTCTTTGGAACGCAAGATCAAATATGCAGCCAACGCCCCACATGCCACATTATTAAATTCACAGATTTCGCGAATGCTTGCGCTCGAAATGTTGACTTTTAAGCTCGTGGAGACGGAAGCTTTCCACAACCTGATGGCGGCGGCCATCCGTCAGTACTCGCTCCCCGGCCACCTCTAGTTCTCCTGATGTGCTGTACCCTCATTACACGAGCACGTGTCCCACAACATTAGAAAGGCCCTCAACAAGGCAGTTACTGGGAAAGTCCACCTAACCACGGACACGTGGACAAGTGCTTGTGGTCAGGGACGGTACATCTCTCTGATGGCACACTGGATTAATAAAGTGAAAGCAGGGACCCAGTTGGACTTTGGTATGGAACACGTCCTCCCGACACCGAGGATTGCAGACCCTGGGTCAATCAGGGTTGCCCCCACATTGTACAGCTCCTGCACCTCCTCCTCATCATCATCAGCCTCCATCTCCGAAATGACCACATCAGTCGCAAGCTGGAACCACTGCTGCACTGCCTCGGCCAAGCGGCAACAGGCTGTGCTGAAGCTAATATGCTTAGGTGACAAACCGCACAACGCTGAAGAGTTGTGGACAGCTGTGAAAAAGAAGGATGATCTGTGGCTGACACCGCTGAACCTACAGCCAGGCATGGTCATGTGTGACAATGGCCGGAACCCTTTGGCGGCTCTGAGACGGGGTGAGCACACACACGTACCATGCCTGGCCCATGTGCTTAACCTCGTGGTTCAGCAGTTTACCAAAACCTACCCGGATCTGTCAGATCTGCTTGTCAAATTACGCCGCCTGTGTGCCCATTTTAGAAAGTCAGCTGCAGCTTCCGTCGCCCTTGCCATGCTTCAGCAGCATTTGCAGCTTTCAGCTCACCGACTGAACTGCGATGTCCCCACGTGCTGGAACTCTACACTGCAGATGTTGGGAAGGATTTGTGAGCAGAAGAGGGCAGTTGTTGACTACCAGAATCAACAAGGCTGTCGGTATTTAGGTCAGACTCCACACATAAGACCTCAGGAGTGGACATGGATGTCAGACATATGTACTATCCTCCAAAACTTTGAGGACTCCACCAAGATGGTGAGCAGCGATGATGTCATAATTAGATTCACCATCCCGATTCTCTGTATTCTGAAATGCTCTCTGCTCACAATTAAAGAGGATGCATTGCAGGCGAAGCACGATGAGATGGAGCAAGAAACCATAGAGGGTGATTCCACTCAGCCCAGCCTCATCTCATTCCAACGTGGATTGGGTGACAATGAGGAAGAGGAGGAGGAGGAAGAACAGGAGCCAGTTTCCTGCGCTATTAACGGTACTTCATGCACAACTGCCATACCGTCTGTTCAGCGTGGATGGCCTGAGGACAGGGAAGAGGAGGAGGAGGAGGACAGCATGGTCAGTCTTCCTCTTGATGAGGACACTGAAGTCTTACCTCTTTGCAGTTTGGCACACATGGCTGTCCCGTGACCCTCATGTTGTCCAAAGTTTGGGTGCAGTCATTATTGGTTGGTGACACTTCTAGACCCACGCTACAAGGAGAACTTTCTGTCTCTTATTCCCTTGCAGGACAGGTCTAATAAAATGGTGCAGTACAAGAAGGTCCTTGTTGCGGAATTATTAAAACAATTCCCATCTGAAAACGCTGGCGGTAGAGATCATAGTTTGTTGGTCAACCAAGGAGTACAGGCGAGAGAGACACAAATGCAATCGAGCAGAGGCAGAGCGAACACTGTCAAAGTTCTGAGACAGTTTTCTCAGACCCTCTCATTGCACAAGCCCTGATGCGTGGGGTACTCTCCCTAGGAATGAAAAGTTTCTGAAGAGAGTACCTTGCCGACCATACCAAAGTTCTCCCTGAATCCTCTGTGCCTTATAATTATTCGGTATCCAAGTAGGACAAGTGGCATGAACTGGCTGTCTACGCCTTGGAGGTCCTGGCCTGCCTTTCCACTAGCGTTTTGTCAGAGCGGGCTTTTAGTGCCGCCGGTGGAATTATAACTGATAGGTGCATATGCCTGTCAACTGAAAATGCTGACAGGCTGACTCTTATAAAAATGAACAAGGGCGGGATTGGACCAGACTTCTCAACAACACCGATTGATAGCAGGGTAACATAAACTCAAATACAGTGTCTTTTTTTGGGAGGTCTAACTCTATTCCCATGCACCTCTGTCTTCACACCCAGACATGGGTATACGCTTCCTGATTTTGTCTCTTTGCTCTTGTCCTCCTCCTCCTCCGCATCCTCATTCCCCACCACTATATCACAACCATATGATAGATATTGGGGGCAGCCCGTTCATGCCTGCTGTACCTGGCTGGACACAAAAATAGGGCGAAGCCCCATGTCAATTTTTTTTTAATTATTTCATGAAATTCATGAAATAATAAAAAAAAAATTGATGTGGGGCTTCGCCCTATTTTTGTGTCAAGCCAGGTACAGCAGGCAGGAACGGGCTGCCCCCAATCACTAGCTGCCTATTTGTACCTGGCCGGACGCAACAATATAGGGAAGCCCTTTTTTTTTAAATTATTTCATAAATAGAGATGAGCTTTGCTCGACAAGAACTGTTCGCCAATCTCAAATTCAAACTATTTTGGGCGGTGTTCGAGCCGTTCGGCGAACACGAACGATTTGAAAAAAATTCGGCTGTTCGAGGTTATGTTCGATAACTGTTTGTGCACCAAAATCATAACTGGATTTTTTCTCAGTAATGCTGAAAATTAATGTTAATATGCAGTTTGAGTGTTCAGCGGGGTGGGGGGAGGGGCAGGGGATGGATCTCTGCAGGAATAATGAAGATCTCCTTTTTTTTTCTCTTTCCCGCATTTACAGTGGGGAGGTGCAATCTGTCAGCCTATCAGCAGAGCACACACGGAGCGAACTGCTTTTTTTCACACAAGCAAGGGCATGTGTCATTGGCAGTGTATGTCACATGTCCTTGCCCTATAAGACCCAGCCATTTTTCCCGTCGCCACCATATTCTCACTGCTGCAGCGGCGTGTTAGACGGCACCGCTGTTGCTGTGTGCGCTATACTTTGTTAATTTAAAGCCAATTTTCACACAAATCTACAGATAGCTTGGGAGTAGGGAATAGTTGTGATTGCAGTCCTTTTAAGGACTAGGTTACAGAATTTCCTACGACTTTTATCTGGCAGGTCTGTGCTCTTAAATAGATAGGTTGGGAGTAAAGACTAATTGTAATTGCAGTCCTTTTCAGGACTAAGTTACATCAGTTCCTATCAGTTTTTGCCAGGAAGGTCTGTGCCAGTGCTGTGCAAGTTTTTTTCACAGCATTTGGCTAAATCTAGCAAAGCTAATCCTTTTTGGCCTATTGCAGAGTGTGTTAGTCAGTGGAGTAGCCTATCTGTGTTGCAAGCTGCACCACCTGTGTATAGAATACCAATTTTTTTACTGCACCTAGTGATGTAAAACCTTTTGGGCATAGCATCATTCTATTAGTCCATCTATACTGACCTCCATAAGGTTGCAAATTGAATATAATTTTTTCTGCATCTAGCTCTGAAAAAATATTTGGGCTTCTAGCAGTGTGTGGGACTTGTTCTATTAGTCCATCTATACTGACCTCCATCAGGTTGCAAATTAAAAATAATTTTTATCTGCATCTAGCTCTGAAAAAATATTTGGGCTTCTAGCAGTGTGTGGGACTTGGTCTATTAGTCCATCTATACTGACCTCCATCAGGTTGCAAATTAAAAATAATTTTTATCTGCATCTAGTTCTGAAAAAATATTTGGGCTTCTAGCAGTGTGTGGGACTGTTCTATTAGTCCATCTATACTGAGCTCCATCAGGTTGCAAATTGAATATAATTTTTTTCTGCATCTAGCTCTGAAAAAATATTTGGGCTTCTAGCAGTGTGTGTGACTTGGTCTATTAGTCCATCTATACTGACCTCCATCAGGTTGCAAATTGAAAATAATTTTTTTCGGCATCTAGCTCTGAAAAAATATTTGGGCTTCTTGCAGTGTGTGGGACTTGGTCTATTAGTCCATCTATACTGACCTCAATCAGGTTGCAAATTGAATATAATTTTTTTCTGCATCTAGCTCTGAAAAAATATTTGGGCTTCTAGCAGTGTGTGGGACTTGTTCTATTAATCCATCTATACTGACCTCCATCAGGTTGCAAATTGAATATAATTTTTTTCTGCATCTAACCCAGACAATAGTTTTGGCCTAATACCACAGTTTGGCCACTCAGCTCTGCTCGGTTCCCATCCATTATTTTTTTGTGCAAACAACTCCATAGTTGTGAATTAGTTAACCACCAAAATGAGTGGAAAAAGGCCTGCTGCTGATGGAAAGGGGAATAGGCGTGTTGGGAAGGGAAAAAAAGGTTGTGTCCGTGGGGTAGGTGTTAAAGCAACAGTAACATCTGCAGAAGAAAGACCATGTTCCAGCCAAACTAAAATGTCTACTTCTTTTAGAGGACAATGTGATAAGATCCCTTTTTTACGGCCACGCCAATCACTACAAATTCTATATGAGGCACAAAAACAGCAGATGCTTCAACGGATATCAAGTGCTCCTTTAAGTGGGCTCTCCTCCACATCAACTTCAACATCACAAATGCTCCAGTCCTCAGAGGTGTCACCCCAATCGCACTTGCTCCCTCACAGCTCCCAAATCTCCAGCTGCCCGTCTGAGTATGAGGTAGAACAGATGGTTAAGTCTACAGAGCTGTTTACTCATACTATAGCCTGGGAATCAGAGGTCGGCTCCAGCGCTTCTGTGAATCCAGACGACGAAATGATCTGCACTGATGCCCAGAATCTTTATGAGTCAGATCCAGGACCAGACGCAGAAGGTTCTGACCATAATGTAGACCCTCATTCCCAAACTGTAACTCCTGTTGGTGGAGACAATGAGGAAGACGATGATAAGACTCAAATACATGATTGGAGCGACAACTTTAGTTTTTTGTCAGGGCAGGAACAGGTTGGCTCTGAGGACGACGGGTATGATAACACACAGGGTGATGATGATGAGGTTGGAGATCCCACTTACTGTCAACCCACAGTCAGCCAAGAGATGAGGTCAGCAGAGGAGGTGGAGGAGGATGCTAGTGACGACGAGGTCAGGTTGCGACTTCCTGGACAGAGACATAGTACTGGAAGCACGTCAACAACTGAATCCTCAAACACAACTCTGCCTCTGACCACAAGTCGTGGTGGCTCTTCAGGTCGCATGGGTGCTAAGCCTTGCATAGCCTCGGCATTTTTTCAGATCGATAAAGATGACCCAACTCGTGTTATCTGTAACATTTGTCAGCAAAAGCTAATTAGAGTCCAAAAAATACATAGTTTGAGTACTTCATGCATGAACCGGCACATGGACATGAAGCATAAGTTGCAGTGGGAAGCTCACTGTGCTACAATGCGGCCTAGCCGGCCGGGCCAACCACCGTCTGCCCCATCTTGTGCATCTGTGGCCTCTTCACCCTCTGTGACTTCGGGGACAGCAGTCACACCTGTTTTGGGACGCAGACCTGCCACCTCTTTACCCCCAACAGCCAGCGTGATTGGCAAGTCATCATTTTCTTTGGAGGTGGTAACACCAGCTGGTGTTGAGCGCTGTCCGACATCGATAGCACCACCTTTGGATCAAGGCAACCTAACATGTCCGCCTGCATCTTCCTCACAGACCGGCAGTTTGCTCAGGACACCCTTATCAACCCCGTCTAAGCATAACAGCCAGCCCTCGGTCCCTCAGATGTGAACAAGTAAAAGACCATTTCCTCCTAGCCATGAGAAAGCTAAGAGGTTGAATTTCACCATCTGCAAGCTCTTGGCTACAGAAATGCTGCCTTTCCGCCTGGTGGACACAGAGGATATTCGAGACCTTATGTCCGTCGCAGTGCCCCAGTACCAGATGCCCAGTCGGCACTACTTCTCAAAGAAAGGTGTGCCTGCGCTCCACCAGCATGTCGCACACAACATCACCGCTTCTTTGAGAAACTCTGTGTGTGACAGGGTGCATTTCACCACAGACACTTGGACGAGTAGGCATGGACAGGGGCGTTACATGTCGCTGACTGGGCACTGGGTAACTATGGTGACAGCAGGACAAGGGGCTGCTGTCCAAGTCTTGCCGTCCCCACGAGTTGTGCGTCAATCCTCTTTATCTCAAAGTTCCTCCACTGCTTCTGCCTCCTCAACCTCCTCTCGGTCCTCCACCTGCACCCAAAGCCTGTCTGGTCATGCCACAAGCTTTCTAACCGCGCAGAAGGGATCCTGCACACCTCCTTACTATGCTGGCAGTAGGGCTCAACGTCATCAGGCGGTTTTTACTTTGAAATGTCTGGGAAATGTGAGTCACACAGCTGAGGAGTTGTGGTCAGCTCAGGAGTACCAATTTCATGAATGGTTGTCTCCACTGGACCTGAAACCAGGGAAGGCCATGTGCGACAATGCTGCAAACCTGGGTGCGGCCCTTAGCCGGGGCAATGTCACACACGTGCCTTGTATGGCTCAAGAGTTGAACCTGGTTGTCCAGCAATTTTTAGCCCACTATCCCGGACTAGAAGGCCTTCTGCAGAGGGCACGGTCGCTGTGTGCTCACTTCCACCATTCGCATCCCGCAGCTCAGCGACTTACATCTCTACAGAAGTCGTTGGGCCTGCCACTTCACCGGCTAAAATGCGATGTGCCTACCCAGTGGAATTCAACTCTGCACATGTTGCAGCGACTGTGGCAGCACTGACAAGCCCTGGTGCAATACGTTCTGATGTATAGCCTGGGCCAACGAGATCCAGAGGTGGGGCAAATCACTCTGGAGGAGTGTTCTCAGATCAGGGACCTATGCACCCTTCTGCACAGTTTTGAAATGGCGACGAAGATGTTTAGTGCTGACGATGGCATTATCAACATGACTATTCCAGTGATTTACATGCTGGAGCACATGTTAAACAGAATTCGGAGTCAGGTGGTGGCACAAGAGGAGGTGGAGGAAGTAGAGGAGGAGGAGTTGTATGAGGAAGGGCTAACATCTGCAAGGTCCAGACGGTCGGCAGCACCAAGGCGGCAGGCATGTGAGGGTGGGGGAGATGGTTTTACCAGGGCACTTGGTAGCAGCCAAACTAGTGAGGAAGGTGCAGGAGCCCAGGAAGAAGTGGAGGACGAACTGATGGAAGACTCATCAGATGACGGAAACCTTGATCACATTTCTGTTGTGCGAGGTTGGGGGGAGAGGACAGAGGAAGAAATCATGATTGTTACCTCACCACCAACACAACAGGGACTTGGTGCTCCTGGATGCGCAAGACACATGAGTGCCTTCTTGCTGCACTACCTGCAACATGACCCTCGAATTGTGAGAATTAGAAATAATCCTGACTACTGGGTTGCCACACTGTTAGATCCCCGGTACAAAAGTAAATTTGCAGAAATTATTCCTGCCATAGAAAGGGATGCACGCATGCCGGAGTATCAGCAGAGACTGTTGCAGAATCTTACATGTGCTTTTCCACAAAACACCAGTGGTGCACGTAGTGAATCTCACAGTTCCAACTTGCCAACCGTGGGACCGTCGATTGTTCAGCACTCAAACCGTAACAGAACCACAGTATCTGCTGGTAACATCAATTTTGGGGAATAATTTCACCACTTTTTTAGCCCATCCTTTGCAAGGCCACAGGAGACAAGAAGTCTGACACATAGTCAACGCCTAGAGACGATGGTACAGGAGTATCTCCAAGTAAACATTGAAGCCATGACTGTGTCACTGGACCCTTGCTCTTTTTGGGCTTCCAATCTGGATAAATGGCCGGAGCTCGCCACTTACGCCTTGGAGATCTTGTCATGCCCCACAGCCAGCGTTCTGTCTGAACGTGTGTTCAGCGCTGCTGGTGGTGTGCTGACAGATAAGCGCATGTGGCTCTCCACTGATAATGTAGACAGACTCACGTTCATAAAGACGAACAAATCATGGATCCGAAATGACTTTTCTACCCCTGTGTCATCCTGGGGAGAGTAAAAGCTTGATGATTGGTTAAAATCACCTCACCAACCGTTTGAAGCTTTCAAATTACTAATCATGTTTATCTGTATCTTGGCTGGAAAATAATTTGGGCTTTGTAGCAGTGTGCAGTACTGATTCTATTAGGCCATCTATACTAAGCTCCACCAGATTTAAAATTAATAATAATTTTTAGCTGCATCTAGCCCGGAAAATAATTTTGGGGCTCCGAGATGCGCAAGACACATAAGTGTCTTCTTGCTGCACTACCTGCAACATGACCCTCAGATTGTCAGAATTCGAAGTAATCCTGACTACTGGGTTGCCACACTCTTAGATCCCCCACACTCTTCGATCAACCTTTTCATTTTAATAAAGACCAAAAAATGGTCATTTTGGAAATTATAAGCATTAGCAGGTTATTAGAAACTGAAATCAAACCATTTTCAACTCAAAACTTTATTCTAGGTTATGTTACATTTGCACATAGGACCCCTTGTTCGAAAGGAGCTTCTGAACTCTCTCGTCCATTGAATTTGTCAGGTTTTGGATGGTTTCTGCTTCAATTGTTTTGCATGAGGACAGAATACCTTCTCAGAGCTGTTGCTTAGATGTGAACTGCCTCCCGCCATCATAGACACTCCTTTTGATGATGCTCCAAAGGTTCTGAATGGGGTAGAGGTCAGGGGAGCATGGGGGTCACACCATAAGTTTGTCCCCTTTTATGCCCATATCAGCCAGAGATGCAGATGTGTTATGTGCAGCATGAGACGGTGCATTATCATGCATGAAAAAGATGTTGCTGTGGAATACACGGTTCTTCTTCTTGAACCATGGCAGGAAGTGCTGTTTGAGAAACTCCACATACATTATGGAGTTCATCTTTACCACTTCAGGGATCCTAAAGGGGCCGACAATCTCTCTCCCCATGATTCCAGCCCAAAACATTACTCCACCTCCTCCTTGTTGGCGCTGTAGCCGTGTTTGCGTGGGGTGTCCATCAACCAGCCATCCTCCACTCCATCCATCTGGACCATCGAGCGTTGCATGGCACTCATCGGTGAACAAAACAGTTTTGAAGTCAATCTTCATGTATTGTTTGGCCCATTGGAGCCATTTCTCCTTGTGTGCAGTGGATAGAGGAGGTCGACAGGATGGCGTACGCACAGCTGCAAACCTCTGAAGGACCCTGCATCTTGTTGTTCGGAGGACGTTGGAGGCACAAGCAGCTTCAAAAACTCGCCTGCTGCTATGACAAGGCTTTTTTGCCGCTGCTCTTTTAACCTGACGTAATTGCCTGTAGGAAAGAGTCATCAATTTGCCCTTATCAGCACGCACACATGTGTACTGTGAATCAGCTACATACTTCTTGATTGTGCGATGATCAGGATGAAGTGTCTTGGCAATGTTGATTGTAGTCATGCCTTGACCTAAACACTCCACAATTTGTTGCTTCTCAGCAGCTGACACATCCTTTTTCTTTCCCATTTTGGCAGAAAATGTAGGCTGCTTAATAATGTGGGACAGCCTTCTTAAGTAGTCTTGCCTTTCATTGGACACACCTGCCAAACTAATTAGCACAGGTGTCTGCAATTCCTTACAGTGATATAAAGAGCCCTGACACACATCACCATCAATGAGTTTAACTGACAAACATACAAATTCTTCCCTTATCACTCCTAAACACTTTTTGCATAATAATTTGGAACACAGTGTACATGTGCTTTTCCACAAAACACCAGTGGTTCACGTAGTGAATCTTACAGTTCTAACTTGCCAACCGTGGTCTGTATGGAGTTGTTCAATAAAGGGCCCAAAATTAAGATAACATAGACGGGAGAGGTCTCTATGAATAGGAGTTTCTATGTATTTGATACCCTGTGAGGGCCAGGCAAAGGGAAAGTTGGACTGGATGGAATCCTGTATGGATTTGGGGAGGGAGACATCGAGGGCCTCAGACTTCGCTGCATTGATTTTAAAATTTCACCATGTAATAAAGCGATCTATTTCAGCCATAACAGCAGGGATGGATATATGTGATTGAGTGATATATACTAGGACATCATCAGCAAATAGAGAGCACTTGTAATCGGTGCCTCCCACCTCAATCCACCTAATATTGGGGTTATGGCGAATTGATGAGAGCAGATGCTCCGTCACTAGGATGTATAAGAGAGGGGACAGAGGACATCCCTGCCTTGTCCCATTGGTGATTATGAAAGGTGATGAAAATGTTCTGACGCGCCCCCTGGGCCTTGGGACATCCGGAGCCGGACCCTTTTTGGTGGATGCTGGTGGTTGTAGTCTCCGTGGTGGCGACCCGGTTCCGTGGCTCAGGGCGGTCAAACCAGTGGCGGAACTATTTATGTGGTTTTGATGTTTAAATGTCCGACTACGCCACCCGTGGATTGCGGTCAGAGTGAACCGCCGCTGCAGGGCAGACCGCTGAGGCTGGTGTTGTGGGTGCAGCAGAGCGTAGCATAACTCCCCACAGGAGGAGTATTGCCTCAGGGCAGTGTATGCGGAGGATGGGGGTGATGGTGCAGGGCAGCAGCAGTAACGACACGGAGTCAGTGATGCAGTCCAGGGCCTTTACTCACAGTTCTTATTATCCAGACCACTTCTTCAGGTAACGGCTGCCCACGTCGTACTGTGCTCACCAGTTGGGGGGCTCAGACAACTCCCAGATAACTTTGGAGCGCTTCACAGGACCCCCTTTGTGTGTCCTTTGTCTGGCCTTTCTTACCAACTCTTCTGTCCGGCTGCCTCGGGCCTCCTCTTGGTAAACTGGGCGCCAGTTTCCCTGACCCTATGTGGTGCCTTCCTAGCAGGTGTAGCGAGGGGCTGCGCCACATAAAATGTCACAGCGTCCGTTTACTAGCTGAGGGTCGTTTCCCGCCTCCACTAGTTTACTGGACCGGTCTCCCCCTTTGGCCTGACCCCTCCACGCAGGTGGATTCAGGCGTGCGGTGGAGACTCGCCCGTCCGCACCCCTGGGATCCCTTTGTTCCTCGTTCCTGGAGCCTTCTCCGCTCCTCTTCCTTCCTTCTCCCTCTTCCAGGCCTAGGCCTCATGCATAGCCCCTGCTCCCTGTCACTTCTGCTCAGTCTTCACTGCACTGAACTAAGATGGTGCCCACCTTTTATACTCCCTTCTCAATGCACCCAGGAACTGCTTACTCCCTGCTCCTGCACTACAGGGTTCCCCTTCCTCAGTGTTGCCTCCCCCCACTCCAGCCAGGGAATAGGACTGTCGTGCCCATCTCAGGGGCATATTGGTCGCCCTGCCCCACGGCAATGTGGTGTAATGCATGCAGGTGTCGGGTCCTGATCCACACTCCATCCTTACCTGAGAGTGAGATATCACACCTCTGGGTGAGGTGCAATACCTCTGAGGCAACCGAGCCCTCAGGGTGCTACAGTTCCATTTATCTTCAGCCTAGGTGATGTATTGTGATACAGGGCCGTGATTTTGGCTATAAAAGGGTCCCCTAGACCCCTACCCCAAGCTTTTTACGAGAATAATATATGGCGTGCCAGGAGACTCTATGGAATGCTTTCTCAGCATCCAACGAGAGTATCTAATTACAAATTTTTAACTGCATCTAGCCCAGGAAATACTTTGTGCCTAGTAGCAGTGTCTGCTAGTCAGTGGATTATCCCGGCTGTTAAGCAAGCTACACCACCTGTAGTTTGGACACTTAATTTTTTCAAAGGAAATGCTTCGGGACCACGGGATACTCAGTGAAGAGCATCATGAGGCACCCCAAGGCATAGGGGCTGGGACTGGCGGTAGGACGCCTTGCGGTGGACAGCCGAGCTCGATCCTTATAAAAGCTTTTTAACTGCAACAGCTTTAGTGGACGCTACTGGAGCTGGAATTACCCGGCTGCTGGCATGAGACTTGCCCTCCAATAGATCCTTGTAAAAGGATTTAAAATGTATTCATTCAAATTAGAGAGACAATTTAAATTAAAAAGCTTAGAGCTGCCTCCACCACAGGGGGGCTCGCTCGACCCACCAGCGGACAGGCACCAGTATTGGGAGAGGGGGGCTGGCCGTCAGGGTCCACCGCGGCTCTGGCACAACACCAGCGACACTGAGGTGGCACGGGCAGGAACGGACTGGCCGTGTCGGCTTCTCACTTTTTGGATTTTAGAAGGGCATGACATGCCTATATCTGTGTCTCCCCCTCTTTTTACTCCTCCACCTCTTTTCTTTTCGCATGACTATATGTACTTGTCACTTTTCCATGTGTTAGTTATGTCTTCTGAGCAGTTTGTTAGCTTTTGGACACCTTTGAAGGTGTTTTCTATGTGTTTCTATGTGTTTTTGTTTGCCTGCCATTGGTTTTAACGGTGTTCGAAGGTGTTCGACGAACAGTTCGACGAACAGTTCGGCGAACACACGGGTGTTCGACGAACCCAACCGAACTCGAACACTACGGGGGTGGCTCAACACTACTCATAAATTTCATGAAATAATTAAAAAAAAAAATACTTGGGGCTTCGCCCTATTTTTGTGTCTATCCAGGTACAGTAGGCAGGAGCGGGCTGCTCCCAACCCCCAGATGCCTATTTGTACCTGGCTGGAAACAAAAATACAGGGAAGCCCTTTTTTTAATTATTTCATGAATTTCATGAAATAATAATATTAATAATAATAATAATAATAAATAAATCAGCTCACCTCATGCACGTCACTGACAGCGTGGGAAAATTGTCCTGCGCTTGCCGTGAGCGCAGGAGAATTCTCTCATGCTCCCACGCTGTCAGTGACGTGCATGAGGTGAGCTTAGTTCATTGGACATGAACTCGGCTCATCTGGATTCCATCACAGCCAGACACTGAGGAGCGCAAGAATGCCTGCGCTTCTCAGTGTCTGCGACATGGCAAGCTGGATGGCAGCGTTCTGCTGCGATCCAGCCTGTCATCTCGATGTAGCAGAGCTGGAGCCGTCCTGGGAAGCATGGAAAGGTAAGGATGATGTTGGTTTATTATTTTACTTTTATTGCAGGAGATCGTTGGCTTCAGCTGGAATGGGCGTGATGGTAAGTATGGCTTAATTTAGAACAATAAAGAATTGTGTGTTTATTTCAATTAAAGGACTTTATTCTGGGTGTTTGTGTTTTTTTTTTTAACTTTGACTATGGGGTTAGTAATGGGGGTGTCTTATAGACGCCTCTCCATTACTAACCTGGGCTTGATGTCAGCTGGTATTATAAGCTGACATCAACCCCAGCCCTATTACCCCACTGCCACCGCTACAGGGCAGTGGAAGAGCGAGGCAAAGTGCCAGAATTCTATGGATGCGCCATTTCTGGGGCGGCTGATGGCTGGTGTTTTTAGCCTGGGAGGGGGCCAATATTCATGGCACCCTTCCTGGGCTATTAATATCAGCCTCCAGCTGTTTGCCTAGCCTTTACTAGCTATTAAAATAGGGGGGACCCCACGTCATTTTTTTGGGGGGTCCTCCATTTTAATAGCTAGTAAAGGCTAGGTATTCAGCTGGGGGCTGATATGAGTAGCCTGGGAAGCTCTGTGGGTATTACCCCCTTCCCAGGCTTCAAACATCTGCCCCAGCCGTCTGCTTAACCTCCGCTAGAGACTAAAATTACTGGGAACCCCACGCCAATTTTTTTTTTTAATAAATCCTTTATTTTAACACTAAATGACAAGTACAGTAATCAACACTACCACTGTACTTATATATGTGACTGACATGTTTCTATCTATCTAATCTATGTGTGATGCTCTATTCTTTCTGTTCTAAATTGTCGGGTACCGATGCTGAATTGCCCGCCACTTTTTTAAGGAGACTGTGCATGAAAACACTATTATTTTTTTTAATAAGTCCTTTAACACTAAATGACAAGTACAATAACCAACACTGTCACTGTACTTCTTATAGATGTGACTGACATGTTTCTATCTATCTAATCTGTGTGTGATGCTCTATTCTTTCTGTTCTAAATTGTCGGGTACCGATGCTGAATTGCCGGCCAGCTTTTTTAAAGAGAGAGTCTTCTGAGCAGTTTGTCAGCTTTTGGACACCTTTGAAGGTGTTTTCTATGTGTTTTTATTTGCCTGCCATTGGTTTTAACGGTGTTCGACGGTGTTCGACAGTGTTCTAAGGTGTTCGACGAACAGTTCTACGAACATCCCGGTGTTCGACGAACCAAACCGAACCCGAACACTATGGGGGTCGCTCAACGCTAGTTTTGATCATATACATACAATTGGCATTATATTCCAATTTGTTGAAATAAAGCAGATAATACTCCAATCATGTATGGTTCAGTGGCAGCATGTTTCTGTACAACTCTTTACCAAAATTCCAGTAGTTTCTACCAGAAAGAAAAAAAAACTAACAAAACAAAGTAAAAGCAGTTCACTTTTCAAAAACATCTCAAAGTAAAAATTCAGTAGCATTTGGGTAATTGTTGTTGGAGATTTCCGCTTTCAGCAGAATTATTCATCAATGGTGTATGAATGAATTGATTTACACTACACTACACAATTATCCGACAGTGTTAAACAGGCTGATAATCACCTGACAAATAAGCAAACCGCCTGTTCGTCTTTTTAAATAATTTTTAACCTTGTTTAAAAATTATCACTCTCTGGCTATTAAACATGTAGCCAATCGGCAGTTATTTTTAGTCACGGTTTGTGCAATGTAAATAGCGCTTACAACATACAGCAACTATTATCTTTATTATCACAACATGGGGCATTACAGGAAAAAATAACTCAAACCAGAGAGAACACACAGTACAGTATGGACAAACTCCAAAAAATGTACACAGTGCCATCGGCAGTCCCTCCAGCCTAGCTGAAGCTGTTGTATATTCCAACAGGCGTTGGAATAATTTCGGCAACATAGCATGTGATATATTACGGTAAACGTGAGGTACCAGGAATCAAACTTATGTGCTGTAAAGTATGTTCACTTGAATATGGGCAGTTATATATACTATATGGCAAAATGACATTATGGGTATAAAAAAGGCATGATCTACTTGGTACATTAAATGCATTATATTGTTAGAACCTTGCTGTTAGGTTTTTTTTCCTTTGCTGGTCACATGACCTTGTTGGCCTATTTAATCCTGCTCCGCCCTTCTGGCTTTGCTGGACTTCATTGTATATCTACTTTCTAGCTAGCCTGTGCTCTGTATCTAACTCTGTTTGTTTGCTTGGTCTACGGACCTCTATGTTCTATCTATTTTGTTTGTTCGTCTGTCTGCTACTATTTCTGTTAGGAGGTGTCCCATATTCCTCCCAGTCCTTAGTACTTGTAGGGATTCCCTCCCCACATCTATAGGTCTTCGTACAGACTAGATTAGGACTTTAGCAGGTCTGATCGCAGGATCAGGTTCCCTGTTACATCGTAGGGATTCAGCTGAGTCTTATAGTAGGGACAGATCTCCTCTCTTTCCTTAGCTTTGGTAGCAGAACATAACAGTAAGTCCAGCCTGCAAATTCTCTAAGGAAAGATTTTTTTTTTTTTTTTTTGTTCCATCATGGTGTCGGTTCAGGATTTGGCTAAACACCTGCAGGGACTCTCTCTGGAAGTGGCCGAGCTCCGTCAGCACGTGAGTAACTGTCCTGGAGCATATTTCTTGGAGCCTAAGGTATGTTTGCCGGATTTATTTTTTGGTGAACATCGAGAATTTTTTTCATTTAAAAATGCTTGCTTATTGTATTTTCGTTTGAGACCCAAGTCCTCTGGGGATGAATCCCAGCGCGTAGGGTTCATAATGTCACTTTTGCGCAAAGAGCCTCAGGAGTGGGCCTTTTCTTTGCAACCTAGTGATACATGCTTCAGATCAGTGGATAGTTTTTTTTCTGCTTTAGGACTATTATATGATGATCCTGACCGTGTGGCATCAGCTGAGACTGAGTTGAGACGTTTAAAACAAGGATCAGGTAATGTCGAAAAATATTGTACTCATTTTCGTCGTTGGTCCACTCAAACAGGGTGGAACGATTCTGCTCTGAAAAGTCTATTTCTTGCTGGGCTCAGTGAAAGGGTTAAAGACCTGCTAATTGCTTATCCTACACCTGAGGATTTGCAACAGGCTATGCAATTAGCTATACGGGTGGATAGAAGACTGCGTGCTAGGGTTAATGAGAGCAAATCCTCTGCTATGTCAGTTTCTGGTTATGATAATGTGTGTACTAACAGTGGTGAACCGATGGAGATTGGATCGGTGGCACCTCGCTCTCAAGAAAAAGACCGTTGTTTTTCGGAAGGCTTGTGTTTCTATTGCGGAAAATCTGGTCATTTGATTAAAGGCTGTGAGCTTCGTATGAAGAAAGAGTTTGGACGGATGTGCGTGGTAATCTTCAGGAGGCCAACAGAAAATCTAAAGACTACTTTGATAGGAAACGACAGGAGGTTTTGTTCGCTGTTGGTGACATGGTTTGGTTGTCCTCTAGGAATCTGCGGTTGAGGATTCCTTCTAAGAAATTGGGTCCCAAGTTTGTAGGGCCCTTTAAGGTGCTTCAGGTTGTCAACCAATCTGCTGTTAGGTTGGAGGTTCCTACCTCCTGGAGAATTAATCCGGTCTTTCATGTCTCTCTGTTAAAAAAAGCTGTTGTGTCGGATGGTGACGCCTCTGCCTCTGTTCCTCTGGTGGTGGAGGACGGGGAATATGAAATTTCTCGCATCCTTGACTCTAGACGGTATAGAGGTAGTTTGCAGTATCTTGTGGCCTGGAAAGGTTTCGGACCCGAGGATAACTCTTGGGTGAGGTCAGATGATGTTTCCGCGTCCAGACTTATCAGAGCGTTTCACAGGAGATTTCCTGATAAGCCTGGTCCTAGGGGATCCGGAGGATCCTCTTAGAAGGGGGGGTACTGTTAGAACCTTGCTGTTAGGTTTTTTTTCCTTTGCTGGTCACATGACCTTGTTGGCCTATTTAATCCTGCTCCGCCCTTCTGGCTTTGCTGGACTTCATTGTATATCTACTTTCTAGCTAGCCTGTGCTCTGTATCTAACTCTGTTTGTTTGCTTGGTCTACGGACCTCTATGTTCTATCTATTTTGTTTGTTCGTCTGTCTGCTACTATTTCTGTTAGGAGGTGTCCCATATTCCTCCCAGTCCTTAGTACTTGTAGGGATTCCCTCCCCACATCTATAGGTCTTCGTACAGACTAGATTAGGACTTTAGCAGGTCTGATCGCAGGATCAGGTTCCCTGTTACATCGTAGGGATTCAGCTGAGTCTTATAGTAGGGACAGATCTCCTCTCTTTCCTTAGCTTTGGTAGCAGAACATAACATATATGACACTCAGCTGCTGAAGTTCTCATGCTGTAATGCAAAACCTGTATATTTTTCACACGTATGTGATTATGAATATGCAACAAGTATGCCTCTATATATATATATATATATTGTGAGATGGCCACCGGACATGTCCTTGAGGGGAGATATGTATTGCTGAGGTTGGTATCTTCAGTGATGTAAAACCGGGAAAGCATGCTCCAGCACACATAGTGCTGAGAGGGTTAATAGGGCATATCAGAGACGGTTTTTACGAGCAGTCATAAGAGACAGGTGGGATTGGCTGCGCACATATCCCCACCCCAGGGTGTGTGTATAACCAGGAGACCGAGTATCTCATTCAGTGTCTGTGGCTGGAGGTGTGGAGACCCCCAGCGTATCTGTTCTACAGGACACTGAGCATGAGCGTGCACACCCGCCATATTGTATGGACTGTTTATTTTCTGTTTTGTTATTTTGTTACTTTGTTTCCTTGCAAGTGCAGTTTATAAGGTCTGAATAAACCTGCCTTGGACATTTTTAAGAAACTGACTCCTCTGCCTACCTCAAAAGCAGCTGAGTGAGTACTAAACCCTACTATATAAATATATGCACTAGTATGTGGTTTTGCATGTGTATGTGTATATATATGTGTATATATATATATATATATATATATATTTATATATATATATATATATATATATTTATATATATATATATATATATCTTCATATGAACTATTGTTTAATTATTACATATATAACTAATATCAGGTTATGTATGAGCACCAGTATATACTGATTATGTTTGTGCACTAGCATGTGCTTATTAGTTATTACATAGGTGCACCAGTTTCTGGTTACATACAGGTGCTTCTTACAGAATTAGAATATCATCAAAAAATTAATTTATTTCAGTTCTTCAATGCAAAAAGTAAAACTCATATATTATATAGAGTCATTAAAAGCAGAGTGATCTATTTCAAGTGTTTATTTCTGTTATGAAAACACAAAAGTCATTATCTCATTAAATTAGAATACTTTATAACACCAGCTTTAAAAATGATTTTAAAATCCGAAATGTTGGCCTACTGAAATGTATGTTTAGCAAATGCATTCAATACTTGGTTGGGACCCCTTTTGCATCAATTATTGCATCAATGTGGCGTGGCATAGAGGCGATCAGCCTGTGACACTGCTGAGGTGTTATGGAAGCCCAGGTTGCTTTGATGGCAGCCTTCAGCTCGTCTGCATTGTTGGGTCTGGTGTCTTTCATCTTCCTCTTGACAATACCCCATAGATTCTCTATGGGGTTAAGGTCAGGCAAGTTTGCTGGCCAATAAAACACAGTGATACTGTTGTTTTTAAACCAGGTATTGGTACTTTTAGCAGTGTGGACAGGTTCCAAGTCCTGCTGGAGAATGAAATTTCCATCTCCAAAAAGCTTTTTGGCAGAGGGAAGCATGAAGTGCTCCAAAATTTCCTGGTAGACGGCTGCGCTGACTTTGGTCTTGATAAAACACAGTGGACCTACACCAGCAGATGATATGGCTCCCCAAACCATCACTGATTGTGGAAACTTCACACTAGACCTCAAGCAGCTTGGATTGTGTGCCTCTCCACTCTTCCTCCTGTTATGATCTGCTACAAGCATTAAGGAAAGACAGGAGATCTGTCCCTACAATAGAACTAAACTAGATCCCTACGATGTAACGGGGAACCTGATCCTGCGATCAGACCCGCTAAAGTCCTCGGCTAGTCTGTACGAAGACCTATAGATGCAAGGGAGGGATCCCTACAAGAACTAGGGACTGGGATAAAGTTGGACACCTCCTAGCAGAAATTGTAGCAGTCAAAGACAAACACACAACAAAGAACATAGAGGTCCGAAGACCTAGCAAAACTAACAGAGAACGGTAACAGAGCACCAAGCTAGCTCAAGAGTAGTAAATACAATGAAGTCCAGCAAGGCCAGGAGGGCGGAGCCGGATTAAATAGGCAAAAATGGTCATGTGACCTGCAAACTAGAAAAAACCTAAAAGGAGAGTTCTAACAGTACCCCTTCTTCTAAGAGGATCCTCCGGATCCCCTAGGACCGGGCTTATCAGGAAACCTCCTGTGAAACGCTCTGACAAGTCTGGAAGCAGAAACATCATCCGCCCTCACCCATGAGTTATCCTCGGGTCCGAAACCCTTCCAAGCGACGAGATACTGCAAACTCCCTCTATACCGTCTAGAATTTAGGATGCGGGAAATTTCATTTTCCCCGTCCTCCACCACCGGAGGAACAGTGGCAGAGGCGTCACCAACCGACACATCAGCTTTTTTCAACAGAGAAACATGAAACACCAGATTAATCTTCCAGGAGGTAGGAACTTCCAACCTAACAGCAGATTGGTTAACTATCTGAAGCACCTTAAAGGGCCCTACAAACTTGGGACCCAATTTTTTCGAAGGAATCCTCAATCGCAGATTCTTAGAGGACAACCAAACCATGTCACCAATAGCAAACGAAACCTCTTGCCGTTTCCTATCAAAGTACCTCTTAGATTTTTTGTTAGCCTCCTGAAGATTATCACGCACATCCGTCCAAACTCTCTCCAAATCACCGGAAAAACTCTCCTCCTCCGGCACAGCCGATACCAATTTGGAGAATGACCCAAAAGATGGATGTCTCCCAGTACAACAAAAAAAAGGCGAACACCCAGCAGAGCAAATTCAGCAAGTGGCAGAAACTCAGACCACCCCTCTTGATTGTCTGCCACAAAGCAACGCAAGAACTGCTCAACATCTTGGTTCTTTCTTTCTGTCTGGCCATTAGACTCAGGATGATATCCGGATGAAAACGACAAATGAACTCCCAACCTGTCACAAAAGGCACGCCAAAAATGAGCCACGAACTGAGGTCCCCTATCAGAAACAATGTCAGTAGGAATGCCATGTAGTCTGACAATTTCCTTGACAAAGGCCTTAGCGAGTGTCTTAGCGCAAGGCAGTTTGATGAAGGGAACCAAGTGACACATCTTGCTAAAACGGTCCACGACCACCCAGATGACCGTGAAACCTTCAGAGGGGGGAAGGTCAGTAATAAAGTCCATAGCCAGATGTGCCCAAGGTGCACTAGGAACCTCCAGAGGGCAAAGCAACCCCGCAGCAGGAGCATGCGAAGACTTAGATCTAGCACACACAGTACATTGACGCACCCACTTAATGACTTCCTTCTGCCATCCAGGCCACCAAAAACTGCGACCCACAAGTCTCTTGGTCTCAGAAATTCCTGGATGACCTGCCAACCGAGACTCATGACACTCAACAAACAAATCTCTCCTAAAGGTCCTAGGCACAAACAACCTCCCATGGGGAGTGTTAGATGGGGCATTCTCCTGTGCTTTAAGAATCTCATCTTCCAAAACGGAGTCTAAAGCAGCAATCACAGCACCTTCTTGTAAAATGCTCTCCTCCTCCTCTTCCTCAGCACTGACCATGGGAGAAAATCTGCGAGACAAAGCATCCGCTTTAACATTCTTGGTACCCGGGATGTAAGTAACGGAAAAATTAAACCGCGAGAAAAAAAGTGTCCACCTAGCCTGACGGGCATTCAAGCGCTTGGCAGCATCAAGATAGATCAGATTTTTATGATCAGTGAAAACCTGAATGGGAAATTCAGCACCTTCCAAGAGATGAAGCCAGTGTTCAAATGCGAGTTTAATAGCCAGCAATTCCCGATTACCAATATCGTAATTAAGTTCAGTCTCAGAAAATTTTTTTGAAAAAAAGGCACAGGGATGTACTCCATCCTTGCTTTCCTGAGACAACACCGCACTGACCCCCACAGAAGAAGCATCAACCTCAACCAAAAACGGCTTAGTCACATCAGGCTGCATAAGGATGGGAGCAGAGCTGAACCTCTCCTTTAGAAACACAAAAGCTTCAATGGCCTCAGAAGTCCACTGAACCGCATTAGCACCTTTCCTAGTGAGATCGGTCAGCGGTTTGACAATAATAGAACATTTTTTTATGAATTTTCTGTAATAATTGTCGAAACCCAAAAACTTCTGTATCGATTTCAAACCAATAGGCCTAGGCCATTCCTGCACAGCTTGAACTTTAACCGGGTCCATCTCAAAACCTTCACTGGAGATAATGTAACCCAAAAAACTAATTCTCTATACAGCGAACTCACATTTCTCCAGCTTAGCAAAAAGCGAATTGTCCATTAATAACTGTAAAACCTCACGTACGCTCCGCCAATGAGACTCCAGATCAGGCGAATAAATAAGAATGTCATCCAAATACACAACCACATTTTTGCCGATCAAAGGTCTAAGCATGTCATTAATAAGATTCTGAAAAAATGCTGGAGCATTGGTAAGACCAAAAGGCATAACCAGATTCTTAAAATGACCCACAGGAGTGTTAAAAGCAGTCTTCCATTCATCACCCTCCTTCATGCGCAACAAATTGTATGCCCCCCGGAGATCAATTTTAGAGAACCACTTAGCCCCCACTAACTGGTTAAACAAATCAGGAATCAATGGCAGTGGGTAAGGATTGCGTACAGTAATTTTATTAATCTCACGAAAGTCCAGACAAGGACGTAAACCGCCATCTTTCTTTTTAACAAAAAAAAATCCAACAGCCACAGGAGACTTGGAAGGCCTAATGTGACCGGCAGCCAAGCTTGTCTGTATGTATTCCTCCAAAGCCTTTCTCTCAGGAATAGTAAGATTAAATAAATGACTTTTAGGAAGAGTCGCTCCAGGGACAAATTCAGTGGTACAATCATAGTCTCTATGGGGAGGCAAAATTTGTGACTCCTCCTCAGAAAAAACTCTCCAAAAATCCTGAATAGGTACAGGTAATTCCCCTTTTTCCACCGCAGCAATACGTCCGTTACAACACTTGTCATAACATTTAGGGCTCCAGGACTTAATTTCATTGGTAGACCAATCCAGTACAGGATTATGCAATTTTAACCAGGGCAACCCCAATATTACTGGAGAAGGCAAATTATTCAATACTACCAAATCCAAATTCTCTTGATGAACACCATTAATAGTGAGGGGAAATTCAAAGACCTTGTGAGTAACACTCTTCAAGGGAGAGCCATCAACAGAAACCACAGCAATAGGGGATGACAAAGGTTTAGGTTTTAATGTAAGTTTTTCCAAGAATCCCCCATCAATCACATTCTGACTAGAACCACAATCCACAAATACCCGAAATTCAATTAATTCTTCCTGAGCAGCGGCAGTAGCAGACAGGAATACTCCCTTTGTATTTAAACAGGCTATACGTGTATAACTGACCATTTTTTTTTCTTTGTTCATACGAAGCACACAGTTCTTAATAAAATGACCAGAATTTCCGCAATAGAAGCACAAACCTTCAGAAAGCCTGTGGTCTTTTTCCTGAGAGCGGGGTGTCATCGCCCCAATCTCCATCGGCTCTCCTTTGTCAGCACAGACCCTCTCAGGACTCGGAGCTGACATAGCAGAGGATGTGCTCTCATTAACCTTTGCACGCAGTCTCCTGTCCACCCGTATAGCTAATTGCATTGCCTCCTGCAAGTTTCCAGGTGTGGGATAAGCAATCAGCAAATCCTTAACCCTTTCACGTAGCCCTGCAAGAAACAAGCTTTTCAAAGCTGAATCGTTCCACCCCACCTGGGCAGACCACCGACGGAAGTGAGAACAATACTTTTCCACATTACCTGATCCCTGCCTCAAACGTCTCAATTCAGACTCAGCAGATGAGACACGATCAGGATCATCGTACAACAAACCCAAAGCAGAAAAAAAACTATCCACTGATCTAAAGCACGGATCACTAGGTTGGAGAGAAAAAGCCCATCCCTGAGGATCCTTGCGCAAAAGTGACATTATGAACCCTATGCGCTGTGATTCATCACCAGAGGATCCGGGTCTTAAACGAAAATACAATAAACAAGCATTTTTAAAAGAAAAAAAATCTTGTTGTTCACTAAAAAATAGATCAGGCAGACGTACCTTTGGCTCTACCAAATGTGCTCCAGAACAGCTATTCACGTGTTGTTGGAGCTCGGCCACCTCCAGAGAGAGTCCCTGCAAGCGTTGAGCCAAATCTTGAACCGAGACCATGATGGAAACTGGAGGTCTTTCCTTAGAGAAATTTTTTGGGCTGGACTTACTGTAATGATCTGCTACAAGCACTATGGAAAGACAGGAGATCTGTCCCTACAATAGAACTAAACTAGATCCCTACGATGTAACGGGGAACCTGATCCTGCGATCAGACCCGCTAAAGTCCTCGGCTAGTCTGTACAAAGACCTATAGATGCAAGGGAGGGATCCCTACAAGAACTAGGTACTGGGATAAAGTTGGACACCTCCTAGCAGAAATTGTAGCAGTCAAAGACAAACACACAACAAAGAACATAGAGGTCCGAAGACCTAGCAAAACTAACAGAGAACGGTAACAGAGCACCAAGCTAGCTCAAGAGTAGTAAATACAATGAAGTCCAGCAAGGCCAGGAGGGCGGTGTTAGAACCTTGCTCTTAGGTTTTTTCCTTTGCTGGTCACATGACCTTGTTGGCCTATTTAATCCTGCTCCGCCCTTCTGGCTTTGCTGGACTTCATTGTATAACTACTTTCTAGCTAGCCTGTGCTCTGTATCTACTCTGTTAGTTTGCTTGGTCTACGGACCTCTGTGTTCTTTATATTTTGTTTGTTCGTCTGTCTGCTACTATTTCTGTTAGGAGGTGTCCCATTTTCCTCCCAGTCCTTAGTACTTGTAGGGATTCCTTCCCCACATCTATAGGTCTCCGTACAGACTAGCTTAGGACTTTAGCAGGTCTGATCGCAGGATCAGGTTACCTGTTACATCGTAGGGATTCAGCTGAGTTCTATCGTAGGGACAGATCTCCTCTCTTTCCTTAGCTCTGGTAGCAGAACATAACAGTAAGTCCAGCCAGCAAATTCTCTAAGGAAAGATTTTTCTGTTCCATCATGGTGTCGGTTCAGGATTTGGCTCATCGCCTGCAGGGACTCTCTCTGGAGGTGGCCGAGCTCCGTCAGCACGTGAGTAACTGTCCTGGAGCACATTTCTTGGAGCCTAAGGTATGTTTGCCGGATTTATTTTTTGGTGAACACCGAGAATTTTTTTCATTTAAAAATGCTTGCTTATTGTATTTTCGTTTGAGACCCAAGTCCTCTGGGGATGAATCCCAGCGCGTAGGGTTCATAATGTCACTTTTGCGCAAAGAGCCTCAGGAGTGGGCCTTTTCTTTGCAACCTAGTGATACATGCTTCAGATCAGTGGATAGTTTTTTTTCTGCTTTGGGGCTATTATATGATGATCCTGACCGTGTCGCATCAGCTGAGACTGAGTTAAGACGTTTGAGACAGGGATCAGGTAATGTGGAAAAATATTGTACTCATTTCCGTCGATGGTCTACTCAAACAGGGTGGAACGAATCTGCTCTGAAAAGTCTATTTCTTGCTGGGCTCAATGAAAGGGTTAAAGACCTGCTAATTGCTTATCCTACACCTGAAGATTTGCAACAGGCTATGCAATTAGCTATACGGGTGGATAGAAGACTGCGTGCAAGGGTTAATGAGAGCAAATCCTCTGCTATGTCAGTTTCTGGTTATAAGAATGTGTGTACTAACAGTGGTGAACCGATGGAGATTGGATCGGTGGCACCTCGCTCTCAAGAAAAAGACCGTAGACTTTTTGAAGGCTTGTGTTTCTATTGCGGAAAATCTGGTCATTTGATTAAAGGCTGTGAGCTTCGTATGAAGAAAGAAAAAAAAATGGTCAGTCATGCCCGTATTGCCTGTTTAAATTCCAAGGGTGTATTTTTAGCTGCTTCCACGATTGCTCAGGAAAAATTAATGGAATTTCGGGTGTTTGTCGATTGTGGGTCTACTCTGAATGTATCATCCCCCATTGCTGTGGTTTCTGTGGATGGTTCCCCTTTGAAGAATATTACTCTCAAGGTCTGTGAATTTCCTCTCACTATTAATGGTGTTCACCATGAGAAATTGGATTTGGTAGTGTTGAATAACTTGCCTTCTCCAGTAATATTGGGATTGCCCTGGTTAAAATTTCACAATCCTGTACTGGATTGGTCTACCAGTGAAATTAAGTCCTGGAGCCATAAATGTTATGACAAGTGTTGTAACGGGCGTATTGCAGCTTTGGATAGGGGAGAATTGCCTATTCCTATTCAGGATTTTTGGAAAGTTTTTTCTGAGAAGGAATCGCAGGTTTTGCCTCCCCATAGAGACTATGATTGTTCTATTGAATTTGTCCCAGGAGTGACTCTTCCTAAAAGCCGTTTATTTAACCTTACTATTCCTGAGAGGAAGGCTTTGGAGGAATACATACAGACAAGTTTGGCCGCCGGTCACATTAGGCCTTCTAAGTCTCCTGTGGCGGTTGGATTTTTTTTTGTAAAAAAAAAGGACGGCGGTTTACGTCCTTGTCTGGATTTTCGTGAGATTAACAAAATTACTGTACGCAATCCTTACCCACTGCCATTGATTCCTGATTTATTTAACCAGTTAATGGGGGCCAAGCGGTTCTCTAAAATTGACCTTAAGGGGGCATACAATCTGTTGCGCATGAAGGAGGGTGACGAATGGAAGACTAATTTTAACACTCCTGTGGGTCATTTTGAGAATCTGGTGATGCCTTTTGGTCTTACCAATGCTCCTGCATTTTTTCAGAATCTTATTAATGACATCCTTAGACCTTTGATCGGCAAAAATGTGGTTGTGTATTTGGATGACATTTTGATTTATTCGCCGGATCTGGAGTCTCATTGGCGGAGCGTACGTGAGGTATTACAGTTGTTAATGGACAATTCGCTTTTTGCTAAGCTGGAGAAATGTGAGTTCGCTGTACAGAGAATTAGTTTTTTGGGTTACATTATCTCCAGCGAAGGTTTTGAGATGGACCCGGTTAAAGTTCAAGCTGTACAGGAATGGCCTAGGCCTATTGGTTTGAAATCGATACAGAGGTTTTTAGGTTTCGCCAATTATTACAGAAAATTCATAAAAAATTTTTCTAGTATTGTCAAACCTCTGACCGATCTCACCAGGAAAGGTGCTGATGCGGTTCAGTGGTCTTCTGAGGCTATTGAAGCTTTTGTGTATCTCAAGGAGAGGTTCACCTCTGCTCCCATCCTTATGCAGCCTGATGTGACTAAGCCGTTTTTGGTTGAGGTTGATGCTTCCTCTGTGGGGGTTGGCGCAGTATTGTCTCAGGATAACGGGGATGGATTGCATCCCTGTGCCTTTTTTTCAAAAAAATTTTCGGAGACTGAACTGAATTACGATATTGGTAATCGGGAATTATTGGCTATTAAACTCGCATTTGAACACTGGCGCCACTTCTTGGAAGGTGCGGAATTTCCCGTTCAGGTTCTTACTGATCATAAAAATCTGATATATCTTGATGCTGCCAAGCGCCTGAATGCCCGTCAGGCTAGGTGGGCACTGTTTTTCTCGCGGTTTAATTTCTCCGTTACTTACATCCCTGGTACTAAGAATGTTAAGGCGGATGCCTTGTCTCGCAGTTTTTCTCCCATAGTCGGTGCTGAGAAAGAGGAGAACATTTTACAAGAAGGTGTTGTGATAGCTGCTTTGGACTCCGTTTTGGAAGATGAGATTCTTAAAGCACAGGAGAATGCCCCATCTAACACTCCTCATGGGAGGTTGTTTGTGCCTGGGACCTTTAGGAGAGATTTGTTTGTTGAGTGTCACGAATCTCGGTTGGCAGGTCATCCCGGAATCTCTGAGACCAAGAGACTGGTGGGTCGCAGTTTTTGGTGGCCTGGATGGCAGAAGGAAGTCATTAAGTGGGTGCGTCAATGTACTATATGTGCTAGATCTAAGTCCTCACATACTCCTGCTGCGGGGTTGCTTTGTCCTTTGGAGGTTCCCAGTGCTCCTTGGACACATTTGGCTATGGACTTTATAACTGACCTTCCCCCCTCTGAGGGTTTTACTGTCATCTGGGTGGTCGTGGACCGTTTTAGCAAGATGTGTCACTTGGTTCCCTTCGTCAAACTGCCCTGCGCTAAAACTCTCGCTAAGGCCTTTGTCAAGGAAATTGTCAGACTTCATGGCGTTCCTACTGACATTGTTTCTGATAGGGGTCCTCAGTTCGTGGCTCGTTTTTGGCGTGCCTTTTGTGACAGGTTGGGAGTTCATTTATCGTTCTCGTCCGGATATCATCCTGAATCTAATGGCCAGACAGAAAGGAAAAACCAGGATGTTGAGCAGTTCTTGCGTTGTTTTGTGGCAGACAATCAAGAGGGGTGGTCTGAGTTTCTGCCACTTGCTGAATTTGCTCTGAACAATCATACATCTTCTTCTGCTGGTTGTTCGCCTTTTTTTTGTTGTTCTGGGAGACATCCGTCGTTTGGGTCGTTCTCCAAGTTGGGATCTGCCGTGCCTGAGGAGGAGAATTAATCCGGTATTTCATGTCTCTCTGTTAAAAAAAGCTGTTGTGTCGGATGGTGACGCCTCTGCCTCTGTTCCTCCGGTGGTGGAGGACGGGGAATATGAAATTTCTCGCATCCTTAACTCTAGACGGTATAGAGGTAGTTTGCAGTATCTTGTGGCCTGGAAAGGTTTCGGACCCGAGGATAACTCTTGGGTGAGGTCAGATGATGTTTCCGCGTCCAGACTTATCAGAGCGTTTCACAGGAGATTTCCTGATAAGCCTGGTCCTAGGGGATCCGGAGGATCCTCTTAGAAGGGGGGGTACTGTTAGAACCTTGCTCTTAGGTTTTTTCCTTTGCTGGTCACATGACCTTGTTGGCCTATTTAATCCTGCTCCGCCCTTCTGGCTTTGCTGGACTTCATTGTATAACTACTTTCTAGCTAGCCTGTGCTCTGTATCTACTCTGTTAGTTTGCTTGGTCTACGGACCTCTGTGTTCTTTATATTTTGTTTGTTCGTCTGTCTGCTACTATTTCTGTTAGGAGGTGTCCCATTTTCCTCCCAGTCCTTAGTACTTGTAGGGATTCCTTCCCCACATCTATAGGTCTCCGTACAGACTAGCTTAGGACTTTAGCAGGTCTGATCGCAGGATCAGGTTCCCTGTTACATCGTAGGGATTCAGCTGAGTTCTATCGTAGGGACAGATCTCCTCTCTTTCCTTAGCTCTGGTAGCAGAACATAACAGTAAGTCCAGCCAGCAAATTCTCTAAGGAAAGATTTTTCTGTTCCATCATGGTGTCGGTTCAGGATTTGGCTCATCGCCTGCAGGGACTCTCTCTGGAGGTGGCCGAGCTCCGTCAGCACGTGAGTAACTGTCCTGGAGCACATTTCTTGGAGCCTAAGGTATGTTTGCCGGATTTATTTTTTGGTGAACACCGAGAATTTTTTTCATTTAAAAATGCTTGCTTATTGTATTTTCGTTTGAGACCCAAGTCCTCTGGGGATGAATCCCAGCGCATAGGGTTCATAATGTCACTTTTGCGCAAAGAGCCTCAGGAGTGGGCCTTTTCTTTGCAACCTAGTGATACATGCTTCAGATCAGTGGATAGTTTTTTTTCTGCTTTGGGGCTATTATATGATGATCCTGACCGTGTCGCATCAGCTGAGACTGAGTTAAGACGTTTGAGACAGGGATCAGGTAATGTGGAAAAATATTGTACTCATTTCCGTCGATGGTCTACTCAAACAGGGTGGAACGATTCTGCTCTGAAAAGTCTATTTCTTGCTGGGCTCAATGAAAGGGTTAAAGACCTGCTAATTGCTTATCCTACACCTGAAGATTTGCAACAGGCTATGCAATTAGCTATACGGGTGGATAGAAGACTGCGTGCAAGGGTTAATGAGAGCAAATCCTCTGCTATGTCAGTTTCTGGTTATAAGAATGTGTGTACTAACAGTGGTGAACCGATGGAGATTGGATCGGTGACACCTCGCTCTCAAGAAAAAGACCGTAGACTTTTTGAAGGCTTGTGTTTCTATTGCGGAAAATCTGGTCATTTGATTAAAGGCTGTGAGCTTCGTATGAAGAAAGAAAAAAAAATGGTCAGTCATGCCCGTATTGCCTGTTTAAATTCCAAGGGTGTATTTTTAGCTGCTTCCACGATTGCTCAGGAAAAATTAATGGAATTTCGGGTGTTTGTCGATTGTGGGTCTACTCTGAATGTATCATCCCCCATTGCTGTGGTTTCTGTGGATGGTTCCCCTTTGAAGAATATTACTCTCAAGGTCTGTGAATTTCCTCTCACTATTAATGGTGTTCACCATGAGAAACTGGATTTGGTAGTGTTGAATAACTTGCCTTCTCCAGTAATATTGGGATTGCCCTGGTTAAAATTTCACAATCCTGTACTGGATTGGTCTACCAGTGAAATTAAGTCCTGGAGCTATAAATGTTATGACAAGTATTGTAACGGGCGTATTGCAGCTTTGGATAGGGGAGAATTGCCTGTTCCTATTCAGGATTTTTGGAGAGTTTTTTCTGAGAAGGAATCGCAGGTTTTGCCTCCCCATAGAGACTATGATTGTTCTATTGAATTTGTCCCAGGAGCGACTCTTCCTAAAAGCCGTTTATTTAACCTTACTATTCCTGAGAGGAAGGCTTTGGAGGAATACATACAGACAAGTTTGGCCGCCGGTCACATTAGGCCTTCTAAGTCTCCTGTGGCGGTTGGATTTTTTTTTGTAAAAAAAAAGGACGGCGGTTTACGTCCTTGTCTGGATTTTCGTGAGATTAACAAAATTACTGTACGCAATCCTTACCCACTGCCATTGATTCCTGATTTATTTAACCAGTTAATGGGGGCCAAGCGGTTCTCTAAAATTGACCTTAAGGGGGCATACAATCTGTTGCGCATGAAGGAGGGTGACGAATGGAAGACTAATTTTAACACTCCTGTGGGTCATTTTGAGAATCTGGTGATGCCTTTTGGTCTTACCAATGCTCCTGCATTTTTTCAGAATCTTATTAATGACATCCTTAGACCTTTGATCGGCAAAAATGTGGTTGTGTATTTGGATGACATTTTGATTTATTCGCCGGATCTGGAGTCTCATTGGCGGAGCGTACGTGAGGTATTACAGTTGTTAATGGACAATTCGCTTTTTGCTAAGCTGGAGAAATGTGAGTTCGCTGTACAGAGAATTAGTTTTTTGGGTTACATTATCTCCAGCGAAGGTTTTGAGATGGACCCGGTTAAAGTTCAAGCTGTACAGGAATGGCCTAGGCCTATTGGTTTGAAATCGATACAGAGGTTTTTAGGTTTCGCCAATTATTACAGAAAATTCATAAAAAATTTTTCTAGTATTGTCAAACCTCTGACCGATCTCACCAGGAAAGGTGCTGATGCGGTTCAGTGGTCTTCTGAGGCTATTGAAGCTTTTGTGTATCTCAAGGAGAGGTTCACCTCTGCTCCCATCCTTATGCAGCCTGATGTGACTAAGCCGTTTTTGGTTGAGGTTGATGCTTCCTCTGTGGGGGTTGGCGCAGTATTGTCTCAGGATAACGGGGATGGATTGCATCCCTGTGCCTTTTTTTCAAAAAAATTTTCGGAGACTGAACTGAATTACGATATTGGTAATCGGGAATTATTGGCTATTAAACTCGCATTTGAACACTGGCGCCACTTCTTGGAAGGTGCGGAATTTCCCGTTCAGGTTCTTACTGATCATAAAAATCTGATATATCTTGATGCTGCCAAGCGCCTGAATGCCCGTCAGGCTAGGTGGGCACTGTTTTTCTCGCGGTTTAATTTCTCCGTTACTTACATCCCTGGTACTAAGAATGTTAAGGCGGATGCCTTGTCTCGCAGTTTTTCTCCCATAGTCGGTGCTGAGAAAGAGGAGAACATTTTACAAGAAGGTGTTGTGATAGCTGCTTTGGACTCCGTTTTGGAAGATGAGATTCTTAAAGCACAGGAGAATGCCCCATCTAACACTCCTCATGGGAGGTTGTTTGTGCCTGGGACCTTTAGGAGAGATTTGTTTGTTGAGTGTCACGAATCTCGGTTGGCAGGTCATCCCGGAATCTCTGAGACCAAGAGACTGGTGGGTCGCAGTTTTTGGTGGCCTGGATGGCAGAAGGAAGTCATTAAGTGGGTGCGTCAATGTACTATATGTGCTAGATCTAAGTCCTCACATACTCCTGCTGCGGGGTTGCTTTGTCCTTTGGAGGTTCCCAGTGCTCCTTGGACACATTTGGCTATGGACTTTATAACTGACCTTCCCCCCTCTGAGGGTTTTACTGTCATCTGGGTGGTCGTGGACCGTTTTAGCAAGATGTGTCACTTGGTTCCCTTCGTCAAACTGCCCTGCGCTAAAACTCTCGCTAAGGCCTTTGTCAAGGAAATTGTCAGACTTCATGGCGTTCCTACTGACATTGTTTCTGATAGGGGTCCTCAGTTCGTGGCTCGTTTTTGGCGTGCCTTTTGTGACAGGTTGGGAGTTCATTTATCGTTCTCGTCCGGATATCATCCTGAATCTAATGGCCAGACAGAAAGGAAAAACCAGGATGTTGAGCAGTTCTTGCGTTGTTTTGTGGCAGACAATCAAGAGGGGTGGTCTGAGTTTCTGCCACTTGCTGAATTTGCTCTGAACAATCATACATCTTCTTCTGCTGGTTGTTCGCCTTTTTTTTGTTGTTCTGGGAGACATCCGTCGTTTGGGTCGTTCTCCAAGTTGGGATCTGCCGTGCCTGAGGAGGAGAATTAATCCGGTATTTCATGTCTCTCTGTTAAAAAAAGCTGTTGTGTCGGATGGTGACGCCTCTGCCTCTGTTCCTCCGGTGGTGGAGGACGGGGAATATGAAATTTCTCGCATCCTTAACTCTAGACGGTATAGAGGTAGTTTGCAGTATCTTGTGGCCTGGAAAGGTTTCGGACCCGAGGATAACTCTTGGGTGAGGTCAGATGATGTTTCCGCGTCCAGACTTATCAGAGCGTTTCACAGGAGATTTCCTGATAAGCCTGGTCCTAGGGGATCCGGAGGATCCTCTTAGAAGGGGGGGTACTGTTAGAACCTTGCTCTTAGGTTTTTTCCTTTGCTGGTCACATGACCTTGTTGGCCTATTTAATCCTGCTCCGCCCTTCTGGCTTTGCTGGACTTCATTGTATAACTACTTTCTAGCTAGCCTGTGCTCTGTATCTACTCTGTTAGTTTGCTTGGTCTACGGACCTCTGTGTTCTTTATATTTTGTTTGTTCGTCTGTCTGCTACTATTTCTGTTAGGAGGTGTCCCATTTTCCTCCCAGTCCTTAGTACTTGTAGGGATTCCTTCCCCACATCTATAGGTCTCCGTACAGACTAGCTTAGGACTTTAGCAGGTCTGATCGCAGGATCAGGTTCCCTGTTACATCGTAGGGATTCAGCTGAGTTCTATCGTAGGGACAGATCTCCTCTCTTTCCTTAGCTCTGGTAGCAGAACATAACAGTAAGTCCAGCCAGCAAATTCTCTAAGGAAAGATTTTTCTGTTCCATCATGGTGTCGGTTCAGGATTTGGCTCATCGCCTGCAGGGACTCTCTCTGGAGGTGGCCGAGCTCCGTCAGCACGTGAGTAACTGTCCTGGAGCACATTTCTTGGAGCCTAAGGTATGTTTGCCGGATTTATTTTTTGGTGAACACCGAGAATTTTTTTCATTTAAAAATGCTTGCTTATTGTATTTTCGTTTGAGACCCAAGTCCTCTGGGGATGAATCCCAGCGCATAGGGTTCATAATGTCACTTTTGCGCAAAGAGCCTCAGGAGTGGGCCTTTTCTTTGCAACCTAGTGATACATGCTTCAGATCAGTGGATAGTTTTTTTTCTGCTTTGGGGCTATTATATGATGATCCTGACCGTGTCGCATCAGCTGAGACTGAGTTAAGACGTTTGAGACAGGGATCAGGTAATGTGGAAAAATATTGTACTCATTTCCGTCGATGGTCTACTCAAACAGGGTGGAACGATTCTGCTCTGAAAAGTCTATTTCTTGCTGGGCTCAATGAAAGGGTTAAAGACCTGCTAATTGCTTATCCTACACCTGAAGATTTGCAACAGGCTATGCAATTAGCTATACGGGTGGATAGAAGACTGCGTGCAAGGGTTAATGAGAGCAAATCCTCTGCTATGTCAGTTTCTGGTTATAAGAATGTGTGTACTAACAGTGGTGAACCGATGGAGATTGGATCGGTGACACCTCGCTCTCAAGAAAAAGACCGTAGACTTTTTGAAGGCTTGTGTTTCTATTGCGGAAAATCTGGTCATTTGATTAAAGGCTGTGAGCTTCGTATGAAGAAAGAAAAAAAAATGGTCAGTCATGCCCGTATTGCCTGTTTAAATTCCAAGGGTGTATTTTTAGCTGCTTCCACGATTGCTCAGGAAAAATTAATGGAATTTCGGGTGTTTGTCGATTGTGGGTCTACTCTGAATGTATCATCCCCCATTGCTGTGGTTTCTGTGGATGGTTCCCCTTTGAAGAATATTACTCTCAAGGTCTGTGAATTTCCTCTCACTATTAATGGTGTTCACCATGAGAAACTGGATTTGGTAGTGTTGAATAACTTGCCTTCTCCAGTAATATTGGGATTGCCCTGGTTAAAATTTCACAATCCTGTACTGGATTGGTCTACCAGTGAAATTAAGTCCTGGAGCTATAAATGTTATGACAAGTATTGTAACGGGCGTATTGCAGCTTTGGATAGGGGAGAATTGCCTGTTCCTATTCAGGATTTTTGGAGAGTTTTTTCTGAGAAGGAATCGCAGGTTTTGCCTCCCCATAGAGACTATGATTGTTCTATTGAATTTGTCCCAGGAGCGACTCTTCCTAAAAGCCGTTTATTTAACCTTACTATTCCTGAGAGGAAGGCTTTGGAGGAATACATACAGACAAGTTTGGCCGCCGGTCACATTAGGCCTTCTAAGTCTCCTGTGGCGGTTGGATTTTTTTTTGTAAAAAAAAAGGACGGCGGTTTACGTCCTTGTCTGGATTTTCGTGAGATTAACAAAATTACTGTACGCAATCCTTACCCACTGCCATTGATTCCTGATTTATTTAACCAGTTAATGGGGGCCAAGTGGTTCTCTAAAATTGACCTTAAGGGGGCATACAATCTGTTGCGCATGAAGGAGGGTGACGAATGGAAGACTGCTTTTAACACTCCTGTGGGTCATTTTGAGAATCTGGTGATGCCTTTTGGTCTTACCAATGCTCCTGCATTTTTTCAGAATCTTATTAATGACATCCTTAGACCTTTGATCGGCAAAAATGTGGTTGTGTATTTGGATGACATTTTGATTTATTCGCCGGATCTGGAGTCTCATTGGCGGAGCGTACGTGAGGTATTACAGTTGTTAATGGACAATTCGCTTTTTGCTAAGCTGGAGAAATGTGAGTTCGCTGTACAGAGAATTAGTTTTTTGGGTTACATTATCTCCAGCGAAGGTTTTGAGATGGACCCGGTTAAAGTTCAAGCTGTACAGGAATGGCCTAGGCCTATTGGTTTGAAATCGATACAGAGGTTTTTAGGTTTCGCCAATTATTACAGAAAATTCATAAAAAATTTTTCTAGTATTGTCAAACCTCTGACCGATCTCACCAGGAAAGGTGCTGATGCGGTTCAGTGGTCTTCTGAGGCTATTGAAGCTTTTGTGTATCTCAAGGAGAGGTTCACCTCTGCTCCCATCCTTATGCAGCCTGATGTGACTAAGCCGTTTTTGGTTGAGGTTGATGCTTCCTCTGTGGGGGTTGGCGCAGTATTGTCTCAGGATAACTTGGATGGATTACATCCCTGTGCCTTTTTTTCAAAAAAATTTTCGGAGACTGAACTGAATTACGATATTGGTAATCGGGAATTATTGGCTATTAAACTCGCATTTGAACACTGGCGCCACTTCTTGGAAGGTGCGGAATTTCCCGTTCAGGTTCTTACTGATCATAAAAATCTGATATATCTTGATGCTGCCAAGCGCCTGAATGCCCGTCAGGCTAGGTGGGCACTGTTTTTCTCGCGGTTTAATTTCTCCGTTACTTACATCCCTGGTACTAAGAATGTTAAGGCGGATGCCTTGTCTCGCAGTTTTTCTCCCATAGTCGGTGCTGAGAAAGAGGAGAACATTTTACAAGAAGGTGTTGTGATAGCTGCTTTGGACTCCGTTTTGGAAGATGAGATTCTTAAAGCACAGGAGAATGCCCCATCTAACACTCCTCATGGGAGGTTGTTTGTGCCTGGGACCTTTAGGAGAGATTTGTTTGTTGAGTGTCACGAATCTCGGTTGGCAGGTCATCCCGGAATCTCTGAGACCAAGAGACTGGTGGGTCGCAGTTTTTGGTGGCCTGGATGGCAGAAGGAAGTCATTAAGTGGGTGCGTCAATGTACTATATGTGCTAGATCTAAGTCCTCACATACTCCTGCTGCGGGGTTGCTTTGTCCTTTGGAGGTTCCCAGTGCTCCTTGGACACATTTGGCTATGGACTTTATAACTGACCTTCCCCCCTCTGAGGGTTTTACTGTCATCTGGGTGGTCGTGGACCGTTTTAGCAAGATGTGTCACTTGGTTCCCTTCGTCAAACTGCCCTGCGCTAAAACTCTCGCTAAGGCCTTTGTCAAGGAAATTGTCAGACTTCATGGCGTTCCTACTGACATTGTTTCTGATAGGGGTCCTCAGTTCGTGGCTCGTTTTTGGCGTGCCTTTTGTGACAGGTTGGGAGTTCATTTATCGTTCTCGTCCGGATATCATCCTGAATCTAATGGCCAGACAGAAAGGAAAAACCAGGATGTTGAGCAGTTCTTGCGTTGTTTTGTGGCAGACAATCAAGAGGGGTGGTCTGAGTTTCTGCCACTTGCTGAATTTGCTCTGAACAATCATACATCTTCTTCTGCTGGTTGTTTGCCTTTTTTTTGTTGTTCTGGGAGACATCCGTCGTTTGGGTCGTTCTCCAAGTTGGGATCTGCCGTGCCTGAGGAGGAGAATTAATCCGGTATTTCATGTCTCTCTGTTAAAAAAAGCTGTTGTGTCGGATGGTGACGCCTCTGCCTCTGTTCCTCCGGTGGTGGAGGACGGGGAATATGAAATTTCTCGCATCCTTAACTCTAGACGGTATAGAGGTAGTTTGCAGTATCTTGTGGCCTGGAAAGGTTTCGGACCCGAGGATAACTCTTGGGTGAGGTCAGATGATGTTTCCGCGTCCAGACTTATCAGAGCGTTTCACAGGAGATTTCCTGATAAGCCTGGTCCTAGGGGATCCGGAGGATCCTCTTAGAAGGGGGGGTACTGTTAGAACCTTGCTCTTAGGTTTTTTCCTTTGCTGGTCACATGACCTTGTTGGCCTATTTAATCCTGCTCCGCCCTTCTGGCTTTGCTGGACTTCATTGTATAACTACTTTCTAGCTAGCCTGTGCTCTGTATCTACTCTGTTAGTTTGCTTGGTCTACGGACCTCTGTGTTCTTTATATTTTGTTTGTTCGTCTGTCTGCTACTATTTCTGTTAGGAGGTGTCCCATTTTCCTCCCAGTCCTTAGAACTTGTAGGGATTCCTTCCCCACATCTATAGGTCTCCGTACAGACTAGCTTAGGACTTTAGCAGGTCTGATCGCAGGATCAGGTTCCCTGTTACATCGTAGGGATTCAGCTGAGTTCTATCGTAGGGACAGATCTCCTCTCTTTCCTTAGCTCTGGTAGCAGAACATAACAGGCGGAGCTGGATTAAATAGGCAAAAATGGTCATGTGACCAGCAAACTAGAAAAAACCTAACAGGAGAGTTCTAACACCTCCAGACTCTGGGACCTTGATTTCCAAATGAAATGCAAAATTTACTTTCATCTGAAAACAACTCCTTTGACCACTGAACAACAGTCCACTTCTTTTTCTCCTTGGCTCAGTTAAGACACTTCTGACTTTGTCTATTGGCCATGAGTGGCTTGATACAAGGAATGCGACACTTGTAGCCCATGTCCTGGATAGGTCTGTGTGTGGTAGCTCTGGAAGCAATGACTCCAGCAGCAGTCCACTCCTTGTGAATCTCATCCAAATTTTTGAATGCCCTTTTCTTAACAATCCTTTCATGGCTGCTTTTATCCCGGTTGCTTGTGCACCTTTTCCTACCACATTTTTTCCTTCCACTCAACTTTCCATTAATATGCTTGGATACAGCACTCTGTGAACATCCAGCTTCTTTAGCAATGACCTTTTTTTGGCTTACCCTCCTTGTGGAGTGTGTCAATGACTGCCTTCTGGACATCTGTCAAGTCAGCAGTCTTCCCCATGATTGTGGAGCCTACGGAAACAGACTAAGGGACCTTTTTAAATTCGTAGAAAGCCTTTGTAGGTGTTTTTGTTAATTATTCTAATTTACTGACTTTTGTATTTTCATTGGCTGTAAGCCATAATCATCAACATTAACAGAAATAAACACTTGAAATAGATCACTCTGTTTGTAATTACTCTATATAATATATGAGTTTCACTTTTTGTATTGAAGAACTGAAATAAATTAACTGTTTGATGATATTCTAATTTTGTTAGAAGCACCTGTATGCGGACCATTCTTTCAGAATTATTTTTTTACCTGGATCTGAGCAAAAGCTTGACATAAGGTTTTGAATTGAAGATTAGTGGAATAACAGATTCAAATAGATCTGACAATGCATGCAAAACAAATAGTAGATCATCATATATTTTTTTCAATCTACTATTCATTTTTGAGCCCTTTTATTTTTGAAGAGATGGTAGGAAGGTGAACTATTTTTAACAGCTTGAATAAAACAGATTAACAAATTAATATCAGTTATCTGTTAGCTATACGTGCATGTCTTAAAATCATGAATGCATGTATAACCCTTAAAACTCTTCACAATAAAATAGTAATTATGCGGATTGTTTTTTTGTCATTTGTATTTAGAAAATAAATTTATGAGAAATTCAAAACTAAAACTGAATGTCCATTAAGCCTAAGTCCTATGTAAGAAGCCACCTTGTAAATTATAATTAAACCTGAAAGATTATCCCTCAGGCAGCATGGAGGCTTGTGATTTTGCATTACCTAGCAATGCAATCGGGTTGCTCCTGCAACAAAGGGATTTTCTGATCCTGTGATCAGTATAAATCTTGCAGTTTTTCCTATGGGAAATAGAGTCAGTGTGTTATAAATGCTGGTCATGCCCTATTTGCTCTAACATGAAAGTACTTAACTATTGATATCAAGAAACAAAACTGCCTGATACTTTGCTTGTCTCGCAGATACAGAAATACTGAAAATAAAAGTGAAAAAATGCTGGAAAAATATTTCATCCTTACTGACAGATGTAGTCAGATTTAACTATACAAATAACGTGCCATCTTAATAACATTTCCTAGATAGTTATCTCACTTAAATGGAGTAAAATAAGTTAAAGAGTAACCGTTGTTTTATTTTTTTCTTTCATAAATCAATAGTACATGTAAAAATAAGAAACTTTATAATATATCTTATCACAGAAATCTGCTTCTTTCTCCTCCAGGACTGATCAGTCATTCTCAAAATTATCAATTCACAGGTAAAATCTGTCTTCAATGAAGACAGACTTTCCCATTACTAAGATAGGAGAATGCAGTTGGTTCTATGGTACTTGCAGTAAAGTGTCTGTGTCTGCCTCTTGCGCCTCCCTTCTCCCTCACTCTTCTCTCCATAGAATTCTAAAAGTGCCAACTGTTATCTACTACCTCAGTAATGGGGAAATCTGTCTTCACTGAACACTTACAGATTTTACTTATGAATTGAATGTTCTCTTCAGGATGAGAAAGTAGCAGATTTCTCTGATAAGATATATTACAAAGTTGCTTATTTTTATGTACACTATTGATTTATGAAATAAAAATAAAATGACAGTTACACTTTAATCTCTTTCTGACATGAGACGTATCCATATGTCCCTGTGGCCTGGTACTTACCGACCTGGGACGCAGGGATACGTCTAGGTGATTTTGCGCGCATAGAGGCTGTGCACTCGTGATCACCACCGGGTGTCGGCTGATTCTGACAGCTGACACCTGGCACTAAGTGCCAAGAGCGGTGCCCACACTTTTCCCAGCACTTTAACCCCTTAAATTCTGCTACTGCAGCATTTAGCGAGCAGGCAGAGGGACAAAAGCCGGATGGGCAGTGCATGATCTAACTAACTTGTGTCTGCAGCATTGACAGATATGAGGTATAGCAGTGATCCTGCACTGCTATGCCTTATAACAGTGATCAGACTGCAGAAAGTGAAAGTCCCATAGTGGGAATAAGTAAAAAAGTTCATTTTTAAATAATCACAAAATAATAAAAAAATATATATATATTGTAACCATAAATAAATATTATTATGAAAAATAAAATAAATAAAAGTACACATATTTGGTATTGACAAGTCCAGAACGATCCAACCTATAAAACTATCCCACTATTTGACCCCTTTAGTGAACACGGTAAAAAAATAAAATAAAAAGCGAGGCAAAAAATGATGCTTTATCATCATACCGCCAAACACAAAATGGAATAAAACGCGTTCAAAAAGACGAATGTAAATAAAAATGTTACTGCTGAAAACATCATCTTGTCCCACAAAAAACAAGCTGCAATACTGCTCCATCAGCCAAAAAATAAAAAAGTTATAGCCCTTAGAATAAAGCGATGCAAAAATAATTATTTTTTCTATAAAATTGTTTTTATTGTGTAAAAGCGCCGGAAATAAAAAATAATATATATGCAGTATTGCTGTAATCGAACTGATCTGAATAATAAAGTTGCCTTATTAATTTGAACATACGCAGAAAGGCATAAGAAAAAAAAAACAATTCCTGAATTGTTGCTTTTTGTTTATTCTTCCTCCCAAAAATCTAAATAGAAATGCCATGTGCCCGGAAACGGTACCAATTAAAAACGTCAACTTGTCCTGTAAAAAACAAGCCATCACATGACACTGTCGGCCGAAACGTGGAAAAATTATAGCTCCCTAAATATGGCTAAGCAAAAACTAGTTTTGCAAAAAAAGCGTGACAGCAGCCAAACCTAAAAACCCGCTATCAATATAGTCCGACCCGAAGAATAGAGTCGTCTAATCACTTATACCGTACGAGGAATGGCATACAAATTAAATAAAACCAATTCTTCACCTACTGCTGATTTGTTCATTCTGCCTTCCAGAGCGCTTACATGGTTTCCATGTAAATCTCTGAAATACATGATTCAGACAGAACTCCCGTTGGAAGATTTCCTATAATGAGGCAGATGAAGGCACCGTGGGTGCCATCTGGCCTGTGATCCCACAATGTCCGTCTTTTTATTAGGCTTGCATAAAAGTGCCATCAGCCACAGTTTTGTGAACCTCTGAAAAAAAGGACACAGCTGAACAGAGGCAAGACGAAGTCCAGAGTAACTCTGTTGCCTCATTATAGTGAATGGATCCCTCAAGGGTTTCATCTGAGTTACGTCACTCGGAGATTTAAATCAGTGTTCCGCGTAGAGCACAGGATAAATGGGAATATTTTACATAACATTTTGGATCACAATAAAAGCTTTGATTCAATCCACAAAAAAAGCAAGTCCCCACTCAGGTCCATCATCTGTTATCGGAAATATAGGGGGCTTCCATGTTACTAGTAGCACAAAGGCTCTGGAAAAGTGAAATGGCCCTTGACCCCCAAAATAAATTCAGAAAATTCTGTGCTCCCAAATCCAAATGCCCACCTCCATTCTGAGCCCCACAGTGTGCCTAAACCGCAGTTAGCGTCCACATGTTTGGCATTTCTGTAGCCATGAGAGCTCACCTAATTTACGGGTGTGTGTCTCCAGAAGCACGAGTTCAGTATAATGAACTGGTCACTACAACATACTGGTCACTACAACGGCAGTTTGCAATTTTCACTCAGCAACATCCACTGCTGCTTGTTTCTGGAAAACACCCATGTAGTTAAAATCCTCATCACACCTGTTGATATATTCCCAAAAGGTATAATTTCCAAAACTGGGTCACTTGAGGGGGGATTCTGCTCTTCTAGCACTTAGGGTCTCTGTATATGGAGTCCGCATACTATTCTAGCAAAATCTGCGCTTCAGGAGGCAAATAGGGCTCCATTCCACCCGAGTCTCGCTGTATAGCTAAACTGTACTGCACAGTCAAATCTGGGGTATGCCTGCATTCAGCAAAAATTGTGGGACAAATTTTGGTGCAATTTTTACACATTTTCCAGTGTGAAAATGTAAAATCTTGGGCTAAAAAACCTTTGGTGGTGAAAATGTAATTATTCTTTCTTCAACATTCTGTGAGGCACATGTGGTGTCAACATGATCATTGCAACCAAAGGTGAATTCATTGAGAGGTGTAGTTTCTAAAATGCGGTCTCTTATGGGGAGTTCTTCTGTTCTGGCACCTTAGGGGCTCTGCCAATATGGCATGGTACCGTCAAACCAGCCCAGCAAAATATGAACTCTAATATGGCACTTCTTCCCTTCTGAGTCTTGTACTATAAATCAAAGTAGTTTTTGACCATATATGTAGCTACTCAGGATAAATTGAACAACAAATTTTGGGGTCCATTTTCTCCTGCTATCCTTGTAAAAATGAAAATATTAGGGGCAAAAACAACATTTTTGTGGGAAAAATATTTTTTTTCATTTTCACAGATCAGCGTTGCAAAATTCTGTGAAGCACTTGTGTGTTCAAGGTGCTCACCACACATCTAGATAAATTCTGTGAGAGGTCTAGTTTCCAAAATGGGGTCACTTATGGGGGTTTTCCACTGTTTAGGAACATCAGAGGCTCTCCAAACGCAACATGACACCCTCAGACCATTCCATCAAAGTCTGCATTCCAAACCGCCACTCCTTTTCTGAGCTATGCCATGCGCCCAAACAGTAGTTTTCCCCCACATATGGGGTATCTGCATACTCAGGAGAAATTGAACATCATATTTTGAGTTCCATTTTCTCCTGTTACCCTTGTGAAAATAAAAAAAAGTGCTAAAAGAGCATTTTGTGGTAAAAATTTGAAATTTGTATTTTCACAGCTAATTGTTATAACTTTCTGTGAAGCACCTTGGGGTTCAAGATGTTCACCACACATCTAGATAAGTTCCCTGTGGGGTCTAGTTTCCAAAATGGTGTCATTTGTGGGGGTTTTCCGCTGTTTATGCACATCAGGGACTCTCCAAATGCTGCATGGCGTCCACTAATTATTCCAGCAAATTTTGCATTCAAAAAGTCGCTACTTCCCTTCCAAGCCCTGTTGTGCACCCAAACAGTAGCTTTCCTCCAAATATTGGGTATTGGCGTACTCAGGAGAAATTGCACAACAAGTTGTATGGTGAAATTTCTCCTGTTACCCTTATGAAAATGCTAAATTTGGGGCTAAAAAAATATTTTTGTGGAAAATAGGTGAAATTTTGTTGTAAACTTCTGGGAAGCACCTGAGGGTTCAAGGTGCTCACTAGAGATGAGCGTTGTTCTACTCGAACTGTTCGCCAATCTCAAATTCGAGCTGTTTTGGGCGGTGTTCGAGCCGTTCGGCGAACACGAACAATTTGATAAAAATTCGGCTGTTCGAGGTTATGTTCGATAACTGTTCGTGCACCAAAATCATAACTGGATTTTTTCTCAGTAATGATGAAAATTAATGTTAATACGCAGTTTGAGTGTACAGCGGGGTGGGGGGAGGGGCAGGGGATGGATCTCTGCAGGAACAATGAAGATCTCCATTTTTTTTTCTCTTTCCCGCATTTGCAGTGGGGAGGTGCAATCTGTCAGCCTATCAGCAGCGCACACACGGAGCGAAGTGCTTTTTTTCACACAAGCAAGGGCATGTGTCATTGGCAGTGTATGTCACATGTCCTTGCCCTATAAGACCAAGCCATTTTCCCCGTCGCCACCATTTTCTCACTGCTGCAGCTGCGTGTTAGACGGCACCGCTGTTGCTGTGTGCGCTATACCTTGTTAATTTCAAGCCAATTTTCGCACAAATCTACAGATAGCTTGGGAGTAGGGAATAGTTGTGATTGCAGTCCTTTTAAGGACTAGGTTACAGCATTTCCTACGACTTTTATCAGGGAGGTCTGTGCTCTTAAATAGATAGGTTGTGGGAGTAAAGACTAATTGTAATTGGAGTCCTTTTCAGGACTAGGTTACATCAGTTCCTATCAGTTTTTGCCAGGCAGGTCTGTGCCAGTGCTGTGCAAGTTTTTTTCACAGCATTTGGCTGAATCTAGCAAAGCTAATCCTTTTTGGCCTATTGCAGAGTGTGTTAGTCAGTGGAGTAGCCTATCTGTGCTGCAAGATATACCACCTGTGTATAGAATACCAATTTTTTTACTGCACCTAGTGAAGTAAAATCTTTTGGGCATAGCATCATTCTATTAGTCCATCTATACTGACCTCCATCAGGTTGCAAATTAAAACTAATTTTTATCTGCATCTACAGTACCTCTGAAAAAATATTTGGGCTTCTAGCTGTGTGTGGGACTTGTTGTATTAGTCCATCTATACTGACCTCCATCAGGTTGCAAACTGAATATATTTTTTTCTGCATCTACCTCTGAAAAAATATTTGGGCTTCTAGCTGTGTGTGGGTCTTGTTCTATTAATCCATCTATACTGACCTCCATCAGGTTGCAAACTGAATATAATTTTTTTCTGCATCTAGCTCTGAAAAAATATTTGGCCTTCTAGCAGTGTGTCGGACTTTCTCTATTAGTCCATCTATACTGACCTCCATCAGGTTGCAAATTAAAAATAATTTGTATCTGCATCTACAGTACCTCTGAAAAAATATTTGGGCTTCTAGCTGTGTGTGGGACTTGTTGTATTAGTCCATCTATACTGACCTCCATCAGGTTGCAAATTAAAAATAATTTTTATCTGCATCTACAGTACCTCTGAAAAAATATTTGGGCTTCTAGCTGTGTGTGGGACTTGTTGTATTAGTCCATCTATACTGACCTCCATCAGGTTGCAAACTGAATATATTTTTTTCTGCATCTACCTCTGAAAAAATATTTGGGCTTCTAGCTGTGTGTGGGACTTGTTGTATTAGTCCATCTATACTGACCTCCATCAGGTTGCAAATTAAAAATAATTTGTATCTGCATCTACAGTACCTCTGAAAAAATATTTGGGCTTCTAGCTGTGTGTGGGACTTGTTGTATTAGTCCATCTATACTGACCTCCATCAGGTTGCAAACTGAATATATGTTTTTCTGCATCTACCTCTGAAAAAATATTGGGCTTCTAGCTGTGTGTGGGTCTTGTTCTATTAATCCATCTATACTGACCTCCATCAGGTTGCAAACTGAATATATTTTTTTCTGCATCTACCTCTGAAAAAATATTTGGGCTTCTAGCTGTGTGTGGGACTTGTTGTATTAGTCCATCTATACTGACCTCCATCAGGTTGCAAATTAAAACTAATTTTTATCTGCATCTACAGTACCTCTGAAAAAATATTTGGGCTTCTAGCTGTGTGTGGGACTTGTTGTATTAGTCCATCTATACTGACCTCCATCAGGTTGCAAACTGAATATATGTTTTTCTGCATCTACCTCTGAAAAAATATTGGGCTTCTAGCTGTGTGTGGGTCTTGTTCTATTAATCCATCTATACTGACCTCCATCAGGTTGCAAACTGAATATATTTTTTTCTGCATCTACCTCTGAAAAAATATTTGGGCTTCTAGCTGTGTGTGGGACTTGTTGTATTAGTCCATCTATACTGACCTCCATCAGGTTGCAAATTAAAACTAATTTTTATCTGCATCTACAGTACCTCTGAAAAAATATTTGGGCTTCTAGCTGTGTGTGGGACTTGTTGTATTAGTCCATCTATACTGACCTCCATCAGGTTGCAAACTTAGTATATTTTTTTCTGCATCTACCTCTGAAAAAATATTTGGGCTTCTAGCTGTGTGTGTGTGGGACTTGTTGTATTAGTCCATCTATACTGACCTCCATCAGGTTGCAAATTAAAAATAATTTGTATCTGCATCTACAGTACCTCTGAAAAAATATTTGGGCTTCTAGCTGTGTGTGGGACTTGTTGTATTAGTCCATCTATACTGACCTCCATCAGGTTGCAAACTGAATATATTTTTTTCTGCATCTACCTCTGAAAAAATATTGGGCTTCTAGCAGTATGTGGGTCTTGTTCTATTAATCCATCTATACTGACCTCCATCAGGTTGCAAACTGAATATAATTTTTTTCTGCATCTAGCTCTGAAAAAATATTTGGCCTTCTAGCAGTGTGTCGGACTTTCTCTATTAGTCCATCTATACTGACCTCCATCAGGTTGCACATTAAAAATAATTTTTATCTGCATCTACAGTACCTCTGAAAAAAATATTTGGGCTTCTAGCTGTGTGTGGGACTTGTTGTATTAGTCCATCTATACTGACCTCCATCAGGTTGCAAACTGAATATATTTTTTTCTGCATCTACCTCTGAAAAAATATTGGGCTTCTAGCTGTGTGTGGGACTTGTTGTATTAGTCCATCTATACTGACCTCCATCAGGTTGCAAACTGAATATATTTTTTTCTGCATCTACCTCTGAAAAAATATTGGGCTTCTAGCTGTGTGTGGGTCTTGTTCTATTAATCCATCTATACAGACCTCCATCAGGTTGCAAACTGAATATAATTTTTTTCTGCATCTACCTCTGAAAAAATATTTGGCCTTGTAGCAGTGTGTCGGACTTTCTCTATTAGTACATCTATACTGACCTCCATCAGGTTGCAAATTAAAAATAATTTTTATCTGCATCTACAGTACCTCTGAAAAAATATTTGGGCTTCTAGCTGTGTGTGGGACTTGTTGTATTAGTCCATCTATACTGACCTCCATCAGGTTGCAAACTGAATATATGTTTTTCTGCATCTACCTCTGAAAAAATATTGGGCTTCTAGCTGTGTGTGGGTCTTGTTCTATTAATCCATCTATACTGACCTCCATCAGGTTGCAAACTGAATATATTTTTTTCTGCATCTACCTCTGAAAAAATATTTGGGCTTCTAGCTGTGTGTGGGACTTGTTGTATTAGTCCATCTATACTGACCTCCATCAGGTTGCAAATTAAAACTAATTTTTATCTGCATCTACAGTACCTCTGAAAAAATATTTGGGCTTCTAGCTGTGTGTGGGACTTGTTGTATTAGTCCATCTATACTGACCTCCATCAGGTTGCAAACTGAGTATATTTTTTTCTGCATCTACCTCTGAAAAAATATTTGGGCTTCTAGCTGTGTGTGTGTGGGACTTGTTGTATTAGTCCATCTATACTGACCTCCATCAGGTTGCAAATTAAAAATAATTTGTATCTGCATCTACAGTACCTCTGAAAAAATATTTGGGCTTCTAGCTGTGTGTGGGACTTGTTGTATTAGTCCATCTATACTGACCTCCATCAGGTTGCAAACTGAATATATTTTTTTCTGCATCTACCTCTGAAAAAATATTGGGCTTCTAGCAGTATGTGGGTCTTGTTCTATTAATCCATCTATACTGACCTCCATCAGGTTGCAAACTGAATATAATTTTTTTCTGCATCTAGCTCTGAAAAAATATTTGGCCTTCTAGCAGTGTGTCGTACTTTCTCTATTAGTCCATCTATACTGACCTCCATCAGGTTGCACATTAAAAATAATTTTTATCTGCATCTACAGTACCTCTGAAAAAAATATTTGGGCTTCTAGCTGTGTGTGGGACTTGTTGTATTAGTCCATCTATACTGACCTCCATCAGGTTGCAAACTGAATATATTTTTTTCTGCATCTACCTCTGAAAAAATATTGGGCTTCTAGCTGTGTGTGGGACTTGTTGTATTAGTCCATCTATACTGACCTCCATCAGGTTGCAAACTGAATATATTTTTTTCTGCATCTACCTCTGAAAAAATATTGGGCTTCTAGCTGTGTGTGGGTCTTGTTCTATTAATCCATCTATACAGACCTCCATCAGGTTGCAAACTGAATATAATTTTTTTCTGCATCTACCTCTGAAAAAATATTTGGCCTTGTAGCAGTGTGTCGGACTTTCTCTATTAGTACATCTATACTGACCTCCATCAGGTTGCAAATTAAAAATAATTTTTATCTGCATCTACAGTACCTCTGAAAAAATATTTGGGCTTCTAGCTGTGTGTGGGACTTGTTGTATTAGTCCATCTATACTGACCTCCATCAGGTTGCAAACTGAATATATTTTTTTCTGCATCTACCTCTGAAAAAATATTTGGGCTTCTAGCTGTGTGTGGGACTTGTTGTATTAGTCCATCTATACTGACCTCCATCAGGTTGCAAATTAAAAATATTTTGTATCTGCATCTACAGTACCTCTGAAAAAATATTTGGGCTTCTAGCTGTGTGTGGGACTTGTTGTATTAGTCCATCTATACTGACCTCCATCAGGTTGCAAATTAAAACTAATTTTTATCTGCATCTACAGTACCTCTGAAAAAATATTTGGGCTTCTAGCTGTGTGTGGGACTTGTTGTATTAGTCTATCTATACTGACCTCCATCAGGTTGCAAACTGAATATATTTTTTTCTGCATCTACCTCTGAAAAAATATTTGGGCTTCTAGCTGTGTGTGTGTGGGACTTGTTGTATTAGTCCATCTATACTGACCTCCATCAGGTTGCAAATTAAAAATAATTTGTATCTGCATCTACAGTACCTCTGAAAAAATATTTGGGCTTCTAGCTGTGTGTGGGACTTGTTGTGTTAGTCCATCTATACTGACCTCCATCAGGTTGCAAATTAAAACTAATTTTTATCTGCATCTACAGTACCTCTGAAAAAATATTTGGGCTTCTAGCTGTGTGTGGGACTTGTTGTATTAGTCCATCTATACTGACCTCCATCAGGTTGCAAACTGAATATATTTTTTTCTGCATCTACCTCTGAAAAAATATTGGGCTTATAGCTGTGTGTAGGTCTTGTTCTATTAATCCATCTATACTGACCTCCATCAGGTTGCAAACTGAATATAATTTTTTTCTGCATCTAGCTCTGAAAAAATATTTGGCCTTCTAGCAGTGTGTCGGACTTTCTCTATTAGTCCATCTATACTGACCTCCATCAGGTTGCAAATTAAAAATAATTTTTATCTGCATCTACAGTACCTCTGAAAAAATATTTGGGCTTCTAGCTGTGTGTGGGACTTGTTGTATTAGTCCATCTATACTGACCTCCATCAGGTTGCAAATTAAAAATAATTTTTATCTGCATCTACAGTACCTCTGAAAAAATATTTGGGCTTCTAGCTGTGTGTGGGACTTGTTGTATTAGTCCATCTATACTGACCTCCATCAGGTTGCAAACTGAATATATTTTTTTCTGCATCTACCTCTGAAAAAATATTGGGCTTCTAGCTGTGTGTGGGACTTGTTGTATTAGTCCATCTATACTGACCTCCATCAGGTTGCAAACTGAATATATTTTTTTCTGCATCTACCTCTGAAAAAATATTGGGCTTCTAGCTGTGTGTGGGTCTTGTTCTATTAATCCATCTATACAGACCTCCATCAGATTGCAAACTGAATATAATTTTTTTCTGCATCTACCTCTGAAAAAATATTTGGCCTTGTAGCAGTGTGTCGGACTTTCTCTATTAGTCCATCTATACTGACCTCCATCAGGTTGCAAATTAAAAATAATTTTTATCTGCATCTACAGTACCTCTGAAAAAATATTTGGGCTTCTAGCTGTGTGTGGGACTTGTTGTATTAGTCCATCTATACTGACCTCCATCAGGTTGCAAATTAAAAATAATTTTTATCTGCATCTACAGTACCTCTGAAAAAATATTTGGGCTTCTAGCTGTGTGTGGGACTTGTTGTATTAGTCCATCTATACTGACCTCCATCAGGTTGCAAACTGAATATATTTTTTTCTGCATCTACCTCTGAAAAAATATTGGGCTTCTAGCTGTGTGTGGGACTTGTTGTATTAGTCCATCTATACTGACCTCCATCAGGTTGCAAACTGAATATATTTTTTTCTGCATCTACCTCTGAAAAAATATTGGGCTTCTAGCTGTGTGTGGGTCTTGTTCTATTAATCCATCTATACAGACCTCCATCAGGTTGCAAACTGAATATAATTTTTTTCTGCATCTACCTCTGAAAAAATATTTGGCCTTGTAGCAGTGTGTCGGACTTTCTCTATCAGTCCATCTATACTGACCTCCATCAGGTTGCAAACTGAATATATTTTTTTCTTCATCTAACCCAGCCAATAGTTTTGGCCTAATACCACAGTTTGGCCACTCAGCTCTGCTCGGTTACCATCCATTGTTTTTTTCTGCAAACAACTCCAGAGTTGTGAATTAGTTAACCACCAAAATGAGTGGAAAAAGGCCTGCTGCTGGTGGAAAGGGGAATAGGCGTGTTGGGAAGGGGAAAAAAGGTTGTGTCCGTGGGGTAGGTGTTAAAGCAACAGTAACATCTGCAGAAGAAAGACCATCTTCCAGCCAAACTAAAATGTCTACTTCTTTTAGCGGACAATGTGATAAGATCCCTTTCTTACGGCCACGCCAATCGCTACAAATTCCAGATGAGGCACAAAAACAGCAGGTGCTTCAACGGATATCAAGTGCTCCTTTAAGTGGGCTCTCCTCCACATCAACTTCAACATCACAAATACTCCAGTCCTCAAAGGTGTCACCCAAATCGCACTTGCTTCCTCACAGCTCCCAAATCTCCAGCTGCCCGTCTGAGTATGAGGTAGAACAGATGGTTGAGTCTGCAGAGCTGTTTACTCATACTATAGCCTGGGAATCAGAGGTCGACTCCAGCGCTTCTGTGAATCCAGACGAGGAAATGATCTGCACTGATGCCCAGAATCTTTATGAGTCGGATCCAGGACCAGACGCAGAAGGTTCTGACCATAATGTAGACCCTCATTCCCAAACTGTAACTCCTGTTGGTGGAGACAATGAGGAAGACGATGATAAGACTCAAATACCTGATTGGAGCGACAACTTTAGTTTTTTGTCAGGGCAGGAACAGGTTGGCTCTGAGGACGACGGGTGTGATAACACACAGGGTGATGATGATGAGGTTGGAGATCCCACTTACTGTCAACCCACAGTCAGCCAAGAGATGAGGTCAGCAGAGGAGGTGGAGGAAGATGCTAGTGACGACGAGGTCAGGTTGCGCCTTCCTGGACAGAGACGTAGTACTGGAAGCACGTCAACAACTGCATCCTCAAACACAACTCTGCCTCTCACCACAAGTCGTGGTGGCTCTTCAGGTCTCATGGGTGCTAAGCCTTGCATAGCCTGGGCATTTTTTCAGATCGATAAAGATGACCCAACTCGTGTTATCTGTAACATTTGTCAGCAAAAGCTAAGTAGAGGCCAAAAAATACATAGTTTGAGTACTTCATGCATGAACCGGCACATGGACATGAAGCATAAGTTGCAGTGGGAAGCTCAGTGTGCTACAATGCGGCCTAGCCGGCCGGGCCAACCACCGTCTGCCATATCTTGTGCATCCGCGGCCTCTTCATCCTCTGTGACTTGGGGGGACAGCAGTCACACCTGTTTTGGGGCGCAGACCTGCCACCTCTTTACCCGCAACAGCCAGCGTGATTGGCAGGTCATCATTTTCTTTGGAGGTGGTAACAGCAGCTGGTGTTGAGCGCTGTCCGACATCGATAGCACCACCTTTGGATCAAGACAACCTAACATGTCCGCCTGCATCTTCCTCACAGACCGGCAGTTTGCCGGGGACACCCTTATCAACCCCGTCTAAGCACAATAGCCAGCCCTCGGTCCCTCAGATGTGGACAAGTAAAAGACCATTTCCTCCTAGCCATGAGAAAGCTAAGAGGTTGAATTTCACCATCTGCAAGCTCTTGGCTACAGAAATGCTGCCTTTCCGCCTGGTGGACACAGAGGATTTTCGAGACCTTATGTCCGTCGCAGTGCCCCAGTACCAGATGCCCAGTCGGCACTACTTCTCAAAGAAAGGTGTGCCTGCGCTCCACCAGCATGTCGCACACAACATCACCGCTTCTTTGAGAAACTCTGTGTGTGACAGGGTGCATTTCACCACAGACACTTGGACGAGTAGGCATGGACAGGGGCGTTACATGTCGCTGACTGGGCACTGGGTAACTATGGTGACAGCAGGACAAGGGGCTGCTGTCCAAGTCTTGCCGACCCCACGAGTTGTGCGTCAATCCTCTTTATGTCAAAGTTCCTCCACTGCTTCTGCCTCCTCAACCTCCTCTCGGTCTTCCACCTGCACCCAAAGCCTGTCTGGTCATGCCACAAGCTTTCTAACTGCGCAGAAGGGATCCTGCACACCTCCTTACTATGCTGGCAGTAGGGCTCAACGTCATCAGGCGGTTTTTACATTGAAATGTCTGGGAAATGTGAGTCACACAGCTGAGGAGTTGTGGTCAGCTCTGGAGAACCAATTTCATGAATGGTTGTCTCCACTGGACCTGAAACCAGGGAAGGCCGTGTGCGACAATGCTGCAAACCTGGGTGCGGCCCTTCGCCGGGGCAATGTCACACACGTGCCTTGTATGGCTCACGTGTTGAACCTGGTTGTCCAGCAATTTTTAGCCCACTATCCCAGACTAGATGGCCTTCTGCAGAGGGCACGGTCGCTGTTTGCTCACTTCCGCCGTTCGCATCACGCAGCTCAGCGACTTACATCTCTACAGAAGTCGTTGGGCCTGCCACTTCACCGGCTAAAATGCGATGTGCCTACCCGGTGGAATTCAACTCTGCACATGTTGCAGCGACTGTGGCAGCACCGACAAGCCCTGGTGCAATACGTTCTGACGTATAGCCTGGGCCAACGAGATTCAGAGGTGGGGCAAATCACGCTGGAGGAGTGGTCTCAGATCAGGGACCTATGCACCCTTCTGCACAATTTTGAAATGGCGACGAAGATGTTTAGTGCTGACGATGCCATTATCAGCATGACTATTCCGGTGATTTACATGCTGGAGCACATGTTAAACAGAATTCAAAGTCAGGTGGTGGCACAAGAGGAGGTGGAGGAAGTAGAGGAGGAGGAGTTGTATGCGGAAGGGCTAACATCTGCAAGATCCAGACGATCGGCAGCACCAAGGCGGCAGGCATGTGAGGGTGGGGGAGATGGTTTTACCAGGGCGCATGGTAGCAGCCAAACTAGTGAGGAAGGTGCAGGAGCCCAGGAAGAAGTGGAGGACGAACTGATGGAAGACTCATCAGATGAGGGAGACCTTGATCACATTTCTGTTGTGCGAGGTTGGGGGGAGAGGACAGAGGAAGGAAGCATGATTGTTACCTCGCCACCAACACAACAGGGACTTGGTGCTCCTGGATGCGCAAGACACATGAGTGCCTTCTTGCTGCACTACCTGCAACATGACCCTCGAATTGTGAGAATTAGAAATAATCCTGACTACTGGGTTGCCACACTGTTAGATCCCCGGTACAAAAGTAAATTTGCAGAAATTATTCCTGCCATAGAAAGGGATGCACGCATGCAGGAGTATCAGCAGAGACTGTTGCAGAATCTTACATGTGCTTTTCCACAAAACACCAGTGGTGCACGTAGTGAATCTCACAGTTCCAACTTGCCAACCGTGGGACCGTCAAGTGTTCAGCACTCAAACCGTAACAGAACCACAGTATCTGGTGGTAACATCAATTTTGCAGAATCATTTCACCACTTTTTTAGCCCATCCTTTGCAAGGCCACAGGAGACAAGAAGTCTGACACATAGTCAACGCCTAGAGACGATGGTACAGGAGTATCTCCAAGTAAACATTGAAGCCACGACTGTGTCACTGGACCCTTGCTCTTTTTGGGCTTCCAATCTGGATAAATGGCCGGAGCTAGCCACTTACGCCTTGGAGATCTTGTCATGCCCCGCAGCCAGCGTTCTGTCTGAACGTGTGTTCAGCGCTGCTGGTGGTGTGCTGACAGATAAGCGCACGCGGCTCTCCACTGATAATGTAGACAGACTCACGTTCATAAAGATGAACAAATCATGGATCCGAAACGACTTTTCTACCCCTGTGTCATCCTGGGGAGAGTAAAAGCTTGATGATTGTATAAAATCACCCTACCAACCGTTTTAACCTTTCAAATTACTAATCATGTTTATCTGTATATTGACTGGAAAATAATTTGGGCTTTGCAGCAGTGTGCAGCACTGATCCTATTAGGCCATCTATAATAAGCTCCACCAGATTTAAAATTAAAAATAATTTTTAGCTGCATCTAGCCCGGAAAATAATTTTGGGGCTCCGAGATGCGCAAGACACATAAGTGCCTTCTTGCTGCACTACCTGCAGCATGACCCTCATATTGTCAGAATTCGAAGTAATCATGACTACTGGGTTGCCATACTCTTAGATCCCCCAAACTTTTCGATCAACCTTTTCATTTTAATAAAGACCAAAAAAATGGTCATTTTTGAAATTATAAGCATTAGCAGGTTGTTAGAAACTGAAATCAAACAGTTTTCAACTCAAAACTTTATTCTAGGTGATGTTACATTTTCACATAGGACCCCTTGTTCGAAAGGAGCTTCTGAACTCTCCATTGAATTTGTCAGGTTTTGGAATCTGTTCTGCTTCAATTGTTTTGCATGAGGACAGAATACCCTCCCAGAGCTGTTGCTTAGATGTGAACTGCCTCCTGCCATCATAGACACTCCTTTTAATGATGCTCCAAAGGTTCTGAATGGGGTAGAGGTCAGGGGAGCATGGGGGTCACACCATAAGTTTGTCCCCTTTTATGCCCATATCAGCCAGAGATGCAGATGTTTTATGTGCAGCATGAGATGGTGCATTATCATGCAGAAAAATGATCTTGCTGTGAAATACACGGTTCTTCTTCTTGAACCATGGCAGGAAGTGCTGTTTGAGAAAATCCACATACATTATGGAGTTCATCTTTAGCGCCTTCAGGGATCCTAAAGGGGCCGACAATCTCTCTCCCCATGATTCCAGCCCAAAACATTACTCCACCTCCTCCTTGTTGGCGCTGTAGCCGTGTTTGCGTGGGGTGTCCATCAACCAGCCATCCTCCACTCCATCCATCTGGACCATCGAGCGCTGCATGGCACTCATCCGTGAACAAAACAGTTTTGAAATCAGTCTTCATGTAATGTTTGGCCCACTGGAGCCGTTTCTGCTTGTGTGAAGTGGATAGAGGAGGTCGACAGGATGGCGTATGCACAGCTGCAAACCTCTGAAGGACCCTGCATCTTGTTGTTCGGGGGACGTTGGAGGCACAAGCAGCTTCAAAAACTTGTCTGCTGCTATGACAAGGCTTTTTTGCCGCTGCTCTTTCAACCTGACATAATTGCCTGTAGGAAAGAGTCATCAATTTGCCCTTATCAGCACGCACACGTGTGTACTGTGAATCAGCTACATACTTCTTGATTGCCAAGACACTTCATCCTGATCATCGCACAATGTTGATTGTAGTCATGCCTTGACCTAAACACTCCACAATTTGTTGCTTCTCAGCAGCCGACACATCCTTTTTCTTTCCCATTTTGGCAGAAAATGTAGGCTGCTGAATAATGTGAGAGAGCCTTCTTAAGTAGTCTTGCCTTTCATTGGACACACCTGCCAAACTAATTAGCACTGGTGTCTGCAATTGCTTACAGTGATATAAAGAGCCCTGACACACATCACCATCAATGAGTTTAACTGACAAACAAACAAATTCTTCCCTTATCACTCCTAAACACTTTTTGCATAATAATTTGGAACACAGTGTACATGTGCTTTTCCACAAAACACCAGTGGTTCACGTAGTGAATCTTATAGTTCTAACTTGCCAACCGTGGTCTGTATGGAGTTGTTCAAATAAAGGGCCCAAAATTAAGATAACATAGATGGGAGAGATCTCTATGAATAGGAATTCCTAAGTATTTGATACCCTGTGAGGGCCAGGCAAAGGGAAAGTTGGACTGGATGGAATCCTATATGGATTTGGGGAGGGAGACATCGAGGGCCTCAGACTTCGCTGCATTGATTTTAAAATTTGACCATGTAACAAAGTGATCTATTTCAGCCATAACAGCATGGATGGATATATGTGATTGAGTGATATATACTAGGACATCATCAGCAATAGAGAACACTTGTACTCGGTGCCTCCCACCTCAATCCACCTAATATTGGGGTTATGGCGAATTGATGAGAGCAGGTGCTCCGTCACTAGGATGTATAAGAGAGGGGACAGAGAACATCCCTGCCTTGTCCCATTGGTGATTGTGAAAGGTGATGAAAATGTTCTGACGCGCCCCCTGGGCCTTGGGACACCCGGAGCCGGACCCTTTTTGGTGGATGCTGGTGGTTGTAGTCTCCGTGGCGGCAACCCGGTTCCGTGGCTCAGGGCGGTCAAACCAGTGGCGGAACTATTTATGTGGTTTTCATGTTTAAATGTCCGACTACGCCACCCGTGGATTGCGGTCAGAGTGAACCGCCGCTCCAGGGCAGACCGCTGAGGCTGGTGTTGTGGGTGCAGCAGAGTGTAGCATAACTCCCCACGGGAGGAGTATAGCCTCAGGGCAGTGTATGCGGAGGATGGGGGTGATGGTGCAGGGCAGCAGCAGTAATGACACGGAGTCAGTGATGCAGTCCAGGGCCTTTACTCACAGTTCTTATTATCCAGACCACGTCTGCAGGTAACGGCTGCCCACGTCGTACTGTGCTCACCAGGTGAGGGGCTCAGACAACTCCCAGATAACTTTGGAGCGCTTCACAGGACCCCCTTTGTGTGTCCTTTGTCTGGCCTTTCTTACCAACCCTTCTGTCCGGCTGCCTCGGGCCTCGTCTTGGTAAACTTGGCGCCAGTTTCCCTGACCCTATGTGGCGCCTTCCTAGCGGGTGTAGCGAGGGGCTGCGCCACATAAAATGTCACAGCCTCCTGTTTCTAGCTGAGGGTCGTTTCCTGCCTCCACTAGTTTCGGGGCCCGGTCTCCCCCTTTGGCCTGACCCCTCCACGCAGGTGGATTCTGGCGTGCGGTGGCGACTCGCCCGTCCGCACCCCTGAGATCCCTTCGTTCCTCGTTCCTGGAGCCTTCTCCGCTCCTCTTCCTTCCTTCTCCCTCTTCCAGGCCTGGGCCTCTGTTACTAGGCCCGCCTCCGGAGCAGAGCTCATGCAGAGCCCCTGCTCCCTGCCACTTCTGCTCAGACTTCTCTGCACTGAACTAAGATGGTGCCCACCTTTTATACTCCCTTCTCAATGCACCCAGGAACTGCTTCCTCCCTGCTCCTGCACTACAGGATTCCCCTTCCTCAGTGTTCCCTCCCCCCACTCCAGCCAGGGACAGGGACTGTCGTGCCCATCTCAGGGGCATATTGGTCGCCCTGCCCCACGGCAATGTGGTGTAATGCATGCAGGTGTCGGGTCCTGATCCACACTACATCCTTACCTGAGAGTGAGATATCACACCTCTGGGTGAGGTGCAATACCTCTGTAGCAACCGAGCCCTCAGGGTGCTACAGTTCCATTTATCTTCAGCCTAGGTGACGTATTGCGATACAGGGCCGTGATTTTGGCTATAAAAGGGTCCCCTAGACCCCTACCCCAAGCTTTTTAAGAGAATCATATATGGCGTGCCAGGAGACTCTATGGAATGCTTTCTCAGCATCCAACGAGAGTATCTAATTACAAATTTTTAACTGCATCTAGCCCAGGAAATACTTTGTGCCTAGTAGCAGGGTCTGCTAGTCAGCGGATTATCCCGGCTGTTAAGCAAGCTACACCACCTGTAGTTTGGACACTTCATTTTTTCAAAGGAAATGCTTCGGGACCACGGGATACTCAGTGAAGAGCATCAGGAGGCACCCCAAGGCATAGGGGCTGGGACTGGCAGTAGGATGCCTTGCGATGGACAGCCGAGCTCGATCCTTATAAAAGCTTTTTAACTGCAGCAGCTTTAGTGGACGCTACTGGAGCTGGAATTACGCGGCTGCTGGCATGAGACTTGCCCTCCAATAGATCCTTGTAAATGGATTTAAAGTGTATTCATTCAAATTAGAGAGACAATTTAAATTAAAAAGCTTAGAGCTGCCTCCACCACAGGGGGGCTCGCTCGACCCACCAGCGGACAGGCACCAGTATTGGGAGAGGGGGGCTGGCCATCAGGGTTCACCGCGGCTCTGGCACAAACCCGGCGACACGGAGGTGGCACAGGCAGGAGCGGACTGGCCGTGTCGGCTTCTCACTTTTTGGATTTTAGAAGGGCATGACATGCCTATATCTGTGTCTCCCCCTCCTTTTACTCCTCCACCTCTTTTATTTTCGCATGACTATATGTACTTGTCACTTTTCCATGTGTTAGTTATGTCTTCTGAGCAGTTTGTCAGCTTTTGGACACCTTTGAAGGTGTTTTCTATGTGTTTCTATGTGTTTTTGTTTGCCTGCCATTGGTTTTAACGGTGTTCGAAGGTGTTCGACGAACAGTTCGACGAACAGTTCGGCGAACACACGGGTGTTCGACGAACCGAACTCGAACACTACGGGGGTGGCTCAACACTAGTGCTCACCACACATCTACATAAGTTTCCTGAAGGGTCTAGCTTCCAATATGGTGTCACTTGTGGCGATATTTTACTGTTTAGGCACATCAGGGGCTCTCCAAAAGCAAAACATGGTGTCCACTAATTATTCCAGAAAATTTTGCATTCAAAAAGTCAAACGGTGCTTCTTCCCTTCCGAGCCCTGCCATGCACCAAAACAGTGGTTTTCCCCTACATATGGCATATTGGCATGCTTAGGAGAAATTTCACAGCAAATTTTGTGGTCCATTTTTTCCTGGTACCCTTGAAAAATCAAAAAAATTGGGTCTGAAGTAAAATTTTTGTGAAAAAAAGTTAAATGTTCATTGTTTTCTTCCACATTCCAAAGATTCCTGTGAAACACCTGAAGGGTTAATACACTTCTTGAATGTGATTTTCAGTACCTTGAGGGGTGCAGTTTTTAGAATGGTGTCACTTTTGGGTATTTTCTGTCAAATAGATCCCTCAAAGTCACTTCAAATGTGATGTGGCCCCTAAAAAAATGGTTTTGTATTTTTTTGGGGGGGAAATGAGAAATTGTGGGTCTACTTTTAACAATTATAACTTCCTAACAAAAAAAAAATTTTATTTCAAAAAGTGTGCTGATGTAAAGTAGACATGTGTGAAATGTTATTTATTAACTATTTTGTGTGACTTGACTCTCTGATGTAAGGCCATAAGAATTCAAAGTTTGAAAATTGCTAAATTTTCACATTTTTTTGCCAAATTTCCATTTTTTTCATAAATAAACGCACATTTTAAATTTTATCACTATCACGAAGTACAATATGTCACGGAAAAACAATCTCAGAATCAGGGGGATCCGTTGAAGCGTTCCAGAGTTATTAACTCATAAAGTGACAGTGGTCAGAAGTGTAAAAATTTGCCTGGTCATTAACGTGCAAACAGCCTTGTGGGGTAAAGGGTTTAACATTGCAAAAGCCATCGACTGCTCTCAAGTTAGGTGTCCAATTACACTTTTCTGTGCCGTGATATCCCAGTGTTATGTTATCTGCATTTTTTTTAACCATGGATGCATCCTTAAATATTGCATACACACAGTTGGCATGAACTTCTAGCTTTTTAGCTGGCCTGATCTTCTATATTCTTCTTGATTTTATGTTCTATATTTAATTAATGTTGAATATAAAACACATCAAAGTACGTTGAAACTCCAAGGTTCATTGATAGTAGTTAAACATTATGTGACTATGGGTATAGAAATAACGTATGATCTATTTGGCATATTAAATGCATTATATCATACCCTGCTGTGTAACCTGACGTTATTGGGCTGTAATGCAAAATCTTTAGCAAGTCCCATCACTAACCAGGTACCATTTATAATACTGTTGTGTCTACTTTGTGACCAAGGGACCTCCTCAGACATCAGTGTCCAAGTGTAACTGCTAACTTTGCATACTAGGGCTATGTCCCAGAACCACATTTTACTTATTATATCTGTACTAAATTAAGATTATTTAAAGAAGCACTCATGTCAAAGTTTTTATCCTCTTAATAAATTGCAATCATCATAGTATATAGAACTGTGTACTTACAATTGCTTATTTTGCCATCCTACCCAACTAATTCTTCTCTTTCCTCTGCTCTATGTAGAAACAGGAAGTCTCTTGTCCCTGCATTTATCATTTCCCTTTCCAACTCCTGACCCAGCTGCTCCATCCTCCCCCCTGCCAGGGACTTTTGCAGTGACTCATGACTCATACAGGCAAAATTGACCTTTTGTTTCTACTTAGAACGTAGAAGGATTCAGCTAGCCAGTTTTTAATCTTATGATGTCATAGACCTAATGGAAAAGAGAAAAAATAGCTGGGTAGAAGAGCATAACGAGCAATTGTAAGTACACAATGCTGTATAATATGATGACTGCAATATATACTAAGAGAATCAAAATTTTGGTGGCAGTGCTTCTTTAATCAACTGAACATTGTTCATATAGTTTTTGATGTCATGTTTTCTAAAGTAATCAATGACTTTTTTGCATCTTGTAGTTTATATTTGTAGTAAACCTTTTATGTGACACAGTAAAGCCATTAACAAGCCAGTGAAAAGGCTAGAAAAAAACAATTGCCCCATACAACATGGTGAGGTTAGCCCTTCATTTTCATTTTCTGTTCTAAAGGGAAAAATTTGCTTGCATATTTAAATGAATTTGATATTCAATCAATGAAGATTAACTTGCCTAAGGTAAGATGGTTTTTACATTCATAAGGAAGTCAAATACGATTATGCATATGAGGAAATTCTACAGAAATGACTAGAGTATAATATATGATAATTATTTGAAAGGATATACTTACTCACTGATTTGCATATCTAGAGAGCCAGACAGAGATGGCAGAATGCAAAAGGTAAAGAGATTCATAGCATTGAACAAAACAGAAGAAAACTACAGAAATAATGCAATAAGTTAAACTGTACATAACAAAGACATAGGAAGACATAAAACCGTTAAAAATAACACTAAATTTCCACTCAGAATAAATATGCATGTGTGAGTATATACGAATCAAAATGTCATTTACATATTTCAAATGACAGAAAAAAGGTCATGCTCTCCTCTTCTTACTAAACACTTGGGGCTTCATTCTATTCAATGCAAAGTGGTTGGAGAAGTGACTTTTAATGAGATTTAGGCAAATATCTGGCTTGCTTATCTATTGCTAGGTCTAGTTCTGACAGGTCTGTCTGACACATATCATTTCACATTCCTGCAGATCTCTATTCATATTAAATGAGGAATTGCAAGTTCAACTAAAATAACTTTTTAAAGATAATATTATATAGTACATTCTTGAAAAGTAAAAACCCCTATACATAGCCTGGAAAGTCGGCTTAGAATACTGTCTGGGATCTATGTCTTAGGTGTAATAATCCTTGGATATTAATTTAAAAAGCAAATTAGAAAATGACCTATTAAATACAGTTTGTACTGTATGGTTTGAAAAATGTTGACTGTTATCTTTATGTATCACAGTCTATATTAAAAAATAAAATTATTACTTTAGCAAATTTCACACTGGCCGCTGGGTCTTTTTAGACACATATTTCCAGTCTTTTCAAAAAGCATTTTCTACAATGCTCCTCATCAGCATTGGCAAGATTACAAAAACAGTTGACACCTTTATCCACTGCTTAAAGCCCCCATGTACATTTGTCTAATATCGGCTGAACCCGCCAATATCATTTGGTTCTAATGTGTACGTTGCTTCCAATCAACTGATTGTCAATCAGACAGGTTGCCGATCAGTCAGGTGCATGACTGCATAATATGCATGGAGGCCTCCTGACTCTCTCCTGACAAATGATGTATTGGGAGAAAAGAATTTACTCTACTGAATTTCAAATGTCAATCTTTTTGTTCTCCTGGAGATAAGTCATTGCCGTTGGAGTCTGACAGTGGCTCTCTCATAGAGAACACATGAGAGCTCGGCCGAGCCAAGTGTATGGGTTAGTCAGGAAAGACAACTGTCAAATGATCATTTAGCCAACACAGCTATTTAATGCGTATGTGGCCCTTAAGACTAGAGGAGCTGATTGGAACAGTATTGCTGGTCAACAAAAAGGCAGAACTTTATTATATGGGCGATATAAAGGAAAGCTCACAGCCCAACTTTAGGTCATTAGCTTGCTTTTCTGCTTGTCACACCAATGGCGCTCAGCTGACTCTATTGACTATAATGGATTCTGTCGGGTTTACATTATGGTGTCCAGCATTTCAACAGAACAAATAGAATATCATGCTGGTCCAAAAAGTGCAGCGTCCATTTTTTATTGTTTTCCAAGAACACCACCATACAATTTGGTAGTCGCTGTACATGGTACTGCTGCTCTCTAGAATTCAGTGAGATTCAAGTGATTGGGACTTAGATGCAATATCAGGCACAACTACTACCAAATGTATGGCTCTGAACCTGATAAACAGTAAGAGGGAGGTGTCGCTTGTAGGAGTGCACCACAGCCATTACAATCAGTTGATTGGTGATGCCATATGTTTGAGGTCCTAAGGTCAAAAATATCAGCTGCAGAAACCCTCTTGAAATTCAACAGACAAGCTACTGGTTAGTTGTTGAGCTGGTTAGTATATATGTAGCTTACCACGGGCCTAGGTGGTCTGAAGTTGGGACCCGGTCCTATTTGTCTACCCTTTTATATGCATTACTTCAACTTTGATATACAGTAAGGTTTTAAATATAGACAGTGTAGGTACCGTCCCAATTTAGGGTCACCTTGTCGCTGGTGGGACTGCTTGCATACTTTTTTTGATCAAAAATAGTTCACTAAGTACCCTATATTTAATATGCAACTTTGCTTTACATTTATATATAATGATGGTAGGGTACGAGATATATTTTTTGTCTTTTGTAGGTTTTGCTTCTTTTTGCTAGTGTGAACATGCTCCTATTTCTTGCATGTGTACCATCTTAGAACTCAGTTCACATTGCTTGGTTTTTTGTCTTGTTTGCATTCTGTGCAAATTAAGGGTGTGGCATCCCCTTTGTTGAGCTGGTTAGTATATATGTAGCTTACCACGGGCCTAGGTGGTCTGAAGTTGGGACTCGGTCCTATTTGTCTACCCCTTTATATGCATTACTTCAACTTATATATACAGTAAGGTTTTTAATATAGACAGTGTAGGTACCGTCCCAATTTAGGGTCACCTTGTTGCTGGTGGGACTGCTTGCATACTTTTTTTGATCAAAAATAGTTCACTAAGTACCCTATATTTAATATGCAACTTTGCTTTACATTTATATATAATGATGGTAGGGTATGAGATATATTTTTTGTCTTTTGTAGGTTTTGCTTCTTTTTGCTAGTGTGAACATGCTCCTATTTCTTGCATGTGTACCATCTTAGACCTCAGTTCACATTGCTTGTTTTTTTGTCTTGTTTGCATTCTGTGCAAATTAAGGGTGTGGCATCCCCTTTGTTGAGCTGGTTAGTATATATGTAGCTTACCACGGGCCTAGGTGGTCTGAAGTTGGGACCCGGTCCTATTTGTCTACCCTTTTATATGCATTACTTCAACTTTGATATACAGTAAGGTTTTTAATATAGACAGTGTAGGTACCGTCCCAATTTAGGGTCACCTTGTCGTTGTGGGACGGCTTGTATACTTTTTTTGATCAAAAATAGTTCACTAAGTACCCTATATTTAATATGCAACTTTGCTTTACATTTATATATAATGATGGTAGGGTATGAGATATATTTTTTGTCTTTTGTAGGTTTTGCTTCTTTTTGCTAGTGTGAACATGCTTCTATTTCTTGCATGTGTACCATCTTAGACCTCAGTTCACATTGCTTGGTTTTTTGTCTTGTTTGCATTTTGTGCAAATTAAGGGTGTGGCATCCCCTATGTTGAGCTGGTTAGTATATATGTAGCTTACCACGGGACTAGGTGGTCTGAAGTTGGGACCCGGTCCTATTTGTCTACCCTTTTATATGCATTACTTCAACTTTGATATACAGTAAGGTTTTTAATATAGACAGTGAAGGTACCATCCCAATTTAGGGTCACCTTGTCGCTGGTGGGACGGCTTGTATACTTTTTTTGATCAAAAATAGTTCACTGAGTACCCTATATTTAATATGCAACTTTGCTTTACATTTATATATAATGATGGTAGGGTATGAGATATATTTTTTGTCTTTTGTAGGTTTTGCTTCTTTTTGCTAGTGTGAACATGCTCCTATTTCTTGCATGTGTACCATCTTAGACCTCAGTTCACATTGCTTGGTTTTTTGTCTTGTTTGCATTCTGTGCAAATTAAGGGTGTGGCATCCCCTTTGTTGAGCTGGTTAGTATATATGTAGCTTACCACGGGCCTAGGTGGTCTGAAGTTGGGACCCGGTCCTATTTGTCTACCCTTTTATATGCATTACTTCAACTTTGATATAAAGTAAGGTTTTTATTATAGACAGTGTAGGTACCGTCCCAATTTAGGGTCACCTTGTCACTGGTGGGACTGCTTGTATACTTTTTTTGATCAACAATAGTTCACTAAGTACCGTATATTTAATATGCAACTTTGCTTTACATTTATATATAATGATGGTAGGGTATGAGATATATTTTTTGTCTTTTGTAGGTTTTGCTTCTTTTTCCTAGTGTGAACATGCTCCTATTTCTTGCATGTGTACCATCTTAGACCTCAGTTCTCATTGCTTGGTTTTTTGTCTTGTTTGCATTCTGTGCAAATTAAGGGTGTGGCATCCCCTTTGTTGAGCTGGTTAGTATATATGTAGCTTACCACGGGCCTAGGTGGTCTGAAGTTGGGACCCGGTCCTATTTGTCTACCCTTTTATATGCATTACTTCAACTTTGATATACAGTAAGGTTTTTAATATAGACAGTGTAGATACCGTCCCAATTTAGGGTCACCTTGTCGCTGGTGGGACGGCTTGTATACTTTTTTTGATCAAAAATAGTTCACTAAGTACCCTATATTTAATATGCAACTTTGCTTTACATTTATATATAATGATGGTAGGGTATGAGATATATTTTTTGTCTTTTGTAGGTTTTGGATCATATAGTAGTATCTGGGCAGCAATTCAGCTATTTGTTAAAGTTTTTTTATGTGATCACTGATCACTAGTGACGAGCGAGCACTAAAATGCTCGGGTACTTGTTGCTCGAGTCGAGCAAATTGGAATGGTCGAGTGCTTGGTCCGAGCAACGAGTCCAATGTAAGTCTATGGGAAACTCAATCATTTTTCCGGCCTCTCCCCCCGGCGGTCTGCAGAGGGCCTAAAAATTGCCCAAATCGATGAGAACAGTGCTCAAATGACATGGAACAGCATGGGGAAGACCCCTGGAAGCATCTCTGACTCGCAGATCGCTGCTGTCAACAACGTTGTTAGGGTATTATGCCACTTTTACAGACTCACAATAAAACATACTGTAGCATCGCATTTCTGCCCCCTGCCAGGCAGAGACGCCGTGCCCCTTACCGCTGCTCTCCTGGTCCTGGGTCTTCCGGCCTCCCTGCTGCTGCTGCACTGTGCTTAGGGCGTGCGCTCCCTCCCTCTTAAAGGGGCCACGCGCGTCGTCCTAAAAAGTCCCCGGCCAATGGCCGGAGGACTTTCCCTATTTTAAAGCACCTCCTCCAATATGGAGGGGATAGTGCAAGGTTGTTCTATGTTTCTTACTGTTGCTTCAGCCCTCAGGTCCCTCTGCAAGTCAGTCCTGTCTGCCTGTCTGTTCTTCTGTCCAGTCCGCCAGTCTGACTACTATCTAGCCCGACAGTCTGTCTACAGTCCAGTCCACCAGTCTGTCTATGGGCTCTGCCCGCCTGCTTACCTGGAAGCACCTGTCTGTTACCTGCGGTGCCTGCCTGCCTGTTTACCTGGAGGCACCTGCCAGTTACCCATTTTGCCCGCCAGCCTGCCTACCCGGAGCACCCGTCTGGCTATCAGCCGAATCAGCCTGCTTGACTACCCGGACCACCCGTCAGACTGCCTGCCATGCTCATCTACTGTACCGGTCAGTTCCTGCCATCTGACCCGTGGGAGTCACCTGCTCTCATACAAGGTCGGTCTCAGAGTGGCACATGGTCCCGCTGCTCAGTCCCTCCCTGGTTCACGGAGTCGATTGAGCAACCGTGCGACCTTGGTCAGGCCGAGTAGGTACTTAGTCATGCCCCTCTGGTCCCTCCTTGCACCGCAGCACAGAGGTTCCAACACCCAGATCCGTAACAGTTTGCACGGGCCATGGAACCCAGTGGCCCCTAGGCTCCTTCGCTCTCTGACCTGTACCAGGGGGTTTCTCGTCATAGATCCCAACAGGAAACCTATCTGCAGTCTGTCAACTCCCGACTGGACACGCTGCCCACCCCATCTGTGTCCGTCTCGAGCCGAGTGGCTCCCGCTCTGGCGGCGCCTCAGCCTACTAGTGCCATGGCATCCAGCTCTGGTCCCCGGCTCTCTGCTCCTCCACATTTTGGTGGTGACCCCATCTTATGTCGGGGTTTTCTACACTGTGTTCCAAATTATTATGCAAATAATATTTTCTCAAATTACCTATATGAATTGCAGTCATTGTAATTTTCCAGTCAAATAACTATTAGAGTACAATTGAAAGGTTTTTGTACAAACTGCCTATGATAACAGTATAATTTTAAAAAAATAAAAAACTCAAACTGCACTCAAAATGCATGTTCCAAATTATTATGCACAGCAGTTTTCAACCTTTTCATTTTAATAAAGAACAAAAGTAATATCACCTAGAATGAAGTTTTGAGTTGAAAACTGTTTGATTTCAGTTTGTAATAACCTGCTAATGCTTATAATTTCAAAAATGACCATTTTTTTGTTCTTTATTAAAATGAAAAGGTTGAAAACTCTGCTGTGCATAATAATTTGGAACATGCATTTTGAGTGCAGTTTGAGTTTTTTATTTTTTTAAAAATATACTGTTATCATAGGCAGTTTGTACAAAAACCTTTCAATTGTACTCTAATAGTTATTTGACTGGAAAATTACAATGACTTCAATTCATATAGGTAATTTGGGAAAATCTGAGAAAATATTATTTGCATAATAATTTGGAACACAGTGTAAATCAGTGCACGCTTCACTTTGAACTCCTGGCACATCATTTTCCCTCCGACCGGGCCGAGGTGGCGTTCATCGTGTCTCACCTCACCGGGGAGGCATTGGCATGGCTAAACCCTCTGTGGGAGAGAGGGGATCCCCTGGTGTCCGATCTTCCGGCTTTCCTCACTGCCTTCTGGAAGGTCTTCGACGAGCCCGGACGAAAGACATCTACTGTCTCCTCACTTCTCCATCTCCGCCAATGGAGTCTCCTGGTCCGGTGTCTTCCGGCCTCCCTGCTGCTGCACTGTGCTTAGGGCGCGTGCGAGCTCCCTCCCTCTTAAAGGGGCTGCGCGCGTCGTCCTAAAAAGTCCCCGGCCAAAGGCCGGAGGACTTTCCCTATTTAAAGCACCTCCTCCAATATGGAGGGGCCCGTACAAGGTTGTTGCTCTGTGTTTCTTACTGTTACTTCAGCCCTCAGGTCCCCCTGCAAGTCAGTCCTGTCCACCAGTCCGTTCTTCAGTCCAGTCCGCCAGTCTGACTACTATTTAGCCCAACAGTCTGTCTACAGTCCTGTCCACCATTCTGTCTATGGGCTCTGCCCGCCTGCTTACCTGGAAGCACCTGCCTGTTACCTGCCGTGCCCGTCAGCCTGCTTACCTGGAAGCACCTGTCTGTTCACTGCCTTGCCCGCCAGCCTGCTTACCTGGAGGCACCTGCCAGTTACCCGTTGTGCCCGCCAGCCTGCCTACCTGGAGCACCCATCTGGCTATCATCTGAATCAGCCTGCTTGTCTACATGGACCACCCGTCAGCCTGCCTGCCGTTCTCATCAGGTACAGCACGGCAGGCAGGCTGACAGGTGGCCATCTGACCCGTGGGAGTCACCTGCTCTCATACAAGGTCGGTCACAGAGTGGCACCTGGTCCCCCTGCTCGGTCCCTCCCTGGTTCACGGAGTCGATTGAGCCGCCATGCAACCTTGGTCAGGCTGAGTAGGAACTTAGTCACGCCTCTCTGGTCCCTCCTTGTAGCGCAGCACAGAGGTTCCACCACCCGGATCCGTAACACATACAAACATACAAAAACGAAGCCAAAATGGATTTTTCTGGGAAAAATGTTCAGGGTAATGACTTGTATATAAAGCAAAATAAATAACCAAAAACAAAAATGCTCCTCCACACCTTGGGCTATGTTCACAAGTAGCATTTTTGATGCATTTTTGCACTTTTAAATTTGCGTTCAGCGGTGAAAAATACATTTACCAGTAAATGTCATTTTAACATCTTAATACCTTATCTTCCTATTTGGTGTGTGAGACATGATCAGACATATCCTGTTTCATTTATGAAGGAGGGACCCTGAAAGTCACAAAGCTTATTTTTATAGGGCCATCAGGCGGCCCTTACTTTTCTTAAAGGGCTAGCAGTCGGCCCTTTACAATTGTTAGAGGGTCATCAGGCCGGCTATGCTTTGTTGTTCCCATTATTAAAGAGTGGGTCTCCTATACTGTTATTGCATATGCAGTGACTGCAAGGACTGCCAAAAATTTGGATGCACCCCAATACCCCCTTTGAAGAGACATAGAGGAGGGCCTCAGTAAAAAAAAAATGTTCCCATTATAAAGCAGTGTGTCTCCTATAGTGGTAATTCCCATGCAGTGACTGCAAGGGCTGCCTAAATTTTGGAAATACCCCAATACCAATTTGAAGACTCATAGAGGTGGGCCTCAGTATGACATGTTCCCATTAGAAAGGAGCGGTTCTGATTTACAGTTATTGCATATATTACCTGGTGTCACTTTGTTAAATTAAATGTAAATTATTGCTCTGTAAGACCACTGGAGACCAGCAGGTGGTGGTATAAAGGTCAGCACCGGACTGTATTGGAGGATGTCTGATCAACATTCTCTATAGTCTGGTCACTATGGTGACCAGGGGGAGTTGGCAGTTGGCGATTAGAGAGTGTCAAGCCTGTCTAGCAGTGAGGCGTAGGGTACAAGGGCTGCTAGGATTAAGTATCTTGCCAGAAAATCTTTTTAGTGCCCATCGCAGCAAGGCCAAATCTTTTCCCATATCAGAGAATCAGTCCCGTTGCCATCCAGCTGGCACTTGTATGGAAAACCAGTATTGCAGCTAATTGCTGAAGAACCTGCAGTGGAGAATTGCACTGTTGAAGCAGAAGAACCTGCAGTGGAGAACTGCAATGTTTAGGCAGAAGAATCTACAATGGACAATTGCAATGTTGAGCCTGAAGAATTTACAATGGAGAATTGTTCTGTCGTAGCAGAAGAAACTATAATGGAGAATTGCGATGTAATATCAGAAGAACCTATAAGAGATAGTTCATTATCAGAAGATTTGATAAATGAAAACATTGTTGAACCAGAGATCCTTGAAGAAGTGATGCCTCCTCAAGATAACCGCTGAATATCTCTTACACGTCTTTTGCAGATGTATCTGACAGCAATGAGCAAAATGCATCTCCAAAACTTCCTGATATTTGCTTTTTATAAATACAGGAAATATTAGTAAAAAGAACAGCATGATCGTTGGTCTGAAACTTCTGATGACAATATTGAATATATACAATAATATACAGAACCTCTCTCACATCAAAAAGATTTCCAGGAAGATATTCCCGAGCCTCCTAGATTATTATGAAAGGAAGTAAAACATCTTCAGAAACTGACTCCCGCAAATAGTACAAAAAAGTCCTTTAGAAAGCACTCTGGTTCAAATAGTGATCTATATGAAGCTGATGAAAATATGTTACGGCATCTAAAGGATCGTGAATACAACTGTAGTAGAGGGCAATGAACCATCAGGAGAATTCTTGCAGGATGTGCCAGAGAGGAGGAAAGATTGCCATCTGCTGGGCAGGCACAATTAAGCGGAACCAAGTTGCACTAGAAGAGCTGAAGGGGGAGCAAATTCAGATGCCGGACATGATCAGGTGACCCTCAGGAAGGATTTCCTGGATATAAAAGTCCAGCACGCCAAGTCACAGGCAGATTTGGCGCCAGGCTGCAGAGTGGAGCAGACGTGCTCCAGAGTGACCGCAGAGCCCAGCGTGGCAGGCCTCAGCCGGAGGCATGCGCTGCACCAGAGTCGGACACCACCTGAGAGGCTCCGGACTCCTCACAGAAGCGTTCTGAGCCCTGCGCATGTTGGTCAGAGTCAGGACCTGCGCCTCACAGAGAGTAAGTTCCCGAGACTCGACACCGACTTTCAAGAGCTGAGGTCTAGATCCCCTTACACCAAGCGTGAGAGACTATCATCGACGGTCAAGCCGAGAAGAGCTGAGAGAGGACTGCGACAGGAGAGATGCGCCAGCAACAGCGTCACTTCCAACTCTCACCTATAGTACCAGGGACAGTTGGGATTAGGATCTCAGGTTAGGTGAGGGATGATTGGTACGTGGGAGGCTAAACGGGATCTGATAGACTTTATCCAGAATAGACTTGCGGCCTAGCGTGAAGAACCGGTGACCCCCACTAGGGCCATACAAAGAGAACTGACGTGGTGATTCCCACGACTAGGTGCTCCACACTTTTGCAAAGAACTTTATCGTTATTCACTGAAACTATTTCTTATTGCTTTTCCAAGTTGCTGGTTATTATTAGTGTTGAGTGAGCATGCTCGACACTGCTCGGTACTCGCCCGAGCATCTCACTACTCGTGATGTTCGGCGAGCACCGAGCATTTCCGGGTTACTCGGGCGGGAGCTTGGGTCTCCGCCCTGCACGTTTGGCACTCTTTACAGAGCCAATGAACATGCAGGGATTGCCAGCCAGTCACTGTAATGCCGCAACCATGTTGTTTGTGGGCATTACAGTGATTGGCTGGCCGCACAGCGTCACCTCGAGTATTTAATACCGGGCGCCGCCATCTTGGACACAGTCGCCCGGGATCAGACAGTGTAGGGTCAGTGCTGCTGAGTTAGGGAGAGATATATAGTGCGAAATAGGTAGTGTAGGGTCTCTAAAGCCTGCCAAATCAAACAAACAGTCCTTCTCAGGACTAATATCTATCCCAGATATCAGGCAGGCAGGCAGGCTGTAAAGGAGAAGCAGTGGTTATACCAACAAACACTGCATTACAGTCCTGTGTGCTCCTGCTGGTCAAATTGCCAGACTTACCCCCCAGTCTCAGGGGCCAGGAAAAATCCTTTTTTTTTTTTCATCTAAATCCTGTATTTTTTTTTCCTCAGTCAGACTGTACAAATACGCGTCTTATCAACCTTTTGGTATTTTTCACCCCCCCCAAAAAAATTGAGTGTGTCTGTGACTGTTCAGACACCAATATATCTGTTTAAAAGAGCCTGGTGTAGGTCAGAGAACTAGAACTTTGATTTTGCAGTTCCACGGTTCAAATCTCTGTATTATCCTGCTTTTGGCCGTTTTTCCGTAAAAAAATACAGTAATAGTGTCTCGCTGACTGTTCAGACACAAATATATCTGTTTAAAAGATTCTGGTGTAGGCCAGATAACTAGAACTGTGGTTTTGCAGTTCCACGGTTCAAATCTCTGTATTATCCTGCTTTTGGCATTTTTTCCTTAAAAAAAAACAGTAATAGTGTCTCCCTGACTGTTCAGAAACAAATATATCTGTTTAAAAGAGTCTGGTGTAGGCCAGATAACTAGAACTTTGGTTTTGCAGTTCCACGGTTCAAATCTCTGTATTTTCCTGCTTTTGGCATTTTTTCCATAAAAAAAAAGTAATAGTGTCTCCCTGACTGTTCAGACACCAATATATCTGTTTAAAAGATTCTTGTGTAGGCGTGTAGGCCACATAACTAGAACTGTGGTTTTGCAGTTCCACGGTTCAAATCTCTGTATTATCCTGCTTTTGCCATTTTTTCCGTAAAAAAAAACAGTAATAGTGTCTCGCTGACTGTTCAGACACAAATACATTTGTTTAAAAGATTCTGGTGTAGGCCACATAACTAGAACTGTGGTTTGCAGTTCCACGGTTCAAATCTCTGTATTATCCTGCTTTTGGCATTTTTTCCATAAAAAAAACAGTAATAGTGTCTCCCTGACTGTTCAGACACAAATATATCTGTTTAAAAGATTCTGGTGTAGGCCAGAGAAATAGAACTGTGGTTTTCCTCTTCCACGGTTCCAATCTCCTTTTTATTTTATTCCATTGATAGTGCGAGTGTAAGCTATTTTACTTCATTTACAATGGGCAAGGCGCGTGGCAAGGGACGTGGAACTGTTGTTCTGGTAATGGTGCGCGCAGAGGATGGGGCCGTGGCCAAGGGGAAAATGTGCCACAACCAACAGCCACATCTTCTTGCTCCCACTTCTTGACCGAATTACTAGGGAAGGACACTACAACACCAGTATTGCGAACTGATCAGTGTGAACAGGTTAATAATTGGATAGCAGATAATACTTCCAGTTACCTGGGCACCACCACCTCCGGTTTGTCTTCCACACGGTCAAGTTTTAGTAGCCGTGAGTCTCGACCGCATACTCCTCCTCACCCTGATGCTCCTTCCTCCCACCATGCCGAGTGTCGTCAGACAGCAACTGATCCCACACTTGGACACTATGAAGAGCTGTTCACTGGTCCATTTTCATATTTGTGCCCCTCGCCTGCTCTGCTTGAAGTGGTGGAAAAGGAGATCCCATGTTGCGATTAGTGTTGAGCCACCCCCGTAGTGTTCGAGTTCGGTTCGGTTCGTCGAACACCCGTGTGTTCGCCGAACTGTTCGTCGAACTGTTCGTCGAACACCTTCGAACACCGTTAAAACCAATGGCAGGCAAACAAAAACACATAGAAACACATAGAAAACACCTTCAAAGGTGTCCAAAAGCTGACAAACTGCTCAGAAGACACAACTAACACATGGAAAAGTGACAAGTACATATAGTCATGCGAAAATAAAAGAGGTGGAGGAGTAAAAGGAGGGGGAGACACAGATATAGGCATGTCATGCCCTTCTAAAATCCAAAAAGTGAGAAGCCGACACGGCCAGTCCGCTCCTGCCCGTGCCACCTCCGTGTCGCTGGGTTTGTGCCAGAGCCGCGGTGAACCCTGATGGCCAGCCCCCCTCTCCCAATAATGGTGCCTGTCCGCTGGTGGGACGAGCGAGCCCCCCTGTGGTGGAGGCAGCTCTAAGCTTTTTAATTTAAATTGTCTCTCTAATTTGAATGAATACACTTTAAATCCATTTACAAGGATCTATTGGAGGGCAAGTCTCATGCCAGCAGCCGCGTAATTCCAGCTCCAGTAGCGTCCACTAAAGCTGCTGCAGTTAAAAAGCTTTTATAAGGATCGAGCTCGGCTGTCCACCGCAAGGCATCCTACTGCCAGTCCCAGCCCCTATGCCTTGGGGTGCCTCCTGATGCTCTTCACTGAGTATCCCATGGTCCCGAAGCATTTCCTTTGAAAAAATTAAGTGTCTAAACTACAGGTGGTGTAGCTTGCTTAACAGCCGGGATAATCCGCTGACGAGCAGACACTGCTACTAAGCACAAAGTATTTCCTGGGCTAGATGCAGTTAAAAATTTGTAATTAGATACTCTCGTTGGATGCTGAGAAAGCATTCCATAGAGTCTCCTGGCACGCCATATATGATTCTCTTAAAAAGCTTGGGGTAGGGGTCTAGGGGACCATTTTATAGCCAAAATCACGGCCCTGTATCGCAATACGTCACCTAGGCTGAAGATAAATGGAACTGTAGCACCCTGAGGGCTCGGTTGCTACAGACGTATTGCACCTCACCCAGAGGTGTGATATCTCACTCTCAGGTAAGGATGGAGTGTAGATCAGGACCCGACACCTGCATGCATTACACCACATTGCCGTGGGGCAGGGCGACCAATATGCCCCTGAGATGGGCACGACAGTCCCTGTCCCTGGCTGGAGTGGGGGGAGGGAACACTGAGGAAGGGGAACCCTGTAGTGCAGGAGCAGGGAGGAAGCAGTTCCTGGGTGCATTGAGAAGGGAGTATAAAAGGTGGGCACCATCTTAGTTCAGTGCAGAGAAGTCTGAGCAGAAGTGGCAGGGAGCAGGGGCTCTGCATGAGCTCTGCTCCGGAGGCGGGCCTAGTAACAGAGGCCCAGGCCTGGAAGAGGGAGAAGGAAGGAAGAGGAGCGGAGAAGGCTCCAGGAACGAGGAATGAAGGGATCCCAGGGGTGCGGACGGGCGAGTCGCCACCGCACGCCCGAATCCACCTGCGTGGAGGGGTCAGGCCAAAGGGGGAGACCGGTCCCCGAACTAGTGGAGGCAGGAAACGACCCTCAGCTAGAAACCGGAGGCTCTGACATTTTATGTGGCGCAGCCCCTCGCTACACCCGCTAGGAAGGCACCACATAGGGTCAGGGAAACTGGCGCCAAGTTTACCAAGAGGAGGCCCGAGGCAGCCGGACAGAAGTGTTGGTAAGAAAAGCCAGACAAAGGACACACAAAGGGGGTCCTGTGATGTGCTCCAAAGTTATCTGGGAGTTGTCTGAGCCCCTCACCTGGTGAGCACAGTACGACGTGGGCAGCCGTTACCTGCAGACGTGGTCTGGATAATAAGAACTGTGAGTAAAGGCCCTGGACTGCATCACTGACTCCGTGTCGTTACTGCTGCTGCCCTGCACCATCACCCCCATCCTCCGCATACACTGCCCTGAGGCTATACTCCTCCCGTGGGGAGTTATGCTACGCTCTGCTGCACCCACAACACCAGCCTCAGCGGTCTGCCCTGTAGCGGCGGTTCACTCTGACCGCAATCCACGGGTGGCGTAGTCGGACATTTAAACATCAAAACCACATAAATAGTTCCGCCACTGGTTTGACCGCCCTGAGCCACGGAACCGGGTCGCCGCCACGAAGACTACAACCACCAGCATCCACCAAAAAGGGTCCGGCTCCGGGTGTCCCAAGGCCCAGGGGGTGCGTCAGAACATTTTCATCACCTTTCACAATCACCAATGGGACAAGGCAGGAATGTCCTCTGTCCCCTCTCTTATACATCCTAGTGACGGAGCACCTGCTCTCATCAATTCGCCATAACCCCAATATTAGGTGGATTGAGGTGGGAGGCACCGAGTACAAGTGCTCTCTATTTGCTGATGATGTCCTAGTATATATCACTCAATCACATATATCCATCCATGCTGTTATGGCTGAAATAGATCACTTTGTTACATGGTAAAATTTTAAAATCAACGCAGCGAAGTCTGAGGCCCTCGATGTCTCCCTCCCCAAATCCATATAGGATTCCATCCAGTCCAACTTTCCCTTTGCCTGGCCCTCACAGGGTATCAAATACTTAGGAATTCCTATTCATAGAGACCTCTCCCATCTATGTTATCTTAATTTTGGGCCCTTTATTGAACAATTCCATACAGACCACGGTTGGCAAGTTAGAACTGTAAGATTCACTACGTGAACCGCTGGTGTTTTGTGGAAAAGCACATGTACACCGCGTTCCAAATTATTATGCAAAAAGTGTTTAGGAGTGATAAGGGAAGAATTTGTTTGTTTGTCAGTTAAACTCATTGATGGTGATGTGTGTCAGGGCTCTTTATATCACTGTAAGCAATTGCAGACACCTGTGCTAATTAGTTTGGCAGGTGTGTCCAATGAAAGGCAAGACTACTTAAGAAGGCTCTCTCACATTATTAAGCAGCCTACATTTTCTGCCAAAATGGGAAAGAAAAAGGATGTGTCGGCTGCTGAGAAGCAACAAATTGTGGAGTGTTTAGGTCAAGGCATGACTACAATCAACATTGTGCGATGATCAGGATGAAGTGTCTTGGCAATCAAGAAGTATGTAGCTGATTCACAGTACACACGTGTGCGTGCTGATAAGGGCAAATTGAGGACTCTTTCCTACAGGCAATTACGTCAGGTTGAAAGAGCAGCGGCAAAAAAGCCTTGTCATAACAGCAGACAAGTTTTTGAAGCTGCTTGTGCCTCCAACGTCCCCCGAACAACAAGATGCAGGGTCCTTCAGAGGTTTGCAGCTGTGCATGCGCCATCCTGTCGACCTCCTCTATCCACTTCACACAAGCAGAAACGGCTCCAGTGGGCCAAACATTACATGAAGACTGATTTCAAAACTGTTTTGTTCACGGATGAGTGCCGTGCAGCGCTCGATGGTCCAGATGGATGGAGTGGAGGATGGCTGGTTGATGGACACCCCACGCAAACACGGCTACAGCGCCAACAAGGAGGAGGTGGAGTAATGTTTTGGGCTGGAATCATGGGGAGAGAGATTGTCGGCCCCTTTAGGATCCCTGAAGGCGCTAAAGATGAACTCCATAATGTATGTGGATTTTCTCAAACAGCACTTCCTGCCATGGTTCAAGAAGAAGAACCGTGTATTTCACAGCAAGATCATTTTTCTGCATGATAATGCACCATCTCATGCTGCACATAAAACATCTGCATCTCTGGCTGATATGGGCATAAAAGGGGACAAACTTATGGTGTGACCCCCATGCTCCCCTGACCTCTACCCCATTCAGAACCTTTGGAGCATCATTAAAAGGAGTGTCTATGATGGCGGGAGGCAGTTCACATCTAAGCAACAGCTCTGGGAGGGTATTCTGTCCTCATGCAAAACAATTGAAGCAGAAACCATCCAAAACCTGACAAATTCAATGGACGAGAGAGTTCAGAAGCTCCTTTCGAACAAGGGGTCCTATGTGAAAATGTAACATCACCTAGAATAAAGTTTTGAGTTGAAAACTGTTTGATTTCAGTTTCTAACAACCTGCTAATGCTTATAATTTCAAAAATGACCATTTTTTTGGTCTTTATTAAAATGAAAAGGTTGATCGAAAAGTTTGGGGGATCTAAGAGTGTGGCAACCCAGTAGTCATGATTACTTCGAAATCTGACAATATGAGGGTCATGCTGCAGGTAGTGCAGCAAGAAGGCACTTATGTGCCTTGCGCATCTCGGAGCCCCAAAATTATTTTCCGGGCTAGATGCAGCTAAAAATTATTTTTAATTTTAAATCTGGTGAAGCTTTAGTATGGATGGCCTAATAGGATCAGTGCTGCACACTGCTACAAAGCCCAAATTATTTTCCAGTCAAGATACAGATAAACATGATTAGTAATTTGAAAGCTTAAAACGGTTGGTAGGGTGATTTTAACCAATCATCAAGCTTTTACTCTCCCCAGGATGACACAGGGGTAGAAAAGTCGTTTCGGATCCATGATTTGTTCATCTTTATGAACGTGAGTCTGTCTACATTATCAGTGGAGAGCCGCGTGCGCTTATCTGTCAGCACACCACCAGCAGCGCTGAACACACGTTCAGACAGAACGCTGGCTGCGGGGCATGACAAGATCTCCAAGGCGTAAGTGGCTAGCTCCGGCCATTTATCCAGATTGGAAGCCCAAAAAGAGCAAGGGTCCAGTGACACAGTCGTGGCTTCAATGTTTACTTGGAGATACTCCTGTACCATCGTCTCTAGGCGTTGACTATGTGTCAGACTTCTTGTCTCCTGTGGCCTTGCAAAGGATGGGCTAAAAAAGTGGTGAAATGATTCCGCAAAATTGATGTTACCAGCAGATACTGTGGTTCTGTTACGGTTTGAGTGCTGAACACTTGACGGTCCCACGGTTGGCAAGTTGGAACTGTGAGATTCACTACGTGCACCACTGGTATTTTGTGGAAAAGCACATGTAAGATTCTGCAACAGTCTCTGCTGATACTCCTGCATGCGTGCATCCCTTTCTATGGCAGGAATAATTTCTGCAAATTTACTTTTGTACCGGGGATCTAACAGTGTGGCAACCCAGTAGTCAGGATTATTTCTAATTCTCACAATTCGAGGGTCATGTTGCAGGTAGTGCAGCAAGAAGGCACTCATGTGTGTTGCGCATCCAGGAGCACCAAGTCCCTGTTGTGTTGGTGGCGAGGTAACAATCATGCTTCCTTCCTCTGTCCTCTCCCCCCAACCTCGCACAACAGAAATGTGATCAAGGTCTCCCTCATCTGATGAGTCTTCCATCAGTTCGTCCTCCACTTCTTCCTGGGCTCCTGCACCTTCCTCACTAGTTTGGTTGCTACCATGCGCCCTGGTAAAACCATCTCCCCCACCCTCACATGCCTGCCGCCTTGGTGCTGCCGACCTTCTGGACCTTGCAGATGTTAGCCCTTCCGCATACAACTCCTCCTCCTCTACTTCCTCCACCTCCTCTTGTGCCACCACCTGACTCCGAATTCTGTTTAACATGTGCTCCAGCATGTAAATCACCGGAATAGTCATGCTGATAATGGCATCGTCAGCACTAAACATCTTCGTCGCCATTTCAAAACTGTGCAGAAGGGTGCATAGGTCCCTGATCTGAGACCACTCCTCCAGCGTGATTTGCCCCACCTCTGAATCTCGTTGGCCCAGGCTATACGTCAGAACGTATTGCACCAGGGCTTGTCGGTGCTGCCACAGTCGCTGCAACATGTGCAGAGTTGAATTCCACCGGGTAGGCACATCGCATTTTAGCCGGTGAAGTGGCAGGCCCAACGACTTCTGTAGAGATGTAAGTCGCTGAGCTGCGGGATGCGAACGGCGGAAGTGAGCACACAGCGACCGTGCCCTCTGCAGAAGGCCATCTAGTCTGGGATAGTGGGCTAAAAATTGCTGGACAACCAGGTTCAACACGTGAGCCATACAAGGCACGTGTGTGACATTGCCCCGGCGAAGGGCCGCACCCAGGTTTGCAGCATTGTCGCACACGGCCTTCCCTGGTTTCAGGTCCAGTGGAGACAACCATTCATGAAATTGGTTCTCCAGAGCTGACCACAACTCCTCAGCTGTGTGACTCACATTTCCCAGACATTTCAATGTAAAAACCGCCTGATGACGTTGAGCCCTACTGCCAGCATAGTAAGGAGGTGTGCAGGATCCCTTCTGCGCAGTTAGAAAGCTTGTGGCATGACCAGACAGGCTTTGGGTGCAGGTGGAAGACCGAGAGGAGGTTGAGGAGGCAGAAGCAGTGGAGGAACTTTGACATAAAGTGGATTGACGCACAACTCGTGGGGACGGCAAGACTTGGACAGCAGCCCCTTGTCCTGCTGTCACCATAGTTACCCAGTGCCCAGTCAGCGACATGTAACGCCCCTGTCCATGCCTACTCGTCCAAGTGTCTGTGGTGAAATGCACCCTGTCACACACAGAGTTTCTCAAAGAAGCGGTGATGTTGTGTGCGACATACTGGTGGAGCGCAGGCACACCTTTCTTTGAGAAGTAGTGCCGACTGGGCATCTGGTACTGGGGCACTGCGACGGACATAAGGTCTCGAAAATCCTCTGTGTCCACCAGGCGGAAAGGCAGCATTTCTGTAGCCAAGAGCTTGCAGATGGTGAAATTCAACCTCTTAGCTTTCTCATGGCTAGGAGGAAATGGTCTTTTACTTGTCCACATCTGAGGGACCGAGGGCTGGCTATTGTGCTTAGACGGGGTTGATAAGGGTGTCCCCGGCAAACTGCCGGTCTGTGAGGAAGATGCAGGCGGACATGTTAGGTTGCCTTGATCCAAAGGTGGTGCTATCGATGTCGGACAGCGCTCAACACCAGCTGGTGTTACCACCTCCAAAGAAAATGATGACCTGCCAATCACGCTGGCTGTTGCGGGTAAAGAGGTGGCAGGTCTGCGCCCCAAAACAGGTGTGACTGCTGTCCCCCCAGTCACAGAGGATGAAGAGGCCGCGGATGCACAAGATATGGCAGACGGTGATTGGCCCGGCCGGCTAGGCCGCTTTGTAGCACACTGAGCTTCCCACTGCAACTTATGCTTCATGTCCATGTGCCGGTTCATGCATGAAGTACTCAAACTATGTATTTTTTGGCCTCTACTTAGCTTTTGCTGACAAATGTTACAGATAACACGAGTTGGGTCATCTTTATCGATCTGAAAAAATGCCCAGGCTATGCAAGGCTTAGCACCCATGCGACCTGAAGAGCCACCACGACTTGTGGTGAGAGGCAGAGTTGTGTTTGAGGATGCAGTTGTTGACGTGCTTCCAGTACTACGTCTCTGTCCAGGAAGGCGCAACCTGACCTCGTCGTCACTAGCATCTTCCTCCACCTCCTCTGCTGACCTCATCTCTTGGCTGACTGTGGGTTGACAGTAAGTGGGATCTCCGACCTCATCATCATCACCCTGTGCGGAAGCAAGTGCGATTTGGGTGACACCTTTGAGGACTGGAGTATTTGTGATGTTGAAGTTGATGTGGAGGAGAGCCCACTTAAAGGAGCACTTGATATCCGTTGAAGCACCTGCTGTTTTTGTGCCTCATCTGGAATTTGTAGCGATTGGCGTGGCCGTAAGAAAGGGATCTTATCACATTGTCCGCTAAAAGAAGTAGACATTTTAGTTTGGCTGGAAGATGGTCTTTCTTCTGCAGATGTTACTGTTGCTTTAACACCTACCCCACGGACACAACCTTTTTTCCCCTTCCCAACACGCCTATTCCCCTTTCCACCAGCAGCAGGCCTTTTTCCACTCATTTTGGTGGTTAACTAATTCACAACTCTGGAGTTGTTTGCACAAAAAAACAATGGATGGTAACCGAGCAGAGCTGAGTGGCCAAACTGTGGTATTAGGCCAAAACTATTGGCTGGGTTAGATGCAGAAAAAAATTATTTTGAATTTGCAACCTGATGGAGGTCAGTATAGATGGACTAATAGAGAAAGTCCGACACACTACTAGAAGGCCAAATATTTTTTCAGAGGTAGATGCAGAAAAAAATATATTCAGTTTGCAACCTGATGGAGGTCAGTATAGATGGATTAATAGAACAAGACCCACACACAGCTAGAAGCCCAATATTTTTTCAGAGGTAGATGCAGAAAAAAATATATTCAGTTTGCAACCTGATGGAGGTCAGTATAGATGGACTAATAGAACAAGTCCCACACACTGCTAGAAGCCCAAATATTTTTTCAGAGGTACTGTAGATGCAGATAAAAATTAGTTTTAATTTGCAACCTGATGGAGGTCAGTATAGATGGACTAATAGAGAAAGTCCGACACACTACTAGAAGGCCAAATATTTTTTCAGAGGTAGATGCAGAAAAAAATATATTCAGTTTGCAACCTGATGGAGGTCAGTATAGATGGACTAATACAACAAGTCCCGCACACAGCTAGAAGCCCAAATATTTTTTCAGAGGTACTGTAGATGCAGATAAAAATTAGTTTTAATTTGCAACCTGATGGAGGTCAGTATAGATGGACTAATAGAGAAAGTCCGACACACTACTAGAAGGCCAAATATTTTTTCAGAGGTAGATGCAGAAAAAAATATATTCAGTTTGCAACCTGATGGAGGTCAGTATAGATGGACTAATACAACAAGTCCCACACACAGCTAGAAGCCCAAATATTTTTTCAGAGGTACTGTAGATGCAGATAAAAATTAGTTTTAATTTGCAACCTGATGGAGGTCAGTATAGATGGACTAATAAAGAAAGTCTGACACACTACTAGAAGGCCAAATATTTTTTCAGAGCTAGATGCAGAAAAAAATTATATTCAGTTTGCAACCTGATGGAGGTCAGTATAGATGGATTAATAGAACAAGAACCACACACAGCTAGAAGCCCAATATTTTTTCAGAGGTAAATGCAGAAAAAAATATATTCAGTTTGCAACCTGATGGAGGTCAGTATAGATGGACTAATAGAACAAGTCCCACACACTGCTAGAAGCCCAAATATTTTTTCAGAGGTACTGTAGATGCAGATAAAAATTAGTTTTAATTTGCAACCTGATGGAGGTCAGTATAGATGGACTAATAGAGAAAGTCCGACACACTACTAGAAGGCCAAATATTTTTTCAGAGCTAGATGCAGAAAAAAATTATATTCAGTTTGCAACCTGATGGAGGTCAGTATAGATGGACTAATAGAGAAAGTCCGACACACTACTAGAAGGCCAAATATTTTTTCAGAGGTAGATGCAGAAAAAAATATATTCAGTTTGCAACCTGATGGAGGTCAGTATAGATGGATTAATAGAACAAGACCCACACACAGCTAGAAGCCCAATATTTTTTCAGAGGTAGATGCAGAAAAAACTATATTCAGTTTGCAACCTGATGGAGGTCAGTATAGATGGACTAATAGAAGAAGTCCCACACACTGCTAGAAGCCCAAATATTTTTTCAGAGGTACTGTAGATGCAGATAAAAATTAGTTTTAATTTGCAACCTGATGGAGGTCAGTATAGATGGACTAATAGAGAAAGTCCGACACACTACTAGAAGGCCAAATATTTTTTCAGAGGTAGATGCAGAAAAAAATATATTCAGTTTGCAACCTGATGGAGGTCAGTATAGATGGATTAATAGAACAAGACCCACACACAGCTAGAAGCCCAATATTTTTTCAGAGGTAGATGCAGAAAAAAATATATTCAGTTTGCAACCTGATGGAGGTCAGTGTAGATGGACTAATAGAACAAGTCCCACACACTGCTAGAAGCCCAAATATTTTTTCAGAGGTACTGTAGATGCAGATAAAAATTAGTTTTAATTTGCAACCTGATGGAGGTCAGTATAAATGGACTAATAGAGAAAGTCCGACACACTTCTAGAAGGCCAAATATTTTTTCAGAGGTAGATGCAGAAAAAAATATATTCAGTTTGCAACCTGATGGAGGTCAGTATAGATGGACTAATACAACAAGTCCCACACACAGCTAGAAGCCCAAATATTTTTTCAGAGGTACTGTAGATGCAGATAAAAATTTGTTTTAATTTGCAACCTGATGGAGGTCAGTATAGATGGACTAATAGAATGATGCTATGCCCAAAAGATTTTACTTCACTAGGTGCAGTAAAAAAATTGGTATTCTATACACAGGTGGTATATCTTGCAACACAGATAGGCTACTCCACTGACTAACACACTCTGCAATAGGCCAAAAAGGATTAGCTTTGCTAGATTCAGCCAAATGCTGTGAAAAAAACTTGCACAGCACTGGCACAGACCTGCCTGGCAAAAACTGATAGGAATTCATGTAACCTAGTCCTGAAAAGGACTGCAATTACAATTAGTCTTTACTAGAGATGAGCGTTGTTCTACTCGAACTGTTCGCCAATCTCAAATTCGAGCTGTTTTGGGCGGTGTTCGAGCCGTTCGGCGAACACGAACAATTTGAGAAAAATTCGGCTGTTCGAGGTTATGTTCGATAACTGTTCGTGCACCAAAATCATAACTGGATTTTTTCTCAGTAATGATGAAAATTAATGTTAATACGCAGTTTGAGTGTACAGCGGGGTGGGGGGAGGGGCAGGGGATGGATCTCTGCAGGAACAATGAAGATCTCCATTTTTTTTTCTCTTTCCCGCATTTGCAGTGGGGAGGTGCAATCTGTCAGCCTATCAGCAGCGCACACACGGAGCGAAGTGCTTTTTTTCACACAAGCAAGGGCATGTGTCATTGGCAGTGTATGTCACATGTCCTTGCCCTATAAGACCAAGCCATTTTCCCCGTCACCACCATTTTCTCACTGCTGCAGCTGCGTGTTAGACGGCACCGCTGTTGCTGTGTGCGCTATACCTTGTTAATTTCAAGCCAATTTTCGCACAAATATACAGATAGCTTGGGAGTAGGGAATAGTTGTGATTGCAGTCCTTTTAAGGACTAGGTTACAGCATTTCCTACGACTTTTATCAGGGAGGTCTGTGCTCTTAAATAGATAGGTTGTGGGAGTAAAGACTAATTGTAATTGGAGTCCTTTTCAGGACTAGGTTACATGAGTTCCTATCAGTTTTTGCCAGGCAGGTCTGTGCCAGTGCTGTGCAAGTTTTTTTCACAGCATTTGGCTGAATCTAGCAAAGCTAATCCTTTTTGGCCTATTGCAGAGTGTGTTAGTCAGTGGAGTAGAATATCTGTGTTGCAAGATATAACACCTGTGTATAGAATACCAATTTTTTTACTGCACCTAGTGAAGTAAAATCTTTTGGGCATAGCATCATTCTATTAGTCCATCTATACTGACCTCCATCAGGTTGCAAACTGAATATAATTTTTTTCTGCATCTAGCTCTGAAAAAATATTTGGGCTTCTAGCAGTGTGTGGGACTTGGTCTATTAGTCCATCTATACTGACCTCCATCAGGTTGCAAATTAAAAATAATTTTTTTCTTCATTTAGCTCTGAAAAAATAATTGGGCTTCTAGCAGTGTGTGGGACTTGTTCTATTAGTCCTTCTATACTGACCTCCAGCAGGTTGCAAATTGAATATAATTTTTTTCTGCATCTAGCTCTGAAAAAATAGTTGGGCTTCTAGCGGTGTGTGGGACTTGGTCTATTAGTCCATCTATACTGACCTCCATCAGGTTGCAAATTAAAAATAATTTTTTTCTGCATCTAGCTCTGAAAAAATATTTGGGCTTCTAGCAGTGTGTGGGACTTGGTCTATTAGTCCATCTATACTGACCTCCATCAGGTTGCAAATTAAAAATAATTTTTTTCTGCATCTAGCTCTGAAAAAATATTTGGGCTTCTAGCAGTGTGTGGGACTTGGTCTATTAGTCCATCTATACTGACCTCCATCAGGTTGCAAATTAAAAATAATTTTTTTCTGCATCTAGCTCTGAAAAAATACTTGGGCTTCTAGCAGTGTGTGGGACTTGGTCTATTAGTCCATCTATACTGACCTCCATCAGGTTGCAAATTAAAAATAATTTTTTTCTTCATTTAGCTCTGAAAAAATATTTGGGCTTCTAGCAGTGTGTGGGACTTGTTCTATTAGTCCTTCTATGCTGACCTCCAGCAGGTTGCAAATTGAATATAATTTTTTTCTGCATCTAGCTCTGAAAAAATAGTTGGGCTTCTAGCGGTGTGTGGGACTTGGTCTATTAGTCCATCTATACTGACCTCCATCAGGTTGCAAATTAAAAATAATTTTTTTCTGCATCTAGCTCTGAAAAAATATTTGGGCTTCTAGCGGTGTGTGGGACTTGGTCTATTAGTCCATCTATACTGACCTCCATCAGGTTGCAAATTAAAAATAATTTTTTTCTGCATCTAGCTCTGAAAAAATATTTGGGCTTCTAGCAGTGTGTGGGACTTGGTCTATTAGTCCATCTATACTGACCTCCATCAGGTTGCAAATTAAAAATAATTTTTTTCTTCATTTAGCTCTGAAAAAATATTTGGGCTTCTAGCAGTGTGTGGGACTTGGTCTATTAGTCCATCTATACTGACCTCCATCAGGTTGCAAATTAAAAATAATTTTTTTCTGCATCTAGCTCTGAAAAAATATTTGGGCTTCTTGCGGTGTGTGGGACTTGGTCTATTAGTCCATCTATACTGACCTCCATCAGGTTGCAAATTAAAAATAATTTTTTTCTGCATCTAGCTCTGAAAAAATATTTGGGCTTCTAGCAGTGTGTGGGACTTGGTCTATTAGTCCATCTATACTGACCTCCATCAGGTTGCAAATTAAAAATAATTTTTTTCTTCATTTAGCTCTGAAAAAATATTTGGGCTTCTAGCAGTGTGTGGGACTTGTTCTATTAGTCCTTCTATACTGACCTCCAGCAGGTTGCAAATTGAATATAATTTTTTTCTGCATCTAGCTCTGAAAAAATAGTTGGGCTTCTAGCGGTGTGTGGAACTTGGTCTATTAGTCCATCTATACTGACCTCCATCAGGTTGCAAATTAAAAATAATTTTTTTCTGCATCTAGCTCTGAAAAAATATTTGGGCTTCTAGCAGTGTGTGGGACTTGGTCTATTAGTCCATCTATACTGACCTCCATCAGGTTGCAAATTAAAAATAATTTTTATCTGCATCTACAGTACCTCTGAAAAAATATTTGGGCTTCCAGCAGTGTGTGGGACTATTTGTATTAGTCCATCTATACTGACCTCCATCAGGTTGCAAATTCAAAATAATTTTTTTCTGCATCTAACCCAGCCAATAGTTTTGGCCTAATACCACAGTTTGGCCACTCAGCTCTGCTCGGTTACCATCCATTGTTTTTTTGTGCAAACAACTCCAGAGTTGTGAATTAGTTAACCACCAAAATGAGTGGAAAAAGGCCTGCTGCTGGTGGAAAGGGGAATAGGCGTGTTGGGAAGGGGAAAAAAGGTTGTGTCCGTGGGGTAGGTGTTAAAGCAACAGTAACATCTGCAGAAGAAAGACCATCTTCCAGCCAAACTAAAATGTCTACTTCTTTTAGCGGACAATGTGATAAGATCCCTTTCTTACGGCCACGCCAATCGCTACAAATTCCAGATGAGGCACAAAAACAGCAGGTGCTTCAACGGATATCAAGTGCTCCTTTAAGTGGGCTCTCCTCCACATCAACTTCAACATCACAAATACTCCAGTCCTCAAAGGTGTCACCCAAATCGCACTTGCTTCCTCACAGCTCCCAAATCTCCAGCTGCCCGTCTGAGTATGAGGTAGAACAGATGGTTGAGTCTGCAGAGCTGTTTACTCATACTATAGCCTGGGAATCAGAGGTCGACTCCAGCGCTTCTGTGAATCCAGACGAGGAAATGATCTGCACTGATGCCCAGAATCTTTATGAGTCGGATCCAGGACCAGACGCAGAAGGTTCTGACCATAATGTAGACCCTCATTCCCAAACTGTAACTCCTGTTGGTGGAGACAATGAGGAAGACGATGATAAGACTCAAATACCTGATTGGAGCGACAACTTTAGTTTTTTGTCAGGGCAGGAACAGGTTGGCTCTGAGGACGACGGGTGTGATAACGCACAGGGTGATGATGATGAGGTCGGAGATCCCACTTACTGTCAACCCACAGTCAGCCAAGAGATGAGGTCAGCAGAGGAGGTGGAGGAAGATGCTAGTGACGACGAGGTCAGGTTGCGCCTTCCTGGACAGAGACGTAGTACTGGAAGCACGTCAACAACTGCATCCTCAAACACAACTCTGCCTCTCACCACAAGTCGTGGTGGCTCTTCAGGTCGCATGGGTGCTAAGCCTTGCATAGCCTGGGCATTTTTTCAGATCGATAAAGATGACCCAACTCGTGTTATCTGTAACATTTGTCAGCAAAAGCTAAGTAGAGGCCAAAAAATACATAGTTTGAGTACTTCATGCATGAACCGGCACATGGACATGAAGCATAAGTTGCAGTGGGAAGCTCAGTGTGCTACAATGCGGCCTAGCCGGCCGGGCCAATCACCGTCTGCCATATCTTGTGCATCCGCGGCCTCTTCATCCTCTGTGACTGGGGGGACAGCAGTCACACCTGTTTTGGGGCGCAGACCTGCCACCTCTTTACCCGCAACAGCCAGCGTGATTGGCAGGTCATCATTTTCTTTGGAGGTGGTAACACCAGCTGGTGTTGAGCGCTGTCCGACATCGATAGCACCACCTTTGGATCAAGGCAACCTAACATGTCCGCCTGCATCTTCCTCACAGACCGGCAGTTTGCCGGGGACACCCTTATCAACCCCGTCTAAGCACAATAGCCAGCCCTCGGTCCCTCAGATGTGGACAAGTAAAAGACCATTTCCTCCTAGCCATGAGAAAGCTAAGAGGTTGAATTTCACCATCTGTAAGCTCTTAGCTACAGAAATGCTGCCTTTCCGCCTGGTGGACACAGAGGATTTTCGAGACCTTATGTCCGTCGCAGTGCCCCAGTCGGCACTACTTCTCAAAGAAAGGTGTGCCTGCGCTCCACCAGCATGTCGCACACAACATCACCGCTTCTTTGAGAAACTCTGTGTGTGACAGGGTGCATTTCACCACAGACACTTGGACGAGTAGGCATGGACAGGGGCGTTACATGTCGCTGACTGGGCACTGGGTAACTATGGTGACAGCAGGACAAGGGGCTGCTGTCCAAGTCTTGCCGTCCCCACGAGTTGTGCGTCAATCCTCTTTATGTCAAAGTTCCTCCACTGCTTCTGCCTCCTCAACCTCCTCTCGGTCTTCCACCTGCACCCAAAGCCTGTCTGGTCATGCCACAAGCTTTCTAACTGCGCAGAAGGGATCCTGCACACCTCCTTACTATGCTGGCAGTAGGGCTCAACGTCATCAGGCGGTTTTTACATTGAAATGTCTGGGAAATGTGAGTCACACAGCTGAGGAGTTGTGGTCAGCTCTGGAGAACCAATTTCATGAATGGTTGTCTCCACTGGACCTGAAACCAGGGAAGGCCGTGTGCGACAATGCTGCAAACCTGGGTACGGCCCTTCGCCGGGGCAATGTCACACACGTGCCTTGTATGGCTCACGTGTTGAACCTGGTTGTCCAGCAATTTTTAGCCCACTATCCCAGACTAGATGGCCTTCTGCAGAGGGCACGGTCGCTGTGTGCTCACTTCCGCCGTTCGCATCCCGCAGCTCAGCGACTTACATCTCTACAGAAGTCGTTGGGCCTGCCACTTCACCGGCTAAAATGCGATGTGCCTACCCGGTGGAATTCAACTCTGCACATGTTGCAGCGACTGTGGCAGCACCGACAAGCCCTGGTGCAATACGTTCTGACGTATAGCCTGGGCCAACGAGATTCAGAGGTGGGGCAAATCACGCTGGAGGAGTGGTCTCAGATCAGGGACCTATGCACCCTTCTGCACAGTTTTGAAATGGCGACGAAGATGTTTAGTGCTGACGATGCCATTATCAGCATGACTATTCCGGTGATTTACATGCTGGAGCACATGTTAAACAGAATTCGGAGTCAGGTGGTGGCACAAGAGGAGGTAGAGGAAGTAGAGGAGGAGGAGTTGTATGCGGAAGGGCTAACATCTGCAAGGTCCAGACGGTCGCCAGCACCAAGGCGGCAGGCATGTGAGGGTGGGGGAGATGGTTTTACCAGGGCGCATGGTAGCAGCCAAACTATTGAGGAAGGTGCAGGAGCCCAGGAAGAAGTGGAGGACGAACTGATGGAAGACTCATCAGATGAGGGAGACCTTGATCACATTTCTGTTGTGCGAGGTTGGGGAGAGAGGACAGAGGAAGGAAGCATGATTGTTACCTCGCCACCAACACAACAGGGACTTGGTGCTCCTGGATGCGCAACACACATGAGTGCCTTCTTGCTGCACTACCTGCAACATGACCCTCGAATTGTGAGAATTAGAAATAATCCTGACTACTGGGTTGCCACACTGGGTTGCCACACTGTTAGATCCCCGGTACAAAAGTAAATTTGCAGAAATTATTCCTGCCATAGAAAGGGATGCACGCATCAGCAGAGACTGTTGCAGAATCTTACATGTGCTTTTCCACAAAATACCAGTGGTGCACGTAGTGAATCTCACAGTTCCAACTTGCCAACCGTGGGACCGTCAAGTGTTCAGCGCTCAAACCGTAACAGAACCACAGTATCTGCTGGTAACATCAATTTTGCGGAATCATTTCACCACTTTTTTAGCCCATCCTTTGCAAGGCCACAGGAGACAAGAAGTCTGACACATAGTCAACGCCTAGAGACGATGGTACAGGAGTATCTCCAAGTAAACATTGAAGCCACGACTGTGTCACTGGACCCTTGCTCTTTTTGGGCTTCCAATCTGGATAAATGGCCGGAGCTAGCCACTTACGCCTTGGAGATCTTGTCATGCCCCGCAGCCAGCGTTCTGTCTGAACGTGTGTTCAGCGCTGCTGGTGGTGTGCTGACAGATAAGCGCACGCGGCTCTCCACTGATAATGTAGACAGACTCACGTTCATAAAGATGAACAAATCATGGATCCGAAACGACTTTTCTACCCCTGTGTCATCCTGGGGAGAGTAAAAGCTTGATGATTGGTTAAAATCACCCTACCAACCGTTTTAAGCTTTCAAATTACTAATCATGTTTATCTGTATCTTGACTGGAAAATAATTTGGGCTTTGTAGCAGTATGCAGCACTGATCCTATTAGGCCATCCATACTAAAGCTTCACCAGATTTAAAATTAAAAATAATTTTTAGCTGCATCCAGCCCGGAAAATAATTTTGGGGCTCCGAGATGGGTAAGGCACATAAGTGCCTTCTTGCTGCACTACCTGCAGCATGACCCTCATATTGTCAGAATTCGAAGTAATCATGACTACTGGGTTGCCACACTCTTAGATCCCCCAAACTTTTCGATCAACCTTTTCATTTTAATAAAGACCAAAAAAATGGTCATTTTTGAAATTATAAGCATTAGCAGGTTGTTAGAAACTGAAATCAAACAGTTTTCAACTCAAAACTTTATTCTAGGTGATGTTAAATTTTCACATAGGACCCCTTGTTCGAAAGGAGCTTCTGAACTCTCTCGTCCATTGAATTTGTCAGGTTTTGGATGGTTTCTGCTTCAATTGTTTTGCATGAGGACAGAATACCCTCCCAGAGCTGTTGCTTAGATGTGAACTGCCTCCCGCCATCATAGACACTCCTTTTAATGATGCTCCAAAGGTTCTGAATGGGGTACAGGTCAGGGGAGCATGGGGGTCACACCATAAGTTTGTCCCCTTTTATGCCCATATCAGCCAGAGATGCAGATGTGTTATGTGCAGCATGAGATGGTGCATTATCATGCAGAAAAATGATCTTGCTGTGAAATACACGGTTCTTCTTCTTGAACCATGGCAGGAAGTGCTGTTTGAGAAAATCCACATACATTATGGAGTTCATCTTTAGCGCCTTCAGGGATCCTAAAGGGGCCGACAATCTCTCTCCCCATGATTCCAGCCCAAAACATTACTCCACCTCCTCCTTGTTGGCGCTGTAGCCGTGTTTGCGTGGGGTGTCCATCAACCAGCCATCCTCCACTCCATCCATCTGGACCATCGAGCGCTGCACGGCACTCATCCGTGAACAAAACAGTTTTGAAATCAGTCTTCATGTAATGTTTGGCCCACTGGAGCCGTTTCTGCTTGTGTGAAGTGGATAGAGGAGGTCGACAGGATGGCGCATGCACAGTTGCAAACCTCTGAAGGACCCTGCATCTTGTTGTTCGGGGGACGTTGGAGGCACAAGCAGCTTCAAAAACTTGTCTGCTGCTATGACAAGGCTTTTTTGCCGCTGCTCTTTCAACCTGACGTAATTGCCTGTAGGAAAGAGTCCTCAATTTGCCCTTATCAGCACGCACATGTGTGTACTGTGAATCAGCTACATACTTCTTGATTGCCAAGACACTTCATCCTGATCATCACACAATGTTGATTGTAGTCATGCCTTGACCTAAACACTCCACAATTTGTTGCTTCTCAGCAGCCGACACATCCTTTTTCTTTCCCATTTTGGCAGAAAATGTAGGCTGCTTAATAATGTGAGAGAGCCTTCTTAAGTAGTCTTGCCTTTCATTGGACACACCTGCCAAACTAATTAGCACAGGTGTCTGCAATTGCTTACAGTGATATAAAGAGCCCTGACACACATCACCATCAATGAGTTTAACTGACAAACAAACAAATTCTTCCCTTATCACTCCTAAACACTTTTTGTATAATAATTTGGAACGCAGTGTACATGTGCTTTTCCACAAAACACCAGTGGTTCACGTAGTGAATCTTACAGTTCTAACTTGCCAACCGTGGTCTGTATGGAGTTGTTCAATAAAGGGCCCAAAATTAAGATAACATAGATGGGAGAGGTCTCTATGAATAGGAATTCCTAAGTATTTGATACCCTGTGAGGGCCAGGCAAAGGGAAAGTTGGACTGGATGGAATCCTATATGGATTTGGGGAGGGAGACATCGAGGGCCTCAGACTTCGCTGCATTGATTTTAAAATTTTACCATGTAACAAAGTGATCTATTTCAGCCATAACAGCATGGATGGATATATGTGATTGAGTGATATATACTAGGACATCATCAGCAAATAGAGAACACTTGTACTCGGTGCCTCCCACCTCAATCCACCTAATATTGGGGTTATGGCGAATTGATGAGAGCAGGTGCTCCGTCACTAGGATGTATAAGAGAGGGGACAGAGGACATCACTGCCTTGTCCCATTGGTGATTGTGAAAGGTGATGAAAATGTTCTGACGCACCCCCTGGGCCTTGGGACACCCGGAGCCGGACCCTTTTTGGTGGATGCTGGTGGTTGTAGTCTTCGTGGCGGCGACCCAGTTCCGTGGCTCAGGGCGGTCAAACCAGTGGCGGAACTATTTATGTGGTTTTCATGTTTAAATGTCCGACTACGCCACCCGTGGATTGCGGTCAGAGTGAACCGCCGCTACAGGGCAGACCACTGAGGCTGGTGTTGTGGGTGCAGCAGAGCGTAGCATAACTCCCCACGGGAGGAGTATAGCCTCAGGGCAGTGTATGCGGAGGATGGGGGTGATGGTGCAGGGCAGCAGCAGTAACGACACGGAGTCAGTGATGCAGTTCAGGGCCTTTACTCACAGTCCTTATTATCCAGACCACGTCTGCAGGTAACGGCTGCCCACGTCGTACTGTGCTCACCAGGTGAGGGGCTCAGACAACTCCCAGATAACTTTGGAGCACTTCACAGGACCCCCTTTGTGTGTCCTTTGTCTGGCCTTTCTTACCAACACTTCTGTCCGGCTGCCTCGGGCCTCCTCTTGGTAAACTTGGCGCCAGTTTCCCTGACCCTATGTGGTGCCTTCCTAGCGGGTGTAGCGAGGGGCTGCGCCACATAAAATGTCAGAGCCTCCGGTTTCTAGCTGAGGGTCGTTTCCTGCCTCCACTAGTTCGGGGACCGGTCTCCCCCTTTGGCCTGACCCCTCCACGCAGGTGGATTCGGGCGTGCGGTGGCGACTCGCCCATCCGCACCCCTGGGATCCCTTCATTCCTCGTTCCTGGAGCCTTCTCCGCTCCTCTTCCTTCCTTCTCCCTCTTCCAGGCCTGGGCCTCTGTTACTAGGCCCGCCTCCGGAGCAGAGCTCATGCAGAGCCCCTGCTCCCTGCCACTTCTGCTCAGACTTCTCTGCACTGAACTAAGATGGTGCCCACCTTTTATACTCCCTTCTCAATGCACCCAGGAACTGCTTCCTCCCTGCTCCTGCACTACAGGGTTCCCCTTCCTCAGTGTTCCCTCCCCCCACTCCAGCCAGGGACAGGGACTGTCGTGCCCATCTCAGGGGCATATTGGTCGCCCTGCCCCACGGCAATGTGGTGTAATGCATGCAGGTGTCGGGTCCTGATCCACACTCCATCCTTACCTGAGAGTGAGATATCACACCTCTGGGTGAGGTGCAATACGTCTGTAGCAACCGAGCCCTCAGGGTGCTACAGTTCCATTTATCTTCAGCCTAGGTGACGTATTGCGATACAGGGCCGTGATTTTGGCTATAAAAGGGTCCCCTAGACCCCTACCCCAAGCTTTTTAAGAGAATCATATATGGCGTGCCAGGAGACTCTATGGAATGCTTTCTCAGCATCCAACGAGAGTATCTAATTACAAATTTTTAACTGCATCTAGCCCAGGAAATACTTTGTGCCTAGTAGCAGTGTCTGCTAGTGAGCGGATTATCCCGGCTGTTAAGCAAGCTGCACCACCTGTAGTTTAGACACTTAATTTTTTCAAAGGAAATGCTTCGGGACCATGGGATACTTAGTGAAGAGCATCAGGAGGCACCCCAAGGCATAGGGGCTGGGACTGGCAGTAGGATGCCTTGCGGTGGACAGCCGAGCTCGATCCTTATAAAAGCTTTTTAACTGCAGCAGCTTTAGTGGACGCTACTGGAGCTGGAATTACCGCGGCTGCTGGCATGAGACTTGCCCTCCAATAGATCCTTGTAAATGGATTTAAAGTGTATTCATTCAAATTAGAGAGACAATTTAAATTAAAAAGCTTAGAGCTGCCTCCACCACAGGGGGGCTCGCTCGACCCACCAGCGGACAGGCACCAGTATTGGGAGAGGGGGGCTGGCCGTCAGGGTTCACCGCGGCTCTGGCACAATCCCGGCGACACGGAGGTGGCACGGGCAGGAGCGGACTGGCTGTGTCGGCTTCTCACTTTTTGGATTTTAGAAGGGCATGACATGCCTATATCTGTGTCTCCCCCTCCTTTTACTCCTCCACCTCTTTTATTTTCGCATGACTATATGTACTTGTCACTTTTCCATGTGTTAGTTATGTCTTCTGAGCAGTTTGTCAGCTTTTGGACACCTTTGAAGGTATTTTCTATGTGTTTCTATGTGTTTTTGTTTGCCTGCCATTGGTTTTAACGGTGTTCGAAGGTGTTCGACGAACAGTTCGACGAACAGTTCGGCGAACACACGGGTGTTCGACGAACCGAACCGAACTCGAACACTACGGGGGTGGCTCAACACTAGTCTTTACTCCCACAACCGATCTATTTAAGAGCACAGACCTCCCTGATAAAAGTCGTAGGAAATGCTGTAACCTAGTCCTTAAAAGGACTGCAATCACAACTATTCCCTACTCCCAAGCTATCTGTATATTTGTGCGAAAATTGGCTTGAAATTAACAAGGTATAGCGCACACAGCAACAGCGGTGCCGTCTAACACGCAGCTGCAGCAGTGAGAAAATGGTGGCGACGGGGAAAATGGCTTGGTCTTATAGGGCAAGGACATGTGACATACACTACCAATGACACATGCCCTTGCTTGTGTGAAAAAAAGCACTTCGCTCCGTGTGTGCGCTGCTGATAGGCTGACAGATTGCACCTCCCCACTGTAAATGCGGGAAGGAGAAAAAAAAATGGAGATCTTCATTGTTCCTGCAGAGATCCATCGCCTGCCCCTCCCCCCACCCCGCTGTACACTCAAACTGCGTATTAACATTAATTTTCATCATTACTGAGAAAAAATCCAGTTATGATTTTGGTGCATTAACAGTTATCGAACATAACCTCGAACAGCCGAATTTTTCTCAAATTGTTCGTGTTCGCCGAACGGCTCGAACACCGCCCAAAACAGCTCGAATTTGAGATTGGCGAACAGTTCGAGTAGAACAACGCTCATCTCTAGTTGTGATGCCCAAATATTTGAACAGCCACGGCCACAGGAAGTCGACTCTGGCAATTTGTGACAAGAGGTGGACGATGACGAGACACAATTGCCGGAAAGTGAGGACGAGGATCGTGGTGCGCAAGAGGAAGAGGAGGAGGTGGTGGATGATCTAGTAACTGACCCAATGTGGCAGGAGGACACGCAGAGTGAGGCCAGCAGCACACAGGGTGAGGAAGGCAGAGTACCCCAACAGGCAGGAAGAAGCAGTGTGGTGACCGCACACAGAAGACGGGCAACAGTTCCCCGTAACACCAACACGAGGAACTTTGCCATTACAACCGGTAGGTCTTCCAGAGTCTGGAATTTTTTCAAAGACTCTGCTGATAACCCCAAAAAGGCCATTTGTACCACCTGCCATGCCAGCATCAGCAGGGGTGACAAAACTACCAGCCTGACCACCACCAGCATGATCAGGCACATGTCATCAAAGCACCCGACTTTGTGGGGCGAACCCCAGGGTCCACGACCAGTGTCAGCGGGTGTCACCACTGCTTCTTCCGCTGTTGTGCGTGTAAGAGAACCCCCTGTTGTGCGTGCAAGGCAATCCCCTGTCCATACTGCATGCAAAGATGCCCCCTCCTCTCAGTCTTCACTTGTTATGGCAGTTTCTCAAGAAACAGCATCAACGTCCACGTCCACGTCCCACCGCAGTGTTCAATTGTCCATATCCCAAACCTTTGAAAGAAAGCACAATTTCGCAGCCAACGCATCACAGGCCACAGTCCTAAATTCGCACATTTCACGACTGCTTACGTTGGAAATGCTGCCTTTTAGGCTGGTGGAGAGGGAATCCTTCCACAACCTTATGGTGGTGGCCGTCCCTCGGTACTCAGTCCCCAGACGACACTATTTTGCCCAGTGAGCCATCCCCGCACTGCACAAGCATGTGTTCCAAAGCAACTGCCGTGCCCTCAGCAACGCAGTTACTGGGAGAGTCCACCTGACAACGGACACGTGGACAAGTGCTTGTGGCCAGGGACGGTACATCTCCCTGACGGCACACTGGGTAACCATAGTGGAAGCCGGGACCCAGTCGGACCTTGGGACGGAACACATCCTCCCCACACCGAGGATTGTGGGCCCTATGTCAGTCAGAGTTGCCCCCACAGTGTACAGCTCCAGCGCATCATCCTCCTCATGTTCAGCCTCCATCTCAGATATCACCACATCAGTTACAAGCTGGAAGCACTGCAGTACTGCCTCAGCCAAGCGGCAACAGGCTGTGCTGAAACTCATAAGCTTAGGTGATAAACCTCACACTGCTTGTGAGTTGTGGACAGCTGTGAAAGAGCAGGCAGATCTGTGGCTGAGACCGCTGAACCTACATCCAGGCATGGTCGTGTGTGACAATGGCCGTAACCTGGTGGCGGCTCTGAGGCGAGGCAAGATCACACACGTACCATGCCTGGCTCATGTGCTTTACCTCGTGGTTCAGCAGTTTCTTAAAATGTACCCCGAGTTGCCAGATCTGCTTGTCAAAGTACGCCACCTGTCAGCTCATTTTCGGAAGTAGGCTACAGCTTCCGCCGCCCTTGCTGTGTTGCAGCAGCGTTTGCAGCTTCCGTCACACCGACTGGTGTGTGATGTCCCCACACGTTGGAACTCTACCCTCCACATGTTGCAAAGGATTTGTGAGCAGAAGAGAGCAGTTGTGGAGTACCAGCTGCAACAAGGCTGTCGATATTCAGGTCAGACTCCACACATAACACCTCAGGAGTGGACTTGGATGTCTGACATATGTACCATCCTTACAAACTTTGAGGAGTCCACCAAGATGGTGAGTGGCGATGACGCCATCATTAGCATAGCCATCCCACTTGTCTGTCTTTTGCAATTCTCAGAGAATTAAAGAGGAGGCATTGCAGCCAGAGTATGATGAGAAGGATCAAGAAGCCGTAATGGGCGATTACACACAGCCCAGCCTCATCTCATCCGTGCATTGGGGGACAATGAGGGAGAGGAGGAGGAGGAGGAAGAACAGGAGCTGGTATCATGCGCTGTCAATGGTAGTACCTGTACAACCGTCATACAGTCGGTTCAGCGTGGGTGGCCTGAGGACAGGGGGGAGGAGCAGGAGGAGGAGAGCATGGTCAGTCGTCATCTTGGTGAGGACACGGAAGTCTTGCCCGCTACCAGTCTGTCACGCATGGCTGACTTTATGTTACCCTGCCTTAACCGTGACCCTCACGTTGTCAAAATGTTGGGTGACGGTCATAACTGGTTGGTGTCACTTTTAGACCCCCGCTACAAAGAGAACTTTCACTCTCTTATTCCTGAAGTGGAGAGGTTTGCAAAAAATGTGGCAGTACCAGAAGGCCCTTGCTGCAGAACTGTTAAAAAAATTCCCATCTGAACACGCTAGCGGCAGAGGTCACAGTTCATTGCCCAACCAAGGCGTACAGGCGAAAGAGACGCAACTCAAATCCAGCAGAGGCAGCGGAACACTGTCAACATTCTGGGACAGTTTTCTGAGACCCGCCCAGCTTACAGGCCCTGAGGCTCGGGGTACTCTCAGAAGGAGTGGAAAGTTTCAAAAGATGGTGAGGGAGTACCTTGCCGACCGTACCACCGTCCGCCATGATTCCTCTGTGCCTTTTAATTATTGGGTATCCAAGCTGGACACTTGGAATGAACTCTCTGTATGCCTTGGAGGTCCTGGCCTGCCCTGCCGCTAGCGTGTTATCGGAGTGTGCTTTTAGTGCCGCTGAGGTAATTATAACTGATAAGCACACTCGCCTGTCAACTGACAATGCTGACAAGCTGACCCTTATCAAAATGAACAAGGGCTGGATTGGGCCAGACTTCTCATCACCACCAAATGACAGCAAAGTAACATAAAGTCAAATCCACTGTGTTATTTCGGGAGGTGTATTCCCATGCACCACTTCACACCCACACATGGGTATACGCTTCCTCATTTCGGCTGTATTTTGCTCTTCTCCTTATCCTCAGCCTCCACCACCACTTTACCACCAGGGTGACCGTGGTCCATGTTGCCAGCATTGCAAGTTCCTCCGTCCTAATTTTTGGCAGCTTTTGCTTGGAAGGCATAGGCAAAGACTATGGGAGACCCACTCCCCAATAATGGGAATAATGATTTTAATATGCTTTACTGCATGGCTCTTGTTTGCCAGCATTGCAAGTTCCTCCGTCCTAATTTTTGTCAGCTTTTGCTTGGAAGGCATAGGCAAAGACTATGGGAGACCCACTCCCCAATAAAGGGAATAATGTTTTTAATATGCTGTACTGCATGGCTCTTGTTTGCCAGCATTTCAGGTTCCTCCGTCCTAATTTTTGGCAGCTTTTGCTTGGAAGGCATAAGCAAAGACTATGGGAGACCCACTCCCCAATAATGGGCATAATGTTTTTAATATGCTGTACTGCATGGCTCTTGTTTGCCAGCATTGCAAGTTCCTCCGTCCTAATTTTTGGCAGCTTTTGCTTCGAAGGCATAGGCACAGACTATGGGAGACCCACTCCCCAATAATGGGAATAATGTTTTTAATATGCTGTACTGCATGGCTCTTGTTTGCCAGCATTGAAAGTTCCTCCGTCCTAATTTTTGGTAGCTTTTGCTTGGAAGGCATAGGCAAAGACTATGGGAGACCCACTCCCCAATAATGGGAGAATACATTTTAATATGCTGTACTGCATGGCTCTTGTAAGGGGCATTAAAACCGTCTTGTTAAGCTACTGTGACCTCCACCACTCTTCCAAGGGGCATTAAAACTGTCTTGTTAAGTTACTGTGACCTCCACGTCTCTTCCAAGGGGCATTAAAAGCGTCTTGTTAAACCACTCTGAACTCCGCGTCTCTTCCAAGGGGCATTAAAACTGTTTTGTAAAGCTACTGTGACCTCCACCACTCTTCCAAGGGGCATTGATATTGTCTTTTTATTCCACTGCGACCTCCACCACTCTTCCAAGAGGCATTAAAACTGTCTTGTTAAGCTACTGTGACCTCCACCACTCTTCCAAGGGGCAATAAAACCGTCTAGTTAGGCTACTGTGACCTCCACCACTCTTGCAAGGGGCATTGATATTGTCTTTTTATTCCACTGCGCCCTCCACCACTCTTCCAAGGGGCATTAAAACTGTCTTGTTAAGTTACTGTGACCTCCACGTCTCTTCCAAGGGGCATTAAAACATTCTTGTTAAACCACTGTGAACTCCACGTCTTTTCCAAGAGGCATTAAACTGTCTTGTTAAGCTACTGTGACCTCCATCACTCTTCCAAGGGGCATAAAAACCGTCTTGTTAAGCTACTGCGACCTCCACCGCTCTTCCAAGGGGCATTAAAACCGTCTTGTTAAGCTACTGCGACCTCCACCGCTTTTCCAAGGGGCATTAAAACCGTCTTGTTAAGCTACTGCGACCTCCACCACTTTTCCAAGGGGCATTAAAACCGTCTTGTTAATCTACTGTGACCTCCACCACTCTTCCAAGGGGCAATAAAACCGTCTTGTTAAACCACTCTGAACTCTAAAGCTCTTCCAAGGGGCATTAAAATTGTCTTGTTATGCTACTGTGACCTCCACCACTCTTTCAAGGGGCATTAAAACCGTCTTGTTAAGCTACTGTGACCTCCACCACTCTTCCAAGGGGCATTGATACTGTCTTTTTATTTCACTGCGACCTCCACCACTCTTCCAAGGGGCATTAAAACTGTCTTGTTAAGCTACTGTGACCTCCACCACTCTTCCAAGGGGCATTAAAACTGTCTTAATAAGTTACTGTGACCTCCACGTCTCTTCCAAGGGGCATTAAAACCAACTTGTTAAACCACTCTGAACTCCACCTCTCTTCCAAGGGGCATTAAAACCGTCTTGTTAAGCTACTGTGACCTCCACCACTCTTCCAAGGGGTATTAAAACCGTCTTGTTAAACCACTCTAAACTCCACAACTCTTCCAAAGGGCATTAAAACCGTCTTGTTTAGCTACTGTGACCTCCACCACTCTTCCAAGGGGCATTAAAACCATCTTGTTAAGCTACTGCGACCTCCACCACTTTTCCAAAGGGCATTAAAACTGTCTTGTCAAGCTACTGCAACCTCCACCGCTCTTCCAAGGGGCATTAAAACTGTCTTGTTAAGCTACTACGACCTCCACCGCTTTTACAAAGGGGCATTAAAACCGTCTTGTTAAGCTACTACGACCTCCACCGCTCTTCCAAGGGACATTAAAACCGTCTTGTTAGGCTACTGTGACCTCCACCACTCTTCCAAGGGGCATTAAAACTGTCTTGTCAAGCTACTGTGACCTCCACCACTCTTCCGAGGGGCATTAAAACTGTCTTGTTAAGCTACTTTGACCTCCACGTCTATTCCAAGGGGCATTAAAACCGTCTTGCTAAACCACTCTGAACTCCACGTCTCTTCCAAGGGGCATTAAAACCGTCTTGTTAAGCTACTGTGACCTCCACCACTCTTCCAAGGGGCATTAAAACCGTCTTGTTAAGCTACTGTGACCTCTACCACTCTTCCAAGGGGAATTGTTGTTGTCTTTTTATTCCACTGCGACCTCCACCACTCTTCCAAGGGGCATTAAAACTGTCTTATTAAGCTACTGTGACCTCCACCACTCTTCCAAGGGGCATTAAAACCGTCTTGTTAATCTACTGTGACCTCCACCACTCTTCCAAGGGGCATTGATTGTCTTTTTATTCCACTGCGACCTCCACCACTCTTCCAAGGGGCATTGATATTGTCTTTTTATTCCACTGCGACCTCCACCACTCTTCCGAGGGGCATTAAAACTGTCTTGTTAAGCTACTGTGACCTCCACTACTCTTCCAAGGGACATTAAAACCATCTTGTTAAACTACTGTGACCTCCACGTCTCTTCCAAGGGGCATTAAAACCGTCTTGTTAAACCACTCTGACCTCCACTTCTCTTCCAAGGGGCATTAAATGCGTCTTGTTAAACCACTCTGAACTCCACAGCTCTTCCAAGGGGCATTGAAATGTTGTTTTTAATTAACTCTAACCTCCACGACTTTTCCAACGGGCATTGCATTTCCTCCTAATTTTAGTCAGCTTTTGCTTTTCAATGCATAGGCAAACACTAAGGGATACCCACTCCCCAATAATGGGTAGAAGGTTTTCAGTACGCTGTAATCCACATCTGTTTCAAGGGGCATTGCAATTCCTCATAATTTTTGGAAAGCCTTCCATTCACTGCTTAGGCCAACAGTGTACAGAAGACCCAGTTGCTATAAATGGAAAAAACGGTTTAGTTAAGGCCTTCTGACCTCCATGTCTCTTCCAAGGGGCATTGGAGTGTCTCGAAATTTTTGGTAGGCATTGCACTCACTGTATGCCCTATAACTGTGTAGCCGAACCGCTCCTTTTGGTACAGAAACATATCCTACAAGACATGTGTGGTCGACTGGCCTGATATTGGTGTGAATGGTCCCTGTTCCTCCTGCTCTTTGTCCTTTGCCACCACCTCATCCATCATTCATCTCCTGAAGCTTTGTTTCAACTGAAGTCATAGAACTGGTATAGTAACAGGAAAACATCCAGAAATCCTCGGAGGAGGTAAGATATGCACCAAAACGCTGACCACCTCAGGCCTAGCCGCTACTACATACATGCGCTTGCATTCCAAGGAACAGAAAGCTAAGGAGATGGATGGCCTCATGATCATGAATAATTTACTCGTTGTGTCTACCTTCTGAACTTTGTGTTGAAGCCTGATTGACCCAGGACCCGCAATCCTCTATGTCTGCAGGACGTGTTGCATCCCAGTGTCCAACTGTGTCCCGGCTTCCACAATATTAACCCAGTGTGACGGCGTCAGTCAGATGGACCATCCCTGACCACATTCAGTTGTCCACGTGTTTGTGGTTAGGCTTTCCTTCACATAGGGGCGGCTGGGGACCGTTTATGGACACTCGGCCGCCCCCAGGCGGCTGGGGACCGTGTGTGGGCACCCGGCCGCGGGTCGGCTGGAGACCAAGTATGGACACCCGGCCGCCCCCTGATGGCTGGGGACCAAGCGTGGACACCCGGGCGCCGGGCGGCTGGGGACTGAGTATGGATACCAGACCGCCGAAGCAGCCATGACGTGGTGGCCAGATTCCACCTCCACATGCCTAAAAGGCCCAATTTCAAGTGCAAGCAAGCAGTATGGTATTGCAGCCTGGGGGTAGGTGGGTGGCAGGCTGCATACTTGCGCTTGCATTGCAAAGAATGGGGGAGGTACAATTGAACACTGCCCTGGGACAAGGACTTGCACGGGGATAGTTGCAAGTATGCATCTTCTGATGCGGCAAGGATCACTTCTGATGGGCACACTTTTAGGCAGTGACCTGGGTGTCATAGATGCTTCCAGGGGTCTTTCCCATGCTGTTCCCATGTCTTTTCAGCACTGTATGCATGTGTCACACAGCACATGGCCAGATAAGGTTGTAAAATGTTAAAATGACATTTCCCGGTGAATGCATTTGTCACGGTTGAAAGCATTACAAAAGTGCAAAAATGCATAAAAAATGCTACTTGTGAACATAGCCCAAGGTGTAGAGGAGTATTTTTGTTATTGGTTATTTATTTTACCTTATACACAAGTTTTACCCTGGAAAGGATGTTCCTTAACATATTTCACAGGAAAGCAGTTTCGCTTTTGAACGTTTTATTGTGAGCCCGTAAAAGTGGCTTAATACCTCTGACTATGTTGTTGACAGCAGTGACCTGGGGGTCAGAAATGTTTCCTGGGGTGATCCCCATGCTGTCCCCATGTCATTTGAGCACTGTCACTATCGTTTTGGGCACTTTTTTAGGCTTTCTACAGACTGCCGGGGGTGCAGCCGCAAAAATGCTCGGGTCTCCCATAGAGAGAGTTGGGCTCATTGCTCGGGTCGAGCACCGGAGTATCATGGTGAGCTCAGCCCGAGCTTCGAGTACCCGAGCATTTTAGTGCTCACTCAACACTAGTTATTATCCCTGTTACTAACATCCTTGCATAATACTTGTTATACAGATAAAGTGGTTTTATCAATCCCTGACTTTTCCGGCCTTCTGTCGCTGTGCATTGCATTCCTGCACCTGTGTTTCACAACAGAAGGACAAAGCATGGTAATGTTGCTGTAACTAGAAATATTAAAGACCTTGAATGTGCTACAAGAACAATCCGCAAAGAGATTTCTAGGTCTGAATTGGACCAAGTCTTATCTGGTAACAGAACAGTGTCAGATGATCTTACTCAAAACACTCTTGACATAGAAAATGTAAGGTTTACTTGTAATTTAAAGGAGATTTTATGAAAGTCGTCAAAAGAAAAGTATATATATGGACCTCGTTTTCAGACTATGTTCGACTCCAGGAGGATTCCTAGCTGTTCACATTTTAAATTGAAGTGTAGAAATCCTCTGCTTATCACTGTGCGTTGCCCATACCCAGGCCAGACTTTAGGAGACCTGATAGCAGAAACTCAAGCACTTACAATGCTTCACCCTACTATGAGGATGAATTATGGGATGAATCGACGGTTACCTATTTAAGGACTATAAGAAAACTTAGAAGTTGAAGATATTCTCCCCATCACTTCAGTCGATTAAGATATGAAACGCCATCAGACAAATCATATTCTGACATCTCTGGCATCCTTAATGAGTGTGTACAATCCAATCACTTAAATTTGAGCAATGTTGGCTTGAGTAACGAGGCAGTAGATAGAACTTCAGCCAGTCGGCTAGCAGAGGAGTGTGGCCAGCAGGCAAGAACATATGTACCAGCTTCCTCCAAGTCCCAATCTTTTAATAACATTATATCAGATCTGTGTACTAGTCTGCCCTCAAGGTTACAGAATGTTGCAAGAGAGACTGAGCAAAAAATGTCTTTTTACATATACAGTTATTGCGTATGCAGTGACTGCAATGGCTGCTTAAATGTGGGAAATATCCCAATACTAATTTAAAGGCAAATAGAGGAGGGCCTTCATAACAACAACATATTCCCATTAGAAAGGAGCGGTTCTGGTATACAGTTATTGCGTATGCAGTGACTGCAAAGTGTGCCAAAAATTTGGAGGCACTCCAATGCCCCTTGGAAGAGATGTAGAGGAGGGCCTCATTGAAAGATATGTTCCCATTATTAGGAAGTTGGTCAACCATACTGTTATTACGTATGAGGTGAATGCAAGGGCTGCCAAAGATTTGGATGCACTCCAATGCCCCTTGGATGAGACATAGAGGAGGGCCTCATTAAAAAAATGTTCCCATTACAAAGGAGCCGGTCTCCTTTACTTGTAATTTCCCTGCACTAAGTACATGGACTGACAAACATTTACCCCTGGGGGGTATACATGAACGTACTGAATGACAAACATTTCCTAGGGGCATCATAAACACCCTTAAAAAAACTTATGTGGGTGTTGCATCATGAACCACAGTCACCCTGGTGATATGGTGTGGAGGATGAGGATGAGGAGAAGGAGGAGGACAACAGCAAATAGACAAAATAAGGAAGCATATACCCATGTCTGGGTGTGAAGAGGTGCATGGGAATAGACCTCCCCAAAAAAAGACACTGGATTTGAGTTTATGTTACGCTGCTATCATTCTGGGGTGTTGAGAAGTCTGGCCCAATCCAGCCCTTGTTCATTTTTATAAGAGTCAGCCTGTCAACATTTTCAGTTGACAGGCGAATGCGCTTATCAGTTCTAATTCCCCCGGCGGCACTAAAAACCCGCTCTGACAAAATGCTAGCGGCAAGGTAGGCCAGGACCTCCTAGGCGTAGAGAGCCAGTTCATGCCACGTGTCCAGTTTCGATACCCAATAATTTTAAGGCACAAAGGAATCACGGAGGACTTTGGTATGGTCAGCAAGGTACTCCTTCAGCATCTTCCCAAACTTTTCCCTCCTTGTGACACTACCCCACGCATCAGGGCTTGTGCCATGGCAGGGTCTGAGAAAATGGTCCCAGAACTTAAAAAGTGTTCCCTTGCCTCTGCTGGATCGTATTTTTGTCTCTCTCACCTGTACGCCTTAATTTTCCAAGGAACTGTGACATCTGCCACCAGCGTTTTCAGATGGGAATTTTTTAATAGTTCCGCAACAAGGGCCTTTTGGTACTGCCCCATTTTAGCAGACCTGTCCTCTGCGGGAAAGTTCTCCTTGTAGCATGGGACTAGAAGTGTCACCAACCAGTAATGACTGGCACCCAAAATTTGGAGAACGCGAGGGTCACGGGAAAGGCAGCATAACATAAACTCAGCCATGTGTGCCAGATTGCTAACAGGCAAGACTTCCGTGTCCAGACTTCCGTGTCCTCACCAAGAGGATGACTGAACATGCTCTCCTCCTCCCTCTTTCAGGCCATTCAAGCTGAACAGATGATATGACAGTTATGAGGGTAGTACCGTCTATAGCGCAGGAAAATAGCTCTTGTTCTTCCTCCTTCTCCTCCTCTTCCTCATTGTCACCCAATCCACGTTGGGATGAGATGAGGCTGGGCTGTATGGAATCACCCTGTATGGTTCCTTGCTCCAACTCATTGTGCTCCGCCTGCAATGCCTCCTCTTTAATTGTGAACAGCGAGCGTTTCAGAAGACATAGAAGCGGGATGGTGATGCTAATTATGACGTCATTGCCGCTCACCATCTTGGTCGAGTCTTCAAAGTTTTGGAGGATGGCTCAGATCTGACATCCATGCCCAGTCCTGAGGTCTTATGTGTGGAGGCTGACCTGAATACAGACAACAGTGTTGATTCTGGTAGTCAATGACTGCCCTCTGCTGCTCACAAATCCTTTCCAACATCTGCAACGTTGCGTTCCAATGCGTGGGGAAATCACACAACAGTCAGTGAGCTGGAAGCTGTAAACGCTGCTGAAGTATGGCAAGGGTGGCAGAAGCTGTAGCTGACTTTCTAAAATGGGCACAAAATGTGTGAGCTTAGTAGTGTGGCCTGTGGGGAGTTGGCTGTGTATTTTCGCTTGTGTTCCAAGGACTGGGATAGGGTCAACTGAACGCTGCACTGGGACATGGACGTGGTTGCTGATGGTGCTAGTTGAGAGTGTGCAATGACAGGTGCAGGGCAGGAGGCATCTTTGCATGCGCCATGGACAGGGGATTGGCGTGCATGCACATCAGCGGAACAAGCAGTGTTGTCACCCGCAGACACTGTTTCTGGACCCTATCATTCGGCCCACTTAGTCAAGTGCTTTGCTGTCATGTGCCTGATCATGCTGGTAGTGACAGACTGCTACCCCTGCTGATGCTGGCCTGGCAGGTGGTGCAAATGGCCTTTTTGGGGATATCTGTAGAGTCTTTAAAAAACAACTAGACTCGGGAATACCTAAACGTTGTACTGGCAACTTCCGTTGTGTTGGTGTTCCGGGGAACGGTTGCCCACTTTGTGTCTGTGGCCACCACATTGCTTGTTCATGCCTGTTGTGGTGCTCAACCTCCCTCCCCCTGTGTGCTGCTGTCCTCGCTTTGCATGTCACCTTGCCAGGTTGGGTCAGTGACTTCATCATCCACCACCCATCTTCCACTTCCACACCCTGGTCCTCCTCTTGACTTACTGACAATTGTGTCTCATCATCATCCACCTCTTGCGACAGCAATTGCACTTTCCTACCGTTGCTGCTCAAATATTTGTGCATCGCTACATGCGTTCTCCTCTTGCCCCACTTGAAGCTGGCCGTGCGAGAGGCCTGAATCTATAAATTGAAAAGTGAACAGCTCTTCGGAGTGTCCAAGTGTGGGATCACTTGGCATGGTAGAAGGAAGGAGGATCAGGGTGAGGAATATGCGTTCCAGACTCACGGCTGCTGGGACTTGACCGTGTGGAAGACAGGGAGGTTGTGGTGGCAAAGTGACTGGAAGCATTATCTGCTATCCAACCAACAACCTTTTGACTCTGCTCTGGGTTCAATAGTGGTGTGCTGCAGTCCCCTAGCAATTGGGACAGGAAGGTCGAGCGACAAGATGTGGGTGTTTGTTGTGGCAGAATTTCAGCTTGTTCACGGCCTCGGCCTCTGCATGCACTATCAGCATCACGTCCACTTCCCCGACCCTTGCCACGCTCCTTGCCCATTTTAAATGGAGGACAATATTTTCCACGTTCACTACAAATGACTGGATTTGCACTGCAGTTATATGTGATACGTCTGACGGACACCCACGGTTTTAAATAGCGGCCCTGTAGTTTACTATTCTTGGCAGCGACCATTTATGAATAGCTTCACTGACACACTGATACAAAACTCTAAATGGAGGACAATATTTTCCAAGTTCACTACAAATTTCTGGATTTTTATTGCTGTAATATGGGATCATGTCTGATGATGGAAAAGATCTTGCTGTATTCTGCAGTGCTAACAAGCAAATGGAGCACTAAAATTGTGTACTCTGAATTGCTTTTTAAGCAAATAATCAGGATTAAGAAAAAAAAAATTATCCATGGTCCCTGATATCTGAGGCTATGTCTACGGATATCTGTAACAGCAGCAGCAGACAAAATGTGCAATGGACCCTCTTGTGCTGTATACACTGCCACAAACCCTGCCTACCTGCCTAACTCCCGCTATCACCACTGAATATATGCAGCTGGATTAGTCCTCAGAAGGATTGTTAGTTCAGATGGATATGTACAGTACAGACCAAAAGTTTGGACACACCTTCTCATTTATAGATTTTTCTGTATTTTCATGACTATAGAAATTGTACATTTACACTGAAGGCATCAAAACTATGAATTAACACATGTGGAATTATATACTTAACAAAAAAGTGTGAAACAACTGAAAATATGTTTTATATTCTAGGTTCTTCAAAGTAGCCACCTTTTGCTTTGATGACTGCTTTGCACACTCTTGGCTTTCTCTTGATGAGCTTCAAAAGGTAGTCGCTGGAAATGGTATTCCAACAATCTTGAAGGAGTTCCCAGAGATGTTTAGCACTTGTTGGTCATTTTGCCTTCACTCTGCGGTCCAGCTCACCCCAAACCATCTCGATTGGGTTCAGGTCTGGTGACTGTGGAGGCCAGGTCATCTGGCGTAGCACCCCATCACTCTCCTTTTTGGTCAAATAGCCCTTACACAGCCTGGAGGTGTGTTTGGGGTCATTGTCCTGTTGAAAATTAAATGATGATCCAACTAAACGCAAACCGTATGGAATAGCATGCCGCTGCAAGATGCTGTGGTAGCCATGCTGGTTCAGTATGCCTTCAATTTTGAATAAATCCCAAACAGTGTCACCAGCAAAGCACCCCCACACCATCATACCTCCTCCTCCATGCTTCACGGTGGGAACGAGGCATGTAAAGTCCATCCGTTCACCTTTTCTGCGTCGCACAAAGACATGGTGGTTGGAACCAAAGATCTTAAATTTGGACTCATCAGACCAAATCACATATTTCCACTGATCTAATGTCCATTCCTTGTGTTCTTTAGCCCAAACAAGTCTCTTCTGCTTGTTGCCTGTCCTTAGCAGTGGTTTCCTAGCAGCTATTTTACCATGAAGGCCTGCTGCACAAAGTCTCCTCTTAACAGTTGTTGTAGAGATGTGTCTGCTGCTAGAACTCTGCGTGGCATTGACCTGGTCTCTAATATGAGCTGCTGTTAACCTGCGATTTCTGAGGCTGGTGACTCGGATAAACTTATCCTCAGAAGCAGAGGTGACTCTTGGTCTTCCTTAGCTGGGGCGGTCCTCATGTGAGCCAGGTTCTTTGTAGCTCTTGATGGTTTTTGCAACTGCACTTGGGGACACTTTCAACGTTTGCCCAATTTTTCGGACTGACTGACCTTAATTTCTTAAAGTAATGATGGCCACTCGTTTTTCTTTACTTAGCTGCTTTTTTCTTGCCCTAATACAAATTCTAACAGTCTATTCAGTAGGACTATCAGCTGTGTATCCACCTGACTTCTGCACAACACAACTGATGGTCCCAACCCCATTTATAAGGCAAGAAATCCCACTTATTAAACCTGACAGGGCACACCTGTGAAGTGAAAACCACTTCCGGTGACTACCTCTTGAAGCTCATCAAGAGAATGCCAAGAGTGTGCAAAGCAGTCATCAAAGCAAAAGGTGGCTACTTTGAAGAACCTAGAATATAAGACATATTTTCAGTTGTTTCACACTTTTTTGTTAAGTATATAATTCCACATGTGTTAATTCATAGTTTTGATGCCTTCAGTGTGAATGTACAATTTTCATAGTCATGAAAATACAGAAAAATATTTAAATGAGAAGGTGTGTCCAAACTTTTGGTCTGTACTGTAGATATGCTGTGGAATATCTATACTAACTAATAAACAAGCAAATCTCTCCATCACTCAGCAGCATCTCTCCCTACTCTACCTGTTTCCGGGTTAGGCTGTGACAAGCATCGGGGCACCAAGTCTTATGTAGACCGGATGACTCTATGCGGCCAGACAATCACTGTAATGCCACAACTAACATGGCTACGGCATTACAGTGAGTGTCAGGCAATCTCTGCATGTCCATTGGTTCTCTAAAGAGTGCCAAACATGCAGGGCAGGGCCCCGAACTCCCGTCCGAGCAACCCGGAAATACTCGCCACGCGCCGAGCTTGTCGAGCACTGTGATGCTCGGGTGAGTGCCGAGTAGTGGCGAGCATGCTCGCTCATCACTTGTGATCACAAGATCATCAGACCACTATCTATAAAATAAATCATGTGCTTCAGGTGTGTTTAAATGAAGAAACAGGCAAAGTAACATTTACAAAGCAACATTTGTATATCTCAGAGAGCTTCGGACATTCGATTTTACCTTCTGAATATCTTATCTAAATGTAGAGCTCATCCCCCCAATGCCCCATGTTCCACAAGATTTAAAAATCTACAAATACAGCAAAAATGCATTAATACAAAAACTGACACTGAAATATTTATGTGAGGATGTTCAGCTTATTGAGATTAATTCTGTGCATTCACCAAACGCTTCATTGACACTGGTGCTCGTTCATGTTGATGTGATAAAAATTGTTGTCTGGCTCTGCATAAAATAAATGACAAGTAGATGTGGAAATAAAGGTATTACTGTACATGTAAAATAAATAGTTCATTGTAAAAATGCAAATGACAACAAATCTCATATTAAAATATTATTAGACTGGAATATTGTCATTGTTTTGAAATGGATAAGCAGCATTTCATGGAACAGGGCAAAAATTAAAATGATACCCCTCATTATGGTACCTTGTGGGCCAAAAGAATGTTAATTTTTAAGATTCCATAGCCCATCAATGACCCTTGGACCAGCTTAGCATCGCCGCCATAATATATATGGCACATGCTAGGTGTAGAGCTTCTAGGAGCTTTTGCATTTGATTCAGAGCCTTAAAGCAGATCTGTCACAAGACTTTACAATAGAAAATGCATATAATATTTAATAGATCTCTTAATTGGATAAACTGATTTAATACTTTGAATATCCATCCCAGGATCACATTATATTGCCGATATTAAGATGCATATTTTATCGACTGAAGACCTAAACTCAGAGACAAACATACAGAACATGGATGGGACACTACAGCCAGTGGCTGATGCATGTTGCCCGCAGTTTGGGAAGCATGTACAGTTGAAACCAGAAGTTTACATACACTATATAAAAAGACACATATGCATGTTTTTCTCAATATCTGAAATGAAATCAGAATAAACCTTTCCCGTTTTTAGGTCAATTAGGATTACCATGCCTTAAAACATTCTCTCTCTGTCATTATTCGGGCATTTGGCAAACATTAAAAATTTAGGATAATCCTAATTAACCTAAAACGGGAAAGGTTTATTCTGATTTCATGTCAGATATTGATAAAAACATGCATATGTGTCTTTTTATATAGTGTATGTAAACTTCTGGTTTCAGCTGTATCAGCTGATAGGTTCCCTTTACTTATCATATTGTATGCAGTTTGTATTGTGAAATCTTGCATCAGATCCAGTTTAGGTTAATCCCCAGCCTACAACCAGCCATGTGGAAAGAAAAGTCTATGAACATATTAATTTACTTTATCGCCCTCTCCTTTGTACACCATCACACAGCGCAATATTTAAAGTGTTTTTACGCCAAAGCAAGAATTGGATCTCTATAACAAAAGTACTGTATGCAGGACTACTTTGCTTTTGTTTTGCTTTAAACCCTGCTTTTAATAAATAAAATAAATGAAAATCTGCACGACAAATGTATTAACCTTTGATAGTATGTTAGGAACTGTTTAGAGACCATTGATATTTTTTGTATTGGTTTCTTTATTAGTCTTCAGTTTGCTTAAATTACAAATGTAATTTAAGTAACATTGGAATGAATTTTTAGTTGAACAGGACTTCAATATTTCATGTGCTACATAAGACCCACAAACAAATATTTCCCCTTCTCAAAACTTAATTGTGTTAGTATTTTAATCCGTTAATGAATGCACCTGGTTCGATGGTCTTTTACAGGCATTTATTATTCAGATCCTTAGTTGTATTAAAGATAGTAAAGTGATGTTAAAAATGTTGCATCAATGTAAATGTGGCTTAGCTGTGTTGTATACATCTAGTCTCAACTTCATAAATGTTACAACTACTATTAAAGAAAATATTTAGTCACTAATTATTTTCATATGAAAAAAAATGTTGTAGAAAATAGGAAATGCTAATGTGCAAACATTTTCTGACTAGCAAAATTATAATGTAGCATGGTGTAAAGGACAATTCATTTACACAATATCTAATTAATGTTGACCTAATGTTCACTGGACACCCTTGTAATGACCTAAAAATCAAGGAAGATAACACATTTTCTAAATATTAGGTTACAAGTAAGTGGATATCTGAACAAGTCACTGCCTAAATCACACACAGACTTGTGTAGTAATGTACACATGCAGCATGAACTCACGAAGAAAGAATAATCAGAGATTTTGGGACATACTCTGGGTTTTCAACCAGCAAACTTTAGAAATATACAGGGTGGTCCAAAAGTAGGTGGACAGAAAGTGTAATAAGGTTATGAAGGGGGAGATTTATCAACCATGGTGTAAAGTGAAACTGGCTCAGTTGCCCTTAGCAACCAATCAGATTCCACTTTTCATTCCTCACAGACTCTTTGGAAAATGATAGGTGGAATCTGATTGGTTGCTAAGGGCAACTGAGTCAGTTTCACAGATCTAGTTTTCACAGATAGATCTCCCCCCAAATCTGTTTTCTTTTCAGATAACAAATAATGGCAAATAATTTAAATACAGATCAAAGAAAATGGATTTTAACAGAGTATTGGAAATCTCAAAATGCTGAAACCGTTAGAGCAAATTGGGTTGAAACATTTGATACTCAAGCCCCAAAGAGACAAACCATTTACCGCATTCGTGACAAATTCAATGCCACTGGCTCAATCCTTAATGCTCCAAAAACTGGTCGACCCAAAACAGTTTGTACAGAAGATAATAAACAACTTGTTGCTGAAACATTTGTTTAGAGTCCTAAAAAGTCCACCAGAAGAGCCTCTTTGGAATTGGGAATTTCACGAGCTTCTATCATGCGAATCCTGAAATCTATTGGTTGGAAAGCTTATCGTCCACGTCTAATTCATGGTTTATTGGAGGATGATCCAGACAGGTGGCTGCAATTTAGTGAGATTATGCTTAACGAAATTGAAGAAAATCTAGTAATTTTAGAAAACATTATGTGGAGTGATGAAGCATCTTTCAAATTATCCGGCCATATTAACAGACATAATTGTATTTACTGGTATAATGAGAACATACATTTAACATTAGAGCAACAACTAAATGAGCCTGGTATCAATGTTTGGGGTGGTATTTAAAGTTTTGGTGTTTTATCACCAATATTTTTTGATGGAACAGTCACAGGAGATAAGTATCTCGAAATTCTAATAAATCAAGTTGTTCCCCAGTTACTGCAACAGCCTAATTGAAATGACCTTTATTTCCAACAAGATGGGACCCCTCCACATTATTCAAGAGTAGTCTGCGAGTATCTTAATGAAACATTTCCTAATAAATGGATTGGCCGAAGAGGCCCACTTGATTGGCCGTAACGTTCACCAGTATTGACCCCAATGGATTTTTTCTTTTGGGGAGTACTCAAGGACAAAGTTTATAGTCGAAAACTAAAAAGTGTCAGTGATTTGAAAAATTACATAAGAGATGCATTTCAAGAAATTAATACCCAAAGAGACTTGTGCAAAAAAAGTTTGTTGAAGCGTAAGAGGCAGAATTCAAAGCTGTGCAAATTGTAATGGAAAACAGTTTGAGCACTTGCATTGATAAAATTTAAGGGCTTTTGTATTATTGTTCAGAATAAAATTTAATTGTCAATTTTAGGCTTGTGTTAGTAAATATAATTTTATATATAAATCAAAATAAATGTTATTATTTTCTGGCCACCTACTTTTGGACCACCCTGTATATGCATATACAGTTAGATTCAGAAATATTTGGACAGTGACACAAGTTTTGGCATTTTAGCTGTTTACCAAAACACGTTGGAGACACAGTTATATAATCAATATGGGTTTAAAGTGCAGACTCTCACAGGGTTTAGAAATTACAGTTCTTTAACCCCTTTACCCCCGGGGGTGGTTTGCATGTTAATGGCCAGGCCAGTTTTTACAATTCTGACCATTGTCACTTTATGAGGTAATAACTCTGGAACGCTTCAACAGATCCCACTGATTCTGAGACTGTTTTGTGACATATTGTACTTCATGATAGTGGTAAAATTTCTTCGATATCACTTGCGTTTATTTGTGAAAAAATCATAAATTTGGTGAAAATTTTGAAAATTTTATAATTTTCAAACTTTGAATTTTCATGCCCCTAAACCAGAGAGATATGCCACACAAAATAGTTAATAAATAATATTTCCCACATGTCTACTTTATATCACCAGATTCAAGAAGTTTATTAACCCTTCAGGTGCTTCATAGGAATTTTTGGAATGAAATGAGCATATAACTTTTTTCATAAAAATGTTACTTTAGACCCCAATTTTTTTTATTTTCACAAGGGTAACAGGAAAAAATGGACCCACAAAATTTGTTGTGCAATTTCTCCTGAGCACGCCAATATCCCATATGTGGGGAAAAAACACTGTTTGGGTGCATGGCAGGGAAGGAGCGCCATTTGACTTTTTGATTTTAAAATTTGCTTGAATAATTAGCGGATGCCATGTTGTGTTTTGGGAGCCTTTGATGTGCCTAAACAGTGGAAACCCCCCACAAGTGAAACCATTTTGGAAACTAGAACCCTTCAGGGAACTTATCTAGATGTGTGGTGAGCACCCTGAACCACCAGGTGCTTCACAGAAGTTTATAACATGGAGCCGTGAAATTAAAAAAATCAAACTTATTCCGCAAAAATTCTTTTAGCCCCAAATTTTAAATTTTCACAAGGGTAAGAGGAGAAAATGGACCCCAAAAACATTTGTGCAATTTCTCCTGAGTACGTCGATACCCCATATGACCCCATATGTGGGGAAAATACAGTGTTTGGGCGCACGGCAGGGTTCAGAAGGGAAGGAGCAGTGTGTGACCTTTTGAATGCAAAATCTGGAATCAAGAGCGGACACCATGTTGCGTTTGGAAAGCCCCTGATGCACCTAAATAGTGGAAACCCCCCAAAAGTGACCCCATTTTAGACTAGACCCCTAAGGATTTTATTAAGGGGTATAGTGAACATTTTGAACCCAGAGGTACGACACAAAATTTGATAACATTAGGTCATCATATTGAATAAGTTGTCATTAGTCTTGAGCGCAAGTGCTCGCTACTTGAGTTTGCATCGGGTACTCGAGTATGCACCATGTATCGCGGGTGCTCGAGTGACTTGCTCGAGTCCCCACCCTGCATGTTTCACGGTTGTTAGACACCCAAAAAAAACCATGCGGGAATCACTCGTGCATGGCAGGCAATCCCCACAAGTTTTTTTTGGCCGCGAAGCATATGGGCCGGAGACTCCAGCATGTCACTCAAACACTCCCGATACTCGGTGTATACCCAAACACCCGATGCAAACTCAAGTATCGAGCACTTGTGCTCAACACTAGTCACCATATCATCATCATTTTTTTTCTTTACTTTTCAAAAAATCCCAACACAACCCTAACCCTAACACAACCTTAACACTAACTCTAGTACAACTCTAACACAACCCTAACCCTAGCACAACCCTAATCCTAACCCTTAGCAAACCCTAACCCTAACACAATCCTAACCCTATAACAACCCTAACCCTAGAGTTTATTTTTTACGCTGTTCCTCGTGCAGTATAAGTGATTAGACGACTTTATTCTTCCGGTCGGTGCAACTACAGCGATACCAGATTCATATCAGGTTTTTATGATTGACAGCAGTCACACACTAAAAAACCCTTTTTTTTGCAAAGACGAGTTTTTGCATCGCCATATTTTGAGAGTTACAATTTTTTCATATTTTGGCTGACAGAGTCATATGATGGCTTGTTTTTTGCGGGACAAGTTGACATTTTTATTGGTACCATTTTCGGGCACATGACATTTTTTGATCGCTTTCTATTTCGATTATTGGGAGGCAGAATAAACAAAAACCAACAATTCAGGAATTTTTTTTTCCTTTTTTTTTTATGCCTTTCCGCATGTGGTAAAATTGATAAGGCAGCTTTATTCTTTGGGTCGCTACGTTTACAGCGATACCACATTTATATTTTTTTTATGTTTTGGTGCTTTTACACAATAAAAACTATTTTATAGAAAGAAGAATTTTTTTGTACCGCTTTATGCTGAGAGCTATAACGTTTTAATTTTTCGGCTGATGGAGCTGTATAGCGGCTTGTTTTTTGCAGGACAAGATGAAGTTTTCAGTGGTACCATTTATTTACATTCATCTTTTTGATCGCGTTTTATTCCATTTTTTGTTTTGCGGTATGATAATAAACCATCGTTTTTTGCTTTTCTTTTTTTTTTTTTACCGTGTTCACTAAAGGGGTTAACTAGTGAGACAGTTTTATAGGTAAGGTTGTTCTGGATGCGGAGATACCAAATATGTGCACTTTAATTATTTTTTTGTTTTTTTCAGAATAACATTTATTTATAGGTACAGTATAATTTTATTTTTTTGGGATTATTTTTTTCATTTTTTTTAATATTTAATTTTTTTTCTTTTTTTCACTTTCTGATACTTTTTTTAACTTTTACACTTTTTCTCACTATGGTACTTTTATTTTTTGCAGGCTGATCACTTGCATAGCATAGAGATGCAGCAGCATCTCTATGCTATGCTGCGTGTCAGCACTGCACACTCAGAAGTTACTTTGATCGCGCACTGCGCATGATCAAAGTAACATCCTGCTATCTGGTGACCTGGATGTCATCATGACGACATCAGGTCACCATGACAACTACCGAGACCCAGCACAGACAGGGCAGGATGCCAGAGAGGAAGTAAGTAAGCCGCACTTACCTCCCTTTGCTACCAGAATGCTGCTATGGACTTCGATTGCAGCATTTCACGGGTTAATGTGCCAGGAGCCGTGTGGCACTGCTCCCTGCACATAGCACCGGCTGGTGTCAGCTGTGAGAATCAGCTGACACCTGGCGGCGATTGCACCCTCACAGCCTTTGTGCGGGCTCGATCGCCAAGGCATAACAATACATATCTGGTCCAATAGACCCACGGCGCAGATACGTATTATTATGCCTGATGTCAGAAAGGGGTTAATATATAGTTGCCTCTTTTTAAAGGAACCAAGAATAACTGGACAATTATCTCAAAAGCGCTGCTATGGGCTGCATGGGCTATTGTCTCATTAATCCATCATCAATTAAACAGATAAAAGGTCTAGAGCTGATTACAGGTGTGGCATTTGCATTTGGAAGCTGTTGCTGTGAACCCACAACATGTGGTCAAAGACACTCTCAATGGAAGAGAAATAGACCACAAATAGGTTGAAAAAGAGAAGAAATTCATCAGACAGACAGCAGAAATGTTAGGAGTGGCCAAATCAACAGTTTGGTATATTCTTCCAAAAAAAGAGCTCACTGCTGATCTTGAAAACTCAAAAAGGCCTGCATGTCCATGGAAGTGAACAGTGGTGGAATCCTTTCCATGGTGAAGAAAAAACCCTTCATAACATCTACCCAAGTGAAGAACACTCTGCAGGAAGTAGTTGTTTCAGTATCTAATTCAGTATCTAAGTCTGCCATAAAGAGAATACTCCATGAGAGCAAATATAGAGGGTTCAACACAAGGTGAAAACCATTAATCACTCTTACAAATAGAAAGGCCAGATTAGAAATCGTCAAAAAAAACATTTAAAGAAGCCAACCCAGTTCTGTAAAAGCATTCTTTGGACAAATGAAAGTAAGATCAACCTGTACTAGAATGATGGGAAGAAGAAAGTATGGAGAAGGTTTGGAATGGCTCATGATGCAAAGCACAATACATGGTGGAGACAGTGTGATGGCATGGGTATGTATGGCCTTTAATGGCACTGGGTCACTAGTGTTTATTGATAATGTGACTGAAGACAGAAGCAGCTGGATGAATTCTGAAATGTACAGGGCTGCACTTTCTGCTCAGATTTAACAAAATGCAGCAAGTTTGATTGGATGGCGCTTCACAGAACAGATGGACAATGACCCAAAACATACTGCGAAAGCAACCCACGAGTTTTTTAAAGCAAAGAAGTGGAATATTCTGCAATTGTCAAGTTAATCATCAGATCTCCACCCCATCGAGCAGCATTTCACATGCTTAAATAAAACTTAAGGCAGAAAGACCCACAAACAAGCAACAACTGAAGTCAGCTGCAGTAAAGGCCTGGCAATGCATTACAAAGGAAGAAACCCAGTGTTTGGTGACGTCCATTGCTTTCAGACTTCAGGCAGTCATTGCCTGAAAAGGGTTCTCCACAAAGTATTAAAAATTAACATTTTATTTATGGTAAAGTTCATTTGTCTAATTATTTTTGAGCCCCTGAAATGAGGAGGCTTTGTATAAAAATGGTTGCAGTTCTTAAACAAAAGAGGGAAAAATAAGTCAGCTCACCCATAACTAAGTCCGAAGCACTTAAGCCGGCAGTGCCGCAGGACGAATGAACAGGAAAAAATGGAGGGATATCCAACGTCAAGGATCTTTGTATAAAAGCACTAACTTAATCATTGCAGAAAATTAGTGTTTTTATGCGAAGATCCTTGATACTGCAGTTCTTAAACGTTTCACAGGATATTTTTGTTTGACCCCTTTAACTAAAACTGAAATTCTACACTTCAATTGCATCTCAGTTGTTTCATTTTAAATAAAAAAATAGTGGCATGCAGAGCCCAAATCACGAATAATTGGTCATTGTATAAATATATCTGAATTCTGGACCTAACTGTATTATACACTGCTGGTCAGACATATCATTAAAACTATCAGCTTCAAGTGAACCTTGGGAGCCCATGACTTCATAATAGGTTTACTCAATGCCCTTTTTATAATTAGAGATGATAGAATGTTTTGAAACTCGAATTTACCAGCTTCAATGAATTTCCCCAAAAATTGGATTTGTAGATAAATTGATTTGCTGAGAATCTCATTTACTGTTACTCCTATAATTGTCCATAAAGTTGTGTGTAACATGCTGAGGTCTCCTAGGACTGTATTTAATCCCTTTACATACCTCTGAATCCGTTTCACTTTAATGCTAATACAAACTTAATGTCAGTGACTTCGAAAATTTTCTATAGGTAAACGGTTGTTAACAGTTGGTAACCAAAAACTTGTTAACACCTTAGTGACCGAGCTAAATTTGACCTTAATGACCAAGCCAAATTTTTTAAATCTGACCTGTGTCATTTTATGTGGTGATAACTCTGGAATTCTTCAACAGATCCTAGTGATTCTGAAATAGTTTTTCATGACACATTGTACTTTATGATAGTGGTAAATTTAGGTCGATGTGTTTTGCGTATATTTGTTAAAATATCGGAATTTTGGCGAAAAATTTGAAAAATTCACAATTTTCAAACTTTAAATTTTTATATCCTTAAACCAGTTAGTCATGCTATATAAAATAATTAATAAATAACTTTAAGTTTTCCCATATTCTTATTTTTCAAATGTCATTTTATTTTGTAAGGCTGTTAGAAGGGCTAAAAGTTTAACTTTAACTGTTTCTTTAGGGATCTATTCAGATTTAATTGGACTTTGAGGGTCCTATATATTGTAAACTCCCTGAAAATTATACCATTTTAAAAACTGCACCCTTCAAATACTTCAAAACTGCTGTCAGGAAATGTTTTAAAACTTCAGCTGCTATGCAGGAATTAATGCAAAGAGGAATTTAAAAAAAAAATGTCATCTAAATGTTGCTTTAGCCGCAATTTTTCACTTTTACAAGGGATAGCACCAGAAAACTGACCACTCAATTTGTTAAGCATTTTCTTCTGAGTGTGCTGATACCCCACATGTGGTCAGAGACCTGTTTGGACACACGGAAGGGATCAGAAGGGAAGGCGCACCATTTGAATTTGGAACACAAATTTAGCTGAAATTAATTGCAGGCACCATGTTGCATTTACAGAGCCTCTAAGGTGCCTAAACAGCAGAAATCGCAAACAACTGACCCCATTTTGAAAACTATACCCCTCAAGGATTTTATCCTGGAGTATAGTGAGCATTTTAACCCACAGGTACAGCTACACAAAATTTGAAAACATTAGGTCGTTATTTTGAAAATTTTCATTTTTTCCACAAAAATGTTTCTTTACCCCAAAATTTTTCACTTTTGCAAGAGGTAAGACAAAATTTGGACCCAACAATTTGTTACCTACTTTCTTCAGACAGATGTAGTCAAGAAATTCTGTTTGAACACACGGCGGGGCTCGGAAGGGAAGAAGCGACTCTTGGTATTTGAAGTGTAAATTGGACTGGAATAGATTGCAGACACTATGTCTCATTGGCAGTGTCCCTAAAGTACCAAAACAGCAGAAACCCTCACAAGTGACCCCATTTTGGAACTATACCCATAAAGGAATTTATGTAGGGGTGTTTTGATAATTTTGAACCCATATTTGTTTCACAGAACTTTTTAAAATGTGAATATGAATACAAAAATTATGTTTTTCCACTCAAATGTTGCTTTAGCCCCAAATTTGTAATTTTCACAATGGATAATAGAAGAAAATAGACCCGATAATTTCTCACAAATGCGGTAATATTTCATATGTGGTAAAAAGAACTGTTGTTTGTGCACATGGCAGGGCTTGGAAAGGAAAGAGCGCTATTTGATTTTTGGAGCATAAATTATGAATGTCATGTGGCATTCGCAGAGCACCTGACATGCCAAACCAGCAGAAACCTCACTCCCCACAAATGATCCCATTTTGAAAACTGGACCCATCAAGGAGTTCATCTTGGGGTGTACTGAGCAATTTTAACTACATGTGATTCACAAAACTTTATAACATTTAGATGTACTGTTTATGCACCAAATTTATAATTTTCACAAGGGGTATTAGGAGAAAATGGACCCCATAATTTGTTGCACAATTTTTATTGACTGTGGCAGTACCACATATATGGTTGTACACTATTGTTTGAGCACATGGAAGTGATCTGATGGGAAGAAGCCCTACTTGGCTTTTAGAACACAGATTCTGTTTTAATAGATTGTGGGCTCCATTAGCCTATGAGGTGCCAGAACAGCAGTAACTCCAGCAAGTGACTCCGTATTGGAAACTTCACTGCTTAAGGAATTCATCTATGGGTATAAGGCTGTGTGTCCATGATGCGCTTTTTAAGCATTTCTGCAGCGGCAAAAACGCTGCAGAAATGCTTAAAAAATGCATGGTAGAAGGCCTGCCATGTCCCCCAATGATAATCCACATGTGCTGTGCACATGCTGCGTTAATTTTTGCTGCGGATTATCATTGCGGAAAAAAACGCAGCACTACCAATTATTTTGCGGAAGTGCTGCGCTTTCACCACCATTGACTTGCATTAGAACGCGCCAATTCCGCAAGACTGCATCTGTACTTGCATAATTGGTGCGTTCTAATGTGCGGATGGTACCTGGGTGTAGAGGAGAGGAGAGTCTCATCCACACACAGGTACCATTAAAAAAGCTGTAAAAAAATGAATAAAATAAAAAATAAATATATACTTACCTTCTGGCGGTGCGCTCCTCCTTGCTTCCCGGCACTTCGCGATGGAATGAAGGACCTGCGCTGACGTCAGAGTCATGAGACGGGTCACGTGACGCTGACGTCGGCAGGTCCTTCAATCCACCGGTGCCGGCAGCCAGGACGGTGAAGCAAAACAGCGCGGGCCATCGGAGGGTAAGTATACATTTATTTTTTTAGTTTTTGACATTCTCTCGGTCACACTATATAAATCCATGCTGTTTGCATGGATTTATATAGTGTGACCAAGTTGACAAGCACTTTCCAAGTGATGCTAAAATCGCTTGGAAAGCTCTTGTCAACCCGCATGCGGAAATGCAAGTGAAGAACGCTTCACTTCCGCATGTCCCTGGCAGGAAAACGCATGTACAATCCGCATTTCTGCATCGTGAGCACATAGCCTAATAAGTATTTTGAAACCACAGGTGGCTCGCAGAATTTTATAATATTGTGACCTGGAAATATAACTTTTTAGTGGAAAAAAATGAAAAAAATTTTATTAGCTGCAAATTTGCCAGTTACACAAGGGTTAATAGGTGAAAATGGACCACACAATTTATTGTGCAGTTTGTCTTGAACGTGATACCCTATATGTTATCACAAACTGCTGTATGGCCAAATGTCAGGTCTGAGATGGAAGGAACGCTATTTGGCTTTTGGAGCCCTAGAATAGGGCCCATCAGTGCGACAGTGCGTGCTTGTCATTACGGAATTCTATTGAAACCTTGCCTGGGTTTCGTAGGAGAGCATGATTTTTACTACATTCAGCAATACTGTGATATTGCTGTTTATAGCAGAAGCGATCAGATTCAGGTCCCTTAAGGGGACTAATAAATACAGTGAAGAGTAAAAAAAATGTTTTAAAAAAATATCAAATTTTTTTTTAAAAAAATAAAGGGGTTGCCCACTGCTAGGACAAGCCTTTCTTGAATGAACGAAATGTTTGACCCCGATAAAATAAAAAACCTATACTCACCTCCCATGCTGACATCGTTCCCACAGTGTCAGCACTCGCTCTCCCCGGGGCTCCTGTGCTGTTGCTGTGACACGTGACACCGGTGCCCAATCAGCGCTGACGTCACTGTCTCCGCCTACGTACGGATTGAACATGAAGAGGAAGTCCAGGCCGCAGCTTATATCTGACTTCCTCTTCATGTTCAAGTCATATGTAAGCGGGGACATTGATGCTACCGCTGAATGGGCACCGGGCACCACGTGTCATTCCACTGCACCTGAGCTCCGAGGGCTGACACCACTTGAATGGCATCAGCACAGGAGGAGAGCATAGGTTTTTTATTTTATCTAGGCCACACATTTTGTTCAACAAGGGGTTGTCCTAGTAGTGGAAAACACCTTTAAAGATCAAATCTCCCCCTTTTTCCCGCATTCAGAAAGTCTGATCTATCAATATATAAAAATAATTAACCTGAATTGTAAACACCGTAAACAAAAAACATTCAAAAACGACAAAATTATGTTTTTTTTTGGTCAATGCATTACCACCAAAAATGCTGTAACAAGTGATAAAAATGTCATACCTATCTCAAAAGGGTATCAATAAAAACATGGTCTCACCCCGCAAAAAATAAATCCTCACACGGCTCCATCGACCAAAAAATGAAAACGTTCGGCGACACAACCCCAAAATTTATTTTTTACAGAAGTTAGATTACTTTGTTTACACCACTAAAATAATATAAAAATCTGGACATATTTAGTATCACCATAATCGTACTCATGAGGAGAATCATATTCAAGGTGTGACCGAGTCACTGGTATGGTATATGAGGGGAGGTATGTGTCGCACAGGTTGCTAGCCTGTGTGAATTGAAACCAGTGGACTTTCTGCCAGCATGTTATATGCTGGTGGGTTAACTCACTTAAAGGGCGTGGTTTTAGGGAAATGACATAGTGATGGGAGGGACGTCATTCCTCATACCTCCACCTCAGGGTGTGGCTGAGCATCGTTTAAATGTTCAGTCCTGTTTTTTTTTCCTCTTTGTTGTGTTTGGAGAGGCAAGGTCTCCAGACTGGACAGCCATAGCTCAGGAGGAAGCTGAAGGCTGGACATAACCTGTGTGGGCGAACCGCACACACATATATGGACTGTGCTACAGTTTATCTTTTGTTTTGTTGTTTTGCCTAGTAAGGCTGTGTCTATTTTGCTGGAGTACAGAGCTTTATGCCATATAATAAAGCCTGTAAAGAAAACCTGGGTTCCTGAGTCTACTTCCGGAAGTGGCCGAGCGAGTAGTACTACTACAGTTGGTGCGAGAGTGCGTGCAAAATTCCAGGAACACGTGTACCTGCCACAGAAACCGGTGGATGTCCTGTGTAAAGGCCGCCAGCCAGAGAAGTCCCGCAGCATGGAGGAGCTCATTAAGCCCCTGGTCCAAAGCCAGCAGAGCATGCAGCAACTGCACTTGCAGACCCACAGAGAGCAGCTTCAGCAGCAATGGGAGCAGCAGCAGGGGAAAAATAAACTCCTGATACAGCAAATCCAGCAGCAGCAACGACAGATGGAGCTCGTAGCAGGGGAGATCCGTGGCAGGACATCCGCTCCACCCCCAGATCCAGGTGTGGATGCAGACGTCAGGAAAACGGTAAGGAGAATCTTACAGAAGATGACCCTGGGGAATGACTTTGAGGCGTTCCTGATTGTTTTTGAAAGGGTGGCGGAATGGGAGAGATTACCTCAGGGGTAGTGGGCGGAGGTTCTGGCGCCATATTTGACCGGGGAGCCACAGAAGGCCTATTACGTTCTGACTTTACAAGACGCAAAGAGTATGCGAAATTAAAAACCGAGATATTGGCATGCTCAGGAGTGACAATGTCTGTCAGAGCACTGGGCGTATGCTGGCGACAAACCTCCACGCTCACAGATGTTCGACTTGTTACATCTAGTCCAGAAGTGGCTGTAGCCAGAGCCTTCCACTCCTGCCCAGATGGTTGAGTGTATGGTGATGGACAGGCTCATCCATTCCCTACCCAGGCCGGTGCAGACCTGGGTTGCCCAGGGCGACCCTCGGAATGCGGACGACCTTGTTGGCCTGGTAGAGAGGTGCCAAGTGGTCAAAAAGTCCCTAGGGAAACCCAACATAATCATCTCCCCCTACTGGAGTGCCCAAAAGGGGGCAGGTTCACCATGGAAGGGGTTCAGAGCCACAACTGGGGGGCGTCCCACTTCCACTGAAGGTGCCGCAAGGACTGTTGTTAAGGATGTGATCTGTTGGCGGACACGTAGCCACCCAGTTTCATATGGCTGCTGAGTCAATGGACTGCAGCCTAGGCAGACAATGTTCATAGTATGCTTACCCAGCCTGCAGTGTGGACTGTCAACCCAGCGAGGGCACGCAGGTGTGTGCTATATCCGTTAATGCAGTGATGGTCCTGGGGCTGTTGGACTCTGGGAGTCTGGTGACCTTAATCAGTCCCACCTTTCCCCACCAGCTGATCCCTACCAAATCTGTGGGCATCTGCTGCATACATGGGGATGCCAAAAACTACCCGGTGACCAGAGTGACAGTCAGAACAGACTGTGGCGCCCAACCTCACGAGGTCGGGGTGGTCAGGGATCTGATACATCCCGTCATTTTGCGGCGTAATTTTCCCTTGTTCTGGGACTTGTGGGGGAAGGGATCCAGACCGAGTCCCATGGAAAAAAGCCAGGACCCTACAGAAATACCCCAGTCGATATCAGAAGTGGATGAGTTCCCACTATGTGTCATTGTCGGCGACGAGGATGAGACTGTGTCTGAGGTGGTCGGCCTCCCTGAATTAGAGGTGCCTGGAGAGAACTTTGGGTCAGCTCAAGTTCGGGACTTGACCTTGAAAGGGGCGTAGGATAATGTTACTGTTTGTAATGGTGTTGCTGAAGACCCGGGGGCGGACACCAGGTACCCACACTTTGCAGTTCAAGGGGAGCTATTATACCGGGTGACCAAACTAAAAAGTGAAGATGTAGTGGAACAGCTGCTAGTTCCAGGTTTATACCATCAGAGGATATTAAACATGGCACACTCACATATTCTTGGGGGACACCTAGCGGTTGAGAAAACCCAGGAGAGAATAATAAGGAAGTTTTATTGGCCAGGATGTTATCGGGAAATCTTAAACTATTGTAGGTCCTGCCCCACCTGCCAGATAACCGCGCCCGTGTCCCACTTCCGTAGTCCCTTAGTTCCACTACCTGTCATACAGGTTCCCTTTGAGAGGATTGCCATGGACCTCGTGGGTCCCTTAGTTAAATTGGCCCGGGCCACCAATACATCCTGGTGGTCATGGACTATGCGACCCGGTACCCCTAAGGAACTCGTCCAGTAAAAGTATAGCCCCAGAGCTAGTTCATATTTTTGCTCGGACAGGTCTGCCAAAGGAGATTTTGACAGACCAAGGAACCCCTTTCATAAGCAAGGTGATGAAGGAGCTATGCAGAGTCCTTCAGATTGCCCAGATTCGGACCTCAGTTTATCATCCGCAGACGGACGACTTAGTGGAAAGCTTCAATAAGACCTTAAAGGCGATGCTCAGGAAGGTCGTTGAAAAGGATGGGCGACACTGGGACTACCTGCTCCCATTTCTGCTTTTCTCTGTCGGAGAAGTTCCTCAAACCTCCACTGGCTTCTCTCCATTTGAGCTCCTGCATGGAAGGCATCCAAGAGGTCTCCTAGACATCGCCAAGGAAACCTGGGAGGTCACACCCCACCGGAGCATCATCGAACATGTCGCCCAGTTACAGGAGAGATTGGCGAAGGTGATGCCCATCATGAAGGAACATCTCCTCCAGGCGCAGGAAGCCCAGGCGAGGGTGTATAACCGGTCGGCAAGGTTGAGACAGTTTCAACCTGGGGATCGCATCCTGGTTTTTATTCCCACCGGAAGTTTTTGGCCAAGTGGCAAGGCCCATATGAGGTGGTGGAGAAGCTTGGTGAAGTGAACTACAGAGTCCACCAGCCTGGCCGAAGAAAGCCACACCAGGTGTACCATGTAAACCTGCTCAAGCCGTGGCGAGATCGGGAACCCGTGGGTACTCCTTGCCTGGGAGCCACTCCCGAAGGCCAGGTGAAAGATGTCACAAGAGCGGAGACCCTTTCGCCAGCCCAGAAGCAACAGTGTCGAGAACTGCTCCAGCAGAATCAGGACCTGTTCTCAGAGTTGCCAGGGCATACCCAGGTGGTAGAACATGATGTGCTAACAGAGCCGCATATAAGGGTGAACCTGAAGCCATACAGGATTCCTGAAGCAAGCCGGGAGGTGATCTTGGCCGAGGTGAAGAGGATATAAGATAAGATAAGATAAGATATACTTTATTTATCCTGGAGGAAATTGCGGTATCACAGCAGCAGAACACAGATCTCGAACATGACACATATGACAACATAACATTTGGAATGCTTTAGACATTGCTTTTCAGACATTTGTTAAACACCCCCATAGCTGTTGGAACAAACGATCTCCTGTATTTTTCCTTTTTACACCTTAGTTGTATTAGGTGACTGCTGAATGTGCTCTTCTGTTTCGCAAACAGTTCATAAAGCGGGTGTGTGTTGTTGCCCATTATAGCTCTGCACTTCTTCTTAATCCTATCCTCTACCACCTCTTCAAAAGTCCCAAGCTGTAGGCCCACCGTCACGCTAGCCTTCTTTATAAGTTTGTTGAGCTTGTTGGCGTCAGCAACACGCACACTGATACCCCAGCAAATTATTGCCGCAAAGGTGGCACTAGCCACAATGGATTGGTAGAACACCTCAAGCATTTTTCCACACACATTAAAAGACCTTAATTTCCTTAGGAAGTACAATCTACTCATCCCCTTCTTGTAGACCTTCTCCATGTGGCACTTCCAGTCTAGCTTGCTATCCAGTCTAGCTTGCTATATAGATAAACGGACCGAACCCTATGATTATCTAGCATAATTGGTAGCCAGGGTATTCCTCAAGGTATACATAAAACTTACAAAAAATAGAGTATCAACCCCAAAAGATATGAAACAAATATTAATATAGATTAGAAACAATTTTATTAGAAAGACAGAATAAAACCGTATAACAAGATTAAAAAAGGTCACTCGGGGTGGGAATGCACACAATTACAGAGCGGCAAGTATAGGTAGATCCACAGATAAGTAAATCAACCCTCTAGACACATATACTAAGTAATACAGGTATACCAATGTAAAGGCTCATGCACTCCAAAAATCATTAAGCACAATATATAAGGGCTAGAGGGCCTCCATATGAAAGAGGCTTCCACATTCACACATTGGTGGGAGCCACATGAGAAATAGTCAGTCAAGAAAAGAGAGTATCAGTCAAGTAAGGAGGCTCACCCATAAGGTGCTGGTGGAGGCCACTGAACCGCTCTGGAGCCCCGACGTGCGTTTCGCGTAGCTTCTTCGGGGGGCTGTTAGACCTCAGGGTGATATAGGAGTCAAAGAGTGGATGGTCAAGCCCCATCGTCCTCGTGCCAAAACCCAATGGAGAGTGGAGGTTTTGTAATGAATACAGCCGGCTGAATGAGGAGTCCAAGTGTGACATGTACTCGATGCCCTGCGTCGATGAACTCATCGAGAGGCTTGGACCGGCGAGGTATATCACCACTCTGGACCTGACGAAGGGCTACTGGCAGATCCCCATGTTCCAGACGGCCAAGGAGAAGACGGCTTTCTCAACACCTGATGGGTGCTTCCAATACATTCGGATGCCGCTTGGACTACAGGGGGCCCCAGCCACCTTCCAGAGGGCTATGGATCGGATCCTAGCCCCACATAAGAAGTATGCTGCAGCCTACATTGACGACATTGTAGTCTTTAGCCCAGACTGGAAAAGTCATCTACCTAAACTACAGGCCGTTCTGGATGCACTAAGGAAGGCTGGTTTACAATAAATCCAACAAAATGCGCCATTGGAAAAGTGGAGGCCAAGTACTTGGGCTATGTCGTCGGGAGAGGCAAAATAAAGCCGCAAGTTAATAAAGTGGAGGCAATCCAGACCTGGCCAAAACCACTCTCCAAGAAGCAAGTGAGAGCATTCCTGGAAATGGTGGGATATTACCGGCAGTTTATCCCAAATTTTGCTATGATGGCCGCGCCATTGACGGATCTCTTTAAAGCTACCAGATCAACCATGGTGAAGTGGATGGAGGAAACAGAGACTGCATTTCAATTGTTGAAGTCAGCACTGTGTAAACAGCCGGTCCTGGTAGCATCAGACTTCAAGAAAGAGTTTGTGGTCCAAACAGATGCTTCAGAGGTGGGTCTAGGAGCAGTACTCTCTCAAGAGATAAATGGAGACAAACATCCCATTCTCTATCTGAGCCGGAAGCCTATGGTATACATTTGTACAGCCGTTAATCAGCTTTCTAATTTGTTTGTATATAGGGTCTGATAAGAGTGGTTGGGACAAGCCCTAAGGGGACCACCAAAATAAATTTTTTTGTTGCACTTTTCAATAAATTTTTGCCTAGTTGAAACCCCGTGGGCTACGCTCTATAGGTACAGTGCCTACAAGTAGTATTCAACCCCCTGCCGATTTAGCTGGTTGACACATGCGGAATTAACTTGGCATTGTGACAATTGTACTGTAGATCAGCCTGGAAGTGGGAAATGCACTGCAGCAAATTTTTTTTTTTTTTTTTTTTTAAACGTTAAAAGTTAATTCAGAGTGTCATTTATTATTCAACCCCTCAAACCACAAGAATTCTGTTTGGTCCCCCTAAAGTATTAAGAAGTAGTTCAGGCACCAAGAATAATGAGCTTCACATGTGTGGATTAAAGATCTCTTTTGCCAGCCTTTTCTGACTATTTAAGACCCTCCCCAAACTTGTGAACAACACTCAGACATGGTCAACATGGGAAAGACAAAGGAGCATTCCAAGGCCATCAGAGACAAGATCGTGGAGGGTCACAAGGCTGGCAAGGGGTACAAAACCCTTTCCAAGGAGTTGGGCCTACCTGTCTCCACTGTTGGGAGCATCATCCGTAAGTGGAAGGCTTATGGAACTACTGTTAGCCTTCCACGGCCTGGACCGCCTTTGAAAGTGTCCTCCCGTGCCGAGGCCAGGCTTGTCCGAAGAGTCAAGGCTAACCCAAGGACAACAAGGAAGGAGCTCCGGGAAGATCTCATGGCAGTGGGGACATTGGTTTCAGTCAATACCATAAGTAACAATGGTCTCCGTTCCAGACGAGCCTGTATGGTACCTTTACTTTCAAAGCGTCATGTCAAGGCTCGTCTACAGTTTGCTCATGATCACTTGGAGGACTCTGAGACAGACTGGTTCAAGGTTCTATGGTCTGATGAGACCAAGATCGAGATCTTTGGTGTCAACCACACACGTGACGTTTGGAGACTGGATGGCACTGCATACGACCCCAAGAATACCATCCCTACAGTCAAGCATGGTGGTGGCAGCATCATGCTGTGGGTCTGTTTCTCAGCCAAGGGGCCTGGCCATCTGGTCCGCATCCATGGGAAGATGGATAGCACGGCCTACCTGGAGATTTTGGCCAAGAACCTCCGCTCCTCCATCAAGGATCTTAAGATGGGTCGTAATTTCATCTTCCAACAAGACAACGACCCAAAGCACACAGCCAAGAAAACCAAGGCCTGGTTCAAGAGGGAAAAAGTCAAGGTGTTGGAGTGGCCTAGTCAGTCCCCTGACCTTAACCAATTGAAAACTTGTGGAAGGAGCTCAAGAATAAAGTCCACATGAGACACCCAAAGAACCTAGATAACTTGGAGAAGATCTGCATGGAGGAGTGGGCCAAGATAACTCCACAGACCTGTGCCGACCTGATCAGGTCTTATAAAAGACGATTATTAGCTGTAATTGCAAACAAGGGTTATTCCACAAAATATTAAACATAGGGGTTGTATAATAATTGACCCACACTTTTATGTTTAAAATTTAATAAAATTCAACTGAGCAACATAACTTTTTGGTTTGTAAGATTTATGCTTCTGTTCATAAAACCTACTCTCGTTTGCAGTTTGAAGGCTCTAACTTATTTGCATCTTATCAAACCAGCTAAATCTGCAGGGGGTTGAATACTACTTGTAGGCACTGTATATATTACCGTAGCATCATAGCGCAGTGGTATATTCATTTATACTTTGGGGAAGGCGCCTATTTTTTGTTCCACCATGACTGTATCCCGGTGCTCAAAGAAAAGTCCATAAAGGCATGGCTAGGTGAGTTTGGTGTAGCAAAACTTGACTCGTCCACACAGAGCCATACCTTAACATAATTGAACACTTTGGGATGAACTAGAATGGCGATTGTGAGCCAGACCCACTCGACCAACATCAGTTTTTGACTTCACAGATGCTCTTTTGAAATAAAGAGCAAAAATTCCCACTGACACTTCAAAATCTTGTAGAAATAGTGTAAGCTGTTACAGCATAAGGGTGATCAACTCCACATTTCTATGGATTTAGAATGGGATGTCATAACATTTTCTATAGATGTAATGTGTAGGTGTCCTACACACAGACATACATTTGTTTATATTGTGAATGTAAGATCAGTGTTAAGTAGCAGATTTGAGTGTCTGCCTTGCATTATTTAAGCAAGGTGAAGAAGAGCTTTCGAGTTGTAACATGGAGACATAGAAATAAAACAAGAAAATATAATGAGCAGTATACTATTTATCTTGCACGTTGTAGACATCTGCTGAAGGTACAATCCCAATTCCAAAACAGTTGGGACGCTGTGACAAGTGTAAAGAAAACAAGAATAGCATAGCCAACACAGACAGCACAGTTCTTAAAAGTCTGTAAACGTCTGGTAATCGAGGAGACCAATTGCTGGAGTTTTGGGAGAGGAATGTTGTCCCATTTTTGTCTGATGTAGAATTCGAGACGCGCAACACTCCTGGGTCTTTGCCAGATTTTTTATTCCTATTGCCCCAAATGTATTCTCTTGGTATTAGGTCTGGATGGCAGGCGGCCAGTTCATCACCTGAACTCTTCTTCTGTGAAGCCATGCTGTCGTGGTGGATGCAATATGTCGTTTAGCATTTTTCTTGCTGAAATCTGGTCTTCCCTGAAATAGACACTGTCTAGATTAAAGCATATGTTGTTCTAAAATCTCTGTATAATGCTCGGCATTGATAGTACCTTACATTATGTGTAAGCTTTCCATGCCATAGGCACTAATGCAACCCAATACCATCAGAGCTACAGGCGTTTGAACTGTGTGCTGATAACAAGCTGGATGGACCCTCTCCTCTTAGATTATAATAATATATGAATATAAGAGTTTTGCATATCATTGAACTCTTGTTCTCTTTACATTTTGCTGTGTCACAACTTTTTGAAAATATTGTTTGTATATTGTGAGAGTATTTGCCAAAGTACATGTCAAAAATATACCTCAAAATAAAAAGGTAGATTGTCATGCATGCAGTGCAAAATTGTAATGGTGAATCATGTTAAGGAAGGCTGTGCATTATTACTGTAATTTAGGTTTGTAAACCAGAAATCATTTACTAATACATGCAGAAAAAATATTTATTGTATCCCGTATATAAAATTAAATATGTGTACTTATGCCAGACCGTGGTGTATACAGAATCCAGTGTATGAAGCCATCTGCAGAGAAACAATGAAGTATCCTTTTTCGAACAAAACATTTCTGTATTTTTTATTCATGTCACAAAATTTCATTATAGACCAGCTACCAATGAAGATAGTAATAAGTGATGTTCCTGAAATTTTGTACAGCAGTACCTGAATAATTAGTTAATAAATATTAAAAACACATCCAGTTCCCTATTATTGCAAGTTGTGATAGGTATTATTTTATCTTTATTACTACCAATATTTTCTGTTTGCATTACATGTTGCTGGAATGCAACAAAGACTTTACTTTTGAATGAAAAATGATGCATATATTTTCTGCTCAGAAATCAGTCAATACTGAAACATTATCCAGATAACACTTGGAACTGAAAGCAACTATTACTCTTTAGATATTAAACTACAGTAATGGCATTAACAACACAAACAATGGAATGTATTGGACTGGTCTATATCTGCACAGACTGAAGGCTTAACAGCCTAAATTCGTCAAAAAAGTGGCCATATCCCATGTCTTTTTTAAATGTATTTATTTTCCAATATGCAAAAATCCAAATAAGACAAGGTTTTCTCTTATCTACATATATCCATCCTCGCACTGCCCATTTGTCCCCACCCATGAGGAGTGGGGATAAATAAGGAAAAAATAATAATTTTTAAGATTATCCCTTTACATACTTTTGTGATGAAAAATACATGTTCCACATGGGGCAAGACCTGGATTCAAAGTTTTAAAAATTCCCAAAATTCTTGAACCATCTTGTGACCCTCCTATAGTTCTTGTTATTTTTACACATTCATTTAACTGGTTAACGACTGATGAAATTTTTGTCATAGGTTGTTATTCAAAGTATGAAGCTGGCTCAGGAGCTGAATCTGCTGCATTCTAGGCAGATGCAGGCTGTGCTACATAGCCAGCATCTGTCTGTAATTACAACAACCAGAGATTACTGCTGTTTAACCAGCAAAACCATTTAATGTCAATCTCTGACCTCAGCATTTAAATGACATATTTGCCAGAGTGCACATTGGTTCCCATCACTCTTACCACCATCCCCATGATGTGAATGTGGGAGACCAATGACTTACTATTGAAGCCAGGAGCCTGCTGCGGGTCACTGTAGCTGCCATGCAAGTTCTGCTGTGATGCTCAAACATAGGATGAGCTTCATAAGAGAATTGTAATTTGCTATTTACTGCAATACTGTGGAATATACCATAAGCAAAGTTAATCCTACTTTCAAGTAACCCTTCTGAAAAAGTTGTCCTGTTTGTGTACATGAGGAACAATACTACCTCTGCCCATTACATGCCTTGTATCTGCATTTTCATCAATCTACCCCTCTGCATGATTTCTCACTTAATTTGCATTTCACACTCGCCTGGTGGAAGTCCACTATCTGCTCTGTACTCTCCCATACATATCACAGTCCACAGAGTGGATTCCTGCTCTTCACTCATTTTTTACCATACAAAGATAATCAACAGCAGCAGCAACATGATAATATACAGCAGTGCTGAGCTGTGAATCAGCTCTGGAGTGAAGTAAATGACTTGTTAGAAACTTCAGCACAATCTTTTCTGTGTCTCCTTCTGCCCATTTTTGCACTATACTTCTCACTCCCCCCCAAATCTTCACCCAGTGGGCCATGAAATTCATGTATTGTCCATGACCATAGAGGCTGTTCCAAGTATCTACGGTGCAGTGCACTTTGGAGCTCAAAGACAAGTTGAGAAAACAATGCATGTTCTCTTGTATGTGGAACTAGAGAGCAAGAAATGATGGTGGCTGGTAAATTTCAGCAAGGCTGACCTCACACCATAATGTCTCTAAAGGCAGCCGACTCCATAAGGTGTTTGCAGCGCCTGCACTACCAGCACATTGATAAGGTGGGAGCTCAGCTAGCACGCAAGTGGATGACTGGAGTATTAGCATACTCAGGAGAAATATGCCTGTTTCGGTAACAAAATCAAAGATGGCTAGCTGGCATTGTAATGGAGGAGGCATACTCTGAGTAGGACAAGCAGCAGTGGTGGAAGACTATAATGGTGATGACACCGACCAGGTAGTACTTGAGGATGCTGCCAGGCTGACAGAAAGACGAGTGTGAGGAGAAATAGGGGATCAACTTGAGGCTTGCACTGATTGCTTTCTTTTCCCAAATGAGCAGGTGATGTCACTTCATGTGCTGAATGAGAGCCATAGTTTCAAGTCTATTAGATGGCTTATTTTCCTCTTATAGAGCCTGAAGACTGCCAAAGAATCGTCTGGTGGCAACATGCTACCACACAAGATGACCGCACATACAACTCACTACCACCACGGCCAAAGCTTTCAGGCTATGTAGAGTCTCATTCACCATGAACACGTATGGAATCACCTGCTCCAGAGCTGACCGCAAAACAAACAGATTTTGCAAGATCTTGTCGCCTCTACTGCGTATCACCAAAGCCAATACTTTTCTCCTCTAATGATATCACCTCTAGTGTTGAGCCACCCCCGTAGTGTTCGAGTTCGGTTCGGTTCGTCGAACACCCGTGTGTTCGCCGAACTGTTCGTCGAACTGTTCGTCGAACACCTTCGAACACCGTTAAAACCAATGGCAGGCAAACAAAAACACATAGAAACACATAGAAAACACCTTCAAAGGTGTCCAAAAGCTGACAAACTGCTCAGAAGACACAACTAACACATGGAAAAGTGACAAGTACATATAGTCATGCGAAAATAAAAGAGGTGGAGGAGTAAAAGGAGGGGGAGACACAGATATAGGCATGTCATGCCCTTCTAAAATCCAAAAAGTGAGAAGCCGACACGGCCAGTCCGCTCCTGCCCGTGCCACCTCCGTGTCGCTGGGTTTGTGCCAGAGCCGCGGTGAACCCTGATGGCCAGCCCCCCTCTCCCAATAATGGTGCCTGTCCGCTGGTGGGACGAGCGAGCCCCCCTGTGGTGGAGGCAGCTCTAAGCTTTTTAATTTAAATTGTCTCTCTAATTTGAATGAATACACTTTAAATCCATTTACAAGGATCTATTGGAGGGCAAGTCTCATGCCAGCAGCCGCGTAATTCCAGCTCCAGTAGCGTCCACTAAAGCTGCTGCAGTTAAAAAGCTTTTATAAGGATCGAGCTCGGCTGTCCACCGCAAGGCATCCTACTGCCAGTCCCAGCCCCTATGCCTTGGGGTGCCTCCTGATGCTCTTCACTGAGTATCCCATGGTCCCGAAGCATTTCCTTTGAAAAAATTAAGTGTCTAAACTACAGGTGGTGTAGCTTGCTTAACAGCCGGGATAATCCGCTGACTAGCAGACACTGCTACTAGGCACAAAGTATTTCCTGGGCTAGATGCAGTTAAAAATTTGTAATTAGATACTCTCGTTGGATGCTGAGAAAGCATTCCATAGAGTCTCCTGGCACGCCATATATGATTCTCTTAAAAAGCTTGGGGTAGGGGTCTAGGGGACCCTTTTATAGCCAAAATCACGGCCCTGTATCGCAATACGTCACCTAGGCTGAAGATAAATGGAACTGTAGCACCCTGAGGGCTCGGTTGCTACAGACGTATTGCAACTCACCCAGAGGTGTGATATCTCACTCTCAGGTAAGGATGGAGTGTGGATCAGGACCCGACACCTGCATGCATAACACCACATTACCGTGGGGCAGGGCGACCAATATGCCCCTGAGATGGGCACGACAGTCCCTGTCCCTGGCTGGAGTGGGGGGAGGGAACACTGAGGAAGGGGAACCCTGTAGTGCAGGAGCAGGGAGGAAGCAGTTCCTGGGTGCATTGAGAAGGGAGTATAAAAGGTGGGCACCATCTTAGTTCAGTGCAGAGAAGTCTGAGCAGAAGTGGCAGGGAGCAGGGGCTCTGCATGAGCTCTGCTCCGGAGGCGGGCCTAGTAACAGAGGCCCAGGCCTGGAAGAGGGAGAAGGAAGGAAGAGGAGCGGAGAAGGCTCCAGGAACGAGGAATGAAGGGATCCCAGGGGTGCGGACGGGCGAGTCGCCACCGCACGCCCGAATCCACCTGCGTGGAGGGGTCAGGCCAAAGGGGGAGACCGGTCCCCGAACTAGTGGAGGCAGGAAACGACCCTCAGCTAGAAACCGGAGGCTCTGACATTTTATGTGGCGCAGCCCCTCGCTACACCCACTAGGAAGGCACCACATAGGGTCAGGGAAACTGGCGCCAAGTTTACCAAGAGGAGGCCCGAGGCAGCCGGACAGAAGTGTTGGTAAGAAAGGCCAGACAAAGGACACACAAAGGGGGTCCTGTGAAGTGCTCCAAAGTTATCTGGGAGTTGTCTGAGCCCCTCACCTGGTGAGCACAGTACGACGTGGGCAGCCGTTACCTGCAGACGTGGTCTGGATAATAAGAACTGTGAGTAAAGGCCCTGGACTGCATCACTGACTCCGTGTCGTTACTGCTCCTGCCCTGCACCATCACCCCCATCCTCCGCATACACTGCCCTGAGGCTATACTCCTCCCGTGGGGAGTTATGCTACGCTCTGCTGCACCCACAACACCAGCCTCAGCGGTCTGCCCTGTAGCGGCGGTTCACTCTGACCGCAATCCACGGGTGGCGTAGTCGGACATTTAAACATCAAAACCACATAAATAGTTCCGCCACTGGTTTGACCGCCCTGAGCCACGGAACCGGGTCGCCGCCACGAAGACTACAACCACCAGCATCCACCAAAAAGGGTCCGGCTCCGGGTGTCCCAAGGCCCAGGGGGTGCGTCAGAACATTTTCATCACTTTTCACAATCACCAATGGGACAAGGCAGGGATGTCCTCTGTCCCCTCTCTTATACATCCTAGTGACGGAGCACCTGCTCTCATCAATTCGCCATAACCCCAATATTAGGTGGATTGAGGTGGGAGGCACCGAGTAGAAGTGCTCTCTATTTGCTGATGATGTCCTAGTATATATCACTCAATCACATATATCCATCCATGCTGTTATGGCTGAAATAGATCACTTTGTTACATGGTAAAATTTTAAAATCAATGCAGCGAAGTCTGAGGCCCTCGATGTCTCCCTCCCCAAATCCATATAGGATTCCATCCAGTCCAACTTTCCCTTTGCCTGGCCCTCACAGGGTATCAAATACTTAGGAATTCCTATTCATAGAGACCTCTCCCATCTATGTTATCTTAATTTTGGGCCCTTTATTGAACAATTCCATACAGACCACGGTTGGCAAGTTAGAACTGTAAGATTCACTACGTGAACCGCTGGTGTTTTGTGGAAAAGCACATGTACACCGCGTTCCAAATTATTATGCAAAAAGTGTTTAGGAGTGATAAGGGAAGAATTTGTTTGTTTGTCAGTTAAACTCATTGATGGTGATGTGTGTCAGGGCTCTTTATATCACTGTAAGCAATTGCAGACACCTGTGCTAATTAGTTTGGCAGGTGTGTCCAATGAAAGGCAAGACTACTTAAGAAGGCTCTCTCACATTATTAAGCAGCCTACATTTTCTGCCAAAATGGGAAAGAAAAAGGATGTGTCGGCTGCTGAGAAGCAACAAATTGTGGAGTGTTTAGGTCAAGGCATGACTACAATCAACATTGTGCGATGATCAGGATGAAGTGTCTTGGCAATCAAGAAGTATGTAGCTGATTCACAGTACACACGTGTGCGTGCTGATAAGGGCAAATTGAGGACTCTTTCCTACAGGCAATTACGTCAGGTTGAAAGAGCAGCGGCAAAAAAGCCTTGTCATAGCAGCAGACAAGTTTTTGAAGCTGCTTGTGCCTCCAACGTCCCCCGAACAACAAGATGCAGGGTCCTTCAGAGGTTTGCAGCTGTGCATACGCCATCCTGTCGACCTCCTCTATCCACTTCACACAAGCAGAAACGGCTCCAGTGGGCCAAACATTACATGAAGACTGATTTCAAAACTGTTTTGTTCACGGATGAGTGCCGTGCAGCGCTCGATGGTCCAGATGGATGGAGTGGAGGATGGCTGGTTGATGGACACCCCACGCAAACACGGCTACAGCGCCAACAAGGAGGAGGTGGAGTAATGTTTTGGGCTGGAATCATGGGGAGAGAGATTGTCGGCCCCTTTAGGATCCCTGAAGGCGCTAAAGATGAACTCCATAATGTATGTGGATTTTCTCAAACAGCACTTCCTGCCATGGTTCAAGAAGAAGAACCGTGTATTTCACAGCAAGATCATTTTTCTGCATGATAATGCACCATCTCATGCTGCACATAAAACATCTGCATCTCTGGCTGATATGGGCATAAAAGGGGACAAACTTATGGTGTGACCCCCATGCTCCCCTGACCTCTACCCCATTCAGAACCTTTGGAGCATCATTAAAAGGAGTGTCTATGATGGCGGGAGGCAGTTCACATCTAAGCAACAGCTCTGGGAGGGTATTCTGTCCTCATGCAAAACAATTGAAGCAGAAACCATCCAAAACCTGACAAATTCAATGGACGAGAGAGTTCAGAAGCTCCTTTCGAACAAGGGGTCCTATGTGAAAATGTAACATCACCTAGAATAAAGTTTTGAGTTGAAAACTGTTTGATTTCAGTTTCTAACAACCTGCTAATGCTTATAATTTCAAAAATGACCATTTTTTTGGTCTTTATTAAAATGAAAAGGTTGATCGAAAAGTTTGGGGGATCTAAGAGTGTGGCAACCCAGTAGTCATGATTACTTCGAATTCTGACAATATGAGGGTCATGCTGCAGGTAGTGCAGCAAGAAGGCACTTATGTGTCTTGCGCATCTCGGAGCCCCAAAATTATTTTCCGGACTAGATGCAGCTAAAAATTATTTTTAATTTTAAATCTGGTGGAGCTTATTATAGATGGCCTAATAGGATCAGTGCTGCACACTGCTACAAAGCCCAAATTATTTTCCAGTCAAGATACAGATAAACATGATTAGTAATTTGAAAGCTTAAAACGTTTGGTAGGGTGATTTTAACCAATCATCAAGCTTTTACTCTCCCCAGGATGACACAGGGGTAGAAAAGTCGTTTCGGATCCATGATTTGTTCATCTTTATGAACGTGAGTCTGTCTACATTATCAGTGGAGAGCCGCGTGCGCTTATCTGTCAGCACACCACCAGCAGCGCTGAACACACGTTCAGACAGAACGCTGGCTGCGGGGCATGACAAGATCTCCAAGGCGTAAGTGGCTAGCTCCGGCCATTTATCCAGATTGGAAGCCCAAAAAGAGCAAGGGTCCAGTGACACAGTCGTGGCTTCAATGTTTACTTGGAGATACTCCTGTACCATCGTCTCTAGGCGTTGACTATGTGTCAGACTTCTTGTCTCCTGTGGCCTTGCAAAGGATGGGCTAAAAAAGTGGTGAAATGATTCCGCAAAATTGATGTTACCAGCAGATACTGTGGTTCTGTTACGGTTTGAGTGCTGAACACTTGACGGTCCCACGGTTGGCAAGTTGGAACTGTGAGATTCACTACGTGCACCACTGGTATTTTGTGGAAAAGCACATGTAAGATTCTGCAACAGTCTCTGCTGATACTCCTGCATGCGTGCATCCCTTTCTATGACAGGAATAATTTCTGCAAATTTACTTTTGTACCGGGGATCTAACAGTGTGGCAACCCAGTAGTCAGGATTATTTCTAATTCTCACAATTCGAGGGTCATGTTGCAGGTAGTGCAGCAAGAAGGCACTCATTTGTGTTGCGCATCCAGGAGCACCAAGTCCCTGTTGTGTTGGTGGCGAGGTAACAATCATGCTTCCTTCCTCTGTCCTCTCCCCCCAACCTCGCACAACAGAAATGTGATCAAGGTCTCCCTCATCTGATGAGTCTTCCATCAGTTCGTCCTCCACTTCTTCCTGGGCTCCTGCACCTTCCTCACTAGTTTGGCTGCTACCATGCGCCCTGGTAAAACCATCTCCCCCACCCTCACATGCCTGCCGCCTTGGTGCTGCCGACCTTCTGGACCTTGCAGATGTTAGCCCTTCCGCATACAACTCCTCCTCCTCTACTTCCTCCACCTCCTCTTGTGCCACCACCTGACTCCGAATTCTGTTTAACATGTGCTCCAGCATGTAAATCACCGGAATAGTCATGCTGATAATGGCATCGTCAGCACTAAACATCTTCGTCACCATTTCAAAACTGTGCAGAAGGGTGCATAGGTCCCTGATCTGAGACCACTCCTCCAGCGTGATTTGCTCCACCTCTGAATCTCGTTGGCCCAGGCTATACGTCAGAACGTATTGCACCAGGGCTTGTCGGTGCTGCCACAGTCGCTGCAACATGTGCAGAGTTGAATTCCACCGGGTAGGCACATCGCATTTTAGCCGGTGAAGTGGCAGGCCCAACGACTTCTGTAGAGATGTAAGTCGCTGAGCTGCGGGATGCGAACGGCGGAAGTGAGCACACAGCGACCGTGCCCTCTGCAGAAGGCCATCTAGTCTGGGATAGTGGGCTAAAAATTGCTGGACAACCAGGTTCAACACGTGAGCCATACAAGGCACGTGTGTGACATTGCCCCGGCGAAGGGCCGCACCCAGGTTTGCAGCATTGTCGCACACGGCCTTCCCTGGTTTCAGGTCCAGTGGAGACAACCATTCATGAAATTGGTTCTCCAGAGCTGACCACAACTCCTCAGCTGTGTGACTCACATTTCCCAGACATTTCAATGTAAAAACCGCCTGATGACGTTGAGCCCTACTGCCAGCATAGTAAGGAGGTGTGCAGGATCCCTTCTGTGCAGTTAGAAAGCTTGTGGCATGACCAGACAGGCTTTGGGTGCAGGTGGAAGACCGAGAGGAGGTTGAGGAGGCAGAAGCAGTGGAGGAACTTTGACATAAAGAGGATTGACGCACAACTCGTGGGGACGGCAAGACTTGGACAGCAGCCCCTTGTCCCGCTGTCACCATAGTTACCCAGTGCCCAGTCAGCGACATGTAACGCCCCTGTCCATGCCTACTCGTCCAAGTGTCTGTGGTGAAATGCACCCTGTCACACACAGAGTTTCTCAAAGAAGCGGTGATGTTGTGTGCGACATGCTGGTGGAGCGCAGGCACACCTTTCTTTGAGAAGTAGTGCCGACTGGGCATCTGGTACTGGGGCACTGCGACGGACATAAGGTCTCGAAAATCCTCTGTGTCCACCAGGCGGAAAGGCAGCATTTCTGTAGCCAAGAGCTTGCAGATGGTGAAATTCATCCTCTTAGCTTTCTCATGGCTAGGAGGAAATGGTCTTTTACTTGTCCACATCTGAGGGACCGAGGGCTGGCTATTGTGCTTAGACGGGGTTGATAAGGGTGTCCCTGGCAAACTGCCGGTCTGTGAGGAAGATGCAGGCGGACATGTTAGGTTGCCTTGATCCAAAGGTGGTGCTATCGATGTCGGACAGCGCTCAACACCAGCTGGTGTTACCACCTCCAAAGAAAATGATGACCTGCCAATCACGCTGGCTGTTGCGGGTAAAGAGGTGGCAGGTCTGCGCCCCAAAACAGGTGTGACTGCTGTCCCCCCAGTCACAGAGGATGAAGAGGCCGCGGATGCACAAGATATGGCAGACGGTGGTTGGCCCGGCCGGCTAGGCCGCATTGTAGCACACTGAGCTTCCCACTGCAACTTATGCTTCATGTCCATGTGCCGGTTCATGCATGAAGTACTCAAACTATGTATTTTTTGGCCTCTACTTAGCTTTTGCTGACAAATGTTACAGATAACACGAGTTGGGTCATCTTTATGGATCTGAAAAAATGCCCAGGCTATGCAAGGCTTAGCACCCATGCGACCTGAAGAGCCACCACGACTTGTGGTGAGAGGCAGAGTTGTGTTTGAGGATGCAGTTGTTGACGTGCTTCCAGTACTACGTCTCTGTCCAGGAAGGCGCAACCTGACCTCGTCGTCACTAGCATCTTCCTACACCTCCTCTGCTGACCTCATCTCTTGGCTGACTGTGGGTTGACAGTAAGTGGGATCTCCGACCTCATCATCATCACCCTGTGCGTTATCACACCCGTCGTCCTCAGAGCCAACCTGTTCCTGCCCTGACAAAAAACTAAAGTTGTCGCTCCAATCAGGTATTTGAGTCTTATCATCGTCTTCCTCATTGTCTCCACCAACAGGAGTTACAGTTTGGGAATGAGGGTCTACATTATGGTCAGAACCTTCTGCGTCTGGTCCTGGATCCGACTCATAAAGATTCTGGGCATCAGTGCAGATCATTTCCTCGTCTGGATTCACAGAAGCGCTGGAGTCGACCTCTGATTCCCAGGCTATAGTATGAGTAAACAGCTCTGCAGACTCAACCATCTGTTCTACCTCATACTCAGACGGGCAGCTGGAGATTTGGGAGCTGTGAGGAAGCAAGTGCGATTTGGGTGACACCTTTGAGGACTGGAGTATTTGTGATGTTGAAGTTGATGTGGAGGAGAGCCCACTTAAAGGAGCACTTGATATCCGTTGAAGCACCTGCTGTTTTTGTGCCTCATCTGGAATTTGTAGCGATTGGCGTGGCCGTAAGAAAGGGATCTTATCACATTGTCCGCTAAAAGAAGTAGACATTTTAGTTTGGCTGGAAGATGGTCTTTCTTCTGCAGATGTTACTGTTGCTTTAACACCTACCCCACGGACACAACCTTTTTTCCCCTTCCCAACACGCCTATTCCCCTTTCCACCAGCAGCAGGCCCTTTTCCACTCATTTTGGTGGTTAACTAATTCACAACTCTGGAGTTGTTTGCACAAAAAAACAATGGATGGTAACCGAGCAGAGCTGAGTGGCCAAACTGTGGTATTAGGCCAAAACTATTGGCTGGGTTAGATGCAGAAAAAAATTATTTTGAATTTGCAACCTGATGGAGGTCAGTATAGATGGACTAATACAACAAGTCCCACACACAGCTAGAAGCCCAAATATTTTTTCAGAGGTACTGTAGATGCAGATAAAAATTAGTTTTAATTTGCAACCTGATGGAGGTCAGTATAGATGGACTAATAGAGAAAGTCCGACACACTACTAGAAGGCCAAATATTTTTTCAGAGCTAGATGCAGAAAAAAATTATATTCAGTTTGCAACCTGATGGAGGTCAGTATAGATGGATTAATAGAACAAGACCCACACACAGCTAGAAGCCCAATATTTTTTCAGAGGTAGATGCAGAAAAAAATATATTCAGTTTGCAACCTGATGGAGGTCAGTATAGATGGACTAATAGAACAAGTCCCACACACTGCTAGAAGCCCAAATATGTTTTCAGAGGTACTGTAGATGCAGATAAAAATTAGTTTTAATTTGCAACCTGATGGAGGTCAGTATAGATGGACTAATAGAGAAAGTCCGACACACTACTAGAAGGCCAAATATTTTTTCAGAGGTAGATGCAGAAAAAAATATATTCAGTTTGCAACCTGATGGAGGTCAGTATAGATGGATTAATAGAACAAGACCCACACACAGCTAGAAGCCCAATATTTTTTCAGAGGTAGATGCAGAAAAAAATATATTCAGTTTGCAACCTGATGGAGGTCAGTATAGATGGACTAATAGAACAAGTCCCACACACTGCTAGAAGCCCAAATATTTTTTCAGAGGTACTGTAGATGCAGATAAAAATTAGTTTTAATTTGCAACCTGATGGAGGTCAGTATAGATGGACTAATAGAGAAAGTCCGACACACTACTAGAAGGCCAAATATTTTTTCAGAGGTAGATGCAGAAAAAAATATATTCAGTTTGCAACCTGATGGAGGTCAGTAAAGATGGACTAATACAACAAGTCCCACACACAGCTAGAAGCCCAAATATTTTTTCAGAGGTACTGTAGATGCAGATAAAAATTAGTTTTAATTTGCAACCTGATGGAGGTCAGTATAGATGGACTAATAGAGAAAGTCCGACACACTACTAGAAGGCCAAATATTTTTTCAGAGCTAGATGCAGAAAAAAATTATATTCAGTTTGCAACCTGATGGAGGTCAGTATAGATGGATTAATAGAACAAGTCCCACACACAGCTAGAAGCCCAATATTTTTTCAGAGGTAGATGCAGAAAAAAATATATTCAGTTTGCAACCTGATGGAGGTCAGTATAGATGGACTAATAGAACAAGTCCCACACACTGCTAGAAGCCCAAATATTTTTTCAGAGGTACTGTAGATGCAGATAAAAATTAGTTTTAATTTGCAACCTGATGGAGGTCAGTATAGATGGACTAATAGAGAATGTCCGACACACTACTAGAAGGCCAAATATTTTTTCAGAGCTAGATGCAGAAAAAAATTATATTCAGTTTGCAACCTGATGGAGGTCAGTATAGATGGACTAATAGAGAAAGTCCGACACACTACTAGAAGGCCAAATATTTTTTCAGAGGTAGATGCAGAAAAAAATATATTCAGTTTGCAACCTGATGGAGGTCAGTATAGATGGATTAATAGAACAAGACCCACACACAGCTAGAAGCCCAATATTTTTTCAGAGGTAGATGCAGAAAAAACTATATTCAGTTTGCAACCTGATGGAAGTCAGTATAGATGGACTAATAGAACAAGTCCCACACACTGCTAGAAGCCCAAATATTTTTTCAGAGGTACTGTAGATGCAGATAAAAATTAGTTTTAATTTGCAACCTGATGGAGGTCAGTATAGATGGACTAATAGAGAAAGTCCGACACACTACTAGAAGGCCAAATATTTTTTCAGAGGTAGATGCAGAAAAAAATATATTCAGTTTGCAACCTGATGGAGGTCAGTATAGATGGATTAATAGAACAAGACCCACACACAGCTAGAAGCCCAATATTTTTCCAGAGGTAGATGCAGAAAAAAATATATTCAGTTTGCAACCTGATGGAGGTCAGTATAGATGGACTAATAGAACAAGTCCCACACACTGCTAGAAGCCCAAATATTTTTTCAGAGGTACTGTAGATGCAGATAAAAATTAGTTTTAATTTGCAACCTGATGGAGGTCAGTATAGATGGACTAATAGAGAAAGTCCGACACACTACTAGAAGGCCAAATATTTTTTCAGAGGTAGATGCAGAAAAAAATATATTCAGTTTGCAACCTGATGGAGGTCAGTATAGATGGATTAATAGAACAAGACCCACACACAGCTAGAAGCCCAATATTTTTTCAGAGGTAGATGCAGAAAAAAATATATTCAGTTTGCAACCTGATGGAGGTCAGTATAGATGGACTAATAGAACAAGTCCCACACACTGCTAGAAGCCCAAATATTTTTTCAGAGGTACTGTAGATGCAGATAAAAATTAGTTTTAATTTGCAACCTGATGGAGGTCAGTATAGATGGACTAATAGAATGATGCTATGCCCAAAAGATTTTACTTCACTAGGTGCAGTAAAAAAATTGGTATTCTATACACAGGTGGTATATCTTGCAACACAGATAGGCTACTCCACTGACTAACACACTCTGCAATAGGCCAAAAAGGATTAGCTTTGCTAGATTCAGCCAAATGCTGTGAAAAAAACTTGCACAGCACTGGCACAGACCTGCCTGGCAAAAACTGATAGGAACTCATGTAACCTAGTCCTGAAAAGGACTGCAATTACAATTAGTCTTTACTCCCACAACCGATCTATTTAAGAGCACAGACCTCCCTGATAAAAGTCGTAGGAAATGCTGTAACCTAGTCCTTAAAAGGACTGCAATCACAACTATTCCCTACTCCCAAGCTATCTGTATATTTGTGCGAAAATTGGCTTGAAATTAACAAGGTATAGCGCACACAGCAACAGCGGTGCCGTCTAACACGCAGCTGCAGCAGTGAGAAAATGGTGGCGACGGGGAAAATGGCTTGGTCTTATAGGGCAAGGACATGTGACATACACTGCCAATGACACATGCCCTTGCTTGTGTGAAAAAAAGCACTTCGCTCCGTGTGTGCGCTGCTGATAGGCTGACAGATTGCACCTCCCCACTGTAAATGCGGGAAAGAGAAAAAAAAATGGAGATCTTCATTGTTCCTGCAGAGATCCATCCCCTGCCCCTCCCCCCACCCCGCTGTACACTCAAACTGCGTATTAACATTAATTTTCATCATTACTGAGAAAAAATCCAGTTATGATTTTGGTGCACGAACAGTTATCGAACATAACCTCGAACAGCCGAATTTTTCTCAAATTGTTCGTGTTCGCCGAACGGCTCGAACACCGCCCAAAACAGCTCGAATTTGAGATTGGCGAACAGTTCGAGTAGAACAACGCTCATCTCTAATCACCTCCTCGGCATCCCTATCTGGTTCCCAAGTGTGCTTTACTACAGAATCATCAACATCATCATCCCTGATTCAGCTTAGAGTTGTCTCTGTGTGGAAAAAGTCCTGAGATCTTTGCCCCCTGCCTCATTCCCACCTCAAGACTTGCCCTAGCTCAGCGTGCCCTAGCTTTGCCCTACTACCGCTGCCAAAGCCCCTATCACCACAGCTCACAGAGCCAGAAACACAGCTAGGAGTTTGAATCATGCTTTCCGTCTCCTCCGGCCTTATGTTATCTCAATACGAATGCAAAAAAAATTAGAGAAAAAAACAATACAAGTAACAATGTGAAGGAAGAGAGTATGGCGCTAGTAGGTTAGCCCACCTAATCTGCAGCTGGTAATAGCAGCAACCATAAACTGCTGGGTTGAAAGAACAAATTAAACCTGATTTAACCTGCACTGATTAAGTGGGGCTCGATATAGAATCGGGAATCAAGAAGCAGAGTGAAATAAGAAATAAATATAGTTTATTAAACAATTCTTAAAATGTTCAGGATTGAAAAAAGGATATCTTAGATGTCAATTTCCTTTTGTGGAAGGTCCATTACACCTTGGTTAAGAAAGTTCCTATTGTTTGAGATAATTCTCCTAGGGAATGTTGAAAGTTTGCCCACTATTTGGATGCTTTTCTTCTGTGGAGAAGAAGGTAAATATAATTGAACTAGCTATTGAACCCGTTCTCCGCCCGGGTGGCGAGCATTTTTATTGGTATATGTTCTCACATGCTGGTATGTGCTGCCCCCATCCTGTCCCCACCATCCAATCCCGGTATGCGTGGCTCCCCTCATCCCCGATTCCGGTATGCGTGGCTCCCCTCATCCCCGATCCCTGTATGCGTGGCTCCCCTCATCACCGATCCCGGTATGCGTGGCTCTCCACATCCCCGATCCCGGTATGCGTGGCTCCCCTCATCCCCGATCCCGGTATGCGTGGCTCCCCTCATCCCCATTTCCGGTATGCGTGGCTCCCCTCATCCCCATTTCCGGTATGCGTGGCTCTCCTCATCCCCATTTCCGGTATGCGTGGCTCCCGTTATCCCCATTTCCGGTATGCGTGGCTCCCCTCATCCCCATTTCCGGTATGCGTGGCTCCATTCATCCCCATTTCCTGTATGCGTGGCTCCCCTTATCCCCATTTCCGGTATGCGTGGCTCCCCCCCTCTTCCCCTTTTCCGGTATGCGTGGCCTCCTCAATCCCCCATTCCCGGTATGTGTGGCCTCCTCAATCCCCCATTCCTGGTATGTGTGGCCTCCTCAATCCCCCATTCCTGGTATGTGTGGCCTCCTCAATCCCCCATTCCTGGTATGTGTGGCCTCCTCAATCCCCCATTCCCGGTATGTGTGGCCTCCTCAATCCCCCATTCCTGGTATGTGTGGCCTCCTCAATCCCCCATTCCTGGTATGTGTGGCCTCCTCAATCCCCCAATCCTGGTATGTGTGGCCTCCTCAATCCCCCATTCCTGGTATGTGTGGCCTCCTCAATCCCCCATTCCTGGTATGTGTGGCCTCCTCAATCCCCCAATCCTGGTATGTGTGGCCTCCTCAACCCCCCATTCCTGGTATGTGTGGCCTCCTCAATCCCCCATTCCTGGTATGTGTGGCCTCCTTAACCCCCCATTCCTGGTATGTGTGGCCTCCTCAATCCCCCATTCCTGGTATGTGTGGCCTCCTCAATCCCCCATTCCTGGTATGTGTGGCCTCCTCAATCCCCCATTCCTGGTATGTGTGGCTTCCTCATCCCCCCAAACACTGCACACATAAAACAATAAACACTTATACTCACCTTCCTTCCTCACCTCTGCTCCAGCGCTGCGTCCTGTCTGCTGCAGCTCATGTCGGCATCTGAACAGCGCGCGCTCTCAGACACAGAGGTGAGCTGCTGCCGGCACATTCACTCCTCTCCACGCCGGGACTATGGGCGTGGAGAAGCGTGAATATGCTTTCTCTTTATTGGCAGCCACTGACAGCAGGAGCCGGGGCTCATCGCTCCTCCCTGGCCGCTACTAAAGAGAATGAATATTCCTTCTTCTCCACGCCCATGGGAGTGGCCTCAGAGGGAATATTCATGTCCCTTTAGCAGCGGGCACACGTGGTAGTGTGCTCCGCTCCTCCACTGCCGCAACCCGCTCCTCTGCCGCCGCCACCTCCTACTCACCTATCCTCCTCATTCCCACGCTGCTTGGGGCCCTCATGGGCCCCCTCCGGCCGCGGGTCCGGGCCCCATAGCAGTGGCTGTATTACCTGTAACGGCTGGATGCGGGTCTTCTGTCTGGAGCCAGACTACGCGTCACGCATGCGCAGTCTATCGAGGCTTTGGACAGAGACCTAATGCCAATCACAAAAAAATTTATAGTTTATAAAGTATACTGAACTTATAATATGAAATCCAAGCAGCTGGAGAATTAAGTAAATTAGTTGGCAGGGCAGCTTCATCAGGGAAAGATATTCTGACATCAAAGTTTTCCCTTGATAAGAGTGCTACTACCGCTGCCAAAGCCCGTGTCATCATAGCTAAGCATTTTAATCATGCCCTCTGTCTCCTCCGACCTCATGTCATCTGATTACAATTACTGACTGTTCTTCTGTTCCAATGTATCAACTGGACGAAGTTGTTCTGGTGAAGTATCTTCCTTTTCACCCAGGGTGCTGTGGCTTAAGGGACTTAGTGACTAGGGCAGAACAGAAACAGGTGTCATTGACAGACTCAAAATTCCATTATGTACAACATTAAATGTTGTGATGGCAGAATAGGTGGACTGAGCACAACACTGACTCAATCTGATGGTCTTCCTTTCAGGCAATATCATCTTGCTGTGATTGAGATGAGTGTTGTGACATATACAGTTGAAACCAGAAGTTTACATACACTATATAAAAAGACACATATGCATGTTTTTCTCAATATCTGACATGAAATCAAAATAAACCTTTCCCGTTTTAGGTCAATTAGGATTACAATAATTTTTAATATTTGCCAAATGCCAGAATAATTAGAGAGAGAATGTTTAAGGCATATTTATTACTTACTACAAAGTCAAAAGTTTACATACACTAAGATTACTATGCCTTTAAACAATTCTGGACTGTCCATATGATTATGTTGTGTGTTTGTAAGCTTCTGATAGGTTTTTTGGTAACATCTGAGTTAATTAGAGACACACCTGTAGATGCATTTAAATGCACACCTGAAAAACACCTTTTCTGTCACACCAACACATCCTTTGCCTGTGTCACCTTTCGTTCACCATACATTTTGTACACAAGTGCAACATTTCCAAAAATAGTTTAAGCACACATCAACCCTAGAAAAATATGGAATTAACCAGAAATGCTAGATATGGTGATAGAGTGTACAAACAATTTTTTTTCACAAATTTAAGAATTTCCTTGCCTCTAAAATAGTTTAAAAAAAGTAGGCAAGTTTGGTATTGCAATCATCAAATTTAGCTAGAGATTCATGTTGCCAGATCATTTTTATCACACATATAACACTGTAAAAAGAAAACTAAAAAAAAATGGCAAAGTTGTGCTGTTTTTGAAATTTCAACACACTTGGAATTTTTCTAGTATTTCCCAGTATTATGTGAAAAATACAATGTGCATCGGGATTTAAGGGTCGCTGGATCCCTGCGTTTTTACTATGTCACCATTTTATCTCTTGCTTATACCTGACAGCTGATTGCAACTTTCTGATTATGTTTATGTTGTAGACGTGTGAACTTGTAGTTTTGAGGGTGGCATACTTGGTGCCAGGGTCACATTTTTTAACCCCTTTAACCCCGAGGGTGGTTTGCACGTTAATGACCAGGTCAATTTTTACAATTCTGACCACTGTTACTGTATGGGGTAAGAACTCTGGAATGCGGGATGTTCGGCGAGCACCGAGCATTTCCGGGTTACTCGGGCGGGAGCTCGGGTCTCCCCCTGCATGTTTGGCGCTCTTTACAGAGCCAATGAACATGCAGGGATTGCCAGCCAGTCGCTGTAATGCCGGAGCCATGTTGGTTGTGAGCATTACAGTGATTGGCTGGCCGCACAGCGTCACCTCGAGTATTTAAAACCGGGCGCCGCCATCTTGGACACAGTCGCTCCGGATCACACAGTGTAGGGACAGCGTTGCTGATTTAGGGAGAGATATAAACTGCGAAATAGTTAGTGTAGGGTCTGTAAAGGCTGCCAGATCAAACAAACAGTCCTTCTCAGGACTAATATCCATCCCAGATATCAGGCAGGCAGGCTGTGAAGGAGACGCAGTGTTTATACCAGAAAACGCTGCATTACAGTCCTGTGTGCTGCTCCTGTTGCTGAAATAGCTGGACTTAGCTCCATGTCTCAGGGGACAGGAAAAATACTTTTTTTTTCATCTAAATCCTCTTTTTTTTTCCTCCTTCACACTGTACAAATACCCGTCTTATTTTCAGACACAAATATATCTGTTGAAAATAGTCAGGTGTAGGCTAGAAAAACAGAAGTGTTGTTTTGCACTTCCACGGTTCAAACCTCTGTATTATCCACTTTTGGGCCATTTGTATATAAAAAAAAAAAAGTTTCAGTGTGTTGCTCACTGTTCAGCCGCAAATATATCTATTTAAAAACGTCTGGTATACCCCAGTAAACAATAAGTGTGGTTTTGCCATCCCACGGTAAAAAATCTCTATTATTCCGGTTTTGGTATATTTTCCGGAAAGAAAAACAGTAGTGTCTCCTGACTGTTGTGACACAAAAATATATCTGTTGAAAATAGTCAGGTGTAGGCTCGACAAATCCCAGTGTGGTTTTGCAGTTCCACGGGTTAAATCTCTGTACTATCCAGTTTTGGGCCTTTGGTATCTAAAAAAACACAGTTTGAGTGTGTCGCTCACTATTCAGCCGCAAATCTATATATTTAAAAAAGTCTGGTATACCCCAGTGAACAATAACTGTAGTTTTGCCATCCCACGGTAAAAAACCTCTATTATTCAGGTTTTAGTATATTTCCATAAAGAAAAACAGTAGTGTCTCCTGACTGTTGTGACACAAAAATATATCTGTTGAAAATAGTCAGGTGTAGGCTAGAGAAACAGAAGTGTTTTTTTGCACTTCCACGGTTCAAACCTCTGTATTATCCACTTTTGGGCCATTTGTATCTAAAAAAAAACAGTTTGAGTGTGTCGCTCACTGTTCAGCCGCAAATATATCTATTTAAAAAAGTCTGGTATACCCCAGTAAACAATAACTGTGGTTTTGCCATCCCACAGTAAAAAATCTCTATTATTCCGGTTTTGGTATATTTTCCGTAAAGAAAAACAGTAGTGTCTCCTAACTGTTGTGACACAAAAATATATCTGTTGAAAATAGTCTGGTGTAGGCTCGACAAATCCCAGTGTGGTTTTGCAGTTCCACGGGTCAAATCTCTGTACTACCCAGTTTTGGGCCTTTGGTATCTAAAAAAAAACAGTTTGAGTGTGTCGCTCACTGTTCAGCCGCAAATCTATATATTTAAAAAAGTCTAGTATACCCCAGTAAACAATAACTGTGGTTTTGCCATCCCACGGTAAAAAATCTCTATTATTCAGGTTTTGGTATATTTTCCATAAAGAAAAACAGTAGTGTCTCCTGACTGTTGTGACACAAAAATATATCTGTTGAAAATAGTCTGGTGTAGGCTCGACAAATCCCAGTGTGGTTTTGCAGTTCCACGGGTCACATCTCTGTGCTATCCAGTTTTGGGCCTTTGGTATCTAAAAAAATACCAGTTTGAGTATGTCGCTCACTGTTCAGCCGCAAATCTATATATTTAAAAAAGTCTGGTATACCCCAGTAAACAATAACTGTGGTTTTGCCATCCCACGGTAAAAAATCTCTATTATTCAGGTTTTGGTATATTTTCCGTAAAGAAAAACAGTAGTGTCTCCTGACTGTTGTGACACAAAAATATATCTGTTGAAAATAGTCTGGTGTAGGCCCGACAAATCCCAGGGTGGTTTTGTATTTCCACGGGTCAAATCTCTGTACTATCCAGTTTTCGGCCTTTGGTATCTAAAAAAACACAGTTTGAGTGTGTCGCTCACTGTTCAGCCGCAAATCTATATATTTAAAAAAGTCTGGTATACCCCAGTAAACAATAACTGTGGTTTTGCTATCCCACGGTAAAAAATCTCTATTATTCAGGTTTTGGCATATTTTCCGTAAAGAAAAACAGTAGTGTCTCCTGACTGTTGTGACACAAAAATATATCTGTTGAAAATAGTCAGGTGTAGGCTAGAGAAACAGAAGTGTTCTTTTGCACTTCCACGGTTCAAACCTCTGTATTATCCACTTTTGGGCCATTTGTATCTAAAAAAAAAACAGGTTGAATGTGTCGCTCACTGTTCAGCCGCAAATATATCTATTTAAAAAAGTCTCATATACCCCAGTAAACAATAACTGTGGTTTTGCCATCCTACTGTAAAAAATCTCTATTATTCCAGTTTTGGTATATTTTCTGTAAAGAAAAACAGTAGTGTCTCCTAACTGTTGTGACACAAAAATATATCTGTTGAAAATAGTCTGGTGCAGGCTCGACAAACCCCAGTGTGGTTTTGCAGTTCCATGGGTCAAATCTCTGTACTACCCAGTTTTGGGCCTTTGGTATCTAAAAAAAAACTGTTTGAGTGTGTCGCTCACTGTTCAGCCGCAAATCTATATATTTAAAAAAGTCTGGTATACCCCAGTAAACAATAACTGTGGTTTTGTCATCCCACGGTAAAAAATCTCTATTATTCAGGTTTTGGTATATTTTCCGTAAAGAAAAACAGTAGTGTCTCCTGACTGTTGTGACACAAAAATATATCTGTTGAAAATAGTCAGGTGTAGGCCCGACAAATCCCAGGGTGGTTTTGTATTTCCACGGGTCAAATCTCTGTACTATCCAGTTTTCGGCCTTTGGTATCTTAAAAAACACAGTTTGAGTGTGTCGCTCACTGATCAGCCGCAAATCTATATATTTAAAAAAGTCTGGTATACCCCAGTAAACAATAACTGTGGTTTTGCCATCCCACGGTAAAAAATCTCTATTATTCAGGTTTTGGTATATTTTCCATAAAGAAAAACAGTAGTGTCTCCTGACTGTTGTGACACAAAAATATATCTGTTGAAAATAGTCAGGTGTAGGCTAGAGAAACAGAAGAGTTTTTTTGCACTTCCACGGTTCAAACCTCTGTATTATCCACTTTTGGGCCATTTGTATCTAAAAAAAAAAACAGTTTGAGTGTGTCGCTCACTGTTCAGCCGCAAATATATCTATTTAAAAAATTCTCGTATACCCCAGTAAACAACAACTGTGGTTTTGCCATCCCACAGTAAAAAATCTCTATTATTCCGGTTTTTGGTATATTTTCCGTAAAGAAAAACAGTAGTGTCTCCTAACTGTTGTGACACAAAAATATATCTGTTGAAAATAGTCTGGTGTAGGCTCAACAAATCCCAGTGAGGTTTTGCAGTTCCACGGGTCAAATCTCTGTACTATCCAGTTTTGGGCCTTTGGTATCTAAAAAAAAAAAAAAAGTTTGAGTGTGTCGCTCACTGTTCAGCCGCAAATCTATATATTTAAAAAAGTCTGGCATACCCCAGTAAACAATAACTGTGGTTTTGCCATCCCACGCTAAAAAATCTCTATTATTCAGGTTTTGATATAGTTTCCGTAAAGAAAAACAGTAGTGTCTCCTGACTGTTGTGACGCAAAAATATATCTGTTGAAAATAGTCAGGTGTAGGCTGGAGAAACAGAAGTGTTTTTTTGCACTTCCACGGTTCAAACCTCTGTATTATCCACTTTTGGGCCATTTGTATCTAAAAAAAAAACAGTTTTAGTGTGTCGCTCACTGTTCAACCGCAAATATATCTATTTAAAAACGTCTGGTATACCCCAGTAAACAATAAGTGTGGTTTTGCCATCCCACGGTAAAAAATCTCTATTATTCCGGTTTTGGTATATTTTCCGGAAAGAAAAACAGTAGTGTCTCCTGACTGTTGTGACACAAAAATATATCTGTTGAAAATAGTCTGGTGTAGGCCCGACAAACCCCAGTGTGGTTTTGCAGTTCCATGGGTCAAATCTTTGTACTATCCAGTTTTGGGTCTTTGGTATCTAAAAAAACACAGTTTGAGTGTGTCGCTTACTGTTCAGCAGCAAATCTATATATTTAAAAAAGTCTGGTATACCCCAGTAAGCAATAACTGTGGTTTTGCCATCCCACGGTAAAAAATCTCTATTATTCAGGTTTTGGTATATTTTCCGTAAAGAAAAACAGTAGTGTCTCCTGACTGTTGTGACACAAAAATATATCTGTTGAAAATAGTCAGGTGTAGGCTAGAGAAACAGAAGAGTTTTTTTGCACTTCCACGGTTCAAACCTCTGTATTATCCACTTTTGGGCCATTTGTATCTAAAAAAAAAAACAGTTTGAGTGTGTCGCTCACTGTTCAGCCGCAAATATACCTATTTAAAAAAGTCTCGTATACCCCAGTAAACAACAACTGTGGTTTTGCCATCCCACAGTAAAAAATCTCTATTATTCCGGTTTTTGGTATATTTTCCGTAAAGAAAAACAGTAGTGTCTCCTAACTGTTGTGACACAAAAATATATCTGTTGAAAATAGTTTGGTGTAGGCTCAACAAATCCCAGTGAGGTTTTGCAATTCCACGGGTCAAATCTCTGTACTATCCAGTTTTGGGCCTTTGGTATCTAAAAAAAAAAACAGTTTGAGTGTGTCGCTGACTGTTCAGCCGCAAATCTATATATTTAAAAAAGTCTGGCATACCCCAGTAAACAATAACTGTGGTTTTGCCATCCCACGCTAAAAAATCTCTATTATTCAGGTTTTGATATAGTTTCCGTAAAGAAAAACAGTAGTGTCTCCTGACTGTTGTGACACAAAAATATATCTGTTGAATATAGTCTGGTGTAGGCTCGACAAATCCCAGTGAGGTTTTGCAGTTCCATGGGTCAAAGCTCTGTACTACCCAGTTTTGGGCCTTTGGTATCTAAAAAAAAAACAGTTTGAGTGTGTCGCTCACTGTTCAGCCGCAAATATATCTATTTAAAAACGTCTGGTATACCCCAGTAAACAATAAGTGTGGTTTTGCCATCCCACGGTAAAAAATCTCTATTGTTCAGGTTTTGGTATATTTTCCGTAAAGAAAAACAGTAGTGTCTCCTGACTGTTGTGACGCAAAAATATATCTGTTGAAAATAGTCAGGTGTAGGCTGGAGAAACAGAAGTGTTTTTTTGCACTTCCACGGTTCAAGCCTCTGTATTATCCACTTTTGGGCCTTTGGTATCTAAAAAAAAAACAGTTTGAGTGTGTCGCTCACTGTTCAGCCGCAAATATATCTATTTAAAAAAGTCTGGTATACCCCAGTAAACAATAACTGTGGTTTTGTCATCCCATGGTAAAAAATCTCTATTGTTCAGGTTTTGGTATATTTTCCGTAAAGAAAAACAGTAGTGTCTCCTGACTGTTGTGACGCAAAAATATATCTGTTGAAAATAGTCAGGTGTAGGCTGTAGAAACAGAAGTGTTTTTTTGCACTTCCACTGTTCAAACCTCTGTATTATCCACTTTTGGGCCATTTGTATCGAAAAAAAAAACAGTTTGAGTGTGTCGCTCACTGTTCAGCCGCAAATATATCTATTTAAAAACGTCTGGTATACCCCAGTAAACAATAAGTGTGGTTTTGCCATCCCACGGTAAAAAATCTCTATTATTCCGGTTTTGGTATATTTTCCGGAAAGAAAAACAGTAGTGTCTCCTGACTGTTGTGACACAAAAATATATCTGTTGAAAATAGTCTGGTGTAGGCCCGACAAATCCCAGTGTGGTTTTGCAGTTCCATGGGTCAAATCTTTGTACTATCCAGTTTTGGGTCTTTGGTATCTAAAAAAACACAGTTTGAGTGTGTCGCTTACTGTTCAGCAGCAAATCTATATATTTAAAAAAGTCTGGTATACCCCAGTAAGCAATAACTGTGGTTTTGCCATCCCACGGTAAAAAATCTCTATTATTCAGGTTTTGGTATATTTTCCGTAAAGAAAAACAGTAGTGTCTCCTGACTGTTGTGACACAAAAATATATCTGTTGAAAATACTCAGGTGTAGGCTCGACAAATCCCAGTGTGGTTTTGCAGTTCCACGGGTCAAATCTCTGTACTATCCAGTTTTGGGCCTTTGGTATCTAAAAAAACACAGTTTGAGTGTGTCGCTCACTATTCAGCCGCAAATCTATATATTTAAAAAAGTCTGGTATACCCCAGTGAACAATAACTGTAGTTTTGCCATCCCACGGTAAAAAATCTCTATTATTCAGGTTTTAGTATATTTTCCGTAAAGAAAAACAGTAGTGTCTCCTGACTGTTTTGACACAAAAATATATCTGTTGAAAATAGTCAGGTGTAGGCTCGACAAATCCCAGTGTGGTTTTGCAGTTCCACGGGTCACATCTCTGTGCTATCCAGTTTTGGGCCTTTGGTATCTAAAAAAATACCAGTTTGAGTATGTCGCTCACTGTTCAGCCGCAAATCTATATATTTAAAAAAGTCTGGTATACCCCAGTAAACAATAACTGTGGTTTTGCCATCCCACGGTAAAAAATCTCTATTATTCAGGTTTTGGTATATTTTCCGTAAAGAAAAACAGTAGTGTCTCCTGACTGTTGTGACACAAAAATATATCTGTTGAAAATAGTCAGATGTAGGCTCGACAAATCCCAGTGTGGTTTTGCAGTTCCACGGGTCAAATCTCTGTACTATCCAGTTTTGGGCCTTTGGTATCTAAAAAAACACAGTTTGAGTGTGTCGCTCACTATTCAGCCGCAAATCTATATATTTAAAAAAGTCTGGTATACCCCAGTGAACAATAACTGTAGTTTTGCCATCCCACGGTAAAAAATCTCTATTATTCAGGTTTTAGTATATTTTCCGTAAAGAAAAACAGTAGTGTCTCCTGACTGTTTTGACACAAAAATATATCTGTTGAAAATAGTCAGGTGTAGGCTCGACAAATCCCAGTGTGGTTTTGCAGTTCCACGGGTCACATCTCTGTGCTATCCAGTTTTGGGCCTTTGGTATCTAAAAAAATACCAGTTTGAGTATGTCGCTCACTGTTCAGCCGCAAATCTATATATTTAAAAAAGTCTGGTATACCCCAGTAAACAATAACTGTGGTTTTGCCATCCCACGGTAAAAGATCTCTATTATTCAGGTTTTGGTATATTTTCCGTAAAGAAAAACAGTAGTGTCTCCTGACTGTTGTGACACAAAAATATATCTGTTGAAAATAGTCTGGGGTAGGCTCGACAAATCCCAGTGTGGTTTTGCAGTTCCACGAGTCAAATCTCTTTACTATCCAGTTTTGTGCCTTTGGTATCTAAAAAAACAGTTTGAGTGTGTCGCTCGCTGCTCAGACGCAAATCTATATATTTAAAAAAGTCTGGTATACCCCAGTAAACAATAACTGTGGTTTTGCCATCCCACGGTAAAATATCTCTATTATTCAGGTTTTGGTATATTTTCCATAAAGAAAAACAGTATTGTCTCCTGACTGTTGTGACACAAAAATATATCTGTTGAAAATAGTCTGGTGTAGGCCCGACAAATCCCAGGGTGGTTTTGTATTTCCACGGGTCAAATCTCTGTACTATCCAGTTTTCGGCCTTTGGTATCTAAAAAAACACAGTTTGAGTGTGTCGCTCACTGTTCAGCCGCAAATCTATATATTTAAAAAAGTCTGGTATACCCCAGTAAACAATAACTGTGGTTTTGCTATCCCACGGTAAAAAATCTCTATTATTCAGGTTTTGGCATATTTTCCGTAAAGAACAACAGTACTGTCTCCTGACTGTTGTGACACAAAAATATATCTGTTGAAAATAGTCAGATGTAGGCTAGAGAAACAGAAGTGTTTTTTTGCACTTCCACGGTTCAAACCTCTGTATTATCCACTTTTGGGCCATTTGTATCTAAAAAAAAAACAGTTTGAGTGTGTCGCTCACTGTTCAGCCGCAACTATATCTATTTAAAAAAGTCTCATATACCCCAGTAAACAATAACTGTGGTTTTGCCATCCTACTGTAAAAAATCTCTATTATTCCAGTTTTGGTATATTTTCTGTAAAGAAAAACAGTAGTGTCTCCTAACTGTTGTGACACAAAAATATATCTGTTGAAAATAGTTTGGTGTAGGCTCAACAAATCCCAGTGAGGTTTTGCAATTCCACGGGTCAAATCTCTGTACTATCCAGTTTTGGGCCTTTGGTATCTAAAAAAAAAACCAGTTTGAGTGTGTCGCTCACTGTTCAGCCGCAAATCTATATATTTAAAAAAGTCTGGCATACCCCAGTAAACAATAACTGTGGTTTTGCCATCCCACGCTAAAAAATCTCTATTATTCAGGTTTTGATATAGTTTCCGTAAAGAAAAACAGTAGTGTCTCCTGACTGTTGTGACACAAAAATATATCTGTTGAATATAGTCTGGTGTAGGCTCGACAAATCCCAGTGAGGTTTTGCAGTTCCATGGGTCAAATCTCTGTACTACCCAGTTTTGGGCCTTTGGTATCTAAAAAAAAAACAGTTTGAGTGTGTCGCTCACTGTTCAGCCGCAAATATATCTATTTTAAAACGTCTGGTATACCCCAGTAAACAATAAGTGTGGTTTTGCCATCCCACGGTAAAAAATCTCTATTGTTCAGGTTTTGGTATATTTTCCGTAAAGAAAAACAGTAGTGTCTCCTGACTGTTGTGACGCAAAAATATATCTGTTGAAAATAGTCAGGTGTAGGCTGCAGAAACAGAAGTGTTTTTTTGCACTTCCACGGTTCAAGCCTCTGTATTATCCACTTTTGGGCCTTTGGTATCTAAAAAAAAAACAGTTTGAGTGTGTCGCTCACTGTTCAGCCGCAAATATATCTATTTAAAAAAGTCTGGTATACCCCAGTAAACAATAACTGTGGTTTTGTCATCCCATGGTAAAAAATCTCTATTGTTCAGGTTTTGGTATATTTTCCGTAAAGAAAAACAGTAGTGTCTCCTGACTGTTGTGACGCAAAAATATATCTGTTGAAAATAGTCAGGTGTAGGCTGGAGAAACAGAAGTGTTTTTTTGCACTTCCACGGTTCAAGCCTCTGTATTATCCACTTTTGGGCCTTTGGTATCTAAAAAAAAAACAGTTTGAGTGTGTCGCTCACTGTTCAGCCGCAAATATATCTATTTAAAAAAGTCTGGTATACCCCAGTAAACAATAACTGTGGTTTTGTCATCCCATGGTAAAAAATCTCTATTGTTCAGGTTTTGGTATATTTTCCGTAAAGAAAAACAGTAGTGTCTCCTGACTGTTGTGACGCAAAAATATATCTGTTGAAAATAGTCAGGTGTAGGCTGGAGAAACAGAAGTGTTTTTTTGCACTTCCACTGTTCAAACCTCTGTATTATCCACTTTTGGGCCATTTGTATCGAAAAAAAAAACAGTTTGAGTGTGTCGCTCACTGTTCAGCCGCAAATATATCTATTTAAAAACGTCTGGTATACCCCAGTAAACAATAAGTGTGGTTTTGCCATCCCACGGTAAAAAATCTCTATTATTCCGGTTTTGGTATATTTTCCGGAAAGAAAAACAGTAGTGTCTCCTGACTGTTGTGACACAAAAATATATCTGTTGAAAATAGTCTGGTGTAGGCCCGACAAATCCCAGTGTGGTTTTGCAGTTCCATGGGTCAAATCTTTGTACTATCCAGTTTTGGGTCTTTGGTATCTAAAAAAACACAGTTTGAGTGTGTCGCTTACTGTTCAGCAGCAAATCTATATATTTAAAAAAGTCTGGTATACCCCAGTAAGCAATAACTGTGGTTTTGCCATCCCACGGTAAAAAATCTCTATTATTCAGGTTTTGGTATATTTTCCGTAAAGAAAAACAGTAGTGTCTCCTGACTGTTGTGACACAAAAATATATCTGTTGAAAATAGTCAGGTGTAGGCTCGACAAATCCCAGTGTGGTTTTGCAGTTCCACGGGTCAAATCTCTGTACTATCCAGTTTTGGGCCTTTGGTATCTAAAAAAACACAGTTTGAGTGTGTCGCTCACTATTCAGCCGCAAATCTATATATTTAAAAAAGTCTGGTATACCCCAGTGAACAATAACTGTAGTTTTGCCATCCCACGGTAAAAAATCTCTATTATTCAGGTTTTAGTATATTTTCCGTAAAGAAAAACAGTAGTGTCTCCTGACTGTTTTGACACAAAAATATATCTGTTGAAAATAGTCAGGTGTAGGCTCGACAAATCCCAGTGTGGTTTTGCAGTTCCACGGGTCACATCTCTGTGCTATCCAGTTTTGGGCCTTTGGTATCTAAAAAAATACCAGTTTGAGTATGTCGCTCACTGTTCAGCCGCAAATCTATATATTTAAAAAAGTCTGGTATACCCCAGTAAACAATAACTGTGGTTTTGCCATCCCACGGTAAAAAATCTCTATTATTCAGGTTTTGGTATATTTTCCGTAAAGAAAAACAGTAGTGTCTCCTGACTGTTGTGACACAAAAATATATCTGTTGAAAATAGTCAGATGTAGGCTCGACAAATCCCAGTGTGGTTTTGCAGTTCCACGGGTCAAATCTCTGTACTATCCAGTTTTGGGCCTTTGGTATCTAAAAAAACACAGTTTGAGTGTGTCGCTCACTATTCAGCCGCAAATCTATATATTTAAAAAAGTCTGGTATACCCCAGTGAACAATAACTGTAGTTTTGCCATCCCACGGTAAAAAATCTCTATTATTCAGGTTTTAGTATATTTTCCGTAAAGAAAAACAGTAGTGTCTCCTGACTGTTTTGACACAAAAATATATCTGTTGAAAATAGTCAGGTGTAGGCTCGACAAATCCCAGTGTGGTTTTGCAGTTCCACGGGTCACATCTCTGTGCTATCCAGTTTTGGGCCTTTGGTATCTAAAAAAATACCAGTTTGAGTATGTCGCTCACTGTTCAGCCGCAAATCTATATATTTAAAAAAGTCTGGTATACCCCAGTAAACAATAACTGTGGTTTTGCCATCCCACGGTAAAAGATCTCTATTATTCAGGTTTTGGTATATTTTCCGTAAAGAAAAACAGTAGTGTCTCCTGACTGTTGTGACACAAAAATATATCTGTTGAAAATAGTCTGGGGTAGGCTCGACAAATCCCAGTGTGGTTTTGCAGTTCCACGAGTCAAATCTCTTTACTATCCAGTTTTGTGCCTTTGGTATCTAAAAAAACAGTTTGAGTGTGTCGCTCGCTGCTCAGACGCAAATCTATATATTTAAAAAAGTCTGGTATACCCCAGTAAACAATAACTGTGGTTTTGCCATCCCACGGTAAAATATCTCTATTATTCAGGTTTTGGTATATTTTCCATAAAGAAAAACAGTATTGTCTCCTGACTGTTGTGACACAAAAATATATCTGTTGAAAATAGTCTGGTGTAGGCCCGACAAATCCCAGGGTGGTTTTGTATTTCCACGGGTCAAATCTCTGTACTATCCAGTTTTCGGCCTTTGGTATCTAAAAAAACACAGTTTGAGTGTGTCGCTCACTGTTCAGCCGCAAATCTATATATTTAAAAAAGTCTGGTATACCCCAGTAAACAATAACTGTGGTTTTGCTATCCCACGGTAAAAAATCTCTATTATTCAGGTTTTGGCATATTTTCCGTAAAGAACAACAGTACTGTCTCCTGACTGTTGTGACACAAAAATATATCTGTTGAAAATAGTCAGGTGTAGGCTAGAGAAACAGAAGTGTTTTTTTGCACTTCCACGGTTCAAACCTCTGTATTATCCACTTTTGGGCCATTTGTATCTAAAAAAAAAACAGTTTGAGTGTGTCGCTCACTGTTCAGCCGCAACTATATCTATTTAAAAAAGTCTCATATACCCGAGTAAACAATAACTGTGGTTTTGCCATCCTACTGTAAAAAATCTCTATTATTCCAGTTTTGGTATATTTTCTGTAAAGAAAAACAGTAGTGTCTCCTAACTGTTGTGACACAAAAATATATCTGTTGAAAATAGTCTGGTGTAGGCTCGACAAATCCCAGTGTGGTTTTGCAGTTCCACGGGTCAAATCTCTGTACTACCCAGTTTTGGGCCTTTGGTATCTAAAAAAAAACTGTTTGAGTGTGTCGCTCACTGTTCAGCCGCAAATCTATATATTTAAAAAAGTCTGGTATACCCCAGTAAACAATAACTGTGGTTTTGTCATCCCACGGTAAAAAATCTCTATTATTCAGGTTTTGGTATATTTTCCGTAAAGAAAAACAGTAGTGTCTCCTGACTGTTGTGACACAAAAATATATCTGTTGAAAATAGTCAGGTGTAGGCTCGACAAATCCCAGTGTGGTTTTGCAGTTCCATGGGTCAAATCTCTGTACTATCCAGTTTTGGGCCTTTGGTATCTAAAAAAAAAACAGTTTGAGTGTGTCGCTCACTGTTCAGCCGCAAATCTATATATTTAAAAATGTCTGGTATACCCCAGTAAACAATAACTGTGGTTTTGCCATCCCACGGAAAAAAATCTCTATTATTCAGGTTTTGGTATATTTTCCATAAAGAAGAACAGTAGTGTCTCCTGACTGTTGTGACACAAAAATATATCTGTTGAAAATAGTCTGGTGTAGGCCCGACAAATCCCAGTGTGGTTTTGAATTTCCACGGGTGAAATCTCTGTACAATCCAGTTTTGGGCCTTTGGTATCTTAAAAAACACAGTTTGAGTGTGTCGCTCACTGATCAGCTGCAAATCTATATATTTAAAAAAGTTTGGTATACCCCAGTAAACAATAACTGTGGTTTTGCCATCCCACGGTAAAAAATCTCTATTATTCAGGTTTTGGTATATTTTCCATAAAGAAAAACAGTAGTGTCTCCTGACTGTTGTGACACAAAAATATATCTGTTGAAAATAGTCAGGAGTAGGCTAGAGAAACAGAAGAGTTTTTTTGCACTTCCACGGTTCAAACCTCTCTATTATCCACTTTTGGGCCATTTGTATCTAAAAAAAAAACAGTTTGAGTGTGTCGCTCACTGTTCAGCCGCAAATATATCTATTTAAAAAAGTCTTGTATACCCCAGTAAACAACAACTGTGGTTTTGCCATCCCACAGTAAAAAATCTCTATTATTCCGGTTTTTGGTATATTTTCCGTAAAGAAAAACAGTAGTGTCTCCTAACTGTTGTGACACAAAAATATATCTGTTGAAAATAGTCTGGTGTAGGCTCAACAAATCCCAGTGAGGTTTTGCAGTTCCACGGGTCAAATCTCTGTACTATCCAGTTTTGGGCCTTTGGTATCTAAAAAAAAAAAACAGTTTGAGTGTGTCGCTCACTGTTCAGACGCAAATCTATATATTTAAAAAAGTCTGGCATACCCCAGTAAACAATAAGTGTGGTTTTGCCATCCCACGCTAAAAAATCTCTATTATTCAGGTTTTGATATAGTTTCCGTAAAGAAAAACAGTAGTGTCTCCTGACTGTTATGACACAAAAATATATCTGTTGAATATAGTCTGGTGTAGGCTCGACAAATCCCAGTGAGGTTTTGCAGTTCCATGGGTCAAATCTCTGTACTACCCAGTTTTGGGCCTTTGGTATCTAAAAAAAAACAGTTTGAGTGTGTCGCTCACTGTTCAGCCGCAAATATATCTATTTAAAAAAGTCTGGTATACCCCAGTAAACAATAACTGTGGTTTTGTCATCCCACAGTAAAAAATCTCTATTGTTCAGGTTTTGGTACATTTTCCGTAAAGAAAAACAGTAGAGTCTCCTGACTGTTGTGACGCAAAAATATATCGGTTGAAAATAGTCAGGTGTAGACTGGAGAAACAGAAGTGTTTTTTTGCACTTCCACGGTTCAAACCTCTGTATTATCCACTTTTGGGCCTTTGGTATCTAAAAAAAAAACAGTTTGAGTGTGTCGCTCACTGTTCAGCCGCAAATATATCTATTTAAAAAAGTCTGGTATACCCCAGTAAACAATAACTGTGGTTTTGTCATCCCACGGCAAAAAATCTCTATTGTTCAGGTTTTGGTATATTTTCCGTAAAGAAAAACAGTAGTGTCTCCTGACTGTTGTGACGCAAAAATATATCTGTTGAAAATAGTCAGGTGTAGGCTGGAGAAACAGAAGTGTTTTTTGGCACTTCCACGGTTCAAACCTGTAGCGTCGGCGTCACTGCCCCCTGGTAGGCAGGGACGCCGTTCCCCTCACCTCTCCGCTTCGTGCCTGGCGGCTTCCTCCCGCTCTGCTGGCAGCGCGCGCTGCTTCCCGGGCACTGTGCTTAGGGCGAGCGCGCGCGCTCCCTCTCTCTTAAAGGGGCGGCGCGCGCCGTCCTAAGGAGTCCCCGGCCAATGGCCGAAGGACCTCTCCATATATAAGGCACCTCCTCCAAAATGGAGGTGCCCGAGCAATGTTGTTGCAAAGCCTTCACTCTGCTTCAGCCCTCAGGTCCCGTTACCAGTTACCTGCCAGTCACCTGCCAGATTCCTGCTAGTTACCTGCCAGTCTCCTGCCAGTTTCCTGCTTGTTACCTGCCAGTTTCCTGCCAGTTTCCTGCTTGTTACCTGACAGTCTCCTGCCAGTTTCCTGCTTGATACCTGCCTGATATCCGCTTACCTGCTTGCAAGCCTGCGGTCCGACGGTCTGCCTTCCGACACCTGTCAGTCTGTCTATGGACCAGCCTGCCCGCTCACCAGGGAGCGCTCACCTGCTACCTGCCTGCTAGCCTACATGGAGGCTCTGCCATCACTTGCCGTGACCACCTGCCTGTCCAGAGACTCTTGCCCGCTCACCTGGGAGCGCTCACCTGTTTCCTGCCTGCTAGCCTACCTGTAGGCTCTGCCGTCACTTGCCGTGACCACCTGCCTGTCCAGAGACTCTTGCCCACTCACCTGGGAGCGTCCACCTGCTACCTGCCTGCTAGCCTACCTGGAGGCTCTGCCGTCACTTGCCGTGACCACCTGCTTGTCCAGAGACTCTTGCCCGCTCACCTGGGAGCGTCCACCTGCTACCTGTCTGCTAGTCTACCTGGAGGTTCTGCCGTCACTTGCCGTGACCACCTGCCTGTCCAGAGACTCTCGCCCGCTCACCTGGGAGCGCTCACCAGCCACCTGTCTGCTGCCCTTTTACCCAGAGACTGTCCCTGTCACTTGCCGTGACTACCTGCCCTTCTACCCAGAGACTGTCCCTGTCACTTGCCGTGAGTACCTGCCCGTCTTCCCTGGGAGCCACCCGCTTCCTTACAAGGACTGCCCCCTTGTATAGTTGCTCAGAAGTTCCACCTCCCAGACCCGTTACAAAACCTCTGTATTATCCACTTTTCGGCCATTTGTATCTAAAAAAAAAAACAGTTTGAGTGTGTCGCTCACGGTTCAGCCACAAATATATGTATTTAAAAAAGTCTGGTATACCCCAGTAAACAATAACTGTGGTTTTGCCATCCCACAGTAAAAAATCTCTATTATTCAGGTTTTGGTATATTTTCCGTAAAGAAAAACAGTAGTGTCTCCTGACTGTTGTGACACAAAAATATATCTGTTGAAAATAGTCTGGTGTAGGCTCGACAAATCCCAGTGTGGTTTTGCAGTTCCACGGGTCAAATCTCTGTACTATCCAGTTTTGGGCCTTTGGTATCTAAAAAAAAAAACAGTTTGAGTGTGTCGCTCACTGTTCAGCCGCAAATCTATATATTTAAAAAAGTCTGGTATACCCCAGTAAGCAATAACTGTGGTTTTGCAATCCCACGGTTAAAAATCTCTATTATTCATGTTTTGGTATTTTTTATGTAAAGAAAAACAGTAATAGTTTCTCCCTGATTGTTCAGATTGCTTAAAAGAGTCGGGTGTAGGCCAGAGAAATAGAACTGTGGTTTTCCTCTTCCACGGTTCTAATCTACTTTTTATTACCCTTTTTCCATTGATAGTGCAAGTGTAAGCTATTTTACTTCCTTTATAATGGGCAAGGCGCGTGGCAAGGGACGTGGAAGTGGACGTTCTGGTGATGGTTCGTGCAGAGGACGGGGCCGTGGCCAAGGTGAAAATGTGCCACAACCAACAGCCACATCTTATCGCTCCCTCTTCTTGACCGAATTACTAGGGAAGCACAGAACAACACCAGTATTGAGAACTGATCAGTGTGAACAGGTTATTAATTGGATAGCAGATAATACTTCCAGTTACTTGGGCACCACCACCTCCGGTCTGTCTTCCACACGGTCAACTCTTAGTAGCCGTGAGTCTCGACAGAATACTCCTCCTCACCCTGATGCTCCTTCCTCCCACCATGCCGAGTGTCGTCAGACAGCAATTGATCCCACACTTGGACACTCTGAAGAGCTGTTCACTGGTCCATTTCCATATTTGTGCCCCTCGCCTGATACGCTTGAAGTGGTGGAAGAGGAGATCCCATGTAGCGATGCCCAAATATTTGAACAGCCACGGCCACAGGAAGTCGATGCTGGCAATTTGTCACAAGAGGTGGACGATGAAGAGACACAATTGCCAGGAAGTGAGGAGGAGCATCGTGGTGCGCAAGTGGAAGAGGAGGAGGCGGTGGATGATCTAGTAACTGACCCAACGTGGCAGGAGGACATGCAGAGTGAGGCCAGCAGCACACAGGGGGAAGGAGGCAGAGTACCCCAACAGGCAGGAAGAAGCAGTGTGGTGGCCGCAGACAGAAGGCGGACAACCGTTCCCCGTAACACCAATACGAGGGACGTTGCCAGTACAAGCGGTAGGTCTTCCAGAGTCTGGAATTTTTTTAAAGACTCTGCTGATAACCCCAAAAAGTCCATATGTTCCACCTGCCATGCCAGCATCAGTAATGGTGACAAAACTACGAGCCTGACCACCACCAGCATGATCAGGCACATGGCAGCTAAGCACCCGACTTTGTGGGGCGAAACCCAGGGTCCACGACCAGTGTCAGCGGGTGTCACTACTGCTTCTTCCACTGTTGTGCGTGCAATAGAACCCCCTGTTGTGTGTGCAAGGCAATCCCCTGTTCATACTGCATGTAAAGATGCCCCCTCCTCTCAGTCTTCATTTGTTATGGCAGTTTCTCAAGAAACAGCATCAACGTCCACGTCCACGTCCCACCGCAGCGTTCAATTGTCCATATCCCAGACCTTTGAATGAAAGAGGAAATTCGCAGCTAACGCCCCACAGGCCACAGTCCTAAATTCGCACATTTCACGACTGCTTGTGTTGGAAATGCTGCCTTTTAGGCTGGTGGAGACAGAATCCTTACGCAATCCTATGGCGGTGGCCGTCCCTCGGTACTCGGTCCCCAGCCGACACTATTTTGCCCGGTGTGCCATCCCCGCACTACACAAGCACGTGTCCCATAGCATCTGCTGTGCCCTCAACAACGCAGTTACTGGGAGAGTCCACCTGACAATGGACACGTGGACAAGTGCTTGTGGCCAGGGACGGTACATCTCTCTGACGGCACACTGGGTAAACATAGTGGAAACCGGGACCCAGTCGGACTTTGGGACGGAACACGTCCTCCCCACACCGAGGATTGCGGGCCCTATGTCAGTCATAGTTGCCCCCACAGTGTATAGCTCCTGCGCATCATCCTCCTCCTCCTCCTCCTCCTCCTCATGTTCAGCCTCCATCTCAGATATCACCACATCAGTTACAAGCTGGAAGCACTGCAGTACTGCCTCCGCCAAGCGGCAACAGGCTGTGCTGAAACTCATAAGCTTAGGTGATAAACCTCACACTGCCTGTGAGTTGTGGACAGCTGTGAAAGAGCAGGCAGATCTGTGGCTGAGACTGCTGAACCTACATTCCGGCATGGTTGTGTGTGACAATGGCCGTAACCTGGTGGCGGCTCTGAGGCGAGGTGAGATCACACACGTACCATGCCTGGCTCATGTGCTTAACCTCGTGGTTCAGCGGTTTCTTAAATTGTACCCCGAGTTGCCAGATCTGCTCGTGAAAGTACGCCGCCTGTCAGGTCATTTTCGCAAATCGGCTTCAGCTTCCGCCGACCTTGCTGTGTTGCAGCAGCGTTTACAGCTTTGGCACACCGACTGGTGTGTGATGTCCCCACACGTTGGAACTCTACCCTCCACATGTTGCAAAGGATTTGTGAGCAGAAGAGAGCAGTTGTGGAGTACCAGATGCAACAAGGCCGTCGATATTCAGGTCAGACTCCACACATAAGACCTCAGGAGTGGACCTGGATGTCTGACATATGTACCATCCTGACAAACTTTGAGGATGCCACCAAGATGGTGAGTGGCGATGACTCCATCATTAGTGTCAGCTTCCCACTTGTCTGTCTTTTGCAACGCTCTCTGCAGGGAATTAAAGAGGAGGCATTGCAGCCAGAGTAAGATGAGATGGATCAAGAAGTCATAGTGGGCGATTACACACAGCCCAGCCTCATCTCATCCCAACGTGCATTGGGGGACAATGAGGGAGAGGAGGAGGAGGAGGAGGAAGAACAGGAGCTGCTATCATGCGCTGTAGACGGTAGTACCTGTACAAGTGTCATACGGTCTGTTCAGCATGGGTGGCCTGAGGACAGGGGGGAGGAGGAGGAGGAGGAGGAGGAGAGCATGGTCAGTCATCATCTTGGTGAGGACACCAAAATCTTGCCCGCTACCAGTCTGTCACGCATGACTGACTTTATGTTGCGCTGCCTTAATCGTGATCCTCGCGTTGTCAAAATGTTGGGTGACAGTCATTACTGGTTGGTGACACTTTTAGACCCCCGCTACAAGGAGAACTTTCACTCTCTTATTCCTGAGGTGGAAAGGTCTACAAAAATGGGGCAGTACCAGAAGGCCTTTGCTGCAGAACTCTTAAAAAAATTCCCATCTGAACATGCTAGCGGCAGAGGTCACAGTTCGTTGCCCAACCAAGGCGTACAGGCGAGAGAGATGCAACTCCAATCGAGCAGAGGCAGGGGAACACTGTCAACGATCTGGGACAGATTTCTGACACCCGCCCAGCTTACAGGCACTGAGGCGCGGGGTACTCTCAAAAGGAGTGGAAAGTTTCAAAAGATGGTGAGGGAGTACCTTGCCGAGCGTACCAGTGTCCTCCGTGATTCCTCTGTGCCTTTTAATTATTGGGTATCCAAGCTGGACACTTGGAATGAACTCGCTCTGTACGCCTTGGAGGTCCTGGCCTGCCCTGCCGCTAGCGTGTTATCGGAGCGTGTTTTTAGTGCCGCTGGGGGAATTATAACTGATAAGCGCACTCGCCTGTCAACTGACAATGCTGGCAAGCTGACCCTTATCAAAATGAACAAGGGCTGGATTGGGCCAGACTTCTCATCACCACCAAATGACAGCAGAGTAACATAAAGTCAAATCCACTGTGTTATTTCGGGAGGTGTATTCACATGCACCGCTTCACACCCACACATGGGTATACTCTTCCTCATTTCAGCTGTTTTATGTTCTTCTCCTTATCATCAGCCTCCACCACCACTATACCACCAGGGTGCCAGCATTGCAAGTTCCTCCGTCCATATTTTTGTCAGCTTTTGCTTGGAAGGCATAAGCAAAGACTGTGGGAGACCCACTCCCCAATAATGGGACTTATGTTTGTAATATGCTGTACTGCATGGCTCTTGTAAGGGGCATTGCAAGTTGCTCCATCCTAATTTTTGGAAGCTTTTGCTTGGAAGGCATAAGCAAATCCTATGGGACACCCACTACCCAGTAATGGGACTTATGTTTGCAATATGCTGTACTGCATTGCTCTTGTAAGGGGCATTGCAAGTTGCTCCGTCCTAATTTTTGGAAGCTTTTGATTGGAAGGCATAAGCAAATCCTATGGGAGACCCACTCCCCAATAATTGGACTTATGTTTGTAATATGCTGTACTGCATGGTTCTTGTAAGGGGCATTGCAAGTTGCTCCGTCCTAATTTTTGGAAGCTTTTGCTTGGAAGGCATAAGCAAATACTATGGGAGACCCACTCCCCAATAATGGGACTTATGTTTGTAATATGCTGTACTGCATGGCTCTTGTAAGGGGCATTGCAAGTTGCTCCGTCCTAATTTTCGGAAGCTTTTGCTTTGAAGGCATAAGCAAATCCTATGGGAGACCCACTCCCCAATAATGGGACTTATGTTTGTAATATGCTGTACTGCATGGTTCTTGTAAGGGGCATTGCAAGTTGCTCCGTCCTAATTTTTGGAAGCTTTTGCTTGGAAGGCATAAGCAAATCCTATGGGAGACCCACTCCCCAATAATGGGACTTATGTTTGTAATATGCTGTACTGCATGGCTCTTGTAAGGGGCATTGCAAGTTGCTCCGTCCTAATTTTTGGAAGCTTTTGCTTGGAAGACATAAGCAAATCCTATGGGAGACCCACTCCCCAATAATGGGACTTATGTTTGTAATATGCTGTACTGCATGGTTCTTGTAAGGGGCATTGCAAGCTGCTCCATCCTAATTTTTGGAAGCTTTTGCTTGGAAGGCTTAAGCAAATACTATGGGTGACCCACTCCCCAATAATGGGACTTATGTTTGTAATATGCTGTACTGCATGGCTCTTGTAAGGGGCATTGCAAGTTGCTCCGTCCTAATTTTTGGAAGCTTTTGCTTGGAAGGCATAAGCAAATACTATGGGAGACCCACTCCCCAATAATGGGACTTATGTTTGTAATATGCTGTACTGCATGGCTCTTGTAAGGGGCATTGCAAGTTGCTCCGTCCTAATTTTCGGAAGCTTTTGCTTGGAAGGCATAAGCAAATCCTATGGGAGACCCACTCCCCAATAATGGGACTTATGTTTGTAATATGCTGTACTGCATGGTTCTTGCAAGGGGCATTGCAAGTTGCTCCGTCCTAATTTTTGGAAGCTTTTGCTTGGAAGTCATAAGCAAATCCTATGGGAGACCCACTCCCCAATAATGGAACTTATGTTTGTAATATGCTGTACTGCATGGCTCTTGTAAGGGGCATTGCAAGTTGCTCCGTCCTAATTTTTGGAAGCTTTTGCTTGGAAGGCATAAGCCAATCCTATGTGAGACCCACTCCCCAATAATGGGACTTATGTTTGTAATATGCTGTACTGCATGGCTCTTGTAAGGGGCATTGCAAGTTGCTCCATCCTAATTTTTGGAAGCTTTTGCTTGGAAGGCATAAGCAAATCCTATGGGAGACCCACTCCCCAATAATGGGACTTATGTTTGTAATATGCTGTACTGCATGGCTCTTGTAAGGGGCATTGCAAGTTGCTCCATCCTAATTTTTGGAAGCTTTTGCTTGGAAGGCATAAGCAAATCCTATGGGAGACCCACTCCCCAATAATGGGACTTATGTTTGTAATATGCTGTACTGCATGGCTCTTGTAAGGGGCATTGCAAGTTGCTCCGTCCTAATTTTCGGAAGCTTTTGCTTGGAAGGCATAAGCAAATCCTATGGGAGACCCACTCACCAATAATGGGACTTATGTTTGTAATATGCTGTACTGCATGGCTCTTGTAAGGGGCATTGCAAGTTGCTCCATCCTAATTTTTGGAAGCTTTTGCTTGGAAGGCATAAGCAAATACTATGGGTGACCCACTCCCCAATAATGGGACTTATGTTTGTAATATGCTGTACTGCATGGCTCTTGTAAGGGGCATTGCAAGTTGCTCCGTCCTAATTTTCGGAAGCTTTTGCTTGGAAGGCATAAGCAAATCCTATGGGAGACCCACTCCCCAATAATGGGACTTATGTTTGTAATATGCTGTACTGCATGGCTCTTGTAAGGGGCATTGCAAGTTGCTCCATCCTAATTTTTGGAAGCTTTTGCTTGGAAGGCATAAGCAAATACTATGGGAGACCCACTCCCCAATAATGGGACTTATGTTTGTAATATGCTGTACTGCATGGTTCTTGCAAGGGGCATTGCAAGTTGCTCCGTCCTAATTTTTGGAAGCTTTTGCTTGGAAGGCATAAGCAAATCCTATGGTAAAGACCCACTCCCCAATAATGGAACTTATGTTTGTAATATGCTGTACTGCATGGCTCTTGTAAGGGGCATTGCAAGTTGCTCCGTCCTAATTTTTGGAAGCTTTTGCTTGGAAGGCATAAGCCAATCCTATGTGAGACCCACTCCCCAATAATGGGACTTATGTTTGTAATATGCTGTACTGCATGGCTCTTGTAAGGGGCATTGCAAGTTGCTCCATCCTAATTTTTGGAAGCTTTTGCTTGGAAGGCATAAGCAAATACTATGGGAGACCCACTCCCCAATAATGGGACTTATGTTTGTAATATGCTGTACTGCATGGTTCTTGTAAGGGGCATTGCAAGTTGCTCCGTCCTAATTTTTGGAAGCTTTTGCTTGGAAGGCATAAGCAAATACTATGGGAGACCTACTCCCCAATAATGAGACTTATGTTTGTAATATGCTGTACTGCATGGCTCTTGTAAGGGGCATTGCAAGTTGCTCCGTCCTTATTTTTGGAAGCTTTTGCTTGGAAGGCATAAGCAAATCCTATGGGAGACCCACTCCCCAATAATGGGACTTATGTTTGTAATATGCTGTACTGCATGGTTCTTGTAAGGGGCATTGCAAGTTGCTCCGTCCTAATTTTTGGAAGCTTTTGCTTGGAAGGCATAAGCAGATCCTATGGGAGACCCACTCCCCAATAATGGGACTTATGTTTCTAATATGCTGCACTGCATTGCTCTTGTAAGGGGCATTGCAAGTTGCTCCGTCCTAATTTTTGGAAGCTTTTGCTTGGAAGGCATAAGCAAATCCTATGGGAGACCCACTCCCCAATAATGGGACTTAAGTTTGTAATATGCTGTACTGCATGGCTCTTGTAAGGGGCATTGCAGTTCCTCATAATTTTTGGAAAGCCTTCCATTCACTGCTTAGGCCAACAGTGCACAGGAGACCCAGTTGCTATAAATGGAAAAAAAGGTTTATTTAAGGCCTTCTGACCTCCATGTCATTTCGAAGGGGCATTGGAGTGCCTCGAAATTTTTGGTAGGCATTGCACTCACTGTATGCCCTATATCTGTAGCCGAACCGCTCCTTTTGTTACAGAAACATATCGTACAAGACATATCTGGTTGATTGGCCTGATATTGATGTGAATGGTCCCTGTTCCTCCTGCTCTTTCTCTTTTTCCACTACCTCATCCATCATTTATCACCTGAAGCTTTGTTTTAACGGGAGTCATAGAACTTGGATAGTAGCAGGAAAACATCCAGCAATCCTCGGAGGAAGTAGGATATGCGCCAAAATGCTGACCACCTCAGGCCTAGCCGCTACTACATACATTCGCTTCCATTCCAACAAAACTAAGCAGATGCTAACTTCTATCATCCTCATCATGCTCCTCACCTTGGCACTCTCAACTCCCCTGATGGAGAAGCCAGGGCCTACCGGAGGAGTCTGGTTGTCTGGTGGGCTCGGCCAATGCTGCCCTAAAGCAGGCCAGCCTAAGAAAAGTGTGGGAAAGGTTACCGGGACAAATAGGGGTGGCTGGGGACCGAGTATGGACACCCGGCCGCCCCCTGGGGGCTGGGGAGCAAGCGCGGACATCCGGCCACTGGGCGGCTGGGGACTGAGTATGGATACCAGGCCGCTGACGCAGCCATGGCATGGTGGCCAGATTCCGCCTCCACATGCCTAAATGGCCCAATTTAAAGTGCAAGCAAGCAAGCAAGCAGTATGGTATTGCCGCCTGGGGTTGGGTGGGTGGCAGGCTGCATACTTGCGCTTGCATTGCAAGGAATGGGAGAGGTACAATTGAACACTGCCCTGGGACAAGGACTTGAACGGGGATAGTTGCAAGTCTGCAACGACAGGTGCAGGGTGGGAGGCATCTTCACATGTACCATGAACAGGGGTTTGGCATGCACACACTACAGCTGAATAGGCTCGCCTTCCCACTAAATGCACTGGGGAGGGCACAGGTAATGTTTTGGTATACGCATTTAATCTTATGTATAAGGCACACCAGGACAAATAGGGGCGGCTGGGGACTGAGTATGGATACCTCGCTGCCGAAGCAGACATGAGGTAGTGGCCAGCTTCGGCCTCCTCCAAACTAAAAGGCCCCATTTCAAGTGCAAGCTAGCAGTATGGCATTGCAGTCTGGGGGTGGGTGGGTGGCCGGCTGCACACTTACACTTGCATTAAAAGAAAACAAAGCAGATGCTAACTTCTGTCATCATCATCATGCTCCTCACCTTGGCAATCTCAACTCCCCTGATGGAGAAGCCAGGGCCCACCGGAGGAGTCTGGTTCTCTGGTGGACTCGTCCAATGCTGCCCTAAAGCAGGCCCGGCTAAGAAAAGTGTGTGGGGGGATGTTCCAAGGAGAAATAGGGGCGGCTGGGGACCGTTTATGGACACCCGGCTGCCCCCAGGCGGCTGGGAACCGTGTGTGGACACCCGGCCGCGGGGTGGCTGGGGTCCGAGCATGGACACCCGGCCGCCGGGCGGCTGGGGACTGAGTATGGATTCCAGGCCGCCAACGCAGCCATGACGTGGTGGCCAGATTCCGCCTCCACATGCCTAAAAGGCCCAATTTCAAGTGCAAGCAAGCAGTATAGTATTGCAGCCTGGGGGTGGGTGGGTGGCAGGCTGCATACTTGCGCTTGTATTGCAAGGAATGGGGGAGGTACAATTGAACACTGCCCTGGGACTAGGACTTGCACGGGGATAGTTGAAAGTCTGCATCTTCTGATGCGACAAGGATCACTTCTGATGGGCACACTTTTAGACAGTGACCTGGGTGTCAGAGATGCTTCCAGGGGTCTTCCCCATGCTATTCCCATGTCTTTTCAGCACTTTATGCATGTGTCACACAGCACATGGCCAGATAAGGTTGTAAAATGTTAAAATGACATTTCCCAGTGAATGCATTTGTCGCAGTTGAAAGCAATACAAAAGTGCAAAAACGCATAAAAAATGCTACTTGTGAACATAGCCCAAGGTGTGGAGGAGTATTTTTGTTTTTGGTTATTTATTTTACCTTATACACCAGTCTTTACCCTGGAAAAGAAATTCCTTAACATATTTCACAGGAAAAAAGTTTCAGTTTCATTTTTGAATGTTTTATTGTGAGCCCGTAAAAGTGGCTTAATACCTCTGACCATGTTGTTGACAGCAGTGACCTGGGGGTCATAAATGCTTCCTGGGGCGATCCCCATGCTGTCCCCATGTCATTTGAGCACTGTCACTATCATTTTGGGCACTTGTTAGGCTGTTAAAAGACTGCCGGGGGTGCCACCGCAAAAATGCTCGGGTCTCCCATAGACTAACATTGGGCTCGTTGCTCGGGTCGAGCACCCGAGTATCACGGCGAGCTCGGCCCGAGCTTCGAGCACCCAAGCATTTTAGTGCTCGATCAACACTAGTCATCATATTCAATAAGTTGTCACTAGTCTTGAGCGTAAGTGCTCACTACTTGAGTTTGCATCGAGTACTCAGGTACGCACCATGTAACGCGGGTGCTCGAGTGACAGGCTCGAGTCCCCGCCCCGCATGTTTCACGGTTGTTAGACACCCAAAACAAACATGCAGGGATCGCTCGTGCATGGCAGGCAATCCCCGCCAATTTTTTTGGGCCGTGAAGCATATGGGGCGGAGACTCGAGCATTTCACTCGAGCACCCGCGATACTCGGTGCATATCCAAGTAGCCGATGACAACTCAAGTAGCGAGCACTTGCACTCAACACTAGTCGCCATATCGTCATTTTTTTTTTTACTTTTGAAAAACTCCCAACCCCAACACAACCCTAGCACAACCCTAACCCTAGCACAGCCCTAACCCTAACCCTAGCACAACCCTAACCTAACCCTAACCCTAGCACAACCCTAACCCTAGCACAACCCTAACCCTAACCCTAGCACAACCCTAACCCTAGCACAACCCTAACCCTAGCACAACCCTAACACAACCTTAACCCTAGCACAACCCTAACCCTAGCACAACCCTAACTCTAGCACAACTCTACCTAGAGTTTATTTTTTACGCCTTTCCTCATGCTATATAAGTGATTAGACAACTTTATTCTTCAGGTCAGTGCGATTACAGCGATACCTGATTTATAGCGGGTTTTTATTATTGACAGCTGTCACACACTAAAAGATGCTTTTTTGTGCAAAGACTAGTTATTGCATCGCCATATTTTGAGAGCTATAATTTTCCCATATTTCGGTCCACAGAGTCATGTGTTTTTTTATGGGATGAGTTGGCGTTTTTAACGGTACCATTTTCAGGCATATGACATTTTTTGATAGCTTTCTATTCCAATTTTTGGGAGGCAGAATAAACAAAAACCAACAATTCAGGAATTGTTTTTTTTTTTGTTTGGTTTTTATGCCGTCGTGCGTGTGGTAAAATTGATAAAGTAGCTTTATTCTTCGGTTCAGTACATTTACAGCGGTACCACATTTGTATAGTTTATTAATGTTTTGGCGCTTTTACACAATAAAAACTATTTTATAGAAAAAATAATATTTTTTGCATCGCTTTATTCTGAGAGCTATAACTTTTTAATTTTTCTACTGATGGAGCTGAGTGGCAGCTTGTTTTTTGTGGGATAAGATGACGTTTTCAGCGGTACCATTTTTATTTATATTCGTCATTTTGATCGCGTTTTATTCCATTTTTTGTTTGGTGGTATGATGATAAAGCATCGTTGTTTGCTTCGTTTTTTTTTACCGTGTTCACTAAAGGGGTTAACTATTGGGACACTTTTATAGGTCAGTTCGTTCCGGACGCAGCAATACCAAATATGTGTACTTTTATTTTTTTATAATACTATTTATTGATGCGTACAATATATTTTTATTTTTTGGGGATTATTTTTTACATTTTTTTTTAATATTTGTAAAAAAAAAAAATTTTCACTCTCTGATTCTTTTTTAACTTTTACACATTGTCCCACTATGGGACTTTCACTTTTTGCAGGCTGATTGCCTGTATAGCACAGGAATGCAGCACCATCCCTGCCGCAGATGGAGAAGATACTGTGATCGTGCACTGAACATGATCAAAGTATCTTCCTGGTGTCAGGTGACCCGGATGTCATCATGATGACATCCGGGTCACATGACAACCACGGGACTCGGCCACAGACACCGCGGGACGCCGGAGAGGAGGTGAGTACTGGCGCTTACCTCCTCTTGCTACCGGAATGCAGCGATCGTCTTCGATCGCATCATTTCGGGGGTAATGTGCTGGGAGTAGTGCTGGACCGGTCCCAGCACATAGCACCGGGTGTAAGCTGTGACAATCAGCTGACTATGCGGCGATTCCGCCCGCGCAGCCTGTGTGCAGGCGGAATTGCCGATGCGTACTTTACGTATCTGGTCCATAAGGCCCAGGGCGTAGATACGTATTAGTACATATCATGTCGGAAAGGGGTTAAAGGGATCTTTCACATACCAGACGTTCCACTTTTTCAATTGTATTCATTTTGGTTAGATTTTCCATCTGCCACCTCTTATACCTGAGTAACTTACGCCTGAGTTACTTATGCCTTTAATGCAGCATGCTTTCTGGCTATGTTATGAATGTGTTGGCTACTTCTAGTTTCTTTCCACAAAGCTCTCATTCCGTGTGTATTCCTTTATCTGTGTTTCACTATTGCCTTCAAATCCTAATGTCCCTTACATTTTTAACACTCAATAAAGTGATTGACATTTTTTTCTATATTGCATCTTTCATAGCATCTGTGTCCATAATGGTGGTGCTTATCCTGCAAAAATCTAGCACTCATTTGGCTAAATTGATGGAAAAATAAAAGGTTATGGATCTTGGAACAAAAGGAGGAAAAAAGCAAAAGCGGAAAAAAAAATTCCATGACTACTAAAGTGTTAAGGAATTCATGATTTGTGAACAACTCAAAGTGATGAGCAAAAAGATATCTAAGGGGTAACGTTTCTCCTTGTGGAGTGTTACATACCTGGCCTGATCTGCCAAGGTGAGCAGGCTTATAAGCCCCACAATGCTTCTCTGGGAAATTAAGTATGCAAACTGCCTCTTCACAGAAGAAGACTTGAACTCTAGTGCCACCTATTGGAACTAGCAATCCTAAAAGTTAATATCAACCCTTTAACCAGCCTTGCCATAAGACTTAGTATAAAAGCCAAACCAGAGTCTCAAATTGTGAACAAAAAGGTTATAATACAATGCCTTCAGTAGCCACTAAATAGAAGGCACTCTTTCTCAACAACTGCATTTTTTTTCTCACGCTCATTGCGTTTCCTACTTAAAATAATGCACATTTGTGTTTTATAACCCATAGTAGGCACTGCAGTACATGCCAGCCAAGCATACAGAGATACACAATGGTTTGTACAGTATATGCATCACCACATTGTGTAGGATTATCACACATTGGACATTTGGCAAAACAAGGCCTGATATCAGACATATAAAGAATCTCATTAAGCATTTACTCATAAACTTCTAAACCACAGACCTCTATGACACAGCTCCTAAGTCTCTAGACCCCTGGTGTTTAGTCTCTTCTTTCTTTTGCACAAGTTCATCAGATCTGATACCCCTTTTTTCATTAAAACAGTCTTACTGGGTAGTCCCAGTGATCTGTGATGTAGCACTACATAGCTCCCAACCGTCCCTGATTCAGTGAGACTGTCCTGATTTGGGGACTTTGTCCCAAGTTCCTCTCACTCTCACTTCTCCATTGCTCCGTAGATCCTCCTACGGTTCAGGACCATTATCTCTGCACTTACGTTACCATCAAAGTCAGCGGCTAAAACCATGAGCCACAGCCTGCACTGATAAGCATAAGAGAATTTGGTATACTTGAGCTATATTGCAGGCTCTAAGCCCACAGGCAGATTATACTGGTACATAGAGATACATCTGTATATAGCTGTTTATTTCTATGTGCCTGTATTATATAGGGAGAATAAAAGTATTAATTGTTTCTTTCTATAAAATTACTAAAATGTAATAAAAAACAATTACAAAAAATGCAATTTCCTTTTCTTGTGTGTTGGTCTCCCCAGAATACAAACTCATAGCATCTAGCATTGCAGGCAGAAGTTAGAACCATGAGCCACAGGCTCCATTGACATCACCAATATAATTTTGTTTACTTGATCTGTATTGTAGGTTCTAAACCCACAAGTAGATTACACTGGTATATAGAGATACATACAGTCTGGAAAATAAGTATTTGATACACTGCCGATTTTTCAAGTTTTCGCTCCTACAAAGAATGGAGAGGTCTGTAATTTTTATTGTAGATACACCATCTGTGAGAGACAGAATCTTAAAAAAAATCCAGAAAATTGTATGAGTTTTACATAATTCATTTGCATCTTATTGCATGAAATACGTATTTGATACAATAGTAAAACAGAACTTAATATTTGGTACAGAATCCTTTGTTTGCAATTACAGAGGTCAGAGGTTTCCTGTAGTTCTTGACCACACTGCAGCAGGGATTTTGGCCTACTCCTCCATATAGATCTTCTCCAGATCTTTAAGGTTTCTGGACTGTCGCTGGGCAACATTGAGTTTCAGTTACCTGCAAAGATTTTCTATTGGGTTTAGGTCTGGAGATTGGCTAGGCCACTCCAGGACCATGAAATGCTTCTTGTGGAGCCACTCCTTAGTTGCCCTACCTGTGTGTTTCGGGTCATTGTCATGCTGGAGGACCCAGCCATGACCCATCTACAAGGCTCTTACTGAGCGAAGGAGATTGTTGGCCAAAATCTCACAATACATGACCCCATCCATTCTCTCTTCAATACTGTGCAGTCGTCCTGTCCCCTTTGCAGAAAACACCCCAAAAGTATGATATTTCCTCACCATGCTTCATGGTTGGAACAGTGTTCTTTGGGGTGTACCCATCCTACTTCTTCCTCCAAACACGGCGAGTGGAGTTGATACCAAAAAGTACTATTTTGGTCTCATCTGACCACTTGACTTGCTCCTATGCATCCTGTGGATCATCCAGATGGTCATTGGAGAACTTCAAACGGGCCTGGATATGTGCTGGCATGAGCAGGGGGATCTTGCATGCCCTGCAGGATTTTAATCCATGATGGCATGGTGTGTGTCCAGCGGTAATGTTTAAGACTGTGGTCCCAGCTCTCTTCAGGTCATTCACCAGGTCATCCTGTGTAGTTCTTGGCTGATTCCTGATGTTTCTCAGAATCATCCTTTCCCCAAGAGGCATGATCTTGCATGGAGCTCCAGACCAAGGAAGATTGACAGTCTTCTTCCATTTACTAATAATAGTGCCAATAATTATTGCCTTCTCACCAAGCTGCTTGCCTATTGTCCTGTAGCCCATTCCAGCCTTGTGCAGGTCTACAATTTTGTCCCTGGTGTCCTTAGACAGCTCTTTGGTTTTCACCATGGTGGAGAAGTTGGAGTGCAATTGATTGAGTGTATGGACAGGTGATTTTTACACAGGTAACGAGTTCAAATAGGTGCAATTTATACAGGTAATAAGTGCAGAGTAGGAAGGCTTCTTAAAGAAAAACTAACAGGTTTGTGAGAGCCAGAATTCTTGCTGGTTGGTAGGTGATCAAATTCTTATTAATATGCAATAAAATGCAATTTAATTACTTAAAAATCATACAATGTGATTTTCTGGATTTTCTTTTTATAGATTGTGTCTCTCACAGGTGAAGTGTACCAACGATAAAAATTACAGACCTCTCCATTCTTTGTAGGTGGGAAAACTTGCAAAATCGGCAGTGTATCAAATACTTATTTTCCCCACTGTACATAAAAATGTTTTTCTATGTCCCTGTATTCTAGATGTGAAGAAAAAGTTGCATTTTTTCCTCCTATAAAATTACTAAAAATAATGAAAAACATTGCAGTAATTTATTTTTAGTGCACTTTTTAAACAAATAATAAATACCACAAATCAGCAAATAACAAATATATTTGGTGTCCCTGTAATCGTAACAACCCACACAACACAGATATCAGATTATTTATGGTGATTGGTAAATGGTGTTAAAATATGGCATGATTGATTTTTTTTCTCCATTAAATCCATAAAAATGTAATAAAAATTTAAAGCTGAGGCCATGTTCACACATAATGTAAATGCTGCATTTTTTCTACTGCATTTTGTCTGCAAGTGTCATGATGCAAAAACAATCTTCTCTGATTATTGCGTGTTTGCTGCATTTTTTGTATGTCTTTTCCTTATTATTTAAAGTTTTTTTGGTGCAGATGTGAAGCAGCGTTTTTTCATGTAGTTTTTATAGTGTACACTTTGCCTGCTGTGTTTAACTGTCCAGGCAAAGTGGATGTGATTTTATGAAAACTGCGCCCACTATGCGTTTACAGATGCTGCTGAAATGTGCGGTTTTGGTGCTATTTTGTTCTCTAGAGGCTTCTATGTGCAGCCTGAAAAAAATGCATGTAAAAAACAGATTTGCATTTTTAAGTGCAGAATCAAAGCTTTTCTGTACTATAAAAAACCACATACAAAAGCAGCTTCACACCTGTACCAAAAATACATCAAGTAAGGGATAAAGGAGAAAAAAAAAGCCACAAAAATACAATAATCACCATCTCCTTTGACATTTCCTCCTGCCAATGTAGAAAGAAATGGGGTGTTACTAGGGGCGTGGTCAAAATTGCAGCTGTGCATGTTGTGCAACAAATCTTTTGGCCCTCTTTCTGTCTGAGAAAGTTGTTAGCATGGCACTATGGTGTACAGTGACAAATTGATCATCTCCTTGACCTTTGTGTACCTCTCCACCATCCAACAGCTTTTTAGGATCCAATGGCTTACCCACTTGCATAAAGTAGTAGGCAGTAAACGTGCAAGATATTAATCCATTATAATTCTTAATCCTATATTTGTGCTGTTAATGTTACCCCTACCCCTTTACTAACTATCATTTGTTACAGTTGCAAAATTTATTTTTAACATACTTTGTTGACATGTGTGCTTCAGCTTCCAAATTATAACAAAAAACATAAGGTGTGCCATATTTACTGCGAAAAGGAGGCAAATAACATTGGTGTCTTTCTTGTTAATTATATGTACATGTTAATTAAAGTTGTCATGAAAAAATCTGGACACCCCTGTTACAATGTAATATGTAAAAAAAACATACCAGGAAGAAACAATAACCTTTAATTTTACCTATAGCCATTCAAAAACTAAAATCATTTTGAAGGGAGGGGCAATACAAAATAACTAAACTAAAATAATGTGGTTGCAATTGGAGATGTGGTTGAGATCAGAATTAGCCAATCACATTTACACCAATGTTAAATATTAGTCAGTACACAGTGATTCTGATTAACGCAATATAAAGTTTAGCTGTTTTAGTAGAACTTTTCTGACATTTCCTTAGTTGCATTTTATAGCCTAAGGCATGTTCTATACACAGCTTACAACACAGGAAAGGGATCTCTGCGTTGAAAGGTATCAGTGTATATAAGGATCCAAAAAGGCATTAGATATACCATGGAACTCTGTGAAGACATACTAATGCACCTCACAAAATTAGAATATCATCAAAAATATAATTTATTTCAGTTCTTCAATACAAAAAGTGAAACTCATATATTATATACAGTAGAGTCATTAAAAACAGAGTGATATATTTCAAGTGTTTATTTCTGTTAATGTTGATGATTTTGGATTACAGCCGATGAAAACACAAAAGTCATTATCTCAGTAAATTAGAATAATTAGCAAAAAAACACAGCCAAAGGCTTCCTAAGCGTTTAAAATGGTCCCTTAGTCTGTTTCAGTAGGCTCCACAATCATGGGAAAGACTACTGACTTGACAGATGTCCAGAAGGCAGTCATTGACACACTCCACAAGGAGTGTAAGCCACAACAGGTCATTGCTAAAAAAAGGTGGCTGTTCACTGAGTGATTTATCCAAGCATATTAATGGAAAGTTTAGTGGAAGTAAATAGTGTGGTAGAAAAAGGTGCACAAGCAACCGGGATAAGTGCAGCCTTGAAAGATTGTTAAGAAAAGACCATTCAAAAATTTAGGGGGATTCAAAAGGAGTGGACTGCTGCTGGAGTCATTGCTTCAAGAGCCACCACACACAGACGTATCCAGGACATGGGCTACAAGCGTCGCATTCCTTGTGTCAAGCCACTGATGACCAATAGATAACGCCAGAAGCGTCTTACCTGGGCCAAGGAGAAAAAGACCTGGACTGTTGCTCAGTGGTCCAAAGTGTTGTTTTCAGATGAAAGTAAATTTTACATTTCATTTGGAAATCAAGGTCCCAGAGTCTGGAGGAAGAGTGGAGAGGCACACAATCCAAGCTGCTTGAGGTCTAGTGTGAAGTTTCCACAATCAGTGATGGTTTGGGGTGCCATGTCATCTGCTGGTGTAGGTCCTCTGTGTTTTATCAAGACCAAAGTCAGCACAGCCGTCTACCAGGAAATTTTAGAGCACTTCATGCTTCCCTCTGGCAACTAGCTTTTTGGAGATGGAAATTTCATTCTCCAGCAGGACTTGGCACCTGTCCACACTGCCAAAAGTAAAAATACCTGGTTTAAAAACAACAGTATCACTGTGTTTGATTGTATGAAAAAGATAAAACAAAACTAAAAGTTGAACTCACCCTTCTTTCCCGCCATTGAGAATAAAGATATTAAAAAATACACATATGTGGTAATGTCCAATCTATCAAAATATAAAAACAATTAACTAGATCGGTAAACTACTTAAATGGCAAAAATTCAAGAACTCCAAAATTATGTTTTTTTTGATCGCCACAATTCAATAAAGAAAGCTGTAACAAGCGATCAAAAAGTCACATCTATCCTAAAATAGTACTAATAGAAACATTGTCTCGCCCCACAAAAAATAAGTCATTACACAGCTCCATTGGCTGAAAAATAAAAATTTTATAGCTATCGGAAAATGGCAACTACCCCCAAAATTCTTTTTTTGCAAACTTCAAATTTTTTTTTCAAGCACTAAATTAATGAATAAACTGGACATGTTGGGTATCACCATAATCTTATTGAAGAGGAGAATCATATGGCATGGTCAATGTTACCACAAAATGTACACCTTGAAAACAATTCCCAAAAAGCAATGTCAGAATTGTGTTTTTTTCACAATTTCAACGCACTTGGAATTTTTTTCCTGTTGTTGAGTACACTATGTGATAAAATGAATGGTATCATTCAAAAGTACAACTCATGCAGCAAAAAACAAGCCCTTATATGTCTACGTTGACAGAAAAAAAAAGAATTATGGCTCTATGGGAAGAAGGGGAAGAAAAAACAGAAACCCAAAAATGGAAATTTAGATATAAATTGTACCTGCACTGGTTATGATAGGACTGAGGTAATCACAAAGAAAGGAGAAGGTTGATGTAAAAGCAAGGTATATTTATTGGGATTATATAGATATGAAACTATAGATAAAAATGAAATAGATCAATTATCCTCTCTGAATTAAAAAGGAGACCCTGGTTTGAATAGGGTTCAAGTTAGGCGTAAATCGATGTTTAGATCATTCCTGCATGGAGTCCCCTGAGGAAAGGAAGAAAGAAAATGGGGATCAATACGGTGGCTTGTACCGTTTTTTACGTTTTTTTTACGCGTAATGGGTAGGGAGGTATACCTGAGGCATATGAAGAAGATTTTTGGTTCACTGGAATGTGTAGATCCTCAAGGGTAGTGGGGCCTGATGGTGCCACTAAAGAGGCAGAGAAAAACGTTTTAAAAGGTACACCTAGATGTGATGGTAGGTGTGCTGATTCAATTTTACCTGCGATTAAGGGTGATTAAGAGGAGAGCAAGAGATGAAAACATTCTATTTAGGTGGTGGTGATATAGTGTGGAGTCCTTTGGATTGGGAGCAAATAGATTATTAGACCGTAATACTATAAAAGGTTAAATGATAATATTGACCAGGATACGGTATAGTTACCTGACCAGCGGTATATCTGCAGAGGTAGGAGAACTCTAACAGACAGTTGGTTTGGGCAGTCGGCAGGGTGCCCTATTATAAGTGGGATGCACAAGGTGTCCAGTTGGCACTGTCCTTTGCAATATTGGGAAGTTAGTGGGAGGTGAGACCCACTAGTTCCCAGTTATGCAGGCTGGGACAGGTTGAGTAACTGTCCCTATGCCGTCTTTGGTTAAAGCTGGTACTTAGCAATGAAGCTGGTTTGCAACAAATGTCAAACAGAGATGCATGCCATAGTGTTGTGGCATGAGGTGCTCAGGTAGAGTTGTCTCCTGCTTGTATCACCAGTGCGGTGCTCACACAGAGTCAGAAGGACCTGCAGTTGGCGGTGTGCCACACTGCTCTGCTTCCGTACCTGGAAATGCGGCGGTGCGGCGGTGAGCGGCAGTGGTCCGGGGTAACGCAAAGTATCTGGAGGCGTGTTCACTTACCAAGCCTGCCTGGTGTTGCTTGCGCTGACTGTACCTCGCTTCTGGGGAAGTCCTGGCCGAAGGCTCCGGTGAGAGCGGGCACTTGCTTCTGGTAGTTGCACTCGTAGTGGGAGAGGAACTGCGTGATGTCAGGCCACGTGACTTCCCGGGTTGAGGTTAGTACGGATAGCACAGAGGACCTTTCCAACACATTTCGGATTTCACAGAATCCTTCATCCTGCAGCTTTTTGGCTTTCCCCTCCTTCCACTGCAGCTTTTTGGTTTACTGCACTTACCTGCAGCAGGTACTGATAATTAACTCACCAGCGCCCCTTGTTCAACTGCAAAAATGGTAATTGGCTGCAGCGTTAAGGGGTTAAAATGTGCCACATTTATCAAAGTGCCAAATTTATCATGCTTTTTATAACATATTTCAGTTGGTTTACTTTATGCCAGAATTTGGTGCATTTTTGGAGCATTGTTACAATGTTAGGTCACACCCTTTCTGGTAAACCACGCCTCCTTTCAGCTAGTGCAACCTCTTGTCTATCATGGTGCAGAAAGTATCTAAAACATATAATAAATATAGTGCGGGTCATTAATGACAGGTTTTTGGAGCAAATTGCGCATTTAGCTGAATAGCAGAATTCTGGTGCATTTAGCTTGATGAATCTCCCCTAATGTGTATATGTTTAACTGGAACACTGCATGTTGGATTAACTAGAAAAGCTCTCACTATCCTTTCAGGGTTGTCAGAGATCTGACAGATTCCAACAGCATATTAGAAATATTACCATCCTTATAAATAGCCTTTTTTAATGTCTCCTTTTCTTCCCCAAACACCTATATTCCCTATTCTTGCATCAGTATAGTTAGTTAATTTAATATAATAACAGGAGTTGAGTGCACAAAATGCCCATTTTCTGTGGCACGCTCCCCTTTACTTATGCATCAGTTTAGCCAGCACTGCCATCTATTGTACACAACAATTTCTGAGTATCTAACAATATTTAGTTCTTATATTAAGGTTTGCAGATTTGGGCATTCTGTTCCTAAGTGCTTATTTTAGGGCAAACTCTACATTTGAAATGTTTCCAGAAATATTAAAATATAATCTGAAATGGGAAGGAGGAATGTATTTATTTGACTCTTTTGCACAGTTATGGCTCTAGCTTTTAAAAGAGTGCTGTAAATTCATCAGCTCCACACGATTTTGTCAAATCTGACAGCTAACTTCGATGTTACGACAAATCTGGCCCCAGAGGATATTAAGGAAAGACACATGAGCCTATAATTTTCTTCTTCCACATGTAAGATGCTATAATGATCAAAAGAAAATGACTTTCTAACTACCACATCTCTTTGTGCTGTTTTCTTCATGCCTCCTGCACTAATTGAATCCCCCCAGAGTCACTGTATCAATTCTAACTTATGTATTAGGATTTAATCAGGCATGTTGAAAGACCAGCTTGGAGAGGTGAGGGGTCTTTTGTGAGGTGTCCATCTGCCTCAGATATTAGAGCCAGCTGAATGCAATGTGGATGGATAGCCCATGAAAGAACTGTCAGGATGTTGTCTATGAGATAAATTTTGGAAAGCAGTTCATCTAAGAATCCAAAATAGGCTAAAAAAATTATAATTATAAATAAAATCATAATATCAATCCATTGGAATTATTTTAAAGGAGCTGCATTTCATGACCTTGTATTGCCCTGTGGAGATATCATACAAGATGCATAAAACAATAATTCTATTATAACTCAGAGAATGATAATGCTATTCTGTAATATTAAAATAACTGTAGGTGCACAGAGGAACTGAGACCTCACAAAACAACTCAACCTGGGGACGCACTCATTACAAAGGGTGAGGTGCAACAACATTTTTATGAGGCAGTCAAATTCCAGAACAATAGAAATGCTGTAGAATGAAATGAAAGAACATTTCATGCATGAAACCCTAACAATAAAAGCAATAAAAGTTATATAAAACAGACCTTAACAGCATTGTTGGTAGAATTTACAATAGCAATTTATACCAGAGGTCAAAGAAATTCTCAATCAGTTGACCTATGGAAGTCCCAGATGATGTTATAAGAAGTAACAATAGAAGTTTTGTTATAAGTAAATATTATAAGCAGCAGTCAGAATAAATTGGTAACAACCCTCAAAAAAATCCTCAACCAATTTTTTATGTAACACCTAGAGATGAGCGGTGTTCGACGCAAACTGTTCGCCAATCTCAAATTCGAGCTGTTTTGGGCGGTGTTCGAGCCGTTCGGCGAACACGAATGATTTGAAAAAAATTTGGCTGTTCGAGGTTATGTTCGATAACTGTTCATGCACCAAAATCATAACTGGATTTTTTCTCAGTAATGCTGAAAATTAATGTTAATACGCAGTTTGAGTGTACAGCGGGGCGGGGGGAGGGGCAGGGAATGGATCTCTGCAGGAATAATGAAGATCTCCATTTTTTTTTCTCTTTCCCGCATTTACAGTGGGGAGGTGCAATCTGTCAGCCTATCAGCAGCGCACACACGGAGCGAAGTGCTTTTTTTCACACAAGCAAAGGAATGTGTCATTGGCAGTGTATGTCACATGTGCTTGCCCTGTAAGACCCAGCCATTTTCCCCGTCGCCACCATTTTCACACTGCTGCAGCTGCGTGTTAAACGGCACCGCTGTTGCTGTGTGCGCTATACTTTGTTAATTTCAAGCCAATTTTCGCACAAATCTACAGATAGCTTGGGAGTAGGGAAGAGTTGTGATAGCAGTCCTTTTAAGGACTAGGTTACATCATTTCCTACGACTTTCATCAGGCAGGTCTGTGCTCTTAAATAGATGGGTTGGGAGTAAAGACTAATTATAATTGCAGTTCTTTTCAGGGCTAGGTTACATCAGTTCCTAACACTTTTTGCCAGGCAGGTCTGTGCCTGTGCTGTGCAAGTCTTTTTCACAGCATTTGGCTAAATCTAGCAAAGCAAATACTTTTTGGCCTATTGCAGAGTGTGTTAGTCAGTGGAGTAGCCTATCTGTGTTGCAAGCTACACCACCTGTGTATAGAATGACAATTTTTTTACTGCACCTAGTGAAGTAAAACCTTTTGGGCATAGCATCATTCTATTAGTCCATCTATACTAACCTCCACCAGGTTGCAAATTCAATATAATTTTTTTCTGCATCGAGCTCTGAAAAAATATTTAGGCTTCTAGCAGTGTGTGGGACTTGTTCTATTAGTCCATCTATACTGACCTCCATCAGGTTGCAAATTCAATATAATTTTTTTCTGCATCTAGCTCTGAAAAAATATTTCAGCTTGTAGCAGTGTGTGGGACTTGTTCTATTAGTCCATCTATACTAACCTCCACCAGGATGCAAATTCAAAATAATTTTTTTCTGCATCGAGCTCTGAAAAAATATTTAGGCTTCTAGCAGTGTGTGGGACTTGTTCTATTAGTCCATCTATACTGACCTCCATCAGGTTGCAAATTCAATATAATTTTTTTCTGCATCTAGCTCTGAAAAAATATTTAGGCTTCTAGCAGTGTGTGGCACTTGTTCTATTAGTCCATCTATACTGACCTCCATCAGGTTGCAAATTCAATATAATTTTTTTCCACATCTAGCTCTGAAAAAATATTTCAGCTTGTAGCAGTGTGTGGGACTTGTTCTATTAGTCAATCTATACTGACCTCCATCAGGTTGCAAATTCAATATAATTTTTTTCTGCATCTAGCTCTGAAAAAATAATTCAGCTTGTAGCAGTGTGGGACTTGTTCTATTAGTCCATCTATACTGACCTCCATCAGGTTGCAAATTCAATATAATTTTTTTCTGCATCTAGCTCTTAAAAAATATTTCGGCTTCTAGCAGTGTGTGGCACTTGTTCTATTAGTCCATCTATACTGACCTCCATCAGGTTGCAAATTCAATATAATTTTTTTCTGCATCTAGCTCTCAGAAAATATTTCAGCTTGTAGCAGTATGTGGGACTTGTTCCATTAGTCCATCTATACTGACCTCCATCAGGTTGCAAATTCAATATAATTTTTTTCTGCATCTAGCTCTGAAAAAATATTTTGGCTTCTAGCAGTGTGTGGGACTTGTTCTATTAGTCCATCTATACTGACCTCCATCAGGTTGCAAATTCAATAAAAAAAATTTCTCCATCTAGCTCTGAAAAAATATTTCAGCTTGTAGCAGTGTGTGGGACTTGTTCTATTAGTCCATCTATATTGACCTCCATCAGGTTGCAAATTCAATATCATTTTTTTCTGCATCTACCTCTGAAAATATATTTCGGCTTCTAGCAGTGTGTGGGACTTGTTCTATTAGTCCATCTATACTGACCTCCATCAGGTTGCAAATTCAATATAATTTTTTTCTGCATCTAGCTCTGAAAATATATTTCAGCTTGTAGCAGTGTGTGGGACTTGTTCTATTAGTCCATCTATACTAACCTCCACCAGGTTGCAAATTCAATATAATTTTTTTCTGCATCGAGCTCTGAAAAAATATTTAGGCTTCTAGCAGTGTGTGGGACTTGTTCTATTAGTCCATCTATACTGACCTCCATCAGGTTGCAAATTCAATATAATTTTTTTCTGCATCTAGCTCTGAAAAAATATTTCAGCTTGTAGCAGTGTGTGGGACTTGTTCTATTAGTCCATCTATACTAACCTCCACCAGGATGCAAATTCAAAATAATTTTTTTCTGCATCGAGCTCTGAAAAAATATTTAGGCTTCTAGCAGTGTGTGGGACTTGTTCTATTAGTCCATCTATACTGACCTCCATCAGGTTGCAAATTCAATATAATTTTTTTCCGCATCTAGCTCTGAAAAAATATTTCAGCTTGTAGCAGTGTGTGGGACTTGTTCTATTAGTCAATCTATACTGACCTCCATCAGGTTGCAAATTCAATATAATTTTTTTATGCATCTAGCTCTGAAAAAATAATTCAGCTTGTAGCAGTGTGGGACTTGTTCTATTAGTCCATCTATACTGACCTCCATCAGGTTGCAAATTCAATATAATGTTTTTCTGCATCTAGCTCTTAAAAAATATTTCGGCTTCTAGCAGTGTGTGGCACTTGTTCTATTAGTCCATCTATACTGACCTCCATCAGGTTGCAAATTCAATATAATTTTTTTCTGCATCTAGCTCTCAGAAAATATTTCAGCTTGTAGCAGTATGTGGGACTTGTTCCATTAGTCCATCTATACTGACCTCCATCAGGTTGCAAATTCAATATAATTTTTTTCTGCATCTAGCTCTGAAAAAATATTTTGGCTTCTAGCAGTGTGTGGGACTTGTTCTATTAGTCCATCTATACTGACCTCCATCAGGTTGCAAATTCAATAAAAAAAATTTCTCCATCTAGCTCTGAAAAAATATTTCAGCTTGTAGCAGTGTGTGGGACTTGTTCTATTAGTCCATCTATATTGACCTCCATCAGGTTGCAAATTCAATATCATTTTTTTCTGCATCTACCTCTGAAAATATATTTCGGCTTCTAGCAGTGTGTGGGACTTGTTCTATTAGTCCATCTATACTGACCTCCATCAGGTTGCAAATTCAATATAATTTTTTTCTGCATCTAGCTCTGAAAATATATTTCAGCTTGTAGCAGTGTGTGGGACTTGTTCTATTAGTCCATCTATACTAACCTCCACCAGGTTGCAAATTCAATATAATTTTTTTCTGCATCGAGCTCTGAAAAAATATTTAGGCTTCTAGCAGTGTGTGGGACTTGTTCTATTAGTCCATCTATACTGACCTCCATCAGGTTGCAAATTCAATATAATTTTTTTCTGCATCTAGCTCTGAAAAAATATTTCAGCTTGTAGCAGTGTGTGGGACTTGTTCTATTAGTCCATCTATACTAACCTCCACCAGGATGCAAATTCAAAATAATTTTTTTCTGCATCGAGCTCTGAAAAAATATTTAGGCTTCTAGCAGTGTGTGGGACTTGTTCTATTAGTCCATCTATACTGACCTCCATCAGGTTGCAAATTCAATATAATTTTTTTCCGCATCTAGCTCTGAAAAAATATTTCAGCTTGTAGCAGTGTGTGGGACTTGTTCTATTAGTCAATCTATACTGACCTCCATCAGGTTGCAAATTCAATATAATTTTTTTATGCATCTAGCTCTGAAAAAATAATTCAGCTTGTAGCAGTGTGGGACTTGTTCTATTAGTCCATCTATACTGACCTCCATCAGGTTGCAAATTCAATATAATTTTTTTCTGCATCTAGCTCTTAAAAAATATTTCGGCTTCTAGCAGTGTGTGGCACTTGTTCTATTAGTCCATCTATACTGACCTCCATCAGGTTGCAAATTCAATATAATTTTTTTCTGCATCTAGCTCTCAGAAAATATTTCAGCTTGTAGCAGTATGTGGGACTTGTTCCATTAGTCCATCTATACTGACCTCCATCAGGTTGCAAATTCAATATAATTTTTTTCTGCATCTAGCTCTGAAAAAATATTTTGGCTTCTAGCAGTGTGTGGGACTTGTTCTATTAGTCCATCTATACTGACCTCCATCAGGTTGCAAATTCAATAAAAAAAATTTCTCCATCTAGCTCTGCAAAAATATTTCAGCTTGTAGCAGTGTGTGGGACTTGTTCTATTAGTCCATCTATATTGACCTCCATCAGGTTGCAAATTCAATATCATTTTTTTCTGCATCTACCTCTGAAAATATATTTCGGCTTCTAGCAGTGTGTGGGACTTGTTCTATTAGTCCATCTATACTGACCTCCATCAGGTTGCAAATTCAATATAATTTTTTTCTGCATCTAGCTCTGAAAATATATTTCAGCTTGTAGCAGTGTGTGGGACTTGTTCTATTAGTCCATCTATACTAACCTCCACCAGGTTGCAAATTCAATATAATTTTTTTCTGCATCGAGCTCTGAAAAAATATTTAGGCTTCTAGCAGTGTGTGGGACTTGGTCTATTAGTCCATCTATACTGACCTCCATCAGGTTGCAAATTCAATATAATTTTTTTCTGCATCTAGCTGTGAAAAAATATTTCAGCTTGTAGCAGTGTGTGGGACTTGTTCTATTAGTCCATCTATACTAACCTCCACCAGGATGCAAATTCAAAATAATTTTTTTCTGCATCGAGCTCTGAAAAAATATTTAGGCTTCTAGCAGTGTGTGGGACTTGTTCTATTAGTCCATCTATACTGACCTCCATCAGGTTGCAAATTCAATATAATTTTTTTCTGCATCTAGCTCTGAAAAAATATTTAGGCTTCTAGCAGTGTGTGGCACTTGTTCTATTAGTCCATCTATACTGACCTCCATCAGGTTGCAAATTCAATATAATTTTTTTCCGCATCTAGCTCTGAAAAAATATTTCAGCTTGTAGCAGTGTGTGGGACTTGTTCTATTAGTCAATCTATACTGACCTCCATCAGGTTGCAAATTCAATATAATTTTTTTCTGCATCTAGCTCTTAAAAAATATTTCGGCTTCTAGCAGTGTGTGGCACTTGTTCTATTAGTCCATCTATACTGACCTCCATCAGGTTGCAAATTCAATATAATTTTTTTCTGCATCTAGCTCTCAGAAAATATTTCAGCTTGTAGCAGTATGTGGGACTTGTTCCATTAGTCCATCTATACTGACCTCCATCAGGTTGCAAATTCAATATAATTTTTTTTTGCATCTAGCTCTGAAAAAATATTTTGGCTTCTAGCAGTGTGTGGGACTTGTTCTATTAGTCCATCTATACTGAACTCCATCAGGTTGCAAATTCAATAAAAAAAATTTCTCCATCTAGCTCTGAAAAAATATTTCAGCTTGTAGCAGTGTGTGGGACTTGTTCTATTAGTCCATCTATACTAACCTCCACCAGGTTGCAAATTCAATATAATTTTTTTCTGCATCGAGCTCTGAAAAAATATTTAGGCTTCTAGCAGTGTGTGGGACTTGTTCTATTAGTCCATCTATACTGACCTCCATCAGGTTGCAAATTCAATATATTTTTTTTCTGCATCTAGCTCTGAAAAAATATTTCAGCTTCTAGCAGTGTGTGGGACTTGTTCTATTAGTACATCTATACTGACCTCCATCAGGTTGCAAATTCAATATAATTTTTTTCTGCATCTAGCTCTGAAAATATATTTCAACTTGTAGCAGTGTGTGAGACTTGTTCTATTAGTCCATCTATACTAACCTCCACCAGGTTGCAAATTCAATATAATTTTTTTCTGCATCGAGCTCTGAAAAAATATTTAGGCTTCTAGCAGTGTGTGGGACTTGTTCTATTAGTCCATCTATACTGACCTCCATCAGGCTGCAAATTCAATATAATTTTTTTCTGCATCTAGCTCTGAAAAAATATTTCAGCTTGTAGCAGTGTGTGGGACTTGTTCTATTAGTCCATCTATACTGACCTCCATCAGGTTGCAAATTCAATATAGTTTTTTTCTGCATCTAGCTCTGAAAAAATATTTTGGCTTCTAGCAGTGTGTGGGATTGTTCTATTAGTCCATCTATACTGACCTCCATCAGGTTGCAAATTCAATATAATTTTTTTCTGCATCTAGCTCTGAAAAAATATTTTGGCTTCTAGCAGTGTGTGGGACTTGTTCTATTAGTCCATCTATATTGACCTCCATCAGGTTGCAAATTTAATCAAAAAAATTTCTCCATCTAGCTCTGTAAAAATATTTCAGCTTGTTGCAGTTTGTGGGACTTGTTCTTTTAGTCTATCTATACTAACCTCCACCAGGTTGCAAATTCAATATAATTTTTTTCTGCATCGAGCTCTGAAAAAATATTTAGGCATCTAGCAGTGTGTGGGGCTTGTTCTATTAGTCCATCTATACTGACCTCCATCAGGTTGCAAATTCAATATAATTTTTTTCTGCATCTAGCTCTGAAAAAATATTTCAGCTTGTAGCAGTGTGTGGGACTTGTTCTAATAGTCCATCTATACTGACCTCCATCAGGTTGCAAATTCAATATAATTTTTTTCTCCATCTAGCTCTGAAAAAATATTTCAGCTTGTAGCAGAGTGTGGGACTTTTTCTATTAGTCCATCTATACTGACCTCCATCAGGTTGCAAATTCAATATAATTTTTTTCTGCATCTAGCTCTGAAAAAATATTTCGGCTTCTAGCAGTGTGTGGGACTTGTTCTATTAGTCCATCTATACTGACCTCCACCAGGTTGCAAATTCAATATAATTTTTTACTGCATCTAGCTCTGAAAAAATATTTCAGCTTGTAGCAGTGTGTGGGACTTGTTCTATTAGTCCATCGAAACTGACCTCCATCAGGTTGCAAATTCAATATAATTTTTTTCTACATCTAGCTCTAAAAAAATATTTCGGCTTCTAGCAGTGTGTGGGACTTGTTCTATTAGTCCATCTATACTGACCTCCATCAGGTTGCAAATTCAATACAATTTTTTTCTGCATCTAGCTCTGAAAAAATATTTCAGCATGTAGCAGTGTGTGGGACTTTTTCTATTAGTCCATCTATACTAACCTCCACCAGGTTGCAAATTCAATATAATTTTTTTCAGAATCGAGCTCAAAAAAATATTTAGGCTTCTAACAGTGTGTGGGACTTGTTCTATTAGTCCATCTATACTGACCTCCAACAGGTTGCAAATTCAATATAATTTTTTTCTGCATTTAGCTCTGAAAAAATATTTTGGCTTCTAGCAGTGTGTGGCACTTGTTCTATTAGTCCATCAATACTGACCTCCATCAGGTTGCAAATTCAATATAATTTTTTTCAGCATCTAGCTCTGAAAAAATATTTCAGCTTGTAGCAGTGTGTGGGACTTGTTCTATTAGTCAGTCTATACTGACCTCCATCAGGTTGCAAATTCAATATAATTTTTTTCTGCATCTAGCTCTGAAAAAATATTTTGGCTTCTAGCAGTGTGTGGGACTTGTTCTATTAGTCCATCTATACTGACCTCCATCAGGTTACAAATTCAATAAAAAAAAATTCTCCATCTAGCTCTGAAAAAATATATCAGCTTGTAGCAGTGTGTGGGACTTGTTCTATTAGTCCATCTATACTAACCTCCACCAGGTTGCAAATTCAATATACATTTTTTCCGCATCGAGCTCTAAAAAAATATTTAGGCTACTAGTAGTGTGTGAGACTTGGTCTATTAGTCCATCTATACTTACCTCCATCAGGTTGCAAATTCAATATAATTTTTTTCTGCATCTAGCTCTGAAAAAATATTTTGGCTTCTAGCAGTGTGTGGGACATGTTCTATTAGTCCATCTATACTGACCTCCATCAGGTTGCAAATTCAATATAATTTTTTTCTGCATCTAGCTCTGAAAAAATATTTCAGCTTGTAGCAGTGTGTGGGACTTGTTCTATTAGTCCATCTATACTGACCTCCATCAGGTTGCAAATTCAATATAATTTTTTCCTGCATCTACCTCTGAAAATATATTTCGGCTTCTAGCAATGTGTGGGACTTGTTCTATTAGTTCATCTATACTGACCTCCATCAGGTTGCAAATTCAATATAATTTTTTTCTGCATCTAGCTCTGAAAATGTGTTTCAGCTTGTAGCAGTGTGTGGGACTTGTACTATTAGTTCATCTATACTAACCTCCACCAGGTTGCAAATTCAATATAATTTTTTTCTGCATCGAGCTCTGAAAAAATATTTAGGCTTCTAGCAGTGTGTGGGACTTGTTCTATTAGTCCATCTATACTGACCTCCATCAGGTTGCAAATTCAATATAATTTTTTTCTGCATCTAGCTCTGAAAAAATATTTCAGCTTGTAGCAGTGTGTGGGACTTGTTCTGTTAGTCCATCTATACTGACCTCCATCAGGTTGCAAATTCAATATAATTTTTTTTTGCATCTAGCTCTGAAAAAATATTTTAGCTTCTAGCAGTGTGTGGGACTTGTTCTATTAGTCCATCTATATTGACCTCCATCAGGGTGCATATTTAATCAAAAAAATGTCTCCATCTAGCTCTGAAAAAATATTTTAGCTTGTAGCAGTTTGTGGGACTTGTTCTATTAGTCCATCTATACTAACCTCCACCATGTTGCAAATTCAATATAATTTTTTTCTGCATCGAGCTCTGAAAAAATATTTAGGCTACTAGCAGTGTGTGAGACTTGTTCTATTAGTCCATCTATACTGACCTCCATCAGGTTGCAAATTCAATATAATTTTTTTCTGCATCTAGCTCTGAAAAAATATTTAGGCTTCTAGCAGTGTGTGGGACTTGTTCTAATAGTCCATCTATACTGACCTCCATCAGGTTGCAAATACAATATAATTTTGTTCTGCATCTAGCTCTGAAAAAATATTTCAGCTTGTAGCAGTGTGTGGGACTTGTTCTATTAGTTCATCTATACTGACCTCCATCAGGTTGCAAATTCAATATAATTTTTTTCTGCATCTAGCTCTGAAAATGTGTTTCAGCTTGTAGCAGTGTGTGGGACTTGTACTATTAGTCCATCTGTACTAACCTCCACCAGGTTGCAAATTCAATATAATTTTTTTCTGCATCGAGATCTGAAAAAATATTTAGGCTTCTAGCAGTGTGTGGGACTTGTTCTATTAGTCCATCTATACTGACCTCCATCAGGTTGCAAATTCAATATAATTTTTTTCTGCATCTAGCTCTGAAAAAATATTTCAGCTTGTAGCAGTGTGTGGGACTTGTTCTGTTAGTCCATCTATACTGACCTCCATCAGGTTGCAAATTCAATATAATTTTTTTTTGCATCTAGCTCTGAAAAAATATTTTAGCTTCTAGCAGTGTGTGGGACTTGTTCTATTAGTCCATCTATATTGACCTCCATCAGGGTGCATATTTAATCAAAAAAATGTCTCCATCTAGCTCTGAAAAAATATTTTAGCTTGTAGCAGTTTGTGGGACTTGTTCTATTATTCCATCTATACTAACCTCCACCATGTTGCAAATTCAATATAATTTTTTTCTGCATCGAGCTCTGAAAAAATATTTAGGCTACTAGCAGTGTGTGAGACTTGTTCTATTAGTCCATCTATACTGACCTCCATCAGGTTGCAAATTCAATATAATTTTTTTCTGCATCTAGCTCTGAAAAAATATTTAGGCTTTTAGCAGTGTGTGGGACTTGTTCTAATAGTCCATCTATACTGACCTCCATCAGGTTGCAAATTCAATATAATTTTGTTCTGCATCTAGCTCTGAAAAAATATTTCAGCTTGTAGCAGTGTGTGGGACTTGTTCTATTAGTCCATCTATACTGACCTCCATCAGGTTGCAAATTCAATATAATTTTTTTCTGCATCTAGCTCTGAAAAAATATTTCGGCTTCTAGCAGTGTGTGGGACTTGTTCTATTAGTCCATCTATACTGACCTCCACCAGGTTGCAAATTCAATATAATTTTTTACTGCATCTAGCTCTGAAAAAATATATCAGCTTGTAGCAGTGTGTGGGACTTGTTCTATTAGTCCATCTATACTGACCTCCATCAGGTTGCAAATTCAATATAATTTTTTTCTGCATCTAGCTCTGAAAAAATATTTCGGCTTCTAGCAGTGTGTGTGACTTGTTCTATTAGTCCATCTATACTAACCTCCACCAGGTTGCAAATTCAATATAATTTTTTTCTGCATCTAGCTCTGAAAAAATATTTGAGCTTGTAGCAGTGTGTGGGACTTGTTCTATTAGTCCATCTGTACTAAGCTCCACCAGGTTGCAAATTCAATATCATTTTTTTCTGCATCTAGCTCTGAAAAAATATTTCGGCTTGTAGTAGTGTGTGGCATTGTTCTATTAGTCCATCTATACTGACCTCCATCAGGTTGCAAATTCAATATAATTTTTTTCTGCATCTAGCTCTGAAAAAATATTTTGGCTTCTAGCAGTGTGTGGGACTTGTTCTATTAGTCCATCTATATTGACCTCCATCAGGTTGCAAATTTAATCAAAAAAATTTCTCCATCTAGCTCTGTAAAAATATTTCAGCTTGTTGCAGTTTGTGGGACTTGTTCTTTTAGTCTATCTATACTAACCTCCACCAGGTTGCAAATTCAATATAATTTTTTTCTGCATCGAGCTCTGAAAAAATATTTAGGCTTCTAGCAGTGTGTGGGGCTTGTTCTATTAGTCCATCTATACTGACCTCCATCAGGTTGCAAATTCAATATAATTTTTTTCTGCATCTAGCTCTGAAAAAATATTTCAGCTTGTAGCAGTGTGTGGGACTTGTTCTAATAGTCCATCTATACTGACCTCCATCAGGTTGCAAATTCAATATAATTTTTTTCTGCATCTAGCTCTGAAAAAATATTTCAGCTTGTAGCAGAGTGTGGGACTTTTTCTATTAGTCCATCTATACTGACCTCCATCAGGTTGCAAATTCAATATAATTTTTTTCTGCATCTAGCTCTGAAAAAATATTTCGGCTTATAGCAGTGTGTGGGACTTGTTCTATTAGTCCATCTATACTGACCTCCACCAGGTTGCAAATTCAATATAATTTTTTACTGCATCTAGCTCTGAAAAAATATTTCAGCTTGTAGCAGTGTGTGGGACTTGTTCTATTAGTCCATCGAAACTGACCTCCATCAGGTTGCAAATTCAATATAATTTTTTTCTACATCTAGCTCTAAAAAAATATTTCGGCTTCTAGCAGTGTGTGGGACTTGTTCTATTAGTCCATCTATACTGACCTCCATCAGGTTGCAAATTCAATACAATTTTTTTCTGCATCTAGCTCTGAAAAAATATTTCAGCATGTAGCAGTGTGTGGGACTTTTTCTATTAGTCCATCTATACTAACCTCCACCAGGTTGCAAATTCAATATAATTTTTTTCAGCATCGAGCACAAAAAAATATTTAGGCTTCTAACAGTGTGTGGGACTTGTTCTATTAGTCCATCTATACTGACCTCCAACAGGTTGCAAATTCAATATAATTTTTTTCTGCATTTAGCTCTGAAAAAATATTTTGGCTTCTAGCAGTGTGTGGCACTTGTTCTATTAGTCCATCAATACTGACCTCCATCAGGTTGCAAATTCAATATAATTTTTTTCAGCATCTAGCTCTGAAAAAATATTTCAGCTTGTAGCAGTGTGTGGGACTTATTCTATTAGTCAATCTATACTGACCTCCATCAGGTTGCAAATTCAATATAATTTTTTTCTGCATCTAGCTCTGAAAAAATATTTCGGCTTCTAGCAGTGTGTGGGACTTGTTCTATTAGTCCATCTATACTGACCTCCATCAGGTTGCAAATTCAATATAATTTTTTTCTGCATCTAGCTCTGAAAAAATATTTCGGCTTCTAGCAGTGTGTGTGACTTGTTCTATTAGTCCATCTATACTAACCTCCACCAGGTTGCAAATTCAATATAATTTTTTTCTGCATCTAGCTCTGAAAAAATATTTGAGCTTGTAGCAGTGTGTGGGACTTGTTCTATTAGTCCATCTGTACTAAGCTCCACCAGGTTGCAAATTCAATATCATTTTTTTCTGCATCTAGCTCTGAAAAAATATTTCGGCTTGTAGTAGTGTGTGGCATTGTTCTATTAGTCCATCTATACTGACCTCCATCAGGTTGCAAATTCAATATAATTTTTTTCTGCATCTAGCTCTGAAAAAATATTTTGGCTTCTAGCAGTGTGTGGGACTTGTTCTATTAGTCCATCTATATTGACCTCCATCAGGTTGCAAATTTAATCAAAAAAATTTCTCCATCTAGCTCTGTAAAAATATTTCAGCTTGTTGCAGTTTGTGGGACTTGTTCTTTTAGTCTATCTATACTAACCTCCACCAGGTTGCAAATTCAATATAATTTTTTTCTGCATCGAGCTCTGAAAAAATATTTAGGCTTCTAGCAGTGTGTGGGGCTTGTTCTATTAGTCCATCTATACTGACCTCCATCAGGTTGCAAATTCAATATAATTTTTTTCTGCATCTAGCTCTGAAAAAATATTTCAGCTTGTAGCAGTGTGTGGGACTTGTTCTAATAGTCCATCTATACTGACCTCCATCAGGTTGCAAATTCAATATAATTTTTTTCTGCATCTAGCTCTGAAAAAATATTTCAGCTTGTAGCAGAGTGTGGGACTTTTTCTATTAGTCCATCTATACTGACCTCCATCAGGTTGCAAATTCAATATAATTTTTTTCTGCATCTAGCTCTGAAAAAATATTTCGGCTTATAGCAGTGTGTGGGACTTGTTCTATTAGTCCATCTATACTGACCTCCACCAGGTTGCAAATTCAATATAATTTTTTACTGCATCTAGCTCTGAAAAAATATTTCAGCTTGTAGCAGTGTGTGGGACTTGTTCTATTAGTCCATCGAAACTGACCTCCATCAGGTTGCAAATTCAATATAATTTTTTTCTACATCTAGCTCTAAAAAAATATTTCGGCTTCTAGCAGTGTGTGGGACTTGTTCTATTAGTCCATCTATACTGACCTCCATCAGGTTGCAAATTCAATACAATTTTTTTCTGCATCTAGCTCTGAAAAAATATTTCAGCATGTAGCAGTGTGTGGGACTTTTTCTATTAGTCCATCTATACTAACCTCCACCAGGTTGCAAATTCAATATAATTTTTTTCAGCATCGAGCACAAAAAAATATTTAGGCTTCTAACAGTGTGTGGGACTTGTTCTATTAGTCCATCTATACTGACCTCCAACAGGTTGCAAATTCAATATAATTTTTTTCTGCATTTAGCTCTGAAAAAATATTTTGGCTTCTAGCAGTGTGTGGCACTTGTTCTATTAGTCCATCAATACTGACCTCCATCAGGTTGCAAATTCAATATAATTTTTTTCAGCATCTAGCTCTGAAAAAATATTTCAGCTTGTAGCAGTGTGTGGGACTTATTCTATTAGTCAATCTATACTGACCTCCATCAGGTTGCAAATTCAATATAATTTTTTTCTGCATCTAGCTCTGAAAAAATATTTCGGCTTCTAGCAGTGTGTGGGACTTGTTCTATTAGTCCATCTATACTGACCTCCATCAGGTTGCAAATTCAATATAATTTTTTTCTGCATCTAGCTCTGAAAAAATATTTCAGCTTGTAGCAGTGTGTGGGACTTGTTCTATTAGTCAGTCTATACTGACCTCCATCAGGTTGCAAATTCAATATAATTTTTTTCTGCATCTAGCTCTGAAAAAATATTTTGGCTTCTAGCAGTGTGTGGGACTTGTTCTATTAGTCCATCTATACTGACCTCCATCAGGTTAAAAATTCAATAAAAAAAAATTCTCCATCTAGCTCTGAAAAAATATATCAGCTTGTAGCAGTGTGTGGGACTTGTTCTATTAGTCCATCTATACTAACCTCCACCAGGTTGCAAATTCAATATACATTTTTTCCGCATCGAGCTCTAAAAAAATATTTAGGCTACTAGTAGTGTGTGAGACTTGTTCTATTAGTCCATCTATACTGACCTCCATCAGGTTGCAAATTCAATATAATTTTTTTCTGCATCTAGCTCTGAAAAAATATTTTGGCTTCTAGCAGTGTGTGGGACATGTTCTATTAGTCCATCTATACTGACCTCCATCAGGTTGCAAATTCAATATAATTTTTTTCTGCATCTAGCTCTGAAAAAATATTTCAGCTTGTAGCAGTGTGTGGGACTTGTTCTATTAGTCCATCTATACTGACCTCCATCAGGTTGCAAATTCAATATAATTTTTTCCTGCATCTACCTCTGAAAATATATTTCGGCTTCTAGCAATGTGTGGGACTTGTTCTATTAGTTCATCTATACTGACCTCCATCAGGTTGCAAATTCAATATAATTTTTTTCTGCATCTAGCTCTGAAAATGTGTTTCAGCTTGTAGCAGTGTGTGGGACTTGTACTATTAGTCCATCTATACTAACCTCCACCAGGTTGCAAATTCAATATAATTTTTTTCTGCATCGAGCTCTGAAAAAATATTTAGGCTTCTAGCAGTGTGTGGGACTTGTTCTATTAGTCCATCTATACTGACCTCCATCAGGTTGCAAATTCAATATAATTTTTTTCTGCATCTAGCTCTGAAAAAATATTTCAGCTTGTAGCAGTGTGTGGGACTTGTTCTGTTAGTCCATCTATACTGACCTCCATCAGGTTGCAAATTCAATATAATTTTTTTTTGCATCTAGCTCTGAAAAAATATTTTAGCTTCTAGCAGTGTGTGGGACTTGTTCTATTAGTCCATCTATATTGACCTCCATCAGGGTGCATATTTAATCAAAAAAATGTCTCCATCTAGCTCTGAAAAAATATTTTAGCTTGTAGCAGTTTGTGGGACTTGTTCTATTAGTCCATCTATACTGACCTCCATCAGGTTGCAAATTCAATATAATTTTTTTCTGCATCTAGCTCTGAAAAAATATTTCGGCTTCTAGCAGTGTGTGGGACTTGTTCTATTAGTCCATCTATACTGACCTCCACCAGGTTGCAAATTCAATATAATTTTTTACTGCATCTAGCTCTGAAAAAATATTTCAGCTTGTAGCAGTGTGTGGGACTTGTTCTATTAGTCCATCTATACTGACCTCCATCAGGTTGCAAATTCAATATAATTTTTTTCTGCATCTAGCTCTGAAAAAATATTTCGGCTTCTAGCAGTGTGTGTGACTTGTTCTATTAGTCCATCTATACTAACCTCCACCAGGTTGCAAATTCAATATAATTTTTTTCTGCATCTAGCTCTGAAAAAATATTTGAGCTTGTAGCAGTGTGTGGGACTTGTTCTATTAGTCCATCTGTACTAAGCTCCACCAGGTTGCAAATTCAATATCATTTTTTTCTGCATCTAGCTCTGAAAAAATTTTTCGGCTTCTAGCAGTGTGTGGGACTTGTTCTATTAGTCCATCTATACTGACCTCCATCAGGTTGCAAATTCAATATAATTTTTTTCTGCATCTAGCTCTGAAAAAATATTTCAGCTTGTAGTAGTGTGTGGGACTTGTTCTATTAGTCCATCTATACTAACTTCCACCAGGTTGCAAATTCAATATAATTTTTTTCTGCATCGAGCTCTGAAAAAATATTTAGGCTTCTAGCAGTGTGTGGGACTTGTTCTATTAGTCCATCTATACTGACCTCCATCAGGTTGCAAATTCAATATAATTTTTTTCTGCATCTAACCCAGCCAATACTTTTGGGCTCATACCACAGTTTGGCCACTCAGCTCTGCTCGGTTCCCATCCATTGTTTTTTGTGCAAACAACTCCAGAGTTGTGAATTAGTTAACCACCAAAATGAGTGGAAAAAGGCCTGGTGCTGGTGGAAAGGGGAATAGGTGTGTTGGGAAGGGAAAAAAAGGTAGTGTCCATGGGGTAGATGTTAAAGCAACAGTATCATCTGTAGAAGAAAGACCATCTTCCAGTCAAACTAAGATCTCTACTTCTTTTAGCGGACAATGTGATAAGATCCCTTTCTTACGGCCACGCCAATCGCTACAAATTCCAGATGAGGCACAAAAACAGCAGGTGCTTTAACGGATATCAAGTGCTCCTTTAAGTGGGCTCTCCTCCACCTCAACTTCAACATCACAAATACTCCAGTCCTCAGAGGTGTCACCCCAATCGCACTTGCTTCCTCACAGCTCCCAAGTCTCCAGCTGCCCGTCTGAGTATGGGGTAGAACAGATGGTTGAGTCTGCAGAGCTGTTTACTCATACTATAGCCTGAGAATCAGAGGTCGGCTCCAGAGCTTTTGTGAATCCAGACGAGGAAATGTTCTGCACTGATGCCCAGAATCTTTATGAGTCGGATCCAGGACCAGACGCAGAAGGTTCTGACCAAAATGTAGACCCTCGTTCCCAAACTGTAACTCCTGTTGGTGGAGACAATGAGGAAGACGATGATGAGACTCAAATACCTGATTGGAGCGACAACTTTAGTTTTTTGTCAGGGCAGGAACAGGTTGGCTCTGAGGACGACGGGTGTGATAACACACAGGGTGATGATGATGAGGTTGGAGATCCCACTTACTGTCAACCCACAGTCAGCCAAGAGATGAGGTCAGCAGAGGAGGTGGAGGAGGATGCTCGTGACAACGAGGTCAGGTTGCGCCTTCCTGGACAGAGACGTAGTACTGGAAGCACGTCAACAACTGCATCCTCAAACACAACTCTGCCTCTGACCACAAGTCGTGGTGGCTCTTCAGGTTGCATGGTTGCTAAGCCTTGCATAGCCTGGGCATTTTTTCAGATCAATAAAGATGACCCAAATCGTGTTATCTGTAACATTTGTCAGCAAAAGCTAAGTAGAGGCCAAAAAATACATAGTTTGTGTACTTCATGCATGAACCGGCACATGGACATGAAGCATAAGTTGCAGTGGGAAGCTCACTGTGCTACAATGCGGCCTAGCCGGCCGGGCCAACCACCGTCTGCCACATCTTGTGCATCCGCGGCCTCTTCATCCTCTGTGACTGGGGGGACAGCAGTCACACCTGTTTTGGGACGCAGACCTGCCACCTCTTTACCCGCAATCAGCCAGCGTGATTGGCAGGTCATCATTTTCTTTGGAGGTGGAAACACCAGCTGGTGTTCAGCGCTCTCCGACATCGATAGAACCACCGTTGGATCAAGGCATCCTAACATGTCCGCCTGCATCTTCCTCACAGACCGGCAGTTTGCCGGAGACACCCTTCTCAACCCCGTCTAAGCACAACAGCCAGCCCTCGGTCCCTCAGATGTGGACAAGTAAAAGACCATTTCCTCCTAGCCATGAGAAAGCTAAGAGGTTGAATTTCACCATCTGCAAGCTCTTGGCTACAGAAATGCTTCCTTTCTGCCTGGTGGACACAGAGGATTTTCGAGACCTTATGTCCGTCGCAGTGCCCCAGTACCAGATGCCCAGTCGGCACTACTTCTCAAAGAAAGGTGTGCCTGCGCTCCACCAGCATGTCGCACACAACATCACCGCTTCTTTGAGAAACTCTGTGTGTGACAGGGTGCATTTCACCACAGACACTTGGACGAGTAGGCATGGACAGGGGCGTTACATGTCACTGACTGGGCACTGGGTAACTATGGTGACAGCAAGTCAAGGGGCTGCTGTCCAAGTCTTGCCGTCCCCACGAGTTGTGCGTCAATCCTCTTTATCTCAAAGTTCCTCCACTGCTTCTGCCTCCTCAACCTCCTCTCGGTCCTCCACCTGCACCCAAAGCCTGTCTGGTCATGCCACAAGCTTTCTAGCTGCGCAGAAGGGATCCTGCACACCTCCTTACTATGCTGGCAGCAGTGCTCAACGTCATCAGGCGGTTTTTACTTTGAAATGTCTGGGAAATGTAAGTCACACAGCTGAGGAGTTATGGTCAGCTCTGGAGAACCAGTTTCATGAATGGTTGTCTCCACTGGACCTGAAACAAGGGAAGGCCGTGTGCGACAATGCTGAAAACCTGGGTGCGGCCCTTCGCCGGGGAAATGTCACACACGTGCCTTGTAGGGCCCACGTGTTGAACCTGGTTGTCCAGCAATTTTTAGCCCACTATCCCGGACTAGATGGCCTTCTGCAGAGGGCACGGTCGCTGTGTGCTCACTTCCACCATTCGCATCCCGCAGCTCAGCGACTTACATCTCTACAGATGTCGTTGGGCCTGCCACTTCACCGGCTAAAATGCGATGTGCCTACCCGGTGGAATTCAACTCTGCACATGTTGCAGCGACTGTGGCAGCACCGACAAGCCCTGGTGCAATACGTTGTGACGTATAGCCTGGGCCAACGAGATCCAGAGGTGGTTCAAATCACGCTGGAGGAGTTTTCTCAGATCAGGGACCTATGCACCCTTCTGCACAGTTTTGAAATGGCGACAAAGATGTTTAGTGCTGACGATGCCATTATCAGCATGACTATTCTGGTGATTTACATGCTGGAGCACATGTTAAACAGAATTCGGAGTCAGGTGGTGGCACAAGAGGAGGTGGAGGAAGTAGAGGAGGAGGAGTTGTATGCGGAAGGGCTAACATCTGCAAGGTCCAGACGGTCGGCAGCACTAATGCGGCAGGCATGTGAGGGTGGGGGAGATGGTTTTACCAGGGCGCATGGTAGCAGCCAAACTAGTGAGGAAGGTGCAGGAGCCCAGGAAGAAGTGGAGGACGAACTGATGGAAGACTCATCAGGTGAGGTAGACCTTGATCACATTTCTGTTGTGCGAGGTTGGGGGGAGAGGACAGAGGAAGGAAGCATGATTGTTACCTCACCACCAACACAACAGGGACTTGGTGCTCCTGGATGCGCAAGACACATGAGTGCCTTCTTGCTGCACTACCTGCAACATGACCCTCGAATTGTGAGAATTAGAAATACTCCTGACTACTGGGTTGCCACACTGTTAGATCCCCGGTACAAAAGTAAATTTGCAGAAATTATTCCTGCCGTAGAAAGGGATGCACGCTTGCAGGAGTATAAGCAGAGACTGTTGCAGAATCTTACATGTGCTCTTCCACAAAACACCAGTGGTGCACGTAGTGAATCTCACAGTTCCAACTTGCCAACCGTGGGACCGTCGAGTGTTCAACACTAGTGTTGAGCGAACATGCTCAACACTGCTCGGTACTCGCCCGAGCATCACGCTACTCAGGATGTTCAGCGAGCACCGAGCATTTCCGGGTTACTCGGGCGGGAGCTCGGGTCTCCGCCCCGCATGTTTGGTGCTCTTTACAGAGCCAATGAACATGCAGGGATTGCCAGCCAGTCACTGTAATGCCGCAGCCATGTTGTTTGTGGGCATTACAGTGATTGGCTGGCCGCACAGCGTCACCTCCCAGACGATCAGCCCGTCATGATTGGTGTGTGTGGGTGTCTGTGCGTGTGTCTGCGCGATGTCTGCGGGTGTGTGCGGTGTCTGTGCGATGTGCGCGGTGTCTGTGCGATGTCTGCGGTGTCTGTGCGATGTCTGCGAGTGTGTGCGGTGTCTGTGCGATGTCTGTGCGATGTCTGCGGGTGTGTGCGTGCAGGCAGACATAGGCCGATGTGACACTACTACTCCCATCGGCCTATGTCTGTCCCCGGTCCACTCGTGCCAGCAGGATCCTGCTATTTAAATTGCCCTACTGTGTCCCCAATAAATGTTAAATACATGTCATTGGTGGCCAGTGGTTGCCTACAATAAATTAGTTCATACATTACCTGTCCCCGCCGATCGCCACCTAAAATAAAGTAAAAAATAAAAAACTACACCTATACTCACCTAGACACCTAATTCCCCGAAGCCATCGATCTCCAGTAATAAAATATAAAATAATAAACCACAACCTTATCCTTACCACTCCGTAGTAGTCCACGAGTGTCCCACAATGATCTCCAGTTTAGAGCAGCCACATAGAATGTGACCGCTCTGAACCTCTGCCGCCGCTAGAATGATGGGGCCGTAAAGCAGTCCCGTCATTGCATAAGCGGGTTCGCCGGAGTTCAGGCAGCGCTGCTCCGGTTAGCTCCTTTATGGCCCTGCTGTATCGTGAGAAATTCCCACGGTACAGCAGTGCCGTAAAGGAGGTCTCCGGAGCTGCGCTGACTGAATGCACTCCGGTGACCTCAGTCAGGGGCTCACGCTGCCGGGAGCGGACATGTTCCCGGCAGTGTGAGCTTACAGCAGCCATGCACAGCTGTCACCATCTCCAGATGTGACAGCTGTGCATGGGAGATCAGCGCAGGAATGTGGACAGGTAACTATTTTTTTTTAGTAAACTAAGAATTAAATAAAATTGTGTGTTTTATTTCAAATAAATTATTTTTTTCTGGGTGTAGTGTGTTTTTTCTTTTTAACACTTTGTAGGTTAGTAATGGGGGTGTCTTATAGACGCCCATCATTACTAACCTGGGCTTCATGGCAGCTGGCGCTGACATGAACCCCAACCCTATTACCCCCTGCCACCGCACCAGGGCAGCGTGGAAGAGCGAGGCTATGCGCCAGAATTGGCGCATCCTATGGATGCGTCATTTCTGGGGCGGCTGACGGCTGGTGTTTCTAGCCTGGGAGGGGGCCAATATTCATGGCACCCTTCCTGGGCTATTAATATCAGCCCCCAGCTGTCTGCCTAGCCTTTGCTAGCTATTAAATAGGGGATACCCCACGTCAATTTTTTTGGGGGGTCCCCCATTTTAATAGCTAGTAAAGGCTAGGTATTCAGCTGGGGGCTGATATTAGTAGTCTGGGAAGCTCCGTGGGTATTACCCACTTCCCAGGCTTCAAACATCTGCCCCAGTCGTCTGCTTAACCTCCGCTAGAGACTAAAATTATGGGGAAACCCACGCCAATTTTTTTTTAAATAAATCCTTTATTTTAACACTAAATGACAAGTATAGTAACCAACACTGTCACTGTACTTCATATATATGTGACTGACATGTTTCTATCTATCTAATCTATGTATGATTCTCTATTCCTTCTATTCTAAATTGTTGGGTACAGATGCTGAATTGCCGGCCGGCTTTTTTAAAGAGACGGTGCATGAAAACACTATTATATTTTTAAATAAATCCTTTACACTAAATGACAAGTACAGTAAGCAACACTGTCACTGTACTTCATATATATGTGACTGACATGTTTCTATCTATCTAATCTATGTGTGAAGCTCTATTCTTTCTGTTGTAAATTGTCGGGTATCGGTGTATGCCGCTGCTGAATTGCCGGCTTTTCACGTAATACATTCTACATTATTCTTAGTTGATTACTTCATGTAGAATTAACCTACAAGGAAAGAAAGGGTTTATTTTCATTCCGATATTTGTGTCCCATTGACTTGCATTGGTTTCCGGTATAGGAATCGGCGATATCCGATACTTTTTGGGTATCGGTCCGATCCAATCCGATACGATATTTCCTGATATCGGAAGGTATCGCTCAACACTATCCTTAACATATTTCACAGGAAAGCACTTTCACTTTCATTTTTGAACGTTTTATTTTGAGCCTGTAAAAGTGGCTTAATAACTCTGACCACGTTGTTGACAGCAGTGACCTGGGGGTCAGAAATGCTTCCTGGGGCGATCCCCATGCTGTCCCCATGTCATTTGAGCACTGTCACTATCGTTTTGGGCACTTGTTAGGCTTTTAAAAGAGTGCTGGGGGAGCCGCTGCAAAAATGCTCGAGTCTCCCATAGACTAACATTGGGCTCGTTGCTCGGGTCGAGCACCCGAGTATCACGGCAAGCTCGGCCCGAGCATCGAGCACCCGAGCATTTTAGTGCTCGCTCAACACTATTCAACACTCAAACCATAACAGAAACACAGTATCTGCTGGTAACATCAATTTTGCGAAATCATTTCACCACTTTTTTAGCCCATCCTTTGCAAGGCCACAGGAGACAAGAAGTCTGACACATAGTCAACGCCTAGAGACGATGGTACAGGAGTATCTCCAAGTAAACATTGAAGCCATGACTGTGTCACTGGACCCTTGCTCTTTTTGGGCTTCCAATCTGGAAAAATGGCCGGAGTTTGCCACTCACGCCTTGGAGATCTTGTCATGCCCTGCAGCCAGCGTTCTGTCTGAACGTGTGTTCAGCGCTGCTGGTGGTGTGCTGACAGATAAGCGCACGCGGCTCTCCACTGATAATGTAGACAGACTCACGTTCATAAAGATGAGCAAATCATGGATCCGAAAAGACTTTTCTACCCCTGTGTCATCCTGGGGAGAGTAAAAGCTTGATGATTTGTTAAAATCACCTCACCAACCGTTTTAAGCTTTCAAATTACTAATCATGTTTATCTGTATCTTGGTTGGAAAATAATTTGGGCCTTGTAGCAGTGTGCAGTACTGATTCTATTAGGCCATCTATACTAAGCTCCACCAGATTTAAAATTACTAATCATGTTTATCTGTATCTTGGCTGGAAAATAATTTGGGCCTTGTAGCAGTGTGCAGTACTGATTCTATTAGGCCATCTATACTAAGCTCCACCAGATTTAAAATTACTAATCATGTTTATCTGTATCTTGGCTGGAAAATAATTTGGGCCTTGTAGCAGTGTGCAGTACTGATTCTATTAGGCCATCTATACTAAGCTCCACCAGATTTAAAATTACTAATCATTAGAGATGAGCGTTGTTCGACTCGAACTGTTCGCCAATCTTAAATTCGAGCTGTTTTGGGCGGTGTTCGAGCCGTTCGGCGAACACGAACGATTTGAGAAAAATTCGGCTGTTCGAGGTTATGTTCGATAACTGTTCGTGCAACAAAATCATAACTGGATTTTTTCTCAGTAATGATGAAAATTAATGTTAATGCGCAGTTTGAGTGTACAGCGGGGTGGGGGGAGGGGCAGGGGATGGATCTCTGCAGGAATAATGAAGATCTCAATTTTTTTTCTCTTTCCCGCATTTACAGTGGGGAGGTGCAATCTGTCAGCCTATCAGCAGCGCACACACGGAGCGAAGTGCTTTTTTTCACACAAACAAGGGCATGTGTCATTGGCAGTGTATGTCACATGTCCTTGCCCTATAAGACCAAGCCATTTTCCCCGTCGCCACCATTTTCTCACTGCTGCAGCTGCGTGTTAGACGGCACCGCTGTTGCTGTGTGCGCTATACCTTGTTAATTTCAAGCCAATTTTCGCACAAATCTACAGATAGCTTGGGAGAAGGGAATAGTTGTGATTGCAGTCCTTTTAAGGACTAGGTTACAGCATTTCCTACGACTTTTATCAGGCAGGTCTGTGCTCTTAAATAGATAGATTGTGGGAGTAAAGATTAATTGTAATTGCAGTCCTTTTCAGGACTAGGTTACATCAGTTCCTATCAGTTTTTGCCAGGCAGGTCTGTGCCAGTGCTGTGCAAGTTTTTTTCACAGCATTTGGCTGAATCTAGCAAAGCTAATCCTTTTTGGCCTATTGCAGAGTGTGTTAGTCAGTGGAGTAGCCTATCTGTGTTGCAAGATATACCACCTGTGTATAGAATACCAATTTTTTTACTGCACCTAGTGAAGTAAAATCTTTTGGGCATAGCATCATTCTATTAGTCCATCTATACTGACCTCCATCAGGTTGCAAATTGAATATAATTTTTTTCTGCATCTAGCTCTGAAAAAATATTTGGGCTTCTAGCAGTGTGTGGGACTTGTTCTATTAGTCCATCTATACTGACCTTCATCAGGTTGCAAACTGAATATAATTTTTTTCTGCATCTAGCTCTGAAAAAATATTTGGCCTTCTAGCAGTGTGTGGGACTTGTTCTATTAGTCCATCTATACTGACCTCCATCACGCTGCAAATTCAAAATGATTTTTTGTCTGCATCTAGCTCTGAAAAAATATTTGGCCTTCTAGCAGTGTGTGGGACTTTCTCTATTAGTCCATCTATACTGACCTCCATCAGGTTGCAAATTAAAAATATTTTTTTTTCTGCATCTAGCTCTGAAAAAATATTTGTCCTTCTAGCAGTGTGTGGGACTTTCTCTATTAGTCCATCTATACTGACCTCCATCAGGTTGCAAACTGAATATATTTTTTTTCTGCATCTACCTCTGAAAAAATATTGGGCTTCTAGCTGTGTGTGGGACTTGTTCTATTAATCCATCTATACAGACCTCCATCAGGTTGCAAACTGAATATAATTTTTTTCTGCATCTACCTCTGAAAAAATATTTGGGCTTCTAGCTGTGTGTGGGACTTGTTATATTAGTCCATCTATACTGACCTCCATCAGGTTGCAAACTGAATATAATTTTTTTCTGCATCTAGCTCTGAAAAAATATTTGGCCTTCTAGCAGTGTGTGGGACTTTCTCTATTAGTCCATCTATACTGACCTCCATCAGGTTGCAAATTAAAAATAATTTATATCTGCATCTAGCTCTGAAAAAATATTTGGCCTTCTAGCAGTGTGTGGGACTTTCTCTATTAGTCCATCTATACTGACCTCCATCAGGTTGCAAATTAAAAATAATTTTTTGTCTGCATCTAGCTCTGAAAAAATATTTGGCCTTCTAGCAGTGTGTGGGACTTTCTCTATTAGTCCATCTATACTGACCTCCATCAGGTTGCAAACTGAATATATTTTTTTTCTGCATCTACCTCTGAAAAAATATTGGGCTTCTAGCTGTGTGTGGGACTTGTTCTATTAATCCATCTATACAGACCTCCATCAGGTTGCAAACTAAATATAATTTTTTTCTGCATCTACCTCTGAAAAAATATTTGGGCTTCTAGCTGTGTGTGGGACTTGTTATATTAGTCCATCTATACTGACCTCCATCAGGTTGCAAACTGAATATAATTTTTTTCTGCATCTAGCTCTGAAAAAATATTTGGCCTTCTAGCAGTGTGTGGGACTTTCTCTATTAGTCCATCTATACTGACCTCCATCAGGTTGCAAATTAAAAATAATTTATATCTGCATCTAGCTCTGAAAAAATATTTGGCCTTCTAGCAGTGTGTGGGACTTTCTCTATTAGTCCATCTATACTGACCTCCATCAGGTTGCAAATTAAAAATAATTTTTTGTCTGCATCTAGCTCTGAAAAAAATATTTGGCCTTCTAGCAGTGTGTGGGACTTTCTCTATTAGTCCATCTATACTGACCTCCATCAGGTTGCAAACTGAATATATTTTTTTTCTGCATCTACCTCTGAAAAAATATTTGGGCTTCTAGCTGTGTGTGGGACTTGTTCTATTAATCCATCTATACAGACCTCCATCAGGTTGCAAAATGAATATAATTTTTTTCTGCATCTAGCTCTGAAAAAATATTTGGTCTTCTAGCAGTGTGTGGGACTTTATTAGTCCATCTATACTGACCTCCATCAGGTTGCAAATTAAAAATAATTTTTATCTGCATCTAGCTCTGAAAAAATATTTGGCCTTCTAGCAGTGTGTGGGACTTTCTCTATTAGTCTATCTATACTGACCTCCATCAGGTTGCAAATTAAAAATATTTTTTTGTCTGCATCTAGCTCTGAAAAAATATTTGGCCTTCTAGCAGTGTGTGGGACTTTCTCTATTAGTCCATCTATACTGACCTCCATCAGGTTGCAAATTCAAAATAATTTTTTGTCTGTATCTAGCTCTGAAAAAATATTTGGCCTTCTAGCAGTGTGTGGGACTTTCTCTATTAGTCCATCTATACTGACCTCCATCAGTCTGCAAATTAAAAATAATTTTTATCTGCATCTACCTCTGAAAAAATATTTGGCCTTCTAGCTGTGTGTGGGACTTGTTCTATTAGTCCATCTATACTGACCTCCATCAGGTTGCAAACTGAATATAATTTTTTTCTGCATCTAGCTCTGAAAAAATATTTGGCCTTCTAGCAGTGTGTGGGACTTTCTCTATTAGTCCATCTATACTGACCTCCATCAGGTTGCAAATTAAAAATAATTTATAACTGCATCTAGCTCTGAAAAAATATTTGGCCTTCTAGCAGTGTGTGGGACTTTCTCTATTAGTCCATCTATACTGACCTCCATCAGGTTGCAAACTGAATATATTTTTTTTCTGCATCTACGTCTGAAAAAATATTTGGGCTTCTAGCTGTGTGTAGGACTTGTTCTATTAGTCCATCTATACTGACCTCCATCAGGTTGCAAACTGAATACAATTTTTTTCTGCATCTACCTCTGAAAAAATATTTGGGCTTCTAGCTGTGTGTGGGACTTTTTCTATTAGTCCATCTACACTGACCTCTATCAGGTTGCAAATTGAATATAATTTTTTTCTGCATCTAACCCAGCCAATAGTTTTGGCCTAATACCACAGTTTGGCCACTCAGCTCTGCTCGGTTCCCATCCATTGTTTTTTTGTGCAAGCAACTCCAGAGTTGTGAATTAGTTAACCACCAAAATGAGTGGAAAAAGGCCTGCTGCTGGTGGAAAGGGGAATAGGCATGTTGGGAAGGGGAAAAAAGGTTGTGTCCGTGGGGTAGGTGTTAAAGCAACAGTAACATCTGCAGAAGAAAGACCATCTTCCAGCCAAACTAAAATGTCTACTTCTTTTAGCGGACAATGTCATAAGATCCCTTTCTTACGGCCACGCAAATCGCTACAAATTCCAGATGAGGCACAAAAACAGCAGGTGCTTCAACGGATATCAAGTGCTCCTTTAAGTGGGCTCTCCTCCACATCAACTTCAACATCACAAATACTCCAGTCCTCAAAGGTGTCACCCCAATCGCACTTGCTTCCTCACAGCTCCCAAATCTCCAGCTGCCCGTCTGAGTATGAGGTAGATCTGATGGTTGAGTCTGCAGAGCTGTTTACTTATACTATAGCCTGGGAATCAGAGGTCGACTCCAGCTCTTCTGTGAATCCAGACGAGGAAATGATCTGCACTGATGCCCAGAATCTTTATGAGTCGGATCCAGGACCAGACGCAGAAGGTTCTGACCATAATGTAGACCCTCGTTCCCAAACTGTAACTCCTGTTGGTGGAGACAATGAGGAAGACGATGATGAGACTCAAATACCTGATTGGAGCGACAACTTTAGTTTTTTGTCAGGGCAGGAACAGGTTGGCTCTGAGGACGATGGGTGTGATAACGCACAGGGTGATGATGATGAGGTTGGAGATCCCACTTACTGTCAACCCACAGTCAGCCAAGAGATGAGGTCAGCAGAGGAGGTGGAGGAAGATGCTAGTGACGATGAGGTCAGGTTGCGCCTTCCTGGACAGAGACGTAGTACTGGAAGCACGTCAACAACTGCATCCTCAAACACAACTCTCCCACTCACCACAAGTCTTGGTGGCTCTTCAGGTCGCATGGGTGCTAAGCCGTGCATAGCCTGGGCATTTTTTCAGATCGATAAAGATGACCCAACTCGTCTTATCTGTAACATTTGTCAGCAAAAGCTAAGTAGAGGCCAAAAAATACATAGTTTGAGTACATCATGCATGAACCGGCACATGGACATGAAGCATAAGTTGTAGTGGGAAGCTCAGTGTGCTACAATGCGGCCTAGCAGGCCGGGCCAACCACCGTCTGCCATATCTTGTGCATCCGCGGCCTCTTCATTCTCTGTGACTGGGGGGACAGCAGTCACACCTGTTTTGGGGCGCAGACCTGCCACCTCTTTACCCGCAACAGCCAGCGTGATTGGCAGGTCATCATTTTCTTTGGAGGTGGTAACACCAGCTGGTGTTGAGCGCTGTCCGACATTGATAGCACCACCTTTGGATCAAGGCAACCTAACATGTCTGCCTGCATCTTCCTCACAGACCGGCAGTTTGCCGGGGACACCCTTATCAACTCCGTCTAAGCACAATAGCCAGCCCTCGGTCCCTCAGATGTGGACAAGTAAAAGACCATTTCCTCCTAGCCATGAGAAAGCTAAGAGGTTGAATTTCACCATCTGCAAGCTTTTGGCTACAGAAATGCTGCCTTTCCGCCTGGTGGACACAGAGGATTTTCGAGACCTTATGTCCGTCGCAGTGCCCCAGTACCAGATGCCCAGTCGGCACTACTTCTCAAAGAAAGGTGTGCCTGCGCTCCACCAGCATGTCGCATACATCACCGCTTCTTTGAGAAACTCTGTGTGTGACAGGGTGCATTTCACCACAGACACTTGGATGAGTAGGCATGGACAGGGGCGTTACATATCGCTGACTGGGCACTGGGTAACTATGGTGACAGCAGGACAAGGGGCTGTTGTCCAAGTCTTGCCGTCCCCACGAGTTGTGCGTCAATCCTCTTTATGTCAAAGTTCCTCCACTGCTTCTGCCTCCTCAACCTCCTCTCGGTCTTCCACCTGCACCCAAAGCCTGTCTGGTCATGCCACAAGCTTTCTAACTGCGCAGAAGGGATCCTGCACACCTCCTTACTATGCTGGCAGTAGGGCTCAACGTCATCAGGCGGTTTTTACTTTGAAATGTCTGGGAAATGTGAGTCACACAGCTGAGGAGTTGTGGTCAGCTCTGGAGAACCAATTTCATGAATGGTTGTCTCCACTGGACCTGAAACCAGGGAAGGCCGAGTGCGACAATGCTGCAAACCTGGGTGCGGCCCTTCGCCGGGGCAATGTCACACACATGCCTTGTATGGCTCACGTGTTGAACCTGGTTGTCCAGCAATTTTTAGCCCACTATCCCAGACTAGATGGCCTTCTGCAGAGGGCACGGTCCTGTGTGCTCACTTCCGCCGTTCGCATACCGCAGCTCAGCGACTTACATCTCTACAGAAGTCGTTGGGCCTGCCACTTCACCGGCTAAAATGCGATGTGCCTACCCGGTGGAATTCAACTCTGCACATGCTGCAGTGACTGTGGCAGCACCGACAAGCCCTGGTGCAATACGTTCTGACGTATAGCCTGGGCCAACGAGATCCAGAGGTGGGGCAAATCACGCTGGAGGAGTGGTCTCAGATCAGGGACCTATGCACCCTTCTGCACAGTTTTGAAATGGCGACGAAGATGTTTAGTGCTGACGATGCCATTATCAGCATGACTATTCCGGTGATTTACATGCTGGAGCACATGTTAAACAGAATTCGGAGTCAGGTGGTGGCACAAGAGAAGGTGGAGGAAGTAGAGGAGGAGGAGATGCATGCGGAAGGGCTAACATCTGCAAGGTCCAAACGGTCGGCAGCACCAAGGCGGCAGGCATGTGAGGGTGGGGGAGATGGTTTTACCAGGGCGCATGGTAGCAGCCAAACTAGTGAGGAAGGTGCAGGAGCCCAGGAAGAAGTGGAGGACGAACTGATGGAAGACTCATCAGATGAGGGAGACCTTGATCACATTTCTGTTGTGCGAGGTTGGGGGGAGAGGACAGAGGAAGGAAGCATGATTGTTACCTCGCCACCAACACAACAGGGACTTGGTGCTCCTGGATGCGCAACACACATGAGTGCCTTCTTGCTGCACTACCTGCAACATGACCCTCGAATTGTGAGAATTAGAAATAATCCTGACTACTGGGTTGCCACACTGTTAGATCCCCGGTACAAAAGTAAATTTGCAGAAATTATTCCTGCCATAGAAAGGGATGCACGCATGCAGGAGTATCAGCAGAGACTGTTGCAGAATCTTACATGTGCTTTTCCACAAAACACCAGTGGTGCACGTAGTGAATCTCACAGTTCCAACTTGCCAACCGTGGGACTGTCAAGTGTTCAGCACTCAAACCGTAACAGAACCACAGTATCTGCTGGTAACATCAATTTTGCGGAATCATTTCACCACTTTTTTAGCCCATCCTTTGCAAGGCCACAGGAGACAAGAAGTCTGACACATAGTCAACGCCTAGAGACGATGGTACAAGAGTATCTCCAAGTAAACATTGAAGCCATGACTGTGTCACTGGACCCTTGCTCTTTTTGGGCTTCCAATCTGGATAAATGGCCGGAGCTAGCCACTTACGCCTTGGAGATCTTGTCATGCCCCGCAGCCAGCGTTCTGTCTGAACGTGTGTTCAGCGCTGCTGGTGGTGTGCTGACAGATAAGCGCACGCGGCTCTCCACTGATAATGTTGACAGACTCACGTTCATAAAGATGAACAAATCATGGATCCGAAACGACTTTTCTACCCCTGTGTCATCCTGGGGAGAGTGAAAGCTTGATGATTGATTAAAATCACCCTACCAACCGTTTTAAGCTTTCAAATTACTAATCATGTTTATCTGTATCTTGGCTGGAAAATAATTTGGGCTTTGTAGTAGTGTGCAGCACTGATTCTATTAGGCCATCTATAATAAGCTCCACCAGATTTAAAATTACTAATCATGTTTATCTGTATCTTGACTGGAAAATAATTTGGGCTTTGTAGCAGTGTGCAGCACTGATCCTATTAGGCCATCTATACTAAGCTCCACCAGATTTAAAATTAATAATAATTTTTAGCTGCATCTAGCCCGGAAAATAATTTTGGGGCTCCGAGATGCGCAAGACACATAAGTGCCTTCTTGCTGCACTACCTGCAACATGACCCTCATATTGTCAGAATTCGAAGTAATCATGACTACTGGGTTGCCACACTCTTAGATCCCCCAAACTTTTCGATCAACCTTTTCATTTTAATAAAGACCAAAAAAATGGTCATTTTTGAAATTATAAGCATTAGCAGGTTATTAGAAACTGAAATCAAACAGTTTTCAACTCAAAACTTTGTGTGAAGTGGATAGAGGAGGTCGACAGGATGGCGTATGCACAGCTGCAAACCTCTGAAGGACCCTGCATCTTGTTGTTCGGGGGACGTTGGAGGCACCAGCAGCTTCAAAAACTTATCTGCTGCTATGACGAGGCTTTTTTGCCGCTGCTCTTTTAACCTGACGTAATTGCCTGTAGGAAAGAGTCCTCAATTTGCCCTTATCAGCACGCACACGTGTGTACTGTGAATCAGCTACATACTTCTTGATTGCCAAGACACTTCATCCTGATCATCGCACAATGTTGATTATAGTCATGCCTTGACCTAAACACTCCACAATTTGTTGCTTCTCAGCAGCCGACACATCCTTTTTCTTTCCCATTTTGGCAGAAAATGTAGGCTGCTTAATAATGTGACACAGCCTTCTTAAGTAGTCTTGCCTTTCATTGGACACACCTGCCAAACTAATTAGCACAGGTGTCTGCAATTGCTTACAGTGATATAAAGAGCCCTGACACACATCACCATCAATGAGTTTAACTGACAAACAAACAAATTCTTCCCTTATCACTCCTAAACACTTTTTGCATAATAATTTGGAACACAGTGTACATGTGCTTTTCCACAAAACACCAGTGGTTCACGTAGTGAATCTTACAGTTCTAACTTGCCAACCGTGGTCTGTATGGAGTTGTTCAATAAAGGGCCCAAAATTAAGATAACATAGATGGGAGAGGTCTCTATGAATAGGAATTCCTAAGTATTTGATACCCTGTGAGGGCCAGGCAAAGGGAAAATTGGACTGGATGGAATCCTATATGGATTTGGGGAGGGAGACATCGAGGGCCTCAGACTTCGCTGCATTGATTTTAAAATTTGACCATGTAACAAAGTGATCTATTTCAGCCATAACAGCATGGATGGATATATGTGATTGAGTGATATATACTAGGACATCATCAGCAAATAGAGAGCACTTGTACTCGGTGCCTCCCACCTCAATCCACCTAATATTGGGGTTATGGCGAATTGATGAGAGCAGGTGCTCCGTCACTAGGATGTATAAGAGAGGGGACAGAGGACATCCCTGCCTTGTCCCATTGGTGATTGTGAAAGGTGATGAAAATGTTCTGATGCACCCCCTGGGCCTTGGGACACCCGGAGCCGGACCCTTTTTTGGTGGATGCTGGTGGTTGTAGTCTTCGTGGCGGCGACCCGGTTCCGTGGCTCAGGGTGGTCAAACCAGTGGCGGAACTATTTATGTGGTTTTGATGTTTAAATGTCCGACTACGCCACCCGTGGATTGCGGTCAGAGTGAACCGCCGCTGCAGGGCAGACCGCTGAGGCTGGTGTTGTGGGTGCAGCAGAGCGTAGCATAACTCCCCATGGGAGGAGTATAGCCTCAGGGCAGTGTATGCGGAGGATGGGGGTGATGGTGCAGGGCAGCAGCAGTAACGACACGGAGTCAGTGATGCAGTCCAGGGCCTTTACTCACAGTTCTTATTATCCAGACCACGTCTGCAGGTAACGGCTGCCCACGTCGTACTGTGCTCACCAGGTGAGGGGCTCAGACAACTCCCAGATAACTTTAGAGCGCTTCACAGGACCCCCTTTGTGTGTCCTTTGTCTGGCCTTTCTTACCAACCCTTCTGTCCGGCTGCCTCGGGCCTCCTCTTGGTAAACTTGGCGCCAGTTACCCTGACCCTATGTGGTGCCTTCCTAGTGGGTGTAGCGAGGGGCTGCGCCACATAAAATGTCAGAGCCTCCGGTTTCTAGCTGAGGGTCGTTTCCTGCCTCCACTAGTTTCGGGGATCGGTCTCCCCCTTTGGCCTGACCCCTCCACGCAGGTGGATTCGGGCGTGCGGTGGCGACTCGCCCGTCCGCACCCCTGGGATCCCTTCATTCCTCATTCCTGGAGCCTTCTCCGCTCCTCTTCCTTCCTTCTCCCTCTTCCAGGCCTGGGCCTCTGTTACTAGGCCCGCCTCCGGAGCAGAGCTCATGCAGAGCCCCTGCTCCCTGCCACTTCTGCTCAGACTTCTCTGCACTGAACTAAGATGGTGCCCACCTTTTATACTCCCTTCTCAATGCACCCAGGAACTGCTTCCTCCCTGCTCCTGCACTACAGGGTTCCCCTTCCTCAGTGTTCCCTCTCCCCACTCCAGCCAGGGACAGGGACTGTCGTGCCCATCTCAGAGGCATATTGGTCGCCCTGCCCCATGGCAATGTGGTGTAATGCATGCAGGTGTAGGGTCCTGATCCACACTCCATCCTTACCTGAGAGTGAGATATCACACCTCTGGGTGAGGTGCAATACCTCTGTAGCAACCGAGCCCTCAGGGTGCTACAGTTCCATTTATCTTCAGCCTAGGTGACGTATTGTGATACAGGGCCGTGATTTTGGCTATAAAAGGGTCCCCTAGACCCCTACCCCAAGCTTTTTAAGAGAATCATATATGGCGTGCCAGGAGACTCTATGGAATGCTTTCTCAGCATCCAACGAGAGTATCTAATTACAAATTTTTAACTGCATCTAGCCCAGGAAATACTTTGTGCCTAGTTGCAGTGTCTGCTAGTCAGCGGATTATCCCGGCTTTTAAGCAAGCTATACCACCTGTAGTTTGGACACTTAATTTTTTCAAAGGAAATGCTTCGGGACCACAGGATACTCAGTGAAGAGCATCAGGAGGCACCCCAAGGCATAGGGGCTGGGACAGGCAGTAGGACGGCTTGCGGTGGACCGCCGAGCTCAATCCTTATAAAAGCTTTTTAACTGCAGCAGCATTAGTAGACGCTACTGGAGCTGGAATTACGCGGCTGCTGGCATGAAACTTGCCCTCCAAAAGCTTAGACCTGCCTCCACCACAGGGGGGCTCGCTCGACCCACCAGCGGACAGGCACCAGTATTGGGAGAGGGGGGCTGGCCGTCAGGGTTCACCGCAGCTCTGGCACAAACCCGGCGACACGGAGGTCGCACGGGCAGGAACGGACTGGCCGTGTCGGCTTTGCACTTTTTTGGTTTTAGAAGGGCATGACATGCCTATATCTGTGTCTCCCCCTCCTTTTACTCCTCCACCTCTTTTCTTTTCACATGACTATATGTACTTGTCACTTTTCCATGTGTTAGTTGTGTCTTCTGAGCAGTTTGTCAGCTTTTGGACACCTTTGAAGGTGTTTTCTATGTATTTCTATGTGTTTTTGTTTGCTTGCCATTGGTTTTAATGGTGTTCGAAGGTGTTCGACGAATAGTTCGACGAACAGTTCGGCGAACATACGGGTGATCGAAGAACCGAACCGAACTCGAACACTACGGGGGTGGCTCAACACTAGTAACACCCCTTTAGGGCTACCACGGTACACTGGTTGTTATGGGGGGGTCTCACCTTTCTAGGGCGCAGTGCCTCCACCTGAATCTTGATTGGAGCTCTCTCTCTGGGACTGCAGAAGGACGGTTATCTTCTGCCAGGGGCTGATTCGGGAAGCCCCTGCCACAGCTCAGTACACACACACAGGGAACAGGAGTAAAACCGTTTAACAGGTTTATCGCTATGCAGCAGAATTGAGGTGGGTTTAAAGGAATAACATACAAGTAACGGTGCTCTATAAAAGTTATATACACATCACAATCTACTTCTACTCCGACCCTGCAAATATGACGTAGCAGATTTTCCCTTTTTTGTATTAACTCAGTCCAAACGTTGGGGCCCAGTTGCTGCGGATGTTGGCTCGCAAATTAGAACCGTTGGTGCACTTAGATGAATATTAATGTCAATAGTCTGGGTTGTAGTGTACTCACTGTAAATAGCGCTGGTAGAACCACAAGTCTCAGAAGGGCACTCACTGTGTGTCTCAAACGGTTGGATGGTTCTCTGGACACCAGCTGGGGGCGGCAGGATTCAGGCCTTTATACGGTGGGAGTGCCGGCAGAACTCTCCGAGTTCTTGATGTAACTTGCTTCAGAGAGTGACAAGGCCGCGCTCTCTCCAGCAGCGTGGGTATCTCAGAGGGGGCCACCACACTCTGAAGCATAGAGGAATGCAGATCCACACCGCTCTGTCCCTCACAGCAAGCTGCCACGCTCCTTCTCCTCTGAGCTTTCACTTTCTGCCCAGCTCCCTCCCCCAAGCCCTTCCTCATCCAATCCACTCTCTCCTTTTATCCTTCCAGGCTGCGTCATCTGACTGAAACAAGGGTCCCTGGGAATTGTAGTCCACTGCAGCTCAGGGGAAAAACGGTTAATGTCTGTAGGTCCCTGTTTAACGGCATCTGCAAAGCTCTTCTTAGTGTCAGTAAGTTCCAGTATACCGGTAGCTGTTCTGACAGTTCCCTGTGCAGGTGTTACATTTATGATGAACAATATACAATACAAAGCATGTTCCCCTGAAGATGCTCAAATGAACAGTTACCTACTTAGATCTAAACATAAAGTTACATTCACACATCGTGTGACATGTCCCAGAGCTATCCGTCTTTTCTCGACCAATAGAGTTTCATTGAGCCATACACACATCAGTTTTAAAAATGGATCAGTGTCTTTGGTCCATAAGAGCATGCCCTATTCTCATCTGTTTTGTAAATAAATCTTGGCTATTAAAATCTATAGGGATCTGTATATAATGGATGACATACTGAGCACATACTTTCCATCTGAGTTTCATCACCTTTTAACTATTACATTGTTAAGAGTCAAAGGATAAAAAATGATCAGACCATCCACCGGCTTCAGTGAAAGAAAAAGAAACAAAAGAAACTGGGATGCAACTGGGATCATAATATCATAGTTTTTAAGGTTGAAGGAAGACTAAGTCCATCTAGTTCAACCCATAGCCTAACATGTTGATCCAGAGGAAGGCAAAAACTAAGCTCCACATTGGGGAAAAAAATTCCTTCCTGCTGGCATGAGACTTGCCCTCCAATAGATCCTTGTAAAAGGATTTAAAATGTATTCATTCAAATTAGAGAGACAATTTAAATTAAAAAGCTTAGACCTGCCTCCACCACAGGGGGGCTCGCTCGACCCACCAGCGGACAGGCACCAGTATTGGGAGAGGGGGGCTGGCCGTCAGGGTCCACCGCAGCTCTGGCACAAACCCGGCGACACGGAGGTCGCACGGGCAGGAACGGACTGGCCGTGTCGGCTTTGCACTTTTTTGGTTTTAGAAGGGCATGACATGCCTATATCTGTGTCTCCCCCTCCTTTTACTCCTCCACCTCTTTTCTTTTCACATGACTATATGTACTTGTCACTTTTCCATGTGTTAGTTGTGTCTTCTGAGCAGTTTGTCAGCTTTTGGACACCTTTGAAGGTGTTTTCTATGTATTTCTATGTGTTTTTGTTTGCTTGCCATTGGTTTTAATGGTGTTCGAAGGTGTTCGACGAACAGTTCGACGAACAGTTCGGCGAACATACGGGTGTTCCACGAACCGAACCGAACTCGAACACTACGGGGGTGGCTCAACACTAGTGATCACCCCTAAGCCTTCGTTTTTCCAAACTAAATAACCCCAAGTGTAATAACCTGTCCTGGTATTGCAGATCCCCCCAGTCCTCTAATAACCTTGGTCACTCTTCTCTGCACCCGCTCTAGTTCAGCTATGTCTTTCTTGTCGTCCACCAATACACCCAGGTCTTTTTCAGTGACAGTTTTGCCCAGTGTTTTACAATTAAGCATATAATTATGCATTGTATTTCCTCTGCCCAAGTGCATTACCTTACATTGATCCCCATTAAAGCTCAATTGCCATTTATAAGCCCAAGCTTCTAGTTTACATAGATCCTCCTGTAATATAAAATTGTCCTACTCTGTATTGATTACCCTGCAGAGTTTAGTGTCATCTGCAAATATTGAAATACTACTCTGTATGCCCCCTACAAGGTCATTAATAAATATGTTAAAAAGAAGTTGGCCCAATACTGACCCCTGTGGTACCCCGCTGTTAACTGTGACCCAGTCAGAGTGTGTTCCATTAATAACCACCCTTTGTTTCCTATCACTGAGCCAGTTCTTAACCCACATACATATATTTTCCCCTATCCCCATTGTTCTCATTTTATGAATCAACCTTTTGCGTGGAACCGTATCAAAAGCTTTTGAAAAGTCCATATACACAACATCCACTGCATTTCCTTGGTCCAGTCCGGAACTTGCCTCCTCAAATTAGTTTGACAGGAACTGTCCCTCGTAAACCCATGTTGATATTGGGTCATGAGGTTATTCTTCTTCAGGTACTCTAGTATAGCATCTCTTAGGAAACTCTCCAGGATTTTACCCAGAGTAGAGGTTAAGCTTACTGGCCTATAATTTCCAAGTTCAGTTTTTGTCCCCTTTTTGAATATTGGCACCACATTTGCTATACGCCAGTCCTGTGGTACAGACCCTGTTATTATGGAATCTTTAAAGATTAAAAATAATGGTCTATCTATGACGTAACTTAATTCCTGCAGTACTCGCGGGTGTATCCCATCCGGGCCCTGGGATTTGTCAACTTTAGTGATTTTTAAACGCTGCCGTACTTCCTGCTGGGTTAAGCAAGTGACATTTAATGGAGAATTTTTGTCATCACTGATCATGTTTTCTGTCATGCGATTTTCTTGTGTAGATACTGTTGAAAAAAAATAATTTAGCATATTGGCTTTTTCCTCATCCTCATCCACCATTTCACCCAGACTATTTTTAAGGGGGCCAACACTATCATTTTTTAGTTTTTTACTATTTATGTAGTTAAAGAGTATTTTGGGAATATTTTTACTTTCTCTGGCAATGAGTCTCTCTGTCTCAATCTTTGCTGCCTTGATTTGGTTTTTGCAGAATTTATTTAATTTTCTGTATTTATTTAATGCCTCATCACTTCCTACTTGCTTTAGTTCTCTAAAGGATGACACTGTCATGCTGGTGACTCAAACAGTCAGTAAGTGCTGCCCTATTCACTGTTGTCACTGCTCTGCTCCTCCCAGTCTCGGGTCATCTAGCTAAGCTGCCTCTTGCAACATTGCTCTGCTGCTTCCTACTGCTGCTGGTGAGTCTCCACTCAGCTATAGGGAGACATGGCCAAACTTTGCAGGAACTTAACAACTTGTGTCCTGCAGAATTTAACTTCCTCAGCCTATCCATAGGCAGCAGGGGGTTTATTACGCAGCTCCTCCCACCACTCCTTGCTTGAACGTATGTTTCTAGTTGCTTGTCTCTAGATCCTTTTGGTGCATGTTGGTTCTGTCTCTCCTGCTATTGACCAGGCTCATTTACCGTTTATCCTGATCTCTCCGCTCCTGACCTCGGCTACGTATTGTAGGGTTTGGTACTCACTCAGCTGCTTTTGAAGTAGGCACATGAGTCAGTTTCTTAAAAATGTCCAAGGCAGGTTTATTCAGACCTCATAAACCGCACTTGCAAGGTAGGGTTCAGAGTATGTATCCAGCCAATTGAGCGCTCCCAGGGTCACAAGGAATAATTATCCAAAAAAAGGATTTACTTCTTCAGAAGATTTATTCAAGTTAATAAATAGATAAAACTTATAAAAAAAACAACGCGTTTCGGCTATTAAAATTAAAGATATATAGCGTTCCTCAGGTCTAATGTAAGAGAGTCAATAGTGGTGGTTATATAGTCACTATAAAAACCTACCTAGTGAAATAATTTTCCTAATCACATGTAAATTGGTTTGAGTTGGAACGCCCAAATCCCATTCTATAGAGACTCAGCTTTCTCAGAGTTAGGATTTTCCAACTTTTTCCTCTGATTGTAGAATAAACAAATTATATATAAATTGTAGAACAGCTAAACTTGTCATAATAAAATTTTGGTAACGAAGATATTATACTTTCTCCTTCTCTTTGTTTCCTTTCTTTTTCTATCCCTTTAAGAGGAGAAAATAAGTGTATTGGTAGAAGAATCTATACCATGAACCTGGATTTAAGAAGATTTTCATTCAATGGGTATATCAATAAAATTCAGATAAGGGGAGTTTAATTCACATGGATATATGCTAAAGGTAGTGAAACGGAAAAAAAGAGAGAAAAAAAAAAAGGCTTGCCCTGACCTCTGATTGTCTGACCATGTTTTTGCCTTCATCCACTTGTACTTCGTAAATTTGCCTCAGATCCCCCCAGTCAGCTGCTGCAGACCCGGGGACTGCCCTGGAGTGGTACCTGGTGACTACCTGCGGCCAAGCCTATCCTCCCCATCAGAGGCTCTAGTGAATACCAGGTAGTCACTTAGTTACGCCTCTCCAGGGTAAGCCTGGCCAGTGGTGCAGTGGGTCCACAACCACCCACGTTAAAGACACCTGAGAAAAAAATTGGCCTAGTTCTCTCAGATGGTAACTTTAATGTAGCCTTATTTAGAATAACAGAATACATACCTTGTCAGTTCTTATTTACATAGTAGAACTTTATTTCTTTAAGGGTTCTTTAAGGGTTCATCCAGACAAGCATATTATACAAACGTGTACTGTCCGAGTAAAAATCTAACCAATGTAATTCAATAGGACTGTTCAAATGATAGCTTTACTCCGGTGACCGCAGGCAGGGAGAACAAGGACAAGTAAACTTAGTTTTTAATCACTTACATTTAGGTCTAAAACAGGCAGTAGAGAAAGCAATCTGGCACTTAAAGGGAACCTGTCATCAGGATTTACTCCCTGAAGGCATCAGGAGCGCTTAAGCAACCTCCAAATAACCTTTTCAAAAGGGTTGTCCACTACTTGGAAAACCCTCTTCTCCATTGCTATATTCCCCTGTGTAAAATAGAAAAACTTATACTCACGTCTGGTGCTGAAGCTGTTCCGGCGACATCGGGGCTCATCTGACATTGTGGATGTAACTGACATTCGGAAAAGGTCAGAACCATCATTCATTTCTTTCCAGGTGTCAGTTTCATCTGAAGAAAGTGATGGTGAAGTAGCCGATGATTGTCTACAGCGCTCATGGGACATAACAACGTCCCGCGAGCCCAGGGAGATCAGGCCCTGAAATTGTAGGTCTGGCACAGGAGGTGAGTATAGGCTTTTTTATTTTACAAGGGGAAATGTAGCAGTTGAGAAGGGGTTGTCCAAATAGTGGACTACCCCTTTAAAAAAGGTATTTGGAGGATACTTGAGTACTCTTACTACCTTCAAGTGGTAAATCCTGATGACAGGTTCACTTTAGGTGCTATTTTGCTTTATCCAATGATATTACTAAGTGTTCTGCTGCTTTTGGCTGAGCTGAAAACCTATCAGCCAGTAGCTGCAGAGCAGAGTGTTATATCAAGTTGGGTTAAGAGAATTGTAATTTTGGCAACTTTTCCTATTCAGCACAGTAACATGCTGACACTGTTTTGTGTCTGGCTGTGTAAATCAGGACTTCTCAACTGCTTTCTTTTGAGGCTTTACCAGGTAGACCAAGATAGTGCCTAGGCCTCACCAAAAAGACCAAGGTGATGCATAGGCCTCACCATTAGTAGTGATATTAACATGTGAAAATACTACAAAATTTACATTTCCTTAACTCTATAAAATATTACATAAGTACAAAATGAGTTAATGTTGCTAAGCTAGAGATTTCTTCAGCTAAAAAAAGCAGTGTATAGCTTATAATCACTTCTGTGAACACTGACTCCCCAACTAACCCTCACCATCAACTAGGTGGATAGTACAGATGATCAAATCAAATTACATTCTAATTTCATCAAATTCGCAAGTCAATCTTAGATTTGAACTGTGTGGATTGCCTAAACAAATTGCCAGAGCCACTAGTTGCAGTGGGGTGGCCACAGAAAACAAGACGGGCAACTGTTCCCCAAAACACCAATACGAGAGAATTTCCAGTCCAACTGTTAGGTCTTCCCGACTCTGGCTCTTCTTTAAAGACTGTCCAGTTAACCCATAAAAGGCCATATGCGACATTTGACATGCCAGCATCAGCAGGGGTAGCAAAACTATCAGCCTGACCACCACCAGCATGCTCAGACACATGAGAGCAAAGCACCCCACTAGTTGGGCCAAACACCAGGGTCCATAATGACTGTCTGCGGGTGACACCACTGCCTGTTCTGCTGTTGTGCGTGCACGACAATCCCCTGTCTATGGCGCAAAGATGCCTCCCGCCCTGCACCTGTTGTTTCACACTTGCAAACACCACTATCAGCAACCACGTCCATATCCGTGTCCCAGCGCAGCGTTCCATTGTACCTACCCCAGTACTTGGAACGCAAGTGCAAATATGCAGCCACTCACCCACAGGCCGCAATACTAAACTGCCACATTTCTCGACTGCTTTCATTGGAAATGTTGCCTTTTAGGCTTGTGGAGATGAAAGCTTTCTGCAACTTCATGGCAGCTGTCCCTCGGTACTCGGTCCCCCGCCACCACTATTTCTCCTGATGTGCCGTCCATGCCTTACACAAGCACGTGTCCAAGAACATTACCCATACCCTCACCAATGCAGTTACTGGGAAGGTCCGCCTAACCATAGAGACGTGGGCAAGCGCTTGTGGCCAGTGATGGTACAAGTGTTTATGGCACACTGGGAGAATATTGTGGAAGCCGGGACCCATGTAGATCCTGGGACAGAACACATCCTCCCGACGTCGAGGATTGCGGGCCCTGGGTCAGTTAGCGTTGCCCCCACATTCTACAGAAGCTCCTGCACCTCCTCCTTTTCAGCCTCCATCTCCAAAACGACCACATCAGTCGCAAGCTGGAAGCACGGCAGCACTGCCTCAGCCAAGCGGCAATAGGCTCTGCTGAAGCTAATATGCTTAGGTGACAAACCACACACCGATGAGGAGTTGTTGAAAGCTGTAACAGAGCAGGCAGATCTCTGGCTCTCACCGCTGAACCTATAACCAAGCAAGGTCATGTGTGACAATGGCCAGAACCTGGTGGCGGCTCTGAAGCTTGGCAACCTCACACAAGTGCCATTCCTGGCCCATGTGCTCAACTTAGTGGTTCAGCGGTTTCTCAAAACCTACCCTGATCTGCCTGAGCTGCTTGTGAAAGTATGCCATGTGTGTGCCTGTTAGACGTCAGTCTGGTGCTGGATTCGAAATGGGTCCAGGACCTTCTGGACCATTTCGATCCAGCCAGGGCTGATGCTGCTCAGCATCGTCGTCAGCCCCAACGCATAGCTGCTCCACGAGCCATACAGATTTTCTCCCGGGTATTTGTGCCTAGCAGTGTTAAGCATAGGTTGCAAAGGGAGACAGGGCTCGTGGAGTCTAAGTCCAGGATTTGCCGCACTGAGCATGTCCGTGACGTGGCGGATCATGATTGGTGGTTCGGTTCCCACCTGACCCGGTGACCTGGCACCGCCTGATTGGTCCACGGGTAACGTCACCAATGGCGCGTCGGTGGGCAGGGCTTAGTCTTTAAAAGGCCCACCCACAAACATGGCGACGCGCTCAGATCATTTTGCAAGTGTTGCCGTTGTGTGGACGAGTGTATTCCACGTGCTCTCTAGCTGCTCTCTCCGTGACCTGCCGATGCCAGAGTTAGCTCAGCTGATTAGCACAGGTCACTCAGGCAGGCTTAGATTCGTTTAGGCAGGTAGCTCCGTCTTGCAGCCTGGCTCAGCAAAGAGGTCGCCTAACACCTCGAGTAGTCAGCAGACACCCTGTCCACGGCTAACGCCTGTCAGCCACGTGGAGTAGTACCCTTCAGTCCGGTGGCACACCGGCTGGAGGCACGTGTACCCATTGCGTAGTCACACATGCATCTAACGCCAATCCCTACAGCGTAGCGCCTGTATCGAAGACAGGGCTACTGCTTTCCCTCCGGTCGCACGTCTCCCTGCAGTTCTTGGAGATTGTGTGAACCACTGATGCCCCCTCCGTGTGCATTAACTCGGAGTGGGCCTTCAGTTAAGTAGGTGCTATCCCGGTCACTCTACTCCTGTGCTGTTAACAGAGATAGAGCTAACCGTTTTACCCGTTACTGTTTGCAGAAACACGGAGGGGTTTAACATTTAAGTTGGTTACTTTACTTTCCACCCGGAAAGTGTTCGGCAGCAGCCCTCCAGGCTGCATCGCGGACCCCGGGGTCGGTTGCGTTCCATTTTAATAAAGTTGTCTGCAACCGCCCTCCTAACAGTGCCCATTTCTGAATGTCACCTACAGGGTCCGCCGCCCTGGCAGTGATTCAGCAGCATTTTCAGCTTCCAGTTTACCGACTGGTCTGCGATGTCACCATGCATTGGAACTCAATGTTGCATATGTTAGGAAGGATTTGTGAGCAGCAGAGAGCAGTTATTGAATACCAGCTTCAACACTCCCGTTGGTATTCCGGTCAGCCTCCGCACATAAGAGCTGATGAGTGGGCATGGATGTCTGACATCTGTGCCATTCTCCAAAACTGTGAGGACTCGTCCAAGATGATGAGTGGCAAGGATGCCATAATTAGATAATTAGCATCACCACCCTGCTTCTTTGCCTACTAAAATGCTCGCTGCTCACAATTAAAGAGGAGGCTTTGCAGGAGGAGCATTTTTACTTAAATTTGGGAAAATCTTCACTGTTCTGCGAATAAGTGCGGGAACATGATTGCATGGCAACTACAGCCTTTTTAACAGATTGGCTTGCACAGTGTATGTCTATGTATGTGTATGATGAGTGGAGGGACGTGTTAGAAGAGTGGAGGGCCTGGTGAGAGCTCAGAACAGGTCAGATCAGCAGCGCGCTTGTAATCTTTTTCTTTTCCTGTAACTTTAAGTGAGGAAAGCGCGGCTAGATAATCAGAGAGCAGGAAGCATCCACACTGTCCAGACACAAGGGTTTCTGCCATTGGCTGCTGAAATCACATGTCCTCTCTATATAAAAAGCGGTCATGTTCTCTCAGCGCCATTTTATGCATGTCACTTGTGATAGATGCTGCTCCTGTACCTTGCTCCTGTTTAATGAGAGATATTAGCTAGATAGATGGACGCTTGTTTGGAAGTCAGATAGTGTAGATAAGTCCTCTGCTGTGTACCTGTGAAATCGACCTTGCAGAGAGCTCACTCTCTGTCTTTGAATCAGACATGGAAGAATTGATCAGGCTCCTTGCATCTTCTCACCATACTACCTGCACCAGTGACCCTATTCCCTCACATCTCCTTCAGTCCCTTTCCCCTGTCAACGCTCACCTACTTAAAATATTTAATCTCTCGCTCTCATCTACTCCTTGCAGATTCTCCTGGATCTCTCTGCAACATTTGACACTGTGGATCACCAGCTCCTGCTCACTATGCTCCACTCTATTGGCCTCAATGACACTGTTCTATCCTGGTTCTCCTCCTACCTATCTGACCGCTCCTTCACTGTATCTTTTGCTGGCTCCTCCTCCTCCCCCTTTCCCCTTACTGTCGGGGTTCCTCAAGGATCGGTCATAGGCCCTATTCTCCTTATACACCATCCCTATTGGACAAACAATCAGTAGATTTGGTTTTCAGTACCATCTCTATGCTGATAACACCCAATTAAACACCTCTTCTCCGGACATCACCCCTGCATTATTACAAAACACCAGTGATTGTCTTTCCACCATCTCTAACATTATGTCCTCCCTCTATCTGAAACTGATTCCGTCAAAAACTGAACTTCTTGTGTTTCCTCCCTCCACTAACCTACCTATGCCTAACATTGCCATCTCTGTGTGTTGCTCCACCATTACTCCCCAGCAACAAACCTGCTGTCTTGGGGTTATACTTGATTCAGATCTTTCCTTCTCTCCCCAGATCCAATCACTCGCCCACTCATGTCATCTACACCTCAAAAACATTTCTAGAATTCGACCTTTTCTTACCTTTGACTCTGCAAAAACTCTTACTGTTGCTATTATTCATTCTCGTCTGGACTACTGCAACTCTCTACTAATTGGTACACCCTCTTACTATACGCTCCCCTCTCCAATCTGTCCTAAATGCGGCAGCCAGGATCATATTCCTTGCCAACCACTACACCGATGCCTCCATCCTGTGCCAGTCGTTGCAATGGATACCCATCCGCTACAGAGTTCAATATAAACTTATCACCCTCACCCACAAAGCTCTCCATGTGTCAGGACTTCAAATATTTTTTATTACATTTTGGCCATTTTGCCCTTTTTCAAGATGGCGTCTTTTGTCTCATGTGCCCCTTGTCTTCCTACTTTATAAATCCACCCCAGCCTGTAGTCAGTGCTAGAGTATTCTGCCTGTGACTTGTTCCTGGTGGTTTCCTAGTTTCCTGCTCTCTCCAGCAAACCTGTGTGGATCTCCTGTTACCTGCTCTCAGAGATTCTGCTGCATTCACTTGTTACCAGCATTCCTCCTTCTCCTGGCTACTCGTGCTGCTTCCTCTGAGCCTCAGTCCTCACCTGCATTTTGCTAACAAGTAAGCTGGTTTCTGCTCTGACTCACCTTCATTAGATAGTGCAGCACAGGCCCGTGCTCTGCAACTATCAGAGACTTCCTACCCAGGCCTCCCTGGATTATCTAATATATATTGTATGAACTTACTTGCATCTATATAAATATTTGTGTATGGACTTGATAATGACTTGTTTTCTAGCATCCTCTAGTGTGAACTGTGCTTTACAGACTGCTCTGCTGATTGCATTTCCCCCTGAGTGTTTATGGACTTTGAGTTTTCGTCTGCACTTGTTTGAAACACCATGTGTTTATAATATAAACTTTGACACCTATAAACTGTGTTTTGTAGTATCTTTGTTCCACGCAAAGAGACTCCTGGGGTATCCATTATAATTATTACAGGATACTCTAGCCAGTAAAGGAGTCTGCTGGAAAAATGTCTGCAGAAAGCAAATTAGAGCAGGTGTATTCCATAATTAGATCTTTGCAGAAAGATGTGGAAGGTCTGCAAAAGAAACTTGGAGGCATTGAACGTAATGAACAAGTGTTTGGACAAACTTTACAGGACTTAAGTACACGAATGGCGGCCCAGGAAAACAAACTTGTGGGCTTGGAGTCCCAGTACGGACGGACTTTCCAGGACATTATTACTCAAATGGTGGCACAAGTGACTTTACCTTCTGGGCTACCGCCACCAGCTAGCCCACCTAAGTTGCCTTTGTTCAGATTTAATGGTGATTGTGACAAATTTTGCGGCTTTGTGAATCAGTGTATGCTATTTTTTGATGAGCATGCTGACCGCTTCCTTACTGATAAATCCAAAGTATTGTGTGTAATTATGCTGCTGACCTCACGAGCGCTCGCCTGGGCGAATCCGATGATCAAGTCTCGTGATCCACAGTTAAATAACTTTGATGATTTCTTAGCCGCTATGGCATTAATGTTTGATGACCCTGTGGCACCCTGCTACTCACAGGTGCCACAGAACCCAGTAGGGTGCATGGATGGAGTTCTCCACAAGAGGCCCTCATTACATTCACACACCTCCACCCTACCACCTCAGACCAGCAGAGGGAGCCCGTTAGGGATATATATAGGGAGGGTGGAGCCAGGCAGCTCAGTCAGTAGTTAGTTCTGTCAGAAGTCAGTAGTTAGTTGTCAGAGAGTGTGCTGGCACTTAGATCAGCGAAGACGCAGCTCGTCTGCTGCTGCCGTAGTGAGGGCCCTGAGTGTGGCCGACGGCAAGGAGGGAAGGAGAGAGGAGTTGAGGGGGCAGAGGAGCCTACTAGGCTCACCCCAAAATATACACCGGACACCGGGTCCGCGCCTACGGGGCCCCTTTATACCCAGTAGGGACCACCGGATACCTGGAGGACTACAAGTCCCAGGTCGACCAACGCTTACGATTTGTACCAGGGCTAGGAGTCAGGGAGAGTGATCTCCAAGAAAAGGCCCTACCACCAGGTCAGCAGGTGCAAGAGAGAAAGAGAGACAGTAATAAAGCCAGGCCTAGCTCCAGGCAGGTCAGAAGCTTAGCAAGTGGAAGCAACGGATCAGGAGGCCCTATACCCGCTCACTGGGGAGATTCCAGAAGTGCACCCTGCGTACCAAGTACCCTGGACCATACCTGCATCTCCACCAGTAAAGGTACGAAAGCGAACCCCCGTGTGAGTGTCTGTCATTTCTCCCTGAACTGTCCTGGCCGTCTCTCACCCGTACCACCATCTATTTCCACGCTGCCCTGAGGCCCTCTCCACCTGAGGGGAGCCGTTCCATCATAATCTGCCCTAACATCTGCCTCAGAGGACTGCTCCGCAGCGGCAGCTCCCTTTAGCCTCATTCCACAGGTGGCGTCACGAACACTTTCCAAATCCCCTATAAATAATTCCCCCCTTTTGGGTGACCGCCCTGGGCCACGGACCGGGTCAGCCGCCGTGATATCCCCCACCAGCATCCAGAGGCCTGGCTGCCGAGTACCCCACGGCCCTGGGGGCGCGTCAACCCTAACCGCTGTGCAACCGCTGAGTCTGCTTTACTATCTTTACGCCAGGGTAAACGTTCTGTTATTTAATATGCTACTGAATTTAGGAGATTAGCGGTAGATACCAATTGGGACAGTTATGCACAATTACCTATTTTTAATAGAGGTCTGTCTAGCATTGTAAAATATGAATTAGCCCGCTCTGAGTCACCACAAGAGCTAGAAGCGTTTATACAGCATTGTGTATGCATAGGCATATGCCTTACTGAATGTAGGCAGGAGAAATTGGCTGTATTTAACTGTATGTCTAACTTTTCCCCTCCTGCCAAAGAGCCTGCAAGTAAAACATCTCGGGAGGTAAAGGAAGCGCCCATGCAAGTTGATTCTGTGCAGAGGCGTGAGAGTAATGAGCGACGGGAGCACCGCCTTCGGGAAAGTCTTTGTTTCTACTGCGGCCAATCTGACCACTTTCTAATCAACTGTCCCAAGCGGCCTAACAAAGTGTTAGCAGTGGTAGGAGAGTATGATAACTGTGATGATGAATCTGACATCTCTGAATGTAGTTTGCCATTAAATGCTGTATTCCATTCTCTCTCTATGACTACACCTCCCAGGGAGTTGAAGGAAAAGAACTCTCACTGTTCACTCCCTATTAAGATCCTGTGTTCAGGACAGTGGATTTCCAGTGCAGCTATGATGGGCTCTGGCACAGGGGGCAATTTTATGGATATTACATTTGCCAAAGAACATGATGTTGAGATACAGCGAAGAGCCTCTCCAATTACCATGGAAACCGTGGATGGGTCACCTTTAATCTCTGGGCCTGTGGATCAGGAGACTGTACCTCTTGAGATTTTGTTGGAGCCTAATCATCAGGAGCAACTTTCTTTCTTGTTAATTTCTTCTACTCATTTCCCTGTGATTTTAGGCATCCCTTGGTTGCGTTCTCAGAACCCGACTATCAACTGGGAGACCAAGGAGATTATCTTTCCGACTAGGAGCAACTCAGCGATAACTGAAGCTGTCCCTGAGTCCACGGATACAAAATCTACTGTACAGGTATTCACTTTACCTTCAGTGTATAAAGCATTTGCTAGGCACAAACGGTGATGTATTTCTGGCGAATCCACCTGTTGATATCAATCTTGTCCTTAAGGGTGGCATGTGGTTCAGAGATCGACGTATCTACGTCCCTGAGGCCGTCCGTCTGCAGATCCTCAAGTTGGTCCATGACTCTAAGGTGGCTGGTCACAGGGGAGTACAGAAAACACAAGAGTTCCTAAGTCGATTTATCTGGTGGTCGACTTGCCTGAAGGATACTAAGGACTATGTTCTCTCTTGCGAGGTATGTGCTCGTTATAAGACTCCTCGTGTGTCACCTACGGGTCTTCTTCAACCATTACCTGTTCCGCCCCGCCCATGGGGGTCTATCTCAATGGAGTTCATTGTGGAGCTGCCTACATCAGGTGGCATGAATACGATCCTGGTGGTAGTGGATCGCCTGACTAAGGCCGCTCATTTTGTTCCTTGCCCCTGCCTCCCCTCAGCTAAGGATACAGTGAACTTGGTTATACAGAATGTTTTTCGGCTGCATGGGGTCCCGGATAAGATCATCTCTGACCGTGGATTGCAGTTCACCTCAAGATTCTGGAAGGGGTTTTGCTCTGCACTCAATATTAATGTCTGTCTTTCTTCCGCTTAACACCCCCAGACGAATGGTCAAACCGAGCGTACCAACCATACTTTGGAACAATATCTACGATGCTATGTCAGCCATCTTCAGGATGATTGGTTGGAGTTATTTCCTTTAGCTGAATTCTCATATAACAATTCTCAGAGTGCCTCCACTATGTTCACACCTTTCTTTGCGAATCTGGGTTACCATCCGAGTATCTTACCTAGGTCTCCGATTAATGCTCCAGTTACGGCTGTAGAGGAAAGGCTGACTGTGATGAGGCAAAATTTGGAGGTTCTGAAGGAATCTCTGACCTCAGCTCAGAAACGTTACAAGAAATCAGCTGATAGATTCCGTAAACCGGCACCCAAGTTCAAGGTAGGAGATTCCGTGTGGTTATCCACTAAAAATCTGAAGTTGAACGTTCCTTCACAGAAACTTGGACAGAAATTCATCGGCCCTTTCAAGATCAACGGTATTGTGAGCTCTGTGGCCTGCTGTCTGAAGTTGCCTAGGACTATGAAGGTACACACAGTTTTCCATGTTTCTTTACTAAAGTCTGTATCTCCTAATACCTTCCAGGGACGTGTTGTGCCACCTCTGCAACCTGTGGTGATTGATGGGCAAGAACAACTTATGGTGGAAGAAATTATTGATTCTAGTTTTCACAGAAATCGGCTGTAATATCTGATAAGATGGCAGGGGTATACCCCTGAAGAAGACTCTTGGGAACCTGTGGAAAACATCAATACCCAACAGAAAATTTCTCGTTTCCATCAGAGATTCCCTGAGAAACCGGGTCCAGGATTGTCCTGAGGCCGCTTCTAAGGAGGGAGTAATGTCAGGACTTCGAATATTTTTTATTACATTTTGGCAATTTTTGCCCTTTTTCAAGATGGTGTCTTTTGTCTCATGTGCCCCTTGTCTTCCTGTTTTATAACTCTACCCCAGTCTCTAGTCAGTGCTAGAGCATTCTGCCTGTGACCTGTTCCTGGTGGTTTCCTAGTTTCCTGCTTTCTCCTGCAAACCTGTGTGGATCTCCTGTTACCTGCTCTCAGAGATTCTGCTGCATTCACAAGTAAGCTGGTCTCTGCTCTGACTCACCTTCATTAGATAGTGCAGCACAGGCCAGTGCTCTGCAACTATCAGAGACTTCCTACCCAGGCCTCCCTGGATTATCTAATATATACTGTATGGACTTACTTGCATATATATATATATATATATATATATATATATATTTGTGCATGGACTTGATAAAGACTTACTTGTTTTCTAGCATCCTCTAGTGTGAACTGTGCTTTACAGACTGCTCTGCTGATTGCATTTCCCCCTGAGTGTTTATGGACTTTGAGTTTTCGTCTGCACTTGTTTGAAACACCATGTGTTTATAATATAAACTTTGACACCTATAAACTGTGTTCTGTAGTATCTTTGTTCCACGCAAAGAGACTCCTGGGGTATCCATTATAATTATTACACCATGCTTCAGCACCGCCCTACATCTCCTCTCTCATCTCAGTCTGCCACCCTACCCGTGCCCTCCGTTCTGCTAATGACCTAAGATTAACATCCTCAGTAATCTGTACCTCCCACTCCCGTCTCCAAAACGTCTCACATGCTGCGCCAATTCCTTGGAATGCACTATCCAGGAGTCTTTGCTTCACCCCAAATACCCACAGTTTTAAGCGTGCCCTAAAAACACATTTCTACAGACTGGCCTATTGCCCCACCTCCCCTATCTAACTATCCCCCCCCCCCCCCATACAACATTTTCTTCCAAACTATGTACTTAATAGACTTAGGTGTCTATACTTGCTCACATACTGGTTGGTGACTGGTTCATTTAGCATTAGGTGATTACCCTATTTATTACATTGATGGTTGACCGTACAACACAAGCAATTGTTACCATCCACCTTTCGTGTCTCCCCCATTTCCTCATAGATTTTAAGCTTGTGAGCAGGGCCCTCTCTCCTCCTGGTATCTGTTGATTTATGTGATTATTGTTATTCTGTAATGTCTTTTATTGTCTGTACAAGTCCCCTCTAAAATGTAAAGTGCTGCTGAATATGTAATAGGAAATATAATAATAATAATATTTTTTATTTCTATGTTCTACAGGCCTCATCCACAGTAAAAAAAAAAAATACTTTGTTTGGTTCCTAACGTTATACAGCAGGGGACATCTGAGTTTGAAATCGTTTGGAGAATCTCGTATGTTATATAGGCCTCATCCACACAAAAAAAAATACTTTCTTCTGTTAGTAACGTTATATAGCAAGCCATATCGTACCTTGTCATTTAGTGCTGCTGAAATTCGCTGAAATTTTGTTTTGCTAATAGCGTGCTCCTACCACACTATCTGAGCAACATGAGTGGGAAAAATAGAGGTCGTGGTGCAAGGGGGAATAGGCTTGGTGTTCAAGGTATATGTGGGGTATGTGGTAATATTAGTGAAAACACTAGTGAGCCTACACCATCATGTCCTATCTGAAGACAACTGACAACTTCTGTTAGAGGACGGGCTACTTCACTCCCTTTCTTTGGCAGCCGCACAGCGATACGCCTTGTTGATAAGGGCAGAAAGAGCAGGTGCACCAGTGGATAGCAAGGGCTGCTTAAATTGGCCTCTCCTCTTCTTCCTCCACCTCAACATCACACACAGAACAGTCCACAGAGGTGACACCCCAATTACCCTTGCTTCCCCCTTCGTCACAACTGTCCAACTGCCCAACTGACTGTAGCGAACCACAGATGGGCGAGTCTGTAGAACTGTTCACCAATTCTATACCATGGGCATCAGAAGTGTACTCCAAACATTCACAGAGTCAAGAAGACGAGAAAAGCATCTGCATCGATGCCCAAATTTTTTTAGGTTGGATTCGGGACAGGACGGAGTAGGGTCCGAGCAGGTTCCCGACCCTCGTCACAAGACATTAACCACTGGGGAGAAAGGTGATCCTGGTGAGTCTCAGATACCTGAGGCTCATGTGGACTGTATTGTGCTGTCAAGGAATCAAGAGGAGAAGGGTCACTCTTAGGGCGAACAATGGGATAACACATTGGATGTTGACAACATTGAAGGTCTACTTGGTGTGAACCCAGAGTCACGCAGTCAAGTAGCTCATCTGAGGAGGTGTGGCTGTGGCCAGCAGCAGTCCCGGGTCTGCAGCTCGCAGGGGCAGCAAGGGTTGCCTAGCCTGGGCCTTTTTTGTCACCGCAAAGGATGAGCCAACTCACGTTATCTGTAAAACTTTGCAAGAAAAAACTCAGTAGAGGGAAAAAGTGCAATAATTTGACTACTACATGCATGAACCTTCACATACGCACACAAAATAAGTTACGCTGGCAATTACACTGCGATGAAATGCGGACCAGCGGACCTCAACAACCATCAGCCGCCCCATCAACTGCATCCACTGCTTCGTCCTCATTCTCTGTTACTGTGCCAAGTATTGTCATGCAGGTCTCCCATTGCGCACTCAACCTCTGCCTTATCGAGACAACAGTGCAGAGTAAAATCACACACCACCTCCGTACTGCGCAGTCAGGGCTCACCACAATCAGGCAGTCTTAAAATTAATATGCCTTGAAGATCGCAGTCATACAGCTGAAGAGTTGTGGACAGCTCTCCATGCTCAGTTTGAGCAATGGCTGTCTCCACTGAACCTAGAGCCAGGGAAAGCTGTGTGTGATAACGGTGCGAACCTGGTGGCGGCCCTTGGCCGAGGCAAGCTTACACATGTGCCTTGCATGGCTCACACTCTCAACCTGGCAGTACAGGGATTTCTCCGCTACTATCCCGGCCTGGATGAGCTGTTTCAGAAACCACGGAAGCTGCGTGTTCACTTCCGCCTTTCGCACTACTCATGTCATCCACTTGCATCGATACAGAGGTCTTTGTCCATGCCAGTTAACAGGTTAATATGCGATGTGCCAACACGGTGTAATTCCACTCTGCAGTATGTCATGTCGTATAGCCTGGGTCAATGCAGTACGGACATGGGGCATATCATGTTTACGGAGTGGAGACAGATTAAGGACCTCTGCACAATTTTGAAATGGCTACTAAAATGGTTAGCGCTGACGATGCCATCATCAGCATCACTATTCCGGTCATCCACATGCTGGAGCAGACTTTGAATAGCGTGCAGAAGGAAGTGGTTGTCCCAGAAGAAGAGAAGGATACAAAAGGGATAAGAATGTCTCAAGTTCCAGACTGTCGTCACACAGGCGTATGCCAAGTGACGGTGGATTACTGCGTTCCAGGGGGGTTGGCAGACGGCAACGGAGGAAACAAGCATCAGTGTTGCGCAGCGATCAATACAGACTGGCTTTGGACCTCCTGGAAGAGGAGTGCCTTCTTGATTCACTATCTGCAACATGATCCCCATACAGTTAAGATTCGAAATAATGATGACAACTGGGTTACCACTCTATTAGACCCACGCTATAAAAGTAAATATTGCCAGATGCTTTCCGTCCTGGAAAGGGACCCGCTAATGCTGGAGTATCGAAATCAGCTTTTAAGCAACCTTAAGAGTAGAGATGAGCGTTGTTCTACTCGAACTGTTCGCCAATCTCAAATTCGAGCTGTTTTGGGCGGTGTTCGAGCCGTTCGGCGAACACGAACAATTTGAGAAAAATTCGGCTGTTCGAGGTTATGTTCGATAACTGTTCGTGCACCAAAATCATAACTGGATTTTTTCTCAGTAATGATGAAAATTAATGTTAATACGCAGTTTGAGTGTACAGCGGGGTGGGGGGAGGGGCAGGGGATGGATCTCTGCAGGAACAATGAAGATCTCCATTTTTTTTTCTCTTTCCCGCATTTACAGTGGGGAGGTGCAATCTGTCAGCCTATCAGCAGCGCACACACGGAGCGAAGTGCTTTTTTTCACACAAGCAAGGGCATGTGTCATTGGCAGTGTATGTCACATGTCCTTGCCCTATAAGACCAAGCCATTTTCCCCGTCGCCACCATTTTCTCACTGCTGCAGCTGCGTGTTAGACGGCACCGCTGTTGCTGTGTGCGCTATACCTTGTTAATTTCAAGCCAATTTTCGCACAAATATACAGATAGCTTGGGAGTAGGGAATAGTTGTGATTGCAGTCCTTTTAAGGACTAGGTTACAGCATTTCCTACGACTTTTATCAGGGAGGTCTGTGCTCTTAAATAGATAGGTTGTGGGAGTAAAGACTAATTGTAATTGGAGTCCTTTTCAGGACTAGGTTACATGAGTTCCTATCAGTTTTTGCCAGGCAGGTCTGTGCCAGTGCTGTGCAAGTTTTTTTCACAGCATTTGGCTGAATCTAGCAAAGCTAATCCTTTTTGGCCTATTGCAGAGTGTGTTAGTCAGTGGAGTAGCCTATCTGTGTTGCAAGATATACCACCTGTGTATAGAATACCAATTTTTTTACTGCACCTAGTGAAGTAAAATCTTTTGGGCATAGCATCATTCTATTAGTCCATCTATACTGACCTCCATCAGGTTGCAAACTGAATATAGTTTTTTCTGCATCTACCTCTGAAAAAATATTGGGCTTCTAGCTGTGTGTGGGTCTTGTTCTATTAATCCATCTATACTGACCTCCATCAGGTTGCAAACTGAATATATTTTTTTCTGCATCTACCTCTGAAAAAATATTTGGCCTTCTAGTAGTGTGTCGGACTTTCTCTATTAGTCCATCTATACTGACCTCCATCAGGTTGCAAATTAAAACTAATTATTATCTGCATCTACAGTACCTCTGAAAAAGTATTTGGGCTTCTAGCAGTGTGTGGGACTTGTTCTATTAGTCCATCTATACTGACCTCCATCAGGTTGCAAACTGAATATATTTTTTTCTGCATCTACCTCTGAAAAAATATTGGGCTTCTAGCTGTGTGTGGGTCTTGTTCTATTAATCCATCTATACTGACCTCCATCAGGTTGCAAACTGAATATATTTTTTTCTGCATCTACCTCTGAAAAAATATTTGGCCTTCTAGTAGTGTGTCGGACTTTCTCTATTAGTCCATCTATACTGACCTCCATCAGGTTGCAAATTAAAACTAATTTTTATCTGCATCTACAGTACCTCTGAAAAAATATTTGGGCTTCTAGCAGTGTGTGGGACTTGTTCTATTAGTCCATCTATACTGACCTCCATCAGGTTGCAAACTGAATATAGTTTTTTCTGCATCTACCTCTGAAAAAATATTGGGCTTCTAGCTGTGTGTGGGTCTTGTTCTATTAATCCATCTATACTGACCTCCATCAGGTTGCAAACTGAATATATTTTTTTCTGCATCTACCTCTGAAAAAATATTTGGCCTTCTAGTAGTGTGTCGGACTTTCTCTATTAGTCCATCTATACTGACCTCCATCAGGTTGCAAACTGAATATAATTTTTTTCTGCATCTAGCTCTGAAAAAATATTTGGCCTTCTAGTAGTGTGTCGGACTTTCTCTATTAGTCCATCTATACTGACCTCCATCAGGTTGCAAATTAAAACTAATTATTATCTGCATCTACAGTACCTCTGAAAAAGTATTTGGGCTTCTAGCAGTGTGTGGGACTTGTTCTATTAGTCCATCTATACTGACCTCCATCAGGTTGCAAACTGAATATATTTTTTTCTGCATCTACCTCTGAAAAAATATTGGGCTTCTAGCTGTGTGTGGGTCTTGTTCTATTAATCCATCTATACTGACCTCCATCAGGTTGCAAACTGAATATATTTTTTTCTGCATCTACCTCTGAAAAAATATTTGGCCTTCTAGTAGTGTGTCGGACTTTCTCTATTAGTCCATCTATACTGACCTCCATCAGGTTGCAAATTAAAACTAATTTTTATCTGCATCTACAGTACCTCTGAAAAAATATTTGGGCTTCTAGCAGTGTGTGGGACTTGTTCTATTAGTCCATCTATACTGACCTCCATCAGGTTGCAAACTGAATATAGTTTTTTCTGCATCTACCTCTGAAAAAATATTGGGCTTCTAGCTGTGTGTGGGTCTTGTTCTATTAATCCATCTATACTGACCTCCATCAGGTTGCAAACTGAATATATTTTTTTCTGCATCTACCTCTGAAAAAATATTTGGCCTTCTAGTATTGTGTCGGACTTTCTCTATTAGTCCATCTATACTGACCTCCATCAGGTTGCAAACTGAATATAATTTTTTTCTGCATCTAGCTCTGAAAAAATATTTGGCCTTCTAGTAGTGTGTCGGACTTTCTCTATTAGTCCATCTATACTGACCTCCATCAGGTTGCAAATTAAAACTAATTTTTATCTGCATCTACAGTACCTCTGAAAAAATATTTGGGCTTCTAGCAGTGTGTGGGACTTGTTCTATTAGTCCATCTATACTGACCTCCATCAGGTTGCAAACTGAATATAGTTTTTTCTGCATCTACCTCTGAAAAAATATTGGGCTTCTAGCTGTGTGTGGGTCTTGTTCTATTAATCCATCTATACTGACCTCCATCAGGTTGCAAACTGAATATATTTTTTTCTGCATCTACCTCTGAAAAAATATTTGGCCTTCTAGTAGTGTGTCGGACTTTCTCTATTAGTCCATCTATACTGACCTCCATCAGGTTGCAAACTGAATATAATTTTTTTCTGCATCTAGCTCTGAAAAAATATTTGGCCTTCTAGTAGTGTGTCGGACTTTCTCTATTAGTCCATCTATACTGACCTCCATCAGGTTGCAAATTAAAACTAATTTTTATCTGCATCTACAGTACCTCTGAAAAAATATTTGGGCTTCTAGCAGTGTGTGGGACTTGTTCTATTAGTCCATCTATACTGACCTCCATCAGGTTGCAAACTGAATATATTTTTTTCTGCATCTACCTCTGAAAAAATATTGGGCTTCTAGCTGTGTGTGGGACTTGTTCTATTAATCCATCTATACTGACCTCCATCAGGTTGCAAACTGAATATAATTTTTTTCTGCATCTAGCTCTGAAAAAATATTTGGCCTTCTACTAGTGTGTCGGACTTTCTCTATTAGTCCATCTATACTGACCTCCATCAGGTTGCAAATTAAAACTAATTTTTATCTGCATCTACAGTACATCTGAAAAAATATTTGGGCTTCTAGCTGTGTGTGGGACTTGTTGAATTAGTCCATCTATACTGACCTCCATCAGGTTGCAAACTGAATATATTTTTTTCTGCAACTACCTCTGAAAAAATATTTGGCCTTCTAGTAGTGTGTCGGACTTTCTCTATTAGTCCATCTATACTGACCTCCATCAGGTTGCAAATTAAAAATAATTTTTATCTGCATCTACAGTACCTCTGAAAAAAAATTTGGGCTTCTAGCTGTGTGTGGGACTTGTTCTATTAGTCCATCTATACTGACCTCCATCAGGTTGCAAACTGAATATATTTTTTTCTGCATCTACCTCTGAAAAAATATTTGGCCTTTTAGTAGTGTGTCGGACTTTCTCTATTAGTCCATCTATACTGACCTCCATCAGGTTGCAAATTAAAACTAATTTTTATCTGCATCTACAGTACCTCTGAAAAAATATTTGGGCTTTTAGCAGTGTGTGGGACTTGTTCTATTAGTCCATCTATACTGACCTCCATCAGGTTGCAAACTGAATATAGTTTTTTCTGCATCTACCTCTGAAAAAATATTGGGCTTCTAGCTGTGTGTGGGTCTTGTTCTATTAATCCATCTATACTGACCTCCATCAGGTTGCAAACTGAATATATTTTTTTCTGCATCTACCTCTGAAAAAATATTTGGCCTTCTAGTAGTGTGTCGGACTTTCTCTATTAGTCCATCTATACTGACCTCCATCAGGTTGCAAATTAAAACTAATTTTTATCTGCATCTACAGTACCTCTGAAAAAATATTTGGGCTTCTAGCAGTGTGTGGGACTTGTTCTATTAGTCCATCTATACTGACCTCCATCAGGTTGCAAACTGAATATATTTTTTTCTGCATCTACCTCTGAAAAAATATTTGGCCTTCTAGTAGTGTGTCGGACTTTCTCTATTAGTCCATCTATACTGACCTCCATCAGGTTGCAAATTAAAACTAATTTTTATCTGCATCTACAGTACCTCTGAAAAAATATTTGGGCTTCTAGCAGTGTGTGGGACTTGTTCTATTAGTCCATCTATACTGACCTCCATCAGGTTGCAAACTGAATATAGTTTTTTCTGCATCTACCTCTGAAAAAATATTGGGCTTCTAGCTGTGTGTGGGTCTTGTTCTATTAATCCATCTATACTGACCTCCATCAGGTTGCAAACTGAATATATTTTTTTCTGCATCTACCTCTGAAAAAATATTTGGCCTTCTAGTAGTGTGTCGGACTTTCTCTATTAGTCCATCTATACTGACCTCCATCAGGTTGCAAATTAAAACTAATTATTATTTGCATCTACAGTACCTCTGAAAAAGTATTTGGGCTTCTAGCAGTGTGTGGGACTTGTTCTATTAGTCCATCTATACTGACCTCCATCAGGTTGCAAACTGAATATATTTTTTTCTGCATCTACCTCTGAAAAAATATTGGGCTTCTAGCTGTGTGTGGGTCTTGTTCTATTAATCCATCTATACTGACCTCCATCAGGTTGCAAACTGAATATATTTTTTTCTGCATCTACCTCTGAAAAAATATTTGGCCTTCTAGTAGTGTGTCGGACTTTCTCTATTAGTCCATCTATACTGACCTCCATCAGGTTGCAAATTAAAACTAATTTTTATCTGCATCTACAGTACCTCTGAAAAAATATTTGGGCTTCTAGCAGTGTGTGGGACTTGTTCTATTAGTCCATCTATACTGACCTCCATCAGGTTGCAAACTGAATATAGTTTTTTCTGCATCTACCTCTGAAAAAATATTGGGCTTCTAGCTGTGTGTGGGTATTGTTCTATTAATCCATCTATACTGACCTCCATCAGGTTGCAAACTGAATATATTTTTTTCTGCATCTACCTCTGAAAAAATATTTGGCCTTCTAGTAGTGTGTCGGACTTTCTCTATTAGTCCATCTATACTGACCTCCATCAGGTTGCAAACTGAAAATAATTTTTTTCTGCATCTAGCTCTGAAAAAATATTTGGCCTTCTAGTAGTGTGTCGGACTTTCTCTATTAGTCCATCTATACTGACCTCCATCAGGTTGCAAATTAAAACTAATTTTTATCTGCATCTACAGTACCTCTGAAAAAATATTTGGGCTTCTAGCAGTGTGTGGGACTTGTTCTATTAGTCCATCTATACTGACCTCCATCAGGTTGCAAACTGAATATATTTTTTTCTGCATCTACCTCTGAAAAAATATTGGGCTTCTAGCTGTGTGTGGGTCTTGTTCTATTAATCCATCTATACTGACCTCCATCAGGTTGCAAACTGAATATATTTTTTTCTGCATCTACCTCTGAAAAAATATTTGGCCTTCTAGTAGTGTGTCGGACTTTCTCTATTAGTCCATCTATACTGACCTCCATCAGGTTGCAAATTAAAACTAATTATTATCTGCATCTACAGTACCTCTGAAAAAGTATTTGGGCTTCTAGCAGTGTGTGGGACTTGTTCTATTAGTCCATCTATACTGACCTCCATCAGGTTGCAAACTGAATATATTTTTTTCTGCATCTACCTCTGAAAAAATATTGGGCTTCTAGCTGTGTGTGGGTCTTGTTCTATTAATCCATCTATACTGACCTCCATCAGGTTGCAAACTGAATATATTTTTTTCTGCATCTACCTCTGAAAAAATATTTGGCCTTCTAGTAGTGTGTCGGACTTTCTCTATTAGTCCATCTATACTGACCTCCATCAGGTTGCAAATTAAAACTAATTTTTATCTGCATCTACAGTACCTCTGAAAAAATATTTGGGCTTCTAGCAGTGTGTGGGACTTGTTCTATTAGTCCATCTATACTGACCTCCATCAGGTTGCAAACTGAATATAGTTTTTTCTGCATCTACCTCTGAAAAAATATTGGGCTTCTAGCTGTGTGTGGGTATTGTTCTATTAATCCATCTATACTGACCTCCATCAGGTTGCAAACTGAATATATTTTTTTCTGCATCTACCTCTGAAAAAATATTTGGCCTTCTAGTAGTGTGTCGGACTTTCTCTATTAGTCCATCTATACTGACCTCCATCAGGTTGCAAACTGAAAATAATTTTTTTCTGCATCTAGCTCTGAAAAAATATTTGGCCTTCTAGTAGTGTGTCGGACTTTCTCTATTAGTCCATCTATACTGACCTCCATCAGGTTGCAAATTAAAACTAATTTTTATCTGCATCTACAGTACCTCTGAAAAAATATTTGGGCTTCTAGCAGTGTGTGGGACTTGTTCTATTAGTCCATCTATACTGACCTCCATCAGGTTGCAAACTGAATATATTTTTTTCTGCATCTACCTCTGAAAAAATATTGGGCTTCTAGCTGTGTGTGGGTCTTGTTCTATTAATCCATCTATACTGACCTCCATCAGGTTGCAAACTGAATATATTTTTTTCTGCATCTACCTCTGAAAAAATATTTGGCCTTCTAGTAGTGTGTCGGACTTTCTCTATTAGTCCATCTATACTGACCTCCATCAGGTTGCAAATTAAAACTAATTATTATCTGCATCTACAGTACCTCTGAAAAAGTATTTGGGCTTCTAGCAGTGTGTGGGACTTGTTCTATTAGTCCATCTATACTGACCTCCATCAGGTTGCAAACTGAATATATTTTTTTCTGCATCTACCTCTGAAAAAATATTGGGCTTCTAGCTGTGTGTGGGTCTTGTTCTATTAATCCATCTATACTGACCTCCATCAGGTTGCAAACTGAATATATTTTTTTCTGCATCTACCTCTGAAAAAATATTTGGCCTTCTAGTAGTGTGTCGGACTTTCTCTATTAGTCCATCTATACTGACCTCCATCAGGTTGCAAATTAAAACTAATTTTTATCTGCATCTACAGTACCTCTGAAAAAATATTTGGGCTTCTAGCAGTGTGTGGGACTTGTTCTATTAGTCCATCTATACTGACCTCCATCAGGTTGCAAACTGAATATAGTTTTTTCTGCATCTACCTCTGAAAAAATATTGGGCTTCTAGCTGTGTGTGGGTCTTGTTCTATTAATCCATCTATACTGACCTCCATCAGGTTGCAAACTGAATATATTTTTTTCTGCATCTACCTCTGAAAAAATATTTGGCCTTCTAGTAGTGTGTCGGACTTTCTCTATTAGTCCATCTATACTGACCTCCATCAGGTTGCAAACTGAATATAATTTTTTTCTGCATCTAGCTCTGAAAAAATATTTGGCCTTCTAGTAGTGTGTCGGACTTTCTCTATTAGTCCATCTATACTGACCTCCATCAGGTTGCAAATTAAAACTAATTTTTATCTGCATCTACAGTACCTCTGAAAAAATATTTGGGCTTCTAGCAGTGTGTGGGACTTGTTCTATTAGTCCATCTATACTGACCTCCATCAGGTTGCAAACTGAATATAGTTTTTTCTGCATCTACCTCTGAAAAAATATTGGGCTTCTAGCTGTGTGTGGGTCTTGTTCTATTAATCCATCTATACTGACCTCCATCAGGTTGCAAACTGAATATATTTTTTTCTGCATCTACCTCTGAAAAAATATTTGGCCTTCTAGTAGTGTGTCGGACTTTCTCTATTAGTCCATCTATACTGACCTCCATCAGGTTGCAAACTGAATATAATTTTTTTCTGCATCTAGCTCTGAAAAAATATTTGGCCTTCTAGTAGTGTGTCGGACTTTCTCTATTAGTCCATCTATACTGACCTCCATCAGGTTGCAAATTAAAACTAATTTTTATCTGCATCTACAGTACCTCTGAAAAAATATTTGGGCTTCTAGCAGTGTGTGGGACTTGTTCTATTAGTCCATCTATACTGACCTCCATCAGGTTGCAAACTGAATATATTTTTTTCTGCATCTACCTCTGAAAAAATATTGGGCTTCTAGCTGTGTGTGGGTCTTGTTCTATTAATCCATCTATACTGACCTCCATCAGGTTGCAAACTGAATATAATTTTTTTCTGCATCTAGCTCTGAAAAAATATTTGGCCTTCTAGTAGTGTGTCGGACTTTCTCTATTAGTCCATCTATACTGACCTCCATCAGGTTGCAAATTAAAACTAATTTTTATCTGCATCTACAGTACCTCTGAAAAAATATTTGGGCTTCTAGCAGTGTGTGGGACTTGTTCTATTAGTCCATCTATACTGACCTCCATCAGGTTGCAAACTGAATATATTTTTTTCTGCATCTACCTCTGAAAAAATATTTGGCCTTCTAGTAGTGTGTCGGACTTTCTCTATTAGTCCATCTATACTGACCTCCATCAGGTTGCAAATTAAAACTAATTTTTATCTGCATCTACAGTACCTCTGAAAAAATATTTGGGCTTCTAGCAGTGTGTGGGACTTGTTCTATTAGTCCATCTATACTGACCTCCATCAGGTTCCAAACTGAATATATTTTTTTCTGCATCTACCTCTGAAAAAATATTGGGCTTCTAGCTGTGTGTGGTTCTTGTTCTATTAATCCATCTATACTGACCTCCATCAGGTTGCAAACTGAATATATTTTTTTCTGCATCTACCTCTGAAAAAATATTTGGCCTTCTAGTAGTGTGTCGGACTTTCTCTATTAGTCCATCTATACTGACCTCCATCAGGTTGCAAATTAAAACTAATTTTTATCTGCATCTACAGTACCTCTGAAAAAATATTTGGGCTTCTAGCAGTGTGTGGGACTTGTTCTATTAGTCCATCTATACTGACCTCCATCAGGTTGCAAACTGAATATATTTTTTTCTGCATCTACCTCTGAAAAAATATTGGGCTTCTAGCTGTGTGTGGGTCTTGTTCTATTAATCCATCTATACTGACCTCCATCAGGTTGCAAACTGAATATATTTTTTTCTGCATCTACCTCTGAAAAAATATTTGGCCTTCTAGTAGTGTGTCGGACTTTCTCTATTAGTCCATCTATACTGACCTCCATCAGGTTGCAAATTAAAACTAATTTTTATCTGCATCTACAGTACCTCTGAAAAAATATTTGGGCTTCTAGCAGTGTGTGGGACTTGTTCTATTAGTCCATCTATACTGACCTCCATCAGGTTGCAAACTGAATATATTTTTTTCTGCATCTACCTCTGAAAAAATATTGGGCTTCTAGCTGTGTGTGGGTCTTGTTCTATTAATCCATCTATACTGACCTCCATCAGGTTGCAAACTGAATATAATTTTTTTCTGCATCTAGCTCTGAAAAAATATTTGGCCTTCTAGTAGTGTGTCGGACTTTCTCTATTAGTCCATCTATTCTGACCTCCATCAGGTTGCAAATTAAAACTAATTTTTATCTGCATCTACAGTACCTCTGAAAAAATATTTGGGCTTCTAGCTGTGTGTGGGACTTGTTGTATTAGTCCTTCTATACTGACCTCCATCAGGTTGCAAACTGAATATATTTTTTCTGCATCTACCTCTGAAAAAATATTTGGCCTTCTAGTAGTGTGTCGGACTTTCTCTATTAGTCCATCTATACTGACCTTCATCAGGTTGCAAATTAAAAATAATTTTTATCTGCATCTACAGTACCTCTGAAAAAATATTTGGGCTTCTAGCTGTGTGCGGGACTTGTTGTATTAGTCCATCTATACTGACCTCCATCAGGTTGCAAACTGAATATATTTTTTTCTGCATCTACCTCTGAAAAAATATTTGGCCTTCTAGTAGTGTGTCGGACTTTCTCTATTAGTCCATCTATACTGACCTTCATCAGGTTGCAAATTAAAAATAATTTTTATCTGCATCTACAGTACCTCTGAAAAAATATTTGGGCTTCTAGCTGTGTGCGGGACTTGTTGTATTAGTCCATCTATACTGACCTCCATCAGGTTGCAAATTCAAAATAATTTTTTTCTCCATCTAACCCAGCCAATAGTTTTGGCCTAATACCTGTTATGTTCTGCTACCAAAGCTAAGGAAAGAGAGGAGATCTGTCCCTACTATAGGACTCAGCTGAATCCCTACGATGTAACAGGGAACCTGATCCTGCGATCAGACCTGCTAAAGTCCTAATCTAGTCTGTACGGAGACCTATAGATGTGGGGAGGGAATCCCTACAAGTACTAAGGACTGGGAGGAATATGGGACACCTCCTAACAGAAATAGTAGCAGACAGACGAACAAACAAAATAGATAGAACATAGAGGTCCGTAGACCAAGCAAGCTAACAGAGCAGATACAGAGCACAGGCTAGCTAGAAAGTAGATATACAATGAAGTCCAGCAAAGCCAGAAGGGCGGAGCAGGATTAAATAGGCCAACAAGGTCATGTGACCAGCAAAGGGAAAAAAAACCTAACAGCAAGGTTCTAACAGTACCCCCCCCCTCTAAGAGGATCCTCCGGATCCCCTAGGACCAGGCTTATCAGGAAATCTCCTGTGAAACGCTCTGATAAGTCTGGACGCGGAAACATCATCTGACCTCACCCAAGAGTTATCCTCGGGTCCGAAACCTTTCCAGGCCACAAGATACTGCAAACTACCTCTATACCGTCTAGAGTCAAGGATGCGAGAAATTTCATATTCCCCGTCCTCCACCACCGGAGGAACAGAGGCAGAGGCGTCACCATCCGACACAACAGCTTTTTTTAACAGAGAGACATGAAAGACCGGATTAATTCTCCAGGAGGTAGGAACCTCCAACCTAACAGCAGATTGGTTGACAACCTGAAGCACCTTAAAGGGCCCTACAAACTTGGGACCCAATTTCTTAGAAGGAATCCTCAACCGCAGATTCCTAGAGGACAACCAAACCATGTCACCAACAGCGAACAAAACCTCCTGTCGTTTCCTATCAAAGTAGTCTTTAGATTTTCTGTTGGCCTCCTGAAGATTACCACGCACATCCGTCCAAACTCTTTCCAAATCACCGGAAAAATTCTCCTCCTCAGGCACGGCCGATCCCAACTTGGAGAACGACCCAAACGACGGATGTCTCCCAGAACAACAAAAAAAAGGCGAACAACCAGCAGAAGAAGATGTATGATTGTTCAGAGCAAATTCGGCAAGTGGCAGAAACTCAGACCACCCCTCTTGATTGTCTGCCACAAAACAACGCAAGAACTGCTCAACATCCTGGTTTTTCCTTTCTGTCTGGCCATTAGATTCAGGATGATATCCGGATGAAAACGACAAATGAATTCCCAACCTGTCACAAAAGGCACGCCAAAAACGAGCCACGAACTGAGGACCCCTATCAGAAACAATGTCAGTAGGAACGCCATGAAGTCTGACAATTTCCTTGACAAAGGCCTTAGCGAGAGTTTTAGCGCAGGGCAGTTTGACGAAGGGAACCAAGTGACACATCTTGCTAAAACGGTCCACGACCACCCAGATGACAGTAAAACCCTCAGAGGGGGGAAGGTCAGTTATAAAGTCCATAGCCAAATGTGTCCAAGGAGCACTGGGGACCTCCAAAGGACAAAGCAACCCCGCAGCAGGATTATGTGAGGACTTAGATCTAGCACATATAGTACATTGGCGCACCCACTTAATGACTTCCTTCTGCCATCCAGGCCACCAAAAACTGCGACCCACCAGTCTCTTGGTCTCAGAGATTCCGGGATGACCTGCCAACCGAGATTCGTGACACTCAACAAACAAATCTCTCCTAAAGGTGCCAGGCACAAACAACCTCCCATGAGGAGTGTTAGATGGGGCATTCTCCTGAGCTTTAAGAATCTCATCTTCCAAAACGGAGTCTAAAGCAGCTATCACAACACCTTCTTGTAAAATGTTTTCCTCTTTCTCAGCACCGACTATGGGAGAAAAACTGCGAGACAAGGCATCCGCCTTAACATTCTTAGTACCAGGGATGTAAGTAACGGAGAAATTAAACCGCGAGAAAAACAGTGCCCACCTAGCCTGACTGGCATTCAGGCGCTTGGCAGCATCAAGATATATCAGATTTTTATGATCCGTAAGAACCTGAACGGGAAATTCTGCACCTTCCAAGAAGTGGCGCCAGTGTTCAAATGCGAGTTTAATAGCCAATAATTCCCGATTACCAATATCGTAATTCAGTTCAGTCTCCGAAAATTTTTTTGAAAAAAAGGCACAGGGATGTAATCCATCCCCGTTATCCTGAGACAATACTGCGCCAACCCCCACAGAGGAAGCATCAACCTCAACCAAAAACTGCCTAGTAACATCAGGCTGCATAAGGATGGGAGCAGAGGTGAACCTCTCCTTGAGATACACAAAAGCTTCAATGGCCTCAGAAGACCACTGAACCGCATCAGCACCTTTCCTGGTGAGATCAGTCAGAGGTTTGACAATACTAGAAAAATTTTTTATGAATTTTCTGTAGTAATTGGCGAAACCCAAAATCCTCTGTATCGATTTCAAACCAATAGGCCTAGGCCATTCCTGCACGGCCTGAACCTTAACCGGATCCATCTCAAAACCTTTGCTGGAGATAATGTAGCCCAAAAAACTAATTCTCTGTACAGCGAACTCACATTTCTCCAGCTTAGCAAAAAGCGAATTGTCCATTAATAACTGTAATACCTCACGCACGCTCCGCCAATGAGACTCCAGATCCGGCGAATAAATCAAAATGTCATCCAAATACACAACCACATTTTTACCGATCAAAGGTCTAAGGATGTCATTAATCAGATTCTGAAAAAATGCAGGAGCATTAGTAAGACCAAAAGGCATAACCAGATTCTCAAAATGACCCACAGGAGTGTTAAAAGCAGTCTTCCATTCATCACCCTCCTTCATGCGCAACAGATTGTATGCCCCCTTAAGGTCAATTTTAGAGAACCACTTGGCCCCCATTAACTGGTTAAACAGATCAGGAATCAATGGCAGTGGGTAAGGATTGCGTACAGTAATTTTGTTAATCTCACGAAAATCCAGACAAGGACGTAAACCGCCGTCCTTTTTTTTTACAAAAAAAAATCCAACCGCCACAGGAGACTTAGAGGGCCTAATGTGACGGGCGGCCAAACTTGTCTGTATGTATTCCTCCAAAGCCTTCCTCTCAGGAATAGTAAGGTTAAATAAACGACTTTTAGGAAGAGTCGCTCCAGGGACAAATTCAATAGAACAATCATAGTCTCTATGGGGAGGCAAAACCTGCGATTCCTTCTTAGAAAAAACTCTCCAAAAATCCTGAATAGGAACAGGCAATTCTCCCCTATCCAAAGCTGCAATACGCCCGTTACAACACTTGTCATAACATTTATGGCTCCAGGATTTAATTTCACTGGTAGACCAATCCAGTACAGGATTGTGAAATTTTAACCAGGGCAATCCCAATATTACTGGAGAAGGCAAGTTATTCAAAACTACCAAATCCAATTTCTCATGGTGAACACCATTAATAGTGAGAGGAAATTCACAGACCTTGAGAGTAATATTCTTCAAAGGGGAACCATCCACAGAAACCACAGCAATGGGGGATGATAAAGGTTCAGGTTTTAAATTGAGTTTTTCCACGAATCCCCCATCAATTACATTCAGTGTAGACCCGCAATCAACAAACACCCGAAATTCCATTAATTTTTCCTGAGCAATCGTGGAAGCAGCTAAAAATACACCCTTGGAATTTAAACAGGCAATACGGGCGTGACTGACCATTTTTTTTTCTTTCTTCATACGAAGCTCACAGCCTTTAATCAAATGACCAGATTTTCCGCAATAGAAACACAAGCCTTCCGAAAAACGACGGTCTTTTTCTTGAGAGCGAGGTGCCACCGATCCAATCTCCATCGGTTCACCACTGTTAGTACACACATTATCATAACCAGAAACTGACATAGTAGAGCATTTGCTCTCATTAACCCTAGCACGCAGTCTTCTATCCACCCGTATAGCTAATTGCATAGCCTGTTGCAAATCCTCAGGTGTAGGATAAGCAATTAGCAGGTCTTTAACCCTTTCACTGAGCCCAGCAAGAAATAGACTTTTCAGAGCAGAATCGTTCCACCCTGTTTGAGTGGACCAACGACGAAAATGTGTACAATATTTTTCGACATTACCTGATCCTTGTTTTAAACGTCTCAACTCAGTCTCAGCTGATGCCACACGGTCAGGATCATCATATAATAGTCCTAAAGCAGAAAAAAAACTATCCACTGATCTGAAGCATGTATCACTAGGTTGCAAAGAAAAGGCCCACTCCTGAGGCTCTTTGCGCAAAAGTGACATTATGAACCCTACGCGCTGGGATTCATCCCCAGAGGACTTGGGTCTCAAACGAAAATACAATAAGCAAGCATTTTTAAATGAAAAAAATTCTCGATGTTCACCAAAAAATAAATCTGGCAAACATACCTTAGGCTCCAAGAAATGTGCTCCAGGACAGTTACTCACGTGCTGACGGAGCTCGGCCACTTCCAGAGAGAGTCCCTGCAGGTGTTTAGCCAAATCCTGAACCGACACCATGATGGAACAGAAAAAAAAAAAAAAAATCTTTCCTTAGAGAATTTGCTGGCTGGACTTACTGTTATGTTCTGCTACCAAAGCTAAGGAAAGAGAGGAGATCTGTCCCTACTATAGGACTCAGCTGAATCCCTACGATGTAACAGGGAACCTGATCCTGCGATCAGACCTGCTAAAGTCCTAATCTAGTCTGTACGGAGACCTATAGATGTGGGGAGGGAATCCCTACAAGTACTAAGGACTGGGAGGAATATGGGACACCTCCTAACAGAAATAGTAGCAGACAGACGAACAAACAAAATAGATAGAACATAGAGGTCCGTAGACCAAGCAAGCTAACAGAGCAGATACAGAGCACAGGCTAGCTAGAAAGTAGATATACAATGAAGTCCAGCAAAGCCAGAAGGGCGGAGCAGGATTAAATAGGCCAACAAGGTCATGTGACCAGCAAAGGGAAAAAAAACTAACAGCAAGGTTCTAACAATACCACAGTTTGGCCACTCAGCTCTGCTTGGTTACCATCCATTGTTTTTTTGTGCAAACAACTCCAGAGTTGTGAATTAGTTAACCACCAAAATGAGTGGAAAAAGGCCTGCTGCTGGTGGAAAGGGGAATAGGCGTGTTGGGAAGGGGAAAAAAGGTTGTGTCCGTGGGGTAGGTGTTAAAGCAACAGTAACATCTGCAGAAGAAAGACCATCTTCCAGCCAAACTAAAATGTCTATTTCTTTTAGCGGACAATGTGATAAGATCCCTTTCTTACGGCCACGCCAATCGCTACAAATTCCAGATGAGGCACAAAAACAGCAGGTGCTTCAACGGATATCAAGTGCTCCTTTAAGTGGGCTCTCCTCCACATCAACTTCAACATCACAAATACTCCAGTCCTCAAAGGTGTCACCCAAATCGCACTTGCTTCCTCACAGCTCCCAAATCTCCAGCTGCCCGTCTGAGTATGAGGTAGAACAGATGGTTGAGTCTGCAGAGCTGTTTACTCATACTATAGCCTGGGAATCAGAGGTCGACTCCAGCGCTTCTGTGAATCCAGACGAGGAAATGATCTGCACTGATGCCCAGAATCATTATGAGTCGGATCCAGGACCAGACGCAGAAGGTTCTGACCATAATGTAGACCCTCATTCCCAAACTGTAACTCCTGTTGGTGGAGACAATGAGGAAGACGATGATAAGACTCAAATACCTGATTGGAGCGACAACTTTAGTTTTTTGTCAGGGCAGGAACAGGTTGGCTCTGAGGACAACGGGTGTGATAACGCACAGGGTGATGATGATGAGGTCGGAGATCCCACTTACTGTCAACCCACAGTCAGCCAAGAGATGAGGTCAGCAGAGGAGGTGGAGGAAGATGCTAGTGACGACGAGGTCAGGTTGCGCCTTCCTGGACAGAGACGTAGTACTGGAAGCACGTCAACAACTGCATCCTCAAACACAACTCTGCCTCTCACCACAAGTCGTGGTGGCTCTTCAGGTCGCATGGGTGCTAAGCCTTGCATAGCCTGGGCATTTTTTCAGATCGATAAAGATGACCCAACTCGAGTTATCTGTAACATTTGTCAGCAAAAGCTAAGTAGAGGCCAAAAAATACATAGTTTGAGTACTTCATGCATGAACCGGCACATGGACATGAAGCATAAGTTGCAGTGGGAAGCTCAGTGTGCTACAATGCGGCCTAGCCGGCCGGGCCAACCACCGTCTCCCATATCTTGTGCATCCGCGGCCTCTTCATCCTCTGTGACTGGGGGGACAGCAGTCACACCTGTTTTGGGGCGCAGACCTGCCACCTCTTTACCCGCAACAGCCAGCGTGATTGGCAGGTCATCATTTTCTTTGGAGGTGGTAACACCAGCTGGTGTTGAGCGCTGTCCGACATCGATAGCACCACCTTTGGATGAAGGCAACCTAACATGTCCGCCTGCATCTTCCTCACAGACCGGCAGTTTGCCGGGGACACCCTTATCAACCCCGTCTAAGCACAATAGCCAGCCCTCGGTCCCTCAGATGTGGACAAGTAAAAGACCATTTCCTCCTAGCCATGAGAAAGCTAAGAGGTTGAATTTCACCATCTGCAAGCTCTTGGCTACAGAAATGCTGCCTTTCCGCCTGGTGGACACAGAGAATTTTCGAGACCTTATGTCCGTCGCAGTGCCCCAGTACCAGATGCCCAGTCGGCACTACTTCTCAAAGAAAGGTGTGCCTGCGCTCCACCAGCATGTCGCACACAACATCACCGCTTCTTTGAGAAACTCTGTGTGTGACAGGGTGCATTTCACCACAGACACTTGGACGAGTAGGCATGACAGGGGCGTTACATGTCGCTGACTGGGCACTGGGTAACTATGGTGACAGCAGGACAAGGGGCTGCTGTCCAAGTCTTGCCGTCCCCACGAGTTGTGCGTCAATCCTCTTTATGTCAAAGTTCCTCCACTGCTTCTGCCTCCTCAACCTCCTCTCGGTCTTCCACCTGCACCCAAAGCCTGTCTGGTCATGCCACAAGCTTTCTAACTGCGCAGAAGGGATCCTGCACACCTCCTTACTATGCTGGCAGTAGGGCTCAACGTCATCAGGCGGTTTTTACATTGAAATGTCTGGGAAATGTGAGTCACACAGCTGAGGAGTTGTGGTCAGCTCTGGAGAACCAATTTCATGAATGGTTGTCTCCACTGGACCTGAAACCAGGGAAGGCCGTGTGCGACAATGCTGCAAACCTGGGTGCGGCCCTTCGCCGGGGCAATGTCACACACGTGCCTTGTATGGCTCACGTGTTGAACCTGGTTGTCCAGCAATTTTTAGCCCACTATCCCAGACTAGATGGCCTTCTGCAGAGGGCACGGTCGCTGTGTGCTCACTTCCGCCGTTCGCATCCCGCAGCTCAGCGACTTACATCTCTACAGAAGTCGTTGGGCCTGCCACTTCACCGGCTAAAATGCGATGTGCCTACCCGGTGGAATTCAACTCTGCACATGTTGCAGCGACTGTGGCAGCACCGACAAGCCCTGGTGCAATACGTTCTGACGTATAGCCTGGGCCAACGAGATTCAGAGGTGGGGCAAATCACGCTGGAGGAGTGGTCTCAGATCAGGGACCTATGCACCCTTCTGCACAGTTTTGAAATGGCGACGAAGATGTTTAGTGCTGACGATGCCATTATCAGCATGACTATTCCGGTGATTTACATGCTGGAGCACATGTTAAACAGAATTCGGAGTCAGGTGGTGGCACAAGAGGAGGTGGAGGAAGTAGAGGAGGAGGAGTTGTATGCGGAAGGGCTAACATCTGCAAGGTCCAGAAGGTCGGCAGCACCAAGGCGGCAGGCATGTGAGGGTGGGGGAGATGGTTTTACCAGGGCGCATGGTAGCAGCCAAACTAGTGAGGAAGGTGCAGGAGCCCAGGAAGAAGTGGAGGACGAACTGATGGAAGACTCATCAGATGAGGGAGACCTTGATCACATTTCTGTTGTGCGAGGTTGGGGGGAGAGGACAGAGGAAGGAAGCATGATTGTTACCTCGCCACCAACACAACAGGGACTTGGTGCTCCTGGATGCGCAACACACATGAGTGCCTTCTTGCTGCACTACCTGCAACATGACCCTCGAATTGTGAGAATTAGAAATAATCCTGACTACTGGGTTGCCACACTGTTAGATCCCCGGTACAAAAGTAAATTTGCAGAAATTATTCCTGCCATAGAAAGGGATGCACGCATGCAGGAGTATCAGCAGAGACTGTTGCAGAATCTTACATGTGCTTTTCCACAAAATACCAGTGGTGCACGTAGTGAATCTCACAGTTCCAACTTGCCAACCGTGGGACCGTCAAGTGTTCAGCACTCAAACCGTAACAGAACCACAGTATCTGCTGGTAACATCAATTTTGCGGAATCATTTCACCACTTTTTTAGCCCATCCTTTGCAAGGCCACAGGAGACAAGAAGTCTGACACATAGTCAAAGCCTAGAGACGATGGTACAGGAGTATCTCCATGTAAACATTGAAGCCACGACTGTGTCACTGGACCCTTGCTCTTTTTGGGCTTCCAATCTGGATAAATGGCCGGAGCTAGCCACTTACGCCTTGGAGATCTTGTCATGCCCCGCAGCCAGCGTTCTGTCTGAACGTGTGTTCAGCGCTGCTGGTGGTGTGCTGACAGATAAGCGCACGCGGCTCTCCACTGATAATGTAGACAGACTCACGTTCATAAAGATGAACAAATCATGGATCCGAAACGACTTTTCTACCCCTGTGTCATCCTGGGGAGAGTAAAAGCTTGATGATTGGTTAAAATCACCCTACCAAACGTTTTAAGCTTTCAAATTACTAATCATGTTTATCTGTATCTTGACTGGAAAATAATTTGGGCTTTGTAGCAGTGTGCAGCACTGATCCTATTAGGCCATCTATAATAAGCTCCACCAGATTTAAAATTAAAAATAATTTTTAGCTGCATCTAGCCCGGAAAATAATTTTGGGGCTCCGAGATGCGCAAGACACATAAGTGCCTTCTTGCTGCACTACCTGCAGCATGACCCTCATATTGTCAGAATTCGAAGTAATCATGACTACTGGGTTGCCACACTCTTAGATCCCCCAAACTTTTCGATCAACCTTTTCATTTTAATAAAGACCAAAAAAATGGTCATTTTTGAAATTATAAGCATTAGCAGGTTGTTAGAAACTGAAATCAAACAGTTTTCAACTCAAAACTTTATTCTAGGTGATGTTACATTTTCACATAGGACCCCTTGTTCGAAAGGAGCTTCTGAACTCTCTCGTCCATTGAATTTGTCAGGTTTTGGATGGTTTCTGCTTCAATTGTTTTGCATGAGGACAGAATACCCTCCCAGAGCTGTTGCTTAGATGTGAACTGCCTCCCGCCATCATAGACACTCCTTTTAATGATGCTCCAAAGGTTCTGAATGGGGTAGAGGTCAGGGGAGCATGGGGGTCACACCATAAGTTTGTCCCCTTTTATGCCCATATCAGCCAGAGATGCAGATGTTTTATGTGCAGCATGAGATGGTGCATTATCATGCAGAAAAATGATCTTGCTGTGAAATACACGGTTCTTCTTCTTGAACCATGGCAGGAAGTGCTGTTTGAGAAAATCCACATACATTATGGAGTTCATCTTTAGCGCCTTCAGGGATCCTAAAGGGGCCGACAATCTCTCTCCCCATGATTCCAGCCCAAAACATTACTCCACCTCCTCCTTGTTGGTGCTGTAGCCGTGTTTGCGTGGGGTGTCCATCAACCAGCCATCCTCCACTCCATCCATCTGGACCATCGAGCGCTGCACGGCACTCATCCGTGAACAAAACAGTTTTGAAATCAGTCTTCATGTAATGTTTGGCCCACTGGAGCCGTTTCTGCTTGTGTGAAGTGGATAGAGGAGGTCGACAGGATGGCGTATGCACAGCTGCAAACCTCTGAAGGACCCTGCATCTTGTTGTTCGGGGGACGTTGGAGGCACAAGCAGCTTCAAAAACTTGTCTGCTGCTATGACAAGGCTTTTTTGCCGCTGCTCTTTCAACCTGACGTAATTGCCTGTAGGAAAGAGTCCTCAATTTGCCCTTATCAGCACGCACACGTGTGTACTGTGAATCAGCTACATACTTCTTGATTGCCAAGACACTTCATCCTGATCATCGCACAATGTTGATTGTAGTCATGCCTTGACCTAAACACTCCACAATTTGTTGCTTCTCAGCAGCCGACACATCCTTTTTCTTTCCCATTTTGGCAGAAAATGTAGGCTGCTTAATAATGTGAGAGAGCCTTCTTAAGTAGTCTTGCCTTTCATTGGACACACCTGCCAAACTAATTAGCACAGGTGTCTGCAATTGCTTACAGTGATATAAAGAGCCCTGACACACATCACCATCAATGAGTTTAACTGACAAACAAACAAATTCTTCCCTTATCACTCCTAAACACTTTTTGCATAATAATTTGGAACGCGGTGTACATGTGCTTTTCCACAAAACACCAGCGGTTCACGTAGTGAATCTTACAGTTCTAACTTGCCAACCGTGGTCTGTATGGAATTGTTCAATAAAGGGCCCAAAATTAAGATAACATAGATGGGAGAGGTCTCTATGAATAGGAATTCCTAAGTATTTGATACCCTGTGAGGGCCAGGCAAAGGGAAAGTTGGACTGGATGGAATCCTATATGGATTTGGGGAGGGAGACATCGAGGGCCTCAGACTTCGCTGCATTGATTTTAAAATTTTACCATGTAACAAAGTGATCTATTTCAGCCATAACAGCATGGATGGATATATGTGATTGAGTGATATATACTAGGACATCATCAGCAAATAGAGAGCACTTGTACTCGGTGCCTCCCACCTCAATCCACCTAATATTGGGGTTATGGCGAATTGATGAGAGCAGGTGCTCCGTCACTAGGATGTATAAGAGAGGGGACAGAGGACATCCCTGCCTTGTCCCATTGGTGATTGTGAAAGGTGATGAAAATGTTCTGACGCACCCCCTGGGCCTTGGGACACCCGGAGCCGGACCCTTTTTGGTGGATGCTGGTGGTTGTAGTCTTCGTGGCGGCGACCCGGTTCCGTGGCTCAGGGCGGTCAAACCAGTGGCAGAACTATTTATGTGGTTTTGATGTTTAAATGTCCGACTACGCCACCCGTGGATTGCGGTCAGAGTGAACCGCCGCTACAGGGCAGACCGCTGAGGCTGGTGTTGTGGGTGCAGCAGAGCGTAGCATAACTCCCCACGGGAGGAGTATAGCCTCAGGGCAGTGTATGCAGAGGATGGGGGTGATGGTGCAGGGCAGCAGCAGTAACGACACGGAGTCAGTGATGCAGTCCAGGGCCTTTACTCACAGTTCTTATTATCCAGACCACGTCTGCAGGTAACGGCTGCCCACGTCGTACTGTGCTCACCAGGTGAGGGGCTCAGACAACTCCCAGATAACTTTGGAGCACTTCACAGGACCCCCTTTGTGTGTCCTTTGTCTGGCCTTTCTTACCAACACTTCTGTCCGGCTGCCTCGGGCCTCCTCTTGGTAAACTTGGCACCAGTTTCCCTGACCCTATGTGGTGCCTTCCTAGCGGGTGTAGCGAGGGGCTGCGCCACATAAAATGTCAGAGCCTCCGGTTTCTAGCTGAGGGTCGTTTCCTGCCTCCACTAGTTCGGGGACCAGTCTCCCCCTTTGGCCTGACCCCTCCACGCAGGTGGATTCGGGCGTGCGGTGGCGACTCGCCCGTCCGCACCCCTGGGATCCCTTCATTCCTCGTTCCTGGAGCCTTCTCTGCTCCTCTTCCTTCCTTCTCCCTCTTCCAGGCCTGGGCCTCTGTTACTAGGCCCGCCTCCGGAGCAGAGCTCATGCAGAGCCCCTGCTCCCTGCCACTTCTGCTCAGACTTCTCTGCACTGAACTAAGATGGTGCCCACCTTTTATACTCCCTTCTCAATGCACCCAGGAACTGCTTCCTCCCTGCTCCTGCACTACAGGGTTCCCCTTCCTCAGTGTTCCCTCCCCCCACTCCAGACAGGGACAGGGACTGTCGTGTCCATCTCAGGGGCATATTGGTCGCCCTGCCCCACGGCAATGTGGTGTAATGCATGCAGGTGTCGGGTCCTGATCCACACTCCATCCTTACCTGAGAGTGAGATATCACACCTCTGGGTGAGGTGCAATACGTCTGTAGCAACCAAGCCCTCAGGGTGCTACAGTTCCATTTATCTTCAGCCTAGGTGACGTATTGCGATACAGGGCCGTGATTTTGGCTATAAAAGGGTCCCCTAGACCCCTACCCCAAGCTTTTTAAGAGAATCATATATGGCGTGCCAGGAGACTCTATGGAATGCTTTCTCAGCATCCAACGAGAGTATCTAATTACAAATTTTTAACTGCATCTAGCCCAGGAAATACTTTGTGCCTAGTAGCAGTGTCTGCTAGTCAGCGGATTATCCCGGCTGTTAAGCAAGCTACACCACCTGTAGTTTAGACACTTAATTTTTTCAAAGGAAATGCTTCGGGACCATGGGATACTCAGTGAAGAGCATCAGGAGGCACCCCAAGGCATAGGGGCTGGGACTGGCAGTAGGATGCCTTGCGGTGGACAGCCGAGCTCGATCCTTATAAAAGCTTTTTAACTGCAGCAGCTTTAGTGGACGCTACTGGAGCTGGAATTACGCGGCTGCTGGCATGAGACTTGCCCTCCAATAGATCCTTGTAAATGGATTTAAAGTGTATTCATTCAAATTAGAGAGACAATTTAAATTAAAAAGCTTAGAGCTGCCTCCACCACAGGGGGGCTCGCTCGACCCACCAGCGGACAGGCACCAGTATTGGGAGAGGGGGGCTGGCCATCAGGGTTCACCGCGGCTCTGGCACAAACCCGGCGACACGGAGGTGGCACGGGCAGGAGCGGACTGGCCGTGTCGGCTTCACACTTTTTGGATTTTAGAAGGGCATAACATGCCTATATCTGTGTCTCCCCCTCCTTTTACTCCTCCACCTCTTTTATTTTCGCATGACTATATGTACTTGTCACTTTTCCATGTGTTAGTTGTGTCTTCTGAGCAGTTTGTCAGCTTTTGGACACCTTTGAAGGTGTTTTCTATGTGTTTCTATGTGTTTTTGTTTGCCTGCCATTGGTTTTAACGGTGTTCGAAGGTGTTCGACGAACAGTTCGACGAACAGTTCGGCGAACACACGGGTGTTCGACGAACCGAACCGAACTCGAACACTACGGGGGTGGCTCAACACTACTTAAGAGAGGTTTTCCCCCTGATAGCAGTGAGACACACAGTGTGCATCGCCGCTGTAGTCTTTCAACCTCCAGCACGTCAGTTCATCAACGCCAAAACATTAGCAGCAGCAGAGTAAATGGCAGAAGCAATTTCTGTGAGTCCTTTCACACATTTCTTAGACCAGATCATGCACCAGCACAACAGAGTATAAGTCTGACACGTGGAGAATGACTGGAGAGGGTGGTGCAGGAGTATCTAGAGCTCAATATGAATACCATTAGGGAGGATGTGGACCCTTTTGCATTTTGATCTTCAAAAATGGATGAAGGGCATGAGCTCGCCTGTCACGCCTTGGAGGTTTTATCATGCCCGGCAGCCAACGTTCTCTCAGAACGTATCTTCAGCGCTGCTGGTGGTGTCCTGACATATAAGCGCGGAGGGCTATCCCATGAAAGTGTAGACCGCCTAACTGTCATCAAGATGAACAAGTTATGGATCTCCAAGGACTTTTGCCTCACAATTGCAGACTGTACAGACTAGATGATGTTGTAGTTTTTATTGTAGTGTGCTGCATTGATCTTGTGGAATTGCAGTCTGTGATATGGCTTGTGTGCCTGCTCTAGCTGCTGCTGCAAATTTTAGGCCTTAATCTTTTTAAATTTGAACACTCCTGATTGTGTCTCCATCTGCCTGGTTGGCTGTAGTGGAAGAGGTGTCGGTCCCCATTATACTACTTGTACTCTAGTGAAATTGATGCCACTTTAGTGGTTTTAGGCCCTAATTTTTTAAAATGTGAACACTCCTGATTGAGTCTCTATCTATTGGGTTGGCTGTAGTGAAAGAGGTGTTGTTCCTAATTCTACTATTTCTCCTTTAGTAAAATTGATACCACTTTGCTGCTGTCTGCCACTAATTTTTGGAAATGTGGAGAATCCTGATTGGGTCTCTCCATCTGCTGGGTTTGCTGTAGTGGAAGAGGTTTTGGTCTCCATTATACTACTTCTACTCTAGTGAAATTGATGCCACTTCGGTGGTGTTAGGCCCTAATTTAGGGAAATGTGAACACTCCTGGTTAGGTCTCCATCTCCTGTATTGGCTGTACTGGAAGAGGTGTCAGTCCTAATTACACTATTTCAACTGAAGCAAAATTGATGCCACTTTGCTGGTGTTTGCCACTAATTTTTCGAAATACGGAGAATCCTGATTCGGTCTCCATCTATTGGGTTGGCTGTAGTGGAAGAGGTGTCTTTCCTAATTCTATAATTTCTACTGTATTTAAATTAATGCCACTTTGGTGGTTTTAGGCCCTACTTTTTTGAAATGTAGAGAATACTGATCTGGTCTCTCCATCTGCTAGGTTGGCTGTAAAGGAAAAGGTTTTGGTCTCCATTAAACTAATTCTACTCTGGTGAAATTGATGCCACTTTGGTGGTGTTAGGCCCTAATTTAGGGAAATGTGAGCACTCCTGATTAGGTCTCCATCTCCTGGGTTGACTGTCCTGGAAGAGGTGTAGGTCCTAATTACACTATTTCTACTCTAGCGAAATTGATGCCATTTTGCAGGTGTCTGTCCCCCTTATTACTACTTCTAATCTACTGAAATTGATGCCACTTAAGTGGTGTCTGGCACTAATTTTTTGAAATGTGGAGACTCCTGATTTGGTCTCCATCTATTGGGTTGGCTGTAGTGGAAGAGGTGTCGGTCCTAATTCTATAATTTCTATTGATGCCACTTTGGTGGTTTTAGGCCCTAATTTTTTCAAATGTGGAGAATCCTGATTGGGGCACCATCCACTAGGGTTGGCTGTAGTGGAAGAGGTTTTGGTCTCCATTAAACTAATTTTATTCTGGTGAAATTGATGCCACTTTGGTGGTGTTAGGCCCTAATTTAGGGAAATGTGAACACTCCTGGTTAGATCTCCATCTCTTGGGTTGGCTGTACTGAAAGAGATGTAGGTCCTAATTACACTATTTCTACTGTAGTGAAATTGATGCCAATTTGCTAGTGCCTGCCACAGATTTTTGGAAATGTGGAGAATCCTAATTGGGCCACCATCTACTGGGTTGGTTGTACTGGAAGAGGTGTCTGTACCCATTATACTGCTTCTAATCTACTGAAATTGATGCCACTTCGGTGGTGTCTGCCACTAATTTTTGGAAATGTGGAGAATCCTGATTTGGTCTCCATCTATTGGGTTGGCTGTAGTGGAAGAGGTGTCGTTCCTAATTCTATAATTTCTACTGCACTGAAATTGATGCCACTTTGGTGGTTTTAGGCCCTAATTGTTTGAAATGTGGAGAATCCAGATTGGGTCTATCCATCTGCTAGGTTGGCTGTAGTGGAAGAGGTTTTGGTCTCCATTAAACTATCTGTACTCTGGTGGTGCAAATTGATGCCACTTTGGTGGTGTTAGGCCCTAATTTAGGGACATGTGAACACTCCTGATTGAGTTTCCATCTACTGGGTTGGCTATAGTAGAATAGGGGTTGGTCCCCATTATAATAGTTTTACTCCATTGAAATTAACTCTTTGGTGTAGATATTGTTCTCACAGGGGTGAACATGATAAAATAGAAATAGGATTTCTTTCTACCATGGAATATAAAGCAGACTATATTTCATCTTTTAATTCTTTGGTGCAGATATTGTTCTCCACACAGGGGTACACAGACATGATAAACTCAAAATTGGTATAGAAAGCAGACTACATCTGAGCTTTAACTTCTATGGGGCAAATATTGTTCTCCATACAGGGGGAAAAAAAGGCTGAATCATCATCCCCAGACATTAACCCTTGAGTGGGGGGAGGTGATCCTGAAGAGACTCAGATACATGAGGGTCACGCGGACTGTTCTGCGCTGTCAGGGCAAGAAGAAGAGGAGTGTGACTGTCAGGGCGAGGAATGGGATAAGACATTGATGTTGAGATTGTGGATCCCACTTGGTGTGAACCCAGAGGCACGCAGCTGAGTAGCTCATGTGAGGAGGTGGAGGAAGAGGAAGATGAGCAGGTTACATTGCGTCCTATGGCGCAACACGGAGTGATGCAACAGCGACGAGCACTGCATCATTAGCCACTACTGTGGCTGTGGCCAGCAGCAGTCGCGGGTCTGCAGCTCGCAGGGACGGCAAGGGTTGCCTAGCTTGGGCCTTTTTTGAGACCGCAAAGGATGAGCCAACTGTTAGAACTCTCCTGTTAGGTTTTTTCTAGTTTGCTGGTCACATGACCATTTTTGCCTATTTAATCCGGCTCCGCCCTCCTGGCCTTGCTGGATTTCATTGTATTTTCTACTCTTGAGCTAGCTTGGTACTCTGTTACCTTTCTCTGTTAGTTTTGCTAGGTCTTCTGACCTCTATGTTCTATGTTGTGTGTTTGTCTTTTTCTGCTACAATTTCTGCTAGGAGGTGTCCAACTTTATCCCAGTCCCTAGTTCTTGTAGGGATCCCTCCCTTCCATCTATAGGTCTTCGTACAGACTAGCCGAGGACTTTAGCGGGTCTGATCGCAGGATCAGGTTCCCCGTTACATAGTAGGGATCCAGTTTAGTTCTATTGTAGGGACAGATCTCCTGTCTTTCTTTAGTGCTTGTAGCAGATCATAACACCAACTCACGTTATCTGTAAACTTTGAGATAAAAAACTCAATAGAGGGAAAAAGTGCAATAATTTGACTACTACATGCATGAACCTTCACATGCTCAATCAACATGCTTTACTCTGGAAATCTCACTGTGAAAAAATGCGGACCTCAAAAACCATCAGTGCCCCATCAACCGCATCTGCTGCTGCTTCTTAATCCTCCTCTGTTACCATGCCAAGTTTTGTTACGCATGTCTCCCACCACAGAACCTCCGGTTCTTTATCCGCTCCAGTCAGGCTGAGTTAGAGCCCATCAGCTGTAATGGAAGTGGAAATGCCTGCTGTTTTTGACCGATCTCAGAAAATGAGCACACCACAACTTTATCAACCCATCGTAACATCTCCGCCTGCATCTCATTTACGGTCCAGCAGTTTGTCCGGTTCATCGTACTCCACCCTCAATCAGCACAGCTGCAAGCCCTCGGTCCCGTAGTTGTGGTCACGTAAAAGATTGTTTCCTCCTACACATGACAAAGCTAAGAGGTTGAGCTTCACCATCTCCAATCTGTTGGCCATGGAAATGGGGGTGTCAGGCCCTAATTTTTTGAACTGTGAACACTCCTTGTATGGCTGCTTTTTTGCTGAGGAGTAGTGATGAGAGAGCACTAAAATGCTTGGGTACTTGTTGCTCGGGTCGAATAAATTGGAATTCTTGAGTGCTCGGTCCGAATAACGAACCCAATGTAAGTCTACGGGAAACTCAAGCAATTTTCCAGTGACCCCCTCCCTGGCGGTCTGCAGAGGGCCTAAAAATTGCCCAAATCAATGGAAACAGTGCTCAAATGACATGGGAACAGCATGAGAAAGAGCCCTGGAAGCATCTCTGACTCCCAGGTCACTGCTGTCAACAAAGTTGTCAGAGGTATTACTCCACTTTTACGGACTCACTATAAAACATAAAAAACAAAACCAAGATGGATTTTCCTGGGAAAAATGTTAATGAACATCCTTTCCAGGGTAATGACTTGTATATAAGCCAAAATAAATAACTAAAAATAAAAAATGCTCCTCCACACCAGCCAGCAGTCGGCTATGCTTTGGTGTTCCCATTATTAAAGAGTGGGTCTCCTATATTGTTATTGCATATGCAGTGATTGCAAGGGCTGGCAAAAATTTGGACGCACCCCAACACCCATTTGAAGAGACACAGAGAAGGGTATCAGTAAAAAAAATGTTCCCATTATAAAGCAGTGGGTCTCCTATAGTAGTAATGCCCATGCAGTGACTGCCAGGGTTGCCAAAATTTTGGAAAAACGCAATACCAATTTAAAGACACATAGAGCTGTGCACAGTAGAGACATGTTCCCATTAGAAAGGAGCAGGTCTCCTATATTGTTTACCTATGCACTGAATGCAACAGCTGCCAAAAATTTGGAGGAACTCCAATGTCCCTTGCAAGAGATTTAGAGGTCGGAGGGCCTCCTGAAAACAATGCTCCCATTATTAGGAAGTGTGTCTCCCATACTGCTTGACTATGCAGTGAATGCAACAGCTGCCAAACATTTGGAGGAACTCCAATGTCCCTTGCAAGAGACGTAGAGGTCAGAGGGCCTCCTGAAAACAATGTTCCTATTATTAGGAAGTGGGCCTCCCATACTTTTTGCCTATGCAGTGAATGCAACAGCTGCCAGAAATTTGGAGGAACTGCAATGTCCCTTGCAAGAGACGTAGAGGTCGGAGGACATCCTGAAAACAATGTTCTCATTATTAGGAAGTGGGTCTCCCATACTGTTTGCCTATGCAGTGAATGCAACAGCTGCCAAACATTTGGAGGAACTCCAATGTCCCTTGCAAGAGACGTAAAGGTCAGAGGGCCTCTTGAAATGATGGTTCCCATAATTAGGAAGTGGGTCTCCCATACGGTTTGCCTATGCAGTGAATGCAACAGCTGCCAGAAATTTGGAGGAACTCCAATGTCCCTTGCAAGAGATGTAGAGGTCGGAGGGCCTTATGAAAACAATGTTCCCATTATTATGAAGTGGGTCTCCCATACTGTTTGCCTGTGCAGTGAATGCAACAGCTGCCAGAAATTTGAAGGAACTCCAATGTCCCTTGCAAGAGATGTAGAGGTCGGAGGGCCTCCTGAAAACAATGTTCCCATTATTAAAAAGTGGGTCTCACATACTGTTTGCCTATTCAGTGAATGCAACAGCTGCCAAACATTTGGAAGAACTCCAATGTCCCATGCAAGAGACGTAGAGGTCGGAGGGCCTCCTGAAAACAATGATCCCATTATTAGGAAGTGGGTCTCACATACTGTTTGCCTATGCAGTGAATGCAACAGCTGCCAAAAATTGGGAGGAACTCCAATGTCCCTTGCAAGAGACGTAAAGGTTGGAGGGCCTCCTGAAAACAATGTTCCCATTATTAGGAAGTGGGTCTCCCATATTGTTTGCCTATGCAGTGAATGCAACAGCTGCCAGAAATTTGGAGGAACTCCAATGTCCCTTACAAGAGATGTAGAGGTTGGAGGGCCTCCTGAAAACAATGTTCCCATTATTAAAAAGTGGGACTCACATTCTGTTTGCCTATTCAGTGAATGCAACAGCTGCCAGAAATTTGGAGGAACTCCAATGTCCCTTGCAAGAGATGTAGAGGTCGGAGGGCCTCCTGAAAACAATGTTCCCATTATTAAAAAGTGGGTCTCACATACTGTTTGCTTATTCAGTGAATGCAACAGCTGCCAAACATTTTTAGGAACTCAAATGTCCCTTGCAAGAGATGTAGAAGTCGGAGGGCCTCCTTAAAACAATGTTCCCATTATTAGGTAGTGGGTCTCCCATACTGTTTGCTTATTCAGTGAATGCAACAGCTGCCTGAAATTTGGAGGAACTCCAATGTCCCTTGCAAGAGACGTAGAGGTCGGAGGGCCTCCTGAAAACAATGTTCCATTTATTAGGAAGTGGGTCTCCCATACTGTTTGCCTATGCAGTGAATGCAACAGCTGCCTGAAATTTGGAGGAACTCCAATGTCCCTTGCAAGAGACGTAGAGATTGGAGGGCCTCCTGAAAACAATGTTCCCATTTTTAGGAAGTGGGTCTCCCATACTGTTTGCCTATGCAGTGAATGCAAAAGCTGCCAAACATTTGGAGGAACTCCAATGTCCCTTGCAAGAGACGTAGAGGTCGGAGGGCCTCCTGAAAACAATGTTCCCATTATTAAAAAGTGGGTCTCACATACTGTTTGCCTATGCAGTGAATGCAACAGCTGCCAAAAATTGGGAGGAACTCCAATGTCCCTTGCAAGAGACATAGAGGTCAGAGGGCCTCCTGAAAACAATGTTCCTATTATTAGGAAGTGGGTCTCCCATACTTTTTGCCTATGCAGTGAATGCAACAGCTGCCAGAAATTTGGAGGAACTCCATTGTCCCTTGCAATAGATGTAGAGGTCGGAGGGCCTCCTGAAATGAAGGTTCCCATAATTAGGAAGTGGGTCTCCCATACTGTTTGCCTATGCAGTGAATGCAACAGCTGCCAGAAATTTGGAGGAACTCCAATGTCCCTTGCAAGAGATGTAGAGGTCGGAGGGCCTCCTGAAAACAATGTTCCCATTAATAAAAAGTGGGTCTCACATACTGTTTGCTTATTCAGTGAATGCAACAGCTGCCAAACATTTTTAGGAACTCAAATGTCCCTTGCAAGAGATGTAGAGGTCGGAGGGCCTCCTTAAAACAATGTTCCCATTATTAGGTAGTGGGTCTCCCATACTGTTTTCCTATGCAGTGAATGCAAAAGCTGCCAGAAATTTGGAGAAACTCCAATGTCCCTTGCAAGAGACGTAGAGCTTGGAGGGCATCTTGAAAACAATGTTGCCATTATTAGGAATTGAGTCTCCCATACTGTTTGCCTATTCAGTGAATGCAACAGCTGCCAGAAATTTGGAGGAACTCCAATGTCCCTTGCAAGAGATTTAGAGGTCGGAGGGCCTCCTTTAAACAATGTTCCCTTTGTTAGGAAGTTGGTCTCCCATACTCTTTGCCTATGCAGTGAATGCAACAGCTGCCAGAAATTTGGAGGAACTCCAATGTCCCTTGCAAGAGATGTAGAGGTCGGAGGGCCTCCTGAAAACAATGTTCCCATTATTATGAAGTGGGTCTCCCATACTGTTTGCCTGTGCAGTGAATGCAACAGCTGCCAGAAATTTGAGGAACTCCAATGTCCCTTGCAAGAGATGTAGAGGTCGGAGGGCCTCCTGAAAACAATGTTCCCATTATTAAAAAGTGGATCTCACATACTGTTTGCCTATTCAGTGAATGCAACAGCTGCCAAACATTTTCGGGAACTCCAATGTCCCTTGCAGGAGACATAGAGGTCGGAGGGCCTGCTGAAAACAATATTCCCATTATTTGTTAGTGGATCTCCCATACTGTTTTCCTATGCAGTGAATGCAACATCTGCCACAAATTTGGAGGAACTCCAATGTCCGTTGCAAGAGACGTAGAGCTTGGAGGGCATCTTGAAAACAATGTTGCCATTATTATGAAGTGGGACTCCCATACTGTTTGCCTATTCAGTGAATGCAACAGCTGCCAGAAATTTGGAGGAATTCCAATGTCCCTTGCAAGAGACATAGAGGTCGGAGAGCCTCCTGAAAACAATGTTCCCATTATTAGGAAGTGGGTCTGCCATACTGTTTGCCTATGCAGTGAATGCAGCACCTGCCAAAAATTGGGAGGAACTCCAATGTCCCTTGCAAGAGACGAAATGGAAGGCAGAAATGGCTGATTTTAGAACACAGTTACTGGTGCTTCTCACAAAATTAGAATATCATCAAAAAGTTAATTTATTTCAGTTGTTCAATACAAAAAGCGAAACTCCTATATTATATAGAGTCATTACAAACAGAGTGATCTATTTCAAGTGTTTACTTCTGTTAATGTTTATGATTATGGCTTACAGCCAGTGAAAACATGAAAGTCATTATCTCAGTAAATTAGAATACTTTATAACACCAGCTTGATAAATGTATTTAAAATCCGAAATGTTGGCCTACTGAAATGTATGTTCAGTAAATGCACTCAATACTTGGTCTGGTCTCCTTTTGGATCAATTACTGCATCATTGCGGCGTGGCATGGAGGCGATCAGCCTGTGGCACTGCTGAGGTGTTATGGAAGCCCAGGTTGCTTTGATGGCAGCCTTCAGCTCGTCTGCATTGTTGGGTCTGGTGTCTCTCATCTTCCTCTTGACAATACACCATAGATTCTCTATGGGGATAAGGGCAGGAGAGTTTGCTGGCCAATAAAGCACAGTGATACTGTTGTTTTTAAACCAGGTATTGGTACTTTTGGCAGTGTGTACAGGTGCCAAGTCCTGCTGGAGAATGAAATTTCCATCTCCAAAAAGCTTGTCGGCAGAGGGAAGCATCAAGTGATCTAAAATTTCCTGCTAGATGGCTGCGCTGACTTTGGTCTTGATAAAACACAGTGGGCCTACACCAGCAGATGACATGGCTCCCCAAACCATCACTGATTGTGGAAACTTCACACTAGACCTCAAGCAGCTTGGATTCTGTGCCTCTCCACTCTTCCTCCAGACTCTGGGACCTTGATTTCCAAATGAAATGCAAAATTTACTTTCATCTGAAAACACCACCTTGGACCACTGAGCAACAGTCCAGGTGTTTTTTTCCTTGGCCCAGGTAAGACGCTTCTGGCATTGTCTATTGGTCATGAGTGGCTTGACACAAGGAATGCGACACTTGTAGTCCATGTCCTGGATACATCTGTGTATGGTAGCTCTTAAAGCAATGAATCCAGCAGCAGCCCACTCCTTGTGAATTTCACCCAAATTTTTGAATGGCCTTTTCTTAACAATCCTTTCAAGGCTGCTGTTATCCCGGTTGCTTGTGCACCTTTTTCTACCACACTTTTTCCTTCCACTCAACTTTACATTAATATGCTTGGATACAGCACTCTGTGAACAGCCAGCTTCTTTAGCAATGACCTTTTATGGCTTACCCTCCTTGTGGAGTGTGTCAAAGATTGCCTTCTGGACATCTGTCAAGTTAGCAGTCTTCTCCATGATTGCGGAGCCTACTGAAAGAAACCAAGGGACCTTTTTAAACACTTTGGAAGCCTTTAGAGGTGTTTTTTGTTAATTTTTCTAATTTACTAAGATAATGACTTTTGTATTTTCATTGGCTGGAAGCTATAATCATCAACATTAACAGAAATAAACACTTGAAATAGATCACTCAGTTTGTAATGACTGTATATAGTATATGAGTTTCACTTTTTGAATTGAGGAACTGAAATAAATTACCTTTTTGATGATATTCTAATTTAGTGAGAAGCACCTGTACATATGTGATACGTCTGACTGAGAACCACGGTTTTAAATAGCAGACCTGTAATTTACTATTCTTCACAGATACCTATTGTAAATAGCTTGACCGACACTCTGCAGTGAAATAGAAGGCAGAAATGGCTGATTTTCAAACACAGTTATATGTGAGATACGTCTGACAGAGAACCATGGTTTTAAATAGCAGGCCTGTAATTTAGTAAAACTACTCTTCACAGAGACCTAGTGTTAATAGCTTGACCAACACACAGAAACGAAATGGAAGTCAGAAATGGCTGATTTTGAAACACTGTTATATGTGTTATGTCTAACAGAGAACCACGGTTTTAAATAGCAGACCTGTAATTTAGTAATACTATTCTTCACAAAGACGTAGTGTTAATAGCTTGACAGACACACTGCAACAAAATGGAATGCAGAAATGGCTGATTTTTGAACACTGTTATATGTGATACGTCTGACAGAGAACCACGGTTTTAAATAGCAGGCTGTAATTTACTAATACTATTCTTCACAGAGACCTAGTGTGAATAGCTTGACCGACACACTGCAGTGAAATGGAAGGCAGAAATGGCTGATTTTGGGACACAGTTATATGTGAGATACGTCTGACAGAGAACCACGGTTTTAAATAGCAGGCCTGTAATTTACTAATGCTATTCTTCACAAAGACCTAGTGTGAGTAGCTTGACTAACACACTGCAATGAAATGGAAGGCATAAATGTCTGATTTTGGAACACTGTTATATGTTATACGTCTGACAGAGAACCATGGTTTTAAATAGCAGGCCTGTAGTTTAGTAATGCTATTCTTCTCAGAGACTTAGTGTGAATAGCTTGACCGACACATTGCAACAAAATGAAAATGTAAGCCAATATTTTCCACATTCAGTTAAAATTTCTGGATTTTTATCACTGTAATATGCAGCAGCAAGCTGAGGAGATGGTGGCCTCTAACATCATATAGGAGTTAGCTCGTTGTCTAGGAGACTGACCACCGCTGGTGTCTACCTTGTGAACATTGTGTTGAAGATTTCAAGGTGTCACGGGTTTACCATGACAGAGAGGAGCCAGAAGTCTGCAGCGTCTGATTCCTCCCACTCCTGCAGTCATTAGAAGCCTTTCGCCTTCATATTAATCGGTGCACGCTTAATCTGCCTCGGGTCTATGCTTATACTAGGGATCCAGTCTCTCTGCCCTTGTCCATATGTATGTCACTTGACAAATGGTAAGGTTTTTAATATTAGAGTTAGGACTGTCCCATAAGGGTTGCCGTGACGTGGCGGGATAGCTTTTACATTATTTTGATCAAAATTATGTTAACTAAACACCCTTTATTATTTAGTATTATTTTTGCACTGTGCGATCTACCCATTCGCTTCCAGTTATTTGGGTATTTTTTTGTCTTTGGTTTTTCTCTGTCTCTTCAAATTGATATTGGAGTGCGTCCTAATTTTTGGCACCCCTTGCACTTACTGCCTATGCAATAACAGTATAGGAGACCCACTCCTTAATAATTTTCATAGAATTTTTCTGAGGCCCTTCACTATGTCTCTTCAAAATGGTATTGGACTACGTCTTAATTTTTGGCAGCCCTTGAACTTACTGCAAATGCAATAACAGTCTAGGAGACCCATTTCTTAATAATGGGAAGGCCAATTGAAATCGATTCTATATTCTACAATATTACCTCTCTTATCTGCAATTCGTATACGGATGAGCTATCGCACCATGGATAGCGTATTACACACATCCAGACAGGGATTATTGCCTTATACTCCTTGCTGCTACAACCAAACAAAAAAAATTATATTCTATTCCCTATTGATACCGCTGTTAGCTGCATTTAAAATAGGGACAGGTGCTAGGTGGTAACATCTGCAGGAAATGAGTGTTCATTCTGGTCACATGCATCTCTTCCACAGTCAATAACATGATTGCTCTTTTTCAAAAAATCATTGACAGATTCATGTTTTTTAATATAGTCTGCACTCAGAAATTCATCAAAGCAGGCAGGGTTGCTTGCGGTCCTCCCTAGTTTGGTGCTGCCACGTACCCAAAAAAAACCTTTGGGGCCGTTTGAAATCTATTTTTTATTCTACCACATTACCTCTCTTATCTGGGATTTGAGTACGGTTGAGCTATTGCACTATGGATAGCGTATTACACGCATCAAGACAGGGATTATTGCCTTATACTCTTGCTGCTGCAAGCAAATAAAAAACAATTATATTCTCTATTGATTCCACTGTTAGCTGCATTTAAAATAGGGACAGGTGTTAGGTATCATCGGCAGGAAATGAGTGTTCATTCTAGTCGCATACATCTCTTCCACAGTCCATAACTAGATTGTTTTTTTCATACACTCATTGACTGACTCATAATTTTAATGATGATCTGTACTCAGAAAATCATCAAAGCAGGCAGGGTGTGCTTGCGTTCCTCCACAGTTAGGTGCTGCCACATACCAAAAAAGAACTCTTTGGAGCCGGTTAAAATCTATTTTTTCTTCTACAATATTACCTCTCTTATCTGAAATTCGTGTACAGGTCAGCTATTGAACTCTGGATAGCATATTGCACAGATACAGGCAGGGATTATTTCCTTATACTGCATGCTGCTGCAAAAAATTCTATTCCCTATTGATACCGCTACTAGCTGCTTTTACAATAGGGACAGGTGCTAGGTATCATCAGCTGGAAATGAGTGATCATTCTGGTCGCATACATCTCTGATACAGTTCATAACTTGATTGCTTTTATCCAAAAATAATTGACAGATTCATTTTTTTAATGCAATATGCGCTCAGAAATTCATCAAAGCAGGCAGGGTTGCTTGCGTTGTTCTAGTTTGGTGCTGCAAGGTACCAAAAAAAACTCTTCGGAACCTGTTAAAATCTATTTTTTATTCTACAATATTACCTCTCTTATCTGAAATTCGTGTATGGGTGAGCTATCACAGTATGGATAGCATATTACACAGATCCAGCCAGGGATTATTGCCTTCTGCTGCAAAAAAATCTTTTCTATTCCCTATTGATACTGCTATTAGCTGATTTTACAGTAGGGACAGGTGCTAGGTATCATCAGCTGGAAATGAGTGTTCATTGTAGTCACATAAATGTCTTCCACATGGCATAACTTGATTGATTCTCTCAATGCTCTCATTAACCAATTCATAGTTTTTAACAGTGATCTGTAATTAGAAATTCATCAAAGCAGGCAGAGTTGCTTGCGTTCGTTCACAGTTTGGTGCTGCCATGTACCAAAAAAAAAAAACCTTTGGAGCCGGTTAAAATATATTTTTTATTCCACAATATTACCTCTCTTACATGAAATTTGTGTACGGGTGAGATATCGCGCTATGGATAGCTTATTACATGGATACAGCCAGGAATTATTGTCTTATACTGCGTGCTGCTGTAAATAAAATCTATTCTATTCCATATTGATACCATTATTAGCTGAATTTACACTAGTGACTGATGCTAGGTGGTAACATCTGCTGGAAATGAGTGTTCATTCTGGTCACATACATCTCTTCAACAGTCCATAACTAGATTGATTTTTTTTTCCATGCACTCATTGACCGATATATGTACAAAATAGGAAATGAAACTAGAAATATGTACAAAAAAGAAAATTTGACCACCTCAGGTGGATATGATATATTGCGGTAGCAATGTACGGCTATGCAAAGCATAGCTGGCTGATGGCCCTCTAACAATAGTAAGGGCCTCCTGATGGCCCTGTAAAAATAGGCTTTGTGACTTTCAGATTCCCTCCTTCATAAATGAAACAGGATGGGTCTGATCATGTCTCACACACCACATTGTCAGATAAGGTGGTGAAATGTTAAAATGACATTTACTGATGAATGTATTTTTCACAGTTGAAAGCAATGCAAAAGTGCAAAAATGCATCAAAAACACTATGTGTAAACATAGCACAAGGTGTGGAGTAGCATTTTTCTTTTTTGTTATTTATTTTGCCTTATATACAAGTCATTACCATGCATAGAATGTTTCTTAACATTTTTTCCAGGGAAATCTATTTTAGCTTCGTTTTTGTATGTTTTATTGTCAGTCGGTAAAAGTGGCGTAATACTCTGACAACATTGTTAACAGCAGTGACCTGGGATTCAGAGATGCTTCCAGGGGTCTTCCCTATGCTGTTCCCATCGATTTAACCAAATTTAACCAATTTTTAGACCTCCGGGGGGAAAGCCAGAAAAATGCTTGAGTTTCCCATTGGCTTACATTGTACTCATTACTCGGGTCGAGCACACGAGCAATACGATTTACTCGACCCGAGTAACGAGTACCCGAGCATTTTAGTGCTCTCGCATCACTAGTTATTATTATTATTATCATTATAAAAACTGTTATTCTTATCTGCTGGCATAAATCTCCTTTTTACCCAATAAAGCCGGTGTTTTGTTTCTGTCTCCCCGTCTGCTGTGCCATATTTTAATCCTGCCTTGCGGTGTTCTTCGAACACCGCTACACTCTCCAGACCCTAGAGTATAATAAATTAAAATACTTAAACTTACTCGCATCTCCGGCCCTTGTGCACCTCACTCTCACCCACTATGTTCCCAAGATATCTTATTACCGCTGCTATGGCCTTCTCACACTGGGCGAGGATTTCAGCTTTAATGAAGCCTGGGATGATTTTGCACAAGCTGGGGATTCAGCTCAAGTGAAAATGCGACAAGGACTGGATGGGTCACAGTGAAGTGCAGAGGGTCCGGTAAAGTGAGCGGAAAGGTGAGAATAAGTATTTTATTCATTTATAATCTTTTGATAGCCTTTTAAGGATTTTGCCAAGTGATGCTTAAACTCTTCCTTCACATTCTCTTCAATGGATATACCCCATCCCCACCAGCAATAAGGCATAGCATTATCTCACATGTCATATAGGATGCCTCCTAGTCAACTAGAACCTGCAACCTAGCAGCCGACAATGCCAGAAACATAGTGGCTGCCATGCAATAATGCAAAGTAACACATGCTTGCTGCATGATACACACCCTAAATTTGATTGTGCTACATTTATTTTTTTACATAAACTCCCTGCCACAAAGTAGTGTTCATTGCCAGAAGACGGTGTGAGCATTTCAATGTGGAACAACATCCACCAGGATTTGCAGGGAGAGAGAGGTGTGACAGAGAAAACTAGTGTTTAAGCTTTGAAAAGACACAATTTTTGGCTCAACACAGAGTTGCACAAAAAAATTTGCAATTTTTGTCATCTTCAGTTTGAAGGAGCTCAACTGAAATTGACAGAGCTGAAGAGGAGCTGGAGCCACGTCCGCCCATCAAATTAATAAAAAATGCTAAAACCTACAAAGAAAAGTATAACACCCAAAAAGTAAAATCAAATGACTTTTATTGAATTGCAAAGAGAGTAAAAACATATATAAAAAATGGAGATACTACATCGCTCAAGTATCCCAGCATATAATCAAGACAAATGTCACATGAATGCCAAAATCCCAAAAGGACTATGTAGTTACTGTATTTTTCAGACTTTAAGATGCACCAGACCATAAGACGTACCCCAAATTTTGAGGAGGAAAATAAGGGGAAAAAATGTAATGTGTCAAATGGGGGTCGGTTTTACAGTCCGAATTCAGCTTACCGCCCAGGGGCGGCAGCGGTGCTAGAGCGGGGACACAGGAGGTGTTAGGAGGTGCGACGCTGCGGGGGATTCTGGGAATCCTATTCCAGGCTGGAAGAAGGGGCTGCTCAGCGGTGCTCTGCAGCAGGAGTCAGGCAATGCTGCGGGCAATGCTGCGTGTTCCAAAGTGGTAAGAGGGGGTGTTTGACGATCCTCGGCATAGAGAACATGGAAGTGGGAGGCTCTGGACTTTCACAAAATGTCGGCAGAGCCCCCGCACCGCCGAGGTCCATCAAACACCCTCTCTTATCACCCAGGGACACGCAGCATTGCACCTCCAGACATCCTCTCCTCTAAGCGCAGGACTCCTTTCGCCGGGTCCCTGGTAAGCTACATTCAGTCTAAAACAGGGGCCTCAAACACGCGGCCCTTTGGGCTGCTTCATGCGGCCGACAGGCACCATAGACCCCGATCGCGGCCCGATCCAGGAGGTGCCGGCAGCTGCGTTTCAGTTAATTGTATTGCCGGGCAGAGACCGGCTCTCTGCACAGCAATACCAGTGCCAGCCGCCGGCCTATCAGAGGCCAGCAGCTGACATCTGCGTCCCAGCGCAGCAGCATATGACATCACTGACACGCGCAGTTGTCAGCTGCTGGCCTCTGATAGGCCGGTGGCTGCCACTGGTATTGCTGTGCAGAGAGCCGGTCTCTGCGCGGTAATACACTGAATTGAAGCGCAGCTGCCGGCAGCTCCTGGACCGGGCCGCGATCGGGGTCTATGGTGCCAGCGGGCCACAGGTGCAGAAAGGACGCCGAGGGAACGGAGGACAGGTGAGAAGATGGGGACAAAGATGGGGGACATTACAAGATGCAGACCAGGGTGGGGCACATTACTACAAGATTTTGGCAGAAAAGCTTCAAAATAAAGCATGAAAAAATATTTTGCCACTAAAGATGCTGCTTTATATCTAAACTAAAGTAAACAAAAAAAGTGCATGTTTTATTATCGCTACATCCATAATGACCAAAGCTATAAAAAATAAAACAGCAATAATGTTCAAAAGGTATATATAAAAAATAATGGTATCACTAAAAATGGCACTTTGTCCTGCAAAGAATGCGGCCCCCCAAATTAAATTTTTTTCCGTGTGTGGCCCATATACCCAGCCGAGTTTGAGACCCCAGGTCTAAAAGATGCACCCCAATTTTCCCCCAAAATTTTTTGGGGAAAAAGTGCTTCTTATTGTTTGAAAAATACGGTAAGTAGTTAATGGCAAATATTGCTGCAAGATGGTTTGATGGCAGATGATGGTAGTAGTTACTTAAATGAAGATCTACATGTTATGTGGTCTTATAAAAATGAATGACACACATACAGTTTCTTTCAGGATGGGAGGAAGAGAGAGAGCTGTAGGTGAGACCAGGTCTTTTAATGGTGGAGCTCAACGATAACGGCTCAGAAGCGGCGCTCACATTGGTCAGGTTGATATCCCGGAAGCCAGGGGTTCAGCATCTGACGTCATCAATCCACACCCCAATCAGACATGCCATGATAGGAGTGGGGAGAGAGAAGCCGGGGAGACGCGTCACCATGAAAACCCCGCGCCAAGTGGCAAAAGTGATCGCACACCGCACAGAAGACAAACCGGAGCACAGAATGCCGGAGAAGGTTAAGATGGCAACGTAGACATACACAAATGAATAAATAAAGGATAAAAAATACACGTGTGAGTGTGTAAACAGAAAACAATGAGACGTGATGGGAAAAAATCAGAGGATGTAGTAATATGGACACTGTGTATGAAAAACATAAAAATGAGTACAAGATAAGCCAAAAAATGAGTGAAAAAATAATATATTGTAAAAACTCATGAGTAGTGTTGAGCGATACCTTTCGATATCGGGAAATATCGGATCGGATTGGATCGGACCGATACCCAAAAAATATCGGATATCGCCGATTCCGATACCGGAAACCAATGCAAGTCAATGGGACACAAATATTGGAATGAAAATAAACCCTTTCTTTCCTTGTAGGTTAATTCTACATGAAGGAAAACAACTAAGAATAATGTAGAATGTATTACATGAAAAGCCGGCAATTCAGCAGCGGCATACACCGGTACCCGACAATTTAGAACAGAAAGAATAGAGCATCACACATAGATTAGATAGATAGAAACATGTCAGTCACATATATAAGAAGTACAGTGACAGTGTTGCTTACTGTACTTGTCATTTAGTGTTAAAGGATTTATTAAAAAAAATAATTGTGTTTTCATGCACCGTCTCTTTAAAAAAGCCGGCCGGCAATTCAGCATCGGTACCCGACAATTTAGAACAGAAAGAATAGAGCATCACACATCGATTAGATAGATAGAAACATGTCAGTCACATATATAATAAGTACAGTGATAGTGTTGATTACTGTACTTGTCATTTAGTGTTAAAATAACGGATTTATTAAAAAAAAAAATTGGCGTGGGGTTCCCCGTAATTTTCGTCTCTAGCGGAGTTTAAGCAGACGGCTGGGGCAGATGTTTGAAGCCTGGGAAGGGGGTAATACCCACGGAGCTTCCCAGGCTACTAATATCAGCCCCCAGCTGAATACCTAGCCTTTACTATCTATTAAAATGGGGGACCCCCCAAAAAAATGACGTGGGGTCCCCCCTATTTTAATAGCTAGCAAAGGCTAGGCAGACAGCTGGGGGCTGATAATAATAGCCCAGGAAGGGTGCCATGAATATTGGCCCCCTCCCAGGCTAGAAACAGCCGCCCCAGAAATGGCGCATCCATAGGATGCACCAATTGTGGCACTTAGCCTCGCTCTTCCCACTGCCCTGTAGCGGTGGCAGTGGGGTAATAGGGCTGGGGTTGATATCAGCTTATAATGCCAGCTGACATCAAGCCCAGGTTAGTAATGGAGAGGCGTCTATAAGACACCCCCATTACTAACCCCGTAGTCAAAGTTAAAAAAAAACAAAAACACCCAGAATAAAGTCCTTTAATTGAAATAAACACACAATTCTTTATTGTTCTAAATTAAACCATACTTACCATCACGACCATTCCGGCTGAAGCCAACGATCTCCTGCAATAAAAGTAAAATAATAAACCAACATCATCCTTACCTTTCCATGGTTCCGAGGACGGCTCCAACTCTGCTACATTCACATGACAGGCTGGATCGCAGTCGAAAGCTGCCATCCAGCTTGCCATGCCGCAGACACTGAGAAGCGCAGCCATGCTTGCGCTCCTCAGTGTCTGGCTGTGACGGCATCCAGATGAGCCGAGTGCATGTTCAATGAACTCAGCTCACCTCATGCACGTCACTGACAGCGTGGGAAAATTCTCCTGCGCTTGCGCTTGCTGTGAGCGCAGGAGAATTCTCTCACGGTCACCGCATGCGCAGGAGATTTCTCCCACGCTGTCAGTGACGTGCATGAGGTGAGCTGAGTTCATTGAACATGCACTCGGCTCATCTGGGTGCCGTCACAACCAGACACTGAGGAGCGGAAGCATGGCTGCGCTTCTCAGTGTCTGCAGCAAGACAAGCTGGATGGCAGCTTTCGGCTGCGATCCAGCCTGTCATGTGAATGTAGCAGAGCTGGAGCCGTCCTGGGAACCATGGAAAGGTAAGGATGATGTTGGTTTATTATTTTACCTTTATTGCAAAAGACATTGGCTTCAGCTGGAATGGGCATGATGGTAAGTATGGTTTAATTTAGAACATTAAAAAATTGCGTGTTTATTTCAATTAAAGGACTTTATTCTAGGTGTTGTGTTTTTTTTAAATACTTTACTAGAAATTCATGGCGGTCATGTCTAATATTGGCATGACCCCATGAATTTCGGGCTTAGGGCCAGCTGATAATACCAAGCTGGCCCTAACCCCTTTATTACCCAGTGAGCCACCGCACCAGGGCCCTGGATGAGTTGGGTACAGCGCCAGAAGACATTGGCTTCATCTGGAATGGGCGTGATGGTAAGTATGGTTTAATTTATAACAATAAAGAATTGTGTGTTTATTTCGATTAAAGGACTTTATTCTGGGTGTTTGTGGGCTTTTTTTAACTTTGACTATGGGGTTAGTAATGGGGGTGTCTTATAGACGCCTCTCCATTACTAACCTGGGCTTGATGTCAGCTGGCATTATAAGCTGACATCAACCCCAGCCCTATTACCCCACTGCCACCGCTACAGGGCAGTGGGAAGAGCGAGGCTAAGTGCCAGAATTGGCGCATCCTATGGATGCGACATTTCTGGGGCAGCTGACGGCTGGTGTATCTAGCCTGGGAGGGGGCCAATATTCATGGCACCCTTCCTGGGCTATAAATATCAGCCCCCAGCTGTCTGCCTAGCCTTTGCTAGCTATTAAAATAGGGGGGACCCCACGTAATTTTTTGGCTGGGTCCCACATTTTAATAGCTAGTAAAGGCTAGGTATTCAGCTGGGAGCTGATATTAGTAGCCTGGGAAGCTCTGCGGGTATTACCCCCTTCCCAGGCTTCAAACATCTGCCCCAGCCGTCTGCTTAACCTCCGCTAGAGACTAAAATTACGGGGATCCGCATGCCTATTTTTTTAAAATAAATCCTTTATCTTAACACTAAATGACAAGTACAGTAATCAACACTATCACTGTACTTATTATATATGTGACTGACATGTTTCTATCTATCTAATCGGTAATGCACACTCCCGGACTGACTGGCGTGTGCGTGTTTAGTGGTTCCACTGTGCCATGAACTGGAGAGTGCCTGGAGGGGCGTAACTAAGTATCTGCTCGATCCGACCAAGGTCGCACGACGGCATACGACGCCAGTGCACATGGGAGGAACCGAGCAGAGGGAGCAGGGTCTACTCCAGGTCAGACTCCGGACACGGCTGTTGACCCACACCGGGGAATACAGGAACAGGCAGGCTAGAGCGCAGGATGGGTAGGGTCCAGTACAGACTGGGAGACGAGTTCAGAGCCGCAGATGCGGTAATCAAACAGAGTAAAGCGAAACCGCAGGTGCGGTAGACAAGGCTGAGCAGAGCGAAACTGCAGACGCGGTAGACAGGGCTGAGCAGAGCGAAACCGCAGACGCGGTGGACAAAGCTGAGCAGAGCGAAACCACAGACGCGGTAGACAAGGCTGAGCAGAGCAAAGCCGCAGACGCGATAGACAAGGCTGAGCAGAGCAGAACTGCAGACGCGGTAGACAAGGCTGAGCAGAGCGAAACCGCAGACGCGGTAGACAAGGCTGAGCAGAGCGAAACCACAGACTCGGTGGACAAGGCTGAGTAGAGCAAAACCGCAGATGCGGAGGACAAGGCTGAGCAAAGCAAAACCGCAGACGCGGTGGACAAGGCTGAGAAAAGCAAAACCGCAGACGCGGTGGACAAGGCTGAGCAAAGCGAAACCTCAGACGCGGTGGACAGGGCTGAACATAGCGAAACTACAGACGCGGTGGACAAGGCTGAGCAGAGCGAAACCGCAGACGCGGTGGACAAGGCTGAGCAGAGCGAAACCGCAGACGCGGTGGACAAGGCTGAGCAGAGCGAAACCGCAGACGCGGTGGACAAGGCTGAGCAGAGAGAAACCGCAGACGCGGTGGACAAGGCTGAGCAGAGCGAAACCGCAGATGCGGTGGACAAGGCTGAGCAGAGTGAAACCGCAGAAGCGGTGGACAAGGATGAGCAGAGCGAAACCTCAGACACGGTGGACAGGGCTGAGATAAATAGCCGAAGGGGTAAACAAAGACAACGCAAAGGGGATAGGGCTCTGTTCACACGGAACAGAAAGAAAGGCAGAACCAGATACACGCTAGATACTTGCAAAGAAGTAGCGAGAGGACTCCAACTCACAAACGGAAGTACAGCGACAACGAGAAGGAGTTAGGTGCAGGTTCAGACAACGCAGGAAAAGGAAGGGGCGGACATAGAGACGAAACAGGTAAAAGGTAAAGAGACAGTTCAGACAGGAACTGTAACTGCAACAAAATACAGGAACGAGCCAAGGCAAAGCCAAGTGCTGGTTTAGACAAAGCAGGAGAAAGGGAAGGTACGGACATAGAAAGAAACAGGAAGCAGGTTAGGAGACAGTCCAGACAGGAACTGTACTGCAACAAATACAGGAGCGAGTCTGGGTATGCGGCCCCCAGAGGGCAAGACGAACAGGCTAAGAGCGTTTTCAATCTGGTCTGGAAATACAGCCTCCAGGAAGGCGGACAGACAACAGGCTAGAGTGCACAGACAGGACACAGTTCAGACACGGGAACTGATACCGATAGGCAGGAAACATAGACAGGACCTGGCATGTCAGCGACCAGAAGCCAACTGACAGAACAAGATGCTCAGGCAAGGATTCCAAGGAGGAGCTGGGTTAAATACCAGGTGACAGACAGCAATAGGCTGAGGACGCATCAGGGGAGTGTCAGCAGCAGCTACAAGATACAGGAAGTTCAGTGGGCGTCGCCCTAAGCAGCAAGAGCAAAGCAAAGCAGACAACATGGAAAGAAGCCAGAGTGGCAGTCTGGACTGGAGATCAAGTGTGCGCTCTTGCACAGTGGGAGATGGACCACTATGCAAGGACGCCGCCAGGTTTGTTACAGTACCCCCCCCTTACGCCCCCTCTTCTTCAGGCCTGCCAGAATCTTCCGCAGGGAATTTGAGGGCCATCCTTCTACCCAAGGAGATTACTTCTACTGTCCACAGGAAGAAAAAAAAACTGGTCTCATCTGGGTAGCTAGGATGCTACCTCCTATCCAGCCATCCTCAGCACCAGACAAAACAGGTGGAGCACCAGGAACAGTACACAAGGAAGTCTCTCTCCACCTATTATCAGGTAGCACCCCAGAGGGTTCAGGAGACAACTGGAAGTCCTCCACCGGGTTGGAGGGGTGCAGAGACTCGGAGGTAACCTCTGCTTCAGGGTACATCTTGTCAAGCTCACAGGGTGAAATGGGTGAGGTATCAGGTACAAGGTGTAGAAAAGTCACTGTCCCTTTGTTATCTGGTGGTACCCCGGAGGATTCAGGAAACAACTGGAGGTCTTCCGCCGGGTCGGAGGAATGCAGAGACTCAGGGATAACCTCTGCTTCGGAGTACACAAGGTCGGACTCACTGGACGAAGCGGGCGAGGCATCAGGTACCGAGTATAGGAAAGTCTCTGTCCATTCGCTACCAGGTAGCACCCCAAAGGGTTCAGGAGACAACTGGAGGTCCTACGCCTGGTCAGAGGGGTGTAGAGACTTGGGGGTAACCTCTGCTTCAGAGTACACTAGGTCGGACTCACTGGATGAAGCGGGCGAGGTATCACGTGCAGAGTATAGGAAAGTCTCTGTCCATTGGCTTCCAGGTAGCACCCCGAAGGGTTCAGGAGACAACTGGAGGTCCTCCTCCTAGTCGGAGGGGTGTAGAGACTCGGGGGTAACCTCTGCTTCGGAGTACATTAGGTCGGACTCACAGGACGAAGCGGGCGAGGTATCAGGTGCAGAGTATAGGAAAGTCTCTGTCCATTCGCTACCAGGTAGCACCCCGAAGGGTTCAGGAGACAACTGGAGGTCCTCCGCCTGGTCGGAGGGGTGTAGAGACTCGGGGGTAACCTCTGCTGCGGAGTACACTAGGTCGGACTCACTGGACGAAGCGGGCGAGGTATCAGGTACCGGGTGTAGGGAAGTCTCTCTCCATTTGTCATCAAGTGGTATCCCGGAGGATTCAGGAGGCAACAGGGGGTCCTCTGCCAGGTTGTAGAGGTGCAAGGACTCAGAGGTAATCACTGCTTCGGAGTACCCTTGGACAGGCTCACCGGTTAAAGTGGGTGAAGTATCAGATACCGGGTGCAGGAAGTCCTCCTGTGTGGATTCTGGGTGGGCAGAAGTCTCTTCGGGCAGGAGAACTGGTGCGCTACCCACGCACATTACCCGTCGGGGCTGCTCCTGGATACTAGGAAGTGAAGCTTCAGCAGGGACTTCAAGGTTGGGGTCAGGAGGTCTTTGGGAGGACAGACCCTCGCGTGACGGCTTACCTCTATGCCTAACATGTCTAGACTGCCTCTTGAGGTTGGGAGAAGTATTCCGGAGAGCGTAGTCATCCTGTGTGGATTCTGGGAGGGCAGTAGTCTCATCGGGCAGGAGGACTAGTGAGCTACCCACACACATTACCCATCGGGTCTGCTCCGGAATATTGGGAAGTGAAGCTTCAGCGGGAGCCTCCGGGTTAGGGTCATCGAAGACCATTAGAAAGGCCACCAGGAAGGCCATTATGTCCAGGACAATAGGATCCTATGCATCCCATAGGGGGGTGATCCACTTCAAGGCATCACCCGCTAGGTAAGACATCATGAATCCCACCTTAACCCGATCAGTGGGAAAACAAAGAGGGTAGAACTTGAAGTGTAGCATGCATTGCTCCACAAATGCACGACTCAGTCTTGTATCCCCATAGTACCGTGGCGGATCCGTACGAACGAGTGCAGAAAGCTCCATCTGGACGGGTGCGTAATTCGCCTGGAACTCAGCTTGTAGCAAAAAATAAATAAATAAATAAATTTCTTCCAGATGCAAGTATTCGCTGAAAAAGGTCTCAGAGGGCGAAGGCCATGGGGCTCAACGGGAACCATGGCCTGAGCATGCTGTAATGCACACGCCCAGACTGACTGGCGTGTGTGTGTTTAGTGGTTCCACTGTGCCATGAACCGGAGAGTGCCTAGAGGGGCGTAACTAAGTATCTGCTCGATCCAACCAAGGTCGCACGACGGCATGCGACGCCAGTGCACCAGGGAGGAACCGAGCAGAGGGACCAGGGTCTACTCCAGGTCAGACTCCGGACACGGCTGTTGACCCACACCGGGGAATACAGGAACAGGCAGGCTAGAGCGCAGGCTGGGTAGGGTCCAGTACAGACTGGGAGACGAGTTCAGAGCCGCAGATGCGGTAATCAAACAGAGTAAAGCTAAACCGCAGGTGCGGTAGACAAGGCTGAGCAGGGCGAAACCGCAGACGCGGTAGACAGGGCTGAGCAGAGCGAAACCGCAGACGCGGTGGGCAAAGCTGAGCAGAGCAAAACCGCAGACGCGGTAGACAAGGCTGAGCAGAGCAGAACTGCAGACGCGGTAGACAAGGCTGAGCAGAGCAAAACAGCAGACACGGTAGACAAGGCTGAGCAGAGCAGAACCGCAAACATGGCAGACAAGGGTGAGCAGAGAGAAACCGCAGACGCGGTAGACAAGGCTGAGCAGAGCGAAACCACAGACGCAGTAGACAAGGCTGAGCAGACCGAAACCGCAGACGCGGTATACAAGGCTGAGCAGAGCGAAACCACAGACGCGGTAGACAAAGCTGAGCAGAGCGAAACCGAAAACGCGGTGGACAAGGCTGAGCAGAGCAAAACCGCAGACGCGGTGGACAAGGCTGAGCAAAGAGAAACCGCAGACGTGGTGGACAAGGCTGAGCAGAGCGAAACCGCAGATGCGGTAGACAAGGCTGAGCAGAGCAAAACCGCAGACGCGGTAGACAAGGCTGAGCAGAGCAGAACAGCAAACACGGTAAAAAAGGCTGAGCAGAGAGAAACCGCAGACGCGGTAGACAAGACTGAGCAGAGCGAAACCGCAGACGCGGTAGACAAGGCTGAGCAGAGCGAAACCGCAGACGCGGTAGACAAGACTGAGCAGACCGAAACCGCAGACGCGGTATACAAGGCTGAGCAGAGCGAAACTGCAGACGCGGTAGACAAAGCTGAGCAGAGCGAAACCCCAAACGCGGTGTACAAGGCTGAGCAGAGCAAAACCGCAGACGCGGTGGACAAGGCTGAGCAAAGCAAAACCGCAGACGCAGTGGACAAGGCTGAGCAGAGCAAAACCGCAGACGCGGTGGACAAGGCGGAGCAAAGCAAAACCGCAGACGCGGTGGACAAGGCTGAGTAAAGCGAAACCGCAGACGCGGTGGACAAGGCTGAGCAAAGCGAAACTGCAGACGCGGAGGACAAGGCTGAGCAAAGCGAAACCGCAGACGCGGTGGACAAGGCTGAGCAGAGCGAAACCGCAGACGCAGTGGACAAAGCTGAGCAGAGCAAAACTGCAGACGCGGTAGACAAGGCTGAGCAGAGCAAAACCGCAGACACGGTAGACAAGGCTGAGCAGAGAGAAACCGCAGAAGCGGTAGACAAGGCTGAGCAGAGCGAAACCGCAGACGCGGTAGACAAGGCTGAGCAGAGCGAAACCGCAGGCGCGGTAGACAAGGCTGAGCAGACCGAAACCGCAGACGCGGTATACAAGGCTGAGCAGAGCGAAGCCGCAGACGCGGTAGACAAAGCTGAGCAGAGCGAAACCGCAGACGCGGTGGACAAGGCTGAGCAAAGCGAAACCGCAGATGCGGTGGACAGGGCTAAGCAAAGCGAAACACGCAGACGCGGTGGACAAGGCTGAGCAGAGCGAAACCGCAGACGCGGTGGACAAGGCTTACCAGAGCGAAACCGCAGACGCGGTGGACAAGGCTGAGCAGAGCGAAACCGCAGACTCGGTGGACAGGGCTGAGCAGAGCGAAACCGCAGACGCGGTGGACAAGGCTGAGCAGAGCGAAACCGCAGACGCGGTGGACAGGGCTGAGATAAATAGCAGAAGGGGTAAACAAAGACAAAGCAAAGGGGATAGGGCTCTGTTCACACGGAACAGAAAGAAAGGCAGAACCAGATACACGCTAGATACTTGCAAAGAAGTAGCGAGAGGACTCCAACTCACAAACGGAAGTACAGCGACAACGAGAAGGAGTTAGGTGCAGGTTCAGACAGCGCAGGAAAAGGGAAGGGACGGACATAGAGACGAAACAGGTAAAAGGTAAGGAGACAGTTCAGACAGGAACTGTAACTGCAACAAAATACAGGAACGAGCCAAGGCAAAGCCAAGTGCTGGTTTAGACAAAGCAGGAGAAAGGGAAGGTACGGACATAGAAAGAAACAGGAAGCAGGTTAGGAGACAGTTCAGACAGGAACTGTACTGCAACAAATACAGGAGCGAGTCTGGGTATGCGGCCCCCAGAGGGCAAGACGAACAGGCTAAGAGCGTTTTCAAACTGGTCTGGAAATACAGCCACCAGGAAAGTGGACAGACAACAGGCTAGAGTGTACAGACAGGACACAGTTCAGACACGGGAACTGATACCGATAGGCAGGAAACATAGACAGGACCTGGCATGTCAGCGACCAAAAGCCAACTGACAGAACAAGATGCTCAGGCAAGGATTCCAAGGAGGAGCTGGGTTAAATACCAGGTGACAGACAGCAATAGGCTGAGGACGCATCAGGGGAGTGTCAGCAGCAGCTACAAGAAACAGGAAGTTCAGTGGGCGTCGCCCTAAGCAGCAAGAGCAAAGCAAAGCAGACAACATGGAAAGAAGCCAGAGTGGCAGTCTGGACTGGAGATCAAGTGCGCGCTCTTGCACAGTGGGAGATGGACCACTATGAAAGGACGCCGCCAGGTATGTTACATAATCTATGTGTGATGCTCTATTCTTTCTGTTCTAAATTGTCGGGTACCGATGCTGAATTGCCGGCTGGCTTTTTTAAAGAGACGGTGCATGAAAACACTATTATTTTTTTTTAATAAATCCTTTAACACTAAATGACAAGTACAGTAACCAACACTGTCACTGTACTTCTTATATATGTGACTGACATGTTTCTATCTATCTAATCCTAGTGTGATGCTCTATTCTTTCTGTTCTAAATTGTTGGGTACCAATGCTGAATTGCCGGCTGGCTTTTTTAAAGAGAGTGTCTTCTGAGCAGTTTGTCAGCTTTTGAACACCTTTGAAGGTGTTTTCTATGTGTTTTTATTTGCCTGCCATTGGTTTTAACGGTGTTCGACGGTGTTTGACAGTGTTCTAAGGTGTTCGACGAACAGTTCCACGAACATCCCGGTGTTCGACGAACCGAACCCGAACACTACGGGGGTGGCTCAACACTAGAGCCGAGGTCATGTCCAATGAACTCGGCTCACCTCATGCATGTCACTGACAGCATGGGAAAATTCTCCTGCTCTTGCCGTGAGCGCAGGAGAATTCTCTCACGCTGGGATGGCATTCTGATGACAGGCTGGATCGCAGCTGAGCGCTGCCATCCAGCTTGTCTTCATTCAGAGAGAAGAAAAAGGGAAAAGCTCCAGCCACAGGTAAGTCCCAAAAAGTCTTCTTTATTGAATGAAAATACAAATGCTACAGCACATGTCCAAGAAAGCCCATAAGAGCAACACGTTTTGAACGCCAATGGTGCGTTCTTTGTCCAAGCTACATACATATGGCAAGTGCCTAGTATATATATGTGGCCCGACCAATAAACCAAAGATATACAAATCATGTGACAATTAAAAACACACACTGCAATGGGGTGTTAACCCTAACGAAATGAAGGGTTGAATAATACAGAAAGAAACATATGATGGTAATCAAATGCAGAAGAACATAATGAAAGAAATTATGCATATTACAATTATTCATGGTAATGGAAAAGAAGCTCTCTTCACATATTTAATCCAGCTGGATGACACGTATCAAGGAAATACATCCAAAAGGCTTCATGATCCAGAAGGCGTCTCCGGTCCTCTTGGATTCAGTGGCAAGCATTCGATTCCAAATATTTGTAGGGAAGAAATATTTCTATTATGGGACTGTATGAAATGCCTGGAAGCGCAAGATATGTTGAGGTTAGTAACATTAACATTAAGATATGCCACAAATTGCGGTATGGCAGACACATCGCCCCTCCAAATGAACATCAGGTCGTCGATGTATCTGCCATACCAGAAAAGGTGACCAGACCAAGGGTTGGAGACAACATACAGCATTTCATACTCCCAAAAAGACATGACCATGTTGGCAATAGAGGGAGAATATTTGGTTCCCATGGAAACTCCTCTAGATTGAAGATAATATTGCTGCCCATACATAAAAAACAACTGAAAATATGTCTTATATTCTAGGTTCTTCAAAGTAGCCACCTTTAGCTTTGATGACTGCTTTGCACACTCTTGCCATTCTCTTGATGAGCTTCAAGAGGTAGTCACCGGAAATGGTCTTCCAACAATCTTGAAGGAGTTCCCGGAGATTCTTAGCACTTGTTGGCCCTTTTGCCTTCACTCTGCAGTCCAGCTCACCCCAAACCATCTCGATTGGGTTCAGGTCTGGTGACTTTGGAGGCCAGGCCATCTGGCGTAGCACCCCATCACTCTCCTTCTTGGTCAAATAGCCCTTACACAGCCTGGAGGTGTGTTTGGGGTCATTGTCCTGTTGAAACATAAATGATGGTCCACCTAAACCGGATGGAATAGCATGCCGCTGCAAGATGCTGTGGCAGCCATGCTGGTTCAGTATGCCTTCAATTTTGACTAAATCCCCAACAGTGTCACCAGTAAAGCACCCCCATACCATCACACCTCCTCCTCCATGCTTCACGGTGGGAACCAGGCATGTAGAGTCCATCCATTCACCTTTTCTGCATCGCACAAAGACACGGTGGTTGGAACCAAAGATCTCAAATTTGGACTCATCAGACCAAAGCACAGATTTCCACTGGTCTAATGTCCATTGCTTGTGTTCTTTAGCCCAAACAAGTCTCTTCTGCTTGTTGCCTGTCCTTAGCAGTGGTTTCCTAGCAGCTATTTTACCATGAAGGCCTGTTGCACAAAGTCTCCTCTTAACAGTTGTTGAAGAGATGTGTCTGCTGCTAGAACTCTGTGTGGCATTGACCTGGTCTCTAATCTGAGCTGCTGTTAACCTGCGATTTCTGAGGCTGGTGACTCGGATAAACTTATCCTCAGAAGCAGAGTTGACTCTTGGTGTTTCTTTCCTGGGGCGGTCCTCATGTGAGCCAGTTTCTTTGTAGCGCTTGATGGTTTTTGCAACTGCACTTGGGGACGCTTTCAAAGTTTTCCCAATTTCGCACTGACTGACCTTCATTTCTTAAAGTAATGATGGCCACTCGTTTTTCTTTACTTAGCTGCTTTTTTCTTGCCATAATACAAATTCTTAAAGTCTATTCAGTAGGACTATCAGCTGTGTATCCTCCAGACTTCTGCACAACACAACTGATGGTCCCAACCCCATTTATAAGGCAAGAAATCCCACTCATGAAACCTGGCAGGGTATACCTGTGAGGTGAAAATCATTTCTGGTGACTACCTCTTGAAGCTCATCAAGAGAATGCCAAGATTCTGCAAAGCAGTCATCAAAGCAAAAGATGGCTACTTTGAAGAACCTAGAATATAAATCATATTTTCAGTTGTTTCACACCTTTTTGTTAAGTATATAATTCCACATGTGTTAATTCATAGTTTTGATGCCTTCAGTGTGAATGTACAATTCTGATAGTCATGAAAATACAGAAAAATCTTTAAATGAGAAGGTGTGTCCAAACTTTTGGTCTGTACTGTATATATATATATATATCCATCTGAACTAACAGTCCTTCTGAGGACTAATCCAGCTGCATATATTCAGTGGTAATAGCAGGAATTAGTCAGGTAGACAGTGTATGTGGCAGACAGCAGTGCATATAATGCAAGAGGGTCCATTGAACGTTCCTGCTGCTGCTGTTCTTACAGATATTTGTAGACATATCCCCAGATATCAGGGGCCAGGGAAATTTTTTTTTATCTTAGTACTGGTTATTTGCTTAAAAAGCAATCCAGAGTACACCATTTTTCTCCTCCATTTGCTTGTTCTCACTGCAGAATAAAGCCAGATCTGTTCCATATTTCAGTGATAAAAATCCAGAAAATTAAACTGAACGTGGAAAATATTGGCCTCCTTTTCCATTCTGTTGCAGTGTGTCGGTCAAGCAATTCACACTAGTGAAGGATAGTATTAGCAAATAACAGGCCTTCTATTTAAAACCAAGGTTCTCTGTCAAACATAACACCTATAAGAGTGTTCCAAAATCAGACATTTCTTCTATTTTCATTCCGTTGCAGTGTGTTGGTCAAGCTATTCACACTAGGTGTCTGTGAAGGATAGTATTAGAAAATAACAGGCTTGCTATTTAAAACCATGTTTCTCTGTCAGACATCTATCACCTATAAGAGTGTCCCAAATTCAGACATTTTTTCCATTTTCATTCCGTTGCAGTGCGTCTGTCAAGCTATTCACACTAGGTGTCTGTGAAGGATATCATTAGCAAATTACAGGCCTGCTTTTTAAAACTGTGGTTCTCTGTCAGATGTATCACATATAACGGCAGTTCAAATCCAGCCATTTGTAGTGAACGTGGAAAATATTGTCCTCCATTTATAGATGTAGCAGTGTGTCAGTGTACACCTTTTTACAGCTCCATTTGCTTGTTCGCAGAATACAGCCAGATTTTTTTCATTTTATTCATATTACTGTATTGTGGAAGCAGAGGAACTTTTTTTAATGATCAGACCCACGTGATCCATATGACTGCCATAATAATGCAGAAATTTTGTGGAGCGTGCCAAATATTCCACTCCTTTTAAAGTCAGCCACCTGTGTTTTGTTGAACCAATTGACACCTGGTCACTGACAAATACCATACTATTAGGCAACTGCCTGAAATCATGGCCATCAGACATTATCCTATATGACTGCCCTAATAATCCAGCAATTATTGTGAGCGTGTCAAATAGTACACGCCATTTAAAGTAATGCAGTTGAGGGTTCAAACCTATTCTCAGTTGGCCGCTGACAAACAGCATATCTGTGAACAATGTTGTCAGAGTATTACGCCACTTTTGTAGACTGACAAAAATAAATATAAAAAAACAAGCTAAAATGGAAAAAATGTTAAGAAACATTCTTTCCAGGGTAATAACATGTATATAAGGCCAAAGAAATAAAAAAAATAAAGTTATGGACTGTGGAAGACATTTATGCGACCAGAATGAACACTCATGGTACCAGGCAATAGAATAGATTTTACATTTATTTGGGCAGTACCAGCAGAAGTATAAGGCAATAATACCTGGCTGGATAGGTGTAATTCATTATCCATACTGCGATACCTCACCCGAAAAAGAATTTCAGATAAGACAGTTAATATTCTAGAACATAGAATCTATTTGAATTGTTCTTCCCATTATTAAGGAGTGTGTCTCCTATACTGTTATTGCATATGCAACAATTTCAAGGGCTGCCAAAAATTAGGACACACTCCAATACACATTTGAAGAGACATAAAAAAATAAATAAAACCACAGTAGGATCTTTCTTTTGTATAAAAACCAGACTCGCCAATGAAACCTCAATGTAATCACATTGTTCAGCTCCTGCACCTCCTCCTCCGGTTCGGCCTACATCTCCAAAATGACCACATCAGTCACAAGCTGGAAGCACTGCAGCACTGCCTTGGCCAAGCGGCAACAGGCTCTGCTGAAGATAATATGCTTAATGCTTAGGCGACAAACAGCCCACCGCTGCAAAGTTGTTGAAAGCTGTAATACAGCAGCCTGATCTGTGGCTCTCACCGCTAAACATACAGCCAGGCATGGTCGTGTGTGACAATGGGCGGAACCTGGTGGCAGAGAAATGACAGCTGGAGTAGATACGGTTTACCTCTATGACAGTCCTTTCACTGAGCTAAAGAATATGGCTGTGGTGAAATACAACTCTCACCGAAGCAGTGTCAGTAAAAAACATTGGGCCCACCAGAGGATTTGATTTTGAGAGCCCACCTTTCTCCCCCGCTCAAGAGCCCCATAGTAGCTGCAAAGTTTGCACTATCATGAACTCTCCTGATGGAGAAGCCAAGGCCCACCCGAGGATTCTCCGGTGGGCCCCTAAAACCCTGCTGAGCAGCAGGCCTGGCTAAGAAAAGTGTGTGGGAAGGTTCCTGGACACTCTATGGCTGCTTCTTTACTGTAGACTGGCAATCTATGATCCCTTTACTGGCTCCCCACTGGCCTGAGACTTCAGTTCAAAACCGTAACCATGACATACAAAGCCATCCACAATCTGTCTGCTCCATATATCTGTGACCTAGTCTTCCAGTACATACCAGCACGCAACTTCTGATCCTCACAAGATCTCCTTCACTACTCCCGTCTTCTCTCCTCTTCCCACAATCGCATACAAGATTTTTCCTGTGCATCCCTTCTACTCTTGAATTGTGTACCCCAACATATCAGACTCTCGTCTACTGTTGAAACCTTTAAAAGGAAGCTGAAGACCCACCTCTTCCAACAAGCCTACAACCTACAGTAATCCTTGCTCCACCATACCGCTGCACAACTGGCAGTACCCTCACTTACTGTATCCTCACCCATTCCTTATAAACTGTTTGTGCGCCCTCATGGGCAGGGTCATCTCTGCTCTTATACCAGTCAGTGACTTCTTTTCACATATTAAGCGCAATGGAATAAGTGGTGCTATAATAATGAATAATAATAATTATACTACTTGTACTCTGGGTCAATTGATGGCACTTTCCTGGTGACTGCCCCTAAATTGATGTGTTTTTGCAGCTTTTGGTCCCATTTGAAGGTGTTATGTATAGGTTTGGTTTTGGCACCCATTGAAACCAATGGCGTTTGGCAATGTTCGGCGAATATTCGACAATTACATTGGCGAATATTGCAAAAACGGCAATTATAATCCGAAACGAATATTGAAATATTTGCTCGTCTCTAATCAGAAATACCCTTAAAAAATTATGTGGGTGTTGCATCATGGTCTCCCTGGTGATACAGTATGGTGGTGGAGGATTAGTAGAAGAAGGAGAGCGACATAAAATAGAACAATTTCTGAAGGGTATACCCATGTCTGGGTGTGAAGGGGTGCAAAGGGAATAGACCCCGCAAAAAATAACCACTGGATTTGAGTTTATGTTTGATGCTATCATCTGGTGGTGTTGAGAAGTCTGGCTCAATTCAGCCCTTGTTCATTTTTATTATAAGAGTCAGCCTGCCAGCATTTTCAGTTGACATGCGGATGCACCTATCAGTTTTATCAGTTATAATGCCTCTGTGGCGCCCCTGAGGGTTCAGTCGCCACAGGGGTACTGCACCTCAGATAGAGGTGTGGTATCTCCTCTTCCAGGTAAGGATGGAGCATCTCACAGGACCCCACTTCACACTCAACACCACACCACTCCTGTCCTTTTACACAGTGCACGATAAAAAGGCTCCATTTTGTCTTCCTTTACGTTGGTACCTTTTCCTATTTTAATTATTTTTATCATGTTTAAAATAAAATATTTATTTTAACACATTTTTGTTACTTCCATTTTCTTGCGTGGTGACTATCGTGCACTGTGTAAAAGTTCTGTGTGTAAATTGATATTGGGAGTATTACTATATTTTTTTGTTATATGTATGGACCGCATGTGTGAAACCACTCCTGTCCTGTAGGGGGCCTAAATGCACCAGGGTGCTGCCCGGGCCCGGGATAGAGGAGATGGGGGGAACCAAAGATAGGGGGAACCAAGTAGTGGGTGAGGGTGGAGGAAACACTTACAGGAAGCACATACAGTATCATATATAATATATATGGCCATCTTAAGTTCAAGGTCTTTTGATTGTGGTCTTCTGTCAGGGTCCAGCAAGAGTCTGCAGCTGGCTGAAGATACACGGTCCTCGTTCTATGGCCTTGAGACGAGGAGCGGGACAGAGTTAACCAGTGTCTCTGCCCGGTCAGGGTCCTATTCTAAGAAGGCCTTGGAGGGGAGCAGAGGAGATAGGCTCCACAGGCAAAAGGATCCCAGGGGAATACGGACGGAGCGGAGTCGCCACCTGTATTCTTCACTCTGGCCTAGCCAGAGGGATTCCTGCTGCAAGAGGGGTAACCGGCCCCGATATCTGACTTTGTCACTTCATGTCTCAGTCAGAAAATCCCGGAGGCTTAGTGTATCCCAGGGGGATGCGGACGGAGCGGAGTCGCCACCTGTATCTCTCAAACCTGGGTTTATCCAGCGGCACCCGGCCTTACACGAGGTTCATAACACACACAGTCAGGAGAAGACTCAGTGGGAGTTCTTACAAAGGAGAGGAACACACCAATGGGGTCTTGACAGGTGCTCCTGATCTACCTGGGGAGCGCTGAACCCCTTCCTGGTGGCCGCAGTACGCCGTGAATAGCAGAGAGAAGCTTTGCGGCTGAAAGTTCATCTAAAGTGAGTAAAGACCCGGATGACTTCATTCACCACTTCCGCTTGCTTATTCCAGCGCGGCACTGCACCCACCATTCCTAAATACAGTTCATCAACCACTGCCCTGAGGCCTACTCCGCCTGTGGGGAGTAGTACCAACCAAGCTGCCAGAACATCAGCCTCAGAGGACTGCCGCAGCGCTGGTGGCCTTCACCAGAAACCACAGGTGGCGTAGTCGAACAACCACTCATCCAGAAGTCCATTTTTTATGTGACAGCCCTGGGCACGGAACAGGTCTAGGCCACGACTGCATCCCCCCCAACATCCGCAAGGCCCGGCTCCGAGTATCCCCCATTTGCTCAGGGAGGGCGTCTCACCTCCGGCGTCACTAAAAACTATCTCTGACAAAACGCTAGTGGCCAGGACCTCCAAGGCGTAGAAAGACAGTTCATGCCATGTGTCCAGCTTGCATCTTCCAAAACTTATCCCTCCTTGACAGAGTACCCCGTGTATCAGGGCCTGGGTGCTGGGAGGGTCTGAGAAAACTGTCCCAGACCTTTGACAGCGTTCTCCTGCCTTTGCCGTATCTGGTTTGTCTTCCTCGCTTGTACTCCTTGGTTGTCCAATGAACTGTCTGACTGTGATCTCTGCCGACAGTGTTGTCAGATGGGAATTTTTTTTTTGTTATAATTCTTCAACAAAAGCCTGATCTTAATATCTCCCAAAATGAACTCCTTCGGTTTCCTCCCTCTACTAACCTTCCTATACCTGACTTTGCAATTTCCTTTAGGTGCTGCCACCATAACTCCCACTCAGCAAGCTTGCTATCTTGGAGTCATATTTGACATGCAACTTTCCTTTATTCAACGTGGAAAATCACTCACTCACTCATATCACCTGCACCTTAAAAACTTCTCTAGAAGTCGACCTTTTCTCACCTTTGATACTGCAAAAACTCTTACTGTCACTCTTATTCAATAGTGCAACTCTCTTCTAATTGGTCTCCCTCTAAGCAAACTGTCTCCTCTCCAATCCCTTCTGAATGCAACAGCCAGGGTCATATTTCTATCAAGCCGCTTCACTGACGCTTATACCCTGTGCCAGTCATTGCACGGGTTAGGTTAAACAATCACGACAGAATACAATACAAACTCATCTCTCTCACTCACCAAGCTGTCCACAGTTCTGCACTGGCCTATATCTCTTCCCTCATTTCTGAGTATCACCCCTCCTGTGCCCTCCGTTCTGCAACTGATCTAAGACAGACATCCTCCTAAAACAGAACCTCACACCTCCATCTCCAAGAATTCTCTCGTGCGGTGCCAGTTTTCTGTAGTGCCCAAAATGCGTACAATGCGATGGCCACAGTAAAGGCAGGGGAACATAAAATCAGCCTTGTGTTCCAGACTGCCAAGAGCCAAGACTTCCCTGTTCTCACCAAGAGTATTACTGTCTATGTTCTCTTCCTCCTCCTCCTCATTATCATTCAATCCGCGCTGAGATGAGGCTGGGCTGGGTAGCATCACCTTGTACAGTTCCTTGCTCCACCAGAAATGCCTCCTCTTTAATTGTGAGCAGCGAGCGTTTTAGTAGACAGAGAAGCGCAATGGTGAAGCTAATTATGGCATCATCGCCGCTCACCATCTTGGTGGAGTCCTCAAAGTTTTGGAGGAGGGCACAGATGTCAGACATCCATGCCAACTCATCAGCTCTTATGTGCGGAGGCTGACCTGAATGCCGACGGACGCGTTGAAGCTGGTACTCAACAACTACTCTCTGTTGCTCAAAATCATTCCGAACATCTGCAACGTTGATTTCCAACGCTTAGTCACATCGCACACCAGTCAGTGAGCTGGAAGCTGCAAATGCTGCTGAAGCCCTGCCAGGGCGGCGGAAGCTGTAGCTGACTTTCTGAAATGGGCACACACGCGGCGTACTTTCACAAGCAGATCTGACAGATTTTGAGAAACTACAGAACCACTAAGTTGAGCACATGGGCCACGCATGGTACATGTGCGAGATTGCCTAGCTTCAGAGCTGACACCAGGTTCTCTGATACAGCTTTCAACAACTCTGCAATGGTGTGGGTTTGTCGCCTAAGCATATAGTCCTGCTCATTGTTATTGCCACACACAAAGTTTAAGTAAATAATCTGGAATATGTCCTGAAAAAATGAATCAAGTGATGGAGATGGAGGCTGAAGAGGAGGAGGTGGTTGAGGAGCTGTAGAATGTATGGGTAACCCTTATTGACCCAGGGCCCACAATCCTCTGTGTCAGGAGGATGTGTTCCGTCCCAGGGTCCCACTGTGTCCCACTGGGTAACGGCTTCCACAATATTAACCCAGTGGAATGCGTCAGTGAGATAAACCACCCTTGGCCACATTCACTTGTCCACATGTTTGTGGTTAGGCGGTCCTTCCCACTTAAGTGCACTGGGGTGGGCACGGGTAATGTTCTGGGACTCGTGCTTATGGAAGGTGGAGACGATACCGGGAGAAATAGTGGCGGCTGGGGACCAAGTATGGACACCCGGCCGCCACCGCCGCCATGAGGTTGTGGAAAGATTCTGCCTCCACAAGCTTAAACAGCAACATTTCAAGTGCAAGCAGTCCAGAAATGTGGCAGTTTAGTATTGCGGCCTGTGGATGAGGGGGTGGCTGGCTGCATACTTGCGCTTGCATTCCAAGAACTGTGGTAGGGACAACTGAATGCTACAAAGGGACAAGGATGTGGACGGTGATGGTTGCAAGTCTGCAATGACAGGTGCAAGGTGGGAGGCATCTTCGCATGCGCCATGGATAGGGTATAGGCGTGCATGCAAAACAGCGGTAGAGGCAGTGGTGTCACTCGCAGACACTGTTTCTGGACCTTGGTGTTTGGCCCAGATTGTCAGGTGCTTTGCTGTCATGTGCCTGAGCATGCTGGTGTTGGTCAGGCTTGTAGTTTTCGTGCTCTTGCTGATGCTGGCCTGGCAGATCTTGCGAATGGCCTTTCTGGGGTTATCTAAACATTCATTAAAAAAGAACCAGACTTGGGAAGACCTAACAGTTGTACTGGCAACTTCCATCGTGTTGGTGTCCCGGGGAGCGGTTGACCACCTTGTGTCTGTGGCCACCACACTGCTTGTTCTGCCTGTTGTGGTGCTACGCCTCCCTCCCCCTGTGTGCTGCTGTCCTCTCTCTACATGTGCCTTTGCCAGGTTGGGTTAATGACTTCATCATCCACCGCTTTGTTTTCCACTTCCACACTCTTGTCTTCCTCCTGGCTTTCTGTTCATTGTATCTCATCATTATCCACCTCTTGCAACAGTATTTGCACTTTCCCACCATCACCTTCGGGTGACCATGGCTCCTCAAATCGCTACATGTGATTTTCTGTTGCCGTGCTCGAAGCTGGCCAGTCAAGATGCCCAAATTTATCAATGGAAAAGTGAACAGCTCTTGGGGTAACCCTGGACTCTAATCTCTCCTTTAAACCACATATTCAAGCTCTTTTCACTTCCAATTGGACCGATCGAGAGGCCAGAATCTATAAATGGAAAGATGAACAAAACAGCTCTTCGAAGTGTCCAAGTGTGGGATCAGTTGTCTCAGGGCACTTGGAATGGTGTGAGAAAGAAGGATCAGGTGAGGAAGATGCCGACTCCAAGTAAAAAAAAATCTCCCGAATCCGCACATTCCTCAACTACAAATCTACTAAAACACTAGAGCACGCGCTCATTTAGGCCCTTTGGGACCAAAAGCCCTTTCCAATTTAGGTCCTTCATAGTTACTATCGACAAAACGATCCTTGAGGTTATATGATCTTCTGCAAGTAGTAGAAAGATGTTCCAGAATACAGCTGGCCAAAGTACAGTTATTTCTAGAGATGAGCGGTGTTCGAATTGAACTGTTCGCCAATCTCAAATTCGAGCTGTTTTGGGCGGTGTTCGAGCCGTTCGACGAACCCGAACGATTTGAAAAAAATCCGGCTGTTCGAGGTTATGTTCGATAACTGTTCGTGTACCCAAATCGTAACTGGATTTTTTCACAGTAATGCTGATAATCAATGTTAATACCCAGTTTGAGTGTACAGCGAGGCGGGGGGAGGGGCATGGGATGGATCTCTGCAGAAATAATGAAGATCTCCATTTTTTTTTCTCTTTCCCGCATTTACAGTGGGGAGGTGCAGTCTGTCAGCCTATCAGCAGCGCACACACGGAGCGAAGTGCTGCTTTTTTTCACACAAGCAAGGGCTTGTGTCATTGGCTGTGTATGTCACATGTCCTTGCCCTATAAGACCCAGCCATTTTCCCCGTCGCCACCATTTTCTCACTGCTGCAGCTGAGTGTTAGACGGCACTGCTGCTGCTGTTAGCGCTATATTGTGTAACTGAATTGCAAGCGAATTTTCTCTTAAATAGACAGAAAGGTTTAGGGAGTAGGGACTCGTTTGTAATTGCAGCCCTTTTGAGGGCTAGGTTACAGCAATTCCTAGCACTGTTAGCAGGCAGGTCTGTGCTCTTAAATCAACAGATAGGTTGGGAGTAGTGACTAGTTGTAATTCCAGCCCTTTTGAGGGCTAGGTTACATCAGTTCCTATCACTTTTTGCCAGGCAGGTCTGTTTTAGTGCTGTGCAAGTCTTTTTCACAGCATTTGGCTAAATCTAGCTAAGCAAATCCTTTTGGGCCTCTTGCAGTGTGTGTTAGTAAGTGGAGTAGCCTATATGTGTTGCAAGCTACACCACCTATGTAGGTAATGCAAATTTTTTACAGCAGCTAGCCAAGTAAAACCTTTTGGGCCTGTAGCAGTGTGTGGTACTCAATCTATTAGGCCATCTATACCAAGCTCCACCAGTTTTGAAATTAATAATAATTTTTAGCTGCATCTTGCCTGTAAAATAATTTTGGGCATATTAGCAGTGTGTGGTACTCATTCTATTAGGCCATCTATACTAAGCTCCACCATCTTTCAAATTACTAATCATTTTTAGCTGCATCTTGCCTGGAAAATAATTTTGGGCATAGTAGCAGTGTGTGGTACTCATTGTATTAGGCCAGCTATACCAAGCTCTACCAGCTTTGAAATTAATAATAATTTTCAGCTGCATCTTGCCTGTAAAATAATTTTGGGCATAGTAGTAGTGTGTGGTACTCATTGTATTAGGCCATCTATACCAAGCTCCACCAGCTTTGAAATTAATAATAATTTTTAGCTGCATCTAGCCCGGAAAATAATTTTTCTTCCCAATAGTGGTAGCAATAGAAATATGGGGCGCGCGACTGGCTAACAAAAATATATGCTTCATAACTAAAAACACCAGCCTAGCGCACTGCATTAATAAGATGGCATCATCGTCTCTCCCAGTGCTAGGCCTACTATGCTGGCTAGCATTCCTGTGCCTAAAACACAATGTATGGGTCCGCACTAGCCATGATGCTGAGGGGTCTAAAGCTGCTGCTAACGCTTTATCACAATTCAATTGGCAGATTTTCACAGAGCTCCTCCCCAACGCCTACCCATCGGGCAACAGTTGCCCACCCTCCCTATGGGATCTAGTGGCGAATAGTTGATGCCATTAATCAGAGCGTCAGTTGCCCCGTCAACGTTGCAAGCATACGGTAAGGCATGGGAAGAGTGTACATGACCAGTAGCAGGCAGACGGGTTGACCAATGTGAACAAGCCAGATTACAAGTCACCATAGAATTTCTCCACCAGCTAATGATGAGGGGCATATCAGGGGCATCAGCGCAGCGGTGTCTGACCGGAGTAGCATTTCACTTCCAACTACTGAATTGGGGAGATGTGACAAAGAGATTCATCATCAGACAATCCATAAAAGGGTGGAAAAGGGGTCAGCCAAGTCAGGAGTGTAGACGTCCGGTCCCGTGTCACTAAAACTGATTTCTCCCATCATATCCCTAACACCATTAACATGACACAATTTGAAGCAACACTACTGTCTACTGCATTTGCGATCGCCTTCTTCGGCGCGCTATGCATAAGCGAATTAGTCCCTCAATCCAAAATTACCACCAGTGGAGGCTTATTACACCAGGACGTAGTCATAGCCAATAATGCATTACGTCTACGCATACGCCAATCTAAAACGGTTCCAGCGGGCAGGGGCACTTGGGTACTTCTACAACCCACAAACGGTACACTGAGTCGGGTAACAATAGTAAAAAGATATATAACCATCAGATCACAAAGTAATTTCTTCCTATCACACATTGATGGAATGCCATTATCAAGATACCAGTTACAAGCTCTATTTAATAAATGCATAACATCGGCAGGAAACCACCCCAAAGATTATGGGACACACTCATTCCGCATAGGCGCGGCCACGGAAGCAGCAAGAGCAGGACTGTCAGAAACGGATGTTCAGAGGATAGTGAGATGACGATCCACGTGTTTGGCGAGATACATAAGACCGGACTTGTTATCCTAACATGGTTTGTTTCTTTTACAGGTGACGCTAAGCCAACAGTGTGGGTGATAGGCCACTCGTATATATATTGGGCAGAAAAAAGGGCGAAAGTCCACCCAGGCGGGAGGAAATTGGAGTTTCATAACACATATTTCAACTGGAGAGGTATTAGAGGCCTGCTATGGCCACAGGTACTATTGGAGGTAATCAAGGTAGGGAGAGAGGCAAGAGGTCCGGTCATCTTAGTTTTACAGGCCGAGGGAAACGACCTAGGTCATCACAAGAGCGCATAACTAATGGCAATAATGAAACAAGACACTGAGCGCTTCAGAGAATTTTTCACAAAACTAACTATAGTAAGGTCAGAGATTGTGCCGATAGCGGTATGGCAAGGTGCGCGAAACATCACGGCCATCGAATGGACAAGGCGGGTAATAAATATTCGGATGGCAAAATTTAGAAGAAACAGAGGCGGTGTAGTGATACAACATCGACAACTGGAAGGAGATAAAGCAGGCCTCATACGGCCCGACGGTGTTCACTTAATGGATATTGGACTGGACATATTCCTGTCAGGACTCCAGGACGGAGTGGAACAAGCGTTAAGAGTGATGGATGGGGGTCAGAGTCCTGCATACGAGTATGCAGGATCCTCCGTGGCCTGGAAATAGAAAGGACATGTTGGAGAGTTACACTTGTTGGCCAACTTGCCGGTGTGGAGACCCAGGGCATGCTGCAACAAGCTGAATTATTTTAGAAATAAAATGCCTTTCTAATGGAATGAGTATAAAGAGATAATAAAGCTGTGACCGATCCTCACCCATCCAGTTGTAAGAGTTACATTATTGTATTGTCAAGGAAAGGGGGGCGGTAGGGGGGCTGAGCGTCTGGGTTTGGTTGGGGGTCCCCACAGTCTGCCTAGGCTAGATGCATTTAAAAATTCTTATTAGATACACAGGCGGTGCAGCTTGCTTCGCAGCTGGGCTACTACGCCCAAAGTATTGCCTAGGCTAGATGCAGTTAAAAATTCTACGCTGACTAGCAGACACTGAAGCTTTGGAGCAGACCTCTGAGTAAACAGCTCTTCAGACTCAACCATCTGTGTTACCCCAAGCCATAGTGTATGTAGTTTCTTACAGTTAAAAGGGGGTGTGGAGCGACCCAACCCACCTGGAATTGACGATGCCAACGTCACGTAAAACACAGCAAGGGGACTCCAAAAAGAGTCTCCATTTTTTCCAAAAATTGTGGCACAGACACCACTTAAGTGGCATCAATTGCCCCAGAGTTGCTTAAAATGGTTGGTGAGGTGATTTTACCAAATCCTCAAACTTTTAGTCTCCCCAGGATGACACAGGGGTAGAAAAGTCCTTGCGGATCCATGATTTGTTCATCTTTATGAATGTGAGTCTGTCTACATTATCAGTGGACAGCCGCATGCGCTTATCTGTCAGCACATCACCAGCAGCGCTGAACACACATTCAGAGAGAACGCTGGCTGCAGGGCATGACACGATTTCCAAGGCGTGAGTGGCGAGCTCTGGACATTTTTCCACATTGGAATCCAAAAATGAGCAAGGGTCCAGTGACACAGTCATGGCTTCGATGTTCACTTGGAGATACTCCTGTACCATCCTCTCTAGGCGTTGACTATGTGTCAGACTTCTTGTCCCCTGTGGCCTTGCAAAGGATGGTCTAAAAAAGTGGTGAAAAGATTCCACAAAATTGCTGTTACCAGCAGATACTGTGTTACTGTTACGGTTTGAGTGATGAAGACTCGACAGTCCCACGGTTTGCAAGTTAGAACTGTGAGATTCACTACGTGCACCACTGGTGTTTTGTGGAAAAGCACATGTAAGATTTTGCAACAGCCTCTGCTGATACTCCTGCATGCGTGAATCCCTTTCTATGGCAGGAATTATTTCGGCAAATTTACGCTTGTACCGGGAATCTAAGAGTGTGGCAATCCAGTAGTCAGGATTACTTCGAATTCTGACAATCCAAGGGTCATGTTGCAGGTAGTGCAGCAAGAAGGCACTCATGTGTCTTGTGCATCCAGGAGGACCAAGTCCTTGTTGTGTTGGTAGCGAGGTAAGAATCATGCTTCCTTCCTCTGCCCTCTCCCCCCAACCTCACACAACAGAAATGTGATCAAGGTCTCCCTCATCTGATGAGTCTTACATGCCCATCGCCAGTTCGTCCTCCACTTCTTCCTCGGCTAATGCACCTTCCTCAACAGTTTGGCTGCTACCATGCGCCCTGGTTAATCCCTCTCCCCCACCCTCCCATGCCTGCCGCCTTGGTGCTGCCGACCGTCTGGACCTTGGAGATGTTATCCCTTCCGCATACAACTCCTCCTCTACTTCCTCCACCTCCTCTTGTCCCACCACCTGACTCTGAATTCTGTTTAACGTGTGCTCCAGCATGTAAATCACCGGAATAGTCATGTGATAATGGCATCGTAAGCACTAAACATCTTCGTCGCTATTTCAAAACTGTGCAGAAGGGTATGTGGTGCCACTGAGGGTTAAGTCGCCACAGAGGTACTGCATCTCACCCAGAGGTGTGGTATCTCACCCTCAGGTAAGGAAGGAGTATGGCTCGGGACCCTAACACCTGCATCCAACACATACCCGCAGTGGGGGTAGGGCGAGATTGCTCCTAAGGGAGAGCACAGTCCCAGGTCCCTAGCTGGCGGGAGGGTCCTATGTAGTGGGTGTGGGTGGAGAAAGCAGCTTAGGGGAGCACATGACAGGGAGAGTATAAATAGGAAGCCATTTTAGAAAGAGCAAGCCAGTCTGAGGAGAAGAAGTGAAAGGAGCAGAGGCTCTGCATGAGCTCTGCTCCGGAGGCGGGCCTAGCCTGTGAGGCCCAGGACTGAAGGAGAGAAGAGAGGAGTGGGAGCAGTAAGGCTCCAGGAACCGAAGGGATCCTAGGAGTACAGGCCGTGCAGAAGGCCACCCGTACGCCCGCTGCTACCAGGAGGTAGAGGGGTCAGGCCAGATAAGGGGAACTGATCCCTCAACTAGCGGAGAAATAGCAAGGCTCAACTAGAAACCGGAGGCTGCAACATTTCATGTACTGCAGGCCAAAGTCCACACCAGTCTCACTAAGAATGTAGCCACATAGGACCCAGGGAAAAGAACACACGTCGCCCGCCAAGGCCCGAGGATACCGGATAGAAGTGTCACTGGGTGTGAGGTGCAGGGAGAAGGCCAGAGAAAGGACACACAGAAGGGGGTCCTGCTAAGTACTCCGGAGCTATCTGGTGGTGGACTGAGCCCCTCACTGAGTATGCACAGCAAGACGGGGGAGATTGCTCTGGTACCTGTAATCTGGACTGCAACAACTGTGAGTAAAGATCTTGGGACTGCATCACACGGACTCTGTGATCATTACTCACTCCCTGCACTACAACCACCATCATCCACCCACACTGCCCTGAAGCTACACTCTTCCTGTGGGGAGTAATAATACCATTGCTGCAAAACCACCAGCTTCAGAGGACTGTTACGCAGCGGCGGCCCCTTTGGCCACACTCCACAGGTGGCGTAGTCGGACATTATAAAACCCATATATACAAATTACCCTTGGATTGACCGCCTTGGGTCACGGACCGGGTCACCGCCACAGTGACTACAACCCCCAGCGTCTACCGACCCGGCTCCGGGTACCCCACGGCCAAGGGGGCACATCAACTTCATAGGTCCCTGATCTGAGACCACTCCTGCAGCGTGATTTGCCCCACCTCTGGATCCCGTTGGCCCAGGCTATACGTCACAACGTATTGCACCAGGGCTTGTCGGTGCTGCCACAATCGCTGCAACATGTGCAGATTTGAATTCCACCGTGTCGGCACATCGCATTTCAGCCGGTGAACTGGCAGACCCAACGACTTCTGTACAGATGTAAGTCGTTGAGCTGCGGGATGCGAACAACGGAAGTGAGCACACAGCGACAGTGCCCTCTGCAGAAGGCCATCTAGTCCGGGATAGTGGGCTAAAAATTGCTGGACTACCAGGTTCAACATGTGAGCCATACAACACACATGTGTGACATTGCCCCGGCAAAGGGCTGCACCCAGGTTTGCAGCATTGTCGCACACGGCCTTCCCTGGTTGCATGTCCAGTGCAGACAGCCATTCATGAAACTGGGTCTCCAGAGCTGACCACAACTCCTCAGCTGTGTGACTCACATTTCCCAGACATTTCAAAGTAAACACCGCCTGATGCCATTGAGCCCTGCTGCCAGCATAGTAAGGAGGTGTGCAGGATTCCTTCTGCGCAGTTAGAAAGCGGGTGGCATTACCAGACCTGCTTTGGGTGCAGGTGGAGGACCGAGAGGAGGTTGAGGAGGCAGAAGCAGTGGAGGAACTTATAGATAAAGAGGATTGATGTACAACTCGTGGGGATGGCAAGACTTGGACAGCAGCCCCTTGTCCTGCTGTCACCATAGTTACCCAGTGCCCAGTCAGCGACATGTAACGCCCCTGTCCATGCCTACTCGTTCAAGTGTCTGTGGTGAAATGCACCCTGTCACACACAGAGTTTCTCAAAGAAGCGGTGATGTTGTGTACGACATGCTGGTGTAGCACAGGCACACCTTTCTTTGAGAAGTAGTGCCAACTGGGCATCTGGTACTGGGGCACTGCGACGGACATAAGGTCTCAAAAATCCTCTGTGTCCACCAGGCGGAAAGGCAGCATTTCTGTAGCCAACAGCTTGCAGATGGTGAAATTCAATCTCTTAGCTTTGTCTTGGCTAGGAGGAAATGGTCTTTTACTTGTCCACATCTGAGGGACCGAGGGCTAGCTGTTGTGCTTAGATGGGGTCGAGTAGGGTGTCCCCGGCAAACTGCCGGTCTGTGAGGAAGATGCAGGCGGAAAAGTTAGGTTGCCTTGATCCAAAGGTGGTGCTCTCGATGTTGGAGAGCGCTCAACACCAGCTGGTGTTTCCACTTCCAAATGAAATGATGACCTGCCAATCACACTGGCTGTTGCGGGTAAAAAGGTGGCAGGTCTGCGTCCAAAAACATGTGTGATTGCTGTCCCCCTAGTCACAGAGGATGAAGAGGCCGCGGATGCACAAGATGGGGCAGACGGTGGATGGCCCGGCCCGCTAGGCCACATTGTAGCACAGTGAGCTTCCCACTGCAACTTATGCTTCATATCCATGTGACGGTTCATGCATGAAGTACTCAAATTATGGATTTTTTGGCCTCTACTTAGCTTTTGGTGACAAATATTACAGATAACACGAGTTGGGTCATCCTTATCGATCTGAAAAAATGCCCAGGCTATGCAAGGCTTAGAGCCCATGCGACCTGAAGAGCCACTGCGACTTGTGGTCAGAGGCAGAGTTGTGTTTGAGGATGCAGTTGTTGACGTGCTTCCAGTACTCCGTCTCTGTCCAGGAAGGCGCAAACTAACCTTGTCTTAATAGCATCTGTGACGCCCAGCTGTGCTTGGTATCACAGATCCTAGAAGAGTGCATTGATGGAATCCTCCACAAGAGGCACCCATAAACATTCACACATCTCCACCTTCCACCTCAGACCAGCAGAGGGAGCCCGTTAGGGATATAAATAGGGAAGGTGGAGCTAGGCAGTTCAGTTCCTCTGAAGAGATCCTGCAGTAGAGAAGCCTAAGAGAGGTCAGTCTGCAGTGGAGCTCAGTCTAGTCTAGAGAACTCAGTTAATAGTTCAGCAGTGGAGCATGAGGCTCCTGCTAGCTAGATTCAGGGAGCCCAGTAAGAGCTTAAGGTGTGCCGGCGCCATAAGATCGGTGAAGCACGGCAAGATGCCGTTAGTGTGTATAGCCTAGTGAGGGCCCAAGTAGGCCGAAGGCGAGTGGAGAGTTAGTACATAGGAGGCAGAGGAGCTTAACCAGCTCACCCGAAAGCATTTACCGGACACCGGATCCGAGCTTACCGGGATCTCTATGACCCAGTAAGGCATAACCGGAATCCCTGGATAACTACAAGTCCCATGAAAGCTAAGGTGCTGATACTTAACAGAGCCAGGAGACGCATAGGCCTCGCATACTGGGAGCGTGAACTCCAAGACAAGGCCCTATCCCAAGGTCAGCCAGCACAGGACAGAGACAAAGTTAGGCCTAGCTCCAGGCAGGTCAGAAACTTACTACGCAGAGGCAAGAAACAGGAGACCCTACACCCACTCATTGGGGAGGATCCTGATATGCACCCTTCACCCTACAGTGCTCCGAGATGTGCCTGAATTTCCACCAGTAAAAGGTACTGAAGTGATTACCGTGTCCATTCCCGTTCTTGCTCTGACCCAGCTGGGTCTCGCCTGTCCTGCATTCCCCCTGCATACGCTGCCCTGAGGCCTAGCTCCACCTGTCGGGAGCTATACCATCGAGCTGCCTTATCACCAGCCTCAGTGGACTGCTGCAGCGCTGGTGCTTCTTGCCAGATACCACAGGTGGCGTCATGAACTCTTATAAAATTAACAATTATCCACCCTTTTAAAGAGTGACCCCAGGGTACGGGCCCGGGAGCCGACCACCGTGACATCCCCAAGACCAGGCAAAGGCCCAGGTACCGAGTCATCCCCATCCCCTGGGCTAGTCACATCCTCCTCCACCTCCTCTGCTGACCTCATCGACTGGCTGACTGTGGGTTGACAGTAAGTGGGATCTCCAACCTCGTCATCATCACCCTGTGTGTTCTCACACCCGTCGTCCTCAGAGCCAACCTCTTCCTACCCTGACCGAAAAGTCAAGTTGTCGCTCCAATCAGGTATTTGAGTCTCATCATCGTCTTCATCATTGTCTCCACCAACAGGAGATACAGTTTGGGAAAGAGGGTCTACATTATGCTCAGAACCTTCTTCATCTGGTCCTGGATCCGACTCATAAAGATTCTGGGCATCAGTGCAGATCATTTCCTCGTCTGGATTAACAGAAGCTCTGGAGCAGACCTCCATTTCCCAGGCTATAGTATGAGTAAACAGCTGTGCAGACTCAACCATCTGTGTTACCCCATACTCAGACGGGCAGCTGGAGACTTGGGAGATGTGAGGAAGCAAGTGCGATTGGGGTGACTCCTCTGAGGACTGGAGTATTTGTGATGTTGAAGTTGAGGTGGAGGAGAGCCCACTTGAAGGAGCACTTGATATCCATTGAAGAACCTGCTGTTTTTGTGCCTCATCTGGAATTTGTAGCGATGGGCGTGTCCATAAGAAAGGGATTGTATCACATTGTCCACGAAAAGAAGTAGACATCTTAGTTTGGCTGGAAGATGGTCTTTCTTCTGCAGATGTTACTCCCCCCCACCGCGGGGGGGGGGCTCGATCCACCAGCGGACAGGCACCAGTATTGGGAGAGGGGGAATGGCCGTCAGGGTCCACCGCAGCTCTGGCACAAACCCAGCGACACGGAGGTCGCACGGGCAGGAACGGACTGGCCGTGTCGGCTTCGCACTCCAGCATAGTCCCTCTGCCCGCTCGCGCCCGTGACTTCAAAGGGATGCACAAGCGGCTTTTCTCTCCCAGGGCTGTTCCCCGCCCAGAAGGAACGTGGGGGAGCTCAGGTTGGCCTTCCACTGTTCTCCGTTACCTCCCTCGCCCTCTTTCCTTCTTCTGTTCTCCATCTAACCCCTCGGCTCTGTGGTGTCTGCTCTCCCTCCAGCTCTCTCCTTCTCACAGGTGGACTACCGCGTGTATTCACACTGTGGCGAATCTTTTGGGCCCAGGCATAAGAAGTTGTCGAGGGAATGGATAATATGTGCCCCCTTAGAAACGTCCATTACAACCCATTCGAAGAAGCAACTAAACGCCTCAAATAGTGAGCAGAATCTGGAGCACCCCATGGGCAAACAGCGATCTATATAGTATGCTCCTTCCCAGAAGCAGCCCAATAGGTGGACACTATTCGGAGGCAATGGTAGTAAGTAACCGGAATGCCGCATCAATGTCTGTTTTGGCCATTAGGGTGACCCTTCCCAATTTCTTGATCCGCCTGATTGCCTTGTCAAAGGATGTACAGTATATACTACTGTACTTGGTTCCGCGTCGATGTTGTCGTTTACGGACCTGCCCCTTGGATATGATAAATGGTGGATTAGTCCGAATGTATTGGGTTCCGTTTTTGGCACAACTCACAAAGGGGATACCACTACGTCTTGTAAGGAAAGTGTTCTGAATGGAACCGCCATTCTACCTAAAGATATTTCTTTTTTTAATTTTCTTGTCACGACTTCTGGGTGTTGGTAGGCTGATTTTAGATTTTTACTCCAGCCTTTCTTGATTTTAGAAGGACATGACATGCCTATATCTGTGTCTCCCCCTCCTTTTACTCCTCCACCTCTTCTTTTCGCGTGACTATATGTACTTGTCACTTTTCCATGTGTTAGTTGTGTCTTCTGAGCAGTTTTTCAGCTTTTGGACACCTTTGAAGTGTTTTCTATGTGTTTTCTATGTGTTTCTATGTGTTTTTGTTTGCCTGCCATTGGTTTTAACGCTGTTCGAAATTGTTCGACGAACAGTTCGACGAACAGTTCGGCGAACATGCGGGTGCTCGACGAACCAAACCGAACTCGAACACTACGGGGGTGGCTCAACACTAGTCATTTCTAAGGATGAGTGAATTTCTTTGGAGGGCATTTCTCATTTGACGCCATTTCCCGTTATAGGAGAGATCAATCTTATCTGTTGTCCAGAAAGAGATTTCTTCAGTTTGAGTAGATCGACTCTCCTAGTGTTGGATGCTCTCTTCAAACTTTTCTTGATGCTCCTCTGGGAATATCCTCTTTCCTTGAATGTACCGGGAGACTATGTCAGAGATATATGGAGGAGACAGGTTGTGAATGGCTTTGTATGCCATGGTTAGGGTTTTGAACTGGAGTCTCTGGGCAATGGGGAGCCAGTGAAGAGATTGACAGAGAGGAGAGGCCGGGGAATAGCGGGGGGACAGGTGGATTAGTCGGGCAGCAGAGTTTAGGATAGATTGGAAGGGTGCAAGAGTTTTGGAAGGGAGGCCACAGAGCAGGAGGTTGCAGTAGTTGAGGAGGGAGATGATGAGGGCATGCACTAGTGTTTTTGCAGATTCATGGTTGAGGAATGTGCGGATCCAGGAGATATATTTAAGTTGGAGTCAGCAGGAAGTGGAAAGGACTTGGATATGTTGTTTGAAGGAGAGTTCAGAGTCCAGGGTTACCCCAAGGCAGCGAGCTTGAGGGACTGGGGAGAGTGGACAGCCATTGACGTTGATAGTTAGGTCAGTTGGAGGGGTTGAATGAGATGGCGGAAAGATGATGAATTCTTTTTGTCTATGTTAAGTTTTAGAAATCTAGCAGAGAAGAAGGATGAAATAGGAGATATCGGGTCCAGAGAGGTAGATCTGTGTGTCGTCAGCATAGAGGTGATAATGAAAACCATGAGACTCTATGAGCAGGCCCAGGCCTATGGTGTTGATGGAGAAGAGTAGGGGTCCTAGAACTGAACCTTGGGGGGCACCGACAGATAGGGGGTGAGATGAGAAGGTGGTGTGTTAGTGGGAGACACTGAATGTCCGGTCTGTTAGGTATGAGGAGATCCAGGATAGGGCCAAGTCTGTGATGCCGAGAGATGAGAGAGTCTGGAGTAAGAGGGAATGGTCCACTGTGTCGAAGGCAGATGACGGGTCCAGGAGGAGGAGGACAGAGTAGTGTCGCTTGGATTTTGCGGTTAAATAGGTCGTTGGTGACTTTAGTCAGTGCAGTTTCAGTAGAATGGTGTGGTCGGAAACCAGATTGTAGGCGGTCGAAGAGGGAGCAGGAGGAGAAGTGGGAGGACAGTTCAGAATGGACGTGTTGTTCCATATTATTTTGATATTCAAATTTTTATGGTTAAGGATTTGTGTAAATATCAACAACTCATCTTCCATACCCTGCCAAATTAGTAGGGTGCCATCAATATATCTTGCCCAGAACAAAACTCTGTCAATTCATGGCACAGGATCAGTAAAAAAGATTATCCTTTCCCACCACTCCAGGAAGATGTTGGCATATGAGGGTGCGAAAGAAGCCCCAATAGCTGTCCCTTGGAGCTGCAGGTAAGGAGTATCCTTGAAAAGGAAAACATTGTGTTTGAGAGCGAAATCCAGAAAAGGAGAAATGTTGTCCAAATTGGTGATGGATAGAAAAATCCTGACTGCTTCTATACCATCTTGGTGCCTAATAGAAGCATATAAGGACTCAACATCCAGAGTGACGAACAACATGTCATATCCATGAAAATATTCTCAACCTTATTGAGGACATCACCCGTATCCCTCAAATAAGAGGGTAATGTTTTTACAACAGGTTTGAGGAAATGATCAAGATACTTACTTATGGATTCACATAGACTTCTGTTTCCGGATACAATGGGATGGTGGTGATGACATATTCTTGTGTACTTTTGGTAATAGGTATAGGCATGGAATATGAGGTAATTCTGGAAGAAGATTGTCTCTAACATCCTTAGACATAATTCCACCTTGGAAGACCTCTCCTAAAATATCTCTTAATAGGTCCTGAAAAGTTGAAGTAGGGTTGAAAGTTAGTCTTTCGTAGCAATCAGCATATCAAAGTTGGCGGAAGGCCTCCTTCTTATTAAGTTTAGTTGGCCATACTACAATATTGTCGTCTTTGTTGGCCAATTTTATGACCATATTCTTCATCTTTTTGAGTTCTTGGAGAGCCTTTCTCTGTTCAAATGACAGATTGTCATTGGATATACCACCAGGTATTTTACGGAACTCATTGGTCACAAGTCTAGCAAACAGTTCGATATTGGGATAGATGTTCAAAGAGAAAAACTTTTTCAGTTTAGAGAGGAAAGTCATACCTTTGCTGTAGGAGGTCTCTTGTTCTTTTCCTAACTCCTCTAAGATTCTAATAGCTCGACGTTCGGTCCACTCCTGTTCTTCAGGCTGTTTCTTATGTAACTTCTTCAAAACTAGTTTGAGGGCAAAAAGGTGAAATTTTTTTACAGCTGTGAATACATTGAAATGAGAGGTTGGAGAAAAAGTCAGGCTCAGACTCAGAACATCAATTTGTGCCTTAGTCAAAACAGATTCAGATAAGTTAATAACCTGTAATCTCGATGGTTCGGGAGTAGATAGGAGAGGCTTTTTATTCCTTCCGATGTTTCTGAATTAGTTATCTCTAGTGATGAGCGAGCACTAAAATGCTCGGGTGCTCGATGCTCGGGTCGAGCACATTGGAACACTCGGGTGCTCGACCCGAGCAACAAGCCCAATGTAAGTCTATGGGAAACTCGAGCATTTTTCTGGTGGTCCCCCTCGGCGGTCTGCAGAGGGTCAAAAATTGCCCAAATCGATGGTAACGGTGCTCAATTAAACGTCAGGCAGGCAGAATATATAGGCAGACAGGCAGGCAGGGTGTATAGAAGGGTGCATGAAAAACATAGCAAGGCACTTGGAACACACTAGTGTCCTCCGATTTTCATGCACCCGTCTCTTTAAAAAAGCCGGCCGGCAATTCATCAGCGGCATACACCGGTACCCGACAATTTAGAACAGAAAGAATAGAGCATCACACATAGATTAGATAGATAGAAACATGTCAGTCACATATATAATAAGAACAGTGACAGTGTTGGTTACTGTACTTGTTATTTAGTGTTAAAATAAAGGATTTATTAAAAAAAATAATAGTGTTTGTGTCTCTATAAAAAAGCCGGCCGTCAATTCATCAGCAGCATACACCGGTACCAGACAATTTAGAACAGAAAGAATAGAGCATCACGCATAGATTAGATAGATAGAAACATGTCAGTCACATATATAAGATACAAAAAACACTGAACATAGTAGCACAGGTCACAGACCATAGTTAACCCCGCAAAATTGCCAGGTCTTCACAATACCGAGTGCTTACTGTATGAACCAATGAATGGCAGACCATTCGGTAAAACACACGAAAAAAAAGAGAACCACCGAATGATTGGTCCAATTAGACAAAGGAATTGAATAAATAGCCTTTATTGGTGTTATGGTAAAAAGTGGCACTACATGCAGAAGGAGGGCCGCACTGTAGTAACCAGACACAATAATATACAACATCATAGTAGTTACATTTTATGCTGCACTGTGAAATGTGTTAGAAAATAAAAAGACAGGTACATACACCTAACAGCATTACTGAATATATATCATATGGTGAGGTCACCTGAAGGTCCAGTATAGATGGCGGGTGAATGGCCAGCTAATATAAATATGTATAAAGAAGAAAATACCATGTACACAATGATTATGACCATTCATATGCCAAGTATATCTGGACTACTGGTGCTACATGCCAAGACTGACAACAAACAATCAATCGACAGACGGATTGCATACCTGTACACTAAGCAGCATAAGTGAGTGGCACCACGTGGCCTACCCCGACGCACGTTTCGGACACACGTCCTTCGTCAGGGGGTACCGTCCATATGAACCACCTCGTATATAAATGCTGATGTGACCAATCAGTTTGACCGGGGCGTGCATAATCAACATGTCCCCCAACCACAATACAGCTGGGACAAGTACGCACAGCTGTATATCAGCCGATGTATCCAGGCAGCGTTTGGTGCGCGCACATGCATCGTCAGAAGGAACCGGAAGCTGGGGGCGCTGCGTCATGCATCAGCCGACATCGGGTCCACATGACCCGAGTCACCTGACACATAGAGACGCGTGTGCCGCAGCCCCCGGAACACAGACAGGGCATGCGCGCAACGCCAGCCAGGTAACCATGGGCAACCGATGTGCCCTGTGTGGGAAACGCTAGTTGTCGGCAGCTAAATGCCTGGAGGCAAAGGGAAGAGGTTGCATAAAGGAGACATGGAAAAAATTGATTGAACCTGGGGATCTGCAGGTACGTAATGTGGGATGTCACAAAATGTGAAATATAGTGCATAGTGAGACATGTGTATGTGAATAATGTAATATAGATGTATGTAAAGTGAGGTAAAAGAGAGCAAAATATGAAATATAATAATGTGTGTGAAAAAAAACAAATGAGACAACATAGTGATGATAGGATGTGCTGGGCATGTGAAAAAAGTGATAATTAAACCTTATGTGAATAAAATAAGAGGGACAGTGTGTGTATAGGTGTAAAACCATAATATAAGATGCAAGTGCTTGTGATAGTTATAGTGAAGAGAAAATAAGGACTGATGAGTAGAATAATAAATAATGAAACAATAAACAAAAATATGCATAAAACTAATAATCATGGTAATACTAATGACCATCAATCTAAAGGTGAAACTAATAATAGTATACAAAAAGGAGAAGAAGAGAGAGAGAGAAAAAGAAAAAAGAGAGAAGAGAGAAAGAAAGGGGGAGAGGGGAGGGGGGGATGTTGGAATGCAATGGTATACCTTACTCACACCACCCTACACTGTCATGACCTGTTCATGTAAGGAAGAAAGGTAACAATAAAACAGGATGTGACAAGTGAACTTAAATCTATGTATACAAATACAGCAGAGCAATACATACAGTGGAGCCAAAAGTATTGGCACCCCTGCAATTCTGTCAGATAATACTCAGTTTCCTCCTGAAAATGATTGCAATCACAAATTCTTTGGTCTTATTATCTTCATTTAATTTGCTTGCAAGGAAAAACACAAAAGAGAATGAAGCAAAAATCAAATCATTGATCATTTCACACAAAACTCCAAAAATGGGCCAGACAAAAGTATTGGCACCCTCAGCCTAATACTTGGTTGCACAACCTTTAGCCAAAATAACTGCGAACAACCGCTTCCGGTAACCATCAATGAGTTTCTTACAATGCTCTGCTGGAATTGTAGACCATTCTTCTTTGGCAAACTGCTCCAGGTCCCTGATATTTGAAGGGTGCCTTCTACAAACTGCCATTTTGAGATCTCTCCACAGGTGTTCTATGGGATTCAGGTCTGGACTCAATGCTGGCCACCTTAGAAGTCTCCAGTGCTTTCTCTCAAACCATTTTATAGTGCTTTTGGAAGTGTGTTTTGGGTCATTGTCCTGCTGGAAGACCCATGACCTCTGAGTGAGACCCAGCTTTCTCACACTGGGCCCTACATTATGCTGCAAAATTTGTTGGTAGTCTTCAGACTTCATAATGCCATGCACACGGTCAAGCAGTCCAGTGCCAGAGGCAGCAAAGCAACCCCAAAACATCAGGGAACCTCCGCCATGTTTGACTGTAGGGACCGTGTTCTTTTCTTTGAATGCCTCTTTTTTTTTCCTGTACACTCTATGTTGATGCTTTTTCCCAAAAAGCTCTACTTTTGTCTCATCTGACCAGAGGACATTCTTCCAAAACGTTTTAGGCTCTCTCAGGTAAGTTTTGGCAAACTCCAGCGTGGCTTTTATATGTCTCGGGGTAAGAAGTGGGGTCTTCCTGGGTATCCTACCATACAGTCCCTTTTCATTCAGACACCGACGGATAGTACGGGTTGACACTGTTGTACCCTCGGACTGCAGGGCAGCTTGAACTTGTTTGGATGTTAGTCGAGGTTCTTTATCCACCATCCGCACAATCTTGCATTGAAATCTCTCGTCAATTTTTCTTTTCCGTCCACATCTAGGGAGGTTAGCCACAGTGCCATGGGCTTTAAACTTCTTGATGACACTGCGCACGGAAGACACAGGAACATTCAGGTCTTTGGAGATGGACTTGTAGCCTTGAGATTGCTCATGCTTCCTCACAATTTGGTTTCTCAAGTCCTCAGACAGTTCTTTGGTCTTCTTTCTTTTCTCCATGGTACACACAAGGACACAGGACAGAGGTTGAGTCAACTTTAATCCATGTTAACTGTCTGCAAGTGTGATTTAGTTATTGCCAACACCTGTTAGGTGCCACAGGTAAGTTACAGGTGCTGTTAATTACACGAATTAGAGAAGCATCACATGATTTTTCAAACAGTGCCAATACTTTTGTCCACCCCCTTTTTTAGGTTTGGTGTGGAATTATATCCAATTTGGCTTTAGGACAATTCTTTTTGTGTTTTTTCATTGAAGACAAATTAAATGAAGATAATAAGACCAAAGAATTTGTGATTGCAATCATTTTCAGGAAGAAACTGAGTATTATCTGACAGAATTGCAGGGGTGCCAATACTTTTGGCCACCACTGTACAGTCAAGGATATACGTATCAATAAAATAGTAAACATGTGTACTACAAAAAATGAACACACGTTCAAAGAGGAACAATGTAATATAGATGTGACATAATAATAAAATATGACATATTAATAAAATATGATCAATATATAAATAAATATTATATACATGTGACATGATAATATATTATGACATATTGATGAAATATGATAAATATATAAATCAACATGATAATAAATGATGACATACTGATAAAATATGATAAAAATATAGATAAGTACACATGTCAGCAAAATGACTGTTAGAAGAATAAAGGCAAAAGAATAAAATATTGCTCACTCGTCCCTCCCTACTGCTATTACCCATATCTACAAGGTACATAACATGTACAGGAATAACATGACAGTGTAGGGTGGTGTGAGTGACGCACCCCCTGGGCCTGTGTTGTGCAGGGGAACCCGGAACCGGACCTGTTGTAGAATGCTGGGGGTTGTAGTCTCCGTGTGGCGGTGACCCGGTCCGTGCCCAGGGTGGTCAAACCAGTGGCAGTCTTAATGTATAGCAAATGTCCGACTACGCCACCCGTGGATTGCGGTCAGTGGGGACCGCCGCTGCGCTGCCGACCGCTGAGGCTGATGTTGTTTGCGCAGCCGAGTATGGGATAACTCCCCACGGGAGAAGTATTGCCTCAGGGCAGCTAATGTGAGAGATGATGGGAGTGATGGTGTGAGGGTCCCAGTGCTAATGGTGCTGGTGCGGCAAGGAATCACAGAGACGTGAGGTGCAGTTCAGGGTCTTTACTGATGGTACAAGGCAGACCCTCCCGGGAGTACTGGCTAGTATAAGGGGCCTGGTCAGTCTGCGAGCAAGCAGGAGTTCCCCTGGCCAGGTGGAGTTGTAGGCCTCCCCGTTTATCTGCACTCTTCCTGGCTACCTTGCTGTCAGCGGTTACAAGTAGCCCACGTCCCTGAGTATACCGTGTGGTGCTCACCCGTATGGCTGGTGACTTGGGGCCTTCTGTTAGCCTCCGCTCCTGGATGGCGGCGCTGGTCCCTTCTTTGTGACTGAGCCTCCGGGCTTCTATGGCCAGAGGACCTGGAATCCCCTGCCGGCTGGTTTCTGCTGCTGGGTATAGATCAGTCCCCACAGCCTCGGACTCCTTTGTCCCGTTTTAGTGTCCTCAGCCAGGGCGAGCTATATCTCTGCTCACAGCCCCTGGCCTTCTGCTGCTGCTCCTACAGAGCTCCTGATGTATCTTTTCCTGTGTCTGCAGCTTCACTCTCTAATCCCGCCCCAGACCCAGTTTATAAGGGCAGATTCCTCCCCTCCCAGGTCTGGGTGGGCAGTGTTGCATGCTTAGGGCTCCTGACCAGAGAAACCTCCCACTTGCTCTCAGACATAATATCTCTATTACTGTGGCAACCAGATCCCTGGGGTGTCACATTCCCCCCTAGTGAATTTTAGTACTCCGGGACTAAACACATTTTTAAAACATAATAACAGGGTATAACAATAACACAATAACATATTTACAAGAAGCTTTAGTTCTTTAAAGGTCACGGCGTGTCCGCAACCGGGTGTCCATATCACCCAAGGTGAAGTTTTTGAAACAAGAGGGTGTCCATGTCACCCAAGGTGAAACTTTAAGCAAAGTAGGGGACCTGTCCAAAGCAAACCCCTCGCGTTGGCCTTGGGCGTGGCTGCAGGGGTAGACTAACTACTTTGGGCCGCAAGGAGGCCACGCCAGACAGGTTTTCTCTTCTGCGGCCGTCTTCGCAAGAGGCACCAAGGTGCAACTATCTACAAAACTGTTCCGGTTATCCAGCGTCCATAACCTGTTAGTCCATAAAAATCTGCAGGGTAACTCAGAAACATAATTAATAACAGGCAACAAACATAAACCATAAACAGTTAACAGTTAAATTCACAGTGCATTAGTTTAGATTCTCCAGCGAGCGGGCATCTGACCTCTAGTGACTCTAGTGGACCTACGGAGCTCACTAACTGGTTCTGCACTACAGGGTGTAGGAGGTGTTATGGATAAGCTGGGCAGCTGTCTGCGTACTCTTTGGCTTACTAGGAGCACGGCAGGCTCACTACTAGCAGAGGGTTGATCCTCCTGTACTGCTGGTGTGGACTCTTCTGCCTCTTGGGCCGGCTGCTCTTCCAGCTCTACTGGTTCCTCTGTAGGCACTTGCGGGGCTGGCTGGAGAAAGGTGAGGACGGGTACCACGACAGCGCCGTTTACTTGTGTCCAAGACCGGGGGAAGTCTCCGAGTACGGTACTGATCATTTCTTCCCTTTCCTCTGCGGGTTGAGGGTTTCCTTGATCTTCTTCAGGGCTTTGCAGCTGCTCGGGACACTTCTTCAGGTGGTCTCTGGAGACAATGGCTGTGGTTTCTCCTCCATCCTTACTGATTACGCAGATTTTTGGGTTCTCATGGCTTGATGGCAGTACGGTGTAGGTCCTTCTCCCACTGGTCGTCCAACTTGTGGAGCCGCCTCTTCCTCTTCAAGACCTGCTCTCCAGGTACCAGGGGAACAGCGGGAGCATACTGGTTATAAGCCTTCTCTTGCCTTTCTCTAGCTTGAGACAGACTTCGCTCGACGCTCTCCTGTACTTTCCGATACTGCTGCTGCCGTTCTGTATCCCAGTCTGCCTCTGGCGAGGTGTCCTCAGGTGTCAGGACTCCCATATCCAGGTCAATAGGCAGCTTACCAGGTCTTGCTCTCATTAGGTAAGCCGGGGTACAGTTGGTGGAACCTACAGGGATGTGGTTATACAGGTCCACCAGATCGGGCAGTTTCTCAGGCCACAGACTGCGTTCTTCCAGGGGCAATGTTTTTAGCAGATCTATCACCACCTGGTTCATCTTCTCGCAGAGTCCATTGGTTTTAGGGTGATAGGGCGTTGTTCTTATCTTCTTGCAGCCATACAGGTTGCAGAACTCCTGGAAGACCTCCGCTTCGAAGGCTGGTCCTTGGTCTGTCAACACTTGGTCCGGGTACCCGTGTGGACGGCAGAAGTGCTGCTGGAAGGCTCTAGCTGCTGTTTGAGCCGTTAAGTCCTTGACCGGGAGCACCACCAGGAACCGGGAGTAATGATCTACGATTGTGAGGGCGTAGACATACCCAGATCTGCTTGGAGCCAGTTTCACATGGTCCAGGGCTACCAGTTCCAGTGGCTGTCTGGTGATGATGGGCTGCAGGGGAGTCTTCTGGCTGGCTCGGTCTTTTCTTCTCAGGTGGCACGGGCCACAGTCTCTGCACCACCTCTCGATGGCTCCTCTCATGCCTACCCAGTAGAACCGTTCACGCAACAAGAACTCCAGCTTCTTCCATCCGAAATGCCCTGCTCCGTTGTGGTATGCCTCCAGAACCATAGCCGCGTCTCGTCTTGGGACCACTACCTGCCAGGTCAACTCATGTGTTCGAGAGTTAACCATTCTCCGGCACAGCTTCTCCCTGTAGAGGAACAGCTTACTTTTCTCCTTCCACAGTTGCTTGGTCTCCTCCGGAGCATCTGGGTCAAGACGGGCATCGGCCTGGGTCAGCATTTCTTCACCAAATGGACTGCGGGATCACTGTCTTGCGTCTCCGCCCAGTTGTAGTGGGGCAAGGGATTGAACGTGACAGAGCGCCTGTCCTTCACACGGTGGGAATACAGGGTAATCCCATGACGGTGGAACGCAGGGAGCTCAACTTCTTCCAGATCTTCTGGATCTTCCCCTACGTCCGGTAAGTTCGGCATTCTAGACAGGGCATCCGCGTTGGCATTTGAGCGTCCTGCCCGGTATTTGATGGTGAATTCAAAGTTGGACAGGCGGGCCATCCATCTCTGTTCCAGGGCACTGAGCCTTGCAGTGTCCAGGTGTGTCAACGGGTTGTTATCCGTGTACACGGTGAATTTGGAGGAGGCAAGGTAATGCTTGAAACGTTCGGTCACTGCCCACACTACTGCCAGGAACTCCAGCTTGAATGAGCTATAATTCTCAGGGTTCCTCTCCGTGGGCCGTAGCTTTCGGCTGGCGTAAGCGATTACCCGTTCTTTCCCTTGCTGGATCTGGGACAGTACGGCTCCTAGCCCGATGTTGCTTGCGTCCGTGTGGAGGATAAAGGGCTGGCTGTAGTCTGGATATGCCAGGATTCCATCCCCCGTGAGGGCCATCTTCAGCTGGCAGAAGGACTCCTCTTCCAGCTTTTCCCACCTAAAGGGAGGCTTCTGGTTTTTGGCTTTCCGAGATTGACCTATCAGGAGGTCCTGCATAGGGGCTGCCATTTTGGTGAAACCAGGAATGAATCTTCGGTAGTAGCCTACCAACCCGAGGAACTGCCGCACTTCCTTTATGCTGGAGGGTCTTGGCCAGTCCTTAATCACGGTGATCTTATCAGGGTCAGGAGCCACTCCGTCAGCACTCACCACGTGTCCCAGGTATTGCACCTTTGGTTTCAGGAGGTGACACTTGGAGGGTTTCACCTTTAGGCCGTAGTTTGCCAGAGCTTCAAACACTTCTGCCAGGTGTTTCAGGTGGTCCTCGTTGGTCTTGGAATAGACGATGACATCGTCCAGGTATAACAGGACCGTCTCGAAGTTCTGGTGTCCCAGACAGCATTCCATCAACCGTTGGAAGGTTCCTGGTGCGTTGCAGAGCTCGAACGGCATACAGTTAAATTCGCTGAGACCCATCGGGGTGGTGAATGCGGTCTTCTCCCGGTCCGCCTCTGCTACAGGAACCTGCCAGTACCCGCTAGTGAGATCCAAAGTAGAGAAGAAGTTAGCAGATTTTAATGCAGCTAAGGACTCTTCTATCCTTGGTAATGGGTACGCATCTTTGTGTGTGATACGGTTGACCTTCCTGTAGTCTACACACATTCTCATGGTGTTGTCTTTCTTTTTCACTAAGACTAGTGGAGCTGCCCAGGGGCTACAGCTGTCCCTGATTACCCCAGCCTCCTTCATGTCTCTAAGCATCCCCTTGGCGTGTTGGTAGTGTGCCGGGGGTACAGGTCGGTATCTCTCCTTTATGGGAGGATGGTCTCCCGTGGGGATGTGGTGTTCTACCCCCTTTACTCGCCCGAAGTCTAGCGGGTGTTTACTAAACACTCTCTCGTACTCTCGAACCACCCGATAGACTCCCTGTTTCTGGTGTGAGGGAGTGGAGTCAGTACCCAAATGCAGTTGCTGACACCAGTCCTCCATTGGTTTCTTAGAGCCGTTACCTTCCTCTGGTTGAGATGGAGGCAAGGGTTCCACGGCCTGTACAGAGTTCTGGTTGATGGTGAACAATTTGGCTAGCGTGGCATACCGGGGCAGGTGTACTTCTCTCTCCCCGATATTTATGATGCGAACGGGCACCCTCCCATGGCGTACATCGACCACCCCCCGTGCTGTCAAAATGGTGGGCCTACTGTCTGAGTAGACGGGTTCTACCATTGCTTGGTAGTCTCTACCTCTTAGACCAATAGCTGCCCGGCACCAAATCATCATCTCACTTTTTGGGGGCATGGCAATAGGGAATGGGTCACACATTCTCACGCTACCTATCTCACCACCAGATAGTTCCACCTGTTGCCGCTTCATCAGTGCCCGGATCTCTTTTTGGAGCACACGCTGCTGGCCGGAACTGGCGTTCTTGGCAACCTGCTGTAAAATGAGAATCACCTCTGCAAGACAATTTTCAATCACATTAGTTCCCAAGGTTATTCTAGGGTGACTCTCATAACGGTCTATGTCCACTATAATCAGTCCTTGTGCCGCCAGTTCGACTTTACCGATCTTAATGGTCACCTCTTTGAATCCCACCTGCGGCACGGGCTGACCATTGCTGGCGATGATACTCAGGTCGTCATCTGGGTAGCGGGTTATGTCCGAGTCATTCCAGTACTGTTTAAAGAGCACGTACGGGACGGTGGTCACCTGTGACCCAGTGTCTAGTAGGGCACTCATAGGAATGCCATCCAGTACCACAGGCAAGATTGGACGTCCCCCTACGTATTTATCACGCCAGTTTGATGGGCCTGATGGTCTTATGCCTGGGGGTTGGCCCTCTACCCCAGGTTGTGCCCGTTTAAATGACAGTACCTTGCACATGTCCGGGTTGATTGCAGCGGCGGCAGATGGGTCGTCCGTCCTCGTTGTATCTGTCGCTGGGTCTTCCTCTGGCCGGTGGGGTCCTCCTCAGTCGGCGCCACGGGACGTCCTCCGGTCCGGATGCCAGCTGGATCTTTTCTGGAGAAGAGACCTGTAAAGACTGCACAGTTCTGGTTAGCGCGGCAACGCTCTTAGTCAGCTCTTGGACCTGATGGTGCAGGTCTGTAGCCGGGTCACTGTTTAAAGCCTGCGCATCAGCTCCCACAGGCCCTGCAGACAAGGGCGCCGTCTCCTGGTGGTAAGTGATAGCAGGGCGCCTGTGGGTCGCAGCGCCACCTGGTGCCGGTTCTCGGAGCACCCGGATGGCTCTGTCCTTGAACTGTGCAAAGTCCAGGTCAGGGTCCTGTAAGGCCATTGCCCGCAACTGGGTTCGGTGGGCATTGCACAGTAGACCCTCAATAAATTGTTCAGTCAACAGCTTATCTTCATTTCCCACGCTGTCAGGGTCTGCCTGCTTAATGGCTCTCAGGGCCTCTTGTAGGTTTAGAGCATAGTCTCTTATACTCTCATGTGCCCACTGTTTACACCCGTAAAATCTGAGCTTTATTTCGGCTGAGGTGCGGGTATCAAATGTGTCTTTCAGCCGGGCTAGTATTTCTCTGACAGTCCTCTTCCTCCCAGGTGGCCAGGACTTTACCTCCCTTTGGGCTGCCCCGATTAATTGGGCCACCAGGATGCTCACTTTTTGCTCTTCTGTGAGAGGGTACACCTGGAAGAGGCTATCCAGTCTTTCTCTAAAGTCATTTAGAGTATGTGACTCCCCTGAGTACTGGGGTAGCCAGGTTGCCCCCGGGATATAGGGCATGGTGAATGGCATGACTGCTGCAGCGGTTGCGCTGGCGGTGGCTGTGGCAGTGGAGCTCCCCTCGGTATCCGGCATCCTCCTCCCCCCTAGTGGACCGTGGCCTACCTTGCGATGCTCTTCTTCCGTAGGCCGCGGCTCCGCAGTCGATCGTCGGGGTTGAGGACCTGGCGTCGCGCTCCGATGACGTCAGCGTCGCTCTTCCTCCCTTCCAGGACCTTGCGCAGCGTCAGAGCGTGGGGCGGAGCTTCGGATCTCGCGCGCTTTCGGCGTCCACGCCCCTCTTCTTCCCGTGCGGCGTCCCGAAGATGGCGTCCGAAGGCGGGAAGCTGCTGCGGATGGCGGGAAGAAGGCAGAAGACGACGGGAAACGGTCCAAGATGGCGTCTGATGGCGGGAATCGGATCCGGATGGCGGGAAACGACTCCGGACGGCGGGAAACTTCACCACAGGTAAGTATAAAAGTCTCTTTTTCAGGCACGCAGTACCCGGTGGTTGCGGGCACAAAATCCTGCCGACTACGCCAAAGTTGACGCACCCCCTGGGCCTGTGTTGTGCAGGGGAACCCGGAACCGGGCCTGTTGTAGAATGCTGGGGGTTGTAGTCTCCGTGTGGCGGTGACCCGGTCCGTGCCCAGGGTGGTCAAACCAGTGGCAGTCTTAATGTATAGCAAATGTCCGACTACGCCACCCGTGGATTGCGGTCAGTGGGGACCGCCGCTGCGCTGCCGACCGCTGAGGCTGATGTTGTTTGCGCAGCCGAGTATGGGATAACTCCCCACGGGAGAAGTATTGCCTCAGGGCAGCTAATGTGAGAGATGATGGGAGTGATGGTGTGAGGGTCCCAGTGCTAATGGTGCTGGTGCGGCAAGGAATCACAGAGACGTGAGGTGCAGTTCAGGGTCTTTACTGATGGTACAAGGCAGACCCTCCCGGGAGTACTGGCTAGTATAAGGGGCCTGGTCAGTCTGCGAGCAAGCAGGAGTTCCCCTGGCCAGGTGGATTTGTAGGCCTCCCCGTTTATCTGCACTCTTCCTGGCTACCTTGCTGTCAGCGGTTACAAGTAGCCCACGTCCCTGAGTATACCGTGTGGTGCTCACCCGTATGGCTGGTGACTTGGGGCCTTCTGTTAGCCTCCGCTCCTGGATGGCGGCGCTGGTCCCTTCTTTGTGACTGAGCCTCCGGGCTTCTATGGCCAGAGGACCTGGAATCCCCTGCCGGCTGGTTTCTGCTGCTGGGTATAGATCAGTCCCCACAGCCTCGGACTCCTGTGTCCGGTTTTAGTGTCCTCAGCCAGGGCGAGCTATATCTCTGCTCACAGCCCCTGGCCTTCTGCTGCTGCTCCTACAGAGCTCCTGATGTATCTTTTCCTGTGTCTGCAGCTTCACTCTCTAATCCCGCCCCAGACCCAGTTTATAAGGGCAGATTCCTCCCCTCCCAGGTCTGGGTGGGCAGTGTTACATGCTTAGGGCTCCTGACCAGAGAAACCTCCCACTTGCTCTCAGACATAATATCTCTATTACTGTGGCAACCAGACCCCTGGGGTGTCACATGAGTAAGGTATACCATTGCATTCCAACATTCTACCCCCCCCTCCCCTCTCCCCCTTTTTTTCTCTCTTCTCTCTTTTTTCTTTTTCTCTCTCTCTTTTCTTCTCCTTTTTGTATACTATTATTAGTTTCACTTTTAGATTGATGGTCATTAGTATTACCATGATTATTAGTTTTATGCAAATTTTTGTTTATTGTTTCATTATTTATTATTCTACTCATCAGACCTTATTTTCTCTTTTCTATAACTATCACAAGCACTTGCATCTTATATTATGGTTTTACACCTATACACACACTGTCAGTTACTCATATTTTATTCACATAAGGTTTAATTATCACTTTTTTCACATGCCCAGCACATCCTATCATCACTATGTTGTCTCATTTATTTTTTTTCACACACATTATTATATTTCATATTTTGCTCTCTTTTACCTCACTTTACATACATCTATATTACATTATTCACATACACATGTCTCACTATGCACTATATTTCACATTTTGTGACATCCCACATTACGTACCTGCAGATCCCCAGGTTCAATCAATTTTTTCCATATCTCCTTTACGCAACCTCTTCCCTTTGCCTCCAGGCATTTAGCTGCCGACAACTAGCGTTTCCCACACAGGGCACATCGGTTGCCCATGGTTACCTGGCTGGCGTTGCGCGCATGCCCTGTCTGTGTTCCGGGGGCTGCGGCGCACGCGTCTCTATGTGTCAGGTGACTCGGGTCATGTGGACCCGATGTCGGCTAATGCATGACGCAGCGCCCGCAGCTTCCGGTTCCTCCTGACGGTGCATGCGCGCGCACCAAACGATGCCTGGATACATCGGCTGATATATAACTGTGCGTACTTGTCCCGGCTGTATTGTGGTTGGGGGACATGGTCATTATGCACGCCCCGGTCAAACTGATTGGTCACATCAGCATTTATATACGAGGTGGTTCATATGGACGGTATACCCTGACGAAGGACGTGTGTCCGTAACGCGCGTCGGGGTAGGCCGCGTGATGCCACTCACTTATGCTGCTTAGTGTACAGGTATGCAATCTGTCTATCGATTGATTGTTTGTTGTCAATCTTGGCATGTAGCACCAGTAGTCCAGATATACTTGGCATATGAATGGTCATAATCATTGTGTACATGGTATTTTCCTCTTTATACTTATTTATATTAGCTGGCCATTCACCCGCCATCTATACTGGACCTTCAGGTGACCCTCACAATAAGATATATATTCAGTAATGCTGTTAGGTGTATATGCCTGTCTTTTTATTTTCTAACACATTTCACAGTGCAGCATAAAATGTAACTACTATGATGTTGTATATTATTGTATCTGGTTTAGAGATGAGAGGTGTTCGACTCGAACTGTTCGCCAATCTCAAATTCGAGCTGTTTTGAGCAGTGTTCGAGCCGTTCGGCGAACACGCACGATTTGAAAAAAATTCGGCTGTTCAAGGTTATGTTCGATAACTGTTCGTGCACCAAAATCATAACTGGATTTTTTCTCAGTAATGATGAAAATTAATGTTAATACGCAGTTTGAGTGCACAGCGGGGCGGGGGGAGGGGCAGGGGATGGATCTCTGCAGAAATAATGAAGATCTCCATTTTTTTTCTCTTTCCCGCATTTACAGTGGGGAGGTGCAATCTGTCAGCCTATCAGCAGTGCACACACGGAGCGAACTGCTTTTTTCACACAAGCAAGGGCATGTGTCATTGGCAGTGTATGTCACATGTCCTTGCCCTATAAGACCCAACCATTTTCCCCGTCGCCACCAATTTCTCACTGCTGGAGCTGCGTGTTAGACGGCACCGCTGTTGCTGTGTGCGCTATACTTTGTTAATTTCAAGCCAATTTTCGCACAAATCTACAGATAGCTTGGGAGTAGGGAATAGTTGTGATTGCAGTCCTTTTAAGGACTAGGTTACATCATTTCTTACGACTTTTATCAGGCAGGTCTGTGCTCTTAAATAGGTTGGGAGTAAAGACTAATTGAAATTGCAGTCCTTTTCAGGGCTAGGTTACATCAGTTCCTATCACTTTTATCAGGCAGGTCTGTGCTCTTAAATAGATAGGTTGGGAGTAAAGACTAATTGTAATTGCAGTCCTTTTCAGGGCTAGGTTACATCAGTTCCTATCACTTTTTGCAAGGCAGGTCTGTGCCAGTGCTGTGCAAGTTTTTTTCACAGCATTTGGCTAAATCTAGCAAAGCAAATCCTTTGTGTCCTCTTGCAGTGTGTGTTAGTCAGTGGAGAAGCCTATCTGTGTTGCAAGCTACACCACCTGTGTATAGAATACAATTTTTTTTACTGCACCTAGTGAAGTAAAACCTTTGGGGCATAGCATCATTCTATTAGTACATGTATACTAACCTCCATCAGGTTGCAAATTCAATATAATTTTTTTTCTGCATCTAGCTCTGAAAAACTATTTTGGCTTCTAGCAGTGCGTCAGACTTGTTCTATTAGTCCATCTATACTAACCTCCATCAGGTTGCAAATTCAATATAATTTTTTTCTGCATCTAGCTCTGAAAAAATATTTCGGCTACTAGCAGTGTGTGGGATTTGTTCTATTAGTCCATCTATATTGACCTCCGTCAGGTTGCAATTTCAATATAATTTTTTTCTGCATCTAGCTCTGAAAAAATATTTCGGCTTCTAGCAGTGTTTGGGACTTGTTCTATTAGTCCATCTATACTAACCTCCAGCAGGTTGCAAATTCAATATAATTTTTTTCTGCATCAAGCTCTGAAAAAATATTTCGGCTTTGAGCAGTGTGTGGGACTTGTTCTATTAGTCCATCTATACTAAGCTCCATCAGGTTGCAAATTCAATATAATTTTTTTCTGCATTTAGCTCTGAAAAAATATTTTGGCTTCTAGCAGTGTGTGGCACTTGTTCTATTAGTCCATCTATACTAACCTACATCAGGTTGCAAATTCAATCTATTTTTTTTCTGCATCTAGCTCTGAAAAAAATATTTTGGCTTGTAGCAGTGTGTGGGACTTGTTCTATTAGGCCATCTATACTAACCTCCATCAGGTTGCAAATTCAATATAATTTTTTTCTGCATCTAGCTCTGAAAAAATATTTCGGCTTCTAGCAGTGTGTGGGACTTGCTCTATTAGTCCATCTATACTAACCTCCAGCAGATTGCAAATTCAAAATAATTTTTATCTGCATCTAACCCAGCCAATACTTTTGGAATAATACCACAGTTTGGCCACTCAGCTCTGCTCGGTTCCCATCCATTGTTTTTTGTGAAAACAACTGCAGAGTGAATTAGTTAACCACCAAAATGAGTGGAAAAAGGCCTGCTGCTGGTGAAAGGGGAATAGGCGTGTTGGGAAGGGAAAAAAAGGTTGTGTCCGTGGGGTAGGTGTTAAAGCAACAGTAACATCTGCAGAAGAAAGACCATCCTTCAGCCAAACTAAGATGTCTACTTCTTTTAGCGGACAATGTGATAAGATCCATTTCTTACGGCCACGCCAGTCGCTACAAATTCCAGATGAGGCACAAAAACAGCAGGTGCTTCAACGGATATCAAGTGCTCCTTTAAGTGGGCTCTCCTCCACATCAACTCCAACATCACAAATACTCCAGTCCTCAGAGGTGTCACCCCAATCGCACTTGCTTCCTCACAGCTCCCAAATCTCCAGCTGCCCGTCTGAGTATGGGGTAGAACAGATGGTTGAGTCTGCAGAGCTGTTTACTCACATTATAGCCTGGGAATGAGAGGTCGGCTCCAGAGCTTCTGTGAATCCAGACGAGGAAATGTTCTGCACTGATGCCCAGAATCTTTATGAGTCAGATCCAGGACCAGACGCAGAAGTTTCTGACCATAATGTAGACCCTCGTTCCCAAACTGTAACTCCTGCTGGTGGAGACAATGAGGAAGACGATGATGAGACTCAAATACCTGATTGGAGCGACAACTTTAGTTTTTTGTCAGGGCAGGAAGAGGTTGGCTCTGAGGACGACGGGTGTGATAACACACAGGGTGATGATGACGAGGTTGGAGATCCCACTTACTGTCAACACACAGTCAGCCAAGAGATGAGGTCAGCAGAGGAGGTGGAGGAGGATGCTAGTGACGACGAGGTCAGGTTGCGCCTTCCTGAACAGAGACGTAGTACTGGAAGCACGTCAACAACTGCATCCTCATACACAACTCTGGCTCTGATCACAAGTCGTGGTGGCTCTTCAGGTAGCATGGGTGCTAAGCCTTGCATAGCCTGGGCCTTTTTTCAGATCAATAAAGATGACCCAACTCGTGTTATCTGTAACATTTGTCAGCAAAAGCTAAGTAGAGGCCAAAAAATACATAGTTTGAGTACTTCATGCATGAACCGGCACATGGATATGAAGCATAAGTTGCAGTGGGAAGCTCACTGTGCTACAATGCAGCCTAGCCGGCCGGGCCAACCACCGTCTACCACATCTAGTGCATCCGCGGCCTCTTCATCCTCCGTGACTGGGGGGACAGCAGTCACACCTGTTTTGGAACGCAGACCTGCCACCTCTTTACCCGCAACAGCCAGCGTGATTGGCAGGTCATCATTTTCTTTGGAGGTGGAAACACCAGCTGGTGTTCAGAGCTGTCCGACATCGATAGCACCACCTTTGGATCAAGGCAACCTAACATGTCCGCCTGCATCTTCCTCACAGACCGGCAGTTTGCCGGGGACACCCTTCTCAACCCTGTCTAAGCACAACAGCCAGCCCTCGGTCCCTCAGATGTGGACAAGTAAAAGACCATTTCCTCCTAGCCATGAGAAAGCTAAGAGGTTGAATTTCACCATCTGCAAGCTCTTGGCTACAGAAATGCTTCCTTTCCGCCTGGTGGACACAGAGGATTTTCGAGACCTTATGTCCGTCACAGTGCCCCAGTACCAGATGCCCAGTTGGCACTACTTCTCAAAGAAAGGTGTGCCTGCGCTCCACCAGCAGGTCGCACACAACATCACCGCTTCTTTGAGAAACTCTGTGTGTGACAAGGTGCATTTCACCACAGACACTTGGACGAGTAGGCATGGACAGGGACGTTACATGTTACTGACTGGGCACTGGGTAACTATGGTGACAGCAAGTCAAGGGGCTGCTGTCCAAGTCTTGCCGTCCCCACGAGTTGTGCGTCAACCCTCTTTATCTCAAAATTCCTCCACTGCTTCTGCCTCCTCAACCTCCTATCGCTCCTCCACCTGCACCCAAAGTCTGTCTGGTCATGCCACAAGCTTTATAACTGCGCAGAAGGGATGTTGCACACCTCCTTACTATGCTGGCAGCAGGGCTCAACGTCATAAGGCGATTTTTACTTTGAAATGTCTGGGAAATGTGAGTCACACAGCTGAGGAGTTGTGGTCAGCTCTGGAGAACCAGTTTCATGAATCGTTGTCTCCACTGGACCTGAAACCAGGGAAGGCCGTGTGCGACAATGCTGCAAACATGGGTGCGGCCCTTCGTCGGGGCAATGTCACACACGTGCCTTGTATGGCTCACGTGTTGAACCTGGTTGTCCAGCAATTTTTAGCACACTATCCCAGACTAGATGGCCTTCTGCAGAGGGCACGGTCGCTGTGTGCTCACTTCCGCCGTTCGCATCCCGCAGCTCAGCGACTTACATCTCTACAGAAGTCGTTGGGCCTGCCACTTCACCGGCTAAAATGTGATGTACCTACCTGGTGGAATTCAACTCTGCACATGTTGCAGCGACTGTGGCAGCACCGACAAGCCCTGGTGCAATACGTTGTGACGTATAGCCTGGGCCAACGAGAACCAGAGGTGGGGCAAATCACGCTGGAGGAGTGGTCTCAGATCAGGGACCTATGCACCCTTCTGCACAGTTTTGAAATGGCGACGAAGATGTTCAGTGCTGACGATGCCATAATCAGCATGACTATTCCGGTGATTTACATGCTGGAGCACATGTTAAACAGAATTCAGAGTCAGGTGGTGGCACAAGAGGAGGTGGAGGAAGTAGAGGAGGAGGAGTTGTATGCGGAAGGGCTAACATCTGCAAGGTCCAGACGGTCGGCAGCACCAAGGCGGCAGGCATGTGAGGGTGGGGGAGATGGTTTTACCAGGGCGCATGGTAGCAGCCCACTAGCGAGGAAGGTGCAGGAGCCCAGGAAGAAGTGGAGGACGAACTGATGGAAGACTCATCAGATGAGGGAGACCTTGATCACATTTCTGTTGTGCGAGGTTGGGGGGAGAGGGCAGAGAAAGGAAGCATGATTGTTACCTCGCCACCAACACAACAGGGACTTGGTGATCCTGGATGCGCAAGACACATGAGTGCCTTCTTGCTGCACTACCTGCAACATGACCCTCGAATTGTGAGAATTAGAAATAATCCTGACTACTGAGTTGCCACACTGTTAGAACAAAGGTACAAAAGTAAATTTGCAGAAATTATTCCTGCCATAGAAAGGGATGCACGCATGCAGGAGTATCAGCAGAGACTGTTGCAGAATCTTACATGTGCTTTTCCCAAAACACTAGTGGTGCACGTAGTGAATCTCACAGTTCCAACTTGCCAACCGTGGGACCGTCGAGTGTTAAGCTCTCAAAATGTAACAGAAACACAGTATCTGCTGGTAACATCAATTTTGCGGAATCATTTCACCACTTTTTTAGCCCATCCTTTGCAAGGCCACAGGAAACAAGAAGTCTGACACATAGTCAACGCCTAGAGACGATGGTACAGGAGTATCTCCAAGTAAACATTGAAGCCATGACTGTGTCACTGGACCCTTGCTCTTTTAGGGCTTCCAATCTGGATAAATGGCCGGAGCTCGCCACTTACGCCTTGGAGATCTTGTCATGCCCCGCAGCCAGCATTCTGTCTGAACGTGTGTTCAGCGCTTCTGGTGGTGTGCTGACAGGTAAGCGCACGCGGCTCTCCACTGATAATGTAGACAGACTCACGTTCATAAAGATGAACAAATCATGGATCCGAAACGACTTTTCTACCCCTGTGTCATCCTGGGGAGAGTTAAAGCTTGATGATTTGTTAAAATCACCTCACCAACCGTTTTAAGCTTTAAAATTACTAATCATGTTTATCTGTATCTTGGCTGGAAAATAATTTGGGCCTTGTAGCAGTGTGCAGTACTGATTCTATTAGGCCATCTATACTAAAATCCACCAGATTTAAAACTACTAATCATGTTTATCTGTATCTTGGCTGGAAAATAATTTGGGCTTTGTAGCAGTTTGCAGTACTGATTCTATTAGGCCATCTATACTAAGCTCCACCAGCTTTCAAATTAATAATAATTTTTAGCTGCATCTAGCCTAGAAAATAATTTTGGGGCTCCTAGATGCGCAAGACACATGAGTGCCTTCTTGCTGCACTACCTGCAACATGACCCTCACATTGTCAGAATTCGAAGTAATCCTGACTACTGGGTTGCCACACTCTTAGATCCCCCACACTCTTCGATCAACCTTTTCATTTTAATAAAGAACAAAAAAATGGTCATTTTTGAAATTATAAGCATTAGCAGGTTATTAGAAACTGAAATCAAACAGTTTTCAGCTCAAAACTTTATTCTAGGTGATGTTACATTTGCACATAGGACCCCTTGTTCGAAAGGAGCTTCTCAACTCCCTCGTCCATTGAATTTGTCAGGTTTTGGATGGTTTCTGCTTCAATTGTTTTGCATGAGGACAGAATACCCTCCAAGAGCTGTTGCTTAGATGTGAACTGCCTCCCGCCATCATAGACACTCCTTTTGATGATGCTCCAGAGGTTCTGAATGGGGTAGAGGTCAGGGGAGCATGGGGGTCACACCATAAGCTTGTCCCCTTTTATGCCCATATCAGCCAGAGATGCAGATGTTTTATGTGCAGCATGAGATGGTGCATTATCATGCAGAAAAATGATCTTGCTGTGAAATACACGGTTCTTCTTCTTGAACCATGGCAGGAAGTGCTGTTTGAGAAACTCCACATACATTGTGGAGTTCATCTTTACCCCTTCAGGGATCCTAAAAGGGCCGACAATCTCTCTCCCCATGATTCCAGCCCAAAACATTACTCCACCTCCTCCTTGTTGGCGCCGTAGACGTGTTTGCGTGGGGTGTCCATCAACCAGCCATCCTCCACTCCATCCATCTGGACCATCGAGCGTTGCACGGCACTCATCGGTGAACAAAACAGTTTTGAAGTCAGTCTTCATGTATTGTTTGGCCCACTGGAGCCGTTTCTGCTTGTGTGCAGTGGATAGAGGAGGTCGACAGGATGGCTTGCGCACAGCTGCAAACCTCTGAAGGACTTTGCATCTTGTTGTTCGGGGGACGTTGGAGGCACCAGCAGCTTCAAAAACTTGTCTGCTGCTATGACAAGGCTTTTTTGCCGCTGCTCTTTTAACCTGACGTAATTGCCTGTAGGAAAGAGTCCTCAATTTGCCCTTATCAGCACGCACACATGTGTACTGTGAATCAGCTACATACTTCTTGATTGTGCGATGATCAGGATGAAGTGTCTTGGCAATGTTGATTGTAGTCATGCCTTGACCTAAACACTCCACAATTTGTTGCTTCTCAGCAGCCGACACATCCTTTTTCTTTCCCATTTTGGCAGAAAATGTAGGCTGCTTAATAATGTGGGACAGCCTTCTTCAGTAGTCTTGCCTTTCATTGGACACACCTGCCAAACTAATTAGCACAGGTGTCTGCAATTGCTTACAGTGATATAAAGAGCCCTGACACACATCACCATCAATGACTTTAACTGACATACAAAAAAATTCTTCCCTTATCACTCCTAAACACTTTTTGCATGATAATTTGGAACACAGTGTACATGTGCTTTTCCACAAAACACCAGTGGTTCACGTAGTGAATCTTACAGTTCTAACTTGCCAACCGTGGTCTGTATGGAGTTATTCAATAAAGGGCCCAAAATTAAGATAACATAGACGGGAGAGGTCTCTATGAATAGGAATTCCTAAGTATTTGATACCCTGTGAGGGCCAGGCAAAGGGAAAGTTGGGCTGGATGGAATCCTGTATGGATTTGGGGAGGGAGACATCGAGGGCCTCAGACTTCGCTGCATTGATTTTAAAATTTGACCATGTAACAAAGTGATCTATTTCAGCCATAACAGCAGAGATGGATATATGTGATTGAGTGATATATACTAGGACATCATCAGCAAATGCAGATCACTTGTACTCGGTGCCTCCCACCTCAATCCACCTAATATTGGGGTTATGGCGAATTGATGAGAGCAGGTGCTCCGTCACTAGGATGTATAAGAGAGGGGACAGAGGACATCCCTGCCTTGTCCCATTGGTGATTATGAAAGGTGATGAAAATGTTCCATTTATCTTCAGCCTAGGTGACGTATTGCGATACAGGGCCATAATTTTGCCTATAAAAGGGTCCCCTAGACCCCTTCCCCAAGCTTTTTAACGGGAATAATATATGGCGTGCCAGGAGACTCTATGGAGTGCTTTCTCAGCATCCAACAAGAGTATCTAATTACAAATTTTTAACTACATCTAGCCCAGGAAATACTTTGTGCCTAGTAGCAGTGTCTGCTAGTCAGCGGATTATCCCAGCTGTTAAGCAAGCTACACCACCTGTAGTTTGGACACTTAATTTTTTCAAAGGAAATGGTTCGGGCCCCCGAGACACTCAGTGAAGAGCATCGGGGAGGCACCCCAAGGCATAGGGGCTGGGACTGGCGGTAGGACGCCTTGCGGTGGACCGCCGAGCTCGATCCTTATAAAAGCTTTTTAACTGCGGCAGCTTTAGTGGACGCTACTGGAGCTGGAATTACGCGGCTGCTGGCATGAGACTTGCCCTCCAATAGATCCTTGTAAAGGATTTAAAGTGTATTCATTCAAATTAGAGAGATAATTTAAATTAAAAAGCTTAGACCTGCCTCCACCGCAGGGGGGCTCGCTCGACCCACCAGCGGACAGGAACCAGTATTGGGAGAGGGGGGCTGGCCGTCAGGGTCCACCGCAGCTCTGGCACAAACCCGGCGACATGGAGGTCGCACGGGCAGGAACGGACTGGCCGTGTCGGCTTCGCACTTTTTTGGTTTTAGAAGGGCATGACATGCCTATATCTGTGTCTCCCCCTCCTTTTACTCCTCCTCCTCTTTTCTTTTTGCATGACTATATGTACTTGCCACTTTTCCATGTGTTAGTTGTGTCTTCTGAGCAGTTTGTCAGCTTTTGGACACCTTTGAAGGTGTTTTCTATGTGTTTCTATGTGTTTTTGTTTGCCTGCCATTGGTTTTAACGGTGTTCAAAGGTGTTTGACGAACAGTTCGACGAACAGTTCGGTGAACATACGGGTGTTTGACGAACCAAACCGAGCTCGAATACTAAGGGGGTGGCTCAACACTAGTCTGGTTACTACAGTGCGGCCCTCCTTCTGCATGTAGTGCCACTTTTTACCATAACACCAATAAAGGCTATTTATTTAATTCCTTTGTCTAATTGGATCTGTCATTCGGTGGTTCTCTCTTTTTACATATATAATAAGTACAGTGATAGTGTTGATTACTGTACTTGTCATTTAGTGTTAAAATAAAGAATTTATTTAAAAAAAAATTGGCGTGGGGTTCCCCATAATTTTAGTCTCTAGCGGAGGTTAAGCAGACGGCTGGGGCAGATGTTTGAAGCCTGGGATGGGGGTAATACCCACGGAGCTTCCCAGGCTACTAATATCAGCCCCCAGCTGAATACCTAGCCTTTACTAGCTATTAAAATGGGGGAGCCAAAAAAAAAATGACAACACTGTCACTGTACTTATTATATATGTGACTGACATGTTCTATCTATCTATCTAATCTATGTGTGATGCTCTATTCCTTCTGTTCTAAATTGTCGGGTACCGTTGCTGAATTGCCGGCCGGCTTTTTTAAAGTGATGATGCATGAAAACACTATTATTTTTTTAAATAAATCCTTTAACACTAAATGACAAGCACAGTAACCAACACTGTCACTGTACTTCTTATATATGTGACTGACATGTTTCTATCTATCTAATCTATGTGTGATGCTCTATTCTTTCTGTTCTAAATTGTCGGGTACTGGTGTATGCCGCTGCTGAATTGCCGGCTTTTCATGTTTCACTGTGAGCACTGTTCCCATCGATTTGGGCAACCACTGTAATGCCACAACCACCATGGCTGTGACATTACAGTGAGTGGCAGACAATCCCTGCATGATTGGTGCTTTAAATAGCGCCAAATATGCAGGACGGGGACCCGAGCTCCCGCCCGAGCATCTCGAAAGTACTCGGCGAGCTCCGAGCATCTCAAGTACTGAGATGCTCGGACGAGTACCGAGCAGTGGTGAGCAAGCTCGCTCATCACTAGTTATCACCCTTGCTCTTACCCTTTCTTAGGATATAAGTCCATCTGTCATTCTGTGGCTCAGATCCATCTTCCCTAAATAGGGAGGACATGGAGGAGGGCCTATGTATGGAATGTTCTCTGGTCTGTCCTCGTTGCCATCTATAGACAGTATAGCTTTGAAAGTCATGTAAGTCCCACTGGAACTTTTTTGCCTTGCCTTCTTGCACCTCTTTCTCCCTCATGAGTAACAACTTGACCACATCCATTTTAAACTGTTCCATAATGGTAGATGAGAGCAATTTTCTTCGGGTTGTTTCAATCTCTTCTTCCAAGATTTCTAAACTCTTCTTATTGTTAACAATAAGCAATTCAATGAATGAGTTGGAGCATACATTGCATGCTTCTTCCCACCTGGACCTAAAAGTAATATCTTCTACCGGAAATTATGCAATAATTTTGACATGTAGACCTCTAGGGATTAAATCCTTGGCTAGATAACTTTCTAATAAGGCTTTATTCCACTATATTCTCATTCTTTTCTTTAACAAATATTTGATAGCGTTTTTTAATTCTAAAATTTGCCCACTTTCAGGCTGTTCACTCCATTTAATAAAAAATGTTGTTGTTTCTTATACCAAAAATGATACTCCAGTCCTTGACTGGAATAGTATTACTGGTGAGGCGCATCATACTCCAGCAAGCCCTTTATTAAGACTGGCATGTGCATCCTATAGCACATTCTGCTACCTCTAATCAGCTGCTTTCACATGTAAAAAGTCAACCTATACTTGTAACTCCCTCTCCTAAATGACTTATCCTACAGCAAAAACCTTCTCCATAACTTACTCTCAAGCAAACTTCATGGCCCAGTCATATGAATATGTTCTAAGCTTCTCATAATGACATACAAAGTCGTTTACATCCTGGCCCTATTATACATCCTTATGTACCTCTCTATACATTACCCTACAAGACGTCCTTTTCTTTATTCTCATTTCCAAGACTTCTCTAAAATTCGACGGTGCATTTTTGAGCACCCATATGTGCATTGTAAATCAATGACTATATCATGCAACAGTCGAACTGGAACATGGGTGACTTAGAGATCTGCTATTGGCAGTTGATGAGGGATATGTATCGCCTACTCAATCACTTTGAAGCGGCAATCAAGTTTGTCTGTAGGGAATAGTATTGAATTAATTATGTAAGCCCCTCATATTTAACCTGCACTTACCAGCATACAAGACAAGATGATAGAAGAACAGTAACTTGCACGTGTTCATAGCCTGTGTCTGTTGAGGACCAGCAAGGTCTATATTACATGCATGAGGACTTGGAGATGAATGAGCAGCAGCAGGCGGAGGGGGACATAGTGTTGGTATAAGCTGGGAAAAGGCTGACAGAGTGAAAATAAGGATAATAATGCAATGAAAACGAATCTTCGCAGTTGGTTGATGGAAATCCCCAATACCCACAGTTTTAAGCGTGCCCAAAAACATATTTCTTTAGACTGGTCTATTGCCTCACCTCACTTATCTAACTACCCCTTTTTTCTTTTTTTTTCCCTCCACATACAAAATTTCCTTCCAAATCAGGACCCTCGTAACATCTATTCACACACCCCCATGTACAAGGTGGGCCATTTATATGGATACACCTAAATTAAATGGGAATAGTTGGTGATATCAACTTCCTGTTTGTGGCACATTAGTATATGGGAGGGGGAAAAGTTTTCCAGATGGGTGGTGAACATGGTGGCCATTTTGAAGCTGGCCATTTTGGATCCAACTTTATTTTTTTCAATGGGAAGAGGGTCATGTGACACATCAAACTTATTGAGAATTTCATAAGAAAAACAATGGTGTGCTTGGTTTTAACGTAACTTTATTCTTTTATGAGTTTTTTACAAGTTTATGACCACTTATAAAATGTGTTCAAAGTGCTGCCCATTGTGTTGGATTGTCAATGCAAACCTCTTGACACACTGATATCAACACCGCAGAAGAAATGCTAGCACAGGCTTCCAGTATCCATTGTGTTAGATGCTGCACATCTTGTATCTTGATGGTATGGTGTGGTATATGGGGTACAAAGATAGTGGGGTCATCTGAATGCAATTGTCTATGCTGTGAAGATACGAGATATGCAGCATCTGAAACAATGGATGCTGGAAGCCTGTGCTAGCATTTCTTCTGCGGTGTTGCTATCAGTGTGTCAAGGGGCATTGGAGTGTCTCCAAATTTTTGACAGCCGTTGCATTCACTGCATAGGCAAACAGTATGGGAGACCCACTTCCTAATAATGGGAACATTGTTTTCAGGAGGCCCTCCGACCTCTACGTCTCTTGCAATGGACACTTGCATTCCTCCACATTTTTGGCAGCCTTAGGCAAACAGAATGGAAGGCCCACTGCTTTTTAATGGGAACATGTCGTACTCGTTACTGTAGCCCTGCTCCATGTGTCATTAAATTGTTAGTAGGGTTTTTCCTAAATTTTGGCAGCCGTTGAACTCACTGCGTACCCTATAACTGTATAGCAGACCCTCTCCTTTCCAATGGGAACATGTTTTACTGTGGCCCAGCTCTATGCATCTTTAAATTGTTAGTGGGGTTTTTCCAAATTTTTGGCAGCCGTTGGACTCATTGCATACCCTGTAACTGGATATCAGACCTTCTCCTTTCTAATAGGAACATGTCGTTACTGTGGCCCAGCTCTATGTGTCTTTAAATTGTTAGCGGCGTTTTTTCTTAAATTTTGGCAGCCGTTGGACTCACTGAATATCCTATAACTGTATAGCAGACCCTCTCCTTTCTAATGGGAACATGTCATTACTGTGACCCAGCTCTATGTGACTTTAAATTGTTAGTGGGCTTTTTCCCAAATTTTGGCAGCCCTTATAGTCACTGCATTACCACTATAGGAGACCCACTCCTTTATAATGGGAAAAAAAATTTCTGAGACCCTCCTCTATGTCTCTTCGAAGGGGTATTGGGGTCTGTCCAAGTTTTTGGCAGCCCTTGCAGTCACTGCATACGCAATAACAGTATAGGAGAACCATTCTTTAATCATGGCAACAACAAAGTATAGCCGACTGATGGCCCTTTAAGAATAGTAAGGCTGTAAAAATAGTGTTTGTGACTTTCACAATCCCTCCTTCATAAATGAACCAGGATGTGTCTGATAAAGTTTCACACACCACATAGCCAGATAAGGTTGTAAAATGTTAAAATGACATTTCCCAGTGAATGCATTTGTCACGGTTGAAAGTATTGCAAAAGTATAAAGTACAAAAACACATCAAAAACGTGTGAACATAGCCCAAGGAGCATTTTTGTTTTTGGTTATTTATTTTGCCTTATGTACAAGTCATTACCCTGGAAAGGATGTTCCTTAACATATTGCCCAGGAAAATCCATTTTGGTTTTGTTTTTGTATGTTTTATTGTGAGTCCGTAAAAGTGGAGTAATACCTCTGACAACAATATTACCCCTAGATACCGGTCTGACGCCTTTCATCCAGCCAAGCCAGAACTCACACTTTGCACTGATGAGGGGCAGTACCCTGAAACACAGTGTCTGCAAATTGAGTTTCTGGTCTTGGCTTTTATACTAAGTCATGTGATAAGGCTTGTTAAAGGGTCACTATTGACTTTTAGGATTGCTACTTCCTGTAGGTGGCACTAGAGTTCTAGTCTTCTTCCTCCCTGAAGAGACAATTTGCATATTTCCCAGAGGATTATTGCGGCTTTAAAAGTCTCCTCATCTGACGTGCTCAACACGTCACTCTCTGCAAGAAGAAATATTACCCCTAGATACAATTACTAACTGTTAAGTGATCAGCATCTTTAGCTATATCCAAATTGGGAAGAAGAGAAAGCCAGCACCAAGTACTGTTATGGTCTGTAATGAGTTCCTATTTATTTAAGGTAAGCTGAGGCACCTCGCCCTGTGGAGACCAGGTGCTACTCCAAATGCAAGAAGTGAGTGCAACAAGTAACAATACAGAGAAAAACAAGAGAGCACTCACCGGTCTAAAAAATCCTCCGTTATTTCATCCATTAAAAATCCATAGCAGGGGGGTCAGTGGTACACATTAAAAGACTTTAATGTGTACCACCGACCCCCCTGCTATGGATTTTTAACGGATGAAGTAAAGGAGGATTTTTTACACCGGTGAGTGCTCTCTTGTTTTTCTCTGTATTGTTATCTTTAGCTATATCCCTCCTGCAAGTGAAATACAGTGCTGGAGACACTAAAAATAAAAACTCTAACTTGTAAAGTTGCTGCAAATTTTCCAAGTTAAAGTAGTACTCTTAAAGAGACACTATCAAAGTTTATGGACTGTGCACTTGAACTATATTAATTTTGATCACTCTATTAAATGCAGTGTTCAGAGAATTAACCCTACAAGCACACAACTGTACAAGTGGCCATCAAATGAGAGAGCAGTTTTTTTCATGCAATTTACACCATAATTATGTCTCCTTTTGTTGATAAAGCTCCAACACTGACATAACATTAAGAGCATGTCAGCAAATAAGGGCCCTTATAAGCACTGCCAATGTAGACAAAACGCCCCTTTAGAGTCACTAAGTTTACTGATTGGCTGCTGTTCTGTCATCATGATGTCAGTGCTACAGCTAATGCCAAAGATCGGAATCAGAGGCGGAGACTCAACAGAGGACCTGGGGAAGGTAATAGCACAGTTTAGTATTTTTTAGCAAACAGTTACCATGGTAAAATTATCTGAAAGGTAAAAACACCTTTAAGAGGATAAAAAAATATATATAAAACATTTTATCAAAGGTTTAGTTATTTTTTAAGTCATAACCTGATGCCTGATTTATTGACAAGGGACAAAATGAAAAGAATATTCTTGCCAAATGTGCAAACTTAGTCTGCAATTTACAGAGTTTATAAGAAGAAAAATCTTAATGGCCCTAATAAGGATGTGTAGCACCCTGAGGATTCGGCTGCTACAGGAGTATTGCACCTCAACCCAGAGGTGTGATATTCCACTCCCGGGTAAGGATGGAGTGTGGAACTGAGCTCAGATAGACTGCATGCACTACATACATCCCATTCCAGAGGAGCAGGCCGACGGCACTCCCACTTAGAAATGTGCAGGTGCGACCGAGCCTGTTCCTGGCTGGAGTGGGAGGGGGGAGGAACATCCCATGTAGTGTAGGGGCAGATAGGGGGAGCAGTCTGGGTAGTGGTAGGAGCTCATTGGGTGCTGGTCACCTGAGCTCACACATAGAGGGATATATAAGGAGGGCACCAACTTAGAATCAGGGTCAGTCAGTCAGCTGCAGAGGACAAGTCAGATGCAGAGAGCAGGAAACAGCAGCCCTGGAGAGAGAGAGAGTGGAGTGAAGAAAGACCCAGAGGGGGACAAAGAAGGGACCCAAGAACCCAAATAAGAACACCGGGTGAGGAGTCAGCAAGAGGGTACCGGAACCCAAGCTGGTGGGGGCAAAGACATTCCCCAGCCAGAGACCGGAGACCGTGGGCAGTGTCTGTCACGGTCACCCACTACATTCACCCTGAAGGCACACCACAGGAAGGGTCAGGGAACCTAAGGCCAAAGGTTGCCCAACAGAAGGCCCGAGGGAGCTGGACTTAGGTGAATCACTGGTGGGGACGGCTGAAGTAAGGACAGAGGGAGAGCTCAGGGCCACGCTCCGGACTTGTTTGGGGGTTGGCCGGATCCAGGACCTGGTGGACGCAGCACGGCTCGGGAGGTCACTTGGAGCTAGAGTGACCAGGAACATCTGCAGTAAGTAAAGACCCTTAACTGCACTACCCGAGTCTGTCATCATTACCGGCTGCACCGCACCACCACAACCCCCATCCTCTGCGCCTGTCCCCTCTGAGGCTATACCCCTCCCGTTGGGGGTTATCCCACCAAGCTGCGCATCCACCATCAGCCTCAGCGGACCCTGCTGCAGCGGCGGCCACAGTGACCGCATCACAACGGGTGGCGTAGTCGACACAACGAACTTTAATAACATCAGTAAAGACTGCCACATAACCCTGAGCTTGACGCCCTGGGCACGGGACCGGGTCACAGCCGCTCGGAGACTACAACCCCCCATCTGATCCGGTGCCGGGTATTCCCCTCAAAAAGGAATATGTCCCAGGGGGCGCGTCAACTTTGGCGTAGTCGGCAGGATTACGTGCCCGCAACACCCGGGTACTGCGTGCCTGAAGAAAAGTGCAAGTTTACCTCAGAAAGAAGTCTCCCGCCGGTTCCGGAGGGTCCACGCCATCGGACTCCATCACCAGTCGTTTCCCGCCGATTGTCCGCCATTTCCAACTTGTTCCCGCCATCTGCAGAGTTTCCCGCCACTGGGCGACGCTTCCCGCCAAAACCGTAGATTTCCCGCCTTGGAAGAGCAGTGGACGCCATTATGGGCGTACCAAAGGAGGGCAAGAGGCCACCTCCCATCGTGGGCCAGGACAGAAAATGGCGCCAAAAGTGGAAACCGCCCCCACCAACAGAGACTGTGATGCTGGAGGTGTCTGTCAGCGTGAAAGAACTACCCCTGGAGCTGACAGTCACCGAGTTGCCCCGGGACCGCCCTCGAAGTGGGAGGAGACGAAAGAAAAGAGCAAAGATGGGTGTCGCTTGGAGCAGTCTAGAACGAGCGCACCCGGAGGCGAGGTGTCCAGAGCAAGAGCACCCGGAGTCGAGGAGAGAAAGAGTAGACCCGGGAATGGAGCGGCAGCAGAGCAGCACCGGCCCGCTGGCCAGGAGCCTGCAAAAGGAAGAAGGAGGAGAGCAGAGCAGCACCGGCCCGCTGGCCAGGAGCCTGCCGGAAGCAGAGCAGAGCAGCACCGACCCGATGGTCAGGAGCCTGCTGGAGTCAACAACCCCGCTAGGCTTAGCGGAGATCCTGGCGCAGCTTCCCCGAGATCGGGAGTGCGCGCGGAGTGCCCTGGAGGGCCTCGCGGGAAGGATGGCCCGAGTGCAGAGGGAGATCCTGGCGGAGTGGGGCCGGGAGATGGCCCAGCAAGCTGGAATCCGTCCACGGAACCCGCTCCCTTGGAAGAAGACATCGACTACCTCTGCGGATGACGCGGGAGGACCCAAGGCCGGAGACGGCGCAGAAGAGGGAGCGAGACGTATGGCAGCAGGTAAGGGGGACGCCTATACCCCATACCGGAAGACCACTTACCTGCCCCAGCTCCCCGTCGCAGAGCCCGAAAGTCCCCCTGCCGTACCCGAGACCGCCATGACACCGCCACCGACTAGGCCCCGACCGGAAGCCGCCGTCGCGACCCCAGTGACGTCACGCGTCGTGACCCGGAGCGTGGCGAAGGAAGGGAAGCCTCCGGCCTGGTCGCAAGGCCTAGCGTTTCCGGGCGCCGCATCCCCAGCAGAGCCATCTACCTCCGCGGAGCCTCCGGCCTGGTCGCAAGGCCAGGTGGCCCAGGGTGCCGCCGTGTTAACAGTTCCATTTACCTTCCAGATGCCCCCGGCCTGGCCGCAAGGCCTGGGCAACCTGGGCGCCCCCACCATCGCGCCCGCACCCGTAACATCAAGGGTGCCAAATCTGGGAGAGGACCCCTTCAGCCAGCTAACGTGGCCGGACGGGCGGCCCTTCATCTGGCCCAAAGAATTCTTGGAACTGGAGCGACAAAAGAAGTTAGGTCCCCTGTGTGAGCCCCTGATCCCGGCTCCAAAGCCCGTGACTCGGGTCTCGCCTCCACTCGAGGAAGCCCAGTTCGTGTGGGACCCCACGGGAGAAGATTTGATGGGGTTCACCGGAGAGACTCGGGCAGCTGCAGCAGAGCGTACCGAGTGTTGCCGTCAACAGCTGGCAGAGTTCAAGAGAGAGCGGGAGGAGAGGCGGGCCAGAGAGCAATGGGCCCGGACCCGCAGCGCGGAGCAAAAGAGTCGGACCAGAAGGGACCCCCGTGCAGCAGATCGTCCCCGTACCATCGGGACGGTAATAAAGTTTAATGCGCAGCATGGGTGGGGCTTCATAAAGGACCGGAACACCATGGGTGACGTCTTCGTTACCCGACGGGATGTCGAGTCTCACCTGCCAGAGGGTCACAAAGGCCGTGACCTCTACGTCGGTGACGAGGTAACGTTCACCCGGCACAAGTGTGCCAAGGGACCTTACGCCCTCCACGTGCATCGCCTGACAGAGGAGGAGTTGTGGTGTAGGGAGGAGGAGCCAGAAGACCCGGACGGGTTCAAGGCTAGAAGGTACTATGACTGAAATAGTACAAAGGAGATGTAAATAGTTACCTGTCGGGGTACCCAAGTAACCGTGGCTGCTTTAAAGTTTAGTCCCCGTTGGGACCAGTGAACAGTTTAACCCGTGTGTCCCCTACCCAAACCAGGCTGAGGACTGTGAGCAGCCATCCCATTCCCTTTACTTGGCCGGGGACTGAGAACGGCCAAAACTTCCCTGTACATAGTTGCGCTTCCTAAGGCGCCCCCTACTGGTTTTATGAGAAACTGCTTATCAAAAGACTGTCGCACTTTACCTGGTCACGAGTTGCACGGTGACCAGAGGAGGAAGAAAGAAAGAGACGACGAGAATGTTATAATGATGTCTATATGAAAAAGTTATATATATATAATATTTTATATGTTTTATATGTTTATAAAAATTTGTATGTTTTGGTGTTTTTGTCTTTGCAGCCCGAGGACGTGCTGTGGTTTACCAGGGGGGAATGTAGCACCCTGAGGATTCGGCTGCTACAGGAGTATTGCACCTCAACCCAGAGGTGTGATATTCCACTCCCGGGTAAGGATGGAGTGTGGAACTGAGCTCAGATAGACTGCATGCACTACATACATCCCATTCCAGAGGAGCAGGCCGACGGCACTCCCACTTAGAAATGTGCAGGTGCGACCGAGCCTGTTCCTGGCTGGAGTGGGAGGGGGGAGGAACATCCCATGTAGTGTAGGGGCAGATAGGGGGAGCAGTCTGGGTAGTGGTAGGAGCTCATTGGGTGCTGGTCACCTGAGCTCACACATAGAGGGATATATAAGGAGGGCACCAACTTAGAATCAGGGTCAGTCAGTCAGCTGCAGAGGACAAGTCAGATGCAGAGAGCAGGAAACAGCAGCCCTGGAGAGAGAGAGAGTGGAGTGAAGAAAGACCCAGAGGGGGACAAAGAAGGGACCCAAGAACCCAAATAAGAACACCGGGTGAGGAGTCAGCAAGAGGGTACCGGAACCCAAGCTGGTGGGGGCAAAGACATTCCCCAGCCAGAGACCGGAGACCGTGGGCAGTGTCTGTCACGGTCACCCACTACATTCACCCTGAAGGCACACCACAGGAAGGGTCAGGGAACCTAAGGCCAAAGGTTGCCCAACAGAAGGCCCGAGGGAGCTGGACTTAGGTGAATCACTGGTGGGGACGGCTGAAGTAAGGACAGAGGGAGAGCTCAGGGCCACGCTCCGGACTTGTTTGGGGGTTGGCCGGATCCAGGACCTGGTGGACGCAGCACGGCTCGGGAGGTCACTTGGAGCTAGAGTGACCAGGAACATCTGCAGTAAGTAAAGACCCTTAACTGCACTACCCGAGTCTGTCATCATTACCGGCTGCACCGCACCACCACAACCCCCATCCTCTGCGCCTGTCCCCTCTGAGGCTATACCCCTCCCGTTGGGGGTTATCCCACCAAGCTGCGCATCCACCATCAGCCTCAGCGGACCCTGCTGCAGCGGCGGCCACAGTGACCGCATCACAACGGGTGGCGTAGTCGACACAACGAACTTTAATAACATCAGTAAAGACTGCCACATAACCCTGAGCTTGACGCCCTGGGCACGGGACCGGGTCACAGCCGCTCGGAGACTACAACCCCCCATCTGATCCGGTGCCGGGTATTCCCCTCAAAAAGGAATATGTCCCAGGGGGCGCGTCAGATGCATGGTTTTATCCCCAGAGGACTGTCTTTGAGTCAAATTTCCTGAAATCACAGGTCCCAGCAAATTCAATCACTTTATGATTCCAATTGCAAGATTCATAGAAAAAAAAATTCCCGTTGGCATTTCACACAATGCTAAAGATTCTGAAAACAAGCTGATGACATCAGGCATGCTCATAAAGGATTGCCCATACTGTCCCACCGCTACCACATAATAAAAGATGGGGGCCGGGCAAGCAGCAGCATTTTAGGCTTTTTCAGCATAGGGACAGAAGGACAGATGTATAGTCATTCAGTGTGACTGTGAATTGATTAATCTGAGATATACTGCAGTAACAGCACCCTAATAGCAGCCTTTTTTATTCTTCCCACACTGCAAACAGAGAGGGCAGTAAACCCCTAAGTGCAAATTTTTTTTTTTGCTAAACAAAAATTCTTAATCCAAGGCTTGTGTGCCATAAAAAGTGTGCTTCTTGCAGTGTGAGACTGGCAAGACATCATTTTTTTCCTTTACATGAAACCTGCCAGTGGATATATGCTTTCTGATTAATGTACTGCATGTATCAGAAATTGCACGATTTGAGCCATGTATGTTTGACTCAGAAAAGCTCTGGCATTTCAAAGAAAAACATACTGTAAAATCTGTTTAGAGACCAAGCCGCACCAGAGCTTTTTCAGACAGGTCAGTTCCTGGTGGCTTCTCTCTGCCTAGTTTCATTGATTGACATGTCTCTCGCTGCATGTGTGGATATGTTGAAACCTGTCAGTCACTGACAGCGGGTGTGGAGAAGCCACCAAGGATCTGGCTGTCCAACTAATGTCCCGTGAGGATTGGTTCCCAGCTGGCTCCTAAAGTATGTTTTTCCCTGAAATGCCACCGCATGCAACCGCTGCCCGATACACGTTTCTAGTGGATGGAGCTGCATTTATCAGCTGTTATGTTCCCTTTAGAGCCTAAAGAAAAATCTCTATAATCAGGAAATTTAAACACAACTGTCTACCTCACAAACTGTGCATGTTGGAAAAAATATTTTTGTTTATTTTTTTTTCAGTTACTTTAATGTCCAATTTTTTAATACATCACAATTTTCAAATTTTTCACATAACCAACTTTTATTGATATCAACACTTTAAACACATCAACATAAATACCGTATATAGTAGGCATTTATCCAGATAGGTCATCATCTGTCAGTATAATAGAGATCATAAAGCCAAACACCATAGTTCAGCAAAAGAAGAGCAAGAAAGAGATAGGGATTGAATAGTGAAAGATACAAAAGGAGAAAAAAAAACAGGAAAAAAAGAGAGACAAACCTAGACAACACCTTTAATTCAGCAATATAATTATTATGTAATCTGAATCCATTAAAGAGGTTGCCCACTACTCAGTTAACCCCTTCTCAATTACTATGTTTCCCTCATGTAAAATAATAATAGCTATACTCACCTCTGGTGTGAGCACTGTCCCAGCAATGTCTACATCTGTTCTCCTGGGGTTCACGTGACATTGTTATGTCACAAGAGTCCTGTAGCCAATCAGCAGCCTTTTCACTTTCGCCTCCTTTGGACATAACTGACATACGGAGGAAGTCAGAGAGGAGCAGCATGCGCTAACTTTTTTCAGGTGTCACTTTTGTCCAAGGGAAGTGGCCACTGATTGTTATGTCACAGAAACCATGTAGCCGATGTCATGCAAGCCCCAGGAGAGCAGGCGTTAACATTGCTGGAAAGGAGGTTAATATAGTTCTTATTATTTTACATCAGTGAAATATAGTGATTAAGAAGTGATTGTTGGAGTAGTGGACAACCCCTTTAAGCATTGTGTTCAGTAAAGTTGAATTGTTTGCATTACATCGTTCTATCATTGTCTTCATTTCACTTTTGAGGATAAGATTGTTTTTTGACTTTGAAATGGTGGGTTTCAACTATGAGCTTGCCCTATGCATTCCGTTGGTTTTTGGCATCTTCAGAGGATAACATCTACATTGTCCACTTAGTACAGCCATGATGGTTTTTATGTTAGTAAAATTAAAAGTAAAGTACTAAAAGTAAATCTATACATTCAGCATTTTATCTTTTACTATACAATCTCCCACAACTATATTGTTGAATTTGGGACTCAAGTATCAGTTGCAAGCAAGGTATGATGGGTTAATTTAGTTTATGCTTTCCTCGACCTAAGCCAGCAGCAACATACCACTATATCTCCTATATTTGTGTCCCTGCATACTGTAATTAAAAATGTCCTAAAATGTCCTAAAAATGTTCAAAAATGCACTTTTAATTAATGGGAAAAGATAGATTTTACGCAAGGATTTGTTTTACATTTCACTGTATTTTTACATCAAAAAAAGCAAAGAAAAAAACATGTAGAACAGTGATCTATGTGAATTTTGTCTCAGTATTATTACTCGTCAAAAATACATAGGCTTTAATCCTTGGATTACATACAATATAAATCACTGACTCCAAATAGATTAATTTCAATCAAAGCTTCACAATTTGTGGGATCGCATTGCACAATTAATATATGTATGAAAAAATGTACATTTTAGTGAGAATATGGACTAATACAGATATAATGTAGCCATGTTAGTTAGCATATTTCACTATATGCCTTTGTTTGTTCAGTTTTCTGTGGCATGTGGGGATTAATTTAGCATATTTTACTTTTTACAACATTATGATTTGTCAGAAGAGCAGTACATTGATCTATGCATAGTCAGTGTCATAGTTCAATGAGACAATTAGTCAGCAGTGGATGTGTAGTTTACAAGAAACATTGAGATGATCTATGTTTCAATGAAGGTGCGAACCACAGAGCATCTCCATAGCTTCATCCCTAAGTGCAGAGGATGTCTTTCAGAGTGGAAAGCAGAAGGTGACAATGGGGTCATCATGCCTTTTTCTCTGAATGGAAGCCTCTTGAGTGAGGCACCATATGTCGTCTCTTTCCTACCCATATAAGAATTTTAACGGGTATTGGATGGAAAAATTGGCACAATTCATCTATGCAGTTTCTCAGCTGGTCTCCACACCCCACTTGACATGAAAACGACCTTTCCTTTGTGGGCTCCACAAAATAAAAAGATGACATCCCATCCAATGAATTAAAATCTTTTCTAAATCACATTTAAATGATGGCTGTAAAAGTGTGTTTGTTAGAAAGCTGAGGACAGTCATTTAAAAGGAAATTTACAATTAATAGCATAAAAAATATTTAGGTGTTTCTTTAGGTTTTTATTAAAACAGAAGCAAAATAGAGTTAAGGGGCCAAGGTTTTTATGTAATATGAAGATGAAAGTATTGTACATGAAGATGCAAAAGTAATTAAATAGACTTTAAATATATAATATAAATGTATAATTATATAAATATATAAAGGATGAAAAACGTTAAACATATAATTAGCAAAATAAACGCCTTTAAGACAAATTGAGAATAAATATATAAAATGTCAAATTTATGTCTTTCTCAGACCAGGATTACACAAGCATATTTCACGGTGCATATACAGATTGGAAGGCATGGTCTGACAGCCGGTCCTTCTCACCTGAACTTACAGTCTCATAAGTGTTTATAAGGATGTAAGTTCGGGTCGGGAAACCCGTACTCAGTCTAGGCATTGCGGTCCGTATACGAACCAGGAAATACACTAGTGTAATTCTGGTCTACAAGGTCCAGCATAAATTGGGATCCACTATCCAATATGCAATTCTTGAACAGCAATACTTTTAAATGATAAATGCTGCCACATTGATTGTTGGCAATTAATTTTATTCCTTTTATCATATGTATTGTATGGCATACATACACAATGTGCAGTTTAACATCAAATTCTTCAATTAGGTGTTTATTTTAACTATAGTAGTGTTGAAATTAGAATATGTATTGCCAAAAGTATCTGGATGCTCTTACTAATTATTAAGTTTAAGCACTTTATCCAGACCTATTGCAAACAAGTACACAGCCATACAATCTCCATAGATAGGGCCGGTTTTAGACAAAGTTTGACCCTCGGTAAAATTATAAGTAGGGTACCAAATGCTAACATATTGCACCATCACACAGACATTTATGATGTATTTACATGAGCCGATTTCAGATCATTAACTGAGCGCCAATCAACTATATTCAAGTTGTTTGACACTTGTTTACCAGTATCTTTACACTGGCTGACATAAATGATAAAGGCAGAATGATCGCTGTGATATGGAAATTTGCAATCCCAGCAAAGATGTGCTCTTCATTGGAGATTTGAATAATAAAGAAATGTATTTAGAATAATAGTTACAATTAAAAAGAGATAGATAAGGATAAGAGATACAAGAAATATGTAGCCAAAGCACCATAGTAATAGAAAATTGGCTTGCTCCCCAAAGGATGCAATATTTAAGTCTATATTCTGGCACACTGCTATGAGACTTTTGCGCATACCCAAACCAAAATATAAATGGTCATTAGTTTACAAGAACCATTTCTTGAACACAGAACACAGACATGTTATAGTAGAAAAATGATACACTTAAAGGCTTGGGACAAAGGTCTACAAGTAACGCTATGTGACTTCAGCAGAGTGCTGAATAACATTCACCAGTATTATTGTCTGTTAGTATAACCAGCCTGTTTGGAGATGCCTCAGACTAGAATCAAACATGAAGCAATCAGGAACCCATTAGTCTCCAGTGCTGTCATATTTCAGAACTGTAACCTCCCTGGAGAGTCCAGAAGTGCAAGATGTTCAATGCTCAGAGACATGGCCCAGGTAAGGAAGGCTGAAACCTGACCACCACTCAACAAGACACAAGTTAAAATGTCAAGACTTAGGCCAAGAAATATCTGAAGACAGAATTTTCAGAGGTGTTATGAACTGATGAGATGAGAGTGATTCTTGATGGAACAGATGGATGGGTCCATGACTGGATCAGCAGCAAGCACAGACCTACACTTTGACTCAGACACAAGTAAGATTTAAGTGGGGTACTGCTATGGGCAGGAATGATTAAAGGTGTGCTAGTTGGACCTTTCGGGTTATAGATGAACTCAAAATCAACTCCCAAAACTACTGCCAGTTTTTAGAAGAAACTTTCTTCAAGCAGTGGTACAGGGAAAGGTCTGCATTTTTCAAGAAAACCATGATTTTTATGCAGGACAATGCTTCATCACATGTATCAAAGTCCTGTACTGATTGGCTAGCCAGTAAACGCCTTAAAGGTGAAAAAATAATGATATGGCCCCCTTCCTAACCTGACGTAAACCCCATTGAGAACTTGTGTGCCCTTCTTAAATGAGAGATTAACGGTGAAGGAAAACAGTACACCTCTCTGAAAATTGTGTCTGGCAGTCTGTGGTTAGTGCTGCCCAAAAAGTTGATTGTCAAAAGACTAAGAAACTGACCAACTTTAAGGCTTATGACTGTTAATTACATGTCTCACATTTGTAATGCCTTCTTTTATTTAAAATAAGCATTGGAGTCAGATTTTTATCCAGATCAATGTCCAGCCCATAGTTCTTAAAAGCTCATTTGCATATAAGAAAAACATGGATTTCTCTGGATTGAGACATTGGATCGCAGATATCAAGGTATCATTTTACTCAACTTTCTATGACCTGCATGCCCATGTAGATGGCTTAAGAGGGTTGATCCTACTGACAGATACCTTTTAAATATTTCAGTAACCTTTTGGATTAACTGAAAGCACTGTAGGAACTCAATAATAAAATTATTCAAAAATACAAATTGCTTAATATTTTTGCACACAGTGTAAAGATGAGTGGGTAATTTAAAATTAGAATTTGCAGACTTTCACTGAGTTTTTCAAAAATATTAGATTTGAGGCAAATAAATTTGCCACAAATTGCAATTTTGAAAAACCACTAATTGATTGGAAAATACATGTATAGCACTATTAGCGTTCTTAGGACTTGTTTTGAACTCTAATACAAACCCAGCTTTACTTACATCCAAGTGACTTTAACCTATCTAGCTAGGGGAAAACATATAACAAGTAATGGTAACCAGCAGCCTATTTACCTCCACAGTGTGTTTTCAGACATTGTAGTCTAGTTAAATTGTACAAATGTCCAAAAATAATTCCCTTTTAGAGGCAGGTGCCTGCCTTGCTGGTGTGTATACACAGGTGATGCAAACGGCAGAAGCCTTGTTTTTTCACATAGGGAGTGCAAAAATTATCTGTTGGAGCATATCAAGAGCTTTACTCTTTGCTAAATTCAGTAGAAATAGCTTTTTGACAAGCTGTCCCAAAATTATCCCTATATATAGGCAGACAAAACAGGTGTATTATTTGAATATGAAGAAAAAAATGACTTTTTATTTATGAGTAAAAACAATTATCCTTTTTTGGGAACCACAACAGGTTTTCAATTTACAAAATTAGTAAGCCATTATAAAAGCTTTTTATAAAGTCATGCAAAAATGATCCCTTTTTTTAGAGGGCAAAATGAAAAAGCAGTGCCCTGTCTCCAAGCCTTTCAAAAAATTATCCCTATTTTGAGAGCTGTTTGACGTTTGTGTACTCTCAAAAAAGTATGTTTTACAACAGCAAAGCTCTCTATCCCTATAAAACACAGTGGACAAGCAGTCAGGAGATGTGTGACTGGCGTAGCTGTGCTGTGGCAATGGCAGAGGCAGGAGCTGCTTGCTAAATGGGGTAGGCAAGGAGATGTGTGGCAGTTTAGAGCCAGCATCAGCAGCCCGGGCAGCATCAGTAATACAGTATAGATGACATGATGAACAAGGAGTAGATGCAAGGCTGACCTTGAAATATAGGCACTGGCAGAATGGTTTAGGAGACACACAATAGACAGGCAGGCAGATTGTATGGCCTGTTTAAACATTGGCATGAGACATAGGTGAATGAAAGTCCTGATTCTTTTTGACAAATATTAGGTTTTCCACACTTGTGTTGGATACTCTGGTCTGCATAGGTGTGACAAGCCTCCAGCATGCTGAAATTCCTCTCTGACATTACACTTGAGGCTGGACAGGGCAATATGCCCATAGCAAACTGGACCAGTTCTTGCTACTGCGTTAATCATTTCACTCATATGTCCAGGGGTTCAGGGTACAGAGTAACTGCCTGAGAAAGGACACAGTCTAGGTAAGACTGAACCAAGCTGCTCAGCCTGGGCATCTCTGTTTGCTGAAGTGCATCTGATTGTTGCAGTGGCAGATCAAACATCTGGTCCATCATGTCAAATATACTGTAGCTCTTGCTGCTGTCTGGCTACTTATTGTAGCTCTAATTCTGGCACTGGCGAGAGATCATTTTTTCTGTGTGTATCGCAGAGGCGTCTGCTGTTCAGCATAGCTAGTGAAAGGCATACACCCACTCACAGAGCAGGTAACACAGCTTATCTTTATAATAAGCAAATTTAGACTCCCTTTTGAGAGTCAAAAAAAATCCCCTCATTTTGCTTTTATAGTAAGGGTCTAAAAGTGTGACTTGTCATTCTTTTGCTTAATGTTAACCTATCATCCCATCAATATTCCAGCATACAGCTTGTCATGTTTGTTAACATGATCGAGGGTCACATTGGTTATTTTTCATCACCCCGCTGTGACAGTTGGTTGTCATGGCTTCGCCATTGCCATTATTAACATTTTCACTGTGTTTGACTCTTCCATTGAGTGTGCCAAGTCTATGTTCCCATCCACATACAACTGCTGCAGCTGCTGCTCCTCCACCTCCAAATCCTGCAACATGCAACATAGACATTAAGGGTCCCCAAAAGACACCATGCAGCAATTAACAGGTTGCTGTTCTTCAGTCATCTCCTCTGGAATTCTGGTGAGTGTTTTTTCCAGGATAAATGTGAAGGGGATACCATTGTTGATTCCACTCATGTCCATACAGACAAATTTTGTTGCCTCTTTGAAGAGCTTCACTAGGCAACTCATGAGTCCCTCATCAGATGCCAATATCAGATATCAAAGTAACTCATGCTTCAGCTTGCCTGCTACATGATGTAGTCCGTTATCGCTTTATGCTTCTTGTACATGTAGAACAACATATAGAGCATTGAATTCCAACGGGATGCAGCATCACAAACCAGGCGGTGCTCTGGCAGATTGTTTTGTTTTTGAAAAGCATTGCATGCAACGAACGCTACTCACAAGATGATGGCTATAATAGTTTTTAGAGTACTATATGTGATAAAAACTACTCACAAGATGAAGCCTATAGTAGTTTCAGAGTACTGTATATGACAAATGCTGCTCACAAGATGCTTGCATGCTGCAGCCCTCCTTCTCTGCCAGCACTCTAATGACAGAAAGTGATGGGAATAAAGAGTAGTCAGAATGATAAAATTATAAAAGTCTCATCAGCTTTGTATGGGACAAATGTTGCTCACAATATACCACACAGTGCAGCTTTCCTCCTCTCTTGATGCGGTGATGTTGGAAAGCAAAGGGTGTAAGGGATTGCCAGTGTTGTAAAGTGAGACAAGTCTCAGCAGATCATAGTACTGTGCAAAAGTGTTAAGCAGATATGAAAAACATGCTACAAAGTAAGAATGTTGTAAAAAATAGATGTGTTAATAGTTTATTTTTATCAATTAACAAAATGCTAAGTAAATTAACAAAAGTGAAATCTAAATCAAATCAATATTTGGTGTTATGAACATGCCTTCAATGCAGCATCAAGTTTTTTAGGTACACTTTCACAAAGTCAGGGATTTTGTAGTACTATAGTTAGGTCTATGAGTAACCAATTAAACCAAACAGATGATAATGATCATAATTTTTATATGTATAGTACATTGATACACAATCATTAGGCTTAAAAGAAACTACTTATTAATTATTTATTATTATAGTGCCATTTATTCCATGGCGCTTTACATGTGAAAAAGGGGGTATACATAGCAGAAACAATTACAAAAATCTTGAACAAAAACGTGGCGGCAAACGAGTACAGGAGGAGAAAGGACCCAGCCCGCGAGGGCTCACATCCAGAAGGGATGAGTGAGGATACAGTAGGTAAGGGTAGAGCTGATCGTGCAGCGGTGTGGTGCAGCGGTGTGGTGGAGCGATGGTTACTGCAGGTTGTAGGCTTGTCTGAAGAGGTGGGTCTTCAGGCTCCTTTTGAAGGTTTCCATGGTAGGCGAGAGCCTGATGATTTGAGGTAGAGAGTTCCAGAGTAGGGGGGATGCACGGGAGAAATCTTGTTTGCGATTGTGGGAAGAGGAGATAAGAAGGGAGTAGAGAAGGAGATCTTGTGAGGATAATAGGTTGCGTGCAGGTATGTACCGGGAGACTAGGTCACAGATGTATGGAGGAGACAGGTTGTGGATGGCTTTGTATGCCAAGGTTAGGGTTTTGAACTGGAGTCTCTGTCAAATGCTTCACTGGCTCCTCATTGCCCAGAGAGGATAGGCCGGGGAATAGCAGGGGGGCAGGTGGATTAGTCGGGCAGCAGAGTTTGGGATAGATTGGAGGGGTGCAAGAGTGTTAAAGGGGAGGCCACAGAGCAGGAGGTTGCAGTAGTTGAGGCGGGAGATGATGAGGACGTGCACTAGTGTTTTTTCAGATTTGTGGTTGAAGAATGTGCTGATCCGGGCGATGTTTTTGAGTTGTAGTCGGCAGTAAGTGGAAAGGGCTTCGATATGTGGTTTGAAGGAGAGATTAGAGTCCAGGGTTAACCCAAGGCAGCGAGCTTGTGTGACTGGGGAAAGTGGACAGCCATTGATTTCGATGGATAGGTCAGATGGGGGGCTGAGTGAGATGGGGGACTGTGCAAAATATTGTCCTTCATTTACAGTTTGGCATCAGTGTGTCAGTGAAGCTATCCACACGTGGTCACTGGCAATAATAGGAAACTACAAGTCCGCTATTTAAAACCGTGGGCATCCGTCAGACATATCCCATATAATTGCAGTAGAAATCCAGCCATTTGTAGCGACCGTGCAAAATATTGTTCTCCATTTACAGTTTGGCAGCAGTGTGTAAGTGAAGCTATCCACACGTGGTCACTGCAATAATAGGAAACTACAAGCCCGCTATTTAAAACCGTGAACGTCCGTTAACTGTATCCCATATAACTGCGGTATAAATCCAGCCATTTGTAGTGACCATGCAAATCATTGTCCTCCATTTACAGTTTGGTAGCAGTGTGTAAGTGAAGCTATTCACACAAGGTTTCTGGCAGCAATAATAGGAAACTACAAGCCCGCTATATAAAACTGTGGGCGTCCGTCAGACGTATCACATATAACTGCGGTATAAATCCAGCCATTTGCAGAGACCGTGCAAAATATTGTCCTCCATTTACAGTTTGGAAGCAGTGTGTCAGTGAAGCTATTCACACGTGGTCCCTGGCAATAATAGGAAACTACAAGCCCGCTATATAAAACTGTGGGCTTCCTTCAGAAGTATCCCATATAACTGCGGTACAAATCCAGCCGTTTGTAGGACCGTGCAAAATATTATCTTCCATTTAAATTGGGCAAGGCTCGTGGCAAGGGATGGGGAAGTGGACATGATGGTGATGGTGCAGTCAGAGGTCGAGGCCGTGGGCAAGCTGAAATTGTACCACAACAAACACCCACATCTTGTCGCCTGACCTACTTGTCCCAATTACTAGGGGACCACAGCACACCACTATTGAACCCAGGCCAGTGTCAAAAGGTTGTTCGTTGGATAGCAGATAATGCTTCCAGTCACTTTGCCACCAGCACCACCACCCTGTCTTCCACACGGTCAAGTCTCAGTAGCCATGAGTCTGGACCGCATATTACTCACCCTGATCCTCCTTGCCGAGTGCCCAGAGACAACTGATCCCACACTTGGACACTCTGAAGAGCTGTTCACTTTTCCATTTATAGATTCAGGCATCTCACCCGGCCAGCTTCAAGTGGAGCAAGAGGAGAATGCGTGTAGCGATGCCCAAATATTTGAGCAGCCACAATCACATGAAGGTAACATTGGGAAAGTGCAATTACTGTCAAAAGAGGTAGAATATGATCATGAGACACAATTGCCAGAAAGTCAGGAGGAAGACCAGGTTGCAGAAGTGGAAGATGAGGTGGTGGACGATGAATTCACTGACCCAACCTGGCAAGGTGACATGCAGAGCGAGGACAGCAGCACACAGGAGGAAGGAGGTGTAGCACCACAACAGGCAGGAGCAAGCAGTGTGGTGGTCACAGAGAAAAGGCAGGCAATCGTTCCCCGGAACACCAACACGACAAAAGTAGCCAGTACAACTGTTAGGTCTTACCCAGTCTGGTTGTTTTTTAAAGACTCTGCAGATAACCCCAAAGAGGCCATTCGCACCATCTACCAGGCCAGCATCAGCAGGGGTAGCAAAACTAGCAGGCTGACCACCACAAGAATGCTCAAGGACATGACAGCAAAGCACCCGACTAGGTGGGCCGAACCCCAGGGTCCAGAAACAGTGTCTGTGGGTGACACCACTGCTTGTTCCTCTGTTGTGCGTGCATGCCAATCCCCTGTCCATGGCACATGCGAAGATGCCTCCCGCCCTACACCGGTCATGGCACACTCGCAACTACTCCCATCAGCAACCACGTCCACGTAAGGACTAATTCTGTGTCCCAGCGCAGCGTTCAGTTGTTCTTACCTCATTCCTTGGAACGCAAGCACAAATACACAGCCAACTCTCCACAGGCTACACTACTAGACTCACACATTTTGCGAATTCTTGTGCTCGTAATGTTGCCTTTTAGGATCGTAGAGACGGAAGCTTTCCGCAACCTGAGGGCAGTGGCCGTCCCTCGGTACTCGGTCCCCAGCCGCCACTATTTCTCCCAGTGTGCTGTCCCCGCATTACACAGGCACGTATCCCAGAACATTAGCCGTGCTCTCAACAACGCAGTTACAGGGAAGGTCCAACTAGCCACAGACACGCAGACAAGGGCTTTTGGGCAGGGACGGAACATCTCATTGACGTCACACTGGGTTAATATAGTGGAAGCCGGGACCCAGTCGGACCTTGAGACAGAACACGTCCTTCCAACGCTGAGGATTAAAGGCACTGGGTCAATCAGGGTTGACCCCACATTGTACAGCTCCTGCACCTCCTCCTCCTCTTCAGCATCCATCTCCGAAATGACCACATCAGTCAGAAACTGGAAACACTGCAGCACTGCCTCAGCCAAGAGACAAGGGGCTGTGCTGAAGCTAATATGCTTAGGTGACAAACCACACACCGCTAATTAGTTGTGGACAGCTCTGAAATAGCAGGCAAATCTGTGGCGGTTACTGCTGAACCTACAGCCAGGCATGGTCATGTGTGACAATGGCCAGAACCTGGTGGCGGCTCTGAAGCAAGGCGAGCTCACACACGTACCATGCCTAGCCCATGTGCTCAACCTCGTGGTTCAGTGGTCTCTTGAAACCTACTCAGATCTGCCACATCTGCTTTTCAAAGTATGCCTCATGTGTGCCCATTTTATAAAGTAAGCTACTGCTTGCTGTGCTTCAGCAGCATTTGCAGTTTCCAGCTCACTGACTGGTGTGCAATGTCCCCATGCATTGGAACTCAATGTTGCATATGTTGGGAAGGATTTGTGAGCAGCACAGGGTAGTTGTTGAGTAGCAGCTTCAAAGTGCCCATCGGTATTCAGGTCAACCTCTGCATATAAGAGCTCAGGAGTGAGCATGAATGTAAGACATCTGTGCCGTCCTCCAATACTTTGAAGCCTCCACCAAGATGGTTAGTGGCAATGATGCCATAATTAGAGTCACCATCCCGCTTCTCTGTCCTCTGAAATGATCGCTGCTCACAATTAAAGAAGAGGCATTGCAGGCAGAGCACGATGAGATGGAGCAAGGAACTATACAGGGTGATTCCACACAGCCCAGCCTCATCTCATCCCAACGTGGATTGGGTGACAATGACGAAGAGGAGGAGGAGGACCAGGAGCTAGTTTCTACCAACACAACTGTCATATCGTATGTTCAGCATGGATGGCCTGAGGAGAGAAAGGAGGAGGATGAGGTCTTGGTAAGGACATGGAAGTCTTGCCTGTTGGAAGTCCGGCACACATGGCTGAGTTTACATTACGCTGCCTTTCCCGTGACCCTCGCATTGTCCAAATTTTGGGTGACAGTCATTACTGGTTGGTGACACTTCTAGATCCAGGCTACAAGAGAACTTTCTATCTCTCATTCCCGTGGCGGACAGGTCTACTAAAATGTTGCAGTACCAGAAGGCCCTTGTTGCGAAATTATTAAAAAAATTCCTGTCTGAAAACGATGGATGCAGAGGTTCGTTGGACAACCAAGGACTACGAGTGAGAGAGATACAAATACGATCCAGCAGAGGCAGGGAAGGGAACACTGTTAAAGGTCTGGGAGAGTTTTCTCAGACCCTCCCACTACACAGGCCCTGATGTGCGGGATACTTTTACAAGGAGGGATAATTTTGTGAAAATGCTGAAGGAGTACGTTGCTGACCGTACCAACGTCCTCTGTGATTCCTCTGTGCCTTATAATTATTGGGTATCCAAGCTGGACACGTGGCATGAACTGGCTCTCTACACCTTGGAGGTCCTGGCCAGCGCTGCCGCTAACGTTTAATCAGAGCAGGGTTTTAGCGCCGCCGGGCGAATTATTACTAATAGGTGCATCCGCCTGTCAACTGAAAATGCTATCAGGTCTATACCAAGTTTAAGAACCTCTGTTCGAAACGCATCTGGTAAACTACTAAATTACCCCCTGTACCCACTCATTATGTAGTCTGCATTGTCGGAATGACTAATGTATGCACTGACATGACTTGGTTTTAACGTTTGGATACAATAAACCTTTGCATTTTACTTATCTCTCATGTCCGGTGAGCTGGATCAATTCCTGGTTCAACATTTTTACTGAGCACCAGCAGAGTGCTGATTACGAGCCCCTGGAGTCATCAGAAACTGTGGAGGGTGAGCTGTTTTTTTTCCTTTTGTCTCTACATCATACATCTCCCCGGAGATTCGTAAGAAAAAATGTGTTTCTTATTTTTGTGGAAAAAGGGGACACTTTGTTGGGAACTGTCCTTCAATTCCTAAACAAAAGGAGATTCGATTAACTGTCAGTAGTCTGGAGTTGGACAAACAAGGGGTGCATTTGTGGCCAAACTGCAGTTCCCGCTTTGTCCTGACAGCAGAGGTGGTGCTAGAGAGCAAAAGCGAAAAAAAAATTGTGTTTGTTGACAGTGGAGCTGGAGTGAGCATGGTTGATGCTGAGTTTGTGAAAACTCACGGTCTTGCTTGCTATGCTTTAGCTGAACCTATTCCCATCTTTGCCATTGACTAGGAGCCACTTGCACATACAGCATTTACTCAGATTGTATATAATGTAAAACTGAGGGTGGGGTCAGTTCATTGTGAAATCTTCCCTTGCTATGTTCTTGACAATCTTATTACTCCGATTGTCTTGGGTATACCTTGGCTTGTTAAACATAATCCGTTGGTGGATTGGCAAAACGGGGAGATTAATGAATGGGGAGAATACTGCCATGAAAACTGTCTAGATATTTCCATTGCTACTGTCTCTGAAATATTACCTGCTTTTCTGTCTGGATGTGAGGACGTTTTTTTCTGAAAAGGGGTGTCAGGATTTGCCTCCTCATCATGCTTATGAATGTCCTATTAACCTGACCCCCGTAGCTAAACTACCGAAGTCCAGACTGTCTGAACTTTCTGGCCCTGATAGACAAACCATGAAGGATTTCATTGCGGAAAGTCTGGAGAAGGGACATATCAGACCCTCATCTTCGCCCATGGCGACAGGGTTCTTTTTTGTGAAGAAAAAAGATGGTGGTCTACGTCCCTGTTTAGATTTCAGGGAATTAAATCAAATTACCATCTATGATCCATATCCTCTTCCTCTGATTACTGATTTGTTCAGCAAGGTTCTGGTAGCTAAGGTATTCTCAAAGTTGGATTTAAGGGGAGCCTACAATCTGGTTAGAATCAGAAAAGGGGACGAATGGAAGACAGCGTTCAATACCCCAGAAGGACATTTCAAGAGTCTGGTTATGCCTTTTGATTTGACCAATGCACCTACGGTATTCCAGCATTTCATAAATTATATTTTCCATCATTTGGTGCGGAGGCTTGTGGTGGTCTATCTGGATGATACTTTGGTTTATTCACCTGATTTTGAGACTCATCAGGGGCATGTTAAGCAGGTGCTCCAGATATTAAGGGATAACAAACTTTATGCCAAACTAGAAAATTTATTTTCGCTGTTCAGGAGGTACAGTTTTTGGGGTACTTGTTGTCATCTTCAGGTTGTCGGATCGATCTGGAGAAGATCCGTGCAGTCCTTGACTGGGAATGTCCCGAGAACCTAAAAGGCTCTACAACGTATTATAGGCTTTACTAATTTTTACAGGAAATTCATCAAAAATTACTCTGTTATAGTGAAACCCCTTACTGACATGACTAAGAAGGGGTTTCATTTTTCCAAATGGTCGGATGCTTCCCTCCAGGCTTTTTCTTCCTTAAAAAATCATTTTGCCACTGCACCTATACTCAGTCAACCTGATATTTCCAAACCCTTTATTGTGGAGGTCGATGCTTCGGATGTTGGGGTTGGGGCTGTGTTGTCTCACGGTTCGTCCCCTGGTAAATGGCGTACATGTGCCTTCTTTTCTAAAAAAATTGTCTTCGGCTGAGAGAAATTATGACGGAGGTAATAGGGAACTTTTGGCGATCAAATTGGTGTTCGAGGAATGGTGACATTGGTTGGAGGGGGCTGTCCATCCTATTACTGTTATTACTGACCATAAGAACTTGTCTTATCTCCAGTCAGCTAAACGTCTCAACCCTAGGCAAGCCAGATGGTCCCCATTTTTTACTAGGTTCAATTTTGTTGTCACTTTTCGTCCAGGGGTCAAAAATGTCAAGGCTGATGCTTTGTCTTGGAGCTTCCCTGGTGGTGTTGATAATGAGAACCCTTCCTCGATATTACAGAAAGGGGTAGTCATTTTGGCTCTTTATCCTGAACTGGAGGGTGAGGTGTTGGAGGCTCCAGGGGATGCCCCTGCCTCCTGCACTTCAGTAAAGTTATTTGTACCATCTAATCTGCGCTGCAAAGTAATCAAGGAACATCATAACTCTGTGCTTGCTGGGCATCCAGGTGGCCGGGGTTGCATCAGGATGTAATTGAACATGTAGCTGCTTGTAGTATTTGCGCGCATTCTAAGGTTTCGCATACCCATCCATCTGGTTCACTTCTTCCGCTGCCTATCCCTAGTAGGCCATGGACACACTTGTCCATGGAATTTAATACTGACCTACTGGTTTCTGCAGGCAAAACGGTGGTTTTGTGGTTGTAGATAGGTTCAGTAAAATGGTTAACTTCGCCGCATTACCTACACTTCCCAGTGCCAAATAACTTGCTCAGGTGTTCATAAATGAGATTGTGAAACTTCACGGGGTTCCCTCCGATGTGGTGTCTGATCGAGGGACCCAGTTTGTTTCCAAGTTCTGAAAGGCACTCTATTCTCTACTGGGGCTGCAGCTGTCCTTTTCCTCTGCCTTCCACCCTCAGTCGAATGGTCATACCGAGCCTGTCAATCAGAATTTGGAGACATACCTCCGGTGTTTCGTCTCCGAAAATCAGAAGGATTGGGCATCCTACTCACCGCTGGCAGAATTTGCCATCAATAATCATCGTCAGGAATACACTGGCAGGTCACCGTTCTTTGGTGCATACGGTTATCATCCACAGTTTGGTTCCTTTAGTGGGGGAGGAGCTTCAGGAGTTCCTGAGGAGGAACGATTTGCTTCTTCATGCTCCTCAGTATGGCAGGGTGTGCTGAGTAATTTTAAAATCATGGGAGACCGGTATAAACGTATGGCTGACAGAAAACGCTTGCCAGGTCAGGACCTGAATGTGAATGACTTTGTGTGGTTGTCTACCAGGAATATAAGATTGAAAGTTCCTTCTTGGAAGCTGGGACCTAGGTTTATTAGACCCTATAAAATAACGGCTGCCATTAACCCAGCAGCGTTTCGTCTTGAACTTCCTCAAGCCCATAAGGTCCACAATGTGTTCCCCAGGTCCTTACTCAAAAGGTATGTGGAACTTCTTGAGCCCTCACCTCTACCACCGCCCCCAGTAATGGTTGATGGTAACCTGGAGTTCCAGTTTTCAAGGATTGTAGATTCTCATCTCCAACATCATTCTCTACAATACTTGGTGCACTGGAAAGGCTATGGTCCAGAGGAGAGGACGTGGGTTTCAGAGTCAGAGGTGAACACTCCCAGATTGTTTCGCTCATTCCACACCTCTTTTCCTGAGAAACCAGGTCCTGAGTGTCCGGAGGCCACTCGTAGAGGGGGGGTACTGTCACGGGTGTGTCAGAGGTGACAGACAGTCACCCTGCAGTGGGTTGCAGGAGATCTGTACATTTGACATTGCAGACAGTTTCTTAGATAAGAGGCTGTCTTTAGGACCGAGCGGCTAATTAGCTAATTAGCTCTCTGGCCTGGGTGTATATATACCTGGTGTGTCTGAGAGGGAGTCGCCGGCTATATCCATTTCTACTTGTGAAGCTTAGCAGGAGCAGTACTTCGTCCTCTCTGGAGCTTGAGGCCGTGTGCTTATTTGGAGTTCATCTAAAGCTAAGCCATTTCCCCTGTTTTGTCCACTCTTGTTGTCCTTTGAGTTTAGTGCAGGTTGACTAGGGCTCATCTCATTCCATCCCTAGCCGTAGCCATACGCCAGGGAGAGTAGGGCAAGGTACGCGTGCGGCGATTGCTGAGGAGGTAATATAGGGACGAAAGTTGAGACAGGGTGACGCAAGACCAGACTAGGAGGTCTCCACTTCCCTCCTTTCCCTAGTGTTTGGGCTCCCTTTCCCTTTTCCCTCTATGTTGCACTAAGTCTTCCCCACACCTGTCATGACAACAGCTCCGGGGCCCGTTCGCTGTAGAGGCTCATTCTCCCTGGCTCCTTGGCATGATCAGTCGCATGGTTTACAGCAGGGACACTTAGGACAGGTGAGTATAAGGATTTTTTATTTTATTCTTATTTTTACAGGTGGAGCAGAAACTACTACCCTGATCATTGTCCCTGCTGGTGCTGATTGCAGTGCCAGCAGGGAACCATGATGAGGGCAGCATTCAGCAACCGGCGCTTCCCAGGCACCTGTATGGGTGCTCCTGATACAGCACACGGTTGCTACACACGGACACACAGAACACGGATATCTCTGGTGCCGGTTTTTCTGGTACCGGAAATATACAGACACGTGAAACCGGAAAATGAAAATTTTGGGGCTAAATCAACATTTTTGTGGAAAATGACTAATTTGTTTATTTTTTGTTTTCACTTTAATTTCTGTGAAGCACCTGAAGTGTTAACAAACTTCCTTAATGTGATTTTGAATACCTTGAAAGTTTCAGTTTTTTAAATGGGATCACGTTTAAGCTTATTTTGTCATATAGGAAAAATGAAAAATTGCTGCTAAACTTTTAACTCTTCTATATTTCAATATTACAAAAAAATATATATTTAAAAAATTATGCCAATGTAAAGTAGACGTGTGGCAAATATTAGTTATTAACCATTTTAGTTGTATGTGTTAGAACCCTCCTGTTAGTTTTTGCTATCTTGTGTTTTGCGGTCACGTGACCAGCTGCCTATATATTCCAGCTCCGCCCTTCTGGCTCTGCTGGACTTCAGTGTTTTTTGCCTGTCTCTCCAGCCAGGTGCTTCGGTGCCTATCTCTGTCTAGTTTGCTTGGTCCTCTGGGACCTCTAGTACTTTTTGTCAGTTTGTCTTTTTGCCCTGCAACAACTTCTGTTAGGAGGTGTCCAATTTTTGTCCCAGTCCTTAGTTCTTTTAGGGACCCCTCCCTTTATTCTATAGGTCTCCGTTCAGACTAGCCGAGGATGAAGGCGGGTCTGTTCACAAGGAACAGGCTGCCCGCTACATCGTAGGGATTCAGCTTAGTCTTACTGTAGGGACAGCTTTTCCCATTCTTTCCTTAGTTTATGTTGCAGATCATAACAGTAAGTCCAGCCCAAAAAAAACTAAAAGGAAAGAAATTTGGGAATCAATATGGTTTCCATCCAGGAGTTGGCTCAACGCCTGCAGGGATTGTCTCTGGAGGTGGCCGAGCTTCAGCAACACTTGAGTAGCTGTCCTGGAGCACATTTTGCGGAACCGAAGGTAGGACTGCCTGATATTTTTTATGGCAAACAGCAAGAATTTTTTCCTTTAAAAATGCTTGTTTGTTATATTTTCATTTGAGACCGAGGTCCTCTGGGAATGAATCACAGCGCATTGGTTTTATTATGTCACTTTTGCGCAAAGAACCACAGGGGTGGGCCTTTTCTCTCCAACCTAATGATCCGTGTTTAAGTTCTGTTGAGGAATTTTTTTCTGCTATGGGGCTATTATAGGATGATCCTGATCGAATCTCATCTGCTGAATCAGAACTTAGACGTTTGAATCAGGGGTCAGATGATGTTGAAATTTATTGCACACATTCAGGAGCTTCAGAAGTTAAGCGGAATGATTCGGCGCTGAAAAGTTTATTTCTTGCTGGTCTGAGTGAAAGGGTTAAGGATTTGCTAATTGCATTCCCTGCACCTGAGACTCTGCAGGAAGCTATGCAGTTAGCTTTTCATGTGGACAGGAGAATAAGGTCCAGGGTCAATCATGTAAAAACTCCTGTAACTTCAGGTCCTAGTTTCCAGAAAATCTGCTCTGACAGCGGAGAACCAATGGAGGTTGGGGCGATGTCACTCCGCTCTCAAGAAAGAGATTGGAGATTCGCTGAAGGTTTGTGTCTTTATTGTGGTAAAGATGATCATTTGATTAAGTATTGTGAGCGTCGTTTAAGTAAAGAAAAAAAAAAGATCAGTTACGCCCGTATAGCTTGTTTACGCTCTGCAGGAGTGTTCCTTTCTGGGTGTCCTACTCCGCAGGGAGATTTGATTGAATTTCAGGTATTTGTGAATTGTGGTTCAACACTTAATGTGATTGATAAAGGGTTTTTGGAAAAACTTAAATTGAAATCCAAATCTTTGTCATCTCCTATTTCTGTGGTTGCAATTGATAACACTCCTTTGAAATGTATTACTCACAAGACTGCTGCATTTCCTCTCACTATCAATGGTGTTCACCAAGAAATTTTGGACTTGGTTGTTTTGGATAATTTGCCCTCTCCAGTTGTTCTAGTATTGCCTTGGTTAAAACTGCACAATCCTTTGTTGGACTGGTCTACTAATGTGATTAAGTCTTGGAGTCCGAAGTGCTATGATAAATGTTGTAATGGTCGCATTGCGGCTGTGGAAAAAGGGGAATTACCAGTACCTATTCAAGATTTTTGGAGGGTGTTTTCGGAGGAGGAGTCGCAAGTTTTACCTCCTCATAGAGATTATGATTGCGCCATTGAGTTTGTTCCAGGTGCTACTCTTCCCAAAAGTTGCTTGTTTAATCTTACTATCCCCGAAAGAAAGGCCTTGGAGGAGTACATAGAGACTAGCCTGGCAGCTGGTCACATTAGACCTTCTAAGTCGCCTGTGGCAGTCGGATTCTTCTTTGTTAAAAAAAAGGACGACGGTTTACGTCCATGTCTGGATTTTCGTGAAATTAATAAGATTACCATACACAATTCCTACCCATTGCCGTTAATTCCTGACTTGTTTAACCAGTTAGTGGGAGCCAAGTGGTTCTCAAAAATTGATCTCCGAGGGGCATACAATTTGTTACGTGTGAAGGAGGGTGATGAATGGAAAACTGCTTTTAACACTCCGTTAGGTCATTTTGAGAATCTGGTGATGCCCTTCGGTCTTACCAATGCACCTGCATTTTTTCAGAACCTTATTAATGACATCCTGAGACCTTTGATTGGTAAGAATGTGGTTGTGTATTTGGATGGCATTTTGATTTATCCACCAGATTTAGAGTCCCATTGGCAGAGTATACGTGAAGTTTTGCAGTTATTGAGTGATAATTCACTCTTTGCTAAGCTGGAGAAATGTGAGTTTGCTGTGCATAAAATTAGTTTTTTGGGCTACATTGTCTCCAGCAAGGGCTTTGAGATGGACTCTGTGAAGGTTCAGGCTGTGCAGGAATGGCCTAGGCCTATTGGTTTGAAATCTATACAGAGGTTTTTGGGTTTTGCCAATTATTACAGGAAATTCATGAAGAATTTTTCTGTAATTGTTAAACCTCTAACCGATCTCACCAGGAAAGGTGCGAATACGACCCAGTGGACTACTGAAGCCATTGAAGCGTTTGAGTATCTCAAAGAGAGGTTCAGTTCTGCCCCTATCCTTATGCAGCCTGATGAGACCAAACCTTTTTTGGTCGAGGTTGATGCTTCATCGGTGGGGGTCGGAGCAGTTTTGTCTCAGGAGAACAAGGGTGGAGTACATCCTTGTGCCTTCTTTTCGAAAAAAATTTCGGAAACCGAACTGAATTATGATGTTGGAAATCAGGAGTTGCTGGCTATTAAACTTGCGTTTGAACATTGGCGTCATTTTTTGGAAGGCGCTAGATTTCCTATTCAGGTTTTCACAGATCATAAGAATTTGATCTATCTGGATGCTGCCAATCGCTTGAATGCCTGTCAAGCTAGGTGGGCACTTTTTTTCTCGGTTTCATTTTTCTGTTACCTATATCCCTGGTACTAAGAATGTTAAAGCCGATGCTTTATCTCGCAGCTTTTCTCCTACGGTCGGTGCCGAGGAGGAGGAGATCATTTTGCAGAGAGGAGTTGTGGTGGCGGCATTGGACTCCGATTTGGAGAATGGGATTCTGAATGCTCAAGATGATGCTCCATCTAACACTCCCCATGGGAGATTGTTCGTGCCTAGAGCCTTTAGGAGAGATTTTTTTGTGGAGTGTCATGAGTTTCGGTTGGCAGGTCATCCAGGAGTTTCGGAAACTAAGAGACTTATCAGTCACAGTATTTGGTGGCCTGGATGGCAGAAGGAAGTCATCAAGTGGGTGCGTCAGTGTACTGTGTGTGCTAGGTCAAAGGCTTCACATACTCCTGCTGCGGGGTTGCTTTGCCCTCTGGAGGTTCCTAATGTGCCTTGGACGCATCTCTTTTTGGATTTTATTACTGATCTTCCTGTGTCTGAGGGTTTTACTGTCATCTGGGTGGTCGTAGACCGTTTTAGTAAGATGTGTCATTTGGTTCCATTCATTAAGTTGCCCTGCGCCAAGACACTCGCTAAGTCATTTGTTAAGGAGATTGTCAAGCTCCATGGTGTTCCCACGGATATTGTTTCTGATAGAGGACCTCAGTTTGTGGCTCACTTTTGGCGTGCTTTTTGTGACAGGTAGGGAGTTCATTTGTCATTTTCGTCTGGTTATCATCCTGAGTCTAATGGACAAACTGAAAGAAAGAACCAGGATGTTGAACAGTTTTTGCGTTGTTTTGTGGCGGACAATCAAGAGGTGTGGTCTGAGTTTCTTCCTCTCGCAGAATTTGCTCTTAACAATCATACATCCTCCTCTGCTGGGTGTTCTCCTTTTTTTTGTTGCACTGGGAGACATCCGTCTTTTGGTTCGTTCTCCAAATTGGGGTCGGCGGTGCCGGAGCGGGAGAATTTTTCTGGTGATTTGGAGAGAGTTTGGACTAATGTACGTTGTAACCTGCAAGAGGCTAACAAGAAGTCCAAGAAGTATTTAGACAGGAAACGTAAAGAGGTTTTGTTTACTGTGGGTGACATGGTTTGGCTGTCCTCGAAGAACTTGCGGTTGAGGATTCCCTCTAAAAAACTGGGTCCTAAGTTTGTGGGTCCATTTAAAGTGCTTCAGGTTGTTAACCAGTCTGCTGTTAGGTTGGATGTCCCTACTTCCTGGAAGATTAATTCTGTGTTTCATGTTTCCTTGTTGAAAAAGGCTGACGTTTCTAATAGGGATGCTACGGTCACAGTTCCTCCTGTGGTGGAAGACGGTGAATATGAAATTTCTCGTATTTTGAATTCAAGATGGCATAGAGGGAGATTACAGTATCTTGTCTCCTGAAAGGGTTTCGGTCCCAAAGACAACTCCTGGGTAAGGACGGATGATGTCTCTGCTCCTAGGCTTGTTAAAGCTTTCCACAGGAGGTTTCCTGATAGGCCTGGGCCTGGAGGATACGGAGGATCCTCATAGAAGAGGGGGTACTGTTAGAACCCTCCTGTTAGTTTTTGCTATCTTGTGTTTTGCGGTCACGTGACCAGCTGCCTATATATTCCAGCTCCGCCCTTCTGGCTTTGCTGGACTTCAGTGTTTTTTGCCTGTCTCTCCAGCCAGGTGCTTCAGTGCCTATCTCTGTCTAGTTTGCTTGGTCCTCTGGGACCTCTAGTACTTTTTGTCAGTTTGTCTTTTTGCTCTGCAACAACTTCTGTTAGGAGGTGTCCAATTTTTGTCCCAGTCCTTAGTTCGTTTAGGGACCCCTCCCTTTATTCTATAGGTCTCCGTTCAGACTAGCCGAGGACAAAGGCAGGTCTGTTCACAAGGAACAGGCTGCCCGCTACATCGTAGGGATTCAGCTTAATCTTACTGTAGGGACAGCTTTTCCCATTCTTTCCTTAGTTTATGTTGCAGATCATAACAGTATGGCTATCTGTTGTAAGGGCATAAAAATTCAAAGTTCAAAAATAGTGAATTTTTCAAAATGTATAAAATTTCCAATTTTTTTTATAAATAAACGCAAATCATATCAACCTAGATTTACCACAAATATGAAGTACAATGTGTCACGAAAAAACAAACTCAATTACTGGGAAATGTTGAAGCATTCCTGAGTCACCAATTCATAAAGTGACACTGGTCAGAATTGAAAAATTTGGCCTGGTCTCGAAGGTGAAAACAGGTTTCGGCGGTAAGGGGTTAACAACTGTATGTTTCAAAACAATGAAATAATGACTTGGCTGAGCCCAGATCATGTATGTGATCTTGCTGAAAGGCATTATGGGGAAGCCTGCCTGACCATGCCCGATACTATTAGCCTACTCTCTGTGTCTTCAGAAAATTACTCTTTTTTTTGGCCAATCCATGAACAGTGGGGGAAATAAGTATTTGATCCCTTGCTGTTTTTGTAAGTTTGCAAACTGACAAAGACATGAACAGTCTAGTTAATTTTAACATTGAGAGATAGAATATCCCCCAAAAAAATCAAGAAAATCACATTGTATAAATTAGATAAATTGATTTGCATTTTGCAGTGAGAAATAAGTATTCGATCCTCTACAAACCATTATGAGTTCTGGCTCCTACAGACCAGTTAGACGCTCCTAATCAACTTGTTACCTGCATTGAACACAGCTGTTTTACATAGTCACCTGTATAAAAGACTCCTGACCACAGACTCAATTAATCAGTCAGACTCTAACCTCTACAACATGGGCAAGACCAAAGAGCTTTCTAAGGATGTCAGGGACAAGATCATAGACCTGCACAAAGCTGGAATGGGCTACAAAACCATAAGTAAGACGCTGAGTGAGAAGGAGACAACTGTTGGTGCAATAGTAAGAAAATGGAAGAAATACAAAATGACTTTCAATTGACATCGATCTGAGACACCATGCAAAATCTCACCTCGTGGGGTATCATTGATCATGAGGAAGGTGAGAGATCAGCCTAAAATTGCACGGGGGGAACTTGCTAATGATCTCAAGGCAGCTGGGACCACAGTCACCAAGAAAACCATTGGTAACACATTACACCTTAAAGGTTTAAAATCCTGCAGTGCCAATAAGGTCCCCCTGCTCAAGAAGGCATATGCAGGCCCATCTGAAATTATAGACTGTTCTTGTCTTTGTTAGTGGGCAAGCTTACAAAAACAGCAAGGGATCAAACACTTATTTCCCCCACTGTAAATAGAATCACAAACTGTCCGAATTTCTGGTGATAAGTGAATTTCCGGAAATTGATTCAATCGTCTCTGATTGTGAAACCTCCACAACTGGTAGCTACATTTATTTCCGCAGACGGGTGGTGGCAACTTTCTGTTTCCTGCTACAACTCCTCCACCTTTCCAATTGACATTATCACATCCCCAACGGCAACAGGGCACAGCATTGATTCCACACACTTATTCTTTTCATTCATGTAAGGTAAAGCATTACCAAGTGGTTAAACAGCTTGAAAGCATTAAGAACAAAAGACATACAGCGGACGAGTTGCTCCTGAGCATCACACAGCAAATCTCATTCAGGTAGGAATTGCAGTGAACAACAACACCCAGAACATTCTGTCTGCTTCACGTTTGGGCAAAGTACACTCTTGGCATGGCACATGTACTGATTTTAACTGTGAAACATTGCTTTAAGAAATATATCTGCTAGAGGAAGTTGGGGCAAATGCTAGGAAAGTGTCTGCTCATTTTATGCATTTTTATTTAGCACAGCACACTTTTCAGGCTTTGGAAAAACAAAATGGTTTACCAGTGTGCAGATTAAGGCTGTGTGCCCACGTAGCGTTTTTCAAGCGTTTTTGATGCGGAATTTCCGCAGCAGAAACGCTTGTAAAACGCTTGGTAACCCGCACCCCATGGTCCCCAATGGGATTCCGCAAGTTCTATGCACATGCTGCGGATTTTTCCGCAGCGTTTATGCTGCGTTCAAAAATCCGCAGCATGTCATTTAATTTTGCGTTTCCGCATGCAGAATTGCCTTTGTCCAATGCATAAAAAACGCAAGGCAATTCCGCATGTGGAAAACGCGTGATAAACGCACGAAAAATGCGCGATAAACGCGTGCGGAATTCCGCATGCGTTTTTCCGGGAGAGGACTTGCAGAAATGAAGCAGAAATTTTCTGCTTCATAAATGCAACGTGGGCACACAGCCTTACAATATTTCACCCCCCCTAGATTCTACGTTGCATATGCTGGAGCATCTGGACAAGCAGCCCAGTGAAGGACTTTATTATGCAACAGAGAAACAGGGGTGTGGGTTACACCTTAGTATATCAGGTTATCTTCCATAAGAGTTAAAAATCTTATATTTGTCAAAATGAATCAGGCATGGATTAGCGCTGACTTTCATTCACTTACATCTGAAGCTAATTACTAGATCAGCTGTAGCATCTGTTTGTCTGAATGCTGACTTTTACACAATTCTGCTGCCGCCAGTGCTGATGACGTATGCTCAGTTGGGCATCTACTCCTTGTCTACCATGTCTATACTGTACTGATGCTGCCATGGTTGCTATTACTAGACCTACCCTGGGGCGTCTGCGACTGCCTTTGCACAGCCACACATCTCCTAGCTGCCCAGCCACAAATCTCACCTGGTTGCACTGAGTGTATTCTATAGTGCTTTCTCCTGCTACCAAATCTGCCATTGCTGGTCCTAAACAGCCAGACATAACCTTGCCTGACCTATCAAATGCTATACTTTGCGGTTGCTGCTACTGCTACCTCCCAACCTACTGTCTCATTCCCTATCATTCTGTAGAATGTAAGCCCGCAAGGGCAGGGACCTCTTCCCTCTAGTCTATCATTGTTAGTTCATTTACTGTAAGTAATATCTATATTTGGTATGTAACCCCTTCTCATGTACAGCAACATGGAATCAATGGTGCTATATAAGTAAATAATATTAATAATAGATACCCACACACATCTCCTGCGCTTGTCCATCTATACTGTAGAGCTGCTTGGAAGCATACCCTCTTCGGGGTGCACAGCATGTTTTTTTCAAGACTTGTTGGTAAATTATTCCTTTTTCATTTTGTCAAACGAGAAGAAAGTTTTGGTACTTTGTTAGCCAAATGAAAAAAGATTACTCTCAGTAAAAGAAACAAAATAAAATATTCTAGATGAGGTACCTTTTAATATCTAACAAAAATAAAATAAATAATGTTACAAAGAAAGCGTTCCGATTACTTAGGTCTGTTCATCGTATAACAAAGTACGATATCTGATGAAATACATATAAATGCCTGTAAATTATTTTAGTCAAAGCTCATTCCGTTTTGTTTTGGTATTTTGTTTTATGTACATATATACATATATATATAGAAAAATATAAAGAGGCAGCACTCCAAGAAATTTTTGAAAAAAATGGACTTTAATGAGCCCAAAGGCGACGTTTCGGTTCACAGAACCTTTCTCAAGCAGAGTTCAAGTGCATATAGTGCAATATATATATGGTTGCAAACAGTGATGCCATAATTATAATCAATTCATACAAAAACATGATTATATAAAAAAGTGCAATAGTGCATATCTCAAAATATCATCCAGTTATATACATAGTGATAAAAAGTCTTTTACAAATATATTATTATCATCAATTACAGTATCCATGACTCTCATAAAGTGATAAGTGCTTTAATTGATATCTATCAGTGCCAGGTGTACATTATAAATCATAATATGTTTGAGGTAGCGACTCACCCTGCAGCAATCATGCATAACCACGTTTCCTATTTCCTCCACGCTGCCCTCAGCGTCTCAAAATCTCAACTGAGCATGTCTCCCAGGAAATCCCCATTATCTCATCACATGATCAGGACAAGCCTGGTCCGCCCACTTCATGACGCGTTCGGACATGCTCAGTGCATCTCTAATGTTACAATCGCCATCTTGTAAGTTGGCAAGCCCCATCAAACGTTTTTCCTCAAATTTGAACACCATATATGCTCTAATCACTATTATTATTCCCCATTTATAATAGAACACACAATTTCTCACTATCAGGGATAATATCTTGTTAACAATTTGTATTGCGATAACAAATATTCAATAGTAATTCCTGTGTCCATAAATGAACTGAGGGATAATATATTACATAACCCAAACACCCTTCCATGGAATTCCCTATTCCTAGGTTCATCCATGGAATGAGATTACTGGGTCAGAGAAACCTTCAACAGGTCCCCACCTCCTCCCCAATCTCAGGTGTTTAATTGGGAGTACATTACAATCCAATTCCCTCCACAAATAGGAATATTATTTTATAGTGTACAAATATATATATATTTTTTTATTATATAGCTTCATTAGATAGAGGCTTGAATACTCTCAATTCTTATATATATATAGAAAAGCGATTTTTTAAGAAAAAGTACATTTTCAGAGGAAGTCTCTCTCTCTTTATACGCATTTTGCTGCAGATCGAGTCGCCTCCACAAACCACCAATGTGAGAGTGATCAATCTGCAAGAAACCAAAAAAAATCCATATATAAATATATTAAAATACAATAGGTATACATAATACTCCAAATTTCATATACTGTCAAGTCTGAACATACTCCTCAGGTGATGCCTGCTATATAAAATTCAACATGCAATCCATTCAATATATATATATTTGTGTGTGTCTTTTTTGACTTAAGTAGCCTCAAAAGGTTGCTTTCAAACAACAATTATTTAACTTTTGTTATCCATAAAAAGGTATCATATCTGCAAGATTATTATTTTGTACTGATAGCAATCTATTTTTCTTAGCTTTGTACCACCTCTTGTGTAAAAGACACGGATTCTTCAATTTGCACCCCACCTGTGTATAAGCAACAGTAAGACAGGCATCTGCCTCCAAAAAGGGATAATTTTTGGTAAATTTTTACAATTTAAGAAGCCTAAAAAATCTGTCAGTGGAGTGTGATGTTAGTTACCACCAGTTACCATCCATTTACCTATAGCCAAATATGTTGAGGTCACCGTGACCATATGTTCAAGGCTGTGTCATTAACTCCTTGACACACATGGGCATATGTGTACGTCTGCGTTGGTGTGATCATATGTGGAAGGAGCACATGGACTGAGCTTCCTTTACATGCGGCTGATGACAGCTATACTAAATAACCGATAACCGGCATCAGTCTCTAACAGCCGCTGAATTCCGGCATAGGAGACTTCAGAGTGTTGCACAACGTGTCTTATTCAGACAACTAAAGGCTATGCAATATTGTAATTTGTGTGAATCGATTCACTGAAAATTATTTTTTTTCTATATAAAAAACTTTGTTAAACCTGATTAATTCAAATTTCGAAAGATTAAATCATCTCTTAAGGAGACCAAAGTCTTTAAACTCATACAGTACCTATCAGTAAAGGAAAATCATTGCATATTCCTTATAGAAGCAAATCACAGAGGTATTCTCTAATAGGGTTGAACATTTCTGAAACTGTAGTAATTATTAAAAGTGGCATTTTGATTTGAATTTGGAAAAAAAAAAAATCGGTCAATTAGCTATGTGGAGCTTTTTTAATTTGATTAGTTTGTTTGAAACTGTAGAAAGTTTGTAAATTCTGCTAATAAATGTAGTTTACAGTGTGGTTGAATAACTGATTGCAACTGTACATAAACAGATGAACAGGTAGATATGGGATATATAAATAGATAGTTAAGCAATCGATGAAAGATAGATTAAATATAGATAAAATAGATAGATACAGTGGGGAAAATAAGTATTTGATACACTGCCGATTTTGCAAGTTTTCCCACCTACAAAAAATGGAGGTCTGTATTTTTTATCATAGGTACACTTCAACTCTGAGAGACAGAATCTAAAAATAAAAAACAGAAAATCACATTGTATGATTTTTAAATAATTAAATAGCATTTTATTGCATGAAATAAGTATTTGATCCTCTACCAACCAGCAAGAATTCTGGCTCTCACAGACCTGTTAGTTTTTTTAAGAAGCCCTCCTACTCTGTACTCATTACCTATATTAATTGCACCTGTTTGAACTCATTAACTGTATAAAAGACACCTGTCCACATAGTCATTCACACTTCAACCTTTCCACCAGGACCAAAACCAAAGAGCTGTCTAAAGACAAAATTGTAGACCTGCACAAGGCTGTGACGGGCTACAGGAAAATAGGCAATGTAACCTAACAAGAACGGGAAGTTAGAGCCATATCAAATCAACAATTTTATACCTTTATTAGTACACAAAAATGACATCAACAAATTTTTAAAAAGAGAGGGAAAACATGCAGAGATAACTACACTCACTAGTAGTACTACAGACTATGACAAGGGGAGAATGGTTTAATATAACACTCCAAAATGATAATTATTAGTGTTGAGCAAGCAATAAAATGCTCGGGTGGTCGAAGCTCGAGCCGAGCTCGCCGTGATACTCGGGTGCTCGACCCGAGCAACAAGCCCAATGTTAGTCTATGGGAGACCCGAGCATTTTTGAGGTGGCACCCACGGCAGTCTTTTAAAAGCCTAACAAGTGCCCAAAACGATAGTGACAGTGCTCAAATGACATGGGGACAGCATGGGGATCGCCCCAGGAAGCATTTCTGACCCCCAGGTCACTGCTGTCAACAACGTGGTCAGAGGTATTAATCCACTTTTACGGGCTCACAATAAAACGTTCAAAAACAAAACTGAACCTGCTTTCCTGTGAAATATGTTAAGGAACTTCCTTTCCAGGGTAAAGACTTGTGTATAAGGTAAAATAAATAACCAAAAAAAAAAATACTCTTCCACACCTTGGGCTATGTTCACAAGTAGCATTTTTTATGCACTTTTGTATTGCTTTCAACCGTGACAAATGCATTCACCGGGAAATGTCATTTTAACATTTTACAACCTTATCTGGCCATGTGCTGTGTGACACAAGCATACAATGCTGAAAAGACATGGGAACAGCATGGGGAAGACCTCTGGAAGCATCTCTGACACCCAGGTCACTGCCTAAAAGTGTGCCCATCAGAAGTCATACTTGCCGCATCAGAAGATGCAGACTTGCAACTATCCCCATGCAAGTTCTTGTCCCAGGGCAGTGTTCAATTGTACCTCCCCCATTCCTTGCAATGCAAGCGCAAATATGCAGCCAACCACCCACCCACCCCCAGGCTGCAATACCATACTGCTTGCTTGCACTTGAAATTGGGCCTTTTAGGCATGTGGAGGCGGAATCTGGTCACCATGCCATGGCTTCGTTGGTGGCCTAGAATCCATATTAAGTCCCCAGTCGCCCGCGGCCGGGTGTCCACACACGGTCCCCAGCAGCCTGGGGGCAGCCGGGTGTCCATAAACAGTCCCCTGCCGCCCCTATTTCTCCTTGGAACATCCCCCTAAACACTTTTCTTAGCCCAGCCTGCTTTAGGGCAGCATTGGACGAGCCCACCAGAGAACCAGACTCCTCCAGTGGGCTCTGGCTTCTCCATCAGGGGAGTTGAGAGTGCTAAGGTGAGGAGCATGATGATGATGATAGAAGTTAGCATCTGCTTTGTTTTCTTGGAATGCAAGCGCATGTATGTAGTAGCGGCTAGGCCTGAGGTAGTCAGCGTTTTGGCGCATATCCTACCTCCTCCTAGGATTGCTGGATGTTTTCCTGCTACTATCCCAGTTCTATGACTCCCGTTAAAACAAAGCTTCAGGTGATAAATGATGGATGAGGTAGTGGCAAAGGAGAAAGAGCAGGAGGAACAGGGACCATTCACATCAATATCAGGCCATTAAACCACATATGTCTCGTAGGATATGTTTCTGTAACAAAATGAGCGGTTCGGCTACACAGTTATAGGGCATACAGTGAGTGCAATGCCTACCAAAAATTTTGAGGAACTGCAATGCCCCTTGAAACAAACGTGGATTACAGCGTACTAAAAACCTTCTACCCATTATTGGGGAGTGGGTCTCCCTTAGTTTTCGCCTTTTCATTGAAAAGCAAAAGCTGATTAAAATTAGGAGGAAATGCAATGCTCGTTGGAAGAGTCGTGGAGGTTAGAGATAATTAAAAACAACATTTCAATGCCCCTTAGAAGAGCTGTGGAGTTCAGAGTGGCTTAAGAAGACGCTTTTAATGCCCCTCAGAAGAGCCGTGGAGGTCCCAGTAGCTTAACAAGACGCTTTTAATGCCCCTCGGAAAAGTGGTGGAGGTCCCGGTAGCTTAACAAGACGCTTTTAATGCCCCTCAGAAGAGACGTGGAGGTCCCAGTAGCTTAACAAGATGCTTTTAATGCCCCTCGGAAAAGTGGTGGAGGTCACAGTAGCTTAACAAGACGCTTTTAATGCCCCTCAGAAAAGTAGTGGAGGTCGCAGTAACTTAACAAGACGCTTTTAATGCCCCTCAGAAGAGATGTGGAGGTCCCATTAGCTTAACAAGACGGTCTGAATGCCCCTTGGAAGAGACGTGGAGGTCCCAGTAGCTTAACAAGACGCTTTTAATGCCCCTTGGAAAAGTGGTGGAGGTCCCAGTAGCTTAACAAGATGCATTTAATGCCCCTCAGAAGAGACGTGGAGGTCCTAGTAGCTTAACAAGACACTTTTAATGCCCCTCGGAAAAGTGGTGGAGGTCCCAGTAGCTTAACAAGATGCTTTTAATGCCCCCCCGGAAAAGTGGTGGAGGTCCCAGTAGCTTAACAAGACGGTTTTAATGTCCCTCGAAAAAGTGGTGGAGGTCCCAGTAGCTTAACAAGATGCTTTTAATGCCCCTCAGAAGAGATGTGGAGGTCCCAGTAGCTTAACAAGATGCTTTTAATGCCCCTCGGAAAAGTGGTGGAGGTCACAGTAGCTTAACAAGACGCTTTTAATGCCCCTCAGAAGAGACGTGGAGGTCCCAGTAGCTTAACAAAATGCTTTTAATGCCCCTCAGAAGAGACGTGGAGGTCCCAGTAGCTTAACAAGACGGTTTTAATGCCCCTCGGAAAAGTGGTGGAGGTCCCAGTAGCTTAACAAGATGCTTTTAATGCCCCTAGGAAGAGACGTGGAGGTCCCAGTAGCTTAACAAGACAGCTTTTATGTCCCTCGGAAAAGTGATAGAGGTCCCAGTAGCTTAACAAGATGCTTTTAATGCCCCTCAGAAGAGACGTGGAGGTCCAAGTAGCTTAACAAGACGCTTTTAATGCCCCTCGGAAAAGTGGTGGAGGTCACAGTAGCTTAACAAGACGCTTTTAATGCCCCTCAGAAGAGACGTAGAGGTCCCAGTAGCTTAACAAGACACTTTTAATGCCCCTTACAAGAGCCATACAGTACAGCATCTTAAAAACATTATTCCCATTATTGGGGAGTGTGTCTCTCATAGTATTTGCTTATGCCTTCAAAGCAAAAGCTGCCAAAAATTAGGACGGAGGAACTTGCAATGCCCCTTACAAGAGCCATGCAGTACATCATGTTACAAACATTATTCCCATGATTGGGGAGTGGGTCTCCCATAGTCTTTGCTTATGCCTTCCAAGCAAAAGTTGACAAAAATAAGGACGGAGGAACTTTCAAAAATGGCAACACGGACCATGGTCACCCTGGTGGTATAGTGGTGGTGGAGGCTGAGGATAAGGAGAAGAACAAAAAACAGCCGAAATGAGGAAGCGTATACCCATGTGTGGGTGTGAAGCGGTGCATGTGAATACACCTCACGAAAAAACACAGTGCATTTGACTTTATGTTACTCTGCTGTCATTTGGTGGTGATGAGAAGTCTGGCCCAATCCAGCCCTTGTTCATTTTGATAAGGGTCAGCTTGTCAACATTGTCAGTTGACAGGAGAGTGCGCTTATCAGTTATAATTCCCCCAGCGGCACTAAAAACACGCTCCGATAACACGCTAGCAGCAGGGCAGGCCAGGACCTCCAAGGCGTACAGAGTAAGTTCATTCCAAGTGTCCAGCTCGGATACCCAATAATTAAAAGGCACAGAGGAATCACGGAGGATGCTGGTACGGTCGGCAAGGTACTCCCTCACCATCTTTTGAAACTTTCCACTCCTTGTGAGAGTACCCCGCGCCTCAGGGCCTGTAAGCTGGGCGGGTCTCAGAAAACTGTCCCAGAACGTTGACAGTGTTCCCCTGCCTCTGGTGGATTGGAGGTGCCTCTCTCTCACTTGTATGCCTTGGTTGGTCAACGAACTGTGACCTCTGCCACTAGAATGTTCAGATGGGAACTTTTTTAACAGTTCTGCAGCAAGGGCCTTCTGGTACTGCCCCATTTTTGTAGACCTATCCACCTCAGGAATAAGAGAGTGAAAGTTCTCCTTGTAGCGGGGGTCTAAAAGTGTCACCAACCAGTAATGACTGTCACCCAACATTTTGACAACGCGAGGGTCACGGTTAAGGCAGCGTAACATAAAGTCAGCCATGCGTGCCAGACTGGTAACGGGCAAGACTTCCGTGTCCTCACCAAGATGACAACTGACCATGCTCTCCTCCTCCTCCTCCTCCTACTCCTTCCCCCTGTCCTCTGGCCACCCACGCTGAACCGACGGTATGACAGTTGTACAGGTACTACCGTCTACAGCGCATGATACAAGCTCCTGTTCTTCCTCCTCCTCTCCCTCATTGTCCTCCAATGCACATTGGGATGAGATGAGGCTGGGCTGTGTGTAATCGACCGCTACGGCTTCTTGATCCATCTCATCATACTCTGCCTGCAATGCCTCCTCTTTAATTCTCTGCAGAGAGCGTTGCAAAATACAGACAAGTGGAATGCTAACTCTAATGATGGCGTCATCGCCACTCACCATCTGGGTGTACTCCTCAAAGTTTGTCAAGATGGTACAGATGTCAGACATCCAGGTCCACTCCTGAGGTCTTATGTGTGGAGTCTGAAATGAATATCAATAGCCTTGTTGCAGCTGGTACTCCACAACTGCTCTCTTCTGCTCACAAATCCTTTGCAAAATGTGGAGGGTAGAGTTGCATCATGTGGGGACATCACACAATAACTGGTGTGACGGAAGCTGCAAACGCTGCTGTAACACAGCAAGGGCGGCCGAAGCTGTAGCCGACTTGCGAAAATGAGCTGACAGGCGGCGTACTTTGACGAGCAGATCTGGCAACTCAGGGTACGATTTAAGAAACCGCTGAACCACGAGGTTAAGCACATGAGCCAGGCATTGTACGTGTGTGATCTCGCCTCGCCTCAGAGCCGCCACCAGGTTATGGCCACTGTCACACACGACCATGCCTGGATGTAGGTTCAGCGGTCTCAGCCACAGATCTGCCTGCTCTTTCACAGCTGTCCACAACTCACAAGCAGTGTGAGGTTTCTCATCTAAGCTTAGGAGTTTCAGCACAGCCTGTTGCCGCTTGGCAGAGGCAGTACTGCAGTGCTTCCTGCTTGTAACTGATGTGGTGATATCTGAGATGGAGGCTGAACATGAGGAGGAGGAGGAGGATGATGTGCAGGAGCTGTACACTGTGGGGGCAACTCTGACTGACATAGGGCCCGCAATCCTCGGTGTGGGGAGGATGTGTTCCGTCCCAAGGTCTGACTGGGTCCTGGCTTCCACTATGTTTACCCAGAGTGCCGTCAGGGAGATGTACCGTCCCTGGCCACAAGCACTTGTCCACTTGTCCGTTGTCAGGTGGACTCTCCCAGTAACTGCGTTGTTGAGGGCATGGCAGATGATTTGGGACACGTGCTTGTGTAGTGCGGGGATGGCACACCGGGCAAAATAGTGTCGGCTGGGGACTGAGTACCGAGGGACGGCCACCGGCATAAGGTTGTGGAAGGATTCCGTCTTCACCAGCCTAAAAGGCAGCATTTCCAACGCAAGCAGTCGTGAAATGTGCGAATTTAGGACTGTGGCCTGTGGGGCATTAGCTGCGAATTTCCGCTTTCGTTCAAAGGTCTGGGATATGGACAATTGAACGCTGCGGTGGGACGTGGACGTGGACGTTGATGCTGTTTCTTGAGAAACTGCCATAACAAGTGAAGACTGAGAGGAGGGGGCATCTTTGCATGCAGTATGGACAGGGGATTGCCTTGCACACACAACAGGGGGTTCTATTGCATGCACAACAGTGGAAGAAGCAGTGGTGACACCCGCTGACACTTATCGTGGATCCTGGGGTTCGCCCCACAAAGTCGGGTGCTTTGCTGCCATGTGCCTGATCATGCTGGTGGTGGTCAGGCTGGTAGTTTTGGCACACCTGCTGATGCTGGCATGGCAGGTGGTACAAATGGCCTTTTTGGGGTTATCAGCAGAGTCTTTAAAAAAATTCCAGACTCTGGAAGACCTACCGGTTGTACTGGCAACGTCCCTCGTGTTGGGGTTACAGGAAACGGTTGCCCGCCTTCTGTGTGCGGCCACCACACTTCTTCTTCCTGCCTGTTGGGATACTTTGCCTCCCTCCCCCTGTGTGCTGCTGGCCTCACTATGCATGTTCTCCTGCCACGTTGGGTCAGTTACTAGATCATCCACCACCTCCTCCTCTTCCACTTGCGCACCACGATCCTCCTCCTCACTTCCTGGCAATTGTGTCTCGTCATCGTCCACCTCTTGTGACAAATTGCCAGCGTCGACTTCCTGTGGCCGTGGCTGTTCAAATATTGGGGCATCGCTACATGTAATCTCCTCTTCCACCACTTCAAACGGAGCAGGCGAGGGGCACAAATCTCGAAATGGACCAGTGAACAGCTCTTCAGAGTGTCCAAGTGTGGGATCACTTGCTGTCTGACGACACTCGGCATGGTGGGAGGAAGGAGCATCAGGGTGAGGAGGAGTATGCGGTCGAGACTCACGGCTACTAAGAGTCGACCGTGTGGAAGACAGGCCGGAGGTGGTGGTGCCCAGGTAACTGGAAGTATTATCTGCTATCCAATTAATAACCTGTTCACACTGATCAGTTCGCAATACTGGTGTTGTTCTGTGCTTTCCTAGTAATTCGGTCAAGAAGTGGGAGCGAGAAGATGTGGCTGTTGGTTGTGGCACATTTTGACCTTGGCTACGGCCCCGTCCTCTGCACGCACCATCACCAGAACATCCACTTCCACGTCCCTTGCCACGCACCTTGCCCATTGTAAAGTAAGTAAAACAGCTTACACTCACACTATCAATGGAAAAAGGATAATAAAAAGTAGATTAGAACCGTGGAAGAGGAAAACCACAGTTCTATTTGTCTGGCCTACACCCGACTCTTTTAAATAATCTGAACAATCAGGGAGAAAATATTACTGTTTTTCTTTATGGAAAAAATAACAAAAGCTGAATAATAGAGATTTCTTACCGTGGAACAGCAAAACCACAGTTATAATTTACTGGTGTATGTATACCAGAATTTTTTAAATATATATATATTTGCGGCTGAACAGTTAGCGACACACTCAAACTGTTTTTTTTAGATACAAATGGCCCAAAAGTGGATAATACAGAGGTTTGAACTGTGGAACTGCAAAACCACACTTGTATCTCTTGGAACTACACCAGACTATTTTCAACAGATATATTTGTGTCTGAACAATCAGGAGACACTATTATTTATTTTTTATGGCCAAAAATTGCTTAAAGCAGGATAATACAGAGATTTGACCCGTGGAACTGCAAAACCACACTTGTATTTCTAGGGCCTACACCAGACTATTTTCAACAGATATATTTGTGTCTGAAAAATCAGGAGACACTATTTACTGTATTTTTTATGGCAAAAAATGCCAAAAGCAGGATAATAGAGATTTTTTACCGTGGAACAGCAAAACCACAGTTAAAATTTACTGGTGTATACCAGACTTTTTTAAATATATATATATTTGCGGCTGAACAGTGAGTGACACACAAACTGTTTTTTTTAAATACAAATGGCCCATGGAACTGTAAAACCACACTTCTATTTCTCTGGCCTACACCAGACTATTTTCAACAGATATATATGCGTCTCCTATACAGCCTGCCTGCCTGCCTGATATCTGGGATGGATATTAGTCCTGAGAAGGACTGTTTGTTTGATCTGGCAGCCTTTACAGACCCTACACTAACTATTTTGCAGGATATATCTCTCCCTAAATCAGCAGCGCTGTCCCTACACTGTCTAATCCGGAGTGACTGTGTCCAAGATGGCGGCGGCCGGTTTTAAATACTCGAGGTGACGCTGTGCGGCCAGCCAATCACTGTAATGCCCACAAACAACATGGCTGCGGCATTACAGTGACTGGCTGGCAATCCCTGCATGTTCATTGGCTCTGTAAAGAGCGCCAAACATGCAGGGCGGAGACCCGACCTCCCGCCCGAGTAACCCAGAAATGCTGGGTGCTCGCCAAACATCCGGTGTAGGGTGATGCTCGGGCGAGTACCGAGCAGTGTCGAGCATGCTCGCTCAACACTAATAATTATCTATTTACTTTTTTTATGAATTTATCATATTCAGAAAGGACAATCCTAAAAGTAGTAGCCAGTATCAAAATAGGTATCAAGTAATGAGAGACAGTTCTACAGCATAACCCAAAAATGATTACCAAAATGTCACATCAATAAAGTACAATAAAGGGGACAAGTGGTCATGCGAAATATCAAATTAAGAGTATAATTAAAGGGGTATTCCCATCTCCAAGATCCTATCCCAATATGTAGTAGGTGTAATAATAATAATATTAGCAAATACCTACAATTAGAAATGTAGTATAGTATTTTGATTTGTTATGTCTCTTTCCTCATGTGCAGGCATTGCAGGACCATGGTTACGTCCACTGACAAAGTGACAGTTAGCTAGCTGCTAGTGGTCGTAACCGTGGATACCTAAGGTCCTGTATTGCCTGCACATGAGGTAAGTGGCATAGCGAATCAAAAATACTATACTACATTTCTAATGGGAGGTATTTGCTAATATTATTATTATTACTACACCTACTAAATATTGGGATAGAATCTTGGAGATGGGAATACCCCTTTAAGTAATCAAAAAATAACCTATTCAACTACCACATAGTATACATATACACTCACAACTCTAGCTCAGGATACAGCTAGAGACAGTGAAGAGAACTATGCTTAATAAAACATCACATCTTTATTTAGAAAAAAAATGTTTTAAAAAAAATATCAGACAACCATAATATAGCAGGGAAGATGCCATCAAAAACACTCCACCAGCAGAATAGCTAAATCAGTTCAGATCTCGAAATAAGCTGAATCATATTTTTAGTTTCAGCATGATCATTGCCAAAATAAGGTAAATTATACCATCAAGATACAAAGTGCATAGTGCTAAAGTAAATTTACAGGGGTAAAGTAACACATATCCTCAAAGCATAAAGTGCATAGTGCTAATATGAATACACACAATCTGTTATAACTTTGATAGATGAGGTCCAGTTGTGTAAGCCTATCTATATTATTCAAGCACAAATAATACAACCTGAGGAAAACCTATTATAACATGCATAGTGCAAAGAGCAAAGGTATTAGTCTAGATAGTATTAGCTTAAAAGAGGTTACGATTAAAGGCTGATCTGCATGTGGAATGAAGACCCCAACGACGCCGTTTCGCAAGTGCTTTTTCCAAGGGTTCACATAGTATAGATGTACTGGCTGACTACCTAAATTCAAATCCAAAAACAAAAGTGCTTGTGCAGGAAAAAGTACTTATCATATTGCAATTCATGAATAGATAAAACATTGGTATCACAGAGTGGGAGGTAAACATGGGTTACATTGTATAGAGAATTAGGCAAGCAGCTTAGTGAGAAGGCAACAACTGTTGGCACAATTATTAGCAAATGGAAGAAACACAAGACGGTTGTCAGTCTTCCTCAGTCTGGGGTTGCATGCAAGATCTCCCTTTGTGGGGTAAGGATGATTCTTAGAAAGGTCAGGAATCAGCCCAGAACTACACGGGAGGACCTGATAAATGACCTGAAGAGAACTGAGACCACAATCTCAAACTTTACCATTAGGAACACATTACACCGTCATGGACTAAAATCCTGCAGGGCATGCAAGGTCCCCCAGCTCACGCCAGCACATGTCCAGGCCTGTTTGAAGTTTGCCAGTGACGATCTGGATGTTCCAGAGGAGGTATGGGAGAAGGTCATGTGGTCAGATGGGGCCAAAATATAACTTTTTGGTATGAACTCCATAGGGGTATTTGGAGGAAAAAGGATGAGTACAACCCTAAGAACTCCGTCCCAACCGTGAAGCATGGTGGGGGAAACATGCTATTTTCTGCAAAGGGAATAGGATGACTGCACCATATTGAAAGGAGGTTGGATGGGGTCATGTATTGCAAGATTTTGGCCAACAACCTCCTTCCCTTAGAAAAAGCATTGAAGATGGGTCGTGGCTGAGTCTTTCAGCATGACAATGACCCAAAACACACAGTCAGGGCAACAAAGGAGTGGCTCCATAAAAAGCATTTTAATGTTCTGGGGTGGCCCAGCCAGTCTCCAGACCTAAACCCAATAGAAAATCTTTGGAGAGGGCTGAAACTTAATAATGCCCAGCGACAGCCACGAAACCTGAAAGATCTGGAGAAGATCTATATGGAGGATAGAGCCAAAATCCCTGCTGCAGTGTATGCAAACTTGGTCAAAAACTACAGGAAAAGCCTGACCTCTGTAATTGCAAAAAAAACATGGTTTCTGTACCAAGCATTAAGTTCTGTTTTTCTATTGTATCAAATACGTATTTCACGCAATAAAATGCAAATTAATTATGTAGAAATCATACAAGGTGATTTTCTGGATTTTTTTTGAAGATTCTGTCTCTCACAGTTGAAGTGTAGCTATGCTAAAAATTACAGACCTCTACATTCTTTGTAGGTGGGAAAACTTGCAAAATCGGCAGTGTATCAAATACTGTTATGATCTGCTACAAGAACTAAGGAAAGATAGTAAATCTGTCCCTACAATAGGACTAAGCTGATTCCCTACGATGCAGTAGCAACCTGTTCCTTGTGAACAGACCCGCCTTCGTCCTCAGCTAGTCTGAACGCAGACCTATAGATACAAGGGAGGGGTCCCTAAAAGTACTAAGGACTGGGACAAAAATTGGACACCTCCTAGCAGAAGTTGTAGCGGAGCAAAAAGACAAACAGACAAAATTACTTAGAGGTCCAAGGACCAAGCAAACTATAGAGATAGGTACAAAGCACCTGGCTAGATTAAGAGTCAAAGTAACACTGAAGTCCAGCAAAGCCAGAAGGGCGGAGCTGGAATAAATAGGCAGCAGGTCACGTGACCACAAAATAGAACCCTCCTGTTAGTTTTTTTCTAACAGTACACCCTCTTCTATGAGGATCCTCCGGATCCTCCAGGCCCAGGCCTATCAGGAAACCTCCTGTGAAACGCTCTGATAAGTCTAGGAGCAGAGACATTATCTGCCCTTACCCAGGAGTTACCTTCAGGACCGAAACCTTTCCAAGCGACGAGATACTGCAATCTCCCTCTATGCCTTCTGAAATTCAGGATATGAGAAATTTCATATTGACCGTCTTCCACCACCGGAGGAACTGTGACAGTGGCATCACTATCCGATACATCAGCTTTTTTCAACAAGGAAACATGAAACACCGGATTAATCTTCCAGGAGGAGGGAACCTCCAACCTAACAGCAGACTGGTTAACCACCTGAAGCACCTTAAATGGTCCCACAAACTTCGGACCCAATTTCTTAGAAGGAATCCTCAACCGGAGATTCTTTGAGGACAACCAAACCATGTCACCAACCGTAAACAAAACCTCTTGACATTTCCTGTTAAAATACTTCTTAGACTTTTTGTTAGCCTCTTGCAGGTTACAACGTACATCCGTCCAAACTCTCTCCAAATCACCAGAAAAATTCTCCTCCTCCGGCACAGCCGACACCAATTTGGAGAGCGAACCAAACAATGGATGTCTCCCAGTACAACAAAAAAACGGAGAACATCCAGCAGAAGAGGATGTATGGTTGTTAAGAGCAAATTCAGCAAGTGGCAGAAACTCAGACCACCCCTCTTGATTGTCTGCCACAAAAAGCAAAAACTGCTCAACATCCTGGTTCTTTCTTTCTGTCTGTCCATTAGACTCAGGATGATACCCAGATGAAAATGACAAATGGACTCCCAACCTGTCACAAAAGGCACGCCAAAAACGAGCCACAAACTGAGGTCCCCTATCAGAAACAATGTCGGTAGGAACACCATGGAGTCTGACAATTTCCTTGACAAAAGCCTTAGCGAGTGTCTTAGCGCAGGGTAGTTTAATGAAAGGAACCAAGTGACACATCTTGCTAAAACGGTCCACGACCACCCAGATGACAGTGAAACCCTCGGACACAGGAAGGTCAGTAATAAAATCCATTGCAAGATGCGTCCAAGGTGCACTAGGAACCTCCAGAGGGCAAAGCAACCCCGCAGCAGGAGCATGTGAAGCCTTTGATATAGCACACACCGTACATTGACGCACCCATTTAATGATTTCCTTCTGCCACCCAGGTCACCAAAAACTGCGACCTATCAGTCTCTTAGTCTCAGAAATTCCTGGATGACCTGCCAACCGAGACTCATGATACTCCACAAACAACTCTCTCCTAAAGGTTCTAGGTACAAACAACCTCCAATGGGGAGTGTTAGATGGGGCATCCTCCAGGGCTTTCAGAATCCCATTTTCCAAAACGGAGTCCAATGCTGCTATCATAACTCCTTCCTGTAAAATGCTCTCCTCCTCCTCGATACCAACCATGGGAGAAAACCAGCAAGATAAAGCATCAGCTTTAACATTCTTAGTACCCGGGATGTAAGTAACAGAAAAATTAAACCGCGAAAAAAAAGTGCCCACCTAGCCTGACAGGCATTCAAGCGCTTGGCAGCATCAAGATAGATCAGATTCTTATGATCAGTGAAAACCTGAATGGGAAATTTAGCACCTTCCAAGAAATGACGCCAATGTTCAAATGCGAGTTTGATAGCCAGCAATTCCCGATTACCAACATCGTAATTAAGTTCGGTTTCAGAATTTTTTTTCGAAAAAAAAGCACAGGGATGAACCCCATCCTTGTTCTCCTGAGACAAAACCGCACCGACCCCCACCGAAGAAGCATCAACCTCGACCAAAAAAGGCTTGGTCTCATCAGGCTGCATAAGGATGGGGGCAGAACTGAACCTCTCCTTGAGATACACAAAAGCTTCAATGGCCTCAGTAGTCCACTGGACCGTATTCGCACCTTTCCTGGTGAGATCGGTCAGCGGCTTAACAATTATAGAAAAATTCTTAATGAATTATCTGTAATAATTGGCGAAACCCAAAAATCTCTGTATTGATTTTAAACCAATAGGCCTAGGCCATTCCTGCACAGCCTGAACCTTCACCGGGTCCATCTTAAAGCCCTCGCTGGAGATAATGTAGCCCAAAAAACTAATTCTCTGCACAGCGAACTCGCATTTCTCCAGCTTAGCAAAAAGTGAATTGTCACTTAATAACTGCAATACCTCACGTACGCTCTGCCAATGACACTCCAGATCTGGTGAATAAATCAAAATGTCATCCAAATACACCACCACATTCTTACCAATCAAAGGTCTCAGGATGTCATTAATAAGGTTCTGAAAAAACGCTGGTGCATTGGTAAGACCAAAAAGGCATAACCAGATTCTCAAAATGACCCACCGGAGTGTTAAAAGCAGTCTTCCATTCATCACCCTCCTTCATTCGCAACAAATTGTATGCCCCCTGGAGATCAATTTTAGAGAACCACTGGCCCCCACTAACTGGTTAAACAAGTCAGGAATTAACGGCAGTGGGTAGGAATTGCGTACGGTAATTTTATTAATTTCACGAAAGTCCAGACATGGACGTAAACCGCCGCCTTTTTTAAAAAAAAAAAAAAAATCCAACAGCCACAGGTGACTTAGAAGGTCTAATGTGACCAGCAGCCAAGCTCGTCTGTATGTATTCCTCCAAGGCTTTCCTTTCAGGGATAGTAAGATTAAATAAGCGACTCTTGGGAAGAGTAGCTCCAGGAACAAACTCAATGGTGCAATCATAGTCCCTATGAGGAGGTAGATTTTGCGACTCCTCCTCTGAAAAAAACTTCCAAAAATCCTGAATAGGTACAGGTAATTGCCCTCTTTCCACAGCAGCAATGCGACCGTTACAACATTTATCATAACACTTAGGAGTCCAAGATTTAATCTCATTAGTAGACCAGTCCAGTAAAGGATTGTGCAGTTTTAACCAAGGCAAACCTAACACTACTGGAGAAGGTAAATTATTTAATACCACTAAATCCAAATTCTCTTGGTGAATACCATTAATAGTGAGGGGAAATTCAAAAACCTTGTGAGTAACACATTTCAAAGGAGGGTTATCAACAGCAGCCACAGAAATAGGAGATGACAAAGGTTTAGGTTCCAATTTAAGTTTTTCCAAAAATACCTTATCAATCACATTCAGTGTAGAACCACAATCCACAAAAACCTGAAAATTCAACTCCTCCTGCAATGAGGTACTCCCTGAAAAGAAATACTCCCTTAGAGTTTAAACAAGCAATACGGGCGTAACTGACCTTTTTTTTTTCTCTTTGTTTAACAGAAGCTCACAGTTCTTAACAAAATGGTCAGATTTAACACAATAAAAACACAATCCCTTGGAAAACCTGCGGTCTTTTTACTGAGAGCGGAGTGACATCGCCCCAATCTCCATCGGTTCTCCATCGTCCGAGCAGACCCTCTGATGACTAGGAGCTGCCATAGCAGGAATTTTCTCCTCATTAACCGTGGCACGCAGTCTCCTGTCCACCCGTATAGCTAATTGCATGGCTTCTTGCAAGTTTCCAGGTGCAGAGAAAGCAATCAGCAGATCCTTAACCCTTTCACTTAGACCAGCAAGAAACAAACATTTTAACGCCAAATCATTCCATCTCACTTCAGAAGACCACCTTCTAAAGTGTGTACAATAATTTTCAACATCACCTGACCCCTGCTTTAAACGTCTCAGTTGTGTCTCAGCAGAAGAGACTCGATCAGGATTGTCATACAACAACCCCATAGCAGAAAAAAAATCTTCCACTGATCTAAAACACGGATCATTAGGTTGGAGAGAAAAGGCCCATCCCTGTGGTTCCTTGCGCAAAAGTGACATGATAAACCCAGTGCTCTGTGATTCATTCCCAGAGGACCTGGGTCTCAAACAAAAATATAATAAACAAGCATTTTTAAAGGAAAAAAAATCTTGTTGTTTACCATAAAAAAATCAGGCAGTCCTACCTTCGGTTCAACAAAATGCGCTCCAGGACAGCTACTCACGTGTTGCTGGAGCTCGGCCACCTCAAGAGACAATCCCTGTAGGCGTTGAGCCAATTCCTGAACAGACACCATGCTGATCTCCAGATTTTTTTTTTTGATTTTGGGCTGGACTTACTGTTATGATCTGCTACAAGAACTAAGGAAAGATAGGAAATCTGTCCCTACAATAGGACTAAGCTGATTCCCTACGATGCAGCGGGCAACCTGTTCCTTGTGAACAGACCCGCCTTCGTCCTCAGCTAGTCTGAACGCAGACCTATAGATATAAGGGAGAGGTCCCTAAAAGTACTAAGGACTGGGACAAAAATTGGACACCTCCTAGCAGAAGTTGTAGCGGAGCAAAAAGACAAAGACAAAATTACTTAGAGGTCCAAGGACCAAGCAAACTATAGAGATAGGTACAAAGCACCTGGCTAGATTAAGAGTCAAAGTAACACTGAAGTCCAGCAAAGCCTGAAGGGCGGAGCTGGAATAAATAGGCAGCAGGTCACGTGACCACAAAATAGAAAAAAACTAACAGGAGGGTTCTAACAAATACAAGTGCTTCTCACTAATTTAGAATATCATCAAAAAGTTCATTTATTTCAGTTCTTCAATACAAAAAGTGAAACTCATATTATATAGAGTCATTACAAACAGTGATCTATTTCAAGTGTTTATTTTTGTTAATGTTGATGATTATGGTTTACAGCCAATGAAAACATAAGTCATTATCTCAGTACATTACAATAATTAACAAAAAACACCTGCAAAGGCTTCCGATGCATTTAAAAAGGTCCCTTAATCTGTTTCAACAGGCTCCACAATCATGGGGGAAGACTGCTGACTTGACAGATGTCCAGAAGGCAGTCATTGACACACTCCACAAGCCACAAAAGGTCATTGCTAAAAAACCTGGCTGTTCACAGAGTGTGGTATCCAAGCATATTAATGGATAGTTGAGTGGAAGGAAAAAGTGTGGTAGAAAAAAATGCACAAGCAACCGGGATAACCGCAGCCTTGGAAGGATTGTTAAAAAAAGGCCATTCAAAAATTTGGGGGAGAATCACAAGGAGTGGACTGCTGCTGGAGTCATTGCTTCAAGAGCTACCACACACAGACGTATCCAGGACATGGGTTATAAGTGTCGCATTCCTTGTGTTAAGCCACTCATAACCAATGGACAATGCCAGAAGCGTCTTAACTGGGCCAAAGAGAAAAAGACCTGGACTGTTGCTTAGTGGTCCAAGGTGGTGTTTTCAGATGAAAGTAAATTTTGCATTTCATTTGGAAATCAAGGTCCCAGAGTCTGGAGGAAGAGTGGAGAGGCACAGAATCCAAGCTGCTTGAGGTCTAGTGTGAAGTTTCCACAATCAGTGATGGTTTCAGGAGTCATGTCATCTGCTGATATAGGTCCACTGAATTTTTTTCAAGACAAAAGTCAGCGCAGCCGTCTACCAGGAAATTTTAGAGCACTTCATGCTTCCCTCTGCCGACAAGCCTTTTGGAGATGGAAATTTCATTCTCCAGCAGGACTTGGCACATGTCCACACTGCCAAAAGTACCAATACCTGGTTGAAAACCAACAGTATTACTGAGCTTGATTGGCCAGCAAACTCGCCTGGCCTTAACCCCATAGAGATCTATGGGGTATTGTCAAGAGGAAGATGTGAGACACCAGACCCAACAATGCAGACGAGTTGAAGGCTGCTATCAAAGCAACCTGGGCTTCCATAACACCTAAGCAGTGCCACAGGCTTATCGCCTCCAAGCCACGCCGCATTGATGCAGTAATTGATGCAAAAGGTGCCCCGACCAAGTATTGAGTGCATTTACTGAACATACATTTCAGTAGGCCAACATTTCGGATTTTAAAAACATTTTTCAAGCTGTTGTTATAAAGTATTCTAATTTACTGAGATAATGGCTTTTGTGTTTTCATTGGCTGTAAGCCATAATCATCAACATTAACAGAAATAAAATACTTGAAATAGATCACTCTGTATGACTCCATATAATATACGAATTTCACTTTTTGTATTGAAGAACTAAAATAAATTAACTTTTTGATGATATTCTAATTTTATGAGAAGCACTTGTACTTATTTTCCCCGCTGTAGATACATAGATAGATAGATAGATCTTATAGAGAGATACTGTATTCTTTTGTTTGTGTATTATGTAGACATAGCAGCTTGCACCTGTTCACACTTGCTTTATTCTGTTCGGAGGTGCTTTTTGCAGTTTTTTTGCAGTATACTAATGGAGGTGGTGAATAGTGTTGAGCCACCCAAGTAGTGTTCGAGTTCGGTTCGGTTCGTCGAACACCCGTGTGTTCGCCGAACTGTTCGTCGAACTGTTCGTCGAACACCTTCGAACACCATTAAAACCAATGGCAGGCAAACAAAAACACATAGAAACACATAGAAAACACCTTCAAAGGTGTCCAAAAGCTGACAAACTGCTCAGAAGACATAACTAACACATGGAAAAGTGACAAGTACATATAGTCATGCGAAAATAAAAGAGGTGGAGGAGTAAAAGGAGGGGGAGACACAGATATAGGCATGTCATGCCCTTCTAAAATCCAAAAAGTGAGAAGCCGACACGGCCAGTCCGCTCCTGCCCGTGCCACCTCCGTGTCGCCGGGTTTGTGCCAGAGCCGCGGTGAACCCTGACGGCCAGCCCCCCTCTCCCAATACTGGTGCCTGTCCGCTGGTGGGTCGAGCGAGCCCCCCTGTGGTGGAGGCAGCTCTAAGCTTTTTAATTTAAATTGTCTCTCTAATTTGAATGAATACACTTTAAATCCATTTACAAGGATCTATTGGAGGGCAAGTCTCATGCCAGCAGCCGCGGTAATTCCAGCTCCAGTAGCATCCACTAAAGCTGCTGCAGTTAAAAAGCTTTTATAAGGATCGAGCTCGGCTGTCCACCGCAAGGCATCCTACTGCCAGTCCCAGCCCCTATGCCTTGGGGTGCCTCCTGATGCTCTTCACTAAGTATCCCATGGTCCCGAAGCATTTCCTTTGAAAAAATTAAGTGTCTAAACTACAGGTGGTGCAGCTTGCTTAACAGCCGGGATAATCCGCTTACTAGCAGACACTGCTACTAGGCACAAAGTATTTCCTGGGCTAGATGCAGTTAAAAATTTGTAATTAGATACTCTCGTTGGATGCTGAGAAAGCATTCCATAGAGTCTCCTGGCACGCCATATATGATTCTCTTAAAAAGCTTGGGGTAGGGGTCTAGGGGACCCTTTTATAGCCAAAATCACGGCCCTGTATCGCAATACGTCACCTAGGCTGAAGATAAATGGAACTGTAGCACCCTGAGGGCTCGGTTGCTAAAGACGTATTGCACCTCACCCAGAGGTGTGATATCTCACTCTCAGGTAAGGATGGAGTGTGGATCAGGACCCGACACCTGCATGCATTACACCACATTGCCGTGGGGCAGGGCGACCAATATGCCCCTGAGATGGGCACGACAGTCCCTGTCCCTGGCTGGAGTGGGGGGAGGGAACACTGAGGAAGGGGAACCCTGTAGTGCAGGAGCAGGGAGGAAGCAGTTCCTGGGTGCATTGAGAAGGGAGTATAAAAGGTGGGCACCATCTTAGTTCAGTGCAGAGAAGTCTGAGCAGAAGTGGCAGGGAGCAGGGGCTCTGCATGAGCTCTGCTCCGGAGGCGGGCCTAGTAACAGAGGCCCAGGCCTGGAAGAGGGAGAAGGAAGGAAGAGGAGCGGAGAAGGCTCCAGGAACGAGGAATGAAGGGATCCCAGGGGTGCGGACGGGCGAGTCGCCACGCACGCCCGAATCCACCTGCGTGGAGGGGTCAGGCCAAAGGGGGAGACCGGTCCCCGAACTAGTGGAGGCAGGAAACGACCCTCAGCTAGAAACCGGAGGCTCTGACATTTTATGTGGCGCAGCCCCTCGCTACACCCGCTAGGAAGGCACCACATAGGGTCAGGGAAACTGGCGCCAAGTTTACCAAGAGGAGGCCCGAGGCAGCCGGACAGAAGTGTTGGTAAGAAAGGCCAGACAAAGGACACACAAAGGGGGTCCTGTGAAGTGCTCCAAAGTTATCTGGGAGTTGTCTGAGCCCCTCACCTGGTGAGCACAGTACGACGTGGGCAGCCGTTACCTGCAGACGTGGTCTGGATAATAAGAACTGTGAGTAGAGGCCCTGAACTGCATCACTGACTCCGTGTCGTTACTGCTGCTGCCCTGCACCATCACCCCCATCCTCCGCATACACTGCCCTGAGGCTATACTCCTCCCGTGGGGAGTTATACTACGCTCTGCTGCACCCACAACACCAGCCTCAGTGGTCTGCCCTGTAGCGGCGGTTCACTCTGACCGCAATCCACGGGTGGCGTAGTCGGACATTTAAACATGAAAACCACATAAATAGTTCCGCCACTGGTTTGACCGCCCTGAGCCACGGAACTGGGTCGCCGCCACGAAGACTACAACCACCAGCATCCACCAAAAAGGGTCCGGCTCCGGGTGTCCCAAGGCCCAGGGGGTGCGTCAGAACATTTTCATCACCTTTCACAATCACCAATGGGACAAGGCAGTGATGTCCTCTGTCCCCTCTCTTATACATCCTAGTGACGGAGCACCTGCTCTCATCAATTCGCCATAACCCCAATATTAGGTGGATTGAGGTGGGAGGCACCGAGTACAAGTGCTCTCTATTTGCTGATGATGTCCTAGTATATATCACTCAATCACATATATCCATCCATGCTGTTATGGCTGAAATAGATCACTTTGTTACATGGTAAAATTTTAAAATCAATGCAGCGAAGTCTGAGGCCCTCGATGTCTCCCTCCCCAAATCCATATAGGATTCCATCCAGTCCAACTTTCCCTTTGCCTGGCCCTCACAGGGTATCAAATACTTAGGAATTCCTATTCATAGAGACCTCTCCCATCTATGTTATCTTAATTTTGGGCCCTTTATTGAACAACTCCATACAGACCACGGTTGGCAAGTTAGAACTGTAAGATTCACTACGTGAACCACTGGTGTTTTGTGGAAAAGCACATGTACACTGCGTTCCAAATTATTATACAAAAAGTGTTTAGGAGTGATAAGGGAAGAATTTGTTTGTTTGTCAGTTAAACTCATTGATGGTGATGTGTGTCAGGGCTCTTTATATCACTGTAAGCAATTGCAGACACCTGTGCTAATTAGTTTGGCAGGTGTGTCCAATGAAAGGCAAGACTACTTAAGAAGGCTCTCTCACATTATTAAGCAGCCTACATTTTCTGCCAAAATGGGAAAGAAAAAGGATGTGTCGGCTGCTGAGAAGCAACAAATTGTGGAGTGTTTAGGTCAAGGCATGACTACAATCAACATTGTGCGATGATCAGGATGAAGTGTCCTGGCAATCAAGAAGTATCTAGCTGATTCACAGTACACACGTGTGCGTGCTGATAAGGGCAAATTGAGGACTCTTTCCTACAGGCAATTACGTCAGGTTGAAAGAGCAGCGGCAAAAAAGCCTTGTCATAGCAGCAGACAAGTTTTTGAAGCTGCTTGTGCCTCCAACGTCCCCCGAACAACAAGATGCAGGGTCCTTCAGAGGTTTGCAGCTGTGCATGCGCCATCCTGTCGACCTCCTCTATCCACTTCACACAAGCAGAAACGGCTCCAGTGGGCCAAACATTACATGAAGACTGATTTCAAAACTGTTTTGTTCACGGATGAGTGCCGTGCAGCGCTCGATGGTCCAGATGGATGGAGTGGAGGATGGCTGGTTGATGGACACCCCACGCAAACACGGCTACAGCGCCAACAAGGAGGAGGTGGAGTAATGTTTTGGGCTGGAATCATGGGGAGAGAGATTGTCGGCCCCTTTAGGATCCCTGAAGGCGCTAAAGATGAACTCCATAATGTATGTGGATTTTCTCAAACAGCACTTCCTGCCATGGTTCAAGAAGAAAAACCGTGTATTTCACAGCAAGATCATTTTTCTGCATGATAATGCACCATCTCATGCTGCACATAAAACATCTGCATCTCTGGCTGATATGGGCATAAAAGGGGACAAACTTATGGTGTGACCCCCATGCTCCCCTGACCTCTACCCCATTCAGAACCTTTGGAGCATCATTAAAAGGAGTGTCTATGATGGCGGGAGGCAGTTCACATCTAAGCAACAGCTCTGGGAGGGTATTCTGTCCTCATGCAAAACAATTGAAGCAGAAACCATCCAAAACCTGACAAATTCAATGGACGAGAGAGTTCAGAAGCTCCTTTCGAACAAGGGGTCCTATGTGAAAATGTAACATCACCTAGAATAAAGTTTTGAGTTGAAAACTGTTTGATTTCAGTTTCTAACAACCTGCTAATGCTTATAATTTCAAAAATGACCATTTTTTTGGTCTTTATTAAAATGAAAAGGTTGATCGAAAAGTTTGGGGGATCTAAGAGTGTGGCAACCCAGTAGTCATGATTACTTCGAATTCTGACAATATGAGGGTCATGCTGCAGGTAGTGCAGCAAGAAGGCACTTATGTGCCTTGCGCATCTCGGAGCCCCAAAATTATTTTCCGGGCTAGATGCAGCTAAAAATTATTTTTAATTTTAAATCTGGTGAAGCTTTAGTATAGATGGCCTAATAGGATCAGTGCTGCACACTGCTACAAAGCCCAAATTATTTTCCAGTCAAGATACAGATAAACATGATTAGTAATTTGAAAGCTTAAAACGGTTGGTAGGGTGATTTTAACCAATCATCAAGCTTTTACTCTCCCCAGGATGACACAGGGGTAGAAAAGTCGTTTCGGATCCATGATTTGTTCATCTTTATGAACGTGAGTCTGTCTACATTATCAGTGGAGAGCCGCGTGCGCTTATCTGTCAGCACACCACCAGCAGCGCTGAACACACGTTCAGACAGAACGCTGGCTGCGGGGCATGACAAGATCTCCAAGGCGTAAGTGGCTAGCTCCGGCCATTTATCCAGATTGGAAGCCCAAAAAGAGCAAGGGTCCAGTGACACAGTCGTGGCTTCAATGTTTACTTGGAGATACTCCTGTACCATCGTCTCTAGGCGTTGACTATGCGTCAGACTTCTTGTCTCCTGTGGCCTTGCAAAGGATGGGCTAAAAAAGTGGTGAAATGATTCCGCAAAATTGATGTTACCAGCAGATACTGTGGTTCTGTTACGGTTTGAGTGCTGAACACTTGACGGTCCCACGGTTGGCAAGTTGGAACTGTGAGATTCACTACGTGCACCACTGGTATTTTGTGGAAAAGCACATGTAAGATTCTGCAACAGTCTCTGCTGATACTCCTGCATGCGTGCATCCCTTTCTATGGCAGGAATAATTTCTGCAAATTTACTTTTGTACCGGGGATCTAACAGTGTGGCAACCCAGTAGTCAGGATTATTTCTAATTCTCACAATTCGAGGGTCATGTTGCAGGTAGTGCAGCAAGAAGGCACTCATGTGTGTTGCGCATCCAGGAGCACCAAGTCCCTGTTGTGTTGGTGGCGAGGTAACAATCATGCTTCCTTCCTCTGTCCTCTCCCCCCAACCTCGCACAACAGAAATGTGATCAAGGTCTCCCTCATCTGATGAGTCTTCCATCAGTTCGTCCTCCACTTCTTCCTGGGCTCCTGCACCTTCCTCACTAGTTTGGCTGCTACCATGCGCCCTGGTAAAACCATCTCCCCCACCCTCACATGCCTGCCGCCTTGGTGCTGCCGACCGTCTGGACCTTGCAGATGTTAGCCCTTCCGCATACAACTCCTCCTCCTCTACTTCCTCCACCTCCTCTTGTGCCACCACCTGACTCCGAATTCTGTTTAACATGTGCTCCAGCATGTAAATCACCGGAATAGTCATGCTGATAATGGCATCGTCAGCACTAAACATCTTCGTCGCCATTTCAAAACTGTGCAGAAGGGTGCATAGGTCCCTGATCTGAGACCACTCCTCCAGCGTGATTTGCCCCACCTCTGAATCTCGTTGGCCCAGGCTATACGTCAGAACGTATTGCACCAGGGCTTGTCGGTGCTGCCACAGTCACTGCAACATGTGCAGAGTTGAATTCCACCGGGTAGGCACATCGCATTTTAGCCGGTGAAGTGGCAGGCCCAACGACTTCTGTAGAGATGTAAGTCGCTGAGCTGCGGGATGCGAACGGCGGAAGTGAGCACACAGCGACCGTGCCCTCTGCAGAAGGCCATCTAGTCTGGGATAGTGGGCTAAAAATTGCTGGACAACCAGGTTCAACACGTGAGCCATACAAGGCACGTGTGTGACATTGCCCCGGCGAAGGGCCGCACCCAGGTTTGCAGCATTGTCGCACACGGCCTTCCCTGGTTTCAGGTCCAGTGGAGACAACCATTCATGAAATTGGTTCTCCAGAGCTGACCACAACTCCTCAGCTGTGTGACTCACATTTCCCAGACATTTCAATGTAAAAACCGCCTGATGACGTTGAGCCCTACTGCCAGCATAGTAAGGAGGTGTGCAGGATCCCTTCTGCGCAGTTAGAAAGCTTGTGGCATGACCAGACAGGCTTTGGGTGCAGGTGGAAGACCGAGAGGAGGTTGAGGAGGCAGAAGCAGTGGAGGAACTTTGACATAAAGAGGATTGACGCACAACTCGTGGAGACGGCAAGACTTGGACAGCAGCCCCTTGTCCTGCTGTCACCATAGTTACCCAGTGCCCAGTCAGCTACATGTAACGCCCCTGTCCATGCCTACTCGTCCAAGTGTCTGTGGTGAAATGCACCCTGTCACACACAGAGTTTCTCAAAGAAGCGGTGATGTTGTGTGCGACATGCTGGTGGAGCGCAGGCACACCTTTCTTTGAGAAGTAGTGCCGACTGGGCATCTGGTACTGGGGCACTGCGACGGACATAAGGTCTCGAAAATCCTCTGTGTCCACCAGGCGGAAAGGCAGCATTTCTGTAGCCAAGAGCTTGCAGATGGTGAAATTCAACCTCTTAGCTTTCTCATGGCTAGGAGGAAATGGTCTTTTACTTGTCCACATCTGAGGGACCGAGGGCTGGCTATTGTGCTTAGACGGGGTTGATAAGGGTGTCCCCGGCAAACTGCCGGTCTGTGAGGAAGATGCAGGCGGACATGTTAGGTTGTCTTGATCCAAAGGTGGTGCTATCGATGTCGGACAGCGCTCAACACCAGCTGGTGTTACCACCTCCAAAGAAAATGATGACCTGCCAATCACGCTGGCTGTTGCGGGTAAAGAGGTGGCAGGTCTGCGCCCCAAAACAGGTGTGACTGCTGTCCCCCCAGTCACAGAGGATGAAGAGGCCGCGGATGCACAAGATATGGCAGACGGTGATTGGCCCGGCCGGCTAGGCCGCATTGTAGCACACTGAGCTTCCCACTGCAACTTATGCTTCATGTCCATGTGCCGGTTCATGCATGAAGTACTCAAACTATGTATTTTTTGGCCTCTACTTAGCTTTTGCTGACAAATGTTACAGATAACACGAGTTGGGTCATCTTTATCGATCTGAAAAAATGCCCAGGCTATGCAAGGCTTAGCACCCATGCGACCTGAAGAGCCACCACGACTTGTGGTGAGAGGCAGAGTTGTGTTTGAGGATGCAGTTGTTGACGTGCTTCCAGTACTACGTCTCTGTCCAGGAAGGCGCAACCTGACCTCGTCGTCACTAGCATCTTCCTCCACCTCCTCTGCTGACCTCATCTCTTGGCTGACTGTGGGTTGACAGTAAGTGGGATCTCCGACCTCATCATCATCACCCTGTGCGTTATCACACCCGTCGTCCTCAGAGCCAACCTGTTCCTGCCCTGACAAAAAACTAAAGTTGTCGCTCCAATCAGGTATTTGAGTCTTATCATCGTCTTCCTCATTGTCTCCACCAACAGGAGTTACAGTTTGGGAATGAGGGTCTACATTATGGTCAGAACCTTCTGCGTCTGGTCCTGGATCCGACTCATAAAGATTCTGGGCATCAGTGCAGATCATTTCCTCGTCTGGATTCACAGAAGCGCTGGAGTCGACCTCTGATTCCCAGGCTATAGTATGAGTAAACAGCTCTGCAGACTCAACCATCTGTTCTACCTCACACTCAGACGGGCAGCTGGAGATTTGGGAGCTGTGAGGAAGCAAGTGCGATTTGGGTGACACCTTTGAGGACTGGAGTATTTGTGATGTTGAAGTTGATGTGGAGGAGAGCCCACTTAAAGGAGCACTTGATATCCGTTGAAGCACCTGCTGTTTTTGTGCCTCATCTGGAATTTGTAGCGATTGGCGTGGCCGTAAGAAAGGGATCTTATCACATTGTCCGCTAAAAGAAGTAGACATTTTAGTTTGGCTGGAAGATGGTCTTTCTTCTGCACCTACCCCACGGACACAACCTTTTTTCCCCTTCCCAACACGCCTATTCCCCTTTCCACCAGCAGCAGGCCTTTTTCCACTCATTTTGGTGGTTAACTAATTCACAACTCTGGAGTTGTTTGCACAAAAAAACAATGGATGGTAACCGAGCAGAGCTGAGTGGCCAAACTGTGGTATTAGGCCAAAACTATTGGCTGGGTTAGATGCAGAAAAAAATTATTTTTAATTTGCAACCTGATGGAGGTCAGTATAGATGGACTAATAGACCAAGTCCCACTCACCGCTAGAAGCCCAAATATTTTTTCAGAGCTAGATGCAGAAAATTTTTTTATTCAATTTGCAACCTGATGGAGGTCAGTATAGATGGACTAATAGACCAAGTCCCACACACTGCTAGAAGCCCAAATATTTTTTCAGAGCTAGATGCAGAAAAAAATTATTTTTAATTTGCAACCTGATGGAGGTCAGTATAGATGGACTAATAGACCAAGTCCCACACACCGCTAGAAGCCCAAATATTTTTTCAGAGCTAGATGCAGAAAATTTTTTTATTCAATTTGCAACCTGATGGAGGTCAGTATAGATGGACTAATAGACCAAGTCCCACACACTGCTAGAAGCCCAAATATTTTTTCAGAGCTAGATGCAGAAAAAAATTATTTTTAATTTGCAACCTGATGGAGGTCAGTATAGATGGACTAATAGACCAAGTCCCACACACTGCTAGAAGCCCAAATATTTTTTCAGAGCTGGATGCAGAAAAAAATTATTTTTAATTTGCAACCTGATGTAGGTCAGTATAGATGGACTAATAGACCAAGTCCCACACACTGCTAGAAGCCCAAATATTTTTCAGAGCTAGATGCAGAAAAAAATTATTTTTAATTTGCAACCTGATGGAGGTCAGTATAGATGGACTAATAGACCAAGTCCCACACACCGCTAGAAGCCCAAATATTTTTTCAGAGCTAGATGCAGAAAAAAATTATTTTTAATTTGCAACCTGATGTAGGTCAGTATAGATGGACTAATAGACCAAGTCCCACACACTGCTAGAAGCCCAAATATTTTTTCAGAGCTAGATGCAGAAAAAAATTATTTTTAATTTGCAACCTGATGGAGGTCAGTATAGATGGACTAATAAACCAAGTCCCACACACCGCTAGAAGCCCAAATATTTTTTCAGAGCTAGATGCAGAAAAAAATTATTTTTAATTTGCAACCTGATGGAGGTCAGTATAGATGGACTAATAGACCAAGTCCCACACACTGCTAGAAGCCCAAATATTTTTTCAGAGCTAGATGCATAAAAAAATTATTTTTAATTTGCAACCTGATGGAGGTCAGTATAGATGGACTAATAGACCAAGTCCCACACACCGCTAGAAGCCCAAATATTTTTTCAGAGCTAGATGCAGAAAATTTTTTTATTCAATTTGCAACCTGATGGAGGTCAGTATAGATGGACTAATAGACCAAGTCCCACACACTGCTAGAAGCCCAAATATTTTTTCAGAGCTAGATGCAGAAAAAAAATATTTTTAATTTGCAACCTGATGGAGGTCAGTATAGATGGACTAATAGACCAAGTCCCACACACTGCTAGAAGTCCAAATATTTTTTCAGAGCTAGATGCAGAAAAAAAATATTTTTAATTTGCAACCTGATGGAGGTCAGTATAGATGGACTAATAGACCAAGTCCCACACACTGCTAGAAGCCCAAATATTTTTTCAGAGCTAGATGCAGAAAAAAATTATTTTTAATTTGCAACCTGATGTAGGTCAGTATAGATGGACTAATAGACCAAGTCCCACACACTGCTAGAAGCCCAAATATTTTTTCAGAGCTAGATGCAGAAAAAAATTATTTTTAATTTGCAACCTGATGGAGGTCAGTATAGATGGACTAATAGACCAAGTCCCACACACCGCTAGAAGCCCAAATATTTTTTCAGAGCTAGATGCAGAAAAAAATTATTTTTAATTTGCAACCTGATGTAGGTCAGTATAGATGGACTAATAGACCAAGTCCCACACACTGCTAGAAGCCCAAATATTTTTTCAGAGCTAGATGCAGAAAAAAATTATTTTTAATTTGCAACCTGATGGAGGTCAGTATAGATGGACTAATAGACCAAGTCCCGCACACCGCTAGAAGCCCAAATATTTTTTCAGAGCTAGATGCAGAAAAAAATTATTTTTAATTTGCAACCTGATGGAGGTCAGTATAGATGGACTAATAGACCAAGTCCCACACACTGCTAGAAGCCCAAATATTTTTTCAGAGCTAGATGCAGAAAAAAATTATTTTTAATTTGCAACCTGATGGAGGTCAGTATAGATGGACTAATAGACCAAGTCCCACACACCGCTAGAAGCCCAAATATTTTTTCAGAGCTAGATGCAGAAAATTTTTTTATTCAATTTGCAACCTGATGGAGGTCAGTATAGATGGACTAATAGACCAAGTCCCACACACTGCTAGAAGCCCAAATATTTTTTCAGAGCTAGATGCAGAAAAAAATTATTTTTAATTTGCAACCTGATGAAGGTCAGTATAGATGGACTAATAGACCAAGTCCCACACACTGCTACAAGCCCAAATATTTTTTCAGAGCTAGATGCAGAAAAAAATTATTTTTAATTTGCAACCTGATGTAGGTCAGTATAGATGGACTAATAGACCAAGTCCCACACACTGCTAGAAGCCCAAATATTTTTTCAGAGCTAGATGCAGAAAAAAATTTTTTTTAATTTGCAACCTGATGGAGGTCAGTATAGATGGACTAATAGACCAAGTCCCACACACCGCTAGAAGCCCAAATATTTTTTCAGAGCTAGATGCAGAAAAAAATTATTTTTAATTTGCAACCTGATGTAGGTCAGTATAGATGGACTAATAGACCAAGTCCCACACACTGCTAGAAGCCCAAATATTTTTTCAGAGCTAGATGCAGAAAAAAATTATTTTTAATTTGCAACCTGATGGAGGTCAGTATAGATGGACTAATAGACCAAGTCCCACACACCGCTAGAAGCCCAAATATTTTTTCAGAGCTAGATGCAGAAAAAAATTATTTTTGATTTGCAACCTGATGGAGGTCAGTATAGATGGACTAATAGACCAAGTCCCACACACTGCTAGAAGCCCAAATATTTTTTCAGAGCTAGATGCAGAAAAAAATTATTTTTAATTTGCAACCTGATGGAGGTCAGTATAGATGGACTAATAGACCAAGTCCCACACACCGCTAGAAGCCCAAATATTTTTTAGAGCTAGATGCAGAAAAAAATTATTTTTAATTTGCAACCTGATGTAGGTCAGTATAGATGGACTAATAGACCAAGTCCCACACACTGCTAGAAGCCCAAATATTTTTTCAGAGCTAGATTCAGAAAAAAATTATTTTTAATTTGCAACCTGATGGAGGTCAGTATAGATGGACTAATAGACCAAGTCCCACACACCGCTAGAAGCCCAAATATTTTTTCAGAGCTAGATGCAGAAAAAAATTATTTTTAATTTGCAACCTGATGGAGGTCAGTATAGATGGACTAATAGAATGATGCTATGCCCAAAAGATTTTACTTCACTAGGTGCAGTAAAAAAATTGGTATTCTATACACAGGTGTTATATCTTGCAACACAGATAGGCTACTCCACTGACTAACACACTCTGCAATAGGCCAAAAAGGATTAGCTTTGCTAGATTCAGCCAAATGCTGTGAAAAAAACTTGCACAGCACTGGCACAGACCTGCCTGGCAAAAACTGATAGGAACTCATGTAACCTAGTCCTGAAAAGGACTCCAATTACAATTAGTCTTTACTCCCACAACCTATCTATTTAAGAGCACAGACCTCCCTGATAAAAGTCGTAGGAAATGCTGTAACCTAGTCCTTAAAAGGACTGCAATCACAACTATTCCCTACTCCCAAGCTATCTGTATATTTGTGCGAAAATTGGCTTGAAATTAACAAGGTATAGCACACACAGCAACAGCGGTGCCGTCTAACACGCAGCTGCAGCAGTGAGAAAATGGTGGCGACGGGGAAAATGGCTTGGTCTTATAGGGCAAGGACATGTGACATACACTGCCAATCACACATGCCCTTGCTTGTGTGAAAAAAAGCACTTCGCTCCGTGTGTGCGCTGCTGATAGGCTGACAGATTGCACCTCCCCACTGCAAATGCGGGAAAGAGAAAAAAAAATGGAGATCTTCATTGTTCCTGCAGAGATCCATCCCCTGCCCCTCCCCCCGCCCCGCTGTACACTCAAACTGCGTATTAACATTAATTTTCATCATTACTGAGAAAAAATCCAGTTATGATTTTGGTGCACGAACAGTTATCGAACATAACCTCGAACAGCCGAATTTTTCTCAAATTGTTCGTGTTCGCCGACCGGCTCGAACACCGCCCAAAACAGCTCGAATTTGAGATTGGCGAACAGTTCGAGTAGAACAACGCTCATCTCTAGTGGTGAATGCCTCCATATTTGACCGAGTGCTCCTCCCATGAGTTTAGAGCTGTTTTAAAATAATGTTGGATCATACCTGCCCTTTAAATTTGTAGGCTGTTAGCCTAGGAGAGGTATGTTTGGCTCTAATGAATAGGCCAATTTGTATGCAATATACTTTCATTTTTTAAGTATATTCTATATAGCAGTAATGCAGTCCAAATTTCATATATTCAATGTTTGCTTACATTTTAATGCTTACAGATTGCTGCTGTATTCTCTTGTTTGTAGATAGACAGATAGATAGATAGATAGATAGATAGATAGATAGTATTTGAAACCATTTCCCTTAAACTGAATGTCGAAATTTGGGCCCATTCCTCCTGACGAAACTTCTATAAGTGATCCAGGTTTGTAGGTCTCTTTGCTCGGACCTGCCTTTTCAGCTTTGCCCATAAATTTTCAATAGGATTGAGATCAGGGCTTTGTGATGGCCACTCCAAAACATTGACTTTGTTATCCTTAAGCCACTTTGTTACCATTTTGGCAGTATGCTTCGGGGTCATTGTCCATTTGGAAGACCCATTTCCGCCCAAGCTTTAACTTCTTGGATGATGTCTTGAGATGTTGCTTCAGTATTGCCACATGATCTTCTTTTCTCATGCTACCATCTATTTTGTGAAGTGCACCAGTCCAACCTGCAGCAAAACAACCCTACAACATGATGCTGCGATCCCTGAGTTTCACAGTTGGGATAGTGTTTTTAGACTTCCAAGCTTCTCCCTTTTTCCTCCAAACGTAATGATAGTCATTATGTCCCAAAAGTTCAATTTTAGTTTCATGAGACCACAGGACATGTCTCCAAAAATTAAGGTCTTTGTTCCTGTGTGCATTTGCAAACATTAATCTTTTTTTTTATGTTTCTTTTGTAGTAATGGCTGCTTTCTGGCATTGTGGCCTTTCAGCCCATGTTGATACAGTACTTGTTTCACTGTGGATATTGACACAATCTTACCAGCTTCCACCATCATCTTCACAAGGACTTTTGCTTTTGTCCTTGGGTCGATATGCACATGTCGGAGCAAAGCACGTTCATCTCTAGGACACAGAACCCGTCTCCTTCCTGAGCGGTATGATGGCTGGAATTCCCATCTTATTTGTACTTGTGTATAATTGTTTGTACAGATGAACGAGGCACCTTCAGGTATCTTGAAATTGTACCAAAGGATGAGCCAGACTTGTGCAAGTAGACAATTTTCTTCCTGATATCTTGGCTTATTTCTTTAGACTTTTTCATGATGCTACACAAAGAAGCAGTGTGTTTCAGGTGTGCATTAAAATACATCCACAGGTGTGTCTCTAATTAACTGAGATGTTGGCAAAAGAACTATCAGAAGCTTCCAAACACATGACATCATCATATGGGCAGTCCAGAATTGTTTAAAGGCATAATAATCTTAGTGTATGTAAACTTTTGACTTTGCAGTAAGTAATAAAAATGCCTTAAAACATTCGCTCTCTCATTATTCTGGTATTTGGCAAATATTAAAAATTATGATAATCCTAATTGACCTAAAACGAGAAAGGTTTATTCTGATTTCATGTCAGATATTGAGAAAAATATGCATATGTGTCTTTTTATATAGTGTATGTAAACTTCTGGTTTCAACGATAAGATACTGTAGATAGATAAATGGAATTAACATGGTTAAATGATTGATTTAGGAGATGCTGGTCAGTTTTTTGCTTCTTTCTAGTATTCTGTTGGAGGTGGTAAATGCGTCTATATTTTGCTGAGCACTCCTCCCATCAATCCAAGGCTGTTTTTGAATAGCAGAAAGAGGCATATCTGATAGAAATGATTAGGGTCCCTCCAGAGAAGAGGCGTATCCAGGGGGGGCAGCCAAGGCATGTGCCCCGGGCACAGCCGGCAGGGGGGCACTGTCGGGCCGCCTAATTCGGCGTCCGAGGTGTCTCCCCGGGACGCTGCATTCTGCCGCCCCCGGACCGGGATTCGGCCGTTCTCTGAGCGAGTGTCAAGCTGACAGCCCGCTCAGAGAAGGTGCATCGTGCCGGCTCCCAGCGTTCAATTGAACTTGCGTCTTTCAGACGCAAGCATAATTGATGCTCTGACCGTCGGCTTAGAGCGACGTCAGCAGCATGATCAGGTCATGCGATCGCGCTGCTGACATCAGTCGCCGGCACCCCGAAGACAGAAGACCATCAGTGCTAAGTGCTCCTGTGGCTTTGGAGCTGAAAACACCGAAGATTTATTGCCTGGAGGGGGGGTTGTTGCTTAATTGGGGGGGTATTTCTTAATTGTGCAGGGGGGCTAGTAATTGTGCAGGGGGGCATATTTATTAATTGTGCAGGAGGGCATATTTATTCATTGTGTAGGGGGGCATATTTATTCATTGTGTAGGGGGGCATATTTATCAATTGTGCAGGGGGCATATTTATTCTTTGTGCAGGGGACTATTTATTCATTGTGCAGGGAGGGTATTTATTCAGTGTGGAGGGGGGATATTAATTCAGTGTGGAGGGGGGATATTAATTCAGTGTGGAGGGGGGGATATTAATTCAGGGTGGAGGGGGGGATTTATTCAAGCTGACAGCCCGCTCAGAGAAGGTGCAGTGTGCCGGCTCTCGGCGCTCAATGGAACTTGTGCCTTTCAGACGCAAGCAAAATTAAAGCTCTGACAGTCGGCTTAGAGCGACGTCAGCAACATGATCAGGTCATGTGATCGCGCTGCTGACACTCGCCGGCACCCAGAAAACAGAAGACCACCGGTGCTAAGTGCTCCTGTGGCTATGGAGCTGAAGACACGGAAGATTTAGCATGGGGGGGGATTATTTATTGCCTGGACGGGGGGTTGTTTATTAATTGGGGGTGAGGTTATTTATTAATTGTGCAGAGGGCTATTTATGAATTGTGCAGGGGGGCATATTTATTCATTGTGCAGGGGGGCATATTTATTCATTGTGCAGGAGGCATATTTATTCATTGTGCAGAGGGGCATATTTATTCATTGTGCAGAGGGGCATATTTATTCATCGTGCAGGGGGGTTAGTAATTGTGCAGGGGGCTAATAATTGTGCAGGGGGCTAATAATTGTGCAGGGGGGCTATTTATTCATTGTGGAGGGGGGATATTTATTCATTGTGGAGGGGGATATTTATTCAGTGTGGAAGGGGGATATTTATTCAGTGTGGAGTGGGGATATTTATTCTGTGTGGAGGGGGAGATTTATTCAGTGTGGAGGGGGGGATTTATTCAGTGTGGAGGAAGTGGGGGGGTGCGTACAGACACATTATTGGTAGCGAGGGGAAAACTGTGTGTGGACACAGTATGGGGAGTTGGGGGATGTGGGAGGAGGAAATATGAGGAGGTAGGGGGAAAAGCATAAGGAGACTATTGAGGGGAACAGTGTGAGGAGACAGTATGGGGGAAGAAAAGTGTGAGTGGGCACAGAATAGAGACTGAGTAGTGGGTGGGAAGTAGCATCTGGGGGACAGTGTAAGGTCACAGCCAGGAGAGAACAGTATGCTAAGGAAGGGGAGTGTGATGAGGGGGCACAGTACACAATGCCCTTGACACAGTGTGTGATCACAGTGTGAAGAGGGGGCCCAGTATGGAAAGGAGAGGGCAGTGTGGAGAGCATATGCCATAAGAGGGAGAGTGTGGGGGTCATATTTTATGTAGGGAATATAGTGAGGGGCAATTATATATTCAGGGGCTCAGCGTAGGGCAGATATTTTTATTCAGGAGCATTATAATGACACTGCTAGCTTTAAGGGCATCGTGTGGGGATGTGTTGCAGAAGACCTGAGAAGATGGAAGTCTGCAGAGACGGGCTGTGGATGAGAAAAGTCATCATTGAGTCTGGACAAGATGTAGAAGAAAAGAAAGAAGACTCCAGAGACAATGTCATCTATAAGGTACCTGGATGTAAATGTTTTTTATGATGCTGACATTTTTCTATTTTTATTTATGTTAGGAGCATTACAGATGTAGTCCACATTTATGATGATTCTGCAGTCATTCTATGTGACTGCAGACTTCTGAATTCTCACAGTGCACACTGCACACTGTCAGGATTCCCTGGTGCCAGTGATTTGTATACATGCAGTCACATGCCGACTAGACATGCGTGGCCTCACTCAATGAAAATGAATTAAGAGAGGCTGAACACGTCTAGTCAGAATGTGGCCAGAAGTATACAAATCGTATACTTGTGGTGACATGACCATCCACTCTTGCCACTGGCAAGGCAGAATCCTAAATTTGTGCAGTGCATGCGCTGTGAGAATTCAGATGCCTGCAGTTACATACAGTGAATGCAGACTTTCATCTCAAACCTGGACAAGCCCTTTAATTGTAAAATAAAGCCCTGTAGCCAGTCCTGGCAGCGTGTAATATCCTCACTCTCAGGATTCAGCTCTGCTTGCAGGTTCCATCAGTCATCACATGGCCACTTCACTCACATGCGATTTTCATACTTACGGTCACGTGACAACGAGCTTTTGTTTCTGCTTCTCTCAGAGAGAATTAGGCTGGGTGCCCACGTAGCGTTTTTCAAGCGTTTATGCTGCGAAATTTAGGCAGCGGAAACGCTTGTTAAACGCTAGGTAATCTGCACCCCATGGTCCCCAATGGGGATTCCGCATGTTCTATGCACATGCTGCGGATTTTTCCGCAGCGTTTATGCTGCGTACAAAAATCCGCAGCATGTCATTTAATTTTGCGGTATAGCAGCGGAACTCCCGCCATTGACTTGCATTGAAACGCATAGAAACCGCGACTGTACATTTCTACAAGCGGCTTCTATGCGTTTCTATGTGCGGATGGTACCCAGTTCTGGAGGAGAAAAGACTCTCATCCAGACCTAGGTACCATTGTACCTGTAAAAAAAGAATAAAATAACAAATAAAGTTATATTCACCTGTCCGGCGTCTTCTCTCTGAATGCCGGCATCGCTTGAGGACCTGCAGTGACGTCACAGTCATATGACCGCAGGCCCTTCACGGCTCTGTCTCGCGATATGCCGGCAGCCAGGAACCAGCCAGGAAGCAGCGCTGCAGCACATACCGGGGCCTCGGGGGTGAGTATAGCTTTATTTGTTTTCATTTTTACGGTTCACACTGTATAAATCCATGCTGTTTGCATGGATTTATACAGTGTGACCTAGTTGTCAAGCACTTTCCAAGTGATGCTATCGCCTGGAAAGCGCTTGTCAATCTGCATGCGGAAACGCATGTGAATCCGCATGTGGATCCGCATGTATTCTGCAGGAAAAACGCATGCACAATCTGCATGCGTTTTTTCTGCCAGGGAGATGCAGAAAATGCTGAAGAAATTTTCTGCTTCATTTCTGCATCGTGGGCACATAGCCTTAGGAACAGCAGCTCGTCGGCATGTGACTAAGGCCACGGCCCCACTATCAGTATTTGGTCAGTATTTTTTCTCAGGAGTGGGAGCCAAAACCAGGTGAGGAACAATCAGAGAAAAGATATCATAGACACAAGTCACCAATTCTGCATTTATCACCCACTCCTGGTTTTGGCTCCCACTCGTGAGAAAAATACGGACAGAATACTGACCAAATACTGATAGTGGGACCATGAACTTAGTGTGCAAATCGCATATCTGCTGTGAAGAAGGGGGGGGTGCCATACCGACTTCTTGCCCCGGGTGCTAGAAGACTTAGGTACACCTCTGCTCCAGAGAAATGTAAGCCTTGCCATTGCTGGTGAGCTCACACGAATTGGCCAATTTGTACGTTAAGTACCTTCATTTTATAGTATCTATAATATGACCAGGGATGTGTCCTTCTGTCCGAAGTTTCTATAGACTGCGCCTGCGCTGTGTGGCCCAAGTCAGAAAGACACATTCAACATTAATAGACCAGGATTGTGGTATGCATAGGCGCTGACCTCTGGCACCATGAGTATATACCCCGATCTCCGGCGAGGCTGTAGGTGAAGTGTGGCGCCGAAGTCAGCGGAGGCATAGCGCGATCTCCGGCGCCATTTTATTGAAGACAAATTTGCACACAGTGTCTTCAACAGAATGGCGCCAGATAGCGTGGTACGTGCACGCGCTGACTCCGGCACCATTTTATTTAAATATTTAACGCCGCTGCAGGGGAGCTGGTGGAAAGGTGAGTAGTGTTTTTTTTGTATGAATGAATGAATGGATGGATAGAACAACAGTAGCGCAAGCAGGATGAGGAAGCATATACCAGGATGGTGGACAAGGTTGGGGGGAGCATAAAGTAGGATGGGGAAGCATAAAATAAGATGGGGGAGCAGGATAGGGAGGATATACCAGGATGGGGGACCAGGATTGAGGAGCATATAACAGGATCGGGGACCAGGATTGGGGGGGCATACAGTTGTGCTCAAAAGTTTACATACCCCAGCAGAATTTTTGCTTTCTTGGCCTTGTTTCAGAGAATATGAATGATAACAAAAAAAAAAAATGCTCCACTTTCTACGGGAAAAGGTAGTTGAACTGTATAACACAGTAAAGTGATACAAAAAGATATCCAAGGAAATGATAATGCCAGTCAGCAGCATTCAAACTGTGATTAACAAATGGAAAATCAGGGGCTCTGTAAAAACCAAACCACGGTCAGGTAGACCAACAAAACTTTCAGCCACAACTGCCAGGAAAATTGTTCGGGATGCAAAGAAAAACCCACAAATAACATCAGCTCAAATTCAGGACTCTCTGAAAACTAGAGGTGTGGCTGTTTCATGATGCATAATAAGGAGGCACTTGAAGAAAAATGGGCTGCATGGTCGAGTCACCAGAAGAAATCCATTACTGCACAAATGCCACAAAGTATCTCACCTATAATATGCCAAACAGCACAGAGACAAGACTTGAAACTTCTGAAACAAAGTAATTTGAAGTGATGGAACCAAAATTGAACTTTTTGGCCGCAACCATAAACGTTACATTTGGAGAGAGGTTAACAAGGCCTATGATGAAAGGAACACCATTCCTACTGTAAAGCATGGAGGTAGATTGCTGATGTTTTGGGGATGTGTGAGCTACAAAGGCACAGAAAACTCGGTAAAAGTTGAAGGAAAGATGAATGCGCCTTTTGTTATCAGCAAAAACTGGAGGTAAATTTGCACTCATGAGCCGCACTTGGGACGTACTTGGACGTTCCAACATGACAACGATCCAAAACACAAGGCCAAGTCGACCTGGCTACAGCAGAACAAATTGAAGGTTCTGGAGTGGCCATCTCAGTCTCCTGACCTCAATATCATTGAGCCACTCTGGGGAGATCTCAAGCGCGCAGTTCATGCTAGACAGCCCAGGAATTTACAGGAACTAGAGTTTTTTTGCCAAGAAGCATGGGCAGTTTACTATCTGAGAAAATGAAGAACCTAACCCACAACTACCACAAAAGACTTCAAGCTGTCATTGATGTTAGAGGGGGCAAAACACTGTATTAAGAACTGGGGTATGTGAACTTTTGATCAGGTTCATTTGGATGTTTTTGGTAGTCATTATGATTTAAAAAAAGAAAACACAGTAGTTTGACAATAAATGGCTTCACCCAACCAATAACCATGAGTGGAGAAAAAGTTTTTTTGTTATCAGTCATGTTCTCTGAAACAAGGCCAAGAAAGCAAAAATTCTGCTGGGGTATGTAAACTTTTGAGCACAACTGTATACCAGGATGAGGGAGCATATACCAGGATGGGGGATCAGGATGAGGGAAGCATATACCAGGATGGGGGAGCAGGATTAAGGAGCATATACCAGTGTGGGTGACCAGGATGGGGGAGCATATACCAGGATGGGAGACCAGCAAGGGGGGAGCATATGCCAGGATGGGGAAGCAGGATTGGGGAGTATATACCAGGATGGGGACCAGGATGGGGGAGCATATACTAGGATGAGGGAGCATATACCAGGATGGGGGGGCATATACCAGGATTGGGGAGCAGGATTGAGGACAATATACCAGGATGGGGGAGCATATATCAGCATTGGAGAGAATATACCAGGAAGGGGAATCAGGATTAGGGAGAATATACCTGGATGGGGGATCAGGATTGGGAAGCATACACCATGTTGGAGGACCAGGATTGAGGAGCATATACCATGATGGGGAACCAGGATTGGGTAGCATATGCCAGGATGGGGGTCCAGGATTGGGGAGCATATACCATGCCGGGGAGCCAGGATTGGGTAGCATATGCCAGGATGGGGGACCAGGATTGGGGAGCATATACCATGATGGGGGTAAGCATATACCAGGATATGGGACCAGGATGGGGTGAGCATATACCAGGATGGGGGATCGGGATTGGGGAGAATATACCAGGATGGGGGACCAGGATTGGGGAGCATATACCTGGATGGGGGACCAGGATTGGAGAGCATATACCATGATGGGGGACCAGGATTAGGGAGCATATACTAGGATGGGGGCGGCATATACCAGGATGGGGGATCAGAATGGGGAGCATATACCAGGATGGGGTAGCAGGATGGGGGACCAGGATTTGGGAACATATACCAGGATGAGGGACCAGGATTGGGTAACATATACCAGGATGGGAGACCAGCAAGGGAGTAGCATATACAAGGAAGGGGGAGCAGGATTGGGGAGCATATTCCAGGATGGGGGACCAGGATGGGGGAGCAGGATTGGGGAGCATATTCCAGGATGGGAGAGCATATACCAGGATGGGGTATCAGGATGAGGGGGCATATACCAGGATGAGGGAGCATATACCAGGATGGGGGAGCAGGATTAAGGAGCATATACCAGGGTGGGTGACCAGGATGGGGGAGCATATACCAGGATGGGAGACCAGCAAGGGGGGAGCAAATGCCAGGATGGGGAAGCAGGATTGGGGAGTATATACCAGGATGGGGACCAGGATGGGGGAGCATATACTAGGATGAGGGAGCATATACCAGGATGGGGGGGCATATACCAGGATTGGGGAGCAGGATTGAGGACCATATACCAGGATGGGGGAGCATATATCAGCATTGGAGAGAATATACCAGGAAGGGGAACCAGGATTAGGGAGAATATACCTGGATGGGGGATCAGGATTGGGAAGCATACACCATGTTGGAGGACCAGGATTGAGGAGCATATACCATGATGGGGAACCAGGATTGGGTAGCATATGCCAGGATGGGGGACCAGGATTGGGGAGCATATACCATGCTGGGGAGCCAGGATTGGGTAGCATATGCCAGGATGGGGGACCAGGATTGGGGAGCATATACCATGATGGGGGTGAGCATATACCAGGATATGGGACCAGGATGGGGTGAGCATATACCAGGATGGGGGATCGGGATTGGGGAGAATATACCAGGATGGGGGACCAGGATTGGGGAGCATATACCTGGATGGGGGACCAGGATTGGAGAGCATATACCATGATGGGGGACCAGGATTAGGGAGCATATACCAGGATGGGGGCGGCATATACCAGGATGGGGGATCAGGATGGGGAGCATATACCAGGATGGGGTAGCAGGATGGGGGACCAGGATTTGGGAACATATACCAGGATGAGGGACCAGGATTGGGTAACATATACCAGGATGGGAGACCAGCAAGGGAGTAGCATATACAAGGAAGGGGGAGCAGGATTGGGGAGCATATTCCAGGATGGGGGACCAGGATGGGGGAGCAGGATTGGGGAGCATATTCCAGGATGGGAGAGCATATACCAGGATGGGGTATCAGGATGAGGGGGCATATACCAGGATGAGGAAGCAGATACCAGGATGAGGGAGCAGGATTGAGGACCATATACCAGGATGGGGGAGCATATATCAGGATTGGAGAGAATTTACCAAGAAGGGGAACCAGGATTAGGGAGAATATACCATGTTGAAGGAGAAGGATTGGGGAGCATATACCAGGATGGGGGTGGGCATATACGAGGATGGGGGACCAGGATTGGGGAGCATATACCAGGATGGGAGACCAGCAAGGGAGTAGCGTATACAAGGATGGGGTAGCAGGATTGGGGAGCATATACCAGGATGGGGGACCAGGATTGGGGAGTATATACCATGATGAGGGACGGGGATTGGGGAGCATATATCAGCATTGGGGTGGAATGTACCAGGATGGGGGATCAAGATGGGGAGCATATACCAGGATGGGGTACAAGGATGTGGGACCAGGATTGCGGAACATATACCAGGATGAGGGACCAGGATTGTGTAGCATATACCAGGATGGGAGACCAGCAAGGGGGGGAGCATATACCAAGATGGGGGAGCAGGATTGGGGAGCATATACCAGGATGGGGGAGCATATACCAGGATGGGGGACCAGGATGGGGGGGCATATACCAGGATGTGGGAGCAGGAGTGAGGACCATATACCAGGATGGGGGAGCATAAACCTGGATGGGGGACCAGAATGGAGGAGCAAGATTGGGGAGCATATAACGGAATGGGGGACCAGAATGGGGGGGAGCATACACCAGGATGAGGGATCATATACCAGGATGGGGGGAGCATATACAAGGATTGGGGGGAGCATATACAAGGATGGGCAGCATATACCAGGATGAGGGACTAGGATGGGGGAGTATATACCAGGATGAAGGCATATACCAGGATGGGGAGCATATAGCAGGTTAGGGGACCAGTATGGGGGAGCATATAATAGGATAGGGACCAGAATGGGGGAGCATATACCATGCTGTGGGAGCATATACTAAGTTGGGGACATAGACCAGAACTAGCTATAGAACCTATTCTACTCCCAGGGGAGAGCATTTTTATTGGTACATTTTTGTGCTATATTAAAGGGAATCTGTCACCCGAAATAACGCTATTAACCTGCAAATGGGGCTTTATCTGCAGGTTAACAGTAGAGATGAGCGTTGTTCTACTCGAACTGTTCGCCAATCTCAAATTCGAACTGTTTTGGGCGGTGTTCGAGCCGTTCGGCGAACACGAACAATTTGAGAAAAATTCGGCTGTTCGAGGTTATGTTCGATAACTGTTCGTGCACCAAAATCATAACTGGATTTTTTCTCAGTAATGATGAAAATTAATGTTAATACGCAGTTTGAGTGTACAGCGGGGTGGGGGGAGGGGCAGGGGATGGATCTCTGCAGGAACAATGAAGATCTCCATTTTTTTTTCTCTTTCCCGCATTTACAGTGGGGAGGTGCAATCTGTCAGCCTATCAGCAGCGCACACACGGAGCGAAGTGCTTTTTTTCACACAAGCAAGGGCATGTGTCATTGGCAGTGTATGTCACATGTCCTTGCCCTATAAGACCAAGCCATTTTCCCCGTCGCCACCATTTTCTCACTGCTGCAGCTGCGTGTTAGACGGCACCGCTGTTGCTGTCGCGCTATACCTTGTTAATTTCAAGCCAATTTTCGCACAAATCTACAGATAGCTTGGGAGTAGGGAATAGTTGTGATTGCAGTCCTTTTAAGGACTAGGTTACAGCATTTCCTACGACTTTTATCAGGCAGGTCTGTGCTCTTAAATAGATAGATTGTGGGAGTAAAGACTAATTGTAATTGGAGTCCTTTTCAGGACTAAGTTACATCAGTTCCTATCAGTTTTTGCCAGGCAGGTCTGTGCCAGTGCTGTGCAAGTTTTTTTCACAGCATTTGGCTGAATCTAGCAAAGCTAATCCTTTTTGGCCTATTGCAGAGTGTGTTAGTCAGTGGAGTAGCCTATCTGTGTTGCAAGATATACCACCTGTGTATAGAATACAATTTTTTTACTGCACCTAGTGAAGTAAAATCTTTTGGGCATAGCATCATTCTATTAGTCCATCTATACTGACCTCCATCAGGTTGCAAATTGAATATAATTTTTTTCTGCATCTAGCTCTGAAAAAATATTGGGCTTCTAGCTGTGTGTGGGACTTGTTGTATTAGTCCATCTATACTGACCTCCATCAGGTTGCAAACTGAATATATTTTTTTCTGCATCTACCTCTGAAAAAATATTGGGCTTCTAGCTGTGTGTGGGACTTGTTCTATTAATCCATCTATACAGACCTCCATCAGGTTGCAAACTGAATATATTTTTTTCTGCATCTACCTCTGAAAAAATATTGGGCTTCTAGCTGTGTGTGGGACTTGTTGTATTAGTCCATCTATACTGACCTCCATCAGGTTGCAAACTGAATATATTTTTTTCTGCATCTACCTCTAAAAAAATATTGGGCTTCTAGCTGTGTGTGGGACTTGTTCTATTAATCTATCTATACAGACCTCCATCAGGTTGCAAACTGAATATATTTTTTTCTGCATCTGCCTCTGAAAAAATATTGGGCTTCTAGCTGTGTGTGGGACTTGTTGAATTAGTCCATCTATACTGACCTCCATCAGGTTGCAAACTGAATATATTTTTTTCTGCATCTACCTCTGAAAAAATATTGGGCTTCTAGCTGTGTGTGGGACTTGTTCTATTAATCCATCTATACAGACCTCCATCAGGTTGCAAACTGAATATATTTTTTTCTGCATCTACCTCTGAAAAAATATGTGGCCTTCTAGCAGTGTGTGGGACTTTCTCTATTAGTCCATCTATACTGACCTCCATCAGGTTGCAAATTAAAAATAATTTTTATCTGCATCTACAGTACCTCTGAAAAAATATTTGGGCTTCTAGCTGTGTGTGGGACTTGTTATATTAGTCCATCTATACTGACCTCCATCAGGTTGCAAATTGAATATAATTTTTATCTGCATCTAGCTCTGAAAAAATATTTGGCCTTCTAGCAGTGTGTGGGACTTTCTCTATTAGTCCATCTATACTGACCTCCATCAGGTTGCAAATTGAATATAATTTTTATCTGCATCTAGCTCTGAAAAAATATTTGGCCTTCTAGCAGTGTGTGGGACTTTCTCTATTAGTCCATCTATACTGACCTCCATCAGGTTGCAAATTAAAAATAATTTTTATCTGCATCTACAGTACCTCTGAAAAAATATTTGGGCTTCTAGCTGTGTGTGGGACTTGTTCTATTAGTCCATCTATACTGACCTCCATCAGGTTGCAAATTAAAAATAATTTTTATCTGCATCTAGCTCTGAAAAAATATTTGGCCTTCTAGCAGTGTGTGGGACTTTCTCTATTAGTCCATCTATACTGACCTCCATCAGGTTGCAAATTAAAAATAATTTTTATCTGCATCTACCTCTGAAAAAATATTTGGGCTTCTACCTGTGTGTGGGACTTGTTCTATTAATCCATCTATACAGACCTCCATCAGGTTGCAAACTGAATATAATTTTTTTCTGCATCTAGCTCTGAAAAAATATTTGGCCTTCTAGCAGTGTGTGGGACTTGTTCTATTAGTCCACCTATACTGACCTCCATCAGGTTGCAAATTCAAAATAATTTTTTGTCTGCATCTAGCTCTGAAAAAATATTTGGCCTTCTAGCAGTGTGTGGGACTTTCTCTATTAGTCCATCTATACTGACCTCCATCAGGTTGCAAACTGAATATATATTTTTTCTGCATCTACCTCAGAAAAAATATTGGGCTTGTAGCTGTGTGTGGGACTTGTTCTATTAATCCATCTATACAGACCTCCATCAGGTTGCAAACTGAATAAAAAATGTTTCTGCATCTACCTCTGAAAAAATATTTGGGCTTCTAGCTGTGTGTGGGACTTGTTCTATTAGTCCATCTATACTGACCTCCATCAGGTTGCAAATTGAATATAATTTTTTTCTGCATCTAACCCAGCCAATAGTTTTGGCCTAATACCACACTTTGGCCACTCAGCTCTGCTCGGTTCCCATCCATTGTTTTTTTGTGCAAACAACTCCAGAGTTGTGAATTAGTTAACCACCAAAATGAGTGGAAAAAGGTCTGCTGCTGGTGGAAAGGGGAATAGGCGTGTTGGGAAGGGGAAAAAAGGTTGTGTCCATGGGGTAGGTGTTAAAGCAACAGTAACATCTGCAGAAGAAAGACCATCTTCCAGCCAAACTAAAATGTCTACTTCTTTTAGCGGACAATGTGATAAGATCCCTTTCTTACGGCCACGCCAATCGCTACAAATTCCAGATGAGGCACAAAAACAGCAGGTGCTTCAACGGATATCAAGTGCTCCTTTAAGTGGGCTCTCCTCCACATCAACTTCAACATCACAAATACTCCAGTCCTCAAAGGTGTCACCCCAATCGCACTTGCTTCCTCACAGCTCCCAAATCTCCAGCTGCCCGTCTGAGTATGAGGTAGAACAGATGGTTGAGTCTGCAGAGCTGTTTACTCATACTATAGCCTGGGAATCAGAGGTCGACTCCAGCGCTTCTGTGAATCCAGACGAGGAAATGATCTGCACTGATGCCCAGAATCTTTATGAGTCGGATCCAGGACCAGACGCAGAAGGTTCTGACCATAATGTAGACCCTCATTCCCAAACTGTAACTCCTGTTGGTGGAGACAATGAGGAAGACGATGATAAGACTCAAATACCTGATTGGAGCGACAACTTTAGTTTTTTGTCAGGGCAGGAACAGGTTGGCTCTGAGGACGACGGGTGTGATAACGCACAGGGTGATGATGATGAGGTTGGAGATCCCACTTACTGTCAACCCACAGTCAGCCAAGAGAGGAGGTCAGCAGAGGAGGTGGAGGAAGATGCTAGTGACGACGAGGTCAGGTTGCGCCTTCCTGGACAGAGACGTAGTACTGGAAGCACGTCAACAACTGCATCCTCAAACACAACTCTGCCTCTCACCACAAGTCGTGGTGGCTCTTCAGGTCGCATGGGTGCTAAGCCTTGCATAGCCTGGGCATTTTTTCAGATCGATAAAGATGACCCAACTCGTGTTATCTGTAACATTTGTCAGCAAAAGCTAAGTAGAGGCCAAAAAATACATAGTTTGAGTACTTCATGCATGAAGCGGCACATGGACATGAAGCATAAGTTGCAGTGGGAAGCTCAGTGTGCTACAATGTGGCCTAGCCGGCTGGGCCAACCGCCATCTGCCATATCTTGTGCATCCGCGGCCTCTTCATCCTCTGTGACTGGGGGGACAGCATTCACACCTGTTTTGGGGCGCAGACCTGCCACCTCTTTACCCGCAACAGCCAGCGTGATTGGCAGGTCAACATTTTCTTTGGAGGTGGTAACACCACCTGGTGTTGAGCGCTGTCCGACATCGATAGCACCACCTTTGGATCAAGGCAACCTAACATGTCCGCCTGCATCTTCCTCACAGACCGGCAGTTTGCCGGGGACACCCTTATCAACCCCGTCTAAGCACAATAGCCAGCCCTCGGTCCCTCAGATGTGGACAAGTAAAAGACCATTTCCTCCTAGCCATGAGAAAGCTAAGAGGTTGAATTTCACCATCTGCAAGCTCTTGGCTGCAGAAATGTTGCCTTTCCGCCTGGTGGACACAGAGGATTTTCGAGACCTTATGTCCGTCGCAGTGCCCCAGTACCAGATGCCCAGTCGGCACTACTTCTCAAAGAAAGGTGTGCCTGCGCTCCACCAGCATGTCGCACACAACATCACCGCTTCTTTGAGAAACTCTGTGTGTGACAGGGTGCATTTCACCACAGACACTTGGACGAGTAGGCATGGACAGGGGCGTTATATGTCGCTGACTGGGCACTGGGTAACTATGGTGACAGCAGGACAAGGGGCTGCTGTCCAAGTCTTGCCGTCCCCACGAGTTGTGCGTCAATCCTCTTTATGTCAAAGTTCCTCCACTGCTTCTGCCTCCTCAACCTCCTCTCGGTCTTCCACCTGCACTCAAAGCCTGTCTGGTCATGCCACAAGCTTTCTAACTGCGCAGAAGGGATCCTGCACACCTCCTCATTATGCTGGCTGTAGGGCTCAACGTCATCAGGCGGTTTTTACATTGAAATGTCTGGGAAATGTGAGTCACACAGCTGAGGAGTTGTGGTCAGCTCTGGAGAACCAATTTCATGAATGGTTGTCTCCACTGGACCTGAAACCAGGGAAGGCCGTGTGCGACAATGCTGCAAACCTGGGTGCGGCCCTTCGCCGGGGCAATGTCACACACGTGCCTTGTATGGCTCACGTGTTGAACCTGGTTGTCCAGCAATTTTTAGCCCACTATCCCAGACTAGATGGCCTTCTGCAGAGGGCACGGTCGCTGTGTGCTCACTTTCGCCGTTCGCATCCCGCAGCTCAGCGACTTACATCTCTACAGAAGTCGTTGGGCCTGCCACTTCACCGGCTAAAATGCGATGTGCCTACCCGGTGGAATTCAACTCTGCACATGTTGCAGCGACTGTGGCAGCACCGAAAAGCCCTGGTGCAATACGTTCTGACGTATAGCCTGGGCCAACGAGATCCAGAGGTGGGGCAAATCACGCTGGAGGAGTGGTCTCAGATCAGGGACCTATGCACCCTTCTGCACAGTTTTGAAATGGCGACGAAGATGTTTAGTGCTGACGATGCCATTATCAGCATGACTATTCCGGTGATTTACATGCTGGAGCACATGTTAAACAGAATTCGGAGTCAGGTGGTGGCACAAGAGGAGGTGGAGGAAGTAGAGGAGGAGGAGTTGTATGCGGAAGGGCTAACATCTGCAAGGTCCAGACGGTCGGCAGCACCAAGGCGGCAGGCATGTGAGGGTGGGGGAGATGGTTTTACCAGGGCGCATGGTAGCAGCCAAACTAGTGAGGAAGGTGCAGGAGCCCAGGAAGAAGTGGAGGACGAACTGATGGAAGACTCATCAGATGAGGGAGACCTTGATCACATTTCTGTTGTGCGAGGTTGGGGGGAGAAGACAGAGGAAGGAAGCATGATTGTTACCTCGCCACCAACACAACAGGGACTTGGTGCTCCTGGATGCGCAACACACATGAGTGCCTTCTTGCTGCACTACCTGCAACATGACCCTCGAATTGTGAGAATTAGAAATAATCCTGACTACTGGGTTGCCACACTGTTAGATCCCCGGTACAAAAGTAAATTTGCAGAAATTATTCCTGCCATAGAAAGGGATGCACGCATGCAGGAGTATCAGCAGAGACTGTTGCAGAATCTTACATGTGCTTTTCCACAAAATACCAGTGGTGCACGTAGTGAATCTCACAGTTCCAACTTGCCAACCGTGGGACCGTCAAGTGTTCAGCACTCAAACCGTAACAGAACCACAGTATCTGCTGGTAACATCAATTTTGCGGAATCATTTCACCACTTTTTTAGCCCATCCTTTGCAAGGCCACAGGAGACAAGAAGTCTGACACATAGTCAACGCCTAGAGACGATGGTACAGGAGTATCTCCAAGTAAACATTGAAGCCATGACTGTGTCACTGGACCCTTGCTCTTTTTGGGCTTCCAATCTGGATAAATGGCCGGAGCTAGCCACTTACACCTTGGAGATCTTGTCATGCCCCGCAGCCAGCGTTCTGTCTGAACGTGTGTTCAGTGCTGCTGGTGGTGTGCTGACAGATAAGCGCACGCGGCTCTCCACTGATAATGTAGACAGACTCACGTTCATAAAGATGAACAAATCATGGATCCGAAACGACTTTTCTACCCCTGTGTCATCCTGGGGAGAGTAAAAGCTTGATGATTGGTTAAAATCACCCTACCAACCATTTTAAGCTTTCAAATTACTAATCATGTTTATCTGTATCTTGGCTGGAAAATAATTTGGGCTTTGTAGCAGTGTGCAGCACTGATTCTATTAGGCCATCTATAATAAGCTCCACCAGATTTAAAATTACTAATCATGTTTATCTGTATCTTGACTGGAAAATAATTTGGGCTTTGTAGCAGTGTGCAGCACTGATTCTATTAGGCCATCTATAATAAGCTCCACCAGATTTAAAATTACTAATCATGTTTATCTGTATCTTGACTGGAAAATAATTTGGGCTTTGTAGCAGTGTGCAGCACTGATCCTATTAGGCCATCTATACTAAAGCTTCACCAGATTTAAAATTAATAATAATTTTTAGCTGCATCTAGCCCGGAAAATAATTTTGGGGCTCCGAGATGCGCAAGACACATAAGTGCCTTCTTGCTGCACTACCTGCAGCATGACCCTCATATTGTCAGAATTCGAAGTAATCATGACTACTGGGTTGCCACACTCTTGGATCCCCCAAACTTTTCGATCAACCTTTTCATTTTAATAAAGACCAAAAAAATGGTCATTTTTGAAATTATAAGCATTAGCAGGTTGTTAGAAACTGAAATCAAACAGTTTTCAACTCAAAACTTTATTCTAGGTGATGTTACATTTTCACATAGGACCCCTTGTTCGAAAGGAGCTTCTGAACTCTCTCGTCCATTGAATTTGTCAGGTTTTGGATGGTTTCTGCTTCAATTGTTTTGCATGAGGACAGAATACCCTCCCAGAGCTGTTGCTTAGATGTGAACTGCCTCCCGCCATCATAGACACTACTTTTAATGATGCTCCAAAGGTTCTGAATGGGGTAGAGGTCAGGGGAGCATGGGGGTCACACCATAAGTTTGTCCCCTTTTATGCCCATATCAGTCAGAGATGCAGATGTTTTATGTGCAGCATGAGATGGTGCATTATCATGCAAAAAAATGATCTTGCTGTGAAATACACGGTTCTTCTTCTTGAACCATGGCAGGAAGTGCTGTTTGAGAAAATCCACATACATTATGGAGTTCATCTTTAGCGCCTTCAGGGATCCTAAAGGGGCCGACAATCTCTCTCCCCATGATTCCAGCCCAAAACATTACTCCACCTCCTCCTTGTTGGTGCTGTAGCCGTGTTTGCGTGGGGTGTCCATCAACCAGCCATCCTCCACTCCATCCATCTGGACCATCGAGCGCTGCATGGCACTCATCCGTGAACAAAACAGTTTTGAAATCAGTCTTCATGTAATGTTTGGCCCACTGGAGCCGTTTCTGCTTGTGTGAAGTGGATAGAGGAGGTCGACAGGATGGCGTATGCATAGCTGCAAACCTCTGAAGGACCCTGCATCTTGTTGTTCGGGGGACGTTGGAGGCACCAGCAGCTTCAAAAACTTGTCTGCTGCTATGACAAGGCTTTTTGCCGCTGCTCTTTCAACCTGACGTAATTGCCTGTAGGAAAGAGTCCTCAATTTGCCCTTATCAGCACGCACACGTGTGTACTGTGAATCAGTTACATACTTCTTGATTGCCAAGACACTTCATCCTGATCATCGCACAATGTTGATTGTAGTCATGCCTTGACCTAAACACTCCACAATTTGTTGCTTCTCAGCAGCCGACACATCCTTTTTCTTTCCCATTTTGGCAGAAAATGTAGGCTGCTTAATAATGTGAGACAGCCTTCTTAAGTAGTCTTGCCTTTCATTGGACACACCTGCCAAACTAATTAGCACAGGTGTCTGCAATTGCTTACAGTGATATAAAGAGCCCTGACACACATCACCATCAATGAGTTTAACTGACAAACAAATTCTTCCCTCATCACTCCTAAACACTTTTTGCATAATAATTTGGAACACAGTGTATATGTGCTTTTCCACAAAAGACCAGTGGTTCACGTAGTGAATCTTAAAGTTCTAACTTGCCAACCGTGGTCTGTATGGAGTTGTTCAATAAAGGGCCCAAAATTAAGATAACATAGATGGGAGAGGTCTCTATGAATAGGAATTCCTAAGTATTTGATACCCTGTGAGGGCCAGGCAAAGGGAAAGTTGGACTGGATGGAATCCTATATGGATTTGGGGAGGGAGACATCGAGGGCCTCAGACTTCGCTGCATTGATTTTAAAATTTGACCATGTAACAAAGTGATCTATTTCAGCCATAACAGCATGGATGGATATATGTGATTGAGTGATATATACTAGGACATCATCAGCAAATAGAGTGCACTTGTACTCGGTGCCTCCCACCTCAATCCACCTAATATTGGGGTTATGGCGAATTGATGAGAGCAGGTGCTCCGTCACTAGGATGTATAAGAGAGGGGACAAAGAACATCCCTGCCTTGTCCCATTGGTGATTGTGAAAGGTGATGAAAATGTTCTGACGCGCCCCCTGGGCCTTGGGACACCCGGAGCCGGACTCTTTTTGGTGGATGCTGGTGGCTGTAGTCTCCGTGGCGGCGACCCGGTTCCGTGGCTCAGGGCGGTCAAACCAGTGGCGGAACTATTTATGTGGTTTTGATGTTTAAATGTCCGACTACGCCACCCGTGGATTGCGGTCAGAGTGAACCGCCGCTCCAGGGCAGACCGCTGAGGCTGGTGTGGGTGCAGCAGAGCGTAGCATAACTCCCCACGGGAGGAGTATAGCCTCAGGGCAGTGTATGCGGAGGATGGGGGTGATGGTGCAGGGCAGCAGCAGTAACGACACGGAGTCAGTGATGCAGTCCAGGGCCTTTACTCACAGTTCTTATTATCCAGACCACGTCTACAGGTAACGGCTGCCCACGTCGTACTGTGCTCACCAGGTGAGGGGCTCAGACAACTCCCAGATAACTTTGGATCGCTTCACAGGACCCCCTTTGTGTGTCCTTTGTCTGGCCTTTCTTACCAACCCTTCTGTCCGGCTGCCTCGGGCCTCCTCTTGGTAAACTTGGCGCCAGTTTCCCTGACCCTATGTGGTGCCTTCCTAGCGGGTGTAGCGAGGGGCTGCGCCACATAAAATGTCACAGCCTCCTGTTTCTAGCTGAGGGTCGTTTCCTGCCTCCACTAGTTTCGGGGACCGGTCTCCCCCTTTGGCCTGACCCCTCCACGCAGGTGGATTCGGGCGTGCGGTGGCGACTCGCCCGTCCGCACCCCTGGGATCCCTTCGTTCCTCGTTCCTGGAGCCTTCTCCGCTCCTCTTCCTTCCTTCTCCCTCTTCCAGGCCTGGGCCTCTGTTACTAGGCCCGCCTCCGGAGCAGAGTTCATGCGGAGCCCCTGCTCCCTGCCACTTCTGCTCAGACTTCTCTGCACTGAACTAAGATGGTGCCCACCTTTTATACTCCCTTCTCAATGCACCCAGGAACTGCTTCCTCCCTGCTCCTGCACTACAGGGTTCCCCTTCCTCAGTGTTCCCTCCCCCCACTCCAGCCAGGGACAGGGACCGTCGTGCCCATCTCAGGGGCATATTGGTCGCCCTGCCCCACGGCAATGTGGTGTAATGCATGCAGGTGTCGGGTCCTGATCCACACTACATCCTTACCTGAGAGTGAGATATCACACCTCTGGGTGAGGTGCAATACCTCCGTAGCAACCGAGCCCTCAGGGTGCTACAGTTCCATTTATCTTCAGCCTAGGTGACGTATTGCGATACAGGGCCGTGATTTTGGCTATAAAAGGGTCCCCTAGACCCCTACCCCAAGCTTTTTAAGAGAATCATATATGGCGTGCCAGGAGACTTTATGGAATGCTTTCTCAGCATCCAACGAGAGTATCTAATTACAAATTTTTAACTGCATCTAGCCCAGGAAATACTTTGTGCCTAGTAGCAGTGTCTGCTAGTCAGCGGATTATCCCGGCTGTTAAGCAAGCTACACCACCTGTAGTTTGGACACTTATTTTTTTCAAAGGAAATGCTTCGGGACCACGGGATACTCAGTGAAGAGCATCAGGAGGCACCCCAAGGCATAGGGGCTGGGACTGGCAGTAGGATGCCTTGCGGTGGACAGCCGAGCTCGATCCTTATAAAAGCTTTTTAACTGCAGCAGCTTTAGTGGACGCTACTGGAGCTGGAATTACGCGGCTGCTGGCATGAGACTTGCCCTCCAATAGATCCTTGTAAATGGATTTAAAGTGTATTCATTCAAATTAGAGAGACAATTTAAATTAAAAAGCTTAGAGCTGCCTCCACCACAGGGGGGCTCGCTCGACCCACCAGCGGACAGGCACCAGTATTGGGAGAGGGGGGCTGGCCGTCAGGGTTCACCGCGGCTCTGGCACAAACCCGGCGACGCGGAGGTGGCACGGGCAGGAGCGGACTGAACGTGTTGGCTTCTCATTTTTTGGATTTTAGAAGGGCATGACATGCCTATATCTGTGTCTCCCCCTCCTTTTACTCCTCCACCTCTTTTCTTTTCGCATGACTATATGTACTTGTCACTTTTCCATGTGTTAGTTGTGTCTTCTGAGCAGTTTGTCAGCTTTTGGACACCTTTGAAGGTGTTTTCTATGTGTTTCTATGTGTTTTTGTTTGCCTGCCATTGGTTTTAACGGTGTTCGAAGGTGTTCGACGAACAGTTCGACGAACAGTTCGGCGAACACACGGGTGTTCGACGAACCGAACTCGAACACTACGGGGGTGGCTCAACACTAGTTAACAGTGTTATTATGCTGCCTGGAGCCTGCACGCAGCTGAATGCAGAGGGGAGAATAAAGTTAATTCTCTCCCTGCTTCAATCGGTTGGGTGCAGGCACCAGGCAGCATAAAAATGCTGTTAACCTGCAGATTAACCGCATATCTGCATCTTAATAGCATTATTTCTGGTGACAGGATCCCTTTAATTTTGTAGTACAATACTTCAATAAAATGATGCCGGAGTCAGCGCATGCACATATCATGCTATCTGGCACCATGCTCACCATCAGGCCATAGAACGGGTTCAATAGCTAGTATTCTATCAGTAATGCAGTTCATATTTCATATATTCAATGTTTGCTTACATTTTAGCGCTTACAGAGTGCTACTGTATTCTTTGGTTTGTAGATAGATAGATAGATATATGTGAGATAAATAAAAGATAGATAAAATATATGCAGCAAAAAAATCCATTTGTCTGTTATTTGCAGCCCTGCATCTAGATAGATAATAAATGTGAGATAGATAAATGATAGAATAGATCGATAGATCAATAGATAGATAATGTACATGCAGGAAAGAAATTCATTTGTCTATGTTATTTGCAGAACTACTTTACTCAATAGCCACCAGCATTATGCGAGTACTGGGCACACCTGCTGAGAATGGGACATTTTTCTCTATTTGACCACAAAAGCAATTTTAGATCATTATTTTCCCACAGTAATAAGCCTGACTTTTCTAGGGCATTGGCATGCTTTATTAGGCTTTTAAATAGCTCCATTAATGCACATCTAAAATCCGACTTATTTAATGAGGGTTAAAATGACTGGTTATGGCATTTGTTGTCACTATGAAAACACACAAAGCTGTTGACTCTCCAGCTATGAGGAACAGTCTTGCTGACAAGATAACTGCAACGTGTACGCTGTGAATGGTTACAGTTGGAAGACACAGTGCTTGGCTGCTACCTATGCTACTAGCTCTGCTAGTGCTCGCTTATCACAAAAAGCTGTGGACAGATACATGGCATCTGTTAACAGACTGCAAGCTGTTATATGGGCATCTGTCCTCAAATCCAAACACAAAACAGATGTTAGCTTAATGCAAAATAAAGGAACAATTACACATAGCTTTTATATCAATGTTGTCATGAATTCCCCCAAGAAAGTTAAGGTGCTTAGGAAAAACAAATTGAGTCAAAACAAACTATAACAAGTCAATCTTTCAAAATGTATCATCCATCTACTACAATAAGCAGTCAATTGTTGTTTATGTCATAGGTTCGGCAAAAATACATATAATACATATTTTTGTAATATACCATAATGTTTCTGTACAGATAGAAAAATAATAAACAGGGATGAATGGATGGATAGATACGGTAGATAGATAGATACTGTAGATACGGTAGATAGATAAAATATAAAAAAGCAGCACCATGAATACTATGGGCGCAAAGCTCTTTGGACACATACCCATTAGGTCCAAAATAATATATGAAGAAAAATAATCAGCACTCCAATAAGTTATGAAAAAGTGGAGTACTTTTTATTAGCCCATGTGGCAACATTTCAGGTTCAATAATAGAACCTTTCTCAAGCAACAAACAAGTGTACCATGTGAGTACATACAGATGTGACAATCAACATACAATTAGAGATAATTAAGACTATATATGCAAAAAAAGTCCATAATGCAGACATACTACATAAATAAAAAGCATACAGATCAATGCTTATAGCGTGTCATTTGATATCATAAGAGTGGAATTAATCCACATATGATTAAACACATGGGGTGATATTATGGGAGAGAGATGACTTACCCTTACAAAATATATATTAAGCATCCATGTGTTCGTATGGGGAAACGATGGGAGACAGATTACTCACCTGTGTATCTGGTTTGTTTACAAAGTGTAATACATACTGCCATAGTCTGTTTTAATGTTATCTAATAATTTTTCTTTAATAAATACAGTATCAATATTATTTACAAATATGGTCACCTATGGTTCTATTGGGATATAACAAGTCATATTATAGTAAAGTTTATGAGCTACTTATAGCATGATTATAAGGTGAGATGCCTGATTGGAACTTAATGGTGTGGCATGGTCCTTTATTTACTGCTTCGTATAATTATTATAGGTGTCCAGATGGTATGTAATTTAAGAGAATTGAGGCCCTTTGGCATCATAGGAACCTCTAGTGTTCTGCCCTTTGACTAGATGTACACTTTTGGATCCACGATTTAGGTTGTCTAAAGCAGTGGTCCCCAACCTTTTTTGCACCAGGGACCGGCTTGAAGCAAGATCATTTTTCCATGGCCCAGCAAGGAGGGGGTGGGGTGGGCGGGGCTTTGGTCATATGGGGGCGGGGTAATGGAGGGATTTGGAGTTTAGTGCATACTTATCATATAGTGTAGACCAGGTCCCCGCCAGGAGCTATGCCAGGAGCCCCACATAATGTGCTGTGCCAGGAGCCGCATCACTGAGGCCCCATCACGCCCTGCAGCAGGACAGGGCAGCTGTCCTGACAGCTGCTGTTCAGCTGCATTTACTTCATCCCAGGGGCGGACACAGACTGTAGTGGGCCCCTGTGCAAGAAATTTTTGGGGGCCCCCACCGCCCTTCATAAGGCAACAAAGTTATGTAAACATAACCCCCCCATGTGCATCTCTCACCCCCCCATGTGCAGCTCACCCCCGTGCATCTCTCATCCCCCTAAGTGCATCTCTCATCCCCCTCCGTGCATCTCTCATCCACCCCCCGTGCATCTCTCATCCCCCCCGTGCATCTCTCACCCCCCCGTGCATCTCTCACCCCCCCCGTGCATCTCTCATCCACCCCCCGTGCATCTCTCATCCACCCCCCGTGCATCTCTCATCCCCCCCGTGCATCTCTCATCCCCCCCGTGCATCTCTCATCCCCCCCGTGCATCTCTCATCCCCCCCGTGCATCTCTCATCCCCCCGTGCATCTCTCATCCCCCCCGTGCATCTCTCACCCCCCCGTGCATCTCTCATCTCTCCCCTCCCTCCCATGTGCATCTCTCATCTCTCCCCTCCCCCCATGTGCATCTCTCATCTCTCCCCTCCCTCCCATGTGCATCTCTCATCTCTCCCCTCCCCCATGTGCATCTCTCATCTCTCCCCTCCCCCCCATGTGGATCTCTCATCTCTCCCTTCCCTCCCATGTGCATCTCTCATCTCTCACCCCCCCGTGCATCTCTCATCTCTCCCCTCCCTCCCATGTGCATCTCTCATCTCTCCCCTCCCCCCCATGTGGATCTCTCATCTCTCCCCTCCCCCCCATGTGGATCTCTCATCTCTCCCCTCCCCCATGTGCATCTCTCATCTCTCCCCTCCCCCCCATGTGGATTTCTCATCTCTCCCCTCCCCCATGTGCATCTCTCATCTCTCCCCTCCCCCCCATGTGGATCTCTCATCTCTCCCCTCCCCCATGTGCATCTCTCATCTCTCCCCTCCCCCCATGTGCATCTCCCATTCCCCCCACTCCTAGTTAATTGTATTTAAAAAAAAATAAAACTTGTTATACTTACCCCCATGCGATCCCTGCAGAATCCTGGCGCTCGTCCAAATCGCTGACACCAGGTTCTCCTGACTTCCGGCCATGTGACGGCGCCGTCACATGACCGGAAGTCAGGGGAATCATGAAGGTGCTGCCGCAGCAGCGCAGCGCTAAGATGTCCCGGACCCGGCGCTCAGCATGCGGCCGGGGGCCCCATGAGGAGAGAGACGCACAAGAGGGGGGCTCCGAGGGGGCTCCTACCGGCCGGGCCCCATACTGGAGTCAGGGCAGTCATGCCCTGATGGCGGCCCTGCTGGAGGCTGGAGGGGCCCCCTCTCCCCGCGGACCGGCTGAAAAACCCCAACGGCCCGGTCCTGGTCCGCGGACCGGCGGTTGGGGACCTCTGGTCTAAAGGATGCCTATGTCTGTAGCTCCTGTTTCCATCAGCATTAATTATATTCTTGATTCCCACCCACTCCTATAGGATTAGTCATGAATTATTGTTGATAACCTCTTTACATTAATCCTCTCTATCCTTATTATAATAATTAATATATACTGAATTAATCATGAATCTTATGAAGAACTATTTTAAAATAGATAGATAGATAGATAGATAAATGGATAGATAGTTAGATAGATAATAGAAAGATTGATAGATAAATGATAGATATATAAGGATAGACAGGAAGATAGATAGATAGATATATGGATAGATAGATAAATGATATATAGATAGATAAAGATATATGGATAGATAGATAGATAGATAGATAGATAAATGATAGATATATGGATAGATAGATAAATGATAGATAGATAGATATATGATAGATAGATGGATAGATAGATGGATAGTTATGGATATATATATGGATAGATAGGTAAATGATAGATTTATGGATAGATAGATAGATAGAAAAATGATAGATAGATATATGGATAGATAGATAAATGATATATGGATAGATAGATAGATAGATAAATGATAGATATATGGATAGATGGATAAATGATAGATAGATATATGATAGATAGATGGATAGATAGATAGCTAGATAGATAAATGATAGAAAGATAGATAGATAGATAATAGATAAATGATAGATACATGGATAGATAGATAAATGATAGATAGATAGATAGATAGATAGTTTAAAATTCTATATGTTTAATATGCAATGAATATGATAATTCCTCATTTACTATTTTAATTAAATATAAAATGGTCTAATAGTGACAATAATTACTGTAATCTCATTGATCATTGAGGTTTAAGGCTTTTTTCACAACAGTCTTAAGCAGCAGGACTCTGGAATATTTTCAATGAGGGGAAGAAATCATTACAATGCCCACAACTGACAACAATAAAATCAGCTGATTGTTAATGCGAGGACATCAACGTGATGTGTCTGTAACATACCAAATAGGCTTTTAATTTTCTGGGGAGGTTGGGGGCGTCTCTGCAATGCCTGCATCAATCATCATCATGAGAGCTTCAGGTCTTAGATCCCCAGGGTCCTTTTTTTTCTAAAGGACTCGTTTTTAGATTTCTGACTGGGGGCTGTTTTACGAATACCACGTGTCACATAGACTAATTGCTGACTTGTTCCCCTTATGATGATAAAACACATGTCATTTCAGCATAGAACATGCACACAAAGAATTTAAAAATGCATCACTGGCAATATGTTCTGTATTTTATTTCCTCAATAGGTGTCAAAGCTTCTTATACGTATTTGAGCACCTGTTCAGATTTGCATTTCAGGTACAGACTTTGCACATTTTTTTTTTTTCTCTCTACAATTTTTTACCTTTTTTTTACCAAGATTATAAGGATTGATTGATGCTTTAAAGATTCAGGCAGGGGGGTTGCATAGATTCCAAAGCAATAAAAATAACGAAATAAGGTTTTCTTAACATTATTCACATGCAGTGGTGGTGGGAACAACAGCCTTAAAACTTATGATGTTAACGCATGAGAATCTATGTAGTAATATAAATAATTATTACAAATATTATATGTATTACTATATTCATGATATGTAAAACACTGGGATTATACACAGCACATGATAGGTGGTGGGCCTGTTACAGATTTTGCATTGAGGTTTGGGGGCTTCAATTGTCATGGATAGATTTTAGATTCTGGGGCACAGGCCGCCCAGAAGAAACAATAATTTCATTAAGAAGCTTACTGATTATGAATCTGGTGCATCTTATTCCTATAGGCAGCTTTACAAGACTGCCTTTGTATTCTTCCCAAGCAGCAATATTTTTAGGGCAAAATACCTCCATTAGGCCAGGCCCACATTGGTCAGATTTGCTGCAATTTCCACAGCTGCACTTCAGTGCTCAGAATATTTCAAAGTGGCAAATTCACACAAAATCATGCAGAATATTTACTTGTAGTTTTCTTTTGCTGTGGATTCCAAAAAGCTGATATCTAAAATAAGGAATGGATCCAAATCAAAGAAGAGATGTTAATTTTTAGATATTTTTTTATATATGTAAAGCCTCATTTATGGTGCAACAAAAAAAACATTCAGATTTTCATCAGTATTTTGGAACAGATTTTCCTCAGTGTTTGATCAGTGTTTTTTTTACCATCAGTGTTTAATCGGTGATTTTCTGCAATGAAAAAAATCCTCACAGACAGCACACAGGCTGCCCATGGATGAAAATGGTTCTGTCAGTGATTTTTCACATAGGCTTGTATGGATGATACTGTTCCGTGAAATAAAAAACAGACATATCTTCTTTATTTTTTTTGCGAACCACTCAGTCCGCAAATCCACATGCACATGTAAACAGTCATAGTCATAGTTGGCAATGGTGATGTGTTCTATCCATGGAAATCATGGATAGAACATGTATGAGATTCACGGATGTCTGACTGAGGCCTGAGATCCACTACTAGTTTTGGTTTACAAATACTGATGCAAAATACTGACCAAAATTTTGCCCTTTGACCAGTTTCCCACAGGTGTATTCTGGGCACATTTTCACTCCTGTATTATTGACGAGTGCCCTTGCCTGATTGCTGGTTTTAATGACCTAAATTGACCGAAAGCTTCGTTGATCCTGCAATGTGCCGCGTTCACACGTTCAGTATTTGGTCAGCATTTCACCTCAGTATTTATAAGCCAAAACCAGGAGTGGGTGATAAATACAGAAGTGGTGACGTGTTTCTATTATACTTTCCCTCTGATTGTTCCACTCCAGGTTTTGGTTAACAAATTCTGAGGTAAAATACTGACCAAATACTGAACACGTGCACGTGGCCTTAAACTGGATTTCTTGTTTCTTTATTTGATGCACACAAAAAGTCTTCACTTTTAATTGTGATTTTTATATACATTTTAGTAAGTTTCTTTCCATTTTAACATTATATTTCTGCAGTTTTGGCTATATTCTAATGGAGCGCAAATGCATCAGATTTTGACCCAAATATTCAGTGCATGAAATTACATTTTTGAAAATATTCTCAGTAGCGTAAGTTACTGTGGGTTTGAAATCCTCAGCATGTCAATTTCTACTGTTAATGTTACCACTGATTTCACCCTACACAATGTAAAAGGTGACATACATTACTTAACAGCACCAGTTTAAGAACCTGTATTAACATTGTATTTCCACTGCTGCGGCTCTGCAGCTGAAGTGCCCTATTGGAACGTATCTTTAAAGTCCTATTAAGAAACTAAAATAAAACCCAAGATAGAACAAAATGATCATATACCCTGCTGTAAGCAAGTAAATAGCAATAATACACATAAATAGCATAAGGTACTTAGTAAACACTGTTTTTGATCAAAAAAGTGTAAAAGACATTCCACCGCCAAAAGGTTTACTAAAATTGGAATGGTCCGGTCCTCTAGTATTAAAGAAGTTGTCCAGTACTTTATATTACCCCCCACTATATCCCCCAGGAGCCCATAAGGATTTTTGTAATTAGCTTACGTTTCAGATACTGCCTGTGAGCGACGCTATCCTTGGCCGCTCACAGGAATCATGTGACCCCGTGCTGACGTCAAGACAAGTGAGGCGTGACTCAGCGCTGGGGTCCCCGTGATGACTGCTGGGTTGTGGGTGGGGTTACCCCCCGCGCATCACACCCAGCATCCACAGCACGCTTTCTCAATGAATGGGGAGAGGCAGAGCGCCCCGTGGATGCCGGGTGTGACGCGGGGGGTAACCCCTCCCACGCCCTGGCATCTACCGTGGAACGTAGAAGACAGAGACCCCCGGCTGCTGCCAGAACTTGTCATGACGTCAGCGGGTGTCAGAGCCGGCTGCAGCCGGTGGTCACGTGATGCCTGTGAGCGGCCGCTCACAGGCAGTATCTGCAACGTAAGCTAATTACAAAAATCCTTACGGGCCCAGGGGGGATACATTGGGGGTGTAATATAAAGTGCTGGACAACCCCTTTTAAACCTCACCTTGTGTCAGATGACCTCGGCAGAGCAGGACTGGAGGCCGACTATTCAGACACCTGGAAATGGGAAGCTATATCAGTGAAACGGCTAGGTCAAAAAGGGGGCCACACTCCTGTTTGCACAAAGTGCAAGAAATAGCAGCAAAACCAAAGCAATGAGCCGGAGCTTAAGTTGGTATACATGCAATGTATAACAGCATGCTCACAATGTGACCATTTAACAGACAAGACCAAAGATATAAAGAAAATGAGTATATACCATAGAGTACTTAGCAAACACTGTTTTTGATCAAAAAAGCAAAAAAATCATCCCACTGCAACAAGGTGTGCTGCCAATCAAGATGGACCTATCCTCTGGTATTTTTGTGTCAGCCAAAAAGCACATGCACATGTAAACAGTCACATAGACTATAATGGGCACATGTTCTATCCATGAAAATTATGGGCCCTGGCCAGCATCAGGACTTAATCCTTCATTGCATGTGCAGCAGTGTTCAGTAGCGAAGGCTGCGTCCACATGCTCACAGTGTAAGGAGCAATTAAAGGGCTGACAACTGGAAAAACAGGGCCAAGCACTGCAGAATCTACCCAGGGGTCAGAGGAAATGACATTGCAGGCCATAAACGGCCACAGGCTGGGGATTCCCCACCCCTGCCCTATTGGAATATATCTTTAACCCCTTTCCGACCAGGTCAGTAATAGTACGCACTTGGTCGGAAAGGCTGGTTCAGTGGGGACTCCGGCGCTGAGCCCGCACTGAACCGGGCACATGTCAGCTGATTCTTACAGCTGACATGTGCCCGCAACAGCCGCAGGTGGAATCGCGATCCACCCGCGGCTGTTAACATGTTAAATGTCGCTGTCAATCTCTGACAGCGGCATTTAACTCGCGCTTCCGGGAAGCGCGTCCTAAGTCCCGCCCATCGGTGACCCCGTCATGTCTTCGCGGGTCATCGATGGGTGGGCATGACAACCCAGGGTCGGCAGCAGACGCCTGTCTCAATTGCTATGAGCGCCACCTAGTGGCCGGTGCTCATAGCAAGTGAGCATTTCTGCTGCATACAAGCGATCTGCTCATCGCCTGTATGAAGTAGAAGCAATCAGACAACTGCTGCTTCTAGTCTCCTATGGAGACTATTGAAGCATGCAGTAAGTGTAAAAAAAAAGGTTTTAAAAATATTAAAAAAATTAAAAAAATATAAAAGTTTAAATCACCCCCCTTTCGCCCCATTAAAAATAAAATAATTAAAGAAAAACCCCACATACACATATTTGGTATCGCCGCATTCAGAATCACCCTATCAATATAAAAGAAGAATTAATCCTATCGGTAAACAGTGTAATGAGAAAAAAATTCTAAACGCCAGATTTACGTTTTTTTGGTCGCTGCAACATTGCAATAAAATGCAATGACGGGCAATCAAAACATCGGATCTACCACAAAATAGTATCAATAAAAACGTCAGCCCAGTGCGCAAAAAATAAGCCCTCACCTGGCCCCAGATCCAGAAAAATGGAGACACTACGGGTATTGGAAAATGGCATCATTTTTTTTTAAGCAAACTTTGGATTTTTTTTCACCACTTAAATAAAAAAGAACCTGTACATGTTTGGTGCCTACGAACTTATAATGACCTGGAGAATAATGATGGCAGGTCAGTTTTAGCAATCAGTGAACGTGGTAAAAAAAGGACCCAAAAAACAACTGTGGAATTGCATTTTTTTTGCAGTTTCACCCCACTTGGAATTTTTTTTTCCGTTTTCCAGCACAAAATATGGTAAAACCAGTGATGGCGATTAAAAGTACAACTCGTCCTGCAAAAAATAAGCCCCCACACAGTCATATTGAACGAAAATTAAAAAGTTCTGGCTCTGGGAAGAAGGGGAGCAAAAAATGAAAACACAAAAACAGAAAGACCCATGGTCGTTAAGGGGTTAAAGGTCTGCTAAGAAGCCAATATGCCTAAAAAATGCAATGCCTACAACACCTTCACAAAATATCATAGACCCCAAAGAAGCTACTAAAATGCAAAAATCCAGACCATCATGGCAGAGTTTATTAAGACTGGTGTTTCTTATGCTGGTATTGAAGAAAAATCTTGCTGAAGAAAGATGTGCAGACTTTTTAAAAAATTGGCGCATCTATTACGTTGTCTATTAATAAAATCTCCACAAGCTGTGAACTGGTGTAGATTTGTGAAATAATTTAGTCCACTTTTCTGTCGTAAATTATAAAAAAAAAATTGTTTACATGCCCCTTTTCCTCACGCACTTTTTACAATAGGCTGTTGCAATGAACCAAATTTCTGTATGGTCAGAAAAGTGGCAACGAAGGAATGATGAATTCCTACCTGTGTATTTAGATACTTTGATTTCTACCCTTAGACTTTAACATCTGGCACAGTGTTTTAAAACCAGAAAAACATCCTAAAAATTAGGCTAAATGCTGTGTAAGAAAAGGATCTGAAATTCGATCAATAAAAAGTACACATTATTTGGACACCTTTAAAATGAAAATACATCCTCATGAAATACATTCTCCTATATTCTTCTAAGCAGTGTGATACAAAAATGATAAGCTAAAATTCCAAACTCTGCAGACACAGTTTTTAGACATTGCATATTTGTTGCAGAATTTCCACCCATTTGCATGCAGAAATTGGCAGTGTTACACTGTAATTCACAGCGTTTAGGGTGATCAAGTACTACTAAATTCAAAACAAGCTCACTGTACAATAGAATACTTATGTAGAGATATATAAAACGTAACTTTTACTTAGTATAATTAAAGATATAAAACACATAGGACAAACATCAATTAAAACAGCATTCAGGGGGCTTGTCAATTCCACCCTTTATCAATTCTTTTATGCAGGTGGAACTCACTGTGAACCGCATCAATGTGAGACAATTCCGGATCTGCGTCGCTGCATAGCATCCTAATATGGGTGGAATGCACTGTGATACGCTTCACAGTGAGGCACTTTCGACTTGAGCATCATCGAGCATGGCGGCCGAACACATCCGGTCATGCGTAGTAGCGCCGCTACAGTATCAAGGCATGTGGCAACCACGCACTTCCGGTCATGCATAGCAGCGCTGCTACATGATCCTGGCATGTGGTGGCCAGGCACTTCTGGTCATGTGCAATTGCACTGCAACTCCAGAAGTGCGGTCTCCTTACCAGCGCCAGACCATTTCTCTGGGCATGCGCAGTTTAGAGCTCCACACTCCTAGAACGCATCATGACACAAAAGATTGCGACTCTTGACATGTCAGCTGCCTCATGATCACTATACGTTTAACATAGAGTGGGAACAGGTGAAGGAATTAATTGACTTAAGGGCATATAAAAAGGGTTTGGCTCACGTTATCCCTTGAGCTATCCTGGATAACACACCTCTTCCATTATCATGAGGGCCTTATTAAATGTTGTCCTGACATCTGACTAGCTAAGTATCTCTTTTTATTCATCACTCCTGATGAACCTTGTTTAGAAGGGGAAACTCATTGAGTTTTGACGTTTACATGGCAAAGAACACTTTAACTGTGTCTTTAATATATGTGGCTAAGAGCACTTTGTGAGTTTTGAAGTGTACATGTCAAAGAGCACTTTATCTGTGTCAAAATATATATGGCTTAGAGCACTTTATCTATGACTATGAGCTTTTCAAATTCAGATCATGCTTTCTCTCTAGTTCATGTGATTTCAAATTATTACATGCACATGAAGTAGCTCTATCCATTGGCTCTATCCACAGAAGTTAAATAACTTGTACTAAAAAAAGGCTACAGGCTATAAGTATGAATAATATTGAGCATTAAGTATCTATTACTGAATGTTTTTCTCATGGTTCTAAATTGTGCAAATCCAGTTTATGGTGTTTGAGTTCTATGTACACAAAGTGGAGGACCACACATTATATAACATTCATGTGGTGACTGCCTACAATAGAGTGAAATCTTGATCCAATCAATACATTCTTTAGTACAGTGTCCATTTTAGGACATGATTAGATATCAAAGTCAAACATCAGAATGATGTCAGTTTGAGGCTAAATACCCTGTCTGAGAACTGACTTTGATAAGTGACTTTTACAACTGTAATAATAATAATAATAATAATAAAAAAGTCATTGTTTGCTGATGGGACTTGAACCCAAAACTCTATGTCTAGGAGCCACTGCGCTAACCATTGAGCTATAAATTCAGTTGAAGAAATCTACGTGTTCTATTTGGTTATGTGATTTTCAGTACAAACCTGTCTGAAACTCATTGGGACTTTCACAAATACCTCCTCTAAGACAAATTCAAATGATATAGTGTATAGCTCAATGGTAAGTGCACTGGCCTCTAGCCATAGAGTTTTGAGTTCAAGCCCCAGCAGCGAACAATGACTTTTTTATTATATTATTATTATCCTTTCAAACCAAAACTGTGTGACACAGATGCCTTACCATTAAACTATAGGTTCATTATGTGATTATTTAGGTAGTAATATATAAGAAAATAATAACTTATCTTTGATAAGTGACTTTGATAAGTGACTTTTACAGCATAATTTACAAAAAAAAAAAAATCTTCTGCTTCAGGGATTTGAACCTGAAACCTTACCATTCAGCCATAGGGTCAAGTGATAGTGACTGGTAGCTTGTCTTGTCTTATAAGATCAACCATGAAAATACTCAGGGTGACTAAAAGCCATTGTGATTCTGATGTTTGAAGAAAGTCACATATCAGACTTATATCAAAATCACACATCATTTGAATTTGACTTGGAGGAGATATTTGAGAAAGTCCCAATGCGTTTCAGATAGGTTTGCACTGAAAATCACATAACGAAATAGAATGCCTAGATTTCTTCAACTGAGTTTATAGCTCAATGGCTAGTTGCACTGGCTTCTAGACATAGTTTTGGGTTCAAGTCCCATCAGCGAACAGTGACTTTTTTATTATTACAGTTGTCAAAGTCACTTGTCACATGTCACAGTTGCATGTCACAATCACTTGTCAAAATCCATTCTCAGACAGGGTATTTAGCCTCAAACTGACATCATTCTGATGTTTGACTTTGATATCTGATCATGTCCTAAAATGGACACTGTACTCTAGTTAGCATTTGCTAGTCTTTCTCAAATATGACAATTTACCTCTAGGTAACCCCCTTTCAAGCAGGGTCACACCTGATTCCTAGTATGCTTTATGGTCACATTGCTAAAGTTATAAATAATTACATGTTATACCATTAGCTACATTTTTTTTTCTCCTACCTGCTTATATAATTTGATAAAGAGCAGAATCTTCTCTCCCTCTGAGCTTTTTTGCACCCTGTCCTCCCCCTCCCGCATTAGGGCTTCCAAGGGAAAGCCACCATGGAGAGGTTGGCACTAGTGTTGAGCGAACATGCTCGACACTGCTCGGTACTCGTCCGAGCATCACGCTACTCGGGATGTTCGGCGAGCACCGAGCATTTCCGGGTTACTCGGGCGGGAGCTCGGGTCTCCGCCCTGCATGTTTGGCACTCTTTACAGACCTGGTGGCGGCTCTGAGGCGAGGTGAGATCACACAGGTACCATGCCTGGCTCATGTGCTTAACCTCGTGGTTCAGCGGTTTCTTAAATCGTACCTCGAGTTGCCAGATCTGCTCGTGAAAGTACGCCGCCTGTCAGCTCATTTTCGCAAGCCGGCTACAGCTTCCGCCGCCCTTGCTGTGTTGCAGCAGCGTTTGCAGCTTCCCGCACACCGACTGGTGTGTGATGTCCCCACACGTTGGAACTCAACCCTCCACATGTTGCAAAGGATTTGTGAGCAGAAGAGAGCAGTTGTGGAGTACCAGCTGCAACAAGGCCGTCGATATTCAGGTCAGACTCCACACATAAGACCTCAGGAGTGGACCTGGATGTCTGACATATGTACCATCCTGACAAACTTTGAGGAGGCCACCAAGATGGTGAGTGGCGATGACGCCATCATTAGTGTCAGCATCCCACTTGTCTGTCTTTTGCAACGCTCACTGCAGAGAATTAAAGAGGAGGCATTGCAGCCAGAGTATGATGAGATGGATCAAGAAGCCGTAGCGGGCGATTGCACAAAGCTCAGCCTCATCTCATCCCAACGTGCATTGGGGGACAATGAGGGAGAGGAGGAGGAGGAGGAGGAGGAGGAGGAGGAAGAACAGGAGCTGCTATCATGCGTTGTAGACGGTAGTACCTGTACAAGTGTCATACCGTCGGTTCAGTGTGGGTGGCCTGAGGACAGGGGGGAGGAGGAAGAGGAGGAGGAGGAGAGCATGATCAGTCGTCATCTTGGTGAGGACACGGAAATCTTGCCCGTTACCAGTCTGGCACGCATGGCTAACTTTATGTTACGCTGCCTTAACCGTGACCCTCGCGTTGTCAAAATGTTGGGTGACAGTCATTACTGGTTGGTGACACTTGTAGACCCCCGCTACAAGGGGAACTTTCACTCTCTTATTCCTGAGGTGGAGAGGTCTACAAAAATGGGGCAATACCAGAAGGCCCTTGCTGCAGAACTCTTAAAAAAATTCCCATCTGAACACGCTAGCGGCAGAGGTCACAGTTCGTTGCCCAACCAAGGCGTACAGGCGAGAGAGATGCAACTCCAATCCAGCAGAGGCAGGGGAACACTGTCAACGTTCTGGGACAGTTTTCTGAGACCCGCCCAGCTTACAGGCCCTGAGGCGCGGGGTACTCTCACAAGGAGTGGAAAGTTTCAAAAGATGGTGAGGGAGTACCTTGCCGATCGTACCAGCGTCCTCTGTGATTCCCCTGTGCCTTTTAATTATTGGGTATCCAAGCTGGACACTTGGAATGAACTCGCTCTGTACGCCTTGGAGGTCCTGGCCTGCCCTGCCGCTAGCATGTTATCGGAGCGTATTTTTAGTGCCGCTGGGGGAATTATAACTGATAAGCGCACTCGCCTGTCAACTGACAATGCTGACAAGCTGACCCTTATCAAAATGAACAAGGGCTGGATTGGGCCAGACTTCTCATCACCACCAAATGACAGCAGAGTAACATAAAGTCAAATCCACTGTGTTATTTCGGGAGGTGTATTCACATGCACCGCTTCACACCCACACATGGGTATACGCTTCCTCGTTTTGGCTGTTTAATCTTCTTCTCCTTATCCTCAGCCTCCACAACCACTATACCATCAGGGTGCCAGCATTGCAAGTTCCTCCATCCTTATTTTTGGCAGCTTTTGCTTGCAAGGCATAAGCAGATACTATGGGACACCCACTCCCCAATAATGGGACTTATGTTTGTAATATGCTGTACTGCATGGCTCTTGTAAGGGGCATTGCAAGTTGCTCCGTCCTAATTTTTGGCAGCTTTTGCTTGGAAAGCATAAGCAAATACTATGGGACACCCACTCCCCAATAATGGGACTTATGTTTGTAATATGCTGTACTGCATGGCTCTTGTAAGAGGCATTGCAAGTTGCTCCGTCCTAATTTTTGGCAGCTTTTGCTTGGAAAGCATAAGCAAATACCATGTGACACCCACTCCCCAATAATGGGACTTATGTTTGTAACATGCTGTACTGCATGTGACGCGCCCCCTGGGCCGTGTGTACACGTGTGTGGGATACCCGGTGCCAGGTCTCTGAGGTCTGTAGTCCCGTGGCTCAGGCTGGTCAAACCAGTGGCAGTCTTTCTTAGGTTTTGAGGTTAATTGTCCGACTGCGCCACCCGTGGATTGTGGTCAGGGAGCACCACCGCTGCGAGGCAGACCGCTGAGTCTGGTGTTGTGTGCACAGCATAGAATGGGATAACTCCCCTCGGGAGGAGTATAGCCACAGGGCAGTGAGTGTGGATGATGGGGGTGATGGTGCACGAGCGCAGCAGGAACGACTCAGAGTCTTTGCAGTGCAGTTCAGGGTCTTTACTGATGATTATAAGGTAGACCCTCCCGGGAGTACTGGCTAGCATAAGAGGCCTGGTCAGTCTGTGAGCAAGCAGGAGTTCCCCTGGCCAGGTGGAGTTGTAGGCCTCCCCGTCTGTCTGCACTCTTCCTGGCTACCTTGCAGTAAGCGGGTAGAAGTAGCCCACGTCCCTGAGTGTACCGTGTAGTGCTCACCAGTATGGCTGGTGACTTGGGGCCTTCTGTTAGCCTCCGCTCCACGACGGCGGTGCTGGTCCCTTGCTTGTGACTGAGCCTCCGGGCTTCTATGGCCAGAGGACCTGAAATCCCCTGCCGGCTGGTTTCTGCTGCTGGATATATAAGTCCTCACAGCCTTGGACTCCTGTGTCCGGTTCCTATTGTCTTCTGCCAGGGCGAGCTCTGCTCAGCTTCCAGCCCCTGGTCTTTAGCTCCTAGCTCCTACAGAGCTCCTTGCTGTTACTTTCCCTTGCTCTCACTCTGACTGTTCTCTGACTCACTCAACCCCGCCCCAGATCCAGTTTATAAGGGCAGAATTCTCCCCTCCCAGGACTGGGGCAGGAGGATGTTGCATGTTTAAGGGATCCTGACCAGGAAACCTCCCACTTGCTCTCCGACGTAATATCTCTATTACTGTGGTGACCAGACCCCTGGGGTGCCACACATGGCTCTTGTAAGGGGCATTGCAGTTCCTCATAATTTCACGGTGAATGCATTTGTCATAGTTGAAAGCAATACAAAAGTGCAAAAACGCATAAAAAATGCTACTTGTGAACACAGCCGAAGGTGTGGAGGAGTATTTTTGTTTTTGGTCATTTATTAACTTATACACAAGTCTTTATCCTGGAAAGGATGTTCCTTGACATATTTCACAGGAAAAAAGTTTCACTTTCGTTTTTGAACGTTTTATTGTGAGCCTGTAAAAGTGGCTTAATACCTCTGACCACGTTGTTGACAGCAGTGACCTGGGGGTCAGAAATGCTTCCTGGGGTGATCCCCATGCAGTCCCCATGTCATTTGAGCACTGTCTCTATCGCTTTGGGCACTTGTTAGGCTTTTAAAAGACTGCCGGGGGTGCCACCGCAAAAATGCTCGAGTCTCCCATAGACTAACATTGGGCTCGTTGCTCGGGTCGAGCACCCGAGTATCACGGCGAGCTCGGCCCGAGCTTCGAGCACCCGAGCATTTTAGTGCTCGCTCAACACTAGTTGGCACCCTAAACCTGCGCAGTGGTGCCCCCACCATTGGTTAGGAAGGAGAGACTGAACAGGGAGATGACAAGGCCCCTGAATGTTGTTTTTAACTGATGTTTAACTGATGTTTGTCCTATGTGTTTATATCTTTAATTATACTAAGTAAGAGTTATGTTTTTATATCTCTATTGTACAGTGTGGCAAGTTGCACATGCAGATTTTGTGTAATACGTTATTTTTGATGATTTTTCTGCAGATAAGTTGAAGAATGAAATCTGTGAACATACCCTTACTGGACATTTTCCTTACTATGCTGTTTACTTATCAGAGCACACAGCCTATATATGTTGTTTTTAATGCAGTTTTCCTAGCTTAAAGTTAATTTATGGGGCCAAGTAGTATGAGGAGTGTTGCAAAATCCATACGTGCTTCTAGTGGTCAGTCTATCTGTTAATATAGTGATATAGTTAGGCTGAAACTGGGGATAAAAGCAATGTGTCATATGAATAATGTAAGCATTACTGACTGATTTGTAAAGATGTGCATTATGCATTATCCTATTAAGTATAACATGATAATGATAAGTATAGAAATAATATGCACAGTAGAGCCAATCCGTGAAGTGGTTTTAATGATAGTAGCCCTTTTATAATTGTGTAGTGTACTGCCTAAGTACATAAACCACTTCCTATTAAAATGCAGATTACATGGCCAGGTCCTAGGAGACGTGCAATGGGAAATGTTTATAGGTGGCAATTTTCTAAACGTGCCACCAACTGTTTAGAAAATATTTTTATAGGAATTATATATAAATTGCTAATAGAACTATATTCACTCGCTACCTTACCTGGAAAAATTGCTGTAACTTCTAAGATAATATTGACAGGAGAAGAAAGTCAGCACACCCGTCGGAGAGTCTGGAGGCATGGAACAATTGGTGCTACAGCAGGTGCAGAGAAACAAGGTAAGTAAATCCAGCTTCCTGGGATGTCCATTAAGTTCCAAAAAGTTTTATTGAAAAAAAGCAAATGCGTTTCAGACGCTAACGTCCTTAGTCATTGCATGAAGGTTAGTGAATAGGTCAACTTTAAGTATCATATCCTGTTTAATCACATGGCAATGAAGAACCTATGATGGCTGGTATGAAATTCACAACACATGTGAGTAATAAATATACATAAAAATAAAGTCATTTAGTAAATAATTATATTAATGATATTCAAACATAATGATAAATGAAGTCCTGCCTGAGATTTAAACCTGCCAGTACTCTTGCTTATAGTGAATATATCCACCATGATTCACGTTTAGTAACTCCATCCTATGGTCACAAACCACCCCTGATGGGTTTTTTAACTCTTTCAATCCCAATGATACAAAAGTCTATTTAGTCTATTCTAAAAGACTATTAGAAAAGTTGTATTGCAATTAATGTAAGAATTTGTTTTAAAGGACTTTAGTGTAGCTAAAGATGTAAAGGTTTTAGTTTGATCCACATGTTTGCAACAGGTGCAAACGTTATGGCCACAAGGAAAAAATCCTTTGGTGTTTATTTGTTTAACTATGTGCAGTTCATTTTATGGATATCATTAAGATATAGACTATGATAAATAAAATTGCCCCACGTGGGTGCTTTTTTTGCCACAAATTTACAGGATGGTGAAGTAGATGTCTTAATTTTTTGTCTTGATGTAACATTGGTAGATGCTTTTAATGATGCAAGTAACATCAAATAAATGGGGGCTAAATGCGGAGCTAAAGGTAAATTGATTAGCAACTCTATTTGTTTCTCAAAGTTTCTCCCTTAACATGTTATTTACGTATATCCATAAACTGCATGATATGATTAGCTCTATCTAGCATCTAGTGGGGATATTTACGTGCCATTAGTCTATCAGTCATGAATTTAGATACCTCCACAATATCAGAATATAAAGTAGTATTATTCTTGGTTCTAAAATTCCCCACTGGAATATTTTTGATAACATGTTTTGGATGGCATGATGTAGCCAAGAGGGTTGAGTTTGTAACAATCGGTTACCTGAATGGTGTAATGGTTACAGTATCTGAAATATTAGATATTATAAAGTAATGTTCAATAAGTTAATTGTAGTATTTTAAATATTATGTGTAAATTTTAGATTCATGTTGTTATTATTCATGTACTGTATGTGATAAAATTCAGAGCGTGTGGTACAATACCCCCCATATCGGGAGTAGGTCATCTATGAAGCGACCATATCACCCGAAATGGGAGGCAAAAGTCCATCATTCGCATCCAAGCATGCTTGCACACTCCGTTCCATAATGTTGAATGTATTCCGCAGGACGTCTGGGGTCATAGCCTGAATTTCTCGCTGTATGTTCTCTCGGAGTGCCATTAATGTTTGTGGCTTGTTATTGTGCACCCGACCCTTCAAATGGCACTAAAGGAAAAAAATCCGATAACAAATTCTTTTCTTTTTGATCGTGCCCTTTCAATTTCTGAACTACAGTGACTCTGAACAGGCGAACATAACCTTTCTTGGCCACTCGTTCTCTTGTGGAATATGACATTTTTATTTATTTATTGTAATCACTTATATAGCACCATTAATAACACAGCGCTTTACAGACATTTACAGACATTATTGCTACTGTCCTCATTGGGGCTCACAATCTAAATTTCCTATCAGTATGTCTTTGGAATCTGTGAAGAAACCAGAGTACCCTAAGGAAACCCACGCAAACATGGGGAGAACATACAAGTTCCTTGCAGATGTTGCCCTTGCCTGTCTCCTGGAAAAGCCTGTACAACGATTTACATGGAGATACCAAAAGTCCCTGTTTCACATCTTGAATTGTTTCCTCAGACCTTTTCCGAACATCCTAAATCATGCCTATTCAGTAATGTTCCTGTACGTTCCAGCTTATTCACCGATGACAGAATATAAGGTTTGGACAGCAAATTTTGACCTCCAAACTTCTTTAGAAACTCACTTTGGCACATCTTTGAAGATTCAGTTTTGCAATAAGTTTTCAGAATGAAAACACACGCTCCTCAAAACTCTATATGTACGTAGTTAACAAATGTAGAAGGAATTTGGCAGGAGTGAAATGTGAGCACCACACATAAACTACCGAAGCACAGAAAGGTGCTCAGTAAGTCTATCTCTTAGTGGAGACGACCGGCGGGGTGATAAGTCGGCGAGAACACTCAGCACGAAGATGTTTCTCGTCACTGTCATTAAGGTTCATTGCACTCTCACTTCTCATGAACCAAAGTTTGTACAGACCTTTTAGAAGTTACAGCAATTTTTCTGGGTAAAGTAGCTAGTGAATCAACCTGTACTATCACTATGAGCTTTAAGAAGCTTCTTCTTCAGTAAAACATGGTTGTAATAAGTTACATGTATTAGAAGAAAGCATTGACAAAAGTAACTTTGATTCAATAAAAACAAGTAGAGAAAATACACTGGCACTTTGCTTAGTGCTAATGCAGTGAAGTCGCTGGTAGTAAGACAGGCTCTGTGTGTTTGCCTGTCAGCAAACGAACAGTAGAAGATATCCGTGTATACTACCGCGCTAACACTTAAATAAAGTACACCCTGAGGAAGAAGGTCTCCTTCAAAACATGTCGGTTTGTGGCCACATCTAGGTCCCGTAGCTTTTCTCTTAGTGACGTCACATTGTTCACGCCCCCCTCTCGTGCCACGGCACAGCAACATCGCTTCTGGCCTGAGAGCTCCACTGTTTACCATCACCCCGGATGAGGACACAGGAGAGGGGCAGATTCGGGAGGACGCTCCCGCACTGTTTCCACCTTACCAGAGGACCCTGCCATAGTTACTACCGTAGAATGGGAGCTGGAGGACTGCTAACAAAATTCCTTGAATATAAGTTTTTTAATCATCTGACTACTGGAACCAACGGTGCTGTACATACCTAGCACAACTTAAATCAGCTACTCTCCCTGAGGTGGATCAGAGGATACTATGTGACAGGATCTCTGAATCCAACATGACTCCTACTATATCACATTGTGGGCACAAGTCACTTTGCACAGTAAGGGGAAGGTATCAACTATTGGGCTGCAAAATATGTACTATATATAAGTGTTAGTATGGTAGTATACACTGATAACTTTGATTCAAGTTGTGTTTTTTAATGACATGATATCCTGCCTAAATTGCCAGATTTGCTTAGTGCTACTGAAATGTTCGTTAACAGTTTCCCATATAGTTTATGTGCAATGGCCATCATGGTGTAGTTTCAATTTACATGATATTATAGAATTACATTGCATTGTAAAATATCCTTCTTTAGTTATTTCTAGTGAAATCAGTTAACTTTAACTCCCGCGGCAAGTGTTTTATTGTCTAATACTGTATAAATTAAAAATATGAACCAGATTTCATCACACAGGCAGATAGTACTATCAGTAACTAAATCATCCTCTGATTTCCTCCCAAATTCATACTGATAAATAAAATTACTTGTGTGTCTATGTCAAGGAACATCATTTGTCATGGGTTGGGAGTAATGATTATCGGAATATAACTATGAAGAATAATATGGCAGTAAGTAATATGAAATTGAAAAAAAAACTTTTAACACTCTTCACTGTAATATGTACTACTTACTTTCTACCTACTCTGATATGTACTACATACTTGGGATTAAACCGACCAACTCTTTCCTTATGCTTATTATGGGGGTCCAATTCACATTAGACTGTACTGTCAATATTAGAAAGTGTGAATTTTTAACCCGTTTGTTGTTCGGGAAATAAACTGTAGGCAGGTGACTGAATGCAATGCACAGAAGGCAACAGGGTGGGAACAGACAATTAATTATTTATTTCTTCCAATATGGCGTGAATTTATGGTGGTCAGGGAACAGTTACGCTGGTTTCAGCGTTGTCTCCAACCCGCGCCCACACTGCTCCTTTCCTTGATGCCAAATCCTCCCATGGTTTGGTGCTCAGGACTTTTATTTCTGGGAACTCCGTCATCCAAGGCAACTGACCAGGTTCCGCACATGAACTCGATCCCCCTGCAACTCTTCTGGTGCTGGTTGGTTCCTCATAGTTTCGTCTAGCCAGTAGATGGCAGTCTTTCCTCACTAATTCGTCATCGTGCAGGGGCTCCTCAGGGGTACCATCACTTCCTCTTATAAAACCACAGACAGAGCTCTTTATCTTCTCTTTCTCCTTTGAAAACACATTAATGTTCGGTGGAGCCTAACATTCATGTGTATGGGGCAGTCTGGAGAGATTTCTGTAGATCAAATGCGCGCTTAGTCATCAGATATAGTATGTGTATGGTCAGACTTCAGCAGAGGAAATTAAAGGGGTTGTCCACTACTAGGACAACACCTTCTTGAGCTAAATATTTAGCCCCGAAAAAGTAAAAAAAAACTATACTCACCTCCCATGCTGGCGCCGTTCCAGCGGTATCAGCACTCGTGGTCCTAGAGCTCTGGTGAGGTGGAATGAAACTTGGTACCTATGTATGGCTAAACATGAAGAGGAAGTCCGGGCTGCAGATCTCTAACTTCCTCTTCATGTTCAATACGTAGGCGGGGACAGTGACGCCAGGGCGCCGGGTTCCACGTGTCATTCCACTTCACCAGAGATCCGGGATCGCGAGTGCTGACACTGCTTGAACGGCGCCAGTATTGGAGGTGAATATAGTTTTTTTTTATTTTATCAGGGCCAAACAATTAATTCAAGAAAGGGTTGTCCTAGTCGTGGAAAACCCCTTTAATTGTTAAACCTTTCTCCTAATGGTAAAAGCTGAGCATAGGAACTGATAGAATCCAAATTATGGCTTTAAACTTAGAAGAGGGTGTTTATACAGTATTAGAGATGAGCGGTGTTCGACTAGAACTGTTCGCCAATCTCAAATTCGAGCTGTTTTGGGTGGTGTTCGAGTTGTTCGACGAACCCGAACGATTTGCAAAAAATTCGGCTGTTCGAGGTTATGTTCGATAACTGTTCGTGCACCAAAAGCGTGTCCTGCATGTCTGGCGCTATTTTGAGCACCAATCATGCAGGGATTGCCTGCCACTCACTGTAATGCCACAGCCATGGTGGTTGTGGCATTACAGTGATTGCCCAAATCGATGGGAACAGTGCCAACAGTGAAACATGAAAAGCGGCAATTCAGCAGCGGCATAGACCGGTACCCGACAATTTAGAACAGAAAGAATAGAGCATCACACATAGATTAGATAGATAGAAACAAGTCAGCCACATATATACGAAGTACAGTGACAGTGTTGCTTACTGTACTTGTCATTTAGTGTAAAGGATTTATTAAAAAAAATAATAGTGTTTTCATGCACTGTCTCTTTAAAAAAGCCGGCCGGCAATTCAGCAGCGGTACCCGACAATTTAGAATAGAAGGAATAGAGAATCACACATAGATTAGATAGATAGAAACATGTCAGTCACATATATATGAAGTACAGTGACAGTGTTGCTTACTGTACTTGTCATTTAGTGTTAAAATAAAGGATTTATTTAAAAAAAAAATTGGCGTGGGGGTCCCTATAATTTTAGGCTCTAGCGGAGGTTAAGCAGACGGCTGGGGCAGATGTTTGAAGCCTGGGAGGGGGGTAATACCCATGGAGCTTCCCAGGCTACTAATATCAGCCCCCAGCTGAATACCTAGCCTTTACTAGCTATTAAAATGGGGGACACCCCCCCAAAAAAATGACGTGGGGTCCCCCCTATTTTAATAGCTAGCAAAGGCTAGGCAGACAGCTGGGGGCTGATATTAATAGCCCAGGAAGGGTGCCATGAATATTGGCCCCCTCCCAGGCTAGAAACACCAGCCGTCAGCCGCCCCAGAACTGGCGCATCCATAGGATGCGCTAATTCTGGCACTTAGCCTCGCTCTTCCCACTGCCCTGTAGCGGTGGCAGTGGAGTAATAGGGCTGGGGTTGATGTCAGCTTATAATGCCAGCTGACATCAAGCCCAGGTTAGTAATGGAGAGGCGTCTATAAGACACCCCCATTACTAACCCCATAGTCAAAGTTAAAAAAAACACAAACACCCAGAATAAACTCCTTTAATTGAAATAAAGACACATTCCTTTATTGTTCTAAATTAAACCATACTTACCACCACGCCCATTCCAGCTGAAGCCAACGATCTCCTGCAATAAAAGTAAAATAATAAAGCAACATCATCCTTACCTTTCCATGGTTCCCACGACAGCTTCAGCTCTGCTACATCGAGATGACAGGCTGGACCGCAGCAGAACGCTGCCATCCAGCTTGCCATGCCGCGGACACTGAGAAGCGCAGGCATGCTTCTCAGTGTCCGCGGCATGGCAGTTCTAGTCGAACACCGCTCATCTCTAATACTGATTGGTTGCGGACGGCGACCGCGATCAATCAGCAGAGCGGTGTTTAAATTTGGCACCAATAATGCTGATTAGTCGCGGCCGGCATCAGCGACCAATTAGCAGAGCGGGGTTTCAATTTGGCGCCAATCTCGCTGATTGGTCGCGGCTGGAGTCCGCGACCAATCAGCAGAGCGTTGTTTAAATTTGGCGCCAATCTCACTGATTGGTCGCGGCCGCTATTTAAATGTGGCGCCCAAATCGGTGATTGGTCGCGGGCAGTTTCCGCGACCAATCAGCAGAGCGGTGTTTAACTTTAGCGCCAAGATCACTGATTGGTCGCGTGCGGAAAGCGCGACCAATCAGCGAATCGTATTGGTGAGGACCGGGGAGCGCCGCTGCCTGGTCGGATACTTCCGCTGCGAGAAGCCGGGAGATGAGCGACTGCTCGCAGCAGATGTATCCCGACTCGCAGCTCCGCTCCCCGGTCCTCCCTTGACACCCTAGCTGCTGATCTCCCCACAGTATCCGCATGGTGTTACAAAGATCCGGACATTTGTGTTAAAAATCGCTGATTGTTCGCTGGCGCTGCCCGCGACCAATCACCGATTTGGGCGTCAAATTTAAATATCGGCCGCCACCAATCACCCATCTTGGCTCCACATTTAAACACCGCTGTGCTGATTGGTCGCCGACGCTGGGCGCGACCAATCACCGATTTTGGCGCCACATTTAAATAGCGTCCCGACCAATCAGTACAGCGGTGTTTAAATGTGGAGCCAAGATGGGTGATTGGTCGCGGCCGATATTTAAATTTGGCGCCCAAATCGGTGATTGGTCGCCGTCTTGACCGCGACCAATCACTGATCTTGCCGCCAAAGTTAAACACTACTGTGCTGATTGGTCGCGGACGCTGCCCGCGACCAATCACCGATTTGTGCGCCAAATTTAAATATCAGCCTCATGCACGTCACTGACAGCGTGGGAAAATTCTCCTGCACTCAGCGCTTCAGCGTGAGAATTCTCCTACGCTGTCAGTGACGTGCATGAGGTGAGCCGAGCTCATTGGACATGACCTCGGCTCATCTTTATGCCGTCACAGCGAGACACTGAGGAGCACAAGCATGCCTGCGCTTCTCAGTGTCTGCGGGATGACAGGCTGGATGGCAGCGTTCTGCTGCGGTCCAGCCTGTCATCTCGATGTAGCAGAGCTGAAGCTGTCGTGGGAACCATGGAAAGGTAAGGATGATGTTGCTTTATTATTTTACTTTTATTGCAGGAGATCGTTGGCTTCAGCTGGAATGGGCGTGATGGTAAGTATGGTTTAATTTAGAACAATAAAGAATTGTGTGTTTATTTCAATTAAAGGACTTTATTCTGGGTGTTTGTGGGTTTTTTTTAACTTTGACTATGGGGTTAGTAATGGGGGTGTCTTATAGATGCCTCTCCATTACTAACCTGGGCTTGATGTCAGCTGGCATTATAAGCTGACATCAACCCCAGCCCTATTACCCCACTGCCACCGCTACAGGGCAGTGGGAAGAGCGAGGCTAAGTGCCAGATTTGGCGCATCCTACGGATGCGCCATTTCTGGGACAGCTGACGGCTGGTGTTTCTAGCCTGGGAGGGGGCCAATATTCATGGCACCCTTCCTGGGCTATTAATATCAGCCCCCAGCTGTCTGCTTAGCCTTTGCTAGCTATTTAAATAGGGGGGACCCCACGTCATTTTTTGGGGGGGTCCCCCATTTTAATAGCTAGTAAAGGCTAGGTATTCAGCTGGGGGCTGATATTAGTAGCCTGGGAAGCTCCGTGGGTATTACCCCCTTCCCAGGCTTCAAACATCTGCCCCAGCCGTCTGCTTAACCTCCGCTAGAGACTAAAATTACGGGGAACCCCACGCCAATTTTTTTTTTAACAAATCCTTTATTTTAACACTAAATAACAAGTACAGTGATCAACACTATCACTGTACTTCTTATATATGTGACTGACATGTTTCTATCTATCTAATCTATGTGTGATGCTCTCTTTCTGTTCTAAATTGTCGGGTACCGAGGCTGAATTTCCGGCCGGCTTTTTTAAAGAGACTGTGCATGAAAACACTATTATTTTTTTAAATAAATCCTTTACACTAAATGACAAGTACAGTAACCAACACTGTCACTGTACTTATTATATATGTGATTGGCATGTTTATATCTATCTATGTGTGATGCTCTATTCTTTCTGTTCTAAATTGTCGGGTACCGCTGCTGAATTGCCGGCCGGCTTTTTTAAAGAAACGGTGCACGAAAACACTATTTTTTTTAATAAATCCTTTACACTAAATGACAAGTACAGTAAGCAACACTGTCACTGTGCTTCTTATATGTGTGACTGACATGTTTCTATCTATCTAATCTATGTGTGATGCTCTATTCCTTCTTGTCTAAATTGTCGGGTACCGGTGTATGCCGCTGCTGAATTGCCGGCCGGCTTTTTTAAAGAGAGCGTCTTCTGAGCAGTTTGTCAGCTTTTGGACACCTTTGAAGGTGTTTTCTATGAGTTTCTATGTGTTTTTGTTTGCCTGCCATTGGTTTTAACGGTGTTCAACGGTGTTCTAAGGTGTTCGACGAACAGTTCGACGAACAGTTCCTCGAACATCCCGGTGTTCGACGAACCGAACCCGAACACTACGGGGGTGGCTCAACACTATACAGTATAACCCCTTTATCTATAATAATATTTTATGAGTTTGAAACATTCTCCAAAGCACAAACATATTGATCCTAAGGGGACTAACTAAACCGGAGCCCAGGAATATGAAGCCTTTGGTGCCACACGGAATATTTCAGCTTTGAAAGGGGTAGCTCACTACTTATATTGAGGACCTATCATAAGGATAGTCATCAACACAAAATCAGTGAGGGTCCGACACCCGGCAATTCATGTCAAGAGCAAAACACCACTGCTTCATTACACTGTTTAATGGCTGCTGCCGGATACTGCAGATCAGCTGCTACCAGTCTCTTGTTAAGAACCTGATCTGTAGTACCCACATCTAGAGGTGAGCATATTGATTGGTGGAGATTTGAGTTTGAGTCGAATTTTCTGAAATTTGTAGTTTCATGTGATTTTGAACATTTTGAGATTTGATTCAGGGTTTACAAGAAAAGAGAAAACTTCCTTATCATTTCGCACAGTTTGTATAAGACTCAATTTCCATTTCCATATTTACTGGGTAAGTCTCTCTCTCCTGTAGAGAGTAACCTCTTATGGTCAGCGGGGCCCTCTCTGTCTCTCTCGTATAGCGTAAGCTTTTATGGTCAGCAGGGTCTTCTTTCTCCCTCGCCCACATAGTGTAATTTCTTCTGATCAACAGGGTCCTCTTTGTCTCTCACCCTTATATTGTAAGTTGTTAAGGTCAGCAGGGTCATCTTTCTCTCTTGCCTGTATAGTGTAAGCTCTTATGATGAGCGGGGTCTTTTTTCTCTCTCGCCTGTAAAGTGTAAGCCCTAATGGTTAGCAGAGTTCTTTCTCTCTCTCACTCCTTTCCCCAAGTGTATTTTCCAAACAATTACAAGCTTTCCAGTATGGAGAATCAAGCCCATTTATTGGCTGCAAATCAAATTTTAGGGGATAGTCTGGCGAAGTCAACGAATTCAAATTTTATAAGATCCGCTTATTCCTACCCAGCAGTGGTCACTAAACAGTGTGTGGAATGGTCATGTTCCACCAAAAGTAATAACAACTGATTAATGGTGCCAGATGTCGTAGCCTTACAGTTCTAATATGATGATCTAGGCAACAGGCAATTTGAACATAAATTTATTTAAAGATTGTTGTCCTAGCCCCCAAAATCAGTCCAATATATCAGACACTAGGTGTCTCCCTTCAGTCTAACTTGCTGTCTAGTTCCTATTGCCAAGTGTAATCAAGGTGTAGCAGCAGAGACGCCAAGATGGATTATGGAAAGTGTGGGCAGGTCTTTGTCTCTCTGCTCCTCCTCCTCTTCTGTCTGTCAAATTTTAGATGACATAACAGACGGGCAGGCTTTCAATTCTGAGAGCCAAGCCATTGTCCAATTTTGGAAAATGCCAAAAACAATATGTGCAGGTAGGATGGGAGAAAGGAAGTTCTAAAAGGTAGTTCTGGTAGCAAGCTGATGAAGAGGATCAAAAGTGGATGGTAAGTTGCAAGGCAAAGGTAGTTCCTAGACATACAGGTGCATCTCACTAAATTAGGATATCATCAAAAAGTTAATTTATTTCAGTTCTTCAATACAAAAAGTGAAACTCATATATTATATAGAGTCATTACAAACAGAGTGATCTATTTCAAGTGTTTATTTCTGTTAATGTTGATAATTATGGCTTACAGCCAATGAAAACACAAAAGTCATTATCTCAGTAAATTAGAATACCTTATAACAGCTTGAAAAATATTTTTAAAATCCGAAATGTTGGCCTACTGAAATGTATTTTCAGTAAATGCACTTGGTCGGGGCTCCTATTGCATCAATTACTGCATCAATGTGGCGTGGCATGGAGGCGATCAGCCTGTGGCACTGCTGAGGTGTTATGAAAGCCCTGTGATAGCAGCCTTCAGCTCATCTGCATTGTTGGGTTTGGTGTTCTCTCATCTTCCTCTCGACAATATCATAGAGCTCTATGGGGTTAAGGTCAGGCGAGTTTGTTGGCCAATCAAGCCCAGTGATACTGTTGTTTTTAAACCAGATATTGGTACTTTTGGCAGTGTGGACATGTGCCAAGTCCTGCTGGAGAATGAAATTTCCATCTCCAAAAAGCTTGTCGGCAGAGGGAAGCATGAAGTGCTCTAAAATTTCCTGGTAGACGGCTGCACTGACTTTGGTCTTGATAAAACACAGTGGACCTACACCAGCAGATGACATGGCTCCCCAAACTATCACTGATTGTGGACACTTCACAATGACCTCAAGCAGCTTGGATTGTGTGCCTCTCCACTCTTCCTCCAGACTCTGGGACCTTGATTTCCAAATGGAATTTGGAACTTTGGGACATTGTGGAGTGTGTCAATGACAGCCTTCTGGACATCTGTCAAGTCAGCAGTCTTCCCCATAAAATTGTGGAGCCTACTGAAACAGACAAAGGGACCTTTTTAAACGCTTAGGAAGCCTTTGTAGGTGTTTGTTGTTCATTATTTTAATTTACTGAGATAATAACTTTTGTGTTTTTATTGGCTGTAAGCCATAATCATCAACATTAACAGAAATAAACATTTGAAATAGATCACCCTGTTTGTAATTACTATATAATATGAGTTTCACTTTTTGTATTGAAGAACTGAAATAAATTAGCTTTTTGATGATATTCCAATTTAGTGAGATGCACCTGTATTAGACCCGTATCTGCTCTTAAAGCAGTTTTATATTGAGGGGGAGAGAGCAGCAGGACTGGTTTGTGTGAAGGGACCGGTATAACTTAATTTTATAATTAGACTTCATTTTTTCTATATTTCAGCAACCATGATTGTAGAAATATTTCATATCATAGTCTTACAGTTCTTATGAGAACAAATAGCTTGTGGTACAGAAATATATCCACAAATAATACAACTAGTGATGCCAATTCCTGGCTCACCGCCTTGTCTTTCTAAGTAGCATTACATATGTTGCCTCTGTTGCTCAGACATGTTTTAACTTGAAAAGCAGCGTTTCTTTCTAGACATTTGTATCTCACAGAAGGATCACAGCTGGGTTACAGTTCAGTTCTTCCCAAGTCTCTTTTGCCATACACCTTGCAAATTATACCCAGATTCAGAACCCAGAGCTGTTCATCTTCACACCTTAAAGGCAGGACACTCCTCTGTTCAATGCCTAACAATAACAGCTTGACTGCCGACAGCCAGCAAGGGGTAAAGGATTATATGTCTGGATCTGTTTAAGGGTCATATCCTTCTCTAGCTGGGTCATTACACAATTATGGCACACAGAGATACACTTAAGTCGAGTGTGAGCCACAGATCTGTTACAAACTACATTTCTGTTTTATTACCTTGCATTTGGATACTAGAAAGGTACAATACATTGGCCCTTACTGAATTTATTGTTCATTGGCGGAAAAAAATAATGAAAAGTTGCATTTATCCTTAGAAGTATATTTGGTATCAGTAACCATAAGACATAGTTCAGCTTTACAGTGAACTATAGCAGTAATATTATTCGTGTAAAATATGCGATGTAAAGCTATTATTTGTAGAAAATGCCTGCATTTACGCGGTAATTATTATGCCACCTGCAGGTGGTATTTTGTGTAATACGGCAATATGAATATCTTAAGTCGTAGCTTAAATCCAAATGTGCTTAGACTAGTAGTAACATGAAGCAATTAATTGTGGTGTTGTACAGGTTAAGAGAGCATAGAAAACATCTCACCATTGATTACAATATGGTTCATTTGCTTGGTCTGGAGGAACAGTGAGTGTATACCCTAGTATGTAGTCTCACAAATACATTACATATATTACAGAATGCTATTAGAACCTGTATCTTTTGCAATAAGAGCAGTCCCATAAAACAGCTGGGCAGAAGGGTGATCTGGTCTAGACACTTTCTATCACTACTATTCACAAAAAATTGTGGTCGCAAGTAACCCATTTTCAGTTTAAAATACGTCAAAGGGATTGTCCACTACTAGGACAACCCCTTCTCAATCTGAATGTTTGCCCCGGTAAAATAAAAACACTTATGTTCACCTCCTGCGCCAGCGCCGTTCTAGTGGTGTCGGCACTTGCATTCCCGGGGCTCCCATTTGTTTGTTATGACACGTGAGCCCTAAGCCCATTCAATGCTGGCATCACTGTCCCCTCATTGGGCACATAAATAATCAAGAAGCGAGCGGTCAGCTGCAGCTCTGACTTCCTCTTGATTACGTATACATCCGAATGGGCTAAGGGCTCACGTGTCATAAAAAACTAATGTGAGCCCTGGGAGCACAAGTGCCGACACCACTAGAATGGTGTCGGCATAGAAGATAAGTATCGGTATTTTTATTTCAACGGAGGCAAACATTCAGATTGAGAAGGGGTTATCCTAGCCAGCGGTGGAGATGCTACAAGAACAGCTGCAAAGCCACTTTAGGAAGATGTCCACTATTGTTTTCCTGAGGTGGCTCCGCCTGGGTAAACTCGGCGGCTATATTGGCATCTAAACAGCGCCATGTGCACACAACCTTACAGTATGTCCACATACAGTTTTTTTTTTTTTTGGGGTGGGGGCGATTAAAAATAATAAGTTCTCTAGTGGAAGCCACTTCAGAAAATGTTCTTTTAAGGGAGTTTTAGGAGGAGTTTTTCTTTTCCTGAAGAATTTCTTTAAGCTGATTTCAAAAGTTTTTGAAGAGTATTTTTCCTAAAGTGTTCTTTTCAGCCAGTTGATTAGACAGTGTTTGGTTTGCTGAATTTTTCTATCTTGAGATGATTCAAAGAAACGACATGCACTTTCTTTTTTCCCAACAGGTATTTTATTAAAACCTGAAGTGGAAAACAAAAGTTTCAAAACACTGAACTTTAACCAGCAAGTCATTTTAGAATAGAACTGAATTGGAAGAGTCTTTAAAGTGCCTTTTTGAGCAATTTTTCAGACACCTTTTGGAACAAACCCGCTGCAAAAAAAATTCTCAAAATCCTCCATGTATACAGTGGTGGCCAAAAGTATTGGCACCCCTGCAATTTTGTCAGATAATACTCAGTTTCTTCCTGAAAATGATTGCAATCACAAATTCTTTGGTATTATTATCTTCATTTAATTTGTCTTCAATGAAAAAACACAAAAAGAATTGTCCTAAAGCCAAATTGGATATAATTCCACACCAAACCTAAAAAAGGGGGTGGACAAAAGTATTGGCACTGTTTGAAAAATCATGTGATGCTTCTCTAATTTGTGTAATTAACAGCACCTGTAACTTACCTGTGGCACCTAACAGGTGTTGGCAATAACTAAATCACACTTGCAGCCAGTTAACATGGATTAAAGTTGACTCAACCTCTGTCCTGTGTCCTTGTGTGTACCACATTGAGCATAGAGAAAAGAAAGAAGACCAAAGAACTGTCTGAGGACTTGAGAAACCAAATTGTGAGGAAGCATGAGCAATCTCAAGGCTACAAGTCCATCTCCAAAGACCTGAATGTTCCCGTGTCTTCCGTGCGCAGTCTCATCAAGAAGTTTAAAGCTCATGGCACTGTGGCTAACCTCCCTAGATGTGGACGGAAAAGAAAAATTGACGAGAGATTTCAATGCAAGATTGTGCGGATGGTGGATAAAGAACCTTGACTAACATCCAAACAAGTTCAAGCTGCCCTGCAGTACGAGGGTACAACAGTGTCAACCCGTACTATCCGTCGGCATCTGAATGAAAAGGGACTGTATGGTAGGATACCCAGGAAGACCCCACTTCTTACCCCGAGACATAAAAAAGCCAGGCTGGAGTTTGCCAAAACTTACCTGAGAAAGCCTAAAACGTTTTGGAAGAATGTTCTCTGGTCAGATGAGACAAAAGTAGAGCTTTTTGGGAAAAAGCATCAACATAGAGTGTACAGGAAAAAAAAAGAGGCATTCAAAGAAAAGAACACGATCCCTACAGTCAAACATGGCGGAGGTTCCCTGATGTTTTGGGGTTGCTTTGCTGCCTCTGGCACTGGACTGCTTGATCGTGTGCATGGCATTATGAAGTCTGAAGAATACCAACAAATTTTGCAGCATAATGTAGGGCCCAGTGTGAGAAAGCTGGGTCTCCCTCAAAGGTCATGGGTCTTCCAGCAGGACAATGACCCAAAACACACTTCCAAAAGCACTATAAAATGGTTTGAGAGAAAGCACTGGAGACTTCTAAGGTGGCCAGCAATGAGTCGAGACCTGAATCCAATAGAACACCTGTGGAGAGATCTCAAAATGGCAGTTTGGAGAAGGCACCCTTCAAATATCAGGGACCTGGAGCAGTTTGCCAAAGAAGAATGGTCTACAATTCCAGCAGAGCATTGTAAGAAACTCATTGATGGTTACCGGAGGGCGGTTGTTCGCAGTTAATTTGGCGAAAGGTTGTGCAACCAAGTATTAGGCTGAGGGTGCCAATACTTTTGTCTGGCCAATTTTTGGAGTTTTGTGTGAAATGATCAATGATTTGATTTTTGCTTCATTCTCTTTTGTGTTTTTCCTTGCAAGCAAATTAAATGAAGATAATAATACCAAAGAATTTGTGATTACAATCATTTTCAGGAAGAAACTGAGTATTATCTGACAGAATTGCAGGGGTGCCAATACTTTTGGCCACCACTGTACATACCCTTAATGTATACTTTTTTCTACAGCTTCTATGCAGACCTATCAATTTCTATGCTACCAAACTACAAACAAAATCCTGCATCCAATCCTGCAATCATATTCCTTACCATCTGTCTCCTATTTCTCTTAACATACATTTGGTAGATAAGCAAGAAGTAAAGGACAGATGAAAGAGAGTATGACTTCAGAATCAGGCCTATTCTGCTGTCTGTTAACATGCGGATGTGAGGTGTACAAATGAAACTCTAAGCACATGCATATTTTTCATTTCATCTAAAGATAGAACTAGTCTTTTAGGAAATGTTAAACTTGTCTATTTTTTAATCCAATTCCAGATTTGGATGCATGCATGTTGCAACCCTCGTAGCATTTGTGCAAGATAAGGAGTCCAAAAATTAATTAAAATATACATATATTAGAGGAATAAATGTAACAAACTGTAATAGTATTTTCATTGGAGAAGATGAACTGATTCTCTAAATGCAGCCGTAAAGCAATTTAACTTGTTACCAGGTTACAAATAAAAAAGAAAGCTGAAATAGATAAATCACATTGTGGTAATATATTAGAGTGCTTAAAGTATGTCTCTAGCTAGGGAATTTATGGTTTCTTGCATTTTTTTAAATCTGCTGCCAGGCACACCGTGTATCTTAGATTGTCTATTTGTGTTGAGTTAAATGGGGAAATAGCTATTACCATGTGTAGGTTCATAATTTTACATTTGTCTACATTAATCTTCACCTGCCATTTCCTGACAAGTATGCCATTTTACCTAAACCATTCCATACCCATTTACAATCCTGATCATATTAACATATTAACATATTGACACATATTAACGCCTAATTTTCCAGAGAGGTCAGTAGTATCAGAAATTATTCTTTAAAAATCTAGGCAAATGAAATATATATACAGTGGATATAAAAAGTCTACACATCCCTGTTAAAATGCTAGTTTTTGTCATGTAAAAAAATTATACCAAGAAGAATAATTGCAGAACTTTTTCCACCTTTAACCCCTTTACAACCCAAGGTGGTTTGCACGTTAATGACCAGGCCAATTTTTACAATTCTGACCACTGTCACTTTATGAGGTAATTACTCTGGAACACTTCAACAGATCACCCTGATTCTGAGACTGATTTTTCATGACATATTGTACTTCATGACTGTGGCAAAATTTCTTTGATATCACTTGCGTTTATTTGTGAAAAAAATGGAAATTTGGCAAAAATTTTGAAAATTCTGCAATTTTCAAAATTTGAATTTTTATGCCCTTAAATCAGAGAGATATGTCACACAAAATAGTTAATAAATAACATTTACCACATGTCTACTTTACATCAGCACAATTTTGGAACCAAAATTTTTTTTTATTGGGGAGCTATAAGGGTTAAAAGTTGACCAGCGATTTCTCATTTTTCCAACAAAATTTACAAAACCATTTTTTTAGGGACCACATCATATTTAAAGTCACTTTGAGGGGTCTTTATGACAGAAAATACCCAAAAGTGACACCATTCTATAAACTGCACCCCTCAAGGTTCTCAAATCCACATTTAAGAACTTTATTAACTCTTCAGGTGCTTCACAGGAATTTTTGGAATGTGGAAGAAAAAAATTAACAATTAACTTTTTTCAAAAAATTTTTACTTTTAGACCCAATTTTTTTTTATTTTTGCAGGGGTAACAGGAAAAAATGAACCCCAAAATTTGTTGTGAAATTTCTCCTGACTAAGCAGATACCCCATATGTTGGGGAAACCACTGTTTTGGCGCACGGCAGGGTTCGGAAGGGAAGGAGCGCCATTTGACTTTTTGAATGTAAAATTTGCCTGAACAATTAGCAGACGCCATGTTGCATTTGGGGAGCCCTGATGTGCCTAAACAGTGGAAACCCCCCACAAGTGACACCATTTTGGAAACTAGACCCCTCAGGGAACTTACCTAGATGTGTAGTGAGCACCTTGAACCCCCAAGTCCTTTACAGAAGTTTATAACATGGAGCCGTGAAAATAAAAAAATCAAACTTTTTCTACAAAAATGATGATTTAGACCCAATTTTTTTATTTTCACATGGGTAAGAGGAGAAAATGGACCCAAAAAACTTTTGTGCAATTTCTCCTGAGTATGTCAATACCCCATATGTGGGGAAAATACAGTGTTTGGGCGCACGGCAGAGTTCAGAAGGGAAGGATCACTGTGTGACTTTTTGAACGCAAAATCGGCTGGAATCGAGAGCGGACACCATGTCGCGTTTGGAGAGCCCCTGATGTGCCTAAATAATTGAAACTCCCCACAAGTGACCCCATTTTGGAAACTACACCCCTCAAGGATTTTATCAAGGGGTATAGTGAACATTTTGAACCCAGAGGTATGACACAGAATTTGATGACATTAGGTCATCATATTGAATAAGTTGTCATTAGTCTTGAGCGCAAGTGCTCGCTACTTGAGTTTGCATCGGGTATTCAGGTATGCACCATGTATCACGGGTGCTCAAGTGAAATGCTCGAGTCCCCGCCCGCATGTTTCACGGGTATTAGACACCCCAAAAAAAACATGCGTGGATCGCTCGTGCATGGCAGGCAATCCCCGCGAGTTTTTTTTGGCCGCGAAGCATATGGGGCGGAGACTCGAGCACCCGCGATACTCAGTGCATACCCGAGCACCCGATGCAAACTCAAGTAGCGGGCACTTGCATTCAACACTAGTTGCCATATCATCTTTTTTTTTTTTTAAAAAAAAAAAACAACCCTAACATTAGCACAACCCTAACCCCAGCCCTAGCGTTTATTTTTTACGCCGTTCCTAGTGCGGTATTAGTGATTAGACGACCTTATTCTTCGGGTCGGTGCGACTACAGAGATACCAGAATCATATCGGGTTTTTATGATTGACAGCTGTCACACACTAAAAGACACATATTTTGTAAAATCTAGTTTTTGTATCGCCATATTTTGAGAGCTATAATTTTTCCATATTTTGGCCTACAGAGTCATGTGATGGCTTGTTTTTTGCGGGATGAGTTGACGTTTTAATTGGTGCCATTTTCAGGCACGTGACATTTTTTAATCGCTTTCTATTCCAGCTTTTGGGAGGCAGAATAAAGAAAAACCAACAATTTAGGAATTTATTTTTTTTTTTTATTTTTTTATTCTACTCCGCGTGTGGTAAAATTGATAAGGTAGCTTTATTCTTCGGGTCAGTACGTTTACAGCGGTACCACATTTATATCGTTTTTCTATGTTTTGGCGCTTTTACACAATAAAAGCTATTTTATAGAAAAAATTATTTTTTTGCATCGTTTTATTCTGAGAGCTATAACTTTTTGATTTTTTGGATGATGGAGCTGTATGGCAGCTTGTTTTTTGCAGGACAAGATGACGTTTTCAGCGGTACCATTTTTATTTATATTTGTCTTTTTGATCGCGTGTTATTCCATTTTTTGTTTGGCGGTATGATGATAAAGCATTGTTTTTTGCTTCGTTTTTTATTATTTTTTTTACCATGTTCACTGAAGGGGTTAACTAGTGGAACAGTTTTATAAGTCAGGTCGTTACACATGCGGCGATACCAAATATGTGTACTTTTATTGTTTGGGTTTTTTTTTTTCATAATAATATTTATTAATGGGTACATTATATTTTTTTATTTTTAGTGGATTATTTTTTTTTTTATATATATATATATATATATATATATATATATATATATATATATATATATATATATATAGTTGTACAATTTTTTTAAAAAATTTTTTTTCACTTTCTGAGAGTTTTTTTAGTTTTTTACTTTGTCCCACTATGGGACTTTCACTTTTTTTCTTCTGATCGCCTGCATAGCATAGGGATGGAGCCCCATCCCTATACTATGCAGGCAGTCAGCCCTGCACAGTGATAAGATTGTTTGGTCATGCACTGCGCATGACGAAACAATCTTCCTGCTGTATGGTGACCCTGATGTTGTCATGACGACATCGGGTCGTCATGGCAACACCCGGGAAGCCACGGCAGACAGCGCTGGAGGCCGGAAGTGGAGGTGAGTATACCGATCACCACCCCTTAGCCACCGCAATGCTGCGATCGCAGCATTGCGGGGGTTAATGTACCGGGAGCGGTGCAGGACCGCTCCCTGCACATTGTCACAGCTGACACCCGGTACTATCAGCCTGTGTGCGAATGCGATCGTGATGACGTACTAATACTGGTCAGGCTCTTAAGTCCCTGGGCACAGACACATATTAGTACGTCATGGGCTTTAAAGGGGTTAATGTCACACATAATCTTTCTAAATCCATTGAGAAATAAATAATTTTGAGTGTGAAATAAAAATAGCAAAACCAAAATAATGTGTTTCATCCTGTTGTAATTTTCGATGTGGTTGTGTTCAGAATAAGCCAATCATATTTAAACATGTGTGTTATATAGTAGTCAGCACACAGCTGCCATCATTTACAGTGATTCTGAATAACTCCACATAAAGTTTAGTTGTTTTAGTAGTATTTTTCTGACATTTCCTTAGTTGCATTTTACAGCAAAAAACGTGGTCTGTAAGCTGTCTACAACACAGCAAAGGGATCTCCATGTTGAAACTTATCAGACAGGAGAAAGGTGCAAATGTTTTCCAAAGCATTGGATATACCACAGATCATGGTGAAGACAGTCAATAAGAAGTGGCTTAAGTTTGGCACAATATTAACATTACCTAGAATCGGATGTCCCTTCTTCATTAAAAATTGGTGGAAAAGCAAGAAGAAAATTTGCCAAGAGACATACAGCAACATTAAAGAAGCTGCCAGAATTTCTGGCAAGTACTGGTTGTGTTCTGCATGTGATAACAATCTGCTATATTCTTCATATGTCTGCTCTGTGGGATAGGGTGGCAAGAATAAAGCCTTTTCTTGCAAAGAAAAACATCCAAACCCAGCTATGTTTTGCTAAAACCAAAATCAAGTCTGCCAAAGGCAAGTGGGAAAATGTGTTATGGTCTCATGAGATTCGTGTTTAACTTTCTGGCAAACAATGTGCATCACCAAAAGAACCCTATACCTACAGTGAAGCATGGTGGAGTCTAAATTATGCTTTGGGGCTATTTTTCAGAAGATGGAATTGGGGCTTAAAGAGAAACTGTTATAATTTTTATTTTATAAATCAATAGTGCACATGAAAATAAGAAACTTTGATATATCTTATCAGAGAAATCTGCTTCTTTCTATGCCAGTACTGATCATTCATTTTCAAAATTCTCAATTCTGGAGTAAAATCTGTATCATCCACCATGTAGTTCTGTACTATATGCAGATACATTAAATGTCCCTTGTACTGTACATTTATGTCTTAATATATTTATGTTTTTACTGCTTTAGGGCTCATTCAGACATCAGTGATTTTCACAAATGAGAAAATTGGTTTGAGTTTCATCAGTTTTTTTATCTGAGCTTCGTAAGAGTTTGGTTAAACTTTTCTCGGAAGAGAAACAAAAAAAAAGGTTTTCTATATTTTCGTATTTAGCAGTCCATGAAAAAAGGACAGCAATCAGATGGCATCCAAATGTTCCCGATTTTTTTCACAAACCCATAAACATGCATTGCCAATATTGATCAAACACTCTGATCAAAATTGGATATGTCTCCGCTATTTTGTGATTTTTGAAAAATCTAAGGCTAAAAGGAAAAAACACAGATAAACACGTGTATGCAAAAATTGGATGTCTGAATGAGTCCTTAGGGACAAATGCTTTTTTCCTGAAATACACATTTATATTTAACTCACTACCAAATATAATATTTTAACACTTGAAAGTTATTTGAAAGCAGCAGTTTTTGAGCCTCAATCTCATACAATGAAATAATATCCACTTGTGCACTCGACCCCATCCCATTCCACCTCCTCCCCTACCATACCCCCACACTCATCCAATCCATAACCCATCGATTCAACCTATCACTAACTTCTGGTACCTTCCCCTCTGCCTTCAAACATGCCACAAATCACGCCCATCCTCAAAAAGCCATCCCTCGACCCAACCGCCTTGTCCAGCTACCGCCCCATATCACTGCTCCCATTTGCCTCTAAACTCCTTTCTAAACTTTCCTCACTTCTCATTTAACTCTCTCTTCGACAACAAACAATCTGGCTTCCGCCTTCACCATTCCATTGAACCTGCCCTTACCAAAATTACTAATGACTTACTTACAGCCAAAGCTAACAGACAATTCTCTGTACTCCTTCTTGACCTCTCCTCTGCCTTCAACACAGTTGACTACTGCCTCCTACTTCAGATCCTCTCTTCCTTTGGCTTCAAAGACCTTGCCCTATCTTGGATCTCCTCATACATTTCTAACTGCACATTTAGCTTCTCCCACTCCCACACTACCTCCTCATCCCGTCCCATGTCTGTTGGAGTCCCTCAAGGCTTTGTCCTAGGACACCTACTCTTCTCAATCTATGCTCTTGGCCTGGGACAGCTCATAAAATCCCATGGCTTCCAATACCATCTGTAAGCTGATGACACCCATATCTACCTCTCTGGCCCAGATGTCACCTCTCTGCTGTCCAGAATCCCAGCATGTCTATCAGCCATATCCTCCTTCTTCTCCTCTCGCTTCCTCAAACTCAATGTGGACAAAACTGAACTCATCATTTTTCCCCTATCTCGCATATCTTCCCCACCTGATCTTTCTATCACAATAAATGACATCACGCTTTCCCCTGTACCGGAAATCCACTGCCTCGGAGTAATCCTTGACTCTGCCCTGTCCTTCAAATCCCACATCCAAGCTCTCGCCACCTCCTGTCGCCTCCAGCTCAACAATATTTCCAGAATCCGTCCTTTCCTCAACCCTCAATCTACTAAACTGCTTGTGCATGCCCTCATCTCCCTCCTCGACTACTGCAACACCCTCCTCTGAGGCCTAACTGCTAACACTCTTGCACCCCTCAAATTCATCCTTAACTCTGCTGCATGACTAGTTCATCTCTCGCCTTGCTACTCCTCTGCTACCACCCTTTGCAAATCCCTTCACTGGCTCCCAATTGCCCAGCTTATCCAGTTCAAACTACTAACAGTGACCTACAAAGCCATCCATAACTTTTCTCCTCCATACATCTCTGAACTTATCTCCTGATAAATTCCCTTACATAATCTGTGGTCCTCCCAAGACCTCCTTCTCTCCTCCACACTTATTCGTTCCTCACCCAATCGCCTCCAAGATTTATTCTGAATATCACCCATCCTATGAAATTCTGTGCCTCAACATGTCCAATTAGCCTCCACACTTGGATCCTTCAGACAGAACCTGAAAACCCATCTCTTCAAACAAGCTTACATCCTGCCATGACCTTGCTTGCTGCCACCTCAACAACACCGGAGCTACTGCAACCCCCCCACAACCAACTTTCTCCTTCCCCATTCCTGTAGAATGTAAGCCCGCAAGGGCAGGGTCCTCTTCCCTCTGTACCAGTCTATCATTGTTAGTTTGTTTACTGTAAGTGATATCTGTATTTGGTATGTAACCCCTCCTTATGTACAGCACCATGGAATCAATGGCGCTATATAAATAAATAATAATAATAATAATATTCTTCATATACTGTGAACTTTAAATTGATGTGATAGCACTCAATCTGCTCAGGAGCTGGAAAAGTAAGCAGCCCTTTGGTGTAAACAGTTGTTGTTAAAGAAGCACTTCCATCAACTTTTTATCTTTTTACTATATTGAAATCATCATATTATATAGCACTGTGTACTTACAATTGCTTTTTTTGTCCTTTTACCAAGTTAATTCTTCTTTTTTCCATTAGATCTATGACATCACATGATTAAAAACTGACTAGCTGAATCCTTCTAATCTCTATGTAGAAACAGGAGGTCAATTTTCCTTGTTTAAGTCATAAGTCACTGCAAAAGTCTCTGGCAGTGGGCGAGGAGCAGAGCAGCTGGGTCAGGAGTTAAAGAGGAGAATGATACATGCAGGGACAATAGACTTCCTGTTTCTCCATAGAATAGAAAAAAAGAGAAGAATTAACTTGGTAGAAATGCAAAATGAGCAATTGTAAGTACATAATGCTATATAATATGATGATTGCAATATATTAAGAGGATAAAAACCGATGAGAGTGCTTCTATAAGCAATTGCCCAAACTTATGAGTGCTTTGTTGCACTCTGCACATGCAATAATTATTATGTGCGTATAAGTGCGTATGAAGGCTTCCCTATTAAGTAACTGTAATTGGAAACTTGATTGCAATATTGGTTCCAGAAGATATCTGATGCTCCACAGTGAGTGCTGCAGCACTTACATCTGACCATAGGATCTTATGCTTGAGTTATCAGACGAACAGTTACAACACTGTGTTGCTTCCAAAACACATTTGAGATGTTGATGAGATGTTGTATGCTTGATTAAGTAGTAAGAAGGAGTATCCACAGAACTTTGACCATGTTGTGTGTAATTGTCTACTACAAGGCTACCAGAATTGCGCAAATCAATCACATTTAAAATTATGCAGTAATATTTTTGGTTGTAGAGCAAAAAATATGCTATCAATTGGGTAAAGTACTAAAGTTGCAAAAAAAGCACCAAACATAGCTATATGGATATAAAAAAGGAAACCAATGTTGCACAGCCTGAAAATCAACTGGGCTCTTACACAGTGGGAATGAGAACTGTTATATTTGTAGGACTGAAACAATATACAGTATATACAAGTGTTTATTACTCTAAACTTCAATAGTGTTAATTAGGTCAGTTTACAATGTGATATATTCGATATAATCTAAACTATAGTCTTGCCACATACCAGGCAATAGCTACATTGTACACAGTAGTAAAAAATCTTGGCCCCTATTCATCTTTCTTTTGCACCTGTTTTTTGTCTAGTTTTGTGTTTCTTGCTCCTTTTTTTTTGCACGGAATATTCATTATTCCATTTGTGGCTTTAAGTCTATTTTACATGTGCTCGCTTGAGGTTTTTTTGTTTTCCGCTTTGTGGGTGGAGTAAGTTTAATGATTCCAGATGTTTTTGCCTGATTCATAAATTGCGAGTCTTTAAAAGGCGTAACTCCACTCCAATGCCCTCTTGGTGCATTTTTAAGTATGTCAGTATTTTGGTGCAATTTTTACACCATTTTGCAAAATGTGACTTTTGGAGCCAAAAAGTCACAAAAACAGTTCAAGGCAGAAAAAAAGACCAGATTTTATTTTGCACCAAATTCATGAATCCCATGTGATATTTTGAAGAATTTGGTGTCAAAAGCGGGAACTAATACCACAAGATAAAAGAGCAAAATGGCTTAAAAAAAACCTAAATGATGAATTGGGGCCCTTGTGCATTAAACTAAAAAATGTATTGACGTCTGTATATGCATTGGGAGTGTTAGAATATACGCTAAAAATATACAATTACAACATAGCTGATTTAAAAAGTAGGAGACCTGATGATTAAAGACCTATTCGGCACCGATACTCCATAAATACTGTAGGTCTTTCATCATCAAAAAGCAGAAAAAACTTTCTGCTTCAATCTTTGTGTATTTCCAGATACAGAAAAAGGAGGCAGGTCATGGGTCATTTATCCAGGGGCGGACACAGACTGTAGTGGGCCCCTGTGCAAGAATTTTTTTTGGGCCCCCCCCCTGCCCTTCATAGGGGGCATGAAGGGCCCCCCCCCCCGTGCATCTCTCATCCCCCCGTGCATCTCTCATCCCCCCGTGCATCTCTGATTCCCCCCACTCCTAGTTAATTAATTGTATTTAAAAAAAATAAAACTTGTTATACTGTACTTACCCCCACGGCCGGCTCCAGGTTTTTGTGGGCCCTGGGCGACAGAGTCTCAGTGGGCCCCTTTAACACATACCATGATTCATGGTGCACAGATACCACAGAGAAATATATATATAGTACAAGGTCAAGGATTTCACTTACTACATTACATGAGCGATATCTATTGTAAATTTTACAATAGCTCAGAAACCGGCGAATCCTCACAGCGCACAGTGCAGACCGGACAGTATAGTCCTCCATACAGTATTATGGGCACCATATAATGCTCCATACAGGATACTGACCCCCTTATAATGCTCCATACAGGATACTGGTCCCCATATAATGCTCCATACAGGATACTGGTCCCCATATAACACTCCATACAGGATACTGGTCTCCATATAACACTGCATACAGAATACTGTCCCCCATATAACGCTCCATACAGAATACTGACCCACATATAACGCTCCATACAGAATATTGGCCCCCATATAACGCTCCATGCAGGCTGTTCCCCCCCTTATAATGCCCCATTACACGAGCGATATCTATTGTAAATTCTACAATAGCTCAGAAACCGGCGAATCCTCACAGCGCACAGTGCAGACCGGACAGTATAGTCTTCCATACAGTATTATGGGCACCATATAATGCTCCATACAGGATACTGACCCCCTTATAATGCTCCATACAGGATACTGGTCCCCATATAATGCTCCATACAGGATACTGTCCCCTATATAACGCTCCATACAAAATACTGACCCCCATATAACACTCCATACAGAATATTGGCCCCCATGTAACGCTCCATGCAGGCTGTTTCCCCCTTATAATGCCCCATGCAGGATGTCACGCCCCCCTCCCTTATAATGCCCCATGCAGGATGTCACCCCTCCCCCTCTTATAATGCCCCATGCAGGATGTCACCCCCCCTCCCTTATAATGCCCCATGCAGGATGTCACTTCCCCCCTTCCCCTCTTATAATGCCCCATGCAGGATGTCACTTCCCCCCTTCCCCTCTTATAATGCCCCATGCAGGATGTCACCCCCCCACCCCCATATAATGCCCCATGCAGGATGTCACCCCCCCTCCCCCTCTTATAATGCCCCATGCAGGATGTCACCCCCCCTCCCTTATAATGCCCCATGCAGGATGTCACCCCCCCACCCCCATATAATGCCCCATGCAGGATGTCAATTCCCCCCTCCCCCTCTTATAATGCCCCATGCAGGATGTCACTTCCCCCCTTCCCCTCTTATAATGCCCCATGCAGGATGTCACCCCCCGCACCCCCATATAATGCCCCCATGCAGGATGTCAATTCCCCCCTCCCCCTCATAATGCCCCATGCAGGATGTCACTTCCCCCCTTCCCCTCTTATAATGCCCCATGCAGTATGTCACCCCCCCATATAATGCCCCATGCAGAATGTCACCCCCCCATATAATGCCCCATGCAGGATGTCACCCCCCCTCCCTTATAATGCCCCATGCAGGATGTCACCTCTCCCCCATATAATGCCCCATGCAGGATGTCACCCCCCATATAATGCCCCATGCAGGATGTCACTCCCCCTCCCTTATAATGCCCCATGCAGGATGTCACACCTCCCTCCCTTATAATGCCCCATGCAGTATGTCACCCCCACATATAATGCCCCATGCAGTATGTCACCCCCCCTCCCTTATAATGCCCCATGCAGGATGTCACCTCTCCCCCATATAATGCCCCATGCAGGATGTCACCCCCCAATATAATGCCCCATGCAGGATGTCACTCCCCCTCCCTTATAATGCCCCATGCAGGATGTCACACCCCCCTCCCTTATAATGCCCCATGCAGTATGTCACCCCCACATATAATGCCCCATGCAGGATGTCACACCCCCCTCCCTTATAATGCCCCATGCAGGATGTCACCTCTCCCCCCATATAATGCCCCATGCAGGATGTCACCCCCCATATAATGCCCCATGCAGGATGTCACCCCCCCCATATAATGCCCCATGCAGGATGTCACACCCACTCTCCCTCCACCATATAATGCCCCATGCAGGATGTCACCCCCCCATATAATGCCCCATGCAGGATGTCACCCCTCCCCCATATAATGCCCCATGCAGGGTGTCACATATAATGCCCTATGCCCCCATACATAAAAAAAAAAAAAAAATCAAATACTCACCTCGCTTCTCACCTGATGCTGATCCGGACTCCAGCATCACCCGCTGTGTCAGCTCAGGAGAGATCGCGCGCGGTGTAAACATATCACCGCACCCTCTGACCTGAGACGTCACAGTCAGAGGACGCGGAAGATGCTGCGGAGGCACGGGGAGGGGTAAGTATTGTGCCGGTGCCGTCACATGACCGGAGATGTCCCTGCGCTCAGCATGGGGCCGGGAGCCCATGCTGAGCGCAGGGACATCTCCGGTCATGTGACGGCGGGGGGTCCTGTGGGGGGGGCCCCATGAGGAGACGCACAAGAGGGGGGCCCCAACGGGGCTCCGAGGGGGCCCTGACCGGCCGGGCTCCATGCTGGAGTCAGGGCAGTCATGCCTTGATGGCGGCCCTGCTGGAGGGGCCCCCTCTCCCTCGGGGGGCCCCCGTTCAATGAACTGGCTGCACGGGCGGTAGGTCCGCCCCTGCATTTATCTTGTTTTCTACAACACAGTATGAACTATGGATTTTTATGCTGTCAAAAATGTTGTAACCATGACCCCCTATGGAATATGAGTCTCTGCTGGAACAGTTCTACAGCTCTAAAGCTTTATGTAAGGCTATGTGCCCACGATGCAGAAATGAAGCAGAAAATTTCTACAGCATTTCTGCATCTCCCTGGCAGAAAAAACGCATGCAGATTGTGCATGCGTTTTTCCTGCAGAATACATGCGGATTCACATGCGTTTCCGCATGCAGATTGACAAGCGCTTTCCAGGCGATAGCATCACTTGGAAAGTGCTTGACAACTAGGTCACACTATATAAATCCATGCAAACGGCATGGATTTATACAGTGTGAACCGTAAAAATGAAAACAAATAAAGCTATACTCACCCCCGAGGCCCCGGTGTGTGCTGCAGCGCTGCTTCCTGGCTGGTTCCCGGCTGCCGGCATATCGCGAGACAGAGTGGTGAAGGGCCTGCGGTCACATGACTGTGACGTCACCGCAGGTCCTTCAGCGATGTCGGCATTCAGAGAGAAGCCTTCGGAAAGGTGAGTATAAACTTTATTTGTTATTTTATTCTTTTTTTCACAGGTACAATGGTACCCAGGTCTGGATGAGAGTCTCCTCTCCTCCAGAACTGGGTACCATCCGCACATAGAGACGCATAGAAGCCGCTTGTACAAATGTACAGTCGCGGTTTCTATGCGTCTCAATGCAAGTCAATGGCGGGAGTTCCGCTGCGCTTCCGCAAAATTAAATGACATGCTGCGGATTTTTGTACGCAGCATAAACGCTGCGGAAAAATCCGCAGCATGTGCATAGAACATGCGGAATCCCCTTGGGGACCATGAGGTGCGGATTACCTAGCGTTTCACAAGCGTTTACGCTGCGGAAATTCCGCAGCATAAACGCTTGAAAAACGCTACGTGGGCACCCAGCCTAAAAGACTTCCATTGTGTTGCGTTTTCTTTGCTCTATATACAGTAACAGTAGGTGCATTTTAGGCCAGTTTCAAAGACAGAATTTTTGCAAGTTTTTCTAATTTTTAGGGTATTCGGATGCTGGATAAAAAATAAACGAGAAGGTCTAAACATACCGAATTTTGGTCTTGTGTTTTTACCTCTTCATTCCTGAGCAAATTTTGGTTACTGCCCTTCATTTTTTCTTACTTTTTTTTTCCAAGAGCCATATTTTTTTCTCTCAAAAAAGCCATATAAGGTCCAATTTTCTTGGGGTTTTTTTTCAGAAAAAGTTGTAGTTTTGAATGACACCATTCATTTTACCAGTCAACATATTGTAAAATGGGGAAAAGGTTCAAAATGCACTGAATTTTTTTTTAAAAAAAGTGATTCTACCATTGTTTTTGGGGGGTTTGTTTCTACGGTGTTGTGTATTGTGTGGTACAGATCTTGGTGGTAGTAGCAAATATTAAAATTTTCCAAAATTGACATTTACATTCTAAGCACCCTGGCATAAAAAGGGATGGGATTCCCTTTTAGGCCGCCCCTTTATGGTCTTTGATCGTAGCCATATCCAGACTTTGCAAAATTATTTTCCTTGTGAATGCCATTGCGGTGAAACCAAACATGTGCATTTTTTGTTTAACATATGTGGTGAAAAAAAATCCAAATTGAAAAAAATAAAATAAAAATAAGGTTTGCATCGTCCGTTTCAGAGCCCTATAACTTTTTTATGTTTCTTCCAAAGTCTTGTTTTTCGCATGGCAAACTAATGATTTTATTGATGTTTTTAAGATGACATTTTTAATGATATCTTTCTTTGGGTAGATTCAGTGTTTTTATCTTTTTTATTGCACTCTACAAGAGAGGTTCTTTAAGTTAAAAAATAAAATTCTGAAGTTTCTTTATTTTAGTCATCATTGGATTTACCATTTGATCTAATTAAATTTATATTTTGATATTAGGACTTTTACAGAAGTGGCGATACCAAATATGCTATTTTTTATTCCATTATTAGTGAGGAAAAGCCGGTGTAATTCAATTTTTGGGGATTTTTTTAAATATTTTCATATTTTTAAACTTTTTTATTTTTTACTCGCCTTTGGGGACTTGAGCCTGTGACAAAAAAACATTCTCCTATAAAGCCTAGCCACAGGCTTCACAGGAGGACAAAGATAAGCAGTCATGAAGGCCTCGGCAAGGCCATCAGCTCCCCTGGCAGCCCATCATCCCCCTTTAATCATGTTGTGTGAGGGGGTGGGAGCCAGTACACATGTACATCGGTGATCGTTGAAATGGTATTGTCTGTGAATGACATCAGCATTTAAATGGTTAAACAGCATTGATTGGAGATAGCTCCACTTGCTGTTATTACAGTAAGATGCCAGCTGTGTCTTACAGCCTGCATCTCCTGGGTACAGTGCACGCTCTGCTTCTGAGCCCTCTTCATACATGGAAACTAGACATGAGATATACCAGTACGTCACATATCGTGAAGGGAATAATGTCATTGGTTTGGTCAGTAGATTTTGCTGTGGAAATGCATCACTAAGGGTAAAATGTGCTGTGAAAATCCACAACATAAATTGACAGGCTGTGGATTTCAATCTGCAAAGAGACTCAATTTACAATGCAGATTTTCTCTGCAGCATGTTGATGAGATTTCATGAGATAACATCCACAGCAATAGCGCTGTAAGATGTATCAAATAATCTTCAGTACAGAAAATTTGATGGAAAATCTGCAGCATATCCGATGTGTTTGATAAAGCCCCGTCTGAACTCCGCTTTAGGTTCCTTTCAAATGGCAAAACTTGGGGAAGATCTTTGCAGAAACAAAAATCAGGAGTGAAACATAAACCCAAACTCTACTATGTTAATTTTATATTCACTATATTTCTTTTGAACACTTTATCAGAAGTTTGCTTTTACCAAGAACTGTATAGCTCAGAAAATACTACTTGTGTTACCTAGTTAAAGAGTGTGTTGTTGCAATATTCACACTGTCAGTCTGAGGTGACTGGTATGAAACATAATTGCCAAAAAAATCAATGAATAAGAGGGATCTATGAAATGTTGCTGAAGGTTTTTCTACCCAGTATTAGACATGAGACAAAGTATCTTGTAAGTCATAAAAATATTAAATAAAAAGATAATGTTAAAGGCCACGGACACCTTTGACTTGGAAAAAATGTATATAATTTATGTTTGTGGTTTCCTTTAGTTGACAAATTGCACTACATTTCAGTAAGCAATCTTGATTCCTTTTTTTAGCTTTCAGACATCTCCTGATATGCATTTTGTAGCTTGTTCCAAATTTCAGATTTTTCTCAACTGGAAGTGTTTCTCCCAATATTATAAGCTGGATGTGATGTGTCTGTGTATCATTAACTCATGTATTACCATAACTCTAATACAATGTAGTTGGCATTAAAACTATTGAACTTCCATTCCAAATTAAGAACACTTAGGTCCAGAAATGCTTGGACAGTGACACAAGTTTTGGCATATTAGCTGTTTATCAAAAAATATTCAAGATACAGTTATATAATCAATATGGGCTTATAATGCAGTCTCTCAGCTTTAATTTGAGGGTATTTCCATCCTAATTGGAGTAAGGGTTTAGGAATTACAGCTCTTTAATATGTAGCTGCTTCTTTTCAAAGGGACCATAAGTAATTGGACAATTATCTCAAAAACTTTTTAATGGGCTGCATGGGATATTTTTTGTCAATCCATCATCAATTAAGTAGGTAAAAAGTCTGGAGCTGATTTCAAGTGCGGATTTTGCAGTTGAAAGCTGTTGCTGTAAACCCACATCATGTGGTCAAATGAGCTTTCAATGGAAGAGAAACAGACCATCATTAGGCTGAAGAAATTAAGAAATCCATCAGAGAGATAGCAGAAATGTTAGCAGTGGCCAAATCAACAGTTAGGTACATTTGCAAAAAAAAGAGTGCACGGATGAGCTTTGAAACTCAAAAAGGTCTGGATGTCCACGGAAGACAATAGTGAAGGGAGATTTCAAAATCCCTTCCATTATGTTGAAAAACCCCTTCACAACATCCACCCAAGTGAAGAACACTCTCCAGAAAGTAGGTGTTTCAGTATTTAAGTCTACCACAAAAAGAAGACTTCATAAGAGGAAATATAGAGGGTTCACTACAAGCTGCAAATCATTAGTCACCATTAAAAATAGAAAAGCCAGATTAGACTTTGCCAAAAACATTTAAAAAAGCATTCCCAGTTTTGTAAAAGCATTCTTTGGAAAGATGAATCAAAGATTAATGTGTACGAAAATGATGGGAAGAAAAAAGTATGGAGAAGGCTTGTAACGGCTCATGATTCAAAGCTCACCACATTCTCTGTAAAACATGGTGGAGGCAGTGAGATGGCATGGGCATGCATGGCTTCCATTGGCGCTGGGTCACTAGTGTTTATTGATGATGTGACTGAAGACAGAAGCAGCCAGATGAACTCTGAAGTGTACAGGGCTTTACTTTCTGCTGAGATTCAACCAAATGCAGCAAGGTTGATTGGACAGCGCTTCACAGTACAGATGGACAGTGACCCAAAACATACTGCAAAAGCAACCCAGGAGTTTTTAAGACAAAGATATGGAATATCCATCACCAGGTATCAACCATATCGAGCAGCATTTCACATGCTTATGACAAAACTTAAAGGAGAAAAACCCACAAACAAGCAACAGCTGAAGTCAGCTTCAGTAAAGTCCTGGCAAAGCATCACAACGGAGGAAACCTAGCGTTTGGTAACATCCATGGCTTCCAGACTTCAGACAATCATTGCCTGCAAAAGATTCTCTACAAAGTATTAATTTAAATGTATTCATGGTAAAGCTGATTTGTCCAATTACTTTTGAGCCCCTAAAATAAAATGGCTTTGTAGAAAAATGGTTGCAATTCAAAGGATATTTTTGTTTAACCTCTTTAATTGAAACCTGAAAGTCTACACTTCAATTGCATCTCAGTTGTTTCATTTTAAATAAAAAATAGTGGCATGCAGAGCCCAAATCACAACGATTCGCTCGCTGTCCAAATATTTCTGGGCCTAACTGTATTTCCTCTTTATGTGATTTCTCCTTTTCTATAGCCTGTTGTGTGTGCTCTCCCTGAGATTGTAGATACTTTCCTCTTTGTCCCCATTGTAGAGATCTGTGTATAACCTATTAAAAAGTAAGAGAAGGGAGGAGGGAGCAGTGAGATCTGTCAGAAACAGAAGCATGAGTTCTGACAGGTTTGAAGCAGTTTGAATAGGAGGCAGCTAGAGTAAGGATTAATACGCCCTACAGAAGCAATATGAAAGAACATTTTTATTAAAAACTAACTGGGAATGTGTGTAATTTTTCATTTATGAAGCAAACTAACAATTAAAATACAGTCTGTGCAGAATTGTAATCGATATTAAAAAAAAAAACACAGATAGGTTGGACAGTAGGGCTCATCATAATCTACCAAAATCATATATAGTTGGCCTAATGCAGAGGATAACATACCACAAAAACAAAGGATTGGGCATGCTAAAATCCAAGGTGGCTGATGCCAACATCTGAAATTAGCAGGTTTGGCTCAAGTGGCTCAGTGGTTAGCAGTCTAGCGCTGGGTTCCTTGGTTCAAGGCCTCCCAAGAACAACATCTGAGAGAGTTTGTATGTCCTCTTTGTGTTTGCGTGGGTTTCCTCCTATACCCCAAAGATATACTGGTAGGGATTTTAAATAGTGAGGCCCATTAAGCTGATGCCTATAAAGACCTGTGAAATTAATGGCGCTATATAAGCGAATAAAATAAATAACACATATAGACATAGATTTTGTATATTTACTTTAATATTATCAATTTGGATGCAGGTATTGGTTATATTAAATATTTTGATCTCAGAAGAGCAGGACACTCATTTTACAATGTTGTATGTCAAGAAATAATTTTTTGTAAGCAATCCAAAGTATTTATTCACTTGTGTCAGGTAGCACATAAAGGAAGATCTGTCAAAATGTAGTTTAGTGATACCTAGAATTTGTAGACTTTAACAGTAAATTAGAGATTCTAGCATTCACGGTTACAGTATGGTTTATAGAGTACAGCAACTTAATTGTACTATTTCCTTGACACAATCTTTCTTACACCAGGAAATTTTTTTCAGCCAGTTGTCCGAGATAATTGGCTTAAAATGAAACCATTGGGGTGATCAAAGAGGCAATTTTTCTAGTGCAAACTGCAATAATCCAGAAATATCTCCTGCAGCAGTTACTTCAGGGAATTATTATGGGAAGAGAACTAATTTTAAAGAGTGATTCTCTAATGTACATCATAGAAGGGAGACACCCCAAGAGAAAACCGTCCATGATGCCTATACAGTGGCTTACGAAAGGATTCACCCCTCTTGACTTTTTGCCTATTTTGTTACGTTATAACCTGTGTTTAAATATTCTTGTAATTTAATTTGCATGTGATGCATCAGCACTAAATAGTCTAAGTTGGTGAAGCGAAGTGAGAAAAATATAGGCATAAATTTAATTTATGGAATCAAATAACTAAAAATTGGCATGCGTATAAGTATTCGCCCCTTTTGCTATGAGACCCTTAAAAACTTCTGGTGCAAGCAATTACCTCAGTGGTTAGCACTGCAGCCTTGCAGCTCTGGGGTCCTGGGTTCAAATCCCACCAAAGACAACATCTGTAAGGAGTTTGTATGTTCTCCCCATGTTTGGGGGGGTTTCCTCCAGGTTCTCCGGTTTCCTCCCACACTCCAAAGACATACTGATAGGGAATTTAGATTGTGAGCCCCAATGGGGACAGTGCCGATAATGTGTCTGAATTGTAAAGCGCTGCAGAATATGTTGGCGCTATATAAATAAAAAGCTTATTATTATAAGTCACCTTCTTAGTTAAAGGAAGACCCCTGTGTGTAATCTAAGTGTCACATGGTCTGTCAGTATATACACACCTTTTCTGAAAGGCCACAGAGGCTGCAACATCATAAAGCAAGAGGCACCATTAACCAAACAACACCATGAAGACCAAGGATATCTCCAAACAAGTCAGAGACAAAGTTGTTGAGAAGTCAGGGTTGGGTTATAAAAAAAAAAATTCAAATCTCTGATGATCCCCTTGGAGCACCATCAAATCCATTATCATCAAATGGAAAAACATGATACCACAACAAACATACCAAGAGAGGGCCGTCTACCAAAACTCTCAGCCCAGACAATGAGCGAAATTAATAAGAGAGACCGCACAGAGAGAAAGGGTACCTGTCACGCAGGGTGTGGGAAAGACTTAGTGCAACACAGAGGGAAGAGGGAAAGGGAGCCCAGACACTAGGGAAATGGGGGAGTGGAGACCTCCTAGTCTGGTCTAGTGTCACCCTGTCTCAACTATCATCCCTATATTGGCTCTTCACCAGTCACCGCACACGTGCCTCGCCCTGACTTTCCCTGTCATATGGCTAAGGCTAGGGAAGGGAGGAGATGAGCACTAGTCAATCTCCACTAAACTCTATAGACAACAAGGGTAGACAAACAGGGGGGATTGCATAGCTTTAGACGACTCCACACAAAAGCGCACATGGCCTCAAGCTCCAGAGAAGATGAAGTACAGCTCTTGCTAAAGCTTCACAAGTAGTAATGAATATCGACGGCACCTCCCTCTCAGACTCACCAGGCATTTATACACTCAGGCCAGGGACTTAATTAGCCAGAGGGAGGTAGCCGCTGGGTCCTAGAGACAGCCAGCCTCTAAGAAGATGTCTGTAATGCCAAACGTAGAGATCTCCTACAAGCAACCGCAGAGTGATTGTCTGTCACCTCTGACACACCCGTGACAGTACCCCTCCCCCCTCTACCAGTGGCCTCTGGACACTCAGGAAGGGGGTTCTCAGGAAAAGAGGTGTGAAATGAGTGAAGCAATCTGGGAGTGTTCACCTCTGACGCTGAAACCCACATCCTCTCCTCTGGACCATAGCCTTTCCAGTGAACCAAGTATTGTAGAGAACAACGTTGGAGACGAGAATCTACAATCCTCGAAACCTGGAACTCCAGATTACCATCAACCATTACTGGGGGTGGTGGTAGAGGCGAGGGCTCAAGAGGTTCCACATATTTTTTAAGTAAGGACCTATGGAACACATTGTGGACTTTAAAGGCCTGAATAAGTTCAAGACGAAACGCTGCTGGGTTAATGACGGCGGTTATTTTATAGGGACCAATAAATCTAGGTCCCAGCTTCCAAGAAGGAACTTTCAATTTTATATTCCTGGTAGACAACGACACAAAGTCATTCACATTCAGGTCTGGACCTGGCAAGCATTTTCTGTCAGCCATACGTTTATACCTGTCTCCCATGATCTTTAAATTACTCAGCACATCCTGCCATGCTGAGGAGAGTGACGAAGCAAACCGTTCCTCCTCAGGAACTCCTGAAGCTCTTCCCCCACTAAAGGTACCAAACTGTGGGTGATAACCGTATGCACCGAAGAACGGTGACCTGACAGTGGATTCTTGAAGATGATTATTAATGGCAAATTCTGCCAGTGGTAGGAAGGATGCCTAATCCTCCTGATTTTCAGAAATGAAACACCTGAGGTAGGTCTCCAAATTCTGATTGACACGCTCGGTCTATCCATTCGACTGAGGGTGGAAGGCAGAGGAAAACGACAGCTGTACTCCCAGTCGAGAACAGAATGCCTTCCAGAACTTGGAAACAAACTGGGTCCCCCGATCTGACACCACACTGGAGGTAACACTGTGAAGCTTCACAATCTCATTTATGAATACATGAACAAGTTTCTTGTCAGTTGGAAATGCACGCAATGCAACAAAATTAACCATTTTACTGAACCTATCTACTACCACCAAAACCTGCAGAAACTGGTAGGTCAGTAATAAAATCCATAAACAAGTGTGTCCATGGCCTACTACGGATAGGTAGCGGAAGAAGAGTACCAGATGGACGAGTAGGCAAAACCTTACAACGCTTGCAAATACTACAAGCAGCTACATGTTCAATTACATCCCGATGCAACCCCGGCCACCTAAAACGATGAGAGAGGAGGTCTGCGGTTGCTTTACCACCTGGATGTCCGGTAAGCACAAAGTTTTGATGTTCCTTAATTACTTTGCGGTGCAGATCAGATGGTACAAATAACCTTCCTGAAGGGCAGGAGTCAGGGGCGTCCCCGAGCCTCCAACACCTCACCCTCCAGTTCAGGATACAGTGCCGAAATGACTACCCCTTTCTTCAATATCAGGGCAGTTTTCTCATGGTTACCACCACCAGGAAGCTCTGGGACAAAGCATCAGCCTTGACATTTTTTACCCCTGGACGAAAAGTGACAACAAAATTGAACCCAGTAAAAAACAGGGACCATCTGGCTTGCCTAGGGTTGAGACTTTTAGCTGACTGGAGATATGACAGGTTCTTATAGTCGGTAATAACAGTAATAGGATGGACAGCCCCCTCCAACCAATGTCACCATTCCTCGAACGCCAATTTGATCGCCAAAAGTTCCTTATTACTCACATCATAATTTCTCTCAGCATAAGACAATTTTTTAGGAAAGAAAACGCATAGACACCATTTACCAGGGCACAGACCTTGAGACAACCCAGCCCCAACCCAGACATCTGACCCATCAACCTCCACAAAAAAGGGTTGAGAAATATCAGGTTGACTGAGTATAGGTGCAGTGGCAAAATGATTCTTTATGGAAGAAAAAGCCTGGAGGGAAGCATCCGACCATTTGGACAAATCAAACCCCTTCTTAGTCATGTCAGTAAGGGGTACACTATAATAGAGAAAATTTGGATGAATTTCCGGTAAAAATTAGTAAAGCCCAGAAAATGTTGTAGAGCCTTCAGGTTCTCATGACTTTTCCAGTCAGGGACTGCAGGGATCTTCTCCGGATCCATCCGTAAACGTGAAGATAACAACAAGTACCCCAAAAACTGCACCTCCTGAACAGCGAAAACACATTTTTCTGGTTTGGCATAAAGTTTGTTATCCCTTAATATCTTCAGCACCTGCTTAACATGCCCCTGATGAGTCTCATAATCAGGTGAGTAAACCAAAATATCATCCAGATAGACCACCATAAACCTCCCCACCAAATGATGGAAAACATAATTTATGAAATGCTGGAATACCGCAGGTGCATTGGTCAAACCAAAAGGCATAACCAGACTCTCGAAATGTCCTTCCGGGGCATTGAACGCTATTTCCCATTTGTCCCCTTCTCTGATTCTAACCAGGTTGTAGGCTCCCCTTAAATGCAACTTGGAGAATACCTTAGGTCCCACAACCTGGCTGAACAAATCAGGAATCAGAGGAAGAGGGTATGGATCACAGATGGTTATTCTGGCGATCAGAATAAAAAAAGTGAAAGTCCCATAGTGGGACAAAGTATAAAAGTTCAAAAAGTGGTAAAAAAAAAAAATTGTAGAAATATTAAAAAAAATAAAATAAATAATCAACCAAAAATAAAAATATAAAGTTCCCCTTCAATAAATATTATGAAAAAAAAAACAATAAAAGTACACATATTTGGTTTCGCCGCGTCCGGAACTACCTGACCTATAAAGCTGTCCCACTAGTTAACCCCTTTAGTGAACGCGGTAAAAAAAAAAAAATAAAGCACTGTTTTTTGCTTTGTTTTTTATCATCATACCGCCAAACAAAAAATGGAAGAACACGCGATCAAAAAGATGAATATAAATAAAAATGGTACCGCTGTAAACGTACTTTCCCAAAGAATAAAGCTACCTTATTAATTTTACCACACACGCAACATAATAAAAAAAGTAAAAAAAAAAAACAATTCCTGAATTGTTGGTTTTTGTTTATTCTGCCTCCCAAAAATCGGAATAGAAAGCGATCAAAATGTCACGTGCCTGAAAATGGCACTAATAAAAATGTCAACTCATCCCACAAAAAAAAGCAGTCACATGACTCTGTCTGACAAAATATGGAAAAATTATAGCTCTCAAAAGATGGTGATGCAAAAACTAGATTTTACAAAAAAAATTTATCTTTTAGTGTGTGACAGCTGTCAATCATAAAAACCCGACATGATTCTGGTATCGCTGTAATCGCACCGAGCCGAAGAATAAAGTTGTCTAATCACTTATACCGCTCAAGGAACGGCGTAAAAAATAAACTCTAGGGTTAGGGTTAGGGTTGTGCTAGGGTTAGGGTTGTGCTACAGTTAGGGTTAGGGTTAGGATTGGGCTATGGTTAGGGTTGGGCTAGGGTTAGGGTTGGGCTAAGGTTAGGGTTGAGGTTGGGGTTAGGGTTAGGGTTGGGCTGCGTTGGGTTAGGGTTAAGGTTAGGGTTGGGTTAGGGTTAGGCTAGGGTTGGGGTTAGGGTTGGGATTTTTTTCAAAAGTAAAAAAAAAAAAAAGATGACGATATGGCGACTAGTGTTGAGCTCAAGTGCTCGCTACTTGAGTTTTCATCTGGTGTTCGGGAATGCACTGAGTATCGCGGGTGCTCAAGTGACATGCTTCGCGGCCAAAAAAACCTCACGGGGATTGCCTGCCATGCACAAGCAAACCCCGCATGTTTTTTTTGGGTGTCTAATAACCGTGAAACATGCGGGCAAGGACTCGAGCATGTCACTCGAGCACTCACGATACATGGTGCATACCTGAGTACCTGATGCAAACTGAACTAGCGAGCACTTGCACTCAAAACTAATGACAACTTATTCAATATGATGACCTAATGTTATCAAATTCTCTGTCGTACCTCTGGGTTCAAAATGTTCACTATACCCCTTGATAAAATCCTTGAGGGGTTTAGATTCCAAAATGGGGTCACTTGTGGGGGGTTTCCACTATTTAGGCACATCAGGGGCTCTCCAAACGCGACATGGCTTCCGCTCTCTATTCCAGCCAATTTTGAGTTCAAAAAGTCACACAGTGCGCCTTCCCTTCTGAACTCTGCCGTGCGCCCAAAGACTGTATTTTCCCCACATATGGGGTATTGGCGTACTCAGGAGAAATTGCACAAAATTTTTTTGGGTCCATTTTCTTCTCTTACCCTTGTGAAAATAAAAACATTGGGGCTAAAACATCATTTTTGTGAAAAAAGTTTGATTTTTTTATTTTCATGGCTCCACGTTGTAAACTTCTGTGAAGCACTTGGGGGTTCCGGGTGGAAACAGGGTTTCCACTGTTTAGGCACATCAGGGGCTCTCGAAACACAACATGGCATCTGCTAATTATTCAAGCAAATTTTACAATCAAAAAGTCAAATGGCGCTCCTTCCATTCCAAACCCTGCCATGCGCCCAAACAGTGGTTTTCCCCCACATATGGGGTATCTGTTTACTCAGGAGAAATTGCACAACAAACTGTATGGTGCAATTTCTCCTGTTACCCTTATTAAAATGCAAAATTGCGGGCTGAAAAACTTTTGTGGGAAAAATGTGAAAATTTTATTTTTATGGCTCAATGTTCTGAACTTCTGTGAAGCACCTTGGGGTTCAAGGTGCTCACCACACATCTAGATAAGTTCCCTGAGGGGTCTAGTTTCCAAAATGGTGTCACTTGTGGGGGTTTTCCACTGTTTAAGCACATCAGGGTCTCCCCAAACGCAACATGGCATCCGCTATTATTCAAGCAAATTATACATTCAAAGTCAAATGACGCTCCATCCCTTCTAAACCCTGCCGTACGCCCAAACAGTGTTTTTTTCCCACATATGGGGTATCTGCGTGCTCAGGGGAAATTGAACAACACATTTTTGGGTCTATTTTTTCCTGTTACCCCTGCAAAAATAAAAAAAATTGGGTCTAAAAAAACATTTCTGTGAAAAAAGTTAAATGTTAATTTTTTACTTCCACATTCCAAAAATTCCTGTGAAGCACCTGAAGGGTTAATAAAGTTCTTGAATGTGATTTTGAGCACCTTGAGGGTTGAAGTTTTTAGAATGGTGTCACTTTTGGGTATTTTCTGTCATAAAGACCCCTCAAAGTGACTTCAAATGTGATGTGGTCCCTAAAAAAAATGGTTTTGTAAATTTTGTTGGAAAAATGAGAAATTGCTGGTCAAATTTTAACCCTTATAGCTCCCCAATAAAAAAAAATGTTAGTTCCAAAATTGTGCTGATATAAAGTAGATATATGGGAAATGTTATTTATTAACTATTTTGTGTGACATATCTCTCTGATTTAAGGGCATAAAAATTCAAATTTTGAAAATTGCAAAATTTTCTAAATTTTCGCCAAATTTCCATTTTTTTCACAAATAAACGCAAGTGATATCGAAGAAATTTTACCACAATCATGAATTACAATATGTCATGAAAAAATAATCTCAGAATCACGGGGATCCATTGAAATGTTCAAGAGTAATTACCTCATAAAGTGACAGTGGTCAGAATTGTAAAAATTGGCCTGGTTATTAACGTGCAAACAACCTTGGATGGGTAAAGGGGTTAACAAGCCAAGGGATACCCAAGACAATCGGTGTGGGAAGATTGTCCAGAACATAGCAAGGGATTATTTTACACTGAACTGACCCCACCCTCAGTTTTCCTGGTCTGGTCTAGTGTCACCCTGTCTCAACTACCGTCCCTATATTGGCTCTTCACCAATCGCCGCACGTGTGTCTCGCCCTGACTTTCCCTGTCATATGGCTAAGGCTAGGGAAGGGAGGAGATGAGCATTAGTCGATCTCCACTAAACTCTATAGACAACAAGGGGAGACAAACAGGGGGGATTGCTTAGCTTTAGACGACTCCAGACAAATGTGCACATGGCCTCAAGCTCCAGAGGGGATGAAGTACAGCTCTTGCTAAAGCCTCACAAGTAGTAATGAATATCGCCAGCACCTCCCTCTCAGACACACCAGGTATTTATACACTCAGGTCAGGGAGTTATCAGAGGTAGGTAGCCGCTGGGTCCTAGAGAAAGCCAGCCTCTAAGAAGATGTCTGTAATGCCAAACGTAGAGATCTCCTGCAATCAACCAACTGCAGGGTGACTGTCTGTCACCTCTGACACACCCTTGACAGTACCCTCAAGGAACTGCAGAGTTCCCAAGCAGAGACTGGAGTATCTGTCCATGCGACCACAATAAGCCGTACACTCCATAGACATGGCCTTTATGTAAGAGTGGGCAGAAAAAAAACTTTACTTACACACAAAAATTCTATGGCTCGTTTTGAATTTGCCATAAGACATGTAGGAGATTCCCCAAATGTATGGAGGAAGGTGCTGTGGTCAGATGAGACCAAAATTAAACTTTTTGGCCACCGAGGTAAACGCTATGTCTGACGCCATACCAACACAGCTCATCACCCCAAGAACACTATCCCAACAGTGAAACATGGTGATGGCAGGGAAAATGGTCCGAGTCGAGGGGAAGATGGATGGTGCGAAATACAGGGATATTCTTGAGCAGTCTGTCAGTGATTTGAGACTGGGACGGAGGTTCACCTTCCAACAAGACAATGCATACTGCTAAAGCAACACTCGAGTGGATTAAGAGGAAATGTGTAAATGTTTTGGAGTTATCTAGTCAAAGCCCAGACCTTAATCCAATTGAGAATCAGTGGTCAGACTTGAAGATTGCTGTTCACCAGAGAAAACCATCTAACTTGAAGGACCTGGAGCAGTTTTGCTTTGAAGAATGAGCAAAAATCCCAGAAGCACGATGTGGAGAGCTCATAGAGGCTTATCCAAAGTGACTTGCAGCTGTAATTGCCGCAAAAGAAGGCTGACTGACTGACTTTACGAGGGCAAATAGTTATGCATATTGAGTTTTCAGCAATTTTGTCCTATTTTTTGTTTGCTTTACAATAAAAAGAAAACTAAATGTTCACAGTTGTAGGCATGTTCTTTACATGAACTGATGCAAACCCTCAAAAAACCTGTGAAATTTGCCCACACAGGTATCACTGAGGAGGTTGGCACAGGATTATAAAACAGCAGCCATTATTCTTTACTGTAGAATCTCATTTGGTGGTAATACCTGTTAGTATTACTTAGTCAAACACTGTGAGTGTCAAAAAATTATAATTCATGGTAAGGAGGAAATACATTTCTGGTGAATGTCTACCACATTAACTTGTTTTGTTACACCCCCCCTCAGATCTATTATGTGGAACTTCTATTAAATGCCTTTTTAAAGGGTCTTTGAAAAAAAAACCTTAATCAATCATAGCAAAGTCTCAAGAGCCCTATTCACAGGGAGACAGGGTTAAGGCAGGATGGGTAAATGTAGTGTCAGATGTGACCAGCTTCCTAACCTATACATTATCTCTTTAATTAGTAACCAGTTAACTTCTGTTAACTATGAAAGAACCTATCCCAAAGAACCAGGCGGCATTAAAGACATCCCACAGCTGCCATATTTCCTGTGTAAATCACAGCTTACTTTGGTATCCCATGTATTAATGACATAATATGTTAACCCATATCTCATTAAAATATTGAACTGAACTTACATAAAGAAAAAGTAAACTCTACATGGCTTCAGTTTTGTTTAATGGGAATGCTGAAGACTGCAACAGCCCATGCTACAAAAATCTTCTTTTTCCACTTTATGCAGGCAGAGTGTTGTCAATTACTCCACCCCACTGACTGATCTTTTCATTCATGAACACTGACACCCCTGTTAAACTGAGAAAGGCATATCATTGTAAGAGTGAGGGTAATGGTAATGAACTCTTTTAGACCCATTGGATCAGAATAATTGAAGATTGTATCACAGAGAGTCAGAGAAACAGCGCACAAGAGCATCTTGCTAATATATATACATGTGTGTGTATATGTGTATGTATATATATGTATATATATATATATATATAATATATATATATATATATATTATATATACATATATATAATACATTTAGAATATTGTCAGAAAAACAGCCATAGAAGAAAATTAAGAAAATATTAAGAAATTGCAAGGAAAAAAAATTATCATCAACATAAGCAGCAGGCTGTAAATCACTAAATATTATATTCTTTAGGCACCTGGTTTCACAATTACATTTTTTTCAATGTTTCTACATTATTAATAGAATTATTGGATGGGGTTTTGTTTAAAATATCTGATTTGCCAAACACAGAATTATGTCAAAGGTGTACTTTTCCTGGTTTAATGTACCAAAATATATTAAACACATAGAATTTATATTCATTAGAAAACACTCGCATGTATAATGAGATGACGTCAAATATATTAGTGGGATTTTAGAAAAAGCCATTGCATCCTCAGCATCATTTTCAAACTCCATTAATGATGTTGATAATGATGATATGGATAATGCATTATCTTGAATAAAATACCAAAAATCTGCACACTCAGACTTTGAAAAACAAAGTATTTGTTTCATTTTTGGAGAAAAGAAGGGTTTTTAAAAAAAAAAAAAAAAAAAAAGTAGACAGTAGCGTGAGAAAAAAGGACCAGCAGGAGCTAGCTACACCCCCTCCTCAAATACAATCCCCATGCTGTAATTTCTGGGGGATTGCTTCATCTTGGGTGCAGATATATTTGTGTCAAGGTGCAGCTGCACAGATAGCCAGCGCTGCCTTACTCTATGCATAGTAAGAGGCTTTCAGAGAAAGAGGTTATGCCCAGAGCAAGGCCTTATCAGAGCAAGCTGCCTGCCATTTATCTGATTCCCTATCGAATATGAAAACAGGCCTCAATCTGCTGCTTCTATTTTCCTTGGGAAAGCTATGGGTGGAATAATAATTTGCTTCATTTTTTGTTTGTTTTGAAGTAACCTTTTGTTAGTTTATGATCCTGAGACAATTCAACTAATATGGAAAAAAGTTGGTCACATGCAATCCCAAAATAAATTATAAAGATCTAAACAACAAATTGCATCTATTTCTGGTAAAAGGTTGACATTTTTTTTTTAAAACTGCAATTTTACATCTCAGACAGTCTTATGCATCTTGATTTTTATTCTTGTATTCATTGCTATCTTCTTAAAATTGAAAATGCAGCATAGATTTGAAATAAATAGCGCTATGAATTTCAATGGTCTGACATAAATGATACTATTCCCATTCTCTTAATAACTGTCAAATAATGCACCTGCTTCGTTGACTGCACATTACTAAACTAGTTAAAATATACAACTTCATATACAATTGGATTTCGACCAAACCAGAAGGGGCTTCAATACTTCAAATTATTTATTTCAAGTTGCTAAGCTTAATAATGAAGTGTCTATAGCACAGATCTAATGCAGTCACAATTAAAAATGATTTCCTTAACATTTCCAACTGAATTTAGTCTATTTGTATTTCATTTTTTTGCATTACTTTTATATGTGAGATAGATAATCTATCTAATAAATTTTACCCATGAGTTGAGAATTGTGAAAATGAGTCCTGGCTGAGAAAGGAGCAAATTTCTCTAATAAGATATATTACAGAGTTTCTTTTTTATGTGTACTATTGATTTATAAAGTCAAAGTAAAAAAAAAATACTTTTGAAATATGAAATAGAGTGCTGGAGTGCTGCCAGTTTTGCTGTGTGATATTAAGAATACTGGGTCAGTATCCCAAGGGTTATACCCTTTTGCTATATCTGTTTCACATAGTTCTGATTTCTTTGGACAGACAGACAGACAGATAGATATTGTAGATATGTGATAGAATAGATAAACAGAAAGATACATGTGAGACGGATAGATAGATGACAGTTAGATAGATAAATATGAGATAGATAGATATGTGATAAAATAGATAGATATATAGATAAATGTGAGATAGATCAATATGATAGATGGATAGATAGATGATAGATACAGACAAGACAGATAGATAGATATGTGATAGAATAGACACATAGTTAAATATGAGATAGATTGATACATAGATAAAATAGATTCATATGTGATAGAATGGCAAGACAGACAGTTACATATGAGACAGATAGATAGATAGATAGATAGATAGATAGATAGATAGATAGATCCGAGATAGATAGATATGAGACAGATAGATCCATACATAGATATTTTCTAGAATAGATAGATAGATATGAGACAGGTAGATCGATAGATAGATAAATAGATAGATAGATAGACAGATACATAGATAAATCAGTAGATATGTGATACAATAGATAGACTGATGAATATTAGATAGAACGATAGATATTTGATAGAATAGATAGACAGATAGATGATAGATATGTGATAGATAGATATGAGACAGATAGATAGATAAATAGATATGTGATAGAATAGATAGATAGACAGATAGATGATAGATAGACATAGATAGAGATAGATAAATATATAGATTGCACTGTTATATGTGTTATATTTTCTCTTATTTGGCAATTCCCTTCTGACTAAGCCTCCCACATAGAATTTCTAGCCATTCCTTTAAAAATGATAGTGATTGTAACTTATTATGTAATTACATTTCTAGAAAGAAATGATGTCTGGTCAGCTCCACTCTGTGTCTGCTCACACCTGCAGAAGGGAATGTGCATCCACCATGACCATTTTCTGTGGGAACAATCGTTCCATTTCTGCCCTCTCAAGCAAGTATTATTTGAGCAGTGACATGGAAGCCAATGAAGCAGCGAAATATGGAACCAGGTGTACATGCTACACCAAATTCAAGGACAAATTATAATTTTTATTGCTCTCTTTTATGTATGTTACATTGTTCCTGTAAAATAACAGTTTTAACAATATATGCGATGTAGTAGATGGTATTTTTAGAAGGATGACAACTGTCATTTTACAAAAGGAGACTTAGGATTAAAAAATACAGCTTATAGTAAAACTAACGGAATAATATATTTTATTTTAGCAGAGTGAAATCACAGAGAAATAAAGAAAAAATACAAAAACAATAGCAAGGCCATTATGATTTTGTAGTATATTTTTGACTGTTTTATTGTAGAAAACATCGCTGTGGGCTTAGGTGGTGGTTTTTGTTTCAGAGAAGAGTATTTTACCTTTAAACTATAACAATGAAGTTGAATAGATAGAAAGACAAACTGGGCCCTGCAACTTATGATGCCTGGCCAGCACAGTGAGATTGGTTGCTGTCAGGAATCGTTGTCAGCATATACTCACAGCTATTCGTTACGTTATGTAACTGCTTCTTGAGATGTTATAGTCAGGATAGCCTGAAATACCAGAAAAATAGGCTGACAAATGCAACAGCAGCAATGCTTTGATCAGGGCTACAAGCATCTGATGTCGCTCCGTATACTTGGCCTCAGAGTTGCAATCTGCTATGCCATCTGCATCTACATTTTACTATCAACATTCAAAAGGAGCTGCCTCGCAGCGTATCCGCTTCCAATTATCTCATTACTATGCAACACAAAAATGCAATTGGAACCACTCTCCAGTGGTTCAAAGGTTACGAAAGGCCATTGCTTTTTAGGGATAAGGATTTGTTGGGTTAAGAAACAAAAATACTTATTCAATTAACTGTCTATTGTGAAAGGTGATACTATCCAAGAAATTGTATTATTCCATACAAAGTCTCCCCATCAGTTAGCATTTAGCTATAATATTGTTTAGTAAAGTCACCTGCAGGCTAGAAAATGAGGGCATGTTTGAGACAACATGACAATACATCGTCGTTGGGATGTACAACAAGCAAATGACCCCCACCTTGCACGTGACTCTAGCTGAAGACCGACCCAGAGGTCATTTGTACAAAACAATATATATGGGCTAACCCCTCATAAAGCACCACCTACCTTCTATCTGCTCAGAGGGCTGAAGTGTGGAATGTCATTATCTGGTATCATTACACTTTACTAAACTAATGTCTTTAGACCCTTTAAACCTCATTATAAATAACAGGGAAAGTAAATGTTTCCAATGGGATAACCTAGTGTATAAACAGACATATTTGTATTTTATTTCGTAAGAGGATCGCCGAAAACTCAGCCCTCATTTAACAATGTGATGATAATAAAGTAGGCTTATAGTTTTAAAGCAGAGAGCACAAGGGCAAGAAAAATGTTAGTGTGAATAAAGTCTTAACTCTACCTAGAAGTAGAATCCACCATGCAAAGACTGATCACTTAATCTCCGGCCTCACTCTCATAAGACTTAGCAGCCCAGCTCAAGTGGCCAAAGAATGAAAGGAGACTAAATCACACCATATACACAAGATAAAGTACTTTTAGATTCCAGTCCTGAGAAGATATTGGGGGAAAATGCATGGGACTTGAATGTTTCAACAATGGTAACATCTATGTAGTCACCTCCAAGACTACTACAACGGCTACAGCTATATACGTTAGAAGGTATCCTTAGGGATACAGGGAGTCCCCGGATTGAAAACAAGATAGGTTCTGTTCTTAAATTGAATTTGTATGTAAGTTGGAATGGGTAGATTTTTTTAAACGTAACTCAAGGCAATTGTTTTTATTGTTTTGGATAGCATAGGGAAGGGTTAACACTAGAGATGGGCAGATTTACGTGAGTGGAATTGAATTCTACTCAAATTTTACAAAAATCTCTATTCTCCAAGATTCAGCACTTAAAACACTTCCGGCCTTAGAAGTCACTGAGAATTGTAAGGTCGCACCACATGTCGTGATGTCACAACCTAACGACATGCAGTGACCACTGAGCTCTGGATGCTGCCAGAAATCCTGGCCTATAGTGAAGAGGATAGAGATAAGGAGCGCGATGGTGGAAAGGAGAGGGCCAGACAGAAGGGCAGTGGCCAGAGAGGCCAGAGAGGTGAGCAATGAGGTATTAGTTTTCTGTTTGTTTTCTACATCTTGCACTCATAAGTATGAGTTGTACAAAATTCAATAAGTTGGATGATTGTAACTTTTGGATTGCCTTTACTCCAGACACTAAGACTCACTAGCTCATATATAATGGTAATGGCTCACACAAAGTATTTTTTGCCAGAAGGGTTACATACACCTTTAGTAAATATAAAAGATGTTTTAAGGTTTTTTTTTTCACACTTTCATCACTGTCTAGTTAGGAGTAAAAAATAATATTATGCCTTTATATATCTCCAGTAATTCCATATTGCTTTTTCTTTTTTTTTATACAATAATGAATAAAAATGTGAAATTCAATCCTATATTTTATAGTGGTGCTCACTGCATGATTATAGAAAACCCTATCAGTTTAAGGACATCATTTAATGTAGATTTAGTTTAATTATCTACTTATCAGCTGTTTCACAGGAGTTCGCATTCCCTAAGGACATTTGTGTCACAAACAGATATACAATGACCATATCATTCGCGTTTCCAATCCCATAATTCAGCCATTGTGTATTAAAGATATTTCAATAAAAGAGAGTGATGACTCCTTAAGACACCCCTCATCAATTCCTCACATCATTGATACACGTCTGGCAATGTCACTCAGTTAAAAACTGGCCCATCTGCTCTCCCTATTGTATTGCTTAAATGACTATATATTTCAGATGGGATATAAAGCAAGCAGACCAAAACCAGAGGATATCTATAGATGGCAACCATACCAAAATGTACAAATGCACTGTACTAAATAAGAGAAATATTTAGCATGGGCCTGGTGTCTACACAATATGCGTTTCCTAAGCATTAAATTGTAAGTTTAGATATAAATATATATTAGTGATAACACTGTGAAATAACTTTGAATGCCACTCTTAGCATCCATAAGTTATTATTTCCCTTCCCGAACACAAAAGAGAATTGCAAAGAGTAATTTTGTTGTCGTGAAAATATCACATCATCAAATATCACAAGAAGAACATTCTTGGCCAAATATGAGTTGCTAAAAGACATTAGCTTCCCATTGTACATCAAGTATTTACCTTCTATAAGTATCTACCTATACCATCATCATCCTCATTGCCTCCCATCCCTCGGTTATCTTTTTTCAGCTCTGCTATATGATTATGTACCCACGTTTTATTTCCACATTGCAATTGTAGAGCTATTATTTTACACATACGTGCAATGGGCACAATACATTAGAAGAGTGAAGAATGGTGATGAATTATTATTTACAAGTCTGTAAAATAGTTCATGGTTTAAAGAAGAAAAGCTATGTCAGATCATGGAACCTTCAATGGTCATCTAAGTCATCACATGAGCTTATCGGTAAAACAACAGAATGTCCATCTGCTGCACTGAGCTGATAGACAAGGTTATCCCCCAAAGACTGACTATAAATCATATTTATGCTCCATGATCACAGTCTATGTAGAATATTCTATTGGTAGCATGTGATCCCTGCAATGGAAGTAGCCTATTAGCCCTTAGAGAGGACCTGTTTCCAGGTCAAAAGAGGACAGTTTTTGCCCTATCTCTTTCCTGCTGCTCCCCTGAGGAAACCATTTTATTCTTTTTAAATCTCCCACATGGTTTCAAAAATATTGGCATTTTTATTTAGTTCTATTTTTGAAAGTCCTTACTAAAAGGGAGTTTCTCACAGGGTAATAATGCAAAGTATCTTATAGACAAGCCCCCACAGATTCCTGTGAGCTACACCCCTTTGGTAAAGACCATAAAAATTTATACTAAATAAAAATGCTTATCTCTTAGGAATCATATCCAAGATTTAAAAAATTAAAAAATAAATTAAAAAAAAGGTGTCCTCAGGGGACCTGGTGACAAGTCTTCTTTAAGCTATGGGTCAGCCGAGATATTTATTTGCATTCAAATATACCATCAATATTAGTGTGTTCATAGATAGATAGTTGACACACAATGACTTAAATGTTCAGGACTTCTTGGTCATAGATACTGTGCCCCTCATACCAATATGCAACATGGTTCAATATTGTGCTCTGTATTTCAGGTCTGAAAAGAACATGGTCATTTGTATATACCAAATAAAGACCTGACTGCATATCTTTGTATGAAGCAAACATTGGATTCAAAGCTCTCCAAATGATAAAGTTGGCATCAGCCACATGATTGTAAAACTTGACTGCCTTCTTGGCTGTCCATACTTATCCAAAGGCGCTAAATGCAACAGTCACTTGTACAGTTCCAGGCATTAGTACAGGGGGGTGGCATCCTTTTTCTGCCAAGGGCCATTTGGATATTTATACCATCCTTTAGGGTCCATACAAATTGCATGCTATCTTCGCCCACAAAGTGTAACCTGATGCTGGCACTGGTGTCAGGACATAATCTTTCATTGCACGCACCTCAGCATTCAGTAGTGAACATTGCGTTCTCACAGAGCAAGAAGAAATTAATGGTCCTGCGGCCATCAAAATACAGCTGCCGGCGCAAGTATTGCAGTCCCCAGAAATCTGCCCCGGGGCCGGATAAAAAGGTCATCAAGGGTCGTAAACGGCCCGCAGGCCTGAGGTTCCTCACCCCTGCATTAGAATCTCCTGTATTTGCACAGAACTGGAGATAACTATGGAGACAGACATTATGGACAAGGTATAATCACATGACCGCCACCATCTTCACCATGTGGACGAGGATATGCCTGAACCATTATTAAACAAGGCAAGAACAGTCTGCTAGGGGGAATTAATTAGCATGGTGGGGCTGTGATAAGCAGATACTTTCGCTTGTCTCAGCACATCATCACAGTTTCATGCATTTTTCTGACAACTCCATTGCAGACAAACTCCCCTCTCCGTACCTACCACCCCTCCCCCCTATTTTTCAGACAACCCCTTATGATCTTGGCAAACGAGTTGAAGTATGCATGGATCAGTTGTATACCGTACCTACCCATTCTAATAGAGGCAGCAACATTTTCCTGCTACTTCATGTGTTATTCAGTAGAACATCAAAACAACATAGGGATAAATACAATTTTCTTCCAAAATGTTTATTTTAGTAATGATGGTAAAATACTTCTTAAAATACATTCTTTAGCATTGTGTGAAATCAGAGCTATAGAAATATGGATAGAAAGATAGAATAGATAGATAGAGAAAGGGAATGTATGAATTTCATATTATTTTATGCTTGCTATGAAAATATGACTTGATCTAATGACAGGTTATGATATGTCAGAGGACATGAGTGGAAATGAATGGAAGAATTGCCAAGAGACATATGCTGCTTATTCACACTTTACTAAATTAATCTTTTAGTCATGTTAAAGCAAAATGCTATATCATGTTGGCACATATTGGGAATGGGTGTACAAGTGCACAAGCTGTTCCAAAAGGCACTGAGCAGCTACAGCTGCTTTCATACATTGTCCTCTGATGCAGAACTGCATCTGTCACTGAAGATAGAGTCTTTGCTGCAATGGATGAAGGCAACACAAGTGCTCTTATATAGACAGCACCAGCAAAATGGTCTGGCACGAACTGCAAGAGTTCTTGCAGCAGCTATGTTCTTATTCTTACGCTACCAAAAGGTACTTCTTAATATGCAATAACTGACCTTCTGTGCATGACGTTACAAAATAAATAAAAATAAAATAAATAAATAAAAATAAAATAAACCAGGGGAGGAGTTCTGAGGAGATAATTTGCATATTCCCACTGCATTTTGGGGTAAGTGAAGAGTCTCCGCGAGCTCAAAGAACACTGGATTTTGGCTGTTGGAGCTGAAAAGAGGACATCGGTAAACCAGGGGAGGAGTCCTGAGGAGATAATTTGCATATTCCCACTGCATTTTGGGGTAAGTGAAGAGTCTCCGCGAGCTCAAAGAACACTGGATTTTGGCTGTTGGAGCTGAAAAGAGGACATCGGTAAACCGCGCGCAGCATTTTGAAGCTTTTTTTTTAAGCTTTTTTCACTGTTTTCAGAACATTAACAATAAGAACATGGAAGAGTCCAGGAGCCATTTGGTGAGCTGCATATCCTGCTACATGTTCACAGACTTGCCAGTGGAAAAGCCAAACTTCACATGCCAGAAATGCAAGCTTGTGTCCCTGTTGGAGGAAAAGTTGCGAAATCTAGAAGAGAGGTTAACTACCTTGAAAATCATTAAGGAAGGTGAAGAGTTCTTAGACAGAGCAGAATTATCTCTTCATGATTCAGAAAGAGAAGAAATTCGAACTGCACCTGACGAAACAGAGGAATGGAAGCATGTGACCCACAGAAGCAGGAGGATCGAGAGGCAGTCAGCACCCATACTGCTCAGGAACCAGTACCAGGCTCTCACGCAGGAGAACCATGAAGAAATACAGCAAAATAAGACTTTGCCAGCAATGAATAACCTTGTAAGCCCTCAGAATCCTCCTGGATGGAGAAAGAATAATGTTGTGAAGAAAAAACGGAGAGTGGTGGTCATGGGGGATTCCCTGTTAAGAGGAACAGAGGCCGCTATCTGCAGACCAGACATAACCTCAAGAGAAATGTGCTGTCTTCCAGGAGCAAAAATTAAAGATGTGTCTGACAGGATATCAAGACTCTTCAGACCTACAGATCACTACCCATTCCTGCTAATACATGTGGGGACAAATGACACCGCAAGAAAGGACCTGGAAACCATCTGCAGTGACTTTGAAGACTTAGGCAAGAAAGTGAAAGAATTGGGAGCGCAAGTGGTCTTCTCATCCATCCTCCCAGTGGATGGCCATGGAACAATGAGGTGGAATAAGATTCTACAGGTAAACAACTGGCTACGTCGATGGTGCCGTCAACAAGGATTTGGATTTCTGGATCACGGAATGAATTACCTATACGATGGACTACTTGCTAGAGATGGGGTGCACCTTACGAAGACTGGAAAACATGTATTTGGAAGTCGCCTTGCTACACTCATCAGAAGAGCTTTAAACTAGAACAATGTGGGAAGGGAAGCAAAAGGCCAGAAAAAGCCATACAGCTGACAAATACTATTGAGATCTCTGCTACTGGAAGTGGAAAGGAAGAACAAAGACAAAACAATTTAAATAATAAAAATATGGGAGGAAGAGAAACCAATCACAAACTAAAATGTTTTTATACAAATGCACAAAGCATGGGCAACAAACAAGGAGAATTGGAACTACTAATGCAGGAAAAGGAATATGATGTCATTGGAATCACTGAAACTTGGTGGGATGATACACATGATTGGAATAAAAGGCTAAAAGGATACAACTTATTTGCAAGAAACAGACTTGATAAACGAGGAGGAGGTGTTGCATTGTATGTTAGAAAAGCGTATATCTGCACAGAGATTGAAGCTTCAGAGACTGGGAGTTCTGTGGAAACTGTTTGGGTAAGAATACAAGGAGAGAACAACGGAAAGGACACCATTGTAGGCATTTACTACAGGCCACCTGGGCAAGCTGAAGATATGGATGAACTCTTTATGTATCAAATGACCAAGTTCTCCAAAAAATATAACGTAGTGGTCATGGGAGATTTCAACTATCCAGACATTTGTTGGGAATCTCTCTCAAGTAAAACTAACAGGTCAAGCAAATTCTTATCCTCTCTTGCTGACAACTTTATCTTCCAAAAGGTAGGGGAGAAAACAAGGGGATCTGCTACTTTGGATCTAATCCTTATAAACAGGGAGGAAATGGTTGAGGAGGTAAAGGTGGCTGGGACCCTAGGAGGCAGCGATCATGCTATTATAAAATTTTGGATAACTAGAGGAGGAAGACATGTGAAGACTCAAACTTCAAGGTTAGATTTTAGAAAGGCAGATTTTAAGAGACTCAGAAAGAGAATAGGAGGGATCCAATGGCTGGATGTCCTTAAGGACAAAAATGTCCAGGAAGGATGGGAAATTTTTAAAAATGAGATTCTCAAAGCACAATCGTTAACAATCCCGAAAAGTAGGAAGAATGGGAAGCATTTAAGGAAACCAGGATGGATGAACACAGAACTTAAACACATGCTAAAAAGAAAGAAAGAAATGTTTATTAAATGGAAAGAGGGAGGCATATCTAAAGAAGATTATAATGCAGTCTGCAGATCCTGCAGGGCACGTATCAGGTTAGCTAAAGCTGACAATGAATTAAGGCTTGCAAGAGATGTCAAAAGCAATAAAAAAGGATATTGGGGGTATGTCAAAAGTAAAAGAAAAGTCAAAGATGCTATAGGATTTTTACAGGATGAAAATGGAGAAATGGTAAGAGAGGATGTTGAGAAGGCCGAACTTTTTAATTCCTATTTTGCACCTGTTTTCTCTCAGAAAGAAAATGTAACATCAACTGATCTTCACTGTCCTTTTAAAGGAATAGAGGAATCCAAGTTATCTGTAAACAGAAAGATTGTGAGGGAATATTTAGCTAACATAAATGAGTTCAAGTCTCCAGGTCCAGATGAACTACACCCCAGAGTACTGAAGGAGATCGTAGAAGAAATTTTAGAACCACTCTCCATAATCTTTGAAAATTCTTGGAGAACAGGAGAAGTCCCAGAAGACTGGAGAAGAGCAAATGTTGTTCCTATCTTCAAAAAGGGGAAGAAGGTGGACCCAGGGAACTATAGGCCGGTGAGTCTGACTTCTATACCAGGAAAGATCTTTGAACAAATTATTAAACAACATGTATGTAAGTACATGGATAAGAATGAAGTGATTAACCAGAGTCAGCATGGGTTTGTAACTAACAAGTCATGTCAGACTAACTTAATTTCCTTCTATGACAGAATCACTGACTGGGTGGATCAGGGAAATGCTGTAGATATAGTATATCTTGACTTCAGCAAAGCATTTGACAAAGTATCTCACACCATCCTTATTGAAAAAATGACCAAGTATGCAATGGACCAGGCAACTGTTAGGTGGATTCATAACTGGCTTAGTGATCGGACTCAAAGGGTGGTTGTAAATGGCTTCACATCCAGCTGGATGAATGTCTCAAGTGGGGTACCACAGGGCTCCGTCCTGGGACCTGTATTGTTCAACATCTTTATCAATGATTTAGATGAAGGAATTGAGGGTAAACTGATTAAATTTGCTGATGACACAAAGCTAGGAGGGATAGCTAATACTAGAGAAGAGAGAGAGAGGATTCAAAAAGACCTAAATAAACTGGAGCAGTGGGCAGCAACCAACAGAATGGTTTTTAACAGGGAAAAATGCAAAGTACTACATCTGGGCAATAAAAATGAAAAAAGCATATACAGAATGGGAGGAATAGAGCTAAGCAACAGTACATGTGAAAAAGACTTAGGTATACTAATAGATCATAGACTGAACATGAGTCAACAGTGTGATGCAGCAGCAAAAAAGGCAAATACAATTCTGGGATGTATTAACAGAAGCATACAGTCTAGATCACGTGAAGTCATTATCGGTCTTTACTCCTCTTTGGTCAGACCTCATCTGGAATACTGTGTACAGTTTTGGGCACCACATTTTAAAAAAGACATAGACAAACTGGAGCAAGTTCAGAGAAGAGCGACCAGAATGGTGACTGGTCTGCAAACCATGTCCTATGAGGAACGGTTGCAGGATTTGGGAATGTTTAGCTTGCAAAAAAGAAGACTGAGAGGAGACTTAATAGCTGTCTACAAATATGTCAAGTGCTGTCACATTGTAGAAGGATCATCTTTATTCTCATTTGCACAAGGAAAGACTAGAAGCAATGGGATGAAACTAAATGGGAGGAGACACAGATTAGATATTAGAAAAAACTTTTTGACAGTTAGGGTGATTAATGAGTGGAACAGGCTGCCACGAGAGGTGGTGAGTTCCCCTTCAATGGACGTCTTCAAACAGAGGCTGGACAGACATCTGTCTGAGATGATCTAGTGAATCCTGCTTTGAGCAGGGGGTTGGACCAGATGACCCAGGAGGTCCCTTCCAACTCTACCATTCTATGATTCTATGATTCTATGAAATATAGGAAATATGTGGTCCAATGCAAGCATTATTTAGTGACTCAATGTATTGATTAGGTCCAAAGATTAAATACTTCAAAAACTATCTTTCTATACAAGGGGTTAAAACTTGATTTAGTCACATCACTGCTTAGGACAAGTCCATGATGTAAACTGGCAGTCAACAAAGTGGGCAGTCAATACAGATTAGCTCCAAATCTCTGCTTGTGTCCATACATTGATTGCATGAGAGATATTGGCAAGAGACAAACTGTATCAGTGAAGACATTTTACACAATGTAGTTTATCCAACAGAAACAAAAGTAACACATAATATGTTTGTACATGATCCGTAAAAATATCCTGTATCATGAATAATGATAGAAACTTTATAAAACTATTTCATTTCAGGATTGCCACAAAAAGTATACCAATGTACAGTTCCAGCAATATATCATCCATATTGTACACACCAACCTGGTGTTGAAAATTATCTGAAAAATATTAAAAGCGATATCTTGGTGAAACAAGCCCTTTAATAAGAATTAAGAAAAAATATAGAAATAAAAGTTTGGGTTGGAAAAGAAATAATGATGAATAGATTTCATTTTTAGACCCCTGAAATTGTGGCAAATTGACATTTATTACTGTTTTACAAAGTGATAACCAGAAAATTGGATGTATTGAATGCGGTCAGTTGCGTTTCTTCTCCAAATCACGCTTCATGTAGCAATACAATCTGTAAGAGACACAATAATTCCATTTATGGACAAGATGGAAATGGAAGACAATAAGCGCAAGTCTACGCTACTCTTTGTTCATTTACTCTCCCTTAGATTCCCTATGTCCTTAGAACTTTTTTTGTGTGTAATTTTTATGCAAATAGGCCGCTTTGGCTTGATCAGACTTTATCACATATCTTTAGTTGATATCCTGCTTGCTTAGCATAAGACAAAAATGGAGAAAAAAAAAACTGCAAAGGAATAATAGGAAGGATTTGTAGCAGCTGAGGCTTTGCATTCAAATGTTAGTCGGCCTCCTCCGAGCCTCAGCTTTATCATGTCTTTACAGCCAACAGCTTGTTTATGAATAAAAAATGTGGCATGAAACCAGAGGAGTGAGTTGTCTTTGTTTTGTCAAGTGTGCCGAGACAAAATGCTTGCTGCTCACAAGTCTTCACTTCATACAAGCCTTCTGGGACCTACAGGGGCAGCTGGACTCAAACTGCTACCTGCAGTCTGGTTGCTATGGCAAGGCTGCTTCACCTCCTTGATAGCTCTTGAATATTCATGAAGCCAGGGTGCCAGCAAGAGGGGGGACTCCAAGATCTCCAATGCAAAACAGCCCAGCTTTGACAGGCAGGCACTTTATTAACTCATTAAGCTCATCTTGTTCCTTTAAATGCAATGTAATTGCAAATAAAGCTGTCACACTTTGTTTGCAGTTATATAATTTAACAAAGTACTGCATTGACCTATGAATCCAGGAGGAAGTGTAGGATATGAGATCTGGCAACAGTATCCATAGAGAATCACTGGTTAAAACAGCTACACACATTTAATGCATAATGGTGCTGCTCAGCACTTGACAGAGCTCCAATATTGGGATATGTTCACAGATTGAGTATCTGGTCAGTATTTTACCTCAGTATTTGTAAGTCAAAACCAGGAGTGGAACAGTCAGAGGGAAAGTATAATAGAAACATGTGCACTGCATTTATCACCCACTCCTGGTTTTGGTTAACAAATTCGGAGGTAAAATACTGACCAAACACTGAAGTGGTGACGTGTTTCTATTATTCTTTTCCTCTGATTGTTCCCTCCTGATTTTTGCTTACAAATACTGAGGTAAAATACTGACCAAATACTGAAGTGGTGATGTGTTTCTATTATATTTTTCCTCTGATTGTTCCCTCCTGATTTTTGCTTACAAATACTGAGGTAAAATACTGACCAAATACTGAAGTGGTGATGTGTTTCTAATATATTTTTCCTCTGATTGTTCCCTCCTGATTTTTGCTTACAAATACTGAGGTAAAATACTGACCAAACACTGACGTGGTGATGTGTTTCTATTATACTTTTCCTATGATTGTTCCCTCCTGATTTTTGCTTACAAATACTGAGGTAAAATACTGACCAAATACTGAAGTGGTGATGTGTTTCTATTATACTTTTCCTCTGATTGTTCCCTCCTGATTTTTGCTTACAAATACTGAGGTAAAATACTGACCAAATACTGAAGTGGAGATGTGTTTCTATTATATTTTTCCTCTGATTGTTCCCTCCTGATTTTTGCTTACAAATACTGAGGTAAAATACTGACCAAATACTGAAGTGGTGATGTGTTTCTAATATATTTTTCCTCTGATTGTTCCCTCCTGATTTTTGCTTACAAATACTGAGGTAAAATACTGACCAAACACTGAAGTGGTGATGTGTTTCTATTATACTTTTCCTATGATTGTTCCCTCCTGATTTTTGCTTACAAATACTGAGGTAAAATACTGACCAAATACTGAAGTGGTGATGTGTTTCTATTATACTTTTCCTCTGATTGTTCCCTCTTGATTTTTGCTTACAAATACTGAGGTAAAATACTGACCAAATACTGAAGTGGTGATGTGTTTCTATTATATTTTTCCTCTGATTGTTCCCTCCTGATTTTTGCTTACAAATACTGAGGTAAAATACTGACCAAATACTGAAGTGGTGATGTGTTTCTAATATATTTTTCCTCTGATTGTTCCCTCCTGATTTTTGCTTACAAATACTGAGGTAAAATACTGACCAAACACTGAAGTGGTGATGTGTTTCTAATATATTTTTCCTCTGATTGTTCCCTCCTGATTTTTGCTTACAAATACTGAGGTAAAATACTGACCAAATACTGAAGTGGTGATGTGTTTCTATTATACTTTTCCTCTGATTGTTCCCTCCTGATTTTTACTTACAAATACTGAGGTAAAATACTGACCAAATACTGAAGTGGTGATGTGTTTCTATTATATTTTTCCTCTGATTGTTCCCTCCTGATTTTTGCTTACAAATACTGAGGTAAAATACTGACCAAATACTGAAGTGGTGATGTGTTTCTAATATATTTTTCCTCTGATTGTTCCCTCTTGATTTTTGCTTACAAATACTGAGGTAAAATACTGACCAAATACTGAAGTGGTGATGTGTTTCTAATATATTTTTCCTCTGATTGTTCCCTCCTGATTTTTGCTTACAAATACTGAGGTAAAATATTGACCAAATACTGAAGTGGTGATGTGTTTCTAATATATTTTTCCTCTGATTGTTCCCTCCTGATTTTTGCTTACAAATACTGAGGTAAAATACTGACCAAATACTGAAGTGGTGATGTGTTTCTATTATACTTTTCCTCTGATTGTTCCCTCCTGATTTTTGCTTACAAATACTGAGGTAAAATACTGACCAAATACTGAAGTGGTGATGTGTTTCTATTATACTTTTCCTCTGATTGTTCCCTCCTGATTTTTGCTTACAAATACTGAGGTAAAATACTGACCAAATACTGAAGTGGTGATGTGTTTCTATTATACTTTTCCTCTGATTGTTCCCTCCTGATTTTTGCTTACAAATACTGAGGTAAAATACTGACCAAATACTGAAGTGGTGATGTGTTTCTATTATATTTTTCCTCTGATTGTTCCCTCCTGATTTTTGCTTACAAATACTGAGGTAAAATACTGACCAAATACTGAAGTGGTGATGTGTTTCTAATATATTTTTCCTCTGATTGTTCCCTCCTGATTTTTGCTTACAAATACTGAGGTAAAATACTGACCAAACACTGACGTGGTGATGTGTTTCTATGATACTTTTCCTATGATTGTTCCCTCCTGATTTTTGCTTACAAATACTGAGGTAAAATACTGACCAAATACTGAAGTGGTGATGTGTTTCTATTATACTTTTCCTCTGATTGTTCCCTCCTGATTTTTGCTTACAAATACTGAGGTAAAATACTGACCAAATACTGAAGTGGTGATGTGTTTCTATTATATTTTTCCTCTGATTGTTCCCTCCTGATTTTTGCTTACAAATACTGAGGTAAAATACTGACCAAATACTGAAGTGGTGATGTGTTTCTAATATATTTTTCCTCTGATTGTTCCCTCCTGATTTTTGCTTACAAATACTGAGGTAAAATACTGACCAAACACTGAAGTGGTGATGTGTTTCTATTATACTTTTCCTATGATTGTTCCCTCCTGATTTTTGCTTACAAATACTGAGGTAAAATACTGACCAAATACTGAAGTGGTGATGTGTTTCTATTATACTTTTCCTCTGATTGTTCCCTCCTGATTTTTGCTTACAAATAATGAGGTAAAATACTGACCAAATACTGAAGTGGTGATGTGTTTCTATTATATTTTTCCTCTGATTGTTCCCTCCTGATTTTTGCTTACAAATACTGAGGTAAAATACTGACCAAATACTGAAGTGGTGATGTGTTTCTAATATATTTTTCCTCTGATTGTTCCCTCCTGATTTTTGCTTACAAATACTGAGGTAAAATACTGACCAAACACTGAAGTGGTGATGTGTTTCTAATATATTTTTCCTCTGATTGTTCCCTCCTGATTTTTGCTTACAAATACTGAGGTAAAATACTGACCAAATACTGAAGTGGTGATGTGTTTCTATTATACTTTTCCTCTGATTGTTCCCTCCTGATTTTTACTTACAAATACTGAGGTAAAATACTGACCAAATACTGAAGTGGTGATGTGTTTCTATTATATTTTTCCTCTGATTGTTCCCTCCTGATTTTTGCTTACAAATACTGAGGTAAAATACTGACCAAATACTGAAGTGGTGATGTGTTTCTAATATATTTTTCCTCTGATTGTTCCCTCTTGATTTTTGCTTACAAATACTGAGGTAAAATACTGACCAAATACTGAAGTGGTGATGTGTTTCTAATATATTTTTCCTCTGATTGTTCCCTCCTGATTTTTGCTTACAAATACTGAGGTAAAATATTGACCAAATACTGAAGTGGTGATGTGTTTCTAATATATTTTTCCTCTGATTGTTCCCTCCTGATTTTTGCTTACAAATACTGAGGTAAAATACTGACCAAATACTGAAGTGGTGATGTGTTTCTATTATACTTTTCCTCTGATTGTTCCCTCCTGATTTTTGCTTACAAATACTGAGGTAAAATACTGACCAAATACTGAAGTGGTGATGTGTTTCTATTATACTTTTCCTCTGATTGTTCCCTCCTGATTTTTGCTTACAAATACTGAGGTAAAATACTGACCAAATACTGAAGTGGTGATGTGTTTCTATTATACTTTTCCTCTGATTGTTCCCTCCTGATTTTTGCTTACAAATACTGAGGTAAAATACTGACCAAATACTGAAGTGGTGATGTGTTTCTATTATATTTTTCCTCTGATTGTTCCCTCCTGATTTTTGCTTACAAATACTGAGGTAAAATACTGACCAAATACTGAAGTGGTGATGTGTTTCTAATATATTTTTCCTCTAATTGTTCCCTCCTGAATTTTGCTTACAAATATTGAGGTAAAATACTGACCAAACACTGAAGTGGTGATGTGTTTCTATTATACTTTTCCTCTGATTGTTCCCTCCTGAATTTTGCTTACAAATATTGAGGTAAAATACTGACCAAACACTGAAGTGGTGATGTGTTTCTATTATATTTTTCCTCTGATTGTTCCCTCCTGATTTTTGCTTACAAATACTGAGGTAAAATACTGACCAAATACTGAAGTGGTGATGTGTTTCTAATATATTTTTCCTCTGATTGTTCCCTCCTGATTTTTGCTTACAAATATTGAGGTAACATACTGACCAAATACTGAAGTGGTGATGTGTTTCTATTATACTTTTCCTCTGAATGTTCCCTCCTGATTTTTGCTTACAAATACTGAGGTAAAATACTGACCAAATACTGAAGTGGTGATGTGTTTCTATTATATTTTTTCCTCTGATTGTTCCCTCCTAATTTTTGCTTACAAATACTGAGGTAAAATACTGACCAAACACTGAAGTGGTGATGTGTTTCTATTATACTTTTCCTATGATTGTTCCCTCCTGATTTTTGCTTACAAATACTGAGGTAAAATACTGACCAAACACTGAAGTGGTGATGTGTTTCTATTATACTTTTCCTCTGATTGTTCCCTCCTGATTTTTGCTTACAAATACTGAGGTAAAATACTGACCAAATACTGAAGTGGTGATGTGTTTCTATTATATTTTTCTTCTGATTGTTCCCTCCTGATTTTTGCTTACAAATACTGAGGTAAAATACTGACCAAATACTGAAGTGGTGATGTGTTTCTAATATATTTTTCCTCTAATTGTTCCCTCCTGAATTTTGCTTACAAATATTGAGGTAAAATACTGACCAAACACTGAAGTGGTGATGTGTTTCTATTATATTTTTCCTCTGATTGTTCCCTCCTGATTTTTGCTTACAAATACTGAGGTAAAATACTGACCAAATACTGAAGTGGTGATGTGTTTCTATTATATTTTTCCTCTGATTGTTCCCTCCTGATTTTTGCTTACAAATACTGAGGTAAAATACTGACCAAATACTGAAGTGGTGATGTGTTTCTAATATATTTTTCCTCTGATTGTTCCCTCCTGATTTTTGCTTACAAATATTGAGGTAAAATACTGACCAAATACTGAAGTGGTGATGTGTTTCTATTATACTTTTCCTCTGATTGTTCCCTCTTGATTTTTGCTTACAAATACTGAGGTAAAATACTGACCAAATACTGAAGTGGTGATGTGTTTCTAATATATTTTTCCTCTGATTGTTCCCTCCTGATTTTTGCTTACAAATACTGAGGTAAAATATTGACCAAATACTGAAGTGGTGATGTGTTTCTAATATATTTTTCCTCTGATTGTTCCCTCCTGATTTTTGCTTACAAATACTGAGGTAAAATACTGACCAAATACTGAAGTGGTGATGTGTTTCTATTATACTTTTCCTCTGATTGTTCCCTCCTGATTTTTGCTTACAAATACTGAGGTAAAATACTGACCAAATACTGAAGTGGTGATGTGTTTCTATTATACTTTTCCTCTGATTGTTCCCTCCTGATTTTTGCTTACAAATACTGAGGTAAAATACTGACCAAATACTGAAGTGGTGATGTGTTTCTATTATACTTTTCCTCTGATTGTTCCCTCCTGATTTTTGCTTACAAATACTGAGGTAAAATACTGACCAAATACTGAAGTGGTGATGTGTTTCTATTATATTTTTCCTCTGATTGTTCCCTCCTGATTTTTGCTTACAAATACTGAGGTAAAATACTGACCAAATACTGAAGTGGTGATGTGTTTCTAATATATTTTTCCTCTAATTGTTCCCTCCTGAATTTTGCTTACAAATATTGAGGTAAAATACTGACCAAACACTGAAGTGGTGATGTGTTTCTATTATATTTTTCCTCTGATTGTTCCCTCCTGATTTTTGCTTACAAATACTGAGGTAAAATACTGACCAAATACTGAAGTGGTGATGTGTTTCTATTATATTTTTCCTCTGATTGTTCCCTCCTGATTTTTGCTTACAAATACTGAGGTAAAATACTGACCAAATACTGAAGTGGTGATGTGTTTCTAATATATTTTTCCTCTGATTGTTCCCTCCTGATTTTTGCTTACAAATACTGAGGTAAAATACTGACCAAACACTGAAGTGGTGATGTGTTTCTATTATACTTTTCCTCTGATTGTTCCCTCCTGATTTTTGCTTACAAATACTGAGGTAAAATACTGACCAAATACTGAAGTGGTGATGTGTTTCTCTTATATTTTTCCTCTGATTGTTCCCTCCTGATTTTTGCTTACAAATACTGAGGTAAAATACTGACCAAATACTGAAGTGGTGATGTGTTTCTATTATACTTTTCCTCTGATTGTTCCCTCCTGATTTTTGCTTACAAATACTGAGGTAAAATACTGACCAAACACTGAAGTGGTGATGTGTTTCTATTATACTTTTCCTATGATTGTTCCCTCCTGATTTTTGCTTACAAATACTGAGGTAAAATACTGACCAAACACTGAAGTGGTGATGTGTTTCTATGATACTTTTCCTATGATTGTTCCCTCCTGATTTTTGCTTACAAATACTGAGGTAAAATACTGACCAAATACTGAAGTGGTGATGTGTTTCTAATATATTTTTCCTCTAATTGTTCCCTCCTGAATTTTGCTTACAAATATTGAGGTAAAATACTGACCAAACACTGAAGTGGTGATGTGTTTCTATTATATTTTTCCTCTGATTGTTCCCTCCTGATTTTTGCTTACAAATACTGAGGTAAAATACTGACCAAATACTGAAGTGGTGATGTGTTTCTATTATATTTTTCCTCTGATTGTTCCCTCCTGATTTTTGCTTACAAATACTGAGGTAAAATACTGACCAAATACTGAAGTGGTGATGTGTTTCTAATATATTTTTCCTCTGATTGTAAGCAAAAATCAGGAGGGAACAATCAGAGGAAAAGTATAATAGAAACACATCACCACTTCAGTATTTGGTCAGTATTTTACCTCAATATTTGTAAGCAAAAATCAGGAGGGAACAAATATTGAGGCAAAATACTGACCAAATACTGAAGTGGTGATGTGTTTCTATTATACTTTTCCTCTGATTGTTCCCTCTTGATTTTTGCTTACAAATACTGAGGTAAAATACTGACCAAATACTGAAGTGGTGATGTGTTTCTAATATATTTTTCCTCTGATTGTTCCCTCCTGATTTTTGCTTACAAATACTGAGGTAAAATATTGACCAAATACTGAAGTGGTGATGTGTTTCTAATATATTTTTCCTCTGATTGTTCCCTCCTGATTTTTGCTTACAAATACTGAGGTAAAATACTGACCAAATACTGAAGTGGTGATGTGTTTCTATTATACTTTTCCTCTGATTGTTCCCTCCTGAATTTTGCTTACAAATACTGAGGTAAAATACTGACCAAATACTGAAGTGGTGATGTGTTTCTATTATATTTTTCCTCTGATTGTTCCCTCCTGATTTTTGCTTACAAATACTGAGGTAAAATACTGACCAAATACTGAAGTGGTGATGTGTTTCTATTATACTTTTCCTCTGATTGTTCCCTCCTGATTTTTGCTTACAAATACTGAGGTAAAATACTGACCAAATACTGAAGTGGTGATGTGTTTCTAATATATTTTTCCTCTGATTGTTCCCTCCTGATTTTTGCTTACAAATATTGAGGTAAAATACTGACCAAATACTGAAGTGGTGATGTGTTTCTATTATATTTTTTCCTCTGATTGTTCCCTCCTAATTTTTGCTTACAAATACTGAGGTAAAATACTGACCAAACACTGAAGTGGTGATGTGTTTCTATTATACTTTTCCTATGATTGTTCCCTCCTGATTTTTGCTTACAAATACTGAGGTAAAATACTGACCAAACACTGAAGTGGTGATGTGTTTCTATTATACTTTTCCTCTGATTGTTCCCTCCTGATTTTTGCTTACAAATACTGAGGTAAAATACTGACCAAATACTGAAGTGGTGATGTGTTTCTATTATATTTTTCCTCTGATTGTTCCCTCCTGATTTTTGCTTACAAATACTGAGGTAAAATACTGACCAAATACTGAAGTGGTGATGTGTTTCTAATATATTTTTCCTCTAATTGTTCCCTCCTGAATTTTGCTTACAAATATTGAGGTAAAATACTGACCAAACACTGAAGTGGTGATGTGTTTCTATTATATTTTTCCTCTGATTGTTCCCTCCTGATTTTTGCTTACAAATACTGAGGTAAAATACTGACCAAATACTGAAGTGGTGATGTGTTTCTAATATATTTTTCCTCTGATTGTTCCCTCCTGATTTTTGCTTACAAATACTGAGGTAAAATATTGACCAAATACTGAAGTGGTGATGTGTTTCTAATATATTTTTCCTCTGATTGTTCCCTCCTGATTTTTGCTTACAAATACTGAGGTAAAATACTGACCAAATACTGAAGTGGTGATGTGTTTCTATTATACTTTTCCTCTGATTGTTCCCTCCTGATTTTTGCTTACAAATACTGAGGTAAAATACTGACCAAATACTGAAGTGGTGATGTGTTTCTATTATACTTTTCCTCTGATTGTTCCCTCCTGATTTTTGCTTACAAATACTGAGGTAAAATACTGACCAAATACTGAAGTGGTGATGTGTTTCTATTATACTTTTCCTCTGATTGTTCCCTCCTGATTTTTGCTTACAAATACTGAGGTAAAATACTGACCAAATACTGAAGTGGTGATGTGTTTCTAATATATTTTTCCTCTAATTGTTCCCTCCTGAATTTTGCTTACAAATATTGAGGTAAAATACTGACCAAACACTGAAGTGGTGATGTGTTTCTATTATATTTTTCCTCTGATTGTTCCCTCCTGATTTTTGCTTACAAATACTGAGGTAAAATACTGACCAAATACTGAAGTGGTGATGTGTTTCTATTATATTTTTCCTCTGATTGTTCCCTCCTGATTTTTGCTTACAAATACTGAGGTAAAATACTGACCAAATACTGAAGTGGTGATGTGTTTCTAATATATTTTTCCTCTGATTGTTCCCTCCTGATTTTTGCTTACAAATATTGAGGTAAAATACTGACCAAATACTGAAGTGGTGATGTGTTTCTATTATATTTTTTCCTCTGATTGTTCCCTCCTAATTTTTGCTTACAAATACTGAGGTAAAATACTGACCAAACACTGAAGTGGTGATGTGTTTCTATTATACTTTTCCTCTGATTGTTCCCTCCTGATTTTTGCTTACAAATACTGAGGTAAAATACTGACCAAATACTGAAGTGGTGATGTGTTTCTATTATATTTTTTCCTCTGATTGTTCCCTCCTAATTTTTGCTTACAAATACTGAGGTAAAATACTGACCAAATACTGAAGTGGTGATGTGTTTCTATTATACTTTTCCTCTGATTGTTCCCTCCTGATTTTTGCTTACAAATACTGAGGTAAAATACTGACCAAACACTGAAGTGGTGATGTGTTTCTATTATACTTTTCCTATGATTGTTCCCTCCTGATTTTTGCTTACAAATACTGAGGTAAAATACTGACCAAACACTGAAGTGGTGATGTGTTTCTATGATACTTTTCCTATGATTGTTCCCTCCTGATTTTTGCTTACAAATACTGAGGTAAAATACTGACCAAATACTGAAGTGGTGATGTGTTTCTATTATACTTTTCCTCTGATTGTTCCCTCCTGATTTTTGCTTACAAATACTGAGGTAAAATACTGACCAAATACTGAAGTGGTGATGTGTTTCTATTATATTTTTCCTCTGATTGTTCCCTCCTGATTTTTGCTTACAAATACTGAGGTAAAATAGTGACCAAATACTGAAGTGGTGATGTGTTTCTAATATATTTTTCCTCTGATTGTTCCCTCCTGAATTTTGCTTACAAATATTGAGGTAAAATACTGACCAAACACTGAAGTGGTGATGTGTTTCTATTATATTTTTCCTCTGATTGTTCCCTCCTGATTTTTGCTTACAAATACTGAGGTAAAATACTGACCAAATACTGAAGTGGTGATGTGTTTCTATTATATTTTTCCTCTGATTGTTCCCTCGTGATTTTTGCTTACAAATACTGAGGTAAAATACTGACCAAATACTGAAGTGGTGATGTGTTTCTAATATATTTTTCCTCTGATTGTTCCCTCCTGATTTTTGCTTACAAATACTGAGGTAAAATACTGACCAAATACTGAAGTGGTGATGTGTTTCTATTATACTTTTCCTCTGATTGTTCCCTCCTGATTTTTGCTTACAAATACTGAGGTAAAATACTGACCAAATACTGAAGTGGTGATGTGTTTCTAATATATTTTTCCTCTGATTGTTCCCTCCTGATTTTTGCTTACAAATATTGAGGTAAAATACTGACCAAATACTGAAGTGGTGATGTGTTTCTATTATACTTTTCCTCTGATTGTAAGCAAAAATCAGGAGGGAACAATCAGAGGAAAAGTATAATAGAAACACATCACCACTTCAGTATTTGGTCAGTATTTTACCTCAATATTTGTAAGCAAAAATCAGGAGGGAACAAATATTGAGGCAAAATACTGACCAAATACTGAAGTGGTGATGTGTTTCTATTATACTTTTCCTCTGATTGTTCCCTCTTGATTTTTGCTTACAAATACTGAGGTAAAATACTGACCAAATACTGAAGTGGTGATGTGTTTCTAATATATTTTTCCTCTGATTGTTCCCTCCTGATTTTTGCTTACAAATACTGAGGTAAAATATTGACCAAATACTGAAGTGGTGATGTGTTTCTAATATATTTTTCCTCTGATTGTTCCCTCCTGATTTTTGCTTACAAATACTGAGGTAAAATACTGACCAAATACTGAAGTGGTGATGTGTTTCTATTATACTTTTCCTCTGATTGTTCCCTCCTGAATTTTGCTTACAAATACTGAGGTAAAATACTGACCAAATACTGAAGTGGTGATGTGTTTCTATTATATTTTTCCTCTGATTGTTCCCTCCTGATTTTTGCTTACAAATACTGAGGTAAAATACTGACCAAATACTGAAGTGGTGATGTGTTTCTATTATACTTTTCCTCTGATTGTTCCCTCCTGATTTTTGCTTACAAATACTGAGGTAAAATACTGACCAAATACTGAAGTGGTGATGTGTTTCTAATATATTTTTCCTCTGATTGTTCCCTCCTGATTTTTGCTTACAAATATTGAGGTAAAATACTGACCAAATACTGAAGTGGTGATGTGTTTCTATTATATTTTTTCCTCTGATTGTTCCCTCCTAATTTTTGCTTACAAATACTGAGGTAAAATACTGACCAAACACTGAAGTGGTGATGTGTTTCTATTATACTTTTCCTATGATTGTTCCCTCCTGATTTTTGCTTACAAATACTGAGGTAAAATACTGACCAAACACTGAAGTGGTGATGTGTTTCTATTATACTTTTCCTCTGATTGTTCCCTCCTGATTTTTGCTTACAAATACTGAGGTAAAATACTGACCAAATACTGAAGTGGTGATGTGTTTCTATTATATTTTTCCTCTGATTGTTCCCTCCTGATTTTTGCTTACAAATACTGAGGTAAAATACTGACCAAATACTGAAGTGGTGATGTGTTTCTAATATATTTTTCCTCTAATTGTTCCCTCCTGAATTTTGCTTACAAATATTGAGGTAAAATACTGACCAAACACTGAAGTGGTGATGTGTTTCTATTATATTTTTCCTCTGATTGTTCCCTCCTGATTTTTGCTTACAAATACTGAGGTAAAATACTGACCAAATACTGAAGTGGTGATGTGTTTCTAATATATTTTTCCTCTGATTGTTCCCTCCTGATTTTTGCTTACAAATACTGAGGTAAAATATTGACCAAATACTGAAGTGGTGATGTGTTTCTAATATATTTTTCCTCTGATTGTTCCCTCCTGATTTTTGCTTACAAATACTGAGGTAAAATACTGACCAAATACTGAAGTGGTGATGTGTTTCTATTATACTTTTCCTCTGATTGTTCCCTCCTGATTTTTGCTTACAAATACTGAGGTAAAATACTGACCAAATACTGAAGTGGTGATGTGTTTCTATTATACTTTTCCTCTGATTGTTCCCTCCTGATTTTTGCTTACAAATACTGAGGTAAAATACTGACCAAATACTGAAGTGGTGATGTGTTTCTATTATACTTTTCCTCTGATTGTTCCCTCCTGATTTTTGCTTACAAATACTGAGGTAAAATACTGACCAAATACTGAAGTGGTGATGTGTTTCTATTATATTTTTCCTCTGATTGTTCCCTCCTGATTTTTGCTTACAAATACTGAGGTAAAATACTGACCAAATACTGAAGTGGTGATGTGTTTCTAATATATTTTTCCTCTAATTGTTCCCTCCTGAATTTTGCTTACAAATATTGAGGTAAAATACTGACCAAACACTGAAGTGGTGATGTGTTTCTATTATATTTTTCCTCTGATTGTTCCCTCCTGATTTTTGCTTACAAATACTGAGGTAAAATACTGACCAAATACTGAAGTGGTGATGTGTTTCTATTATATTTTTCCTCTGATTGTTCCCTCCTGATTTTTGCTTACAAATACTGAGGTAAAATACTGACCAAATACTGAAGTGGTGATGTGTTTCTAATATATTTTTCCTCTGATTGTTCCCTCCTGATTTTTGCTTACAAATATTGAGGTAAAATACTGACCAAATACTGAAGTGGTGATGTGTTTCTATTATATTTTTTCCTCTGATTGTTCCCTCCTAATTTTTGCTTACAAATACTGAGGTAAAATACTGACCAAACACTGAAGTGGTGATGTGTTTCTATTATACTTTTCCTCTGATTGTTCCCTCCTGATTTTTGCTTACAAATACTGAGGTAAAATACTGACCAAATACTGAAGTGGTGATGTGTTTCTATTATATTTTTTCCTCTGATTGTTCCCTCCTAATTTTTGCTTACAAATACTGAGGTAAAATACTGACCAAATACTGAAGTGGTGATGTGTTTCTATTATACTTTTCCTCTGATTGTTCCCTCCTGATTTTTGCTTACAAATACTGAGGTAAAATACTGACCAAACACTGAAGTGGTGATGTGTTTCTATTATACTTTTCCTATGATTGTTCCCTCCTGATTTTTGCTTACAAATATTGAGGTAAAATACTGACCAAATACTGTATGTCTATGTGAAATTGGAGGCCTGTAGAAATATAGTGCAGCCTCCTAGAGGCTTAGGCTGCGGTGTTACAGCTTTATGAAGTGGCTTCTATTCATGAACCCTTATTTTCTCTGCTCCGCCACATCACATGACAACAAACCTGAGCATTAGTCACAATGATTTCACTGTAGAAAATCTGTTATCTGCCATATCCATGTAAAATAGAACAAAGTTGGCTTCATGCTTATTTCATTTTGGTCGTTTTTATCTTCGCACACGTTATGGAGCCTGCAAAGAACAAATGAGAAGAACGCAGAGCAAAACTTGCATTTTGAGGTTCAGACTATTCCATGCATTCAGATCAATAGAGTTTCCCCTGAGCTCAGTAAGGAATAGGTTACAAGAAGAAGAACTCTGCGGTGCAAAAGCTGTAGCCAAGAGATTAAGTGAACGTTAGCACTGCTGCTCCTGATGGTTAATCTGAAATCATTTAATGCACAGTACTATTCATGCTGTTGGAGGCATTAACACACTGTGGAATACTTACTCCTCCTAATCACCAGAATAAGTAGTCAGTAGTAATAATAGAAAAATCTACATTTTAAAGATGCTAGCTCTTTTTGCCAGTTCTGAGCAATACTGTGTTTTATTAAACCCCTGAATAATATTAGCGTCCCAGAATTGGCAGTTTGAAAATATATGTCACCAAACACACTACAAATACCATAGATTCCACCGCTGGTTCCAAAGTATCAAAGCATTCCAAAATACCACCTAATAACAGTACCAGCTAATAATAGTGCCACCTAATAACAGTACCACCTAATAAAATACCACCTAATTATAGTGCCACCTAATAACAGTATCTCCTAATAACAGTGCCACCTACTAACAGTACCACCTAATAATAGTGCCACCTAATAACAGTATCACCTAATAATAGTGCTACCTACTAACAGTACCACCTAATAAAATAACACCTAATAATAGTGCCACCTAATAATAGTGCCACCTAATAACAGTGCCACCTAGTAATACTGCAACCTACTAACAGTACCACCTAATAAAATAACACTTAATAATAGTGCCACCTAATAAAATACCACCTAATAACAGTACCACCTAATAATAGAACCACCTAATAACAGTGCCACCTAATAAAATCCCACCTAATAATAGTGCCACCTAATAACAGTACAGCCTAGTAATAATGCCCCCTAATAACAGTACCACCTAATAATAGTGCCATCTAATAACAGTGCCACCTAATAAAATACCACCTAATAATAATGCCACCCAATAACAGTACAACCTAATAATAGTGGCACCTAATAACAGTACCACCTAAAAATAGTGCCACCTAATAACAGTACCACCTAATAATAGTACCACCTAATAAAATACCACCTAATAATAATGCCACCTAATAACAGTATCACCTAATAACAGTACCACCTAATAAAATGCTACCTAATAATAATAAGTACCACCTAATAAAATACCACCTAATAATAGTGCCACCTAATAACAGTACCACCTAATAAAATGCTACCTAATAACAGTACCACCTAGCAACAGTATCACCTAATAAAATACCACCTAATAATAGTGCCACCTAATAACAGTACCACCTAATAAAATACCACCTAATAATAATGCCACCTAATAACAGTGCCACCTAATAAAATGCCACCTAATAACAGTACCACCTAATAACAGTACCACCTAATAAATTGCTACCTAATAATAGTGCCACCTAATAACAGTACCGCCTAGTAATAGTACCACCTAATAAAATACCACCTAATAATAATGCCACCTAATAACAGTACCACCTAATAAAATGCTACCTAATAATAGTGCCACCTAATAACAGTACCACCTAATAAAATACCACCTAATAATAGTGCCACCTAATAACAGTACCACCTAATAAAATGCTACCTAATAACAGTACCACCTAATAACAGTACCACCTAATAATAGTGCCACCTAAAAAAAAGTTCCTAAAACAAATATGATCTGACATATTTCGGCAGACATTTTCTCATTTTTATTTCAATAAAGATTAGTAATGATATAATTGAATGTTTAGTGCGATTTATTCTAAAGGGCTAAGAGTGCAGCGTTCTATGTGCTGTCTGACCGTCTCCCAAAAGCCCCGCATGTATTCTTCTCTTCTTTACAGATTATTTATATATATATATATATATATATATGTACAACTTAGGCAGAATTCATGCATCCATATTTATGATCGATAGTGCACCAAAGCAACACAAATGGCAATTTTTTTTTTGTGGACCATCAGCGTGAAAATGGCCTCAGAGTCTCACAGCAAAGATATAAATTAGGCCCCTTTCAGATGCTTCTAAGCACCCAACACCACAAGTTCTGACACTTCCATTTCATTTGGGTTCTACCACATTTTCCACCTTTTTGTTTATTAACCGTGCAACACATGAAAACACATCCCTGCTCTGGTTTTCACCACCAATTAAAATGGTGATAAAGCTATTTTAGAATGGGTGCCTCTTTTCAGATTCCACAATAGTAGCTGCATGGTTTAACCCCTTTAGAGCCCATGCCGTATTAGTACGCACATTTGCGTACCCCCGGTTCAGTGAGGGCTGCTGCGCTGAGCCCTCACTGAACCGAGCACATGTCAGCTGATTCTTACAGCTGACATGTGCCCGCAACAGCCGCGGGTGGAATCGCGATCCACCCGCGACTGTTAACATGTTAAATACCGCTGTCAATCTCCGACAGCGTCATTTAACGCGCGCTTCCGGGTTGCGCGTCATAAGCCCCGCCCACCGGCGACCCCGTCACGTGATCGCGGGTCACCGATGGGCGTGCATGACAACCCAGGGTCTGCAGCAGACGCCTGTGGTTGTCATGATCTCGTCGCTATGAGCGCCACCTAATGGTCGGCGCTCATAGCACAGGACCATTTCTGCTATATGCAGGGGATCTGCTGATCCCCTGTATGTAGCAGAGACGATCAGACAACTGCTGCTTCTAGTCTCCTATGGAGACTATTGAAGCATGCAGTAAGTGAAAAAAAATGTTTTTAAAAATATAAAAAAAATAGAAAAAATATAAAAGTTTAAATCACCCCCCTTTCGCCCCATTCAAAATAAAATATAAAAAAAAAAAAAACACATACACATATTTGGTATCGCCGCGTTCAGAATCGCCCCATCTATCAATATAAAAAAGAATTAATCTGATGGGTAAACGGTGTAACGAGAAAAAAATTCTAAACACCAGAATTACGTTTTTTGGTCGCCGCAAAATTGCAATAAAATGCATTAACGGGTGATCAAAACATCGGATCTACCCCAAAATGTTATCAATAAAAACGTCAGCCCGGCGCACAAAAAATAAGCCCTCACCCAGCCCCAGATCCCGAAAAATGGAGACGCTACAGGTCTCGGAAAATGGCGCTATTTTATTTTAGTTTTTTTTACCAAATTTTGGAATTTTTTTCCACCACTTAAATATAAAATAACCTATACATGTTTGGTGTCTACGAACTCGTAATGACCTGGAGAATAAGAATGGCCGGTCAGTTTTAGCATTCAGTGAACGTGGTAAAAAAAATAACTAAAAAACAACTGTGGTATTGCACTTTTTTTGCAATTTTACCGCACTTGGAATTTTTTTCCTGTTTTTCCGTACACGATATGGTAAAACTAGTAATGGCGTTGAAAACTACAACTTGTCTCGCAAAAAATAAGCCCTCACGCGGCCATATTGTCCAAAAATTAAAGACGCTATGGCTCTGGGAACAAGGGGAGCAAAAAATGAAAAAGCAAAAACGACAAAACCCAAGGTTGCGAAGGGGTTAAACAACTAACTCTTAAAAGGACAGCTCAGTGGTTAGCACTGCAGCCTTGCCATGCTGGAGTCCTGAGTTCAAATCCCACCAAGGACAACATCTGCAAGGAGTTTGTATGTTCTCCCCGTGTTTCCTCCACGTTCTCCAGTTTCCTCCCACACTCCAAAGACATACTGATAGGGAATCTAAATTGTGAGCCTCAATGGGGACAGTTCTAATAATGTCTGTAAAGCAGTGTGAAATTATTGGTGCTATATACTGTAGGTGAGTAAAATAAATAAAAGTTGTCTTGCCACAACATGGAAACTCAGATAGCTCAAAATCTTAGAAACCAGCATGTGTTATTACATTCCTGTATCCACAAAGCATGTCTTCAGACACACAAACATTGGGCTTTTTTTAATTATAAGTGAAGCTAGAAAAATTTACTTTATTTATTTTAATACAGATTTTCTATTTTTAATATGATTTTCACACAAATTGGATTTTGTATTGTGTCCTAACCAATACAAAATCAAATTATATGTTTGTTATTAACTATGTTATGTAAACTATGTTACTATGTTTGTTTTAACTATATGTTATAAAAAACTATGTTTGTTATATTTCGGTTCTTCAAAAATCTCAAACGTTCTTAGAGAATGATTGTTAACAAGCTGAGGAAAAGATTACACATAAATCGTATGGGGGAAAAACTCATCTAATCAGATTACTCCTGTGGTTTACTCCTTTGTGTAATTTATACCAAAAGGTTAAATAATCTGTTTGCACAAAGCTTGTCACACCACTACTTGTCATGATCATTCTGTACAACAAGAACTGATCCAGGTAAAGTATATGCTAATAAACTGCTGAATATTCTAATTCGGCCAAACATTCCTTATATAAAAATAAACATTTAAACATATTAGCGATCCTATGCTATAGAGGAGTCTCCCAACAAGGACAACTCAAGATCAACTGTAGAGAATTTGAGGCATGCATATCAAAGAGAAAAAAAAATGATTGACACACATGAAATAATAAGCATAACATCTCATATCATCCCGTTGTGGCTGATGTTGCTCGTTTACATAAATTCATGAATAGTGTATTATTACCCCATTTTTTGGCTGGACGCATCCTATGTTTATATCCACATGCCAAACACAGTCGAAGTCTTTGATGGCCATAAGAAGCATATTCATGAACCCAGGAGTTCAAATGATTTGTAGTTAGAATATCTCCTATATAGAGAGTAAGTAAAACTTTTTAACATTTTTGTATATATTTTACTGCCATTTTAATTGCAAGTAGATTGGTGGGGGTCCCAATCAAACGATCAAACCCTTCCCCCTCGAGACGTTCACACCTTAAATAACACAGACCAAGGCACATATGCAATAGAAAGCACAGGATCTGATTCTGATGCATTCTATTGAATCTGGACCTTACTCTGTGTACACGCTCTGGCACTGAGAGCTGTGCACCTCTCAGAAGGGCAAATGGTTTGATTACTGGGAGTCTCAGAACCTGCACCCCCCAATCTGCTTGCAATTAAAAAGTTAGTCAGATAAAAAAATATCTCATATCTAAACCTCACACCATATCGAGGGAGCTAAAAACTATTGACAAATGTACCACCGTTTAAGGTTTTATACAGTTCATCAGGATGCATGTGAATTAAAAAAAAAATTATATATATATATATATATATATATATATATATATATATATATATATATATATATATATATATATATATACATATTATAGACAGAAATAATTCAGGGCAAAATTACATAACAGGATAAATGGAAGAAAGAAATCAATCTATTACAACCATATAAAATGCAGGGAAAAGGTGGAGGTAAATGTAACAAAATGACAGAAAATACGGGCGTGAAATCTACATTGAGGATCAGTCTGCATGCACCAAAAAAGATTGATGATGTAACATTGGCAAGTAGAGAGATTAGGAAAAGATCTAAAACTTAGTTTATTTTGAAAAGTTACCTGAAATGACAGGTTCGCTTTCAGCAAATTTCTCTACACTCTATGATCTAAGCCATTTGAAAATCTTGATGTACCTGTATCTTTTATCTTGCCAAATGGCACAGGGACATACAATTACATGTGGGTGATTGCTTAGGCACATAATATATGCCTGAGTGATTAACTTCCCAAGTGCTGATATTATTGACAACCGCACTTTTGCTGTAATGGCAGTGTTTTTATTGAAGAAAGAAGGATAATAAAATGAAATGAATAAAAATAATAATAATGCATTTGCCTTTTTTCTAATATTTGATGTTGCTTTTAATCAATCTCAGAATATGTATCTGTGTCCAATTAGAAGAAGCCACTTTTAGTGCACTAATTCTTACTGGTTGTGGATTCAAGCAGTATGATTTAGCAACTAAGAATGTAGGTGGACATTCTGAGAGGGTATCAAAACTTGTTATAACTAGTATGTAACAGCAATATCTAGACATAGAAAAATATCTAGACATTTAAAAATATTCCAGTTGAAAAATTGGAATGTTTTGTGGAACAATACCTTTAGCAGTTTTTTCTCACTCCAATGACAATTTGCATAAACCAAGGTTTTATTACTCCAAGACTAAATTTTCATTTTAGTATCTTTGTTGCTAACCCCTTCACAACATATGACGTAAACTTACGTCAAATGTCATGTCCCTGCTTTTGATGTGGGCTCGCACACCAAGCCTGCATCTTTCCCTGCACATGATGGCTGATTTAATCAGCCATCATGTGCCTCTAACAGCCAGGGATGGAGCTGTTAATCTGTTTAGTCTCACTGTCAATCTCTGACTGAGGCTTTAACACGAGTCAGTAGGTGGCTGCGTCATTCCACGCTCCCATTGACACACATGTGACATTATTGTTGTAATCATTTTAAGGAGCAGCAAAAACATTGATTCAGTAATATATTTTCACACATACTCACTAATAGACACCGCATATCACGTAGAAAATGTAATGCACACGCCCGGACTGACTGGCGTGTGCGTGTTTAGTGGTTCCACTGTGCCATGAACCGGAGAGTGCCTGGGGGGATAACTAAGTATCTGCTCGATCCGACCAAGGTCGCACGACGGCATACGACGCCAGTGCACCAGGGAGGAACCGAGCAGAGGGACCAGGGTCTACTCCAGGTCAGACTCCGGACACGGCTGTTGACCCACACCGGGGAATACAGGAACAGGCAGGCTAGAGCGCAGGCTGAGTAGGGTCCAGTACAGACTGGGAGACGAGTTCAGAGCCGCAGATGCGGTAATCAAACAGAGTAAAGCGAAACCGCAGGTGCGGTAGTCAAGGCTGAGCAGAGGAAACCGCAGACGCGGTAGACAGGGCTGAGCAGAGTGAAACCTCAGATGCGGTGGACAAAGCAGAGCAGAGCAAAACCGCAGACGCGGTAGACAAGGCTGAGCAGAGCGAAACCGCAGACGCAGTGGACAAAGCTGAGCAGAGCAAAACCGCAGACGCGGTAGACAAGGCTGAGCAGAGCAGAACCGCAGACGTGGTAGACAAGGCTGAGCAGAGCAGAGCAGAACCACAGACGCGGTAGACAAAGCTGAGCAGAGCAAAACCGCAGACGCGGTAGACAAGGCTGAGCAGAGCGAAACCGCAGACGCAGTGGACAAAGCTGAGCAGAGCAAAACCGCAGACGCGGTAGACAAGGCTGAGCAGAGCAGAACCGCAGACGTGGTAGACAAGGCTGAGCAGAGCGAAACCACAGACGCGGTAGACAAAGCTGAGCAGAGCGAAACCACAGACGCGGTAGACAAGGCTGAGCAGAGCGGAACTGCAGACGCGGTAGACAAGGCTGAGCAGAGCAAAACCGCAGACGCGGTGGACAAGGCTGAGCAGAGCAAAACCGCAGACATGGTGGACAAGGCTGAGCAGAGCAAAACCGAAGAACGCGGTAGACAAGGCTGAGCAGAGCAAAACCGCAGACGCGGTGGACAAGGCTGAGCAGAGCGAAACCACAGACGCGGTGGACAGGGCTGAGCAGAGCGAAACCGCAGACGCGGTGGACAGGGCTGAGCAGAGCGAAACCGCAGACGCAGTGGACAAGGAGGAGCAGAGCGAAACCGCAGACGCGGTGGACAGGGTTGAGCAGAGCGAAACCGCAGATGCGGTGGACAAGGCTGAGCAGAGCGAAACCGCAGACGTGGTGGACAGGGCTGAGATAAATCGCCGAAGAGGTAAACAAAGACAAAGCAAAGGAGACAGAGCTCTGTTCACACGGAACAGACAGGAAAAGAAAGGCAGAACCAGATACACAAAAGGTACTTGCAAAGAAGTAGCGAAAGGACTCCAACTCACAAACGGAAGGACAATGACAACGAGTAGAAGTTAGGTGCAGGTTCAGACTCTACAGAAAAAGGGAGCAAACGGACATAAAGACAAAACAGGTAAGAAGCTAGTAGACAGTTCAGACAAGAACAGTTACTGCAACAAAATGCAGGAACGAGCCTAGGTAAAGCCAAGTGCTGGTTCAGACACTGCAGAAAAAGGGAACAAACGGACATAAAGACAAAACAGGTAGGAAGCTAGGAGACAGTTCAGACAGGAACTGTACTGCAACAAATACAGGAGCAAGTCTGGGTATGCGGCCCCCAGAGGGCGAGACGAACAGGCTAGGAGCGTGTTCAGACAGGCCTGGAAATACAGCCTCAGGAAGGCAGACAGACAGCTGGCTAGAGTACACAGATAGGACACAGTTCAGACACGGGAACTGATACCGCAAGGCAGGAAACATAGACAGGACCTGGCACATCAGTGACAAGAAGCCAACTGACAGAACAAGATGCTCAGGCAAGGATTCCAAGGAGGAGCTGGGTTAAATACCAGGTGACAGACAGCAATAGGCTGAGGACGCATCAGGGGAGTGTCAGCAGCAGCTACAAGAAACAGGAAGTTCAGCGGGCGTCGCCCTAAACAGCAAGAGCAAAGCAAAGCAGACAACATGGAAAGAAGCCAGAGTGGCAGTCTGGACTGGAGATCAAGTGCGCGCTCTTGCACAGTGGGAGATGGACCACTATGCAAGGACGCCGCCAGGTATGTTATAGAAAACTGTTGCATACACTAACACTGATATTGTTATGATCTGCTACAAGCACTAAGGAAAGAAAGGAGATCTGTCCCTACAATAGAACTAAGCTAGATCCCTACGATGTAACGGGGAACCTGATCCTGCGATCAGACCCGCTAAAGTCCTCGGCTAGTCTGTACGAAGACCTATAGATGCAAGGGAGAGATCCCTACAAGAACTAGGGACTGGGATAAAGTTGGACACCTCCTAGCAGAAATTGTAGCAGTAAAAGACAAACACACAACATAGAACATAAAGGTCCGAAGACCTAGCAAAACTGACAGAGAAAGGTAACTAAGCACCAGGCTAGCTTAAGAGTAGAAATTACAATGAAGTCCAGCAAGGCCAGGAGTGCGGAGCAGGATTAAATTGGCAAAAAAGGTCATGTGACCAGCAACATAGAAAAAACCTAATAGGAGAGTTCTAACAGATATACTGTATATATACGCTAACACAACCAAACAATAATATACAGTAATATACACATACAGAAACACTGATATACACACCTATATATCAATCACTGACTCCAGTGACTTATTTTGCTGAATATGTCACTGTCGTCTGTGATTTGTATATGTCCCATTTTAACCAATAAATAAGGAATTGTCATTCACACATATGCTAGATTGCATTTTGGAGTCTCCCAGGATCCTGGATGCTCCCTCCCTTTTTCTAATAAATTGCAAAGATTATCATAACTTTTGCTATGTTAAATATGGATAGCACACAGATGGCACACAGATGCCATCCGTGTGCTGCACATGTTTTTCACGAACCCATAGACTTCCATGGGGCACTTTTCATCCGCCATACCGGGGAAAACGGGCATGTCTCCATGAGTTTTACATGGACATATGGTCAGGGAAGAACACGGACATTAGAATAGCAACATAGCTTATAATAGGTATGTGTTCTATTGGTGAAAAACACAGATAACACCTACGTGCAACACAGATGTCTGAATGAGGCCTTAAAGGGGTTGTAGAACCCTGTCAAAAGCTTATAGGGGTGTAAAAACAATTTCTTACCACTCATCTACAGCTCGTGTACTCTTCTGTGGTTTGCGGCAAGTCGGTGTTCACCCATTTCTACTGATGATGTATTGATTATTTGACACAACATGTTTCCTCCGTAACCAAACACTACATACAGCAGTAACTTACAGTGGTTTTGACACATCACTGCTATATCCAGTGATTTGGTACAGCAGCCACATGTCATGTTGACAAGTCATCACCTGGAGAGCAGAGACTGACAGGGACATGGGAAGTTTCAATATCAGAGTGGTAGAGGACTGGTGAGGAAGAAGTTGACAGACAAAACCCTGGGTCGGGTAGAAGGTGTTTTTAACTCATTTATTTTTGTGAGTATAACTAAAACCCTAATTGGAAGCAAGTTGTGCACCCATGCTGCTCTATGTCGTGTTGCTCTTTGAGGGAAACTCATAACAGTATTGTTAGCGGTGATTATTTGTGGAATTGCTGGTCTCAATGGGACTGATTGCGACTAGTGTTGAGCCACCCCCGTAGTGTTCGAGTTCGGTTCGGTTCGTCGAACACCCGTGTGTTCGCCGAACTGTTCGTCGAACTGTTCGTCGAACACCTTCGAACACCGTTAAAAACAATGGCAGGCAAACAAAAACACATAGAAACACATAGAAAACACCTTCAAAGGTGTCCAAAAGCTGACAAACTGCTCAGAAGACACAACTAACACATGGAAAAGTGACAAGTACATATAGTCATGCGAAAAGAAAAGAGGTGGAGGAGTAAAAGGAGGGGGAGACACAGATATAGGCATGTCATGCCCTTCTAAAATCCAAAAAGTGAGAAGCCGAGACGGCCAGTCCGCTCCTGCCCGTGCTACCTCCGTGTCGCCGGGTTTGTGCCAGAGCCGCGGTGAACCCTGACGGCCAGCCCCCCTCTCCCAATACTGGTGCCTGTCCGCTGGTGGGTCGAGAGAGCCCCCCTGTGGTGGAGGCAGCTCTAAGCTTTTTAATTTAAATTGTCCCTCTAATTTGAATGAATACACTTTAAATCCATTTACAAGGATCTATTGGAGGGCAAGTCTCATGCCAGCAGCCGCGTAATTCCAGCTCCAGTAGCGTCCACTAAAGCTGCTGCAGTTAAAAAGCTTTTATAAGGATCGAGCTCGGCTGTCCACCGCAAGGCATCCTAGTGCCAGTCCCAGCCCCTATGCCTTGGGGTGCCTCCTGATGCTCTTCACTAAGTATCCCGTGGTCCCGAAGCATTTCCTTTGAAAAAATTAAGTGTCCAAACTACAGGTGGTGTAGCTTGCTTAACAGCCGGGATAATCCGCTGACTAGCAGACACTGCTACTAGGCACAAAGTATTTCCTGGGCTAGATGCAGTTAAAAATTTGTAAGTAGATACTCTCGTTGGATGCTGAGAAAGCATTCCATAGAGTCTCCTGGCACGCCATATATGATTCTCTTAAAAAGCTTGGGGTAGGGGTCTAGGGGACCCTTTTATAGCCAAAATCACGGCCCTGTATCACAATACGTCACCTAGGCTGAAGATAAATGGAACTGTAGCACCGAGGGCTCGGTTGCTACAGACGTATTGCACCTCACCCAGAGGTGTGATATCTCACTCTCAGATAAGGATGGAGTGTGGATCAGGACCCGACACCTGCATGCATTACACCACATTGCCGTGGGGCAGGGCGACCAATATGCCCCTGAGATGGGCACGACAGTCCCTGTCCCTGGCTGGAGTGGGGGGAGGGAACACTGAGGAAGGGGAACCCTGCAGTGCAGGAGCAGGGAGGAAGCAGTTCCTGGGTGCATTGAGAAGGGAGTATAAAAGGTGGGCACCATCTTAGTTCAGTGCAGAGAAGTCTGAGCAGAAGTGGCAGGGAGCAGGGGCTCTGCATGAGCTCTGCTCCGGAGGCGGGCCTAGTAACAGAGGCCCAGGCCTGCAAGAGGGAGAAGGAAGGAAGAGGAGCGGAGAAGGCTCCAGGAACGAGGAATGAAGGGATCCCAGGGGTGCGGACGGGCGAGTCGCCACCGCACGCCCGAATCCACCTGCGTGGAGGGGTCAGGCCAAAGGGGGAGACCGGTCCCCGAACTAGTGGAGGCAGGAAACGACCCTCAGCTAGAAACCGGAGGCTCTGACATTTTATGTGGCGCAGCCCCTTGCTCCACCCGCTAGGAAGGCACCACATAGGGTCAGGGAAACTGGCGCCAAGTTTACCAAGAGGAGGCCCGAGGCAGCCGGACAGAAGTGTTGGTAAGAAAGGCCAGACAAAGGACACACAAAGGGGGTCCTGTGAAGCGCTCCAAAGTTATCTGGGAGTTGTCTGAGCCCCTCACCTGGTGAGCACAGTACGACGTGGGCAGCCGTTACCTGCAGACGTGGTCTGGATAATAAGAACTGTGAGTAAAGGCCCTGAACTGCATCACTGACTCCGTGTCGTTACTGCTGCTGCCCTGCACCATCACCCCCATCCTCCGCATACACTGCCCTGAGGCTATACTCCTCCCGTGGGGAGTTATGCTACGCTCTGCTGCACCCACAACACCAGCCTTAGCGGTCTGCCCTGTAGCGGCGGTTCACTCTGACCGCAATCCACGGGTGGCGTAGTCGGACATTTAAACATCAAAACCACATAAATAGTTCCGCCACTGGTTTGACCGCCCTGAGCCACGGAACCGGATCGCCGCCACGAAGACTACAACCACCAGCATCCACCAAAAAGTGTCCGGCTCCGGGTGTCCCAAGGCCCAGGGGGTGCGTCAGAACATTTTCATCACCTTTCACAATCACCAATGGGACAAGGCAGGGATGTCCTCTGTCCCCTCTCTTATACATCCTAGTGACGGAGCACCTGCTCTCATCAATTCGCCATAACCCCAATATTAGGTGGATTGAGGTGGGAGGCACCGAGTACAAGTGCTCTCTATTTGCTGATGATGTCCTAGTATATATCACTCAATCACATATATCCATCCCTGCTGTTATGGCTGAAATAGATCACTTTGTTACATGGTAAAATTTTAAAATCAATGCAGCGAAGTCTGAGGCCCTCGATATCTCCCTCCCTAAATCCATATAGGATTCCATCCAGTCCAACTTTCCCTTTGCCTGGCCCTCACAGGGTATCAAATACTTAGGAATTCCTATTCATAGAGACCTCTCCCATCTATGTTATCTTAATTTTGGGCCCTTTATTGAACAATTCCATACAGACCACGGTTGGCAAGTTAGAACTGTAAGATTCACTACGTGAACCACTGGTGTTTTGTGGAAAAGCACATGTACACCGCGTTCCAAATTATTATGCAAAAAGTGTTTAGGAGTGATAAGGGAAGAATTTGTTTGTTTGTCAGTTAAACTCATTGATGGTGATGTGTGTCAGGGCTCTTTATATCACTGTAAGCAATTGCAGACACCTGTGCTAATTAGTTTGGCAGGTGTGTCCAATGAAAGGCAAGACTACTTAAGAAGGCTCTCTCACATTATTAAGCAGCCTACATTTTCTGCCAAAATGGGAAAGAAAAAGGATGTGTCGGCTGCTGAGAAGCAACAAATTGTGGAGTGTTTAGGTCAAGGCATGACTACAATCAACATTGTGCGATGATCAGGATGAAGTGTCTTGGCAATCAAGAAGTATGTAGCTGATTCACAGTACACACGTGTGCGTGCTGATAAGGGCAAATTGAGGACTCTTTCCTACAGGCAATTACGTCAGGTTGAAACAGCAGCGGCAAAAAAGCCTTGTCATAGCAGCAGACAAGTTTTTGAAGCTGCTTGTGCCTCCAACGTCCCCCGAACAACAAGATGCAGGGTCCTTCAGAGGTTTGCAGCTGTGCATATGCCATCCTGTCGACCTCCTCTATCCACTTCACACAAGCAGAAACGGCTCCAGTGGGCCAAACATTACATGAAGACTGATTTCAAAACTGTTTTGTTCACGGATGAGTGCCGTGCAGCGCTCGATGGTCCAGATGAATGGAGTGGAGGATGGCTGGTTGATGGACACCCCACGCAAACACGGCTACAGCGCCAACAAGGAGGAGGTGGAGTAATGTTTTGGGCTGGAATCATGGGGAGAGAGATTGTCGGCCCCTTTAGGATCCCTGAAGGCGCTAAAGATGAACTCCATAATGTATGTGGATTTTCTCAAACAGCACTTCCTGCCATGGTTCAAGAAGAAGAACCGTGTATTTCACAGCAAGATCATTTTTCTGCATGATAATGCACCATCTCATGCTGCACATAAAACATCTGCATCTCTGGCTGATATGGGCATAAAAGGGGACAAACTTATGGTGTGACCCCCATGCTCCCCTGACCTCTACCCCATTCAGAACCTTTGGAGCATCATTAAAAGGAGTGTCTATGATGGCGGGAGGCAGTTCACATCTAAGCAACAGCTCTGGGAGGGTATTCTGTCCTCATGCAAAACAATTGAAGCAGAAACCATCCAAAACCTGACAAATTCAATGGACGAGAGAGTTCAGAAGCTCCTTTCGAACAAGGGGTCCTATGTGAAAATGTAACATCACCTAGAATAAAGTTTTGAGTTGAAAACTGTTTGATTTCAGTTTCTAACAACCTGCTAATGCTTATAATTTCAAAAATGACCATTTTTTTGGTCTTTATTAAAATGAAAAGGTTGATCGAAAAGTTTGGGGGATCTAAGAGTGTGGCAACCCAGTAGTCATGATTACTTCGAATTCTGACAATATGAGGGTCATGCTGCAGGTAGTGCAGCAAGAAGGCACTTATGTGTCTTGCGCATCTCGGAGCCCCAAAATTATTTTCCGGGCTAGATGCAGCTAAAAATTATTTTTAATTTTAAATCTGGTGAAGCTTATTATAGATGGCCTAATAGGATCAGTGCTGCACACTGCTACAAAGCCCAAATTATTTTCCAGTCAAGATACAGATAAACATGATTAGTAATTTGAAAGCTTAAAACGGTTGGTAGGGTGATTTTAACCAATCATCAAGCTTTTACTCTCCCCAGGATGACACAGGGGTAGAAAAGTCGTTTCGGATCCATGATTTGTTCATCTTTATGAACGTGAGTCTGTCTACATTATCAGTGGAGAGCCGCGTGCGCTTATCTGTCAGCACACCACCAACAGCGCTGAACACACGTTCAGACAGAACGCTGGCTGCGGGGCATGACAAGATCTCCAAGGCGTAAGTGGCTAGCTCCGGCCATTTATCCAGATTGGAAGCCCAAAAAGAGCAAGGGTCCAGTGACACAGTCGTGGCTTCAATGTTTACTTGGAGATACTCCTGTACCATCGTCTCTAGGCGTTGACTATGTGTCAGACTTCTTGTCTCCTGTGGCCTTGCAAAGGATGGGCTAAAAAAGTGGTGAAATGATTCCGCAAAATTGATGTTACCAGCAGATACTGTGGTTCTGTTACGGTTTGAGTGCTGAACACTTGACGGTCCCACGGTTGGCAAGTTGGAACTGTGAGATTCACTACGTGCACCACTGGTATTTTGTGGAAAAGCACATGTAAGATTCTGCAACAGTCTCTGCTGATACTCCTGCATGCGTGCATCCCTTTCTATGGCAGGAATAATTTCTGCAAATTTACTTTTGTACCGGGGATCTAACAGTGTGGCAACCCAGTAGTCAGGATTATTTCTAATTCTCACAATTCGAGGGTCATGTTGCAGGTAGTGCAGCAAGAAGGCACTCATGTGTGTTGCGCATCCAGGAGCACCAAGTCCCTGTTGTGTTGGTGGCGAGGTAACAATCATGCTTCCTTCCTCTGTCCTCTCCCCCCAACCTCGCACAACAGAAATGTGATCAAGGTCTCCCTCATCTGATGAGTCTTCCATCAGTTCGTCCTCCACTTCTTCCTGGGCTCCTGCACCTTCCTCACTAGTTTGGCTGCTACCATGCGCCCTGGTAAAACCATCTCCCCCACCCTCACATGCCTGCCGCCTTGGTGCTGCCGACCGTCTGGACCTTGCAGATGTTAGCCCTTCCGCATACAACTCCTCCTCCTCTACTTCCTCCACCTCCTCTTGTGCCACCACCTGACTCCGAATTCTGTTTAACAGGTGCTCCAGCATGTAAATCACCGGAATAGTCATGCTGATAATGGCATCGTCAGCACTAAACATCTTCGTCGCCATTTCAAAACTGTGCAGAAGGGTGCATAGGTTCCTGATCTGAGACCACTCCTCCAGCGTGATTTGCCCCACCTCTGAATCTCGTTGGCCCAGGCTATACGTCAGAACGTATTGCACCAGGGCTTGTCGGTGCTGCCACAGTCGCTGCAACATGTGCAGAGTTGAATTCCACCGGGTAGGCACATCGCATTTTAGCCGGTGAAGTGGCAGGCCCAACGACTTCTGTAGAGATGTAAGTCGCTGAGCTGCGGGATGCGAACGGCGGAAGTGAGCACACAGCGACCGTGCCCTCTGCAGAAGGCCATCTAGTCTGGGATAGTGGGCTAAAAATTGCTGGACAACCAGGTTCAACACGTGAGCCATACAAGGCACGTGTGTGACATTGCCCCGGCGAAGGGCCGCACCCAGGTTTGCAGCATTGTCCCACATGGCCTTCCCTGGTTTCAGGTCCAGTGGAGACAACCATTCATGAAATTGGTTCTCCAGAGCTGACCACAACTCCTCAGCTGTGTGACTCACATTTCCCAGACATTTCAATGTAAAAACCGCCTGATGACGTTGAGCCCTACTGCCAGCATAGTAAGGAGGTGTGCAGGATCCCTTCTGCGCAGTTAGAAAGCTTGTGGCATGACCAGACAGGCTTTGGGTGCAGGTGGAAGACCGAGAGGAGGTTGAGGAGGCAGAAGCAGTGGAGGAACTTTGACATAAAGAGGATTGACGCACAACTCGTGGGGACGGCAAGACTTGGACAGCAGCCCCTTGTCCTGCTGTCACCATAGTTACCCAGTGCCCAGTCAGCGACATGTAACGCCCCTGTCCATGCCTACTCGTCCAAGTGTCTGTGGTGAAATGCACCCTGTCACACACAGAGTTTCTCAAAGAAGCGGTGATGTTGTGTGCGACATGCTGGTGGAGCGCAGGCACACCTTTCTTTGAGAAGTAGTGCCGACTGGGCATCTGGTACTGGGGCACTGCGACGGACATAAGGTCTCGAAAATCCTCTGTGTCCACCAGGCGGAAAGGCAGCATTTCTGTAGCCAAGAGCTTGCAGATGGTGAAATTCAACCTCTTAGCTTTCTCATGGCTAGGAGGAAATGGTCTTTTACTTGTCCACATCTGAGGGACCGAGGGCTGGCTATTGTGCTTAGACGGGGTTGATAAGGGTGTCCCCGGCAAACTGCCGGTCTGTGAGGAAGATGCAGGCGGACATGTTAGGTTGCCTTGATCCAAAGGTGGTGCTATCGATGTCGGACAGCGCTCAACACCAGCTGGTGTTACCACCTCCAAAGAAAATGATGACCTGCCAATCACGCTGGCTGTTGCGGGTAAAGAGGTGGCAGGTCTGCTCCCCAAAACAGGTGTGACTGCTGTCCCCCCAGTCACAGAGGATGAAGAGGCCGCGGATGCACAAGATATGGCAGACGGTGATTGGCCCGGCCGGCTAGGCCGCATTGTAGCACACTGAGCTTCCCACTGCAACTTATGCTTCATGTCCATGTGCCGGTTCATGCATGAAGTACTCAAACTATGTATTTTTTGGCCTCTACTTAACTTTTGCTGACAAATGTTACAGATAACACGAGTTGGGTCATCTTTATCGATCTGAAAAAATGCCCAGGCTATGCAAGGCTTAGCACCCATGCGACCTGAAGAGCCACCACGACTTGTGGTGAGAGGCAGAGTTGTGTTTGAGGATGCAGTTGTTGACGTGCTTCCAGTACTACGTCTCTGTCCAGGAAGGCGCAACCTGACCTCGTCGTCACTAGCATCTTCCTCCACCTCCTCTGCTGACCTCATCTCTTGGCTGACTGTGGGTTGACAGTAAGTGGGATCTCCGACCTCATCATCATCACCCTGTGCGTTATCACACCCGTCGTCCTCAGAGCCAACCTGTTCCTGCCCTGACAAAAAACTAAAGTTGTCGCTCCAATCAGGTATTTGAGTCTTATCATCGTCTTCCTCATTGTCTCCACCAACAGGAGTTACAGTTTGGGAATGAGGGTCTACATTATGGTCAGAACCTTCTGCGTCTGGTCCTGGATCCGACTCATAAAGATTCTGGGCATCAGTGCAGATCATTTCCTCGTCTGAATTCACAGAAGCGCTGGAGTCGACCTCTGATTCCCAGGCTATAGTATGAGTAAACAGCTCTGCAGACTCAACCATCTGTTCTACCTCATACTCAGACGGGCAGCTGGAGATTTGGGAGCTGTGAGGAAGCAAGTGCGATTTGGGTGACACCTTTGAGGACTGGAGTATTTGTGATGTTGAAGTTGATGTGGAGGAGAGCCCACTTAAAGGAGCACTTGATATCCGTTGAAGCACCTGCTGTTTTTGTGCCTCATCTGGAATTTGTAGCGATTGGCGTGGCCGTAAGAAAGGGATCTTATCACATTGTCCGCTAAAAGAAGTAGACATTTTAGTTTGGCTGGAAGATGGTCTTTCTTCTGCACCTACCCCACGGACACAACCTTTTTTCCCCTTCCCAACACGCCTATTCCCCTTTCCACCAGCAGCAGGCCTTTTTCCACTCATTTTGGTGGTTAACTAATTCACAACTCTGGAGTTGTTTGCACAAAAAAACAATGGATGGTAACCGAGCAGAGCTGAGTGGCCAAACTGTGGTATTAGGCCAAAACTATTGGCTGGGCTAGATGCAGAAAAAAATTATTTTTAATTTGCAACCTGATGGAGGTCAGTATAGATGGACTAATAGAACAAGTCCCACACACTGCTAGAAGCCCAAATATTTTTTCAGAGATAAATGAAGAAAAAAATTATTTTTAATTTGCAACCTGATGGAGGTCAGTATAGATGGACTAATAGCCCAAGTCCCACACACTGCTAGAAGCCCAAATATTTTTTCAGAGCTAGATGCAGAAAAAAATTATTTTTAATTTGCAACCTGATGGAGGTCAGTATAGATGGACTAATAGACCAAGTCCCACACACTGCTAGAAGCCCAAATATTTTTTCAGAGCTAGATGCAGAAAAAAAAATTTTTTAATTTGCAACCTGATGGAGGTCAGTATAGATGGACTAATAGACCAAGTCCCACACACCGCTAGAAGCCCAAATATTTTTTCAGAGCTAGATGCAGAAAAAAATTATTTTTAATTTGCAACCTGATGGAGGTCAGTATAGATGGACTAATAGAACAAGTCCCACACGCTGCTAGAAGCCCAAATATTTTTTCAGAGATAAATGAAGAAAAAAATTATTTTTAATTTGCAACCTGATGGAGGTCAGTATAGATGGACTAATAGACCAAGTCCCACACACTGCTAGAAGCCCAAATATTTTTTCAGAGCTAGATGCAGAAAAAAATTATTTTTAATTTGCAACCTGATGGAGGTCAGTATAGATGGACTAATAGACCAAGTCCCACACACTGCTAGAAGCCCAAATATTTTTTCAGAGCTAGATGCAGAAAAAAATTATTTTTAATTTGCAACCTGATGGAGGTCAGTATAGATGGACTAATAGACCAAGTCCCACACACCGCTAGAAGCCCAAATATTTTTTCAGAGCTAGATGCAGAAAATTTTTTTATTCAATTTGCAACCTGATGGAGGTCAGTATAGATGGACTAATAGACCAAGTCCCACACACTGCTAGAAGCCCAAATATTTTTTCAGAGCTAGATGCAGAAAAAAATTATTTTTAATTTGCAACCTGATGGAGGTCAGTATAGATGGACTAATAGACCAAGTCCCACACACTGCTAGAAGCCCAAATATTTTTTCAGAGCTACATGCAGAAAAAAAATATTTTTAATTTGCAACCTGATGGAGGTCAGTATAGATGGACTAATAGAACAAGTCCCACACGCTGCTAGAAGCCCAAATATTTTTTCAGAGATAAATGAAGAAAAAAATTATTTTTAATTTGCAACCTGATGGAGGTCAGTATAGATGAACTAATAGACCAAGTCCCACACGCTGCTAGAAGCCCAAATATTTTTTCAGAGCTAGATGCAGAAAAAAATTATTTTTAATTTGCAACCTGATGGAGGTCAGTATAGATGGACTAATAGACCAAGTCCCACACACTGCTAGAAGCCCAAATATTTTTTCAGAGCTAGATGCAGAAAAAAATTATTTTTAATTTGCAACCTGATGGAGGTCAGTATAGATGGACTAATAGAACAAGTCCCACACGCTGCTAGAAGCCCAAATATTTTTTCAGAGATAAATGAAGAAAAAAATTATTTTTAGTTTGCAACCTGATGGAGGTCAGTATAGATGGACTAATAGACCAAGTCCCACACACTGCTAGAAGCCCAAATATTTTTTCAGAGCTAGATGCAGAAAAAAATTATTTTTAATTTGCAACCTGATGGAGGTCAGTATAGATGGACTAATAGACCAAGTCCCACACACTGCTAGAAGCCCAAATATTTTTTCAGAGCTAGATGCAGAAAAAAATTATTTTTAATTTGCAACCTGATGGAGGTCAGTATAGATGGACTAATAGACCAAGTCCCACACACCGCTAGAAGCCCAAATATTTTTTCAGAGCTAGATGCAGAAAAAAATTATATTCAGTTTGCAACCTGATGGAGGTCAGTATAGATGGACTAATAGAATGATGCTATGCCCAAAAGATTTTACTTCACTAGGTGCAGTAAAAAAATTGGTATTCTATACACAGGTGGTATATCTTGCAACACAGATAGGCTACTCCACTGACTAACACACTCTGCAATAGGCCAAAAAGGATTAGCTTTGCTAGATTCAGCCAAATGCTGTGAAAAAAACTTGCACAGCACTGGCACAGACCTGCCTGGCAAAAACTGATAGGAACTGATGTAACCTAGTCCTGAAAAGGACTCCAATTACAATTAGTCTTTACTCCCACAATCTATCTATTTAAGAGCACAGACCTGCCTGATAAAAGTCGTAGGAAATGCTGTAACCTAGTCCTTAAAAGGACTGCAATCACAACTATTCCCTACTCCCAAGCTATCTGTATATTTGTGCGAAAATTGGCTTGAAATTAACAAGGTATAGCGCACACAGCAACAGCGGTGCCGTCTAACACGCAGCTGCAGCAGTGAGAAAATGGTGGCGACGGGGAAAATGGCTTGGTCTTATAGGGCAAGGACATGTGACATACACTGCCAATCACACATGCCCTTGCTTGTGTGAAAAAAAGCACTTCGCTCCGTGTGTGCGCTGCTGATAGGCTGACAGATTGCACCTCCCCACTGCAAATGCGGGAAAGAGAAAAAAAAATGGAGATCTTCATTGTTCCTGCAGAGATCCATCCCCTGCCCCTCCCCCCGCCCCGCTGTACACTCAAACTGCGTATTAACATTAATTTTCATCATTACTGAGAAAAAATCCAGTTATGATTTTGGGGCACGAACAGTTATCGAACATAACCTCGAACAGCCGAATTTTTCTCAAATTGTTCGTGTTCGCCGACCGGCTCGAACACCGCCCAAAACAGCTCGAATTTGAGATTGGCGAACAGTTCGAGTAGAACAACGCTCATCTCTAATTGCGACATCATTGGATGAAATACACTAACACTGTAAATGTGATGGAAAAAGAGAACTCCAGATTATGTGGATTCTGGTCTAAATATCATAGATGCAATAAAGTTATATCTTACCTGTTTTTACTGTGGCCACCTCATTAAACCTTGCCATGCTCTAGTCTCACTGGTGTCCTTGTGGTGGAAAGATGCGTGATTAAATAACTATATGCTCTGTATCATGTTTGCAGTAGGTTATAAGAGCCAAAGGAGGTCTTCTAAGTACTAGACACTTGTAAAGCTGTTTAATAATTCTGACAATGCATAAAAAGTGAAATTTTGCGTTGAGTTTGGAGAAACCACTTGTTATATTAGTCATGTTGAACTAATTAAATTGCTTTTTTTGATCATTGTATTGCAAAGAGCAGAAAGTTTTTTACATTTTGCTAAGTTGAAATGAGGGTTAAATAATTGTGATTGCAACTGTATGAAACCACTTTAAGTTTATAGTGATCAGTAAACCTCCTACAGTCATCTGTGTAATGGTAGTAACTAGTAGGGATGAGCGGACCCATAGAAGTTTGGGTTCGTCGGGTTCAACCGAACTTTAGTCCAAAGTTTGGTTCGGGTTTGCAGAACTGTAAAACCGAAAAGGAAAAAAAATTCCAGCACCACAAAAATTCATAAAAGGTAGAAAATATATTTAGATCATATCAAATAAAATATGTCACAAATATGACATGAATAAACAAAAAATGGAAAAAGGGGGGGAACAAACATCTTATGCATTTCGGACAAGCTTGTCATTAGTCATAGGTATAAGACAAATGTGTGAACAAGGGTATATATATATAATAAACAAACACTTAAAGAGATGATGCTTTCCTTTAGAACAGGCTAAAATACATCTTTATTATAAACATATTAAAAACATAGTAGTACACCATATAGTGTCTTGGTTCTAATTATACCACAGAAAAATATACATAGGATAAATATTCATACAAGTGGTATATACATATAACTACCTGCAATTAAGAGACACAAATATTATTATGCCCATATAATAGGAGTTTTTTTACTCAATGTTAGAGAAGGAGTCTCAGTGGACTACTACAATTGTACCTAGTAAAGATATTCGACCAAGGTATAACAGATGAACATCAAAACCAAATATAAATAGACATAAAGGATAGAAATATAAAGGTAATGTTACCAAAAGTGCAGAGAGCCAGGGACTCACCACACCCAACACGCGTTTCACTCAGTAAAGCTTTGTCCAGGGGTGATGGGTAGCTGGTCAAGAACCTATTTAAACCGTCATTGGCCAATAACATAGAAGCAATTAACCTCCCTTAGATACCGTTATGTGTGGGCCTATATTCTACTTCCGGGTTTCGGCAGAAGGATATGACATTCGCATCACATGGTGCGGTCATGTGCATCTGACGACATCGGGAGACGCAATCTTGTGACCTAGTCACGTGCCAAATGAAATCAATATGCGGTCACTTGTATTCGGCATCACAGAGAGAGGTGAGCTTGTGGTGCAGTCTCCTGTCCTGATTGCAATAATGTAATCAAATAGGCTATGTAAATGCCATAGAAACGGGCAAAGACCGGGATCGTATTTATTAGGGTATTTAGGATCGTATTACGCAGTATTAAACCGCATTGGACTGCATAAGATTGCTTAAGACCGTGATAGATCGTATAAAGATATGTAAGATAAGCTATGCGATTAAGCTATAAGACCATACGAGGTCAATCAACCACATAAATAGAATAAATATGTACCAATAGAAGTATATACACAGGAGAGAGTAATAGAAAAAGTAAAATGGTAGAATTTATGAATAAGATAAATGTAGTAGATCAAAGAAGAAGGAGGAGGAAGTAACAAAAAGGACATACCGTGAAGCTGATATTAGATAAAGTGTCTATAATAATAGCGACTCTATTCCTCTTATGTAAGCCCACATACAAAACCACACACATAGCTGTGGAAAGAATATATACAGTGGGTATGGAAAGTATTCAGACCACTTTAACTTTTTCACTCTTTGTTTCATTACAGCCATGTGGTAAATTCTAAAGTTCATTTTTTTCTCATTGATGTACACTCTGCACCCCATCTTGACTGAAAAAAAGCATAACTGTAGAAATGTTTGCAAATTTATTAAAAAAGAAAAACTGAGATATCACATGGTCATAAGTATTCAGACCCTTTTCTCAGTATTGAGTAGAAGCACCCTTTTGAGCTAGTACAGCCATGAGTCTTCTTGGAATGATGCAACAAGTTTTTCACACCAGGATTTGGGGATCCTCTGCAATTGTTCCTTGCAGATCCTCTCCAGTTCCTTCAGGTTGGCTGGTGAATGTTGGTGGACAGCCATTTTCAGGTCTCTCCAGAGATGCACAATTGGGTTTAGGTCAGGGCTCTGGCTGGGCCAGTCAAGAATGGTCACAGAGTTGTTCTGAAGCCACTCCTTTGTTATTTTAGCTGTGTGCTTAGGATCATTGTCTTGTTGAAAGGTGAACCTATGGCCAAGTCTGAGGTCCAGAGCACTCTGGAAGAGGTTTTCATCCAGGATATCTCCGTACTTGGCCGCATTCATGTTTCCTTCAATTGCAACCAGTCCCTGCAGATGAAAAACACCCCCATAGCATGATGCTGCCACCACCATTTTTCAATGTTGGGATTTTATTGGGCAGGTAATAAGCAGTGCCTGGTTTTCTCCCCACATACTGTTTAGAATTATCACCAAAAAGTTCTATCTTCTTCTGATCAGACCAGAGAATCTTATTTCTCACACTCTGGGAGAACTTCATGTGTTTTTGAGAAAACTCTATGCGGGCTTTCATATGTCTTGCACAGAGGAGAGGCTTCCGTCGGGCCACTCTGCCATAAAGGCCTGACTGGTGGAGGGCTGCAGTGATAGTTGACTTTGTGGAACTTTCTCCCATCTCCCTACTGCATCTCTGGTGCTCAGCCACAGTGATCTTGGGGTTCTTCTTTACCTCTCTCACCATGGCTCTTCTCCCACGATTGCTCAGTTTGGCTGGATGGCCAGGTCTAGGAAGACTTCTGGTGGTCCCAAACTTCTTGCATTTAAGGATTATGGAGCCACGGTGCTCTTAAGAACCTTGATTACTGCAGAAATTCTTTTGTAACCTTGGTCAGATCTGTGCCTTGCCAGAATTCTGTCTCTGAGCTCCTTGGGCAGTTCCTTTGAGCTCATGATTCTCATTTGGTCTAACATACACTGTGAGCTGTGTGGTCTTATATAGACAGGCGTGTGCCTTTCCAAATCAAGTCCTACAGTTTAGTTAAACACAGCTGGACTCCAATGATGGAGTAGAACCATCTCAATTTGAGTGTCTGAGCAAAAGGTCTAAATACTTATGACCATGTGATATTTCAGTTTTTCTTTTAATGAATTTGCAACAATTTCCACATTTCTGTTTTTTTTCAGTCAAGATGGGGTGCAGATTGTACATTAATGAGAAAAAAATAAACTTTTTAGAATTTACCAAATTGCTGCAATGAAACAAAGAGTGAAAAATGTAAAGGGGTCTGAATACTTTCTGTACCCACTGTGTATATAAGTATATACACTGCCCAAAAAAATAAAGGGAACACTTAAACGACAGAATATAACTCCAAGTAAATCAAACTTCTGTGAAATCAAACTGTCCACTTAGGAAGCAACACTGATTGACAATCAATTTCACATGCTGTTGTGCAAATGGAATAGACAATAGATGGAAATTATTGGCAATTATCAAGACACCCTCAATAAAGGAGTGGTTCTGCAGGTGGGGACCACAGAGCACATCTCAGTACCAATGCTTTCTGCCTGATGTTTTGGTCACTTTTGAATGTTGGTTGTGCTTTCACACTCGAGGTAGCATGAGACGGACTCTACAACCCACAGAAGACGCTCAGGTAGTGCAGCTCATCCAGGATGGCACATCAGTGTGAGCTGTGGCAAGAAGGTTTGCTGTGTCTGTCAGAGTAGTGTCCAGAGGCTGGAGGTGCTACCAGGAGACAGGCCAGTACACCAGGAGATGTGGAGGGGGCCGTAGGAGGGCAACAACCCAGCAGCAGGACCGCTACCTCCGCCTTTGTGCAAGGAGGAACAGGAGGAGCACTGCCAGAACCCTGCAAAATGACCTCCAGCAGGCCACAAATGTGCATGTGTCTGTACAAACGGTTAGAAACCAACTCCATGAGGGTGGTATGAGGGTCCGACGTCCACAGATGGGGGTTGTTCTTATAGCCCAACACCGTGCAGGACGCTTGACATTTGCCACAGAACACCAGGATTGGCAAAGTCGCCACTGGTGCCCTGTGCTCTTCACAGATGAAAGCAGGATCACACTGAGCACATGTGACAGACGTGACAGAGTCTGGAGATGCAGTGGAGAGTGATTGCTGCCTGCAAAATCCTTCAGCATGACTGGTTTGGCAGTGGGTCAGTAATGGTGTGGGGTGGCATTTCTTTGGAGGGCCGCACAGCCTTCCATGTGCTCGCCAGAGGTAGCCAGACTGCCATTAGGTACCGAGATGAGATCCTCAGACCCCTTGTGAGACCATATGCTGGTGCGGTTGGCCCTGGGTTCCTCCTAGTGCAGGACAATGCCAGACCTCATGTGGCTGGAGTTTGTCAGCAGTCCCTGCAAGGTGAAGGCATTGAAGCTATGGACTGGCCCGCCCATTCCCCAGACCTGAATCCGATTGAGCACATCTGGGACATCATTTCTCGCTCCATCCACCAATGTCACATTGCACCACAGACTGTCCAGGAGTTGGCGGATGCTTTAGTCCAGGTCTGGGAGGATCCCACAGGAGACCATCCACAACCTCAGCAGGAGCATGCCCAGGCGTTGTAGGGAGGTCATACAGGCACGTGTTGGCCACACACAATACTGAGCTTCATTTTGACTTGTTTTAAGGACATTACATCAAAGTTGGATCAGCCTGTAGTGTGTTTTTCCACTTTAATTTTGGGAGCGACTCCAAATCCAGGCCTCCATTGATTAATAAATTTCATTTCCATTGATGATTTTTGTGTGATTTTGTTGTCAGCACATTCAACTTTGTACAGAACAAAGTATTCAATGAGAATATTTCATTCATTCTGATCTAGGATGTGTTATTTAAGTGTTCCCTTTATTTTTTTGAGCAGTGTATATACCCTTGTTTACACATTTGTCTTATACCTATCAATGGGGACCCAAACTTTGAAGCTGTAAAATCTCTCTCTCACTCTCCCTCTTTCCCTCTCTCTCTCTCCCTCTCTCTCTCTCTCCTCCCCGAACTGTAAAACGGACTTCCAGGAGAAGTTCAGAGTTCAGCACCACCCAGTGTCCAGTGCAAATGACTCGCCCCCTGGGCCGTGGGGCACTCGAGACCGGACTTCAGGGCAATGCTGGGAGTAGTAGTGGTGACCCGGTCCCGTGGCTCAGGGTGGTCAGACCAGTGGTAGTCTATGATGTGCTGCAGGTAATGTCCGACTACGCCACCCGTGGATTGCGGTCAGGGAGGACCGCCGCTGCAAGGCAGACCGCTGAGGCTGATGTTGGTGATGCAGCAGGGAATAGTACGACTCCCCACGGGAGGAGTGTAGCCTCAGGGCAGGTAATAGGATGCTGGGGGTGATGGTGCAGGCGCAGCAGTAACCACACAGTGTCCAAGAATGCAGTCCAGGGTTTTTACTGATCTTATCACAGACCCACCAGGAGAACAGGGTAGGAATGGACCTGGGTGTCTGAGGGCATTCGGGCGAGCTCCGCTGGTCAGGGTGAGTGGGTAGGCCTACCTTTCTCTCTCTCTGCCCTTGCTGACTATCTCCCCCTTTAGTGGTATGATAGCCCACGTCCCTAAGCTTGCCGTGTACTACGCCTGTTTGGCTTGCGACTCGGGCCTTAGGTACCTGTAGCTTCTCCGTGCTGTATCGGTCCTTCTGTGTGGCGGAGCCTCCAGGCTTCTTGCCCAAGGGACCTGAAATCCCTTGCTGGTTGGTTTTCTGCTGCAGGACCTGCAACCCTGACAGCCTCGGACCCCAATGTCCAGTTGTGTAATCTCTCTCTCTGCCAGGACCGGCTCTCGTCGCCTCTGTCCCTGGCTTTCTTCTCCTCCTTTGCCTCCTGGACTCCTCAGCTGCGGCTGACCTGTCCCTCTCTTCTGGGAACCCTTCTGGATGCTTCAGAAGCGGGTCGTGGTCTCTCTAACCCTGCCCTCAGTACCAGTTTTTATAGGGGCAGCCTGCTCCCCTTACTGGCCTTGGACAGGAGGTGCTGCATGCAAATGGTCCATGACCAGAGAACCTCCCTCCTGCTCTCAGACACAGCCTTACAAGTTTGTGGCATCCAGGCCTGGGGTGACACACAAACCCTGGACTTTATAGGTTGGGTACGCTCATCTTAGTCACTAGCTAACATTTGCACCAGCTGAGACTTCAAGTGCAAGGTATGAGCCTGTTTTGCATCTTCTCTCTAGAGTTCCATTGTTAAATATTACATATGCAATGAAATACTGTATTAAGTGAAGGAAGCAATTCAGCAAAGTACATATGTTAAACATACTGCTTTTGATGATATTCTTTAAGCTGTTCTTGGACTTACTAATTAAAAAATGATGTGTAAGTATTGCAATTTTCAAGGTCATAGACATTTTAATGCATTGTGTTTACAGTGGATTTATAAAATTCTACACACCTCTGTTAACCCCTTAATGACCGCCAATACGACTTAAAACTGACCGGCAATACAAGAGACTAGCAACCCCTCGACAGGTGACAATCTAGCAGCTATCACATGTACACTATAGCTGACAACTTGCTGCATCAGCCACGATCAGTGTTGGCACCGACCATGGCTGTTTAACCCCTTAGATACTGCTGTCAATAGTGACTTCAGCATATACTGTAGATGGTAAACAGAGTGTAGGGGCTTCCTCATTAACCCTATCGGTACCCTGAGATCTTGATCGTGTGTTCCTGATGTTTGCCATGGCAATTTATGGCCAAATAACGTCCTTAAAGTCTTCCAATTATAGCGACCTGTTCAGAAGTTAGGAACATTTAGGTGGTAAAAATACATTTTTGCATTCGTGTCAGGTCACTTTGCATTAATTCCTGAAAAGCACCTGAAGGGTTAATAAACTACCTGAAAGCAATTTTGAATATGTTGAGGGCGCTGTTTTTAAAATGGTATCACTTTTGTGGATTTCCAATGTCTAACACCTCCAAAGTAATTTCAAAACTGAACAGGTGTTAAGGGGACGGTTGCAAACAACTTTATTAATAATGGAAAGCAACCGAACCCGGGGTCCGCGATGCAGCCTGGAGGACTGCGGCCGAACACCTTCCGGGTAAGAAGGTAAAACAACCAACTGAAATAACAATTCCTTTCGTGTTACTGCACACCGGAACGGGAATAGGGATTCGCATTATCTCCATTAACTGCACGAAAGATGTGCGACAAATAATGTATCTGTAGCTCTGTTTACTGCACAGGGACTACGCAGCAGGTGCTAGGATGCGTGTGTGATTCACGCCGGCATATACGTGCTCCCAGCCGGCGTGCTACCGGACTGAGGAGTATCTCTCCACATGGCCAACAGGCGGTGCTGGGAATACGGTGTCTGCAGTCTGCTCGAGGTGTATAGTAACCCCCTTGTCGGAGCCAGACCGTCAGACGAAGCTACCTGCCTCCCTCCATCTAAGGCTGCCTATCCCCCACTAAACCTGCCTGTCAGAAGCTATAACAGCAATAGCACACGTGTAGCCCAAACAACCAAGCGTCCACACAATAACACCATCTCAGCTCAATGATCAGAGCGCGCCGCCATGTTGTGGGCAGGCTATTTAAAGATTAAGCCCAGCCCACTTTCGCATTATTGGTGACGTCACCCGCGACCAATCAGGCGCTGCCAGATCACCGGATCAGCTGACTCCCAAACCACCAATCACGGTCCGCCATGTCACGGGCATGCTTAGTGCAATGTATCCTGGACTTAGGCTGCAGCAGCCCTGTTTCCCTCCGTAGCCTATGCTTCATGTTGCTAGGAATAAAGACCTGAGAGACAACTTGTACATCTCGTCCACCACCTAGGCATTGGGATCAATGATGATGCTGAGCAGCATCTGCCCTGGCTGGACTGGAATGGGAGACCACAGGATCCACTGATGATTCTGAACCCATTTCAGATCCAAAAAATGCCCAACACCTGACATTATTCCCCTTTCTAACATCCCCCTCCACTTGATGCTCATATTCCTCAATGAGCAGGAGAGCATGAATGTGGTCCACCGGTTTCCAGGAACAATCCTCAGATTCATGGCCCCTCCAGTGTACTAGGTAACATTTTTTTCCACTAACCATATTAGACCCCATAATAGCCTGCATCTCGAGATCATCACCCCTGGTGTCTGTAGCAGGTTGGGGTTCAGCGAGTTTTGTCAGGCGAACGGGCTTAAAGAGCAACACATGAAAAGTGTCGTGACTTCTCAGGTGTCATGGTAACTGTAAACGGTACATTACTGGGTTTACTTGGGACAAAATTTTGAAAGGACCAATAAAGCGGGGGGCAAACTTAGCAGTACTTTAATATTGCGAGCCGTGAGCCACACTCTGTCGCCCGGATAAAATACGGCTGGTGTCAGCCGACTCTCTCCTCTGATTCCTGGAGGCCAGAATAGCATCCTGGGTATGGTCCCAAACCTCCCTCGCCCCCAGAGCCAAGTCTCTGACCCCAGGTTCCATAGAGGGAACTAGCATAGGAACAGGAACGCGCGGGTGTTGTTATTCAGAGAAAGCGGAGTCTGAACTGTGGAATCCGCCACGGGTAACGGGTGGAGAAGACCAGCCGGACTTTGACGGGATGATTAATCTCTCGCGTAGGAGACACACGCTAGAACATATTCCTTAACGTCCTGGCACCACCGGGGCCACCAATACGACAGTTGAAGAAACGTTGTGGTGCGTTTGACCCCAAAATGACCTCCGATCTTAGGGGCATGTGCCCAGGAGAGCACCTCATTTTGTAGATTAGGGGGAACGAACGTCCTCCCAGAAGGAACGGTGTGCCTGGGCTCGTCATCGTCCTCAGCCGTATTCATGGACCGGGACAAAAGGTCTACCCGAGGGTTCTTTTTGATATAATCTGACAAGACCTGGGTCTCGGGCACAGACAGAGGGTCTGTGCCGGGGGCCAAATCAATAGGACAGCCATACGGTCGGTGGCGAGATAAAGTGTATGCAGCCTTCTTGGGAAAGACATCCGCAAAAGTCTGATATTGCACAGAGAGGGCGGCCAAGTCGGTAGAAGGCTCAGAGACTACCCTCCGGGTGGCTGTAACCGTACACACAATTGTCACTGCAGGAAGAAATTCTACCCGTATTCCAGTCAATGTGTGGAGTGTGACAACGTAACCATGGAAGACCCAATAGCACCTCATCTAATCCACTGGGAATAATAAGAAAGGAGATAACCTCCCAGTGACCCTGAGGAAACGACATGGTGAGGGGAATAGACTGATGGGTGATTTGCGTGTCCAGTAGTGAACCATTGACTACCCTAATATTCATTGGTTTTGGCAGTAACTCCATAGGAATGGCGTACTTCTGGGCAAAAGTAGATGACAAAAAATTGCCTTTGGCGCCAGAATCCACCCATGCCTTGGTAGTAACCATGGTTGTTCTGAAGAACAATGTCACCTTATACAATAATTTGGAGGAAGGAGCCCCGGAATCCAACACACCTCCTCCAACGGCGGTTAGACACACTTGTTTTCCCGACTGCTTGGAACCCTCATTATTGGGGTACTCCAAGAGATGTACAGGTTGGGAACGAGAGGGGCTAGACTCAGTCCGGGATATATCCATAGCCTCAGGCTCCGGGTCGGGAGTCGCGGGTTTGGAAATGGGTCTAGAGAATGAAGGTGCCAACTAGTGTTGAGCCACCCCCGTAGTGTTCGAGTTCGGTTCGGTTCGTCGAACACCCGTGTGTTCGCCGAACTGTTCGTCGAACTGTTCGTCGAACACCTTCGAACACCGTTAAAACCAATGGCAGGCAAACAAAAACACATAGAAACACATAGAAAACACCTTCAAAGATGTCCAAAAGCTGACAAACTGCTCAGAAGACACAACTAACACATGGAAAAGTGACAAGTACATATAGTCATGCGAAAATAAAAGAGGTGGAGGAGTAAAAGGAGGGGGAGACACAGATATAGGCATGTCATGCCCTTCTAAAATCCAAAAAGTGAGAAGCCGACACGGCCAGTCCGCTCCTGCCCGTGCCACCTCCGTGTCGCCGGGTTTGTGCCAGAGCCGCGGTGAACCCTGATGGCCAGCCCCCCTCTCCCAATACTGGTGCCTGTCCGCTGGTGGGTCGAGCGAGCCCCCCTGTGGTGGAGGCAGCTCTAAGCTTTTTAATTTAAATTGTCTCTCTAATTTGAATGAATACACTTTAAATCCATTTACAAGGATCTATTGGAGGGCAAGTCTCATGCCAGCAGCCGCGTAATTCCAGCTCCAGTAGCGTCCACTAAAGCTGCTGCAGTTAAAAAGCTTTTATAAGGATCGAGCTCGGCTGTCCACCGCAAGGCATCCTACTGCCAGTCCCAGCCCCTATGCCTTGGGGTGCCTCCTGATGCTCTTCACTGAGTATCCCATGGTCCAGAAGCATTTCCTTTGAAAAAATTAAGTGTCTAAACTACAGGTGGTGTAGCTTGCTTAACAGCCGGGATAATCCGCTGACTAGCAGACACTGCTACTAGGCACAAAGTATTTCCTGGGCTAGATGCAGTTAAAAATTTGTAATTAGATACTCTCGTTGGATGCTGAGAAAGCATTCCATAGAGTCTCCTGGCACGCCATATATGATTCTCTTAAAAAGTTTGGGGTAGGGGTCTAGGGGACCCTTTTATAGCCAAAATCACGGCCCTGTATCGCAATACGTCACCTAGGCTGAAGATAAATGGAACTGTAGCACCCTGAGGGCTCGGTTGCTACAGACGTATTGCACCTCACCCAGAGGTGTGATATCTCACTCTCAGGTAAGGATGGAGTGTGGATCAGGACCCGACACCTGCATGCATTACACCACATTGCCGTGGGGCAGGGCGACCAATATGCCCCTGAGATGGGCATGACAGTCCCTGTCCCTGGCTGGAGTGGGGGAGGGAACACTGAGGAAGGGGAACCCTGTAGTGCAGGAGCAGGGAGGAAGCAGTTCCTGGGTGCATTGAGAAGGGAGTATAAAAGGTAAAAGGTGGGCACCATCTTAGTTCAGTGCAGAGAAGTCTGAGCAGAAGTGGCAGGGAGCAGGGGCTCTGCATGAGCTCTGCTCCGGAGGCGGGCCTAGTAACAGAGGCCCAGGCCTGGAAGAGGGAGAAGGAAGGAAGAGGAGCGGAGAAGGCTCCAGGAACGAGGAATGAAGGGATCCCAGGGGTGCGGACGGGCGAGTCGCCACCGCACGCCCGAATCCACCTGCGTGGAGGGGTCAGGCCAAAGGGGGAGACCGGTCCCCGAACTAGTGGAGGCAGGAAATGACCCTCAGCTAGAAACCGGAGGCTCTGACATTTTATGTGGCGCAGCCCCTAGCTACACCCGCTAGGAAGGCACCACATAGGGTCAGGGATACCGGCGCCAAGTTTACCAAGAGGAGGCCCGAGGCAGCCGGACAGAAGTGTTGGTAAGAAAGGCCAGACAAAGGACACACAAAGGGGGTCCTGTGAAGTGCTCCAAAGTTATCTGGGAGTTGTCTGAGCCCCTCACCTGGTGAGCACAGTACGACGTGGGCAGCCGTTACCTGCAGGCGTGGTCTGGATAATAAGAACTGTGAGTAAAGGCCCTGGACTGTATCACTGACTCCGTGTCGTTACTGCTGCTGCCCTGCACCATCACCCCCATCCTCCGCATACACTGCCCTGAGGCTATACTCCTCCCGTGGGGAGTTATGCTACGCTCTGCTGCACCCACAACACCAGCCTCAGCGGTCTGCCCTGTAGCGGCGGTTCACTCTGACCGCAATCCACGGGTGGCGTAGTCGGACATTTAAACATCAAAACCACATAAATAGTTCCGCCACTGGTTTGACCGCCCTGAGCCACGGAACCGGGTCGCCGCCACGAAGACTACAACCACCAGCATCCACCAAAAAGGGTCCGGCTCCGGGTGTCCCAAGGCCCAGGGGGTGCGTCAGAACATTTTCATCACCTTTCACAATCACCAATGGGACAAGGCAGGGATGTCCTCTGTCCCCTCTCTTATACATCCTAGTGACGGAGCACCTGCTCTCATCAATTCGCCATAACCCCAATATTAGGTGGATTGAGGTGGGAGGCACCGAGTACAAGTGCTCTCTATTTGCTGATGATGTCCTAGTATATATCACTCAATCACATATATCCATCCCTGCTGTTATGGCTGAAATAGGTCACTTTGTTACATGGTAAAATTTTAAAATCAATGCAGCGAAGTCTGAGGCCCTCGATGTCTCCCTCCCCAAATCCATATAGGATTCCATCCAGTCCAACTTTCCCTTTGCCTGGCCCTCACAGGGTATCAAATACTTAGGAATTCCTATTCATAGAGACCTCTCCCATCTATGTTATCTTAATTTTGGGCCCTTTATTGAACAATTCCATACAGACCACGGTTGGCAAGTTAGAACTGTAAGATTCACTACGTGAACCGCTGGTGTTTTGTGGAAAAGCACATGTACACTGCGTTCCAAATTATTATGCAAAAAGTGTTTAGGAGAGATAAGGGAAGAATTTGTTTGTTTGCCAGTTAAACTCATTGATGGTGATGTGTGTCAGGGCTCTTTATATCACTGTAAGCAATTGCAGACACCTGTGCTAATTAGTTTGGCAGGTGTGTCCAATGAAAGGCAAGACTACTTAAGAAGGCTCTCTCACATTATTAAGCAGCCTACATTTTCTGCCAAAATGGGAAAGAAAAAGGATGTGTCGGCTGCTGAGAAGCAACAAATTGTGGAGTGTTTAGGTCAAGGCATGACTACAATCAACATTGTGCGATGATCAGGATGAAGTGTCTTGGCAATCAAGAAGTATGTAGCTGATTCACAGTACACACGTGTGCGTGCTGATAAGGGCAAATTGAGGACTCTTTCCTACAGGCAATTACGTCAGGTTGAAAGAGCAGCGGCAAAAAAGCCTTGTCATAGCAGCAGACAAGTTTTTGAAGCTGCTTGTGCCTCCAACGTCCCCCGAACAACAAGATGCAGGGTCCTTCAGAGGTTTGCAGCTGTGCATACGCCATCCTGTCGACCTGCTCTATCCACTTCACACAAGCAGAAACGGCTCCAGTGGGCCAAACATTACATGAAGACTGATTTCAAAACTGTTTTGTTCACGGATGAGTGCCGTGCAGCGCTCGATGGTCCAGATGGATGGAGTGGAGGATGGCTGGTTGATGGACACCCCACGCAAACACGGCTACAGCGCCAACAAGGAGGAGGTGGAGTAATGTTTTGGGCTGGAATCATGGGGAGAGAGATTGTCGGCCCCTTTAGGATCCCTGAAGGCGCTAAAGATGAACTCCATAATGTATGTGGATTTTCTCAAACAGCACTTCCTGCCATGGTTCAAGAAGAAGAACCGTGTATTTCACAGCAAGATCATTTTTCTGCATGATAATGCACCATCTCATGCTGCACATAAAACATCTGCATCTCTGGCTGATATGGGCATAAAAGGGGACAAACTTATGGTGTGACCCCCATGCTCCCCTGACCTCTACCCCATTCCGAACCTTTGGAGCATCATTAAAAGGAGTGTCTATGATGGCGGGAGGCAGTTCACATCTAAGCAATAGCTCTGGGAGGGTATTCTGTCCTCATGCAAAACAATTGAAGCAGAAACCATCCAAAACCTGACAAATTCAATGGACGAGAGAGTTCAGAAGCTCCTTTCGAACAAGGGGTCCTATGTGAAAATGTAACATCACCTAGAATAAAGTTTTGAGTTGAAAACTGTTTGATTTCAGTTTCTAACAACCTGCTAATGCTTATAATTTCAAAAATGACCATTTTTTTGGTCTTTATTAAAATGAAAAGGTTGATCGAAAAGTTTGGGGGATCTAAGAGTGTGGCAACCCAGTAGTCATGATTACTTCGAATTCTGACAATATGAGGGTCATGCTGCAGGTAGTGCAGCAAGAAGGCACTTATGTGTCTTGCGCATCTCGGAGCCCCAAAATTATTTTCCGGGCTAGATGCAGCTAAAAATTATTTTTAATTTTAAATCTGGTGGAGCTTATTATAGATGGCCTAATAGGATCAGTGCTGCACACTGCTACAAAGCCCAAATTATTTTCCAGTCAAGATACAGATAAACATGATTAGTAATTTGAAAGCTTAAAACGTTTGGTAGGGTGATTTTAACCAATCATCAAGCTTTTACTCTCCCCAGGATGACACAGGGGTAGAAAAGTCGTTTCGGATCCATGATTTGTTCATCTTTATGAACGTGAGTCTGTCTACATTATCAGTGGAGAGCCGCGTGCGCTTATCTGTCAGCACACCACCAGCAGCGCTGAACACACGTTCAGACAGAACGCTGGCTGCGGGGCATGACAAGATCTCCAAGGCGTAGGTGGCTAGCTCCGGCCATTTATCCAGATTGGAAGCCCAAAAAGAGCAAGGGTCCAGTGACACAGTCGTGGCTTCAATGTTTACTTGGAGATACTCCTGTACCATCGTCTCTAGGCGTTGACTATGTGTCAGACTTCTTGTCTCCTGTGGCCTTGCAAAGGATGGGCTAAAAAAGTGGTGAAATGATTCCGCAAAATTGATGTTACCAGCAGATACTGTGGTTCTGTTACGGTTTGAGTGCTGAACACTTGACGGTCCCACGGTTGGCAAGTTGGAACTGTGAGATTCACTACGTGCACCACTGGTATTTTGTGGAAAAGCACATGTAAGATTCTGCAACAGTCTCTGCTGATACTCCTGCATGCGTGCATCCCTTTCTATGGCAGGAATAATTTCTGCAAATTTACTTTTGTACCGGGGATCTAACAGTGTGGCAACCCAGTAGTCAGGATTATTTCTAATTCTCACAATTTGAGGGTCATGTTGCAGGTAGTGCAGCAAGAAGGCACTCATGTGTGTTGCGCATCCAGGAGCACCAAGTCCCTGTTGTGTTGGTGGCGAGGTAACAATCATGCTTCCTTCCTCTGTCCTCTCCCCCCAACCTCGCACAACAGAAATGTGATCAAGGTCTCCCTCATCTGATGAGTCTTCCATCAGTTCGTCCTCCACTTCTTCCTGGGCTCCTGCACCTTCCTCAATAGTTTGGCTGCTACCATGCGCCCTGGTAAAACCATCTCCCCCACCCTCACATGCCTGCCGCCTTGGTGCTGCCGACCTTCTGGACCTTGCAGATGTTAGCCCTTCCGCATACAACTCCTCCTCCTCTACTTCCTCCACCTCCTCATGTGCCACCACCTGACTCCGAATTCTGTTTAACATGTGCTCCAGCATGTAAATCACCGGAATAGTCATGCTCATAATGGCATCGTCAGCACTAAACATCTTCGTCGCCATTTCAAAACTGTGCAGAAGGGTGCATAGGTCCCTGATCTGAGACCACTCCTCCAGCGTGATTTGCCCCACCTCTGAATCTCGTTGGCCCAGGCTATACGTCAGAACGTATTGCACCAGGGCTTGTCGGTGCTGCCACAGTCGCTGCAACATGTGCAGAGTTGAATTCCACCGGGTAGGCACATCGCATTTTAGCCGGTGAAGTGGCAGGCCCAACGACTTCTGTAGAGATGTAAGTCGCTGAGCTGCGGGATGCGAACGGCGGAAGTGAGCACACAGCGACCGTGCCCTCTGCAGAAGGCCATCTAGTCTGGGATAGTGGGCTAAAAATTGCTGGACAACCAGGTTCAACACGTGAGCCATACAAGGCACGTGTGTGACATTGCCCCGGCGAAGGGCCGCACCCAGGTTTGCAGCATTGTCGCACACGGCCTTCCCTGGTTTCAGGTCCAGTGGAGACAACCATTCATGAAATTGGTTCTCCAGAGCTGACCACAACTCCTCAGCTGTGTGACTCACATTTCCCAGACATTTCAATGTAAAAACTGCCTGATGACGTTGAGCCCTACTGCCAGCATAGTAAGGAGGTGTGCAGGATCCCTTCTGCGCAGTTAGAAAGCTTGTGGCATGACCAGACAGGCTTTGGGTGCAGGTGGAAGACCGAGAGGAGGTTGAGGAGGCAGAAGCAGTGGAGGAACTTTGACATAAAGAGGATTGACGCACAACTCGTGGAGACGGCAAGACTTGGACAGCAGCCCCTTGTCCTGCTGTCACCATAGTTACCCAGTGCCCAGTCAGCGACATGTAACGCCCCTGTCCATGCCTACTCGTCTAAGTGTCTGTGGTGAAATGCACCCTGTCACACACAGAGTTTCTCAAAGAAGCGGTGATGTTGTGTGCGACATGCTGGTGGAGCGCAGGCACACCTTTCTTTGAGAAGTAGTGCCGACTGGGCATCTGGTACTGGGGCACTGCGACGGACATAAGGTCTCGAAAATCCTCTGTGTCCACCAGGCGGAAAGGCAGCATTTCTGTAGCCAAGAGCTTGCAGATGGTGAAATTCAACCTCTTAGCTTTCTCATGGCTAGGAGGAAATGGTCTTTTACTTGTCCACATCTGAGGGACCAAGGGCTGGCTATTGTGCTTAGACGGGGTTGATAAGTGTGTCCCCGGCAAACTGCCGGTCTGTGAGGAAGATGCAGGCGGACATGTTAGGTTGCCTTGATCCAAAGGTGGTGCTATCGATGTCGGACAGCGCTCAACACCAGCTGGTGTTACCACCTCCAAAGAAAATGATGACCTGCCAATCACGCTGGCTGTTGCGGGTAAAGAGGTGGCAGGTCTGCGCCCCAAAATAGGTGTGACTGCTGTCCCCCCAGTCACAGAGGATGAAGAGGCCGCGGATGCACAAGATATGGCAGACGGTGGTTGGCCCGGCCGGCTAGGCCGCATTGTAGCACACTGAGCTTCCCACTGCAACTTATGCTTCATGTCCATGTGCCGGTTCATGCATGAAGTACTCAAACTATGTATTTTTTGGCCTCTACTTAGCTTTTGCTGACAAATGTTACAGATAACACGAGTTGGGTCATCTTTATCGATCTGAAAAAATGCCCAGGCTATGCAAGGCTTAGCACCCATGCGACCTGAAGAGCCACCACGACTTGTGGTGAGAGGCAGAGTTGTGTTTGAGGATGCAGTTGTTGACGTGCTTCCAGTACTACGTCTCTGTCCAGGAAGGCGCAACCTGACCTCGTCGTCACTAGCATCTTCCTCCACCTCCTCTGCTGACCTCATCTCTTGGCTGACTGTGGGTTGACAGTAAGTGGGATCTCCGACCTCATCATCATCACCCAATCAGGTATTTGAGTCTTATCATCGTCTTCCTCATTGTCTCCACCAACAGGAGTTACAGTTTGGGAATGAGGGTCTACATTATGGTCAGAACCTTCTGCGTCTGGTTCTGGATCCGACTCATAAAGATTCTGGGCATCAGTGCAGATCATTTCCTCGTCTGGATTCACAGAAGCGCTGGAGTCGACCTCTGATTCCCAGGCTATAGTATGAGTAAACAGCTCTGCAGACTCAACCATCTGTTCTACCTCATACTCAGACGGGCAGCCGGAGATTTAGGAGCTGTGAGGAAGCAAGTGCGATTTGGGTGACACCTTTGAGGACTGGAGTATTTGTGATGTTGAAATTGATGTGGAGGAGAGCCCACTTAAAGGAGCACTTGATATCCGTTGAAGCACCTGCTGTTTTTGTGCCTCATCTGGAATTTGTAGCGATTGGCGTGGCCGTAAGAAAGGGATCTTATCACATTGTCCGCTAAAAGAAGTAGACATTTTAGTTTGGCTGGAAGATGGTCTTTCTTCTGCAGATGTTACTGTTGCTTTAACACCTACCCCACGGACACAACCTTTTTTCCCCTTCCCAACACGCCTATTCCCCTTTCCACCAGCAGCAGGCCTTTTTCCACTCATTTTGGTGGTTAACTAATTCACAACTCTGGAGTTGTTTGCACAAAAAAACAATGGATGGTAACCGAGCAGAGCTGAGTGGCCAAACTGTGGTATTAGGCCAAAACTATTGGCTGGGTTAGATGCAGAAAAAAATTATTTTGAATTTGCAACCTGATGGAGTTCAGTATAGATGGACTAATAGAGAAAGTCCGACACACTACTAGAAGGCCAAATATTTTTTCAGAGGTAGATGCAGAAAAAAATATATTCAGTTTGCAACCTGATGGAGGTCAGTATAGATGGATTAATAGAACAAGACCCACACACAGCTAGAAGCCCAATATTTTTTCAGAGGTAGATGCAGAAAAAACTATATTCAGTTTGCAACCTGATGGAGGTCAGTATAGATGGACTAATAGAGAAAGTCCAACACACTACTAGAAGGCCAAATATTTTTTCAGAGGTAGATGCAGAAAAAAATATATTCAGTTTGCAACCTGATGGAGGTCAGTATAGATGGATTAATAGAACAAGACCCACACACAGCTAGAAGCCCAATATTTTTTCAGAGGTAGATGCAGAAAAAAATATATTCAGTTTGCAACCTGATGGAGGTCAGTATAGATGGACTAATAGAGAAAGTCCGACACACTACTAGAAGGCCAAATATTTTTTCAGAGGTAGATGCAGAAAAAAATATATTCAGTTTGCAACCTGATGGAGGTCAGTATAGATGGACTAATACAACAAGTCCCGCACACAGCTAGAAGCCCAAATATTTTTTCAGAGGTACTGTAGATGCAGATAAAAATTATTTTTAATTTGCAACCTGATGGAGGTCAGTATAGATGGACTAATAGAGAAAGTCCGACACACTACTAGAAGGCCAAATATTTTTTCAGAGGTAGATGCAGAAAAAAATATATACAGTTTGCAACCTGATGGAGGTCAGTATAGATGGACTAATACAACAAGTCCCACACACAGCTAGAAGCCCAAATATTTTTTCAGAGGTACTGTAGATGCAGATAAAAATTAGTTTTAATTTGCAACCTGATGGAGGTCAGTATAGATGGACTAATAGAGAAAGTCCGACACACTACTAGAAGGCCAAATATTTTTTCAGAGCTAGATGCAGAAAAAAATTATATTCAGTTTGCAACCTGATGGAGGTCAGTATAGATGGACTAATAGAGAAAGTCCGACACACTACTAGAAGGCCAAATATTTTTTCAGAGGTAGATGCAGAAAAAAATATATTCAGTTTGCAACCTGATGGAGGTCAGTATAGATGGATTAATAGAACAAGACCCACACACAGCTAGAAGCCCAATATTTTTTCAGAGGTAGATGCAGAAAAAAATATATTCAGTTTGCAACCTGATGGAGGTCAGTATAGATGGACTAATAGAACAAGTCCCACACACTGCTAGAAGCCCAAATATTTTTTCAGAGGTACTGTAGATGCAGATAAAAATTAGTTTTAATTTGCAACCTGATGGAGGTCAGTATAGATGGACTAATAGAATGATGCTATGCCCAAAAGATTTTACTTCACTAGGTGCAGTAAAAAAATTGGTATTCTATACACAGGTGGTATATCTTGCAACACAGATAGGCTACTCCACTGACTAACACACTCTGCAATAGGCCAAAAAGGATTAGCTTTGCTAGATTCAGCCAAATGCTGTGAAAAAAACTTGCACAGCACTGGCACAGACCTGCCTGGCAAAAACTGATAGGAACTCATGTAACCTAGTCCTGAAAAGGACTGCAATTACAATTAGTCTTTACTCCCACAACCGATCTATTTAAGAGCACAGACCTCCCTGATAAAAGTCGTAGGAAATGCTGTAACCTAGTCCTTAAATGGACTGCAGTCACAACTATTCCCTACTCCCAAGCTATCTGTATATTTGTGCGAAAATTGGCTTGAAATTAACAAGGTATAGCGCACACAGCAACAGCGGTGCCGTCTAACACGCAGCTGCAGCAGTGAGAAAATGGTGGCGACGGGGAAAATGGCTTGGTCTTATAGGGCAAGGACATGTGACATACACTGCCAATGACACATGCCCTTGCTTGTGTGAAAAAAAGCACTTCGCTCCGTGTGTGCGCTGCTGATAGGCTGACAGATTGCACCTCCCCACTGTAAATGCGGGAAAGAGAAAAAAAAATGGAGATCTTCATTGTTCCTGCAGAGATCCATCCCCTGCCCCTCCCCCCACCCCGCTGTACACTCAAACTGCGTATTAACATTAATTTTCATCATTACTGAGAAAAAATCCAGTTATGATTTTGGTGCACGAACAGTTATCGAACATAACCTCGAACAGCCGAATTTTTCTCAAATTGTTCGTGTTCGCCGAACGGCTCGAACACCGCCCAAAACAGCTCGAATTTGAGATTGGCGAACAGTTCGAGTAGAACAACGCTCATCTCTAGTGCCAACCGACACTGAAGTCTGGGGACCTCCAGCTTTAACTTGTGTTCTGCATGACGCAAATCTATTCGGTTAGCGAGAGAGATTAACTCCTCCAGGGAGGTCGGAATCTCTCTGGTAGATAGAGCATTTTTAATATGCCCAGCCAGACCCTTCCAGAACACCGGGTTTAAAGACCGCTCAGACCAATCCAATTCAGCCACTAAGGTTCTGAACTGGATGGCATAGTGGCTGGCAGTGACCAAACCCTGGACCAACGCAAGAAGCTTAAGAGCCGTATCATGCGTGACCTGAGGACCTAGGAAAACATTTTTTAGGGCTGTAAGAAAGAGACCCGCATTAGCCACTACCGGGTCACTCCGCTCCCACAGAGGTGTAGCCCACTCCAAGGCCCTGTGAGAAAGTAACGAGATGACAAAACCCACTTTGGCCCTTTTGGAGGGGAACCGTGCCTCCATCATCTCCAACTGAATGGAGCACAGATTAATAAACCCTCTGCAGGATCAGCTGTCACCAGAAAATTTTTCCAGGAAAGCAAACCGGAGTGATGGGGCGATTGCAGCTGCCGCAGCATTCACCACAGCCGTGTTAACCAGATTGGCCGCTTGAGAAGCTGCCTGGGCAGCTACTGCAGTGATATCAGCCACCAGGGCAGCTTGTTTCAGAGTCCTAAGTCTGGCCTCAAGTTGCTGTATATAGCGCTCCAGTTGCTGGTTGTCAGCCATGTTCCGCAAGACCCTGGCGCTCGGATACTGTTGCTAGGAATAAAGACCCAAGAGACAACTTGTACATCTCATGCACCAGCTAGGCGTTGGGACCAACGATGATGCTGAGCAGCATCTGGACTGGAATGGGAGACCACAGGAGCCACTGATGATTCTGAACACATTTTGGATCCAGAAAACACCTAACAACAGGTCTCTAAAAAAATGTGTTGTAAATTTCCTTAAAAAGAAAGTAAAATTGCTGCTACATTTTTAAACCTTCTAAAATGTTAACAAAAAAAACAACAATTTACAAATGGTCCTGATGTAAAGCAGACATGAGGGAAGTGTTATTTATTAATGTTTTGTGTGGTATGACTAGCTAGATTAAAGGGATAATCATTCAAAGTTTGAAAATTGCAATTTTTTAAAAAAATGTTGTCACTTTTCTGATATTTTTATATATAAACACAAAACACATCAACCTAAATTTACCATTATAATAAAGAATAATGTGTCATGAAAAAAACAATCTCAAAATGAATGGGATATATTGAAGCGTTCCAGAGTTATTACTACATAAAGTGACACATTAGATTTCAAATATTTGGCCCAGTCATTAGGGGTTAAAATGCCTGGTTTTTGTCATGTAAAAAAAATCATACTAAGTAGAATAATTTCATAACTTTTTCCATCTTTAATATTACGCATAATCTGTACAAATCCATTGAGAAACAAACTACAATCATTTTGAAGGGAAAAATAAACACAACCAATCTAAAATAATGTGGTCGCATGAGTGTGAATACCCTCATATAATTGAGGATATGGCTGTGCCCAGAATTAGCCAATCACATTTAAAACAATGTTACATAGTTGTCAGTACACATCTGACATTTAATGGGAATCTGTCAGCAGGTGTCAGCAGGTTTTTGCCATGGAATCTGATAGCAGCATAATGTAGGGGCAGAGAGCCTGATTCCAGCTATTTATCACTTTCTGGACTGTTTGGTGCAGTTTTGATAAATTCCCTATTTTTTCTGCTTTAGATGTAACAGTGGTCAGAATCCTGAGCTCTGTATAACCCCACCCACTCCTTTGATTGACAGCTGTCTGTGTACACTGCACATTCTCAGCAAACTGCCAATCAGTGGTGGGGGCTAGGTTACATAGATTTGCCTGACTGTGTTTCACGCGACACCTAGTCTGGCAATCATAATCTCCTGCTGATAAAACACTGATTGTATTGAAACTGCAGCATGCAACCTACAAAGTGACACATTCCTGGAATCAGGCTTTCTGCCCCTATATCATGCTGCTCTCAGATTATATAGCAAAACCTGTTGACAGATTAACTTTAAAGTGGTTCTGGTTAACCACCACCTAAAGTTTAGCTGTTCTTGTAAGATTTTCCTGACATTTCTTTCATTCTACCACAAAATCCACGGTTTGTAAACAGTTTACAACACTACAAAGGGATCTCAGTGTTAAAAGTTATCAGTCAGGAGAAGAGTTCAAAAATATTTCCAAGGCATTAGATATACCATAGAACACTTTAAAGACGGTCATCAAGAAGTGGCTTATATTTGGCACAACAGTGACATTATCTTGAACTGGATGTCCCTCAAAAATTGATCAAAATGCAAGAAGAAAATTAGTGTGGGATGCTGTCAAGAGGTCTATAGTAACATTAAAGGAGCTGCAGGAATGTACAGCATGTAATTGGGGTGTACTGCATGTGACAACAATCTCCTGGTATAATCATCATATGTGTAGTCTGCATAGTAGGGTGGCAAAAAGGAAGCCTACGAAGAAAAATATCCAAGCCTCACAGTTTTGCCAAAACCTGCATCAAGCCTACCATAAGCATGTGGGAAAATGTGTTAGGGACTAACGAGACCAAGATTAAATTTTTTTGCCATAATTCCAAAAGGTATGTTTGGCAGAAAGCCAAAACTGTGCATCACCAAAAGAGCACCAAACTGACAGTGAAGCATTATGGAGGCTTAGGCTTTGGGGCTATTTTTTGGCAGCTGAAAGTGAGACATTAGTCATGGTGAAGGGAATTATGAAAACTTCCAAATATCAATCAATTTTGCAACAAAACCTGCTAAAAAGCTGAAGATGAAGAAGAATTTCACCCTTTAGAAAGATAAAGGCCATAAGCATACCTAAGCATACCTCTAAATCAACAAAAGAATGGTGTCACAAGAAGATCAAAGTTTTATAATGACCCAATCAGAGTCGAGACCTGAATCCACTTGAAACTCTGTGAGTTGACCTAAAGAGGGCTGTGCATAGCCCAGCCTACTCCAAGGAAGAGTGGGCAAATATTGCAAATTCTGTATGTGCCATGAAAATAGACTCCTACCCAAAAAGACACCTGTAACAAATTCAAAAGGTACGTCAACAAAGTATTGATTTAACCAGTTCAGGACCGGGCTATTTTTCCTTCTACCTCACCAGGCACAATTTCTAGTTTTATTGCATATGCAAATCTGATGGCTCTAAAAAAAATTCTCATTCAGATATTAAAATAATTTTTTGACATTTTTGTTGCGATTCATGTGACTTAACTTTCATTTTATTTTTATAATTTTTTTTTACATATATTTCATTTTTGTTACAGTCAAAAAAAGTTTGTTGTATTTATACATGCTTTTTTTAATTTTCTGTGTTCTTTTTTATTTTATTATTTTATTTTATTTTTTATTTTATTTTTTTCATTTATTTCACACACTATGAGTGCCATAAGGTGTTAAAAGACCTTTGGGGGGTATTTTAACATATTAATAAATTCTGTTACACATTTCTCCTGTAACTGGGTCTGGCATATTAGCCCCAGTTACAGGAGAATTTCAGCCTCCTGTCTGCACTGTAGAGCTGACTGAGTCTCCTATGAATATAAAAAAACTGAATGTCACTTCCAAACAGAAAAAGACAAGTGTGAACAGGTGCCAGCTAAGAGAGCCACTCTATATAACTAACAAATTAAAGCTGCACTCTGAAATGCTATAATATGTAAACATTGAATATATGAAGTTGGAACTGTATTTCTGCTGTAGAAAACATGTTAAAAAATTAAGATACTAAGAGCACACATTTTTCCAATTCATGTGAGCCCAAAAGCCAGCGACAAGATGTACCTTTTTATTCCATGTTAATTCATGATTAAGGGTGTGTAGACATAGGAAACACGTCGATGCCAGTAAGCTGTACTGCTGACTCTGTATGTCCTTGAAGCATTTTGTGTGAATAAAACATTCACGATTCGTGGAGCTGGATTTCCTTAATTTCGCAATAAACCATGTGTATCTTTTCTCTGAGAAGTCTGGCTGTGTCTGACAGCCAGCTCCCCATCCCCACAGCTACAGGATCTGATGCAAGCTGCTTAGACAGCATTGACATTTTAAAACATCACTGCACAGTAACGTGTGGACTGTCCAGATGTTTATAGTCTATGGCCAGTCCAGAAATAGTTAAGGGTGTGCATATTTATGGAGCCACATTATTTTAGTAATTTATTTTTGTTTTTTCACCCGAAAAGATTTCACTTTATTTTTCAATTGCATTGTACAGATTATGGCTGACAACTTCTTGTATGATTTTTTACTTGTCAAAAAGCTGGTATTTTAACAGGGATTGTATAAACTTTTTAATCTTTACTCAGTTCTATAAATGCAGGTGTCATTTTCCACAACCTGATAAAAAAAACTGTTTTTCTCCTAGAAATATAAAGAAAATCAGCTTGTGTGTATCTTTATATGTGCAAATTGCCTCTTCAGAGAAAAAGAGGATTTGAACTCTATAGCGCCACCTATTGGAAGCAGCAATCCTACAAGTCACAATCAACCCTTTAACGAGTCGTGTAATATAACTTAGGATAAAATTCAAATCAGAATCTCAATTTGCAGACACGGTGTTTCGGGCTGTTGGCCCTCATCAGGGCAAAGTATGAGAACTGATTTGGCTAGATGAGAGGCATGCGGACACAGTAGCATACAAGCTGAGAAAAAAATCAAAATACTCAGCAAAGATTTAGAGGTTGTGTTAAATTTGTAGCTTCACATGTTTGGGTCAGATATTTGGAGGCATCTGCTATAGCTATGTAAATCTTTTGTAGGCCACTAGAAATGCATTTGATGTGTATGTTGATATTATAGTATACTCAACAAAGGGAAGCCTTGAAGGTGATCGAAGTAGAAACCCATGCAGCAGTAAAACCGAAAATAGTGACAATGATTTGTAAGCAAGAGGTTTATATTTGGAAATGAATAGGCTGTTATTGATTATTGAGGTAAAGAGCAGTCATCACTGAAGGAAGAAAAAACTTGCATTAGAAAAGAATAGGGCATGAAATATTGACAAAGTGATGAAGACTAAATTTACATTTCTGAAACCCCTAGGCAGTGATGCTTATGACATACCCAATATACTCTCATGGGAAATAGCTGATATAATTGATGTTCTTGTTTACAAATTTCATTGCAGCAGTGGTGTCACAGAAGAACAAAATATATAAAAGAGTATTCTTTACAGAAAATGAGCATTTTACACCAAATAACTGAATACAAATGATGATTTATTAACAACTCTGCTAACTTGTACATAGAGTAGGGCAGAATAGAGAATATCTGTCTGTAATTTGAATGAAGTCACAAATATATGTCAAATATATTTTTAAGCTATCAGAGACAGACATTGAACTTGTATGCTACATAACAGTACTTGCATCACTGTCTGTCAGGCAGAAAACACCATAAATGTGCTCAGCTTATAAATAGGGTTTATTTCCACTTTAACTTTCTTTACATATTCATTACTATACATTTGCATAAGACATTCTCAACAAACAACCTAATTTCTTTTCAGGTTTACTTGATTTACCATATACTGCTTCCTTTGACATTTTAATATGTATGTTTCACAGATTCCACCTGAATATACAAATATTTATACTGTTCACTAACTCATCAAGATTCATTGTAGGATTGTTGTTTGGGGTAGCAGTACATTAAAGGCCAAAGTAAATGTATGAACAAAATATTCATGGTAATTTCTATACTTTTATTTTATAAGTCTAATCATATGGACAACACACAAAGCCTAGATAGCTACTAGCATATTGTGTTAAAATAGCTGGCTGTCTCAAATATAGCTGGCTGTCTCAAATATGTTTAATTTACATTTAAGCAATTAAAATACCTAGATACATGGTTAAAATAATACAGAAGTATTTCCAGTTGAAACTACAATCATGCAGTTTTGTTCTAGCAAATATTGGGGAAAAATGTTCCTGTCACACACTACATTACTGATCTTCAAGTGTGTAGTAAGGATAGGAGACGGTTTAGCGCTTGCACCTCTGAGTGACATCCAATGTGTAGCTGTACTAGCTGATCATATTTTGTTACTCTCCACTAGACCTTTTTTTGCAGTGCTTACGTTATTTAACCCATGAACCGCACCCCTCCACTTTTTTATTTATTACTGTTACCAGGGGCATTGCAATGTTCAAATAAGATGAGAGGTACAGGCACCAAGACATATTTTGCAGCTCCTGTTTTTCCCTCACACCTCAAAAAAAAGTAAACAATACACACACCACTGATAGCAAAATTGATACTACCTTGGTACAGAAAATGTAGTAGATGTCACTTGGGATGAAGGAATATTTTAATATTCGGTTTACGATCGTCGAATCTGCAATATTCGCCGATTTATTCGTCGAACATTCCCAAACGCCATAGAATTTACGGGGGGGGGGCAAAAAAAACGCATATACAACACCTTCAAATGGGCCCAAAAGCTGCCAAAACAAATCAAATTAGGGGTAGACACCTGGAAAGTGCCATCAATTGACCAAGAGTACAAGCACTATGATTATTATTATTACAGCGACATTTATTCCGTGGCGCTTTACATGTGAAAAGAGGTCACCGTCAGTGACTCACCGACTGATACAAGAGAAGAGAGGACCCTGCCTGCGAGGGTGCACAATCTACAAGGGATGGGTGAGAATACAGTAGGTCAGGGTACAGCTAGTCGTGCAGCGGTATGGTGGAGCGAGGGTTCCGCAGATTGTACGCTTGTCACAAGAAGTGGGTCTTCAGCTTCCTTTTCAAAGTTTCCATGGTAGGCGAGAGTCTGATGTGTTGGGGTACAGCGTTACACAGTAGGTGAGATGCACAGGACAAATCTGCTGAGAGCCTAAATCACTGTAAGCTTCCAGGAGCTCACAACTGAGCAGATTAACACCTGCATCGATTAATATAAAGGCTAAAGACTTCTAATGACTGCTGGAATAGGAGGAATGAGACGCTGCAGTCTTCTGGCTCCTCTCTGTCACGGTAAACCCGTGACACCTTGCAAGCTTCAACACAATATTCACAAGGTAGACAGCAGTGGTGGTTGGTCTCCTAGACAACGAACAAACTCCTTTATGATGATAGAGGCCATTATCTCCTCAGCTTGCTGCTGATACTTTTCTGTGAGAATGAGCTAGTCTCCAACCAGCCTGGAATATTTCTAATGAATTATGGCACGGCGCCATAGTATTAGCAGTGCACCGAGTATCAGAAGCGAAGCCATCCACAATTTCCTGAGTGGCTGGCCAAGCATTAGTTTCTCACAAAGGAGCTGAAGACACCGAGTGGCAGTACGTGCAAGTTTCTCCAGCATGTTAGATATCAGAGCCGGGAGAACAGAGAGCGCAGCATGATGGCTCAGTGGTTAGCACTGCAGCTTTGCAGCGCTGGAGTCCTGGGTTCAAATACCACCAAGGGCAACATCTGCAAGTAGTTTGTATGTTCTCCCCATGTTTGCAGGGGATTTCCCCAGGTTCTCTAGTTTCCTCCTTAGTAAAAAAGCAGCCATATAGGAGTGTTCACAGTTCAAAAATTAGGGCCTGACACCACCATTTCCATGGCCAACAGATTTAAGATGGTGGAGTTCAACCTCTTAGCTTTGTCTTGTGTAGGAGGAAACAATCTTTTACATGACCACAACTGCGGGACCGAGGGCTGGAAGCAGTTTTGAGAGAGGGCAGAGAACGGTGAACCGAACAAACTGCTGGACAGTGAGTGAGGTGCAGCTGAAGATGTTACGGTGGGTTGAGAAACATGTTGTGTTCTCAGTGAAACAAACACAGCAGACATGTCTGGTTCTGTTAGAGCTGACGGACTCTCACTCAGCCTGACTGGAGCAGGTATACAACCGGAGGTTCTGCGGTCGGAGACTTGTGTGACAAAACTTGGCACGGTAACAGAGGAGGAGAAAGAAGCAGCAGATGCACTTGATGGGGCGGCTGATGGTTGTTTATTGAAAACCAATTTTGAGTTTATCATGTTTGTGTACCCCTGTGTGGAGAACAATATCTGCACCAAAAAATTAATTTCACTTCAGTATAACTATTATAATGGAGACTAAAACCTCTTCTACTACAGCTAACCCAGCAAATGGAGATCCAACCAGGAGTGTTCACATTAAAAAAATTAGGGCCTGACACCACCAAAGTGGCATCAATTTCAGTAGATTAGAAGTAGTATAATGGGGACAGACACCTCTTCCACTTTAGCCAACCCAGTAGATGGAGACTCAATCAGGATTCTCTACATTTAAATAAAATAGTGGCAGACACCAGCTAAGTGGCATCAGTTTCAATACAGTAGAAATATTAGAATTAGGAACAACACCTCTTCCACTACAGCAGCAGATGGAGACTCAATCAGGAGTGCACCATCCTCTCCAGTCGTTCATCACTTGTCAGACTTGTACTCTGTTGTGCTGGTGCACAAGCTGGTCTAAAAAATGTGTGAAAGGACTCACAGAAATTGCTTCTGCCACTTACACTATTGCTAATATTTTGGCGTTGACGAATTGACGTGCCGGAGGTTGGCAGTGTAAAGCTGCGATGCACACTGTGTGCCTCACTGCTATCTTGAGTAAAACCTTTAGGTTGTGCAAAAGTGTGTTTTGATACTCCAGCATTTGCGGGTCCCTTTCCAGGGCGGAAAGTATCTGGTAAAATTTACTCTTATAACACGGATGTAACAGAGTGGCAACCCAGTAGTCAGCACTATTTTGAATCATAACTATACAGGGATCATGTTGCAGATAGTGCAGCAAGAAGGCACTCATATGTCGGGCTCTTCCATGAGGTTCAAGCCCATGTAGTGTTGGTGGCTGGGTAATTCTGATGCTTATTTCCTCTGTCCCCTCCCGCCAAACATAAACAGAGAGGGGATGATTATCCTCTTCATGTTCTGACTGTTGCTCACCCATCACCTCTTCCTCTTCCACTTCCACTTATTCCTTGCCTCTTCCACCCCCTTGATCGCAGTGAACCACCCTCCCTTGGCACCCTGAGATGTCCCCTAGTGTATGACGTAACAGAAGAAAGTATTTTTTTAGCGTGGATGAGGCCTGTATAACATAGGAGATATGCTATGAACAATTTTAAACTGAGATGTCCCCTACTGTATCAAATTAGTAACAGAAGAAAGTATTTTTTTATTGTGGATGAGGCCTGCATAACATACGAGATATTCTCCAAACTATTTCAAACTGAGATGTTCCCTGCTGTATAACGTTAGGAACCAATCAAAGTATTTTTTTTTTTTACTGTGGATGAGGCCTGTATAACATACAAGATATTCTCCAAGCTATTTCAAACTGAGATGTCCCCTGCTGTATAACATTAGAAATCGAAGAAAGTATTTTTTTTACTGTGGATGAGGCCTGTAGAACATAGGAGATATGCTACAAACAATTTCAAACTCAGATGTCCCCTGCTGTATCACATTAGAAACAGAAGAAAGTATTTTTTTACTGTGGATGAGCCCTGTATAACATAGAATATATGCTCCAAAATATTTCAAACTCAGATCTAGCCTGCTGTATCACATTAGGAACAGCAAAAAATCTATATTTTACTCTGAAAACAGCTGAAGTTCAATGCCACTAAAATAGTAGGTGGCTTATAGCAGAGTGTATCATGTTTGTCACAGAAAAAATATTTTTTTGTACTTTGCCTAGCAAGACAAAAAATCTATTTTTTTACTCTAAAAACAGCTGAAGTTCAACGCCATTAATATGGTAAGTGGCTTATAGCAGAGTGTATCACGTTTGCCACACAAAAAAATCTTTTGTGGACTCTATCTAGCAACACAAAAAAATATATTTTTTTTACTGTGCATACAGCTGAATTTCACCCACCAAAAAATGACAAATTGGGCTACTATAGCTTGCACTATCACATTAGTGTAGCGTTGGCATCTCTGCCTCCTGCCCGGCAGAGACGCCGCACCCCTCACCGCTGCGGCCCTGGTCTGGCATCTTCCGCTCCTCCCTCCTGTTTCCACGCTGTGACTGCCAGGAGTTCGCACACCACGCACAGATCCTTGGGCACTGTTCTTATGGCACGCGCACGCGCTCCCTGTTTCTTAAAGGGGCCTCACGCTCTGTCCTAAAATGTCCCCGGCCAATGGCGTGTGGACATATGCTATATAAGGCACCTCCTTCAAAATGGAGGTACCTGTGCAATGTTGTAGTTTGTTTTTCTAACACTCTCTCCAGCCCTCAGGTCCCAGTGCTTGCCCACCAGCCTGTCTATCAGCCGTGCCCGCCAGCCTGTCAGCTGTGCCTGTCTGTCTGTCAGCCATGCCCACCTGCCTGTCTATCAGACGAGCCAGTTCGTCTTCCTGCACTACCTGCCAGCCTACCAGCCGTGCTCATCTGCCAGACCATCTGCCATGCCTGTACTCTTCGGCCGCCAGAGATCTCAACAGGATACAATCCTGTCCTATCTGCGGACTGTAAACTCCCGCTTGGATGCACTGTCCATCCCGGTTGTGTCTGCCTCTAATCAAGCGGCATCCGCTCCAGCGGCATCTGTACCCAGTGGCAGAGTGGCATCCAGCTTTGGACCCCAACTATCTGACCCTCCACACTTTGGTGGGGATCCCGCTGTATGTCGGGGCTTCATCAACCAGTGCACGCTGCACTTTGAGCTCCTGGCTCATCAGTTCACTTCCGACCGGGCTAAAGTGGCATTCGTCATGTCTCACCTCACTAGAGAGGCGTTGGCGTGCCTCAATCCCCTGTGGGAGAGAGGGGATCCTCTGGTGTCCAACCTTCAGGCTTTTCTTGTGGCTTTCTGGATGGTTTTCGATGAGCCCGGCCACACGTCATCGACTGCCTCCTCTCTTCTTCGTCTACACCAAGGGATCCTCATGGTGGGCCAGTACGCTATGCATTTTGCACCCTCTCATCTGAACTTGCCTGGAACAACGAGGCTCTGGTGTCTTCCTTTTGGGAAGGTCTTTCAGGGCGAATCAAGGATGAACTAGCCAGTCGTGACATACCCACCTCTCTGGACGACCTGGTGTTTTTGGCCACAAGGATCGACATCAGGTTCCAGGAACATTCTAAGGAGGTGATCCGTGAGAGGAAATCTCCAAAGGCCAGTCTCTCCACAAGCCCTTGCCTTGGCATCCATCCCTGAATCTATGCAGGTAGACCCGGTTAAAGATGGTCAAGTCTCGCCAGGAGGACCGCCGCGCCAATGGAAGATGCTTCTACTGTAGCAGTTCAGAGGATCTAATCCACTCGTGTCCAGAAAGACCGGGAAACTCCAGTTCCTAGGATCACTTGGAGAGGTCATCTTGGGCAAAAATGCTTCCTCTCCATTAGTGTTGAGCCACCCCCGTAGTGTTCGAGTTCGGTTCGGTTCGTCGAACACCCGTGTGTTCGCCGAACTGTTCGTCGAACTGTTCATCGAACACCTTCGAACACCGTTAAAACCAATGGCAGGCAAACAAAAACACATAGAAACACATAGAAAACACCTTCAAAGGTGTCCAAAAGCTGACAAACTGCTCAGAAGACATAACTAACACATGGAAAAGTGACAAGTACATATAGTTATGCGAAAAGAAAAGAGGTGGAGGAGTAAAAGGAGGGGGAGACACAGATATAGGCATGTCATGCCCTTCTAAAATCCAAAAAGTGAGAAGCCGACACGTTCAGTCCGCTCCTGCCCGTGCCACCTCCGTGTCGCCGGGTTTGTGCCAGAGCCGCGGTGAACCCTGACGGCCAGCCCCCCTCTCCCAATACTGGTGCCTGTCCGCTGGTGGGTCGAGCGAGCCCCCCTGTGGTGGAGGCAGCTCTAAGCTTTTTAATTTAAATTGTCTCTCTAATTTGAATAAATACACTTTAAATCCATTTACAAGGATCTATTGGAGGGCAAGTCTCATGCCAGCAGCCGCGTAATTCCAGCTCCAGTAGCGTCCACTAAAGCTGCTGCAGTTAAAAAGCTTTTATAAGGATCGAGCTCGGCTGTCCACCGCAAGGCATCCTACTGCCAGTCCGAGCCCCTATGCCTTGGGGTGCCTCCTGATGCTCTTCACTGAGTATCCCGTGGTCCCGAAGCATTTCCTTTGAAAAAATGAAGTGTCCAAACTACAGGTGGTGTAGCTTGCTTAACAGCCGGGATAATCCGCTGACTAGCAGACACTGCTACTAGGCACAAAGTATTTCCTGGGCTAGATGCAGTTAAAAATTTGTAATTAGATACTCTCGTTGGATGCTGAGAAAGCATTCCATAGAGTCTCCTGGCACGCCATATATGATTCTCTTAAAAAGCTTGGGGTAGGGGTCTAGGGGACCCTTTTATAGCCAAAATCACGGCCCTGTATCGCAATACGTCACCTAGGCTGAAGATAAATGGAACTGTAGCACCCTGAGGGCTCGGTTGCTACAGAGGTATTGCACCTCACCCAGAGGTGTGATATCTCACTCTCAGGTAAGGATGTAGTGTGGATCAGGACCCGACACCTGCATGCATTACACCACATTGCCGTGGGGCAGGGCGACCAATATGCCCCTGAGATGGGCACGACAGTCCCTGTCCCTGGCTGGAGTGGGGGGAGGGAACACTGAGGAAGGGGAACCCTGTAGTGCAGGAGCAGGGAGGAAGCAGTTCCTGGGTGCATTGAGAAGGGAGTATAAAAGGTGGGCACCATCTTAGTTCAGTGCAGAGAAGTCTGAGCAGAAGTGGCAGGGAGCAGGGGCTCTGCGTGAGCTCTGCTCCGGAGGCGGGCCTAGTAACAGAGGCCCAGGCCTGGAAGAGGGAGAAGGAAGGAAGAGGAGCGGAGAAGGCTCCAGGAACGAGGAATGAAGGGATCTCAGGGGTGCGGACGGGCGAGTCGCCACCGCACGCCCGAATCCACCTGCGTGGAGGAGTCAGGCCAAAGGGGGAGACCGGTCCCCGAAACTAGTGGAGGCAGGAAACGACCCTCAGCTAGAAACAGGAGGCTGTGACATTTTATGTGGCGCAGCCCCTCGCTACACCCGCTAGGAAGGCACCACATAGGGTCAGGGAAACTGGCGCCAAGTTTACCAAGAGGAGGCCCGAGGCAGCCGGACAGAAGGGTTGGTAAGAAAGACCAGACAAAGGACACACAAAGGGGGTCCTGTGAAGCACTCCAAAGTTATCTGGGAGTTGTCTGAGCCCCTCACCTGGTGAGCACAGTACGACGTGGGCAGCCGTTACCTGCAGACGTGGTCTGGATAATAAGAACTGTGAGTAAAGGCCCTGGACTGCATCACTGACTCCGTGTCATTACTGCTGCTGCCCTGCACCATCACCCCCATCCTCCACATACACTGCCCTGAGGCTATACTCCTCCCGTGGGGAGTTATGCTACGCTCTGCTGCACCGACAACACCAGCCTCAGCGGTCTGCCCTGGAGCGGCGGTTCACTCTGACCGCAATCCACGGGTGGCATAGTCGGACATTTAAACATCAAAACCACATAAATAGTTCCGCCACTGGTTTGACCGCCCTGAGCCACGGAACCGGGTCGCCGCCACGGAGACTACAACCACCAGCATCCACCAAAAAGGGTCCGTCTCCGGGTGTCCCAAGGCCCAGGGGGCGCGTCAGAATATTTTCATCACCTTTCACAATCACCAATGGGACAAGGCAGGGATGTTCTCTGTCCCCTCTCTTATACATCCTAGTGACGGAGCACCTGCTCTCATCAATTCGCCATAACTCCAATATTAGGTGGATTGAGGTGGGAGGCACCGAGTACAAGTGCTCTCTATTTGCTGATGATGTCCTAGTATATATCACTAAATCACATATATCCATCCATGCTGTTATGGCTGAAATAGATCACTTTGTTACATGGTCAAATTTTAAAATCAATGCAGCGAAGTCTGAGGCCCTCGATGTCTCCCTCCGCAAATCCATATAGGATTCCATCCAGTCCAACTTTCCCTTTGCCTGGCCCTCACAGGGTATCAAATACTTAGGAATTCCTATTCATAGAGACCTCTCCCATCTATGTTATTTTAATTTTGGGCCCTTTATTGAACAATTCCATACAGACCACGGTTGGCAAGTTGGAACTGTGAGATTCACTATGTGCACCACTGGTATTTTGTGGAAAAGCACATGTAAGATTCTGCAACAGTCTCTGCTGATACTCCTGCATGCGTGCATCCCTTTCTATGGCAGGAATAATTTCTGCAAATTTACTTTTGTACCGGGGATCTAACAGTGTGGCAACCCAGTAGTCAGGATTATTTCTAATTCTCACAATTTGAGGGTCATGTTGCAGGTAGTGCAGCAAGAAGGCACTCATGTGTGTTGCGCATCCAGGAGCACCAAGTCCCTGTTGTGTTGGTGGCGAGGTAACAATCATGCTTCCTTCCTCTGTCCTCTCCCCCCAACCTCGCACAACAGAAATGTGATCAAGGTCTCCCTCATCTGATGAGTCTTCCATCAGTTCGTCCTCCACTTCTTCCTGGGCTCCTGCACCTTCCTCACTAGTTTGGCTGCTACCATGCGCCCTGGTAAAATCATCTCCCCCACCCTCACATGCGTGCCGCCCTGGTGCTGCCGACCGTCTGGACCTTGCAGATGTTAGCCCTTCCGCATACAACTCCTCCTCCTCTACTTCCTCCACCTCCTCTTGTGCCACCACCTGACTCCGAATTCTGTTTAACATGTGCTCCAGCATGTAAATCACCGGAATAGTCATGCTGATAATGGCATCGTCAGCACTAAACATCTTTGTCGCCATTTCAAAACTGTGCAGAAGGGTGCATAGGTCCCTGATCTGAGACCACTCCTCCAGCGTGATTTGCCCCACCTCTGAATCTCGTTGGCCCAGGCTATACGTCAGAACGTATTGCACCAGGGCTTGTCGGTGCTGCCACAGTCGCTGCAACATGTGCAGAGTTGAATTCCACCGGGTAGGCACATCGCATTTTAGCCGGTGAAGTGGCAGGCCCAACGACTTCTGTAGAGATGTAAGTCGCTGAGCTGCGGGATGCGAATGGCGGAAGTGAGCACACAGCGACCGTGCCCTCTGCAGAAGGCCATCTAGTCTGGGATAGTGGGCTAAAAATTGCTGGACAACCAGGTTCAACACGTGAGCCATACAAGGCACGTGTGTGACATTGCCCCGGCGAAGGGCCGCACCCAGGTTTCAGGTCCAGTGGAGACAACCATTCATGAAATTGGTTCTCCAGAGCTGACCACAACTCCTCAGCTGTGTGACTCACATTTCCCAGACATTTCAATGTAAAAACCGCCTGATGACGTTGAGCCCTACTGCCAGCATAGTAAGGAGGTGTGCAGGATCCCTTCTGCGCAGTTAGAAAGCTTGTGGCATGACCAGACATGCTTTGGGTGCAGGTGGAAGACCGAGAGGAGGTTGAGGAGGCAGAAGCAGTGGAGGAAAAATGACATAAAGAGGATTGACGCACAACTCGTGGGGACGGCAAGACTTGGACAGCAGCCCCTTGTCCTGCTGTCACCATAGTTACCCAGTGCCCAGTCAGCGACATGTAACGCCCCTGTCCATGCCTACTCGTCCAAGTGTCTGTGGTGAAATGCACCCTGTCACACACAGAGTTTCTCAAAGAAGCGGTGATGTTGTGTGCGACATGCTGGTGGAGCGCAGGCACACCTTTCTTTGAGAAGTAGTGCCGACTGGGCATCTGGTACTGGGGCACTGCGACGGACATAAGGTCTCGAAAATCCTCTGTGTCCACCAGGCGGAAAGGCAGCATTTCTGTAGCCAAGAGCTTGCAGATGGTGAAATTCAACCTCTTAGCTTTCTCATGGCTAGGAGGAAATGGTCTTTTACTTGTCCACATCTGAGGGACCGAGGGCTGGCTATTGTGCTTAGACGGGGTTGATAAGGGTGTCCCCGGCAAACTGCCGGTCTGTGAGGAAGATGCAGGCGGACATGTTAGGTTGCCTTGATCCAAAGGTGGTGCTATCGATGTCGGACAGCGCTCAAGACCAGCTGGTGTTACCACCTCCAAAGAAAATGATGACCTGCCAATCACGCTGGCTGTTGCGGGTAAAGAGATGGCAGATCTGCGCCCCAAAACAGGTGTGACTGCTGTCCCCCCAGTCACAGAGGATGAAGAGGCCGCGGATGCACAAGATATGGCAGACAGTGGTTGGCCCGGCCGGCTAGACCGCATTGTAGCACACTGAGCTTCCCACTGCAACTTATGCTTCATGTCCATGTGCCGGTTCATGCATGAAGTACTAAAACTATGTATTTTTTGGCCTCTACTTAGCTTTTGCTGACAAATGTTACAGATAACACGAGTTGGGTCATCTTTATCGATCTGAAAAAATGCCCAGGCTATGCAAGGCTTAGCACCCATGCGACCTGAAGAGCCACCACGACTTGTGGTGAGAGGCAGAGTTGTGTTTGAGGATGCAGTTGTTGACGTGCTTCCAGTACTACGTCTCTGTCCAGGAAGGCGCAACCTGACCTCGTCGTCACTAGCATCTTCCTCCACCTCCTCTGCTGACCTCATCTCTTGGCTGACTGTGGGTTGACAGTAAGTGGGATCTCCGACCTCATCATCATCACCCTGTGCGTTATCACACCCGTCGTCCTCAGAGCCAACCTGTTCCTGCCCTGACAAAAAACTAAAGTTGTCGCTCCAATCAGGTATTTGAGTCTTATCATCGTCTTCCTCATTGTCTCCACCAACAGGAGTTACAGTTTGGGAATGAGGGTCTACATTATGGTCAGAACCTTCTGCGTCTGGTCCTGGATCCGACTCATAAAGATTCTGGGCATCAGTGCAGATCATTTCCTTGTCTGGATTCACAGAAGCGCTGGAGTCGACCTCTGATTCCCAGGCTATAGTATGAGTAAACAGCTCTGCAGACTCAACCATCTGTTCTACCTCATACTCAGACGGGCAGCTGGAGATTTGGGAGCTGTGAGGAAGCAAGTGCGATTTGGGTGACACCTTTGAGGACTGGAGTATTTGTGATGTTGAAGTTGATGTGGAGGAGAGCCCACTTAAAGGAGCACTTGATATCCGTTGAAGCACCTGCTGTTTTTGTGCCTCATCTGGAATTTGTAGCGATTGGCGTGGCCGTAAGAAAGGGATCTTATCACATTGTCCGCTAAAAGAAGTAGACATTTTAGTTTGGCTGGAAGATGGTCTTTCTTCTGCACCTACCCCACGGACACAACCTTTTTTCCCCTTCCCAACACGCCTATTCCCCTTTCCACCAGCAGCAGGCCTTTTTCCACTCATTTTGGTGGTTAACTAATTCACAACTCTGGAGTTGTTTGCACAAAAAAACAATGGATGGTAACCGAGCAGAGCTGAGTGGCCAGACTGTGGTATTAGGCCAAAACTATTGGCTGGGTTAGATGCAGAAAAAAAATATTTTTAATTTGCAACCTGATGGAGGTCAGTATAGATGGACTAATAGACCAAGTCCCACACACTGCTAGAAGCCCAAATATTTTTTCAGAGCTAGATGCAGAAAAAAATTATTTTTAATTTGCAACCTGATGGAGGTCAGTATAGATGGACTAATAGACCAAGTCACACACACTGCTAGAAGCCCAAATATTTTTTCAGAGCTAGATGCAGAAAAAAATTATTTTTAATTTGCAACCTGATGGAGGTCAGTATAGATGGACTAATAGACCAAGTCCCACACACTGCTAGAAGCCCAAATATTTTTTCAGAGCTAGATGCAGAAAAAAATTATTTTTAATTTGCAACCTGATGGAGGTCAGTATAGATGGACCAATAGACCAAGTCCCACACACTGCTAGAAGCCCAAATATTTTTTCAGAGCTAGATGCAGAAAAAAATTATTTTTAATTTGCAACCTGATGGAGGTCAGTATAGATGGACTAATAGACCAAGTCCCACACACTGCTAGAAGCCCAAATATTTTTTCAGAGCTAGATGCAGAAAAAAATTATTTTTAATTTGCAACCTGATGGAGGTCAGTATAGATGGACTAATAGAACAAGTCCCACACACTGCTAGAAGCCCAAATATTTTTTCAGAGCTAGATGCAGAAAAAAATTATTTTTAATTTGCAACCTGATGGAGGTCAGTATAGATGGACTAATAGACCAAGTCCCACACACCGCTAGAAGCCCAAATATTTTTTCAGAGCTAGATGCAGAAAATTTTTTTAATCAATTTGCAACCTGATGGAGGTCAGTATAGATGGACTAATAGACCAAGTCCCACACACTGCTAGAAGCCCAAATATTTTTTCAGAGCTAGATGCAGAAAAAAATTATTTTTAATTTGCAACCTGATGGAGGTCAGTATAGATGGACTAATAGACCAAGTCCCACACACTGCTAGAAGCCCAAATATTTTTTCAGAGCTAGATGCAGAAAAAAATTATTTTTAATTTGCAACCTGATGGAGGTCAGTATAGATGGACTAATAGAACAAGTCCCAGACGCTGCTAGAAGCCCAAATATTTTTTCAGAGATAAATGAAGAAAAAAATTATTTTTAATTTGCAACCTGATGGAGGTCAGTATAGATGGACTAATAGACCAAGTCCCACACACTGCTAGAAGCCCAAATATTTTTTCAGAGCTAGATGCAGAAAAAAATTATTTTTAATTTGCAACCTGATGGAGGTCAGTATAGATGGACTAATAGACCAAGTCCCACACACTGCTAGAAGCCCAAATATTTTTTCAGAGCTAGATGCAGAAAAAAATTATTTTTAATTTGCAACCTGATGGAGGTCAGTATAGATGGACTAATAGACCAAGTCCCACACACTGCTAGAAGCCCAAATATTTTTTCAGAGCTAGATGCAGAAAAAAATTATTTTTAATTTGCAACCTGATGGAGGTCAGTATAGATGGACTAATAGACCAAGTCCCACACACCGCTAGAAGCCCAAATATTTTTTCAGAGCTAGATGCAGAAAATTTTTTTATTCAATTTGCAACCTGATGGAGGTCAGTATAGATGGACTAATAGACCAAGTCCCACACACTGCTAGAAGCCCAAATATTTTTTCAGAGCTAGATGCAGAAAAAAATTATTTTTAATTTGCAACCTGATGGAGGTCAGTATAGATGGACTAATAGACCAAGTCCCACACACTGCTAGAAGCCCAAATATTTTTTCAGAGCTAGATGCAGAAAAAAATTATTTTTAATTTGCAACCTGATGGAGGTCAATATAGATGGACTAATAGAACAAGTCCCACACGCTGCTAGAAGCCCAAATATTTTTTTAGAGATAAATGAAGAAAAAAATTATTTTTAATTTGCAACCTGATGGAGGTCAGTATAGATGGACTAATAGACCAAGTCCCACACACTGCTAGAAGCCCAAATATTTTTTCAGAGCTAGATGCAGAAAAAAATTATTTTTAATTTGCAACCTGATGGAGGTCAGTATAGATGGACTAATAGACCAAGTCCCACACACTGCTAGAAGCCCAAATATTTTTTCAGAGCTAGATGCAGAAAAAAATTATTTTTAATTTGCAACCTGATGGAGGTCAGTATAGATGGACTAATAGAACAAGTCCCACACGCTGCTAGAAGCCCAAATATTTTTTCAGAGATAAATGAAGAAAAAAATTATTTTTAATTTGCAACCTGATGGAGGTCAGTATAGATGGACTAATAGACCAAGTCCCACACACTGCTAGAAGCCCAAATATTTTTTCAGAGCTAGATGCAGAAAAAAATTATTTTTAATTTGCAACCTGATGGAGGTCAGTATAGATGGACTAATAGACCAAGTCCCACACACTGCTAGAAGCCCAAATATTTTTTCAGAGCTAGATGCAGAAAAAAATTATTTTTAATTTGCAACCTGATGGAGGTCAGTATAGATGGACTAATAGACCAAGTCCCACACACTGCTAGAAGCCCAAATATTTTTTCAGAGCTAGATGCAGAAAAAAATTATTTTTAATTTGCAACCTGATGGAGGTCAGTATAGATGGACTAATAGACCAAGTCCCACACACCGCTAGAAGCCCAAATATTTTTTCAGAGCTAGATGCAGAAAAAAATTATATTCAGTTTGCAACCTGATGGAGGTCAGTATAGATGGACTAATAGAATGATGCTATGCCCAAAAGATTTTACTTCACTAGGTGCAGTAAAAAAATTGGTATTCTATACACAGGTGGTATATCTTGCAACACAGATAGGCTACTCCACTGACTAACACACTCTGCAATAGGCCAAAAAGGATTGGCTTTGCTAGATTCAGCCAAATGCTGTGAAAAAAACTTGCACAGCACTGGCACAGACCTGCCTGGCAAAAACTGATAGGAACTGATGTAACCTAGTCCTGAAAAGGACTCCAATTACAATTAGTCTTTACTCCCACAATCTATCTATTTAAGAGCACAGACCTGCCTGATAAAAGTCATAGGAAATGCTGTAACCTAGTCCTTAAAAGGACTGCAATCACAACTATTCCCTACTCCCAAGCTATCTGTAGATTTGTGCGAAAATTGGCTTGAAATTAACAAGGTATAGCTCACACAGCAACAGCGGTGCCGTCTAACACGCAGCTGCAGCAGTGAGAAAATGGTGGCGACGGGGAGAATGGCTTGGTCTTATAGGGCAAGGACATGTGACATACACTGCCAATCACACATGCCCTTGCTTGTGTGAAAAAAAGCACTTCGCTCCGTGTGTGCGCTGCTGATAGGCTGACAGATTGCACCTCCCCACTGCAAATGCGGGAAAGAGAAAAAAAAATGGAGATCTTCATTGTTCCTGCAGAGATCCATCCCCTGCCCCTCCCCCCGCCCCGCTGTACACTCAAACTGCGTATTAACATTAATTTTCATCATTACTGAGAAAAAATCCAGTTATGATTTTGGTGCACGAACAGTTATCGAACATAACCTCGAACAGCCGAATTTTTCTCAAATTGTTCGTGTTCGCCGACCGGCTCGAACACCGCCCAAAACAGCTCGAATTTGAGATTGGCGAACAGTTCGAGTAGAACAACGCTCATCTCTACTCAGAAGACACTCTCTTTAAAAAAGCCGGCCGGCAAATTCAGCAGCGGCATACACCGGTACCCGACAATTTAGACAAGAAGGAATAGAGCATCACACATAGATTAGATAGATAGAAACATGTCAGTCACACATATAAGAAGCACAGTGACAGTGTTGGTTACTGCACTTGTCATTTAGTGTAAAGGATTTATTAAAAAAAATATTAGTGTTTTCATGCACCGTCTCTTTAAAAAAGCCGGCCGGCAATTCAGCATCTGTACCCGACAATTTAGAACAGAAAGAATAGAGCTTCACACATAGATTAGATAGATAGAAACATGTCAGTCACATATATAATAAGTACAGTGATAGTGTTGCTTACTGTACTTGTCATTTAGTGTAAAGGATTTATTTAAAAAAATAATAGTGTTTTCATGCACTGTCTCTTTAAAAAAGCCGGCCGGCAATTCAGCAGCGGTACCCGACAATTTAGAACAGAAAGATAGAGCATCACACATAGATTAGATAGATAGAAACATGTCAGTCACATATATATGAAGTACAGTGATAGTGTTGGTTACTGTACTTGTCATTTAGTATTAAAATAAAGGATTTATTATTAAAAAAATTGGCGTGGGGTTCCCCTTAATTTTAGGCTCTAGCGGAGGTTAAGCAGACGGCTGGGGCAGATGTTTGAAGCCTGGGAAGGGGGTAATACCCACAGAGCTTCCCAGGCTACTAATATCAGCCCCCAGCTGAATACATAGCCTTTACTAGCTATTAAAATGGGGGACCCCCCAAAAAAAATGACGTGGGGTCCCCCCTAATTTAATAGCTAGCAAAGGCTAGGCAGACAGCTGGGGGCTGATATTAATAGCCCAGGAAGGGAGCCATGAATATTGGCCCCCTCCCAGGCTAGAAACACCAGCCGTCAGCCGCCCCAGAAATGGCGCATTCATAGGATGCGCCAATTCTGGCACTTAGCCTCGCTCTTCCACGCTGCCCTGGTGCGGTGGCAGGGGGTAATAGGGTTGGGGTTGATGTCAGCTTATAATGCCAGCTGACATCAAGCCCAGGTTAGTAATGGAGAGGCGTCTATAAGACACCCCCATTACTAACCCCATAGTCAAAGTTAAAAAAAAACACAAACACCCAGAATAAAGTCCTTTAATTGAAATAAAGACACAATCCTTTATTGTTCTAAATTAAACCATACTTACCATCACGCCCATTCCAGCTGAAGCCAACGATCTCCTGCAATAAAAGAAAAATAATAAAGCAACCTCATCCTTACCTTTCCATGGTTCCCACGACAGCTTCAGCTCTGCTACATCGAGATGACAGGCTGGACCGCAGCAGAACGCTGCCATCCAGCCTGTCATCCCGCAGACACTGAGAAGCGCAGGCTTGCTTGCGCTGCTCAGCGTCTCTCTGTGACGACATCCAGATGAGTCGAGTTCATGTCCAATGAACTCGGCTCACCTCATGCACGTCACTGACAGCGTGGGAAAATTCTCACGCTGAAGCGCTGATTGCAGGAGAATTTTCCCACGCTGTCAGTGACGTGCAGGAGGTGAGCTGAGTTCATTGGACATGAGCTCACCTCATGCACATCACATCACATTACTAACCTGGGCTTGATGTCAGCTGGCATTATAAGCTGACATCAACCCCAACCCTATTACCCCCTGCCACCGCACCAGGGCAGCGTGGAAGAGCGAGGCTAAGTGCCAGAATTGGCGCATCCTATGAATGCGCCATTTCTGGGGCGGCTGACGGCTGGTGTTTCTAGCCTGGGAGGGGGCCAATATTCATGGCTCCCTTCCTGGGCTATTAATATCAGCCCCCAGCTGTCTGCCTAGCCTTTGCTAGCTATTAAATTAGGGGGGACCCCACGTCATTTTTTTTGGGGGGTCCCCCATTTTAATAGCTAGTAAAGGCTATGTATTCAGCTGGGGGCTGATATTAGTAGCCTGGGAAGCTCCGTGGGTATTACCCCCTTCCCAGGCTTCAAACATCTGCCCCAGCCGTCTGCTTAACCTCCGCTAGAGCCTAAAGTTAAGGGGAACCCCACGCCAATTTTTTTAATAATAAATCCTTTATTTTAATACTAAATGACAAGTACAGTAACCAACACTATCACTGTACTTCATATATATGTGACTGACATGTTTCTATCTATCTAATCTATGTGTGAAGCTCTATTCTGTCTGTTATAAATTGTCGGGTACCGCTGCTGAATTGCCGGCCGGCTTTTTTAAAGAGACGGTGCATGAAAACACTATTATTTTTTTTGATAAATCCTTTACGCTAAATGACAAGTACAGTAAGCAGCACTTTCACTGTACTTCGTATATATGTGGCTGACATGTTTATATCTATCTAATCTATGTGTGAAGCTCTATTCTTTCGGTTCTAAATTGTCGGGTACAGGTGTATGCCGCTGCTGAATTGCCGGCTTTTCATGTTTCACTGTTGGCACTGTTCCCATCGATTTGGGCAATCACTGTAATGCCACAACCACCATGGCTGTGGCATTACACTGAGTGGCAGACAATCCCTGCATGATTGGTGCTCTAAATAGCGCCAGACATGCAGGACACGCTTTTGGTGCACGAACAGTTATCGAACATAACCTCGAACAGCCGAATTTTTTGCAAATCGTTCGGGTTCGTCGAACAACTCGAACACCGCCCAAAACAGCTCGAATTTGAGATTGGCGAACAGTTCTAGTCGAACACCGCTCATCTCTATTTACGAGTGATAAGGGAAGAATTTGTTTGTTTGTCAGTTAAACTCATTGATGGTGATGTGTGTCGGGGCTCTTTATATCACTGTAAGCAATTGCAGACACCTGTGCTAATTAGTTTGGCAGGTGTGTCCAATGAAAGGCAAGACTACTTAAGAAGGCTGTCTCACATTATTAAGCAGCCTACATTTTCTGCCAAAATGGGAAAGAAAAAGGATGTGTCGGCTGCTGAGAAGCAACAAATTGTGGAGTGTTTAGGTCAAGGCATGACTACAATCAACATTGTGCGATGATCAGGATGAAGTGTCTTGGCAATCAAGAAGTATGTAGCTGATTCACAGTACACACGTGTGCGTGCTGATAAGGGCAAATTGAGGACTCTTTCCTACAGGCAATTACGTCAGGTTGAAAGAGCAGCGGCAAAAAAGCCTTGTCATAGCAGCAGACAAGTTTTTGAAGCTGCTTGTGCCTCCAACGTCCCCCGAACAACAAGATGCAGGGTCCTTCAGAGGTTTGCAGCTGTGCATACGCCATCCTGTCGACCTCCTCTATCCACTTCACACAAGCAGAAACGGCTCCAGTGGGCCAAACATTACATGAAGACTGATTTCAAAACTGTTTTGTTCACGGATGAGTGCCGTGCAGCGCTCAATGGTCCAGATGGATGGAGTGGAGGATGGCTGGTTGATGGACAGCCCACGCAAACACGGCTACAGCGCCAACAAGGAGGAGGTGGAGTAATGTTTTGGGCTGGAATCATGGGGAGAGAGATTGTCGGCCCCTTTAGGATCCCTGAAGGCGCTAAAGATGAACTCCATAATGTATGTGGATTTTCTCAAACAGCACTTCCTGCCATGGTTCAAGAAGAAGAACCGTGTATTTCACAGCAAGATCATTTTTCTGCATGATAATGCACCATCTCATGCTGCACATAAAACATCTGCATCTCTGGCTGATATGGGCATAAAAGGGGACAAACTTATGGTGTGACCCCCATGCTCCCCTGACCTCTACCCCATTCAGAACCTTTGGAGCATCATTAAAAGGAGTGTCTATGATGGCGGGAGGCAGTTCACATCTAAGCAACAGCTCTGGGAGGGTATTCTGTCCTCATGCAAAACAATTGAAGCAGAAACCATCCAAAACCTGACAAATTCAATGGACGAGAGAGTTCAGAAGCTCCTTTCGAACAAGGGGTCCTATGTGAAAATGTAACATCACCTAGAATAAAGTTTTGAGTTGAAAACTGTTTGATTTCAGTTTCTAACAACCTGCTAATGCTTATAATTTCAAAAATGACCATTTTTTTGGTCTTTATTAAAATGAAAAGGTTGATCGAAAAGTTTGGGGGCTCTAAGAGTGTGGCAACCCAGTAGTCATGATTACTTCGAATTCTGACAATATGAGGGTCATGCTGCAGGTAGTGCAGCAAGAAGGCACTTATGTGTCTTGCGCATCTCGGAGCCCCAAAATTATTTTCCGGGCTAGATGCAGCTAAAAATTATTATTAATTTTAAATCTGGTGAAGCTTTAGTATAGATGGCCTAATAGGATCAGTGCTGCACACTGCTACAAAGCCCAAATTATTTTCCAGTCAAGATACAGATAAACATGATTAGTAATTTTAAATCTGGTGGAGCTTATTATAGATGGCCTAATAGAATCAGTGCTGCACACTGCTACAAAGCCCAAATTATTTTCCAGCCAAGATACAGATAAACATGATTAGTAATTTGAAAGCTTAAAACGGTTGGTAGGGTGATTTTAACCAATCATCAAGCTTTTACTCTCCCCAGGATGACACAGGGGTAGAAAAGTCGTTTCGGATCCATGATTTGTTCATCTTTATGAACGTTAGTCTGTCTACATTATCAGTGGAGAGCCGCGTGCGCTTATCTGTCAGCACACCACCAGCAGCGCTGAACACACGTTCAGACAGAACGCTGGCTGCGGGGCATGACAAGATTTCCAAGGCGTAAGTGGCTAGCTCCGGCCATTTATCCAGATTGGAAGCCCAAAAAGAGCAAGGGTCCAGTGACACAGTCATGGCTTCAATGTTTACTTGGAGATACTCCTGTACCATCGTCTCTAGGCGTTGACTATGTGTCAGACTTCTTGTCTCCTGTGGCCTTGCAAAGGATGGGCTAAAAAAGTGGTGAAATGATTCCGCAAAATTGATGTTACCAGCAGATACTGTGGTTCTGTTATGGTTTGAGTGCTGAACACTTGACGGTCCCACGGTTGGCAAGTTGGAACTGTGAGATTCACTACGTGCACCACTGGTATTTTGTGGAAAAGCACATGTAAGATTCTGCAACAGTCTCTGCTGATACTCCTGCATGCGTGCATCCCTTTCTATGGCAGGAATAATTTCTGCAAATTTACTTTTGTACCGGGGATCTAACAGTGTGGCAACCCAGTAGTCAGGATTATTTCTAATTCTCACAATACGAGGGTCATGTTGCAGGTAGTGCAGCAAGAAGGAACTCATGTGTGTTGCGCATCCAGGAGCACCAAGTCCCTGTTGTGTTGGTGGCGAGGTAACAATCATGCTTCCTTCCTCTGTCCTCTCCCCCCAACCTCGCACAACAGAAATGTGATCAAGGTCTCCCTCATCTGATGAGTCTTCCATCAGTTCGTCCTCCACTTCTTCCTGGGCTCCTGCACCTTCCTCACTAGTTTGGCTGCTACCATGCGCCCTGGTAAAACCATCTCCCCCACCCTCACATGCCTGCCGCCTTGGTGCTGCCGACCGTCTGGACCTTGCAGATGTTAGCCCTTCCGCATACAACTCCTCCTCCTCTACTTCCTCCACCTCCTCTTGTGCCACCACCTGACTCCGAATTCTGTTTAACATGTGCTCCAGCATGTAAATCACCGGAATAGTCATGCTGATAATGGCATCGTCAGCACTAAACATCTTCATCGCCATTTCAAAACTGTGCAGAAGGGTGCATAGGTCCCTGATCTGAGACCACTCCTCCAGCGTGATTTGCCCCACCTCTGGATCTCGTTGGCCCAGGCTATACGTCAGAACGTATTGCACCAGGGCTTGTCGGTGCTGCCACAGTCGCTGCAACATGTGCAGAGTTGAATTCCACCGGGTAGGCACATCGCATTTTAGCCGGTGAAGTGGCAGGCCCAACGACTTCTGTAGAGATGTAAGTCGCTGAGCTGCGGGATGCGAACGGCGAAAGTGAGCACACAGCGACCGTGCCCTCTGCAGAAGGCCATCTAGTCTGGGATAGTGGGCTAAAAATTGCTGGACAACCAGGTTCAACACGTGAGCCATACAAGGCACGTGTGTGACATTGCCCCGGCGAAGGGCCGCACCCAGGTTTGCAGCATTGTCGCACACGGCCTTCCCTGGTTTCAGGTCCAGTGGAGACAACCATTCATGAAATTGGTTCTCCAGAGCTGACCACAACTCCTCAGCTGTGTGACTCACATTTCCCAGACATTTCAATGTAAAAACCGCCTGATGACGTTGAGCCCTACTGCCAGCATAGTAAGGAGGTGTGCAGGATCCCTTCTGCGCAGTTAGAAAGCTTGTGGCATGACCAGACAGGCTTTGGGTGCAGGTGGAAGACCGAGAGGAGGTTGAGGAGGCAGAAGCAGTGAAGGAACTTTGACATAAAGAGGATTGACGCACAACTCGTGGGGACGGCAAGACTTGGACAGCAGCCCCTTGTCCTGCTGTCACCATAGTTACCCAGTGCCCAGTCAGCGACATGTAACGCCCCTGTCCATGCCTACTCGTCCAAGTGTCTGTGGTGAAATGCACCCTGTCACACACAGAGTTTCTCAAAGAAGCGGTGATGTTGTGTGCGACATGCTGGTGGAGCGCAGGCACACCTTTCTTTGAGAAGTAGTGCCGACTGGGCATCTGGTACTGGGGCACTGCGACGGACATAAGGTCTCGAAAATCCTCTGTGTCCACCAGGCGGAAAGGCAGCATTTCTGTAGCCAAGAACTTTGCAGATGGTGAAATTCAACCTCTTAGCTTTCTCATGGCTAGGACGAAATGGTCTTTTACTTGTCCACATCTGAGGGACCGAGGGCTGGCTATTGTGCTTAGACGGGGTTGATAAGGGTGTCCCCGGCAAACTGCCGGTCTGTGAGGAAGATGCAGGCGGACATGTTAGGTTGCCTTGATCCAAAGGTGGTGCTATCGATGTCGGACTGCGCTCAACACCAGCTGGTGTTCCCAACTCCAAAGAAAATGATGACCTGCCAATCACGCTGGCTGTTGCGGGTAAAGAGGTGGCAGGTCTGCGCCCCAAAACAGGTGTGACTGCTGTCCCCCCAGTCACAGAGGATGAAGAGGCCGCGGATGCACAAGATATGGCAGACGGTGGTTGGCCCGGCCGGCTAGGCCGCATTGTAGCACACTGAGCTTCCCACTGCAACTTATGCTTCATGTCCATGTGCCGGTTCATGCATGAAGTACTCAAACTATGTATTTTTTGGCCTCTACTTAGCTTTTACTGACAAATGTTACAGATAACACGAGTTGGGTCATCTTTATCGATCTGAAAAAATGCCCAGGCTATGCAAGGCTTAGCACCCATGCGACCTGAAGAGCCACCACGACTTGTGGTGAGAGGCAGAGTTGTGTTTGAGGATGCAGTTGTTGACGTGCTTCCAGTACTACGTCTCTGTCCAGGAAGGCGCAACCTGACCTCGTCGTCACTAGCATCTTCCTCCACCTCCTCTGCTGACCTCATCTCTTGGCTGACTGTGGGTTGACAGTAAGTGGGATCTCCAACCTCATCATCATCACCCTGTGCGTTATCACACCCGTCGTCCTCAGAGCCAACCTGTTCCTGCCCTGACAAAAAACTAAAGTTGTCGCTCCAATCAGGTATTTGAGTCTTATCATCGTCTTCCTCATTGTCTCCACCAACAGGAGTTACAGTTTGGGAATGAGGGTCTACATTATGGTCAGAACCTTCTGCATCTGGTCCTGGATCCGACTCATAAAGATTCTGGGCATCAGTGCAGATCATTTCCTCGTCTGGATTCACAGAAGCGCTGGAGTCGACCTCTGATTCCCAGGCTATAGTATGAGTAAACAGCTCTGCAGACTCAACCATCTGTTCTACCTCATACTCAGACGGGCAGCTGGAGATTTGGGAGCTGTGAGGAAGCAAGTGCGATTGGGGTGACACCTTTGAGGACTGGAGTATTTGTGATGTTGAAGTTGATGTGGAGGAGAGCCCACTTAAAGGAGCACTTGATATCCGTTGAAGCACCTGCTGTTTTTGTGCCTCATCTGGAATTTGTAGCGATTGGCGTGGCCATAAGAAAGGGATCTTATCACATTGTCCGCTAAAAGAAGTAGACATTTTAGTTTGGCTGGAAGATGGTCTTTCTTCTGCAGATGTTACTGTTGCTTTAACATCTACCCCACGGACACAACCTTTTTTCCCCTTCCCAACACGCCTATTCCCCTTTCCACCAGCAGCAGGCCTTTTTCCACTCATTTTGGTGGTTAACTAATTAACAACTCTGGAGTTGTTTGCACAAAAAAACAATGGATGGGAACCGAGCAGAGCTGAGTGGCCAAACTGTGGTATTAGGCCAAAACTATTGGCTGGGTTAGATGCAGAAAAAAATTATATTCAATTTGCAACCTGATGGAGGTCAGTATAGATGGACTAATAGAGAAAGTCCCACACACTGCTAGAAGGCCAAATATTTTTTCAGAGCTAGATGCAGAAAAAAATATATTCAGTTTGCAACCTGATGGAGGTCTGTATAGATGGATTAATAGAACAAGTCCCACACACAGCTAGAAGCCCAATATTTTTTCAGAGGTAGATGCAGAAAAAAATATATTCAGTTTGCAACCTGATGGAGGTCAGTATAGATGGACTAATACAACAAGTCCCACACACAGCTAGAAGCCCAATATTTTTTCAGAGGTAGATGCAGAAAAAAATATATTCAGTTTGCAACCTGATGGAGGTCTGTATAGATGGATTAATAGAACAAGTCCCACACACAGCTAGAAGCCCAATATTTTTTCAGAGGTAGATGCAGAAAAAAATATATTCAGTTTGCAACCTGATGGAGGTCTGTATAGATGGATTAATAGAACAAGTCCCACACACAGCTAGAAGCCCAATATTTTTTCAGAGGTAGATGCAGAAAAAAATATATTCAGTTTGCAACCTGATGGAGGTCTGTATAGATGGATTAATAGAACAAGTCCCACACACAGCTAGAAGCCCAATATTTTTTCAGAGGTAGATGCAGAAAAAAATATATTCAGTTTGCAACCTGATGGAGGTCTGTATAGATGGATTAATAGAACAAGTCCCACACACAGCTAGAAGCCCAATATTTTTTCAGAGGTAGATGAAGAAAAAAATATATGCAGTTTGCAACCTGATGGAGGTCAGTATAGATGGACTAATACAACAAGTCCCACACACAGCTAGAAGCCCAATATTTTTTCAGAGCTAGATGCAGAAAAAAATTATATTCAATTTGCAACCTGATGGAGGTCAGTATAGATGGACTAATAGAATGATGCTATGCCCAAAAGATTTTACTTCACTAGGTGCAGTAAAAAAATTGGTATTCTATACACAGGTGGTATATCTTGCAACACAGATAGGCTACTCCACTGACTAACACACTCTGCAATAGGCCAAAAAGGATTAGCTTTGCTAGATTCAGCCAAATGCTGTGAAAAAAACTTGCACAGCACTGGCACAGACCTGCCTGGCAAAAACTGATAGGAACTGATGTAACCTAGTCCTGAAAAGGACTCCAATTACAATTAGTCTTTACTCCCACAATCTATCTATTTAAGAGCACAGACCTGCCTGCTAAAAGTCGTAGGAAATGCTGTAACCTAGTCCTTAAAAGGACTGCAATCACAACTATTCCCTACTCCCAAGCTATCTGTAGATTTGTGCGAAAATTGGCTTGAAATTAACAAGGTATAGCGCACACAGCAACAGCGGTGCCGTCTAACACGCAGCTGGAGCAGTGAGAAAATGGTGGCGACGGGGAAAATGGCTTGGTCTTATATGGCAAGGACATGTGACATACACTGCCAATGACACATGCCCTTGCTTGTGTGAAAAAAAGCACTTCGCTCCGTGTGTGCGCTGCTGATAGGCTGACAGATTGCACCTCCCCACTGTAAATGCGGGAAAGAGGAAAAAAAATGGAGATCTTCATTGTTCCTGCAGAGATCCATCCCCTGCCCCTCCCCCCACCCCGCTGTACACTCAAACTGCGTATTAACATTAATTTTCATCATTACTGAGAAAAAATCCAGTTATGATTTTGGTGCACGAACAGTTATCGAACATAACCTCGAACAGCCGAATTTTTCTCAAATTGTTCGTGTTCGCCGAACGGCTCGAACACCGCCCAAAACAGCTCGAATTTGAGATTGGCGAACAGTTCGAGTAGAACAACGCTCATCTCTACTCTCCATCCCTGACTCTGTCTGTATCTATAACCTGTGGTAAGATAAATTTTTTCGAGAGTGTCTATCTGGATTCCGGTGCTGCTGGGAATCTTATTCAACAGGTCATTGTGGAGCAGTATCAGATCCCCATTCAACGTCTTTCGGATCCGTTGGCGGTTTCTTCAGTGGATGGGAGGTCCCTTTCTGAGTTCATCATGTTTGTCACCGAGCCAGTAGTTCTCCAGATTGGTATGCTACACACGGAGAAAATCTCCCTCAATGTGCTGTCCGGCCTCTCTCATCCTTTGCTGCTTGGACTGCCTTGGCTTCAGAGACATGAGCCAGTTTTGAATTGGAGTTCGGGAGAGGTGCTCCGCTGGGGCCAGCAGTGCCACAAGACCTGCTTGGTTCCTGTCCGTCCTGCTTGACTTCTGTCCACTCCAGCGAATTTGCCCAGCTTGCCAGCACCCTACTGGTCATATGCTGACGTCTTCGACAAGAAGGAGGCTGAGACATTTCCTCTTCATAGGCCGTATGACTGTCCTATCGATCTCATTCCTGATGCCTCGCTATCCTGAGGTGGAATTTACCCCCTGTTGTTGGCAGAGACCCGTGCCATGTCCGGATACAACCCTTGTATCGACTATAGAGGTCTAAATCAGATTACCATCAAAAACAAGTATCCTCTGCCACTCATCTCTGAGTTGTTTGATCGCCTCAAGGGCGCCAAGGTCTTTACTCGATCTCCGTGGAGCATACAATCTGATCCTGATTCATCAAGGTGACGAGTGGAAGGTGATGGCATTCAACTCTCAACTGTCCTGCAATTCCTAAACAAAAGGAGTCTTGATTAACTCTTGGTAGTCTGGAGTTGGATAAACAAGGGGTGCATTTGTTACCAACCTGCAGATCCCACTTTGTCCTGTCTGGGGAGGTGGTGCTAGACACCAAAACCAAGAAAATTTCTGTGTTTGTTGACAGTGGAGCCGGAGTCAGCATGGTTGATGATGAGTTTGTGAAAACTCATGGTCTTGCTTGCTGTGCTTTAGCTGAACCTATTTCCATCTTTGCCATTGACTCAGCGCCACTTGCACAGAAAGCATTTCTCAGATTGTACATAATGTAAAACTGAGGGTGGGGTCAGTTCATTGTGAAATAATCCCTTGCTATATCCTGGACAATCTTCCCACACCGATTGTTTTGGGTATTCCTTGGCTTGTTAAACATAATCCTTTGGTGGATTTGCAAGCCAGGGAGATTATTGAATGGGGAGATTACTGCCATGAGAACTGTTTAGATATTTTCCTTGCTACTGTCTCAACGGAAATATTACTTGCTTTTCTCTCTGGTTTTAAGGACATTTTTTTCTGAGAGGAGGTGTCAGGATTTGCCTCCTCATCATGCTTATGACTGTCCTATTAACCTGACCCCCAGAGTTAAACTACCGAAATCCAGACTGTATAATCTTTCTGGCCCTGAGAGACAAGCCATGAAGGATTTCATTGCGGAAAATCTGGAGAAGGAACATATCAGACCTTTATCTTCGCCCGTGGCGGAAGAGTTCTTCTTTGTGAAGAAAAAAAGATGGCGGTCTACGTCCCTGTTTAGATTTCCAGGAATTAAATCAAATTACCATCCGTGATCCATACCCTCTTCCTCTGATTCCTGATTTGTTCAGCCTGCATGTAGGAGCTAAGGTATTCTCTAAGTTGGATTTAAGAGGAGCCTACAATCTGCTTAGAATCAGAGAAGGGGACAAAAGGAAAATAGCATTCAATACCCCGGAAGGACATTTCGAGAGTCTGGTTATGCCTTTTGGTTTGACCAATGCACCTGCGGTATTCCAGCATTTCATAAATTATATTTTCCATCATTTGGTGGGGAGGTTTGTGGTGGTCTATCTGGACAATATTTTGGTTTACTCACCTGATTTTGAGACTCATCAGGGGCATGTTAAGCAGGTGCTTTAGATATTATGGGATAACAAACTTTATGCCAAACTGGAAAAATGTGTATTTGCTGTTCAGGAGGTGCAGTCTTTGGGGTACTTGTTGTTATCTTCAGGTTTTCGGATGGATCCGGAGAAGATCCGTGCAGTCCTTGATTGGGAACGTCCCGAGAACCTGAAGGCTCTACAACGTTTTCTGGGCTTTACTAGTTTTTACGGAAATTCATCAAAAATTACTCTGTTATTGTGAAACCCCTTACTGACATGACTAAGAAGGGGTTTGATTTGTCCAAATGGTCGGATGCCTCCCTCCAGGCTTTTTCTTCCTTAAAGAATCATTTTGCCACAGCACCTATACTCAGTCAACCCGATGTTTCCCAACCCTTTATCGTGGAGGTTAATGGGTCAGATGTTGAGGTTGGGGCTGTGTTGTCTCAAAGTCTGTCCCCTGCTAAATGGTGTCTATGCGTCTTCTTTTCTAAAAAATTGTCTTCTGCTGAGAGAAATTATGACGTGGGTAATAGGGAATTTTTGGCGATCAAATTGGCGTTCAAGGAATAGCGACATTAGTTGGAGGGGGCTGTCCATCCTATTACTGTTATTTCTGACCATAAGACCCTGTCATATCTCCAGTCAGCTAAACGTCTCAACCCTAGGCAAGCAAGATGGTCCCGGTTTTTAACTAGGTTCAATTTTGTTGTCACTTTTCGTCCAGGGGTCAAAAATGTCAAAGCTGATGCTTTGTCCTGGAGCTTCCCTGGTGGTGGTGACCATGAGAACTCTTCCTCGATATTACAGAAAGGGGTAGTCATTTCGGCATTGTATCCTGAACTGGAGGGGGTGGTGTTGGAGGCTCAGGGGGACGTCCCTGCCTCCTGCCCTTCAGGAAGGTTATTTGTATCATCTAATCTGCGCCGCAAAGTAATTAAGAAACATCCTAACTCTGTGCTTGTTGGGCATCCAGGTGGTAAGGCATCCGCGGACCTCCTCTCTTGTCGTTTATGGTGGCCAGGGTTGCATTGGGATGTGATTGAAAACTTAGCTGTTTGTAGTATTTGCACGCTTGTACTCTTCTTCCGCTACCTATCCCTAGTAGGTCATGGACACACTTGTCCATGGATTTTATTACTGACCTACCGGTTTCTGCAGGCAAAACGGTGGTTTTGGTGGTAATAGATAGGTTCAGTAAAATGGTTCACTTCGTCGCATTGCCTGCATTTCCAAAGAATCCACTGGCAATTCACCGTTCTTCGGTGCATACGATTATCACCCACAGTTTGGTACCTTTAGTGGGCGAGGAGCTTCAGGAGTTCCTGAGGAGGATCAGTTTGCTTTGTCGCTCTCCTCAGTATGGCAGAGTGTTCTGAGTAATTTAAAGATCATGGGAGGCAGGTATAAACGTATGGCTGAAAGAATATGCTTGCCAGGTCCAAACCTGAATGTGAATGACTATGTGTGAATTTCTACCAAGAATATAAGATTGAAAGTTCCTTCATGGAAGCTTGGACCTAGGCTTATTGGTCCCTATTAAATAACCACTATCATTAACCAAGCAGCGTTTCATCTTGAACTTCCTCAGGCTCTTAAGGTCCACACCGTGTTCCACGGGTCCTTACTCAAAAAGTATGTGGAACCTCTTGAGCCCTCACCTCTACTAACGCCCCCAGTAATGGTTGATAGTAATCTGGAGTTACAGATTTCGAAGATTGTAGATTCTCATCTCCATCACAATACTTGGTGCACTGGAAAGGCTAAGGTCCAGAGGAGAGGATGTGGGTTTCAGCATCAGAGGTAAACGCTCCCAGGTTGGTTCGCTCATTCCACACCTCTTATCCTGAGAAACCTGGTCCTGAGTATCCGGAGGCCACTCGTAGAGGAGGGGGTACTGTCACGGGTGTGTCAGATGTGACAGTCGCCCTGCAGTTGGTTGCAGGAGATCTGTACATTTCACATTACAGACATCTCTAGGACCCAGCGGCTACCTCCCTCTGGCTAATTAACACCCTGCCTGGGTGTATAAATACCTGCTGTGCTTCAGAGGGAGGTGTCGGCCATATTCACTACTACCTGTGAATGCTTTAGCAAAAACAGTACTTCATCCTCTCTGGAGCTTGAGGACGTGTGCGCATTTGTCTGGAGCTCATCTAAAGCTAAGCTATTTCCCCCTGTTTGTCCACCCCTGTTGTCTATAGTGTTTAGTGGAGATCGACTAGTGCTCATCTCCTCCCTTCCCTAGCCTTAGTCATACGCCAGGGAAAATCAGGGTGAGGCACACGTGTGGTGATTGTTGAAGAGCCAATACAAGGATGTTAGGGGAGACAGAGTGACGCTAGATCAACCTAGGAGGTCTCAACTTTTCCCCTTTCCCTAGAGTATGGGCTCCCTTTCCCTCTTCCCTTTGTGTTGCACTAAGTTTTTCCCACACCTTGAGTGACATGAAGTCATCATTCATTGGCTAATTCATGTCACATGGGCACCGACAATTAATCACAGGTAGTGTTGAGCATTCCGATACTGAAATATCGGGTATCGGCCGATATTCGCGGTATCGGAATTCCGATACTTAATTCCGATACTTTTGCAATATCGTATACCGGAATCGGAAGTTCCCATAATGCAATGAGACATTTTCATTTTATTCAGCCAATGAGGATCCTAAGAAGTGTGGGCACATCCTGTTAGGCATGTAGGCATCTTAACTAATGGCATGGCTGTGATTGGCTGCTGAAATGATGTCATGATGCACTATAAAAGCCACCGCCGCCATTTTGAGCTCACTCTGCTGTGAATTCAGTTAGGGATAGGACGCTGTTGTTCTGAGGGACAGTTTTAGCTACCTATTTGCTCTATACTGCTTTACCCAAGCTACTTTCTAAATCACTGTGCCTTGCAGTGCTAGTGCACAGTTCCCTGTGCTGTTCACCGCTATCTGCAAGGTCTGTGTGTGTGAGTGCAGCTCACCCTGTAGTGTGTGCTTCAGCCAAGTCTGGTTGTAGTGCACTCAGTGTGTGTCACTGCCTCATACATTGTCCTTTTTTGCCAATTCATAATTTTTCCTGATATCTCCTATTAGTGTGGTGGTTCCATCTGTATTCAGCTAAATTGGTTCCAAACACACTATATAGGAGTAGATAGAGAAATTTTTTTCCGTCTTGCAGCACTAGTGCACAGTGCTCTGCATCTGTACTGTTCACCGCTGTCTGCAAGGTCTGGTGTGTGAGTGCAGCTCACCCTGTAGTGTGTGCTTCAACCCCGTCTGGTTGTAGTGCACTCAGTGTGTGTCACTGCCTCATACATTGTCCTTTATTGCCAATTCATAATTTTTCCTGATATCTCCTATTAGTGTGGTGGTTCCATCTGTATTCAGCTAAATTGGTTCCAAACACACTATATAGGAGTAGATAGAGAATTTTTTTCCGTCTTGCAGCACTAGTGCACAGTGCTCTGCATCTGTACTGTTCACCGCTGTCTGCAAGGTCTGGTGTGTGAGTGCAGCTCACCCTGTAGTGTGTGCTTCAACCCCGTCTGGTTGTAGTGCACTCAGTGTGTGTCACTGCCTCATACATTGTCCTTTATTGCCAATTCATAATTTTTCCTGATATCTCCTATTAGTGTGGTGGTTCCATCCATATTCAGCTAAATTGATTCCAAACACACTATATAGGAGTAGATAGAGGAGCCTTTCTGCAGCATTGGGCCCTGCAGCCCCAGCCAGATTAGTATTAGCCTATTTTTTGCAGCCTCATCTATTGCATTGTAGGTTACCTTCCTACATTGTAATAGCTACAAAAAGTTTGTGATACTATCGTTATTACATCTTTAGGCACATCCAGTGTCTTTTTGTGACAAAAAAAACCTAAATAAAGTTCACCAAACACTCCACTTTACAGTTGTGTAGGCCACATTAGCTCATATTAAAGTCTAGTCCACACTTTATAAAATTAGTGTTTCTTATACCTGTTAGCAGCTGTTCAGGAATAAGCACACTAAGCCCTTAGTACTTTTCTGCCTATCTTTATCAGTCTACCAAGATGAAGAAGGCAGGGAGTAAGGCATGTGGTCGTGGTCGTGGGCGTGGGCGTGGAGTTTCTGCAGGGAGAGGACGTGAGGATTCTGTGCCTGCAGGGAGAGGACGTGGGGATTCTGTGCCTGCTGCGGGCACCAGTGACTCAGCATCCCCCAGTTTTACCAGGGAACAGTCCTTTATGCGCAGCTTTGTAGGAGCTAGCCGTACCCCACTGCTGCGCGAGGACCAAATTGAAGCCGTTGTCGGATGGATGGCAGCTAACGCATCGACTTCAATTAGTTCCAGATCCTCTCAGGTCCTGAGCACTGAAGAGCACCCATCTGTCTCTTCACCACCTGCCAAATTGCCCAGGCAGTCAGAGAGCCCTGGACAGGAGCCATCTCTACTTCTGTTCTCTGAATCTCTTGGCTTGGAAAGAGGGGGCCAGCCAAGCAGAATTCGAGAATTTGAAGAAGAGGTAGTATGCAGTGATGCGCAACCGTTTTGTCTCTCTGAATCTGAAGAGGCGGGTGGGCCAGTGCCTATGGTCAGCAGCACACCTCAGTACGCATCTGATGATGAGACTCAGGTGCCACTTTCTGGTGCGTACTGTGCTGTCGAGACTACCCAGGAGAAGCAGTTGTTTGAAGAGGGTGGTGTAGATGATGAGGTCCTTGACCCATCATGGCGTGAGGGACAGGAAGGTGGTGGGAGCAGCTCTGAGGAAGAGATTCCCCGAACGGCCCAAAAAGGAGGGAGAGGGAGGGGGCAGACTTGGTTGCCTGTAGCCTCCACTTCGGCACCCATTAGGAGCATGGCTCTTCCAAAATCCAAAGCGGGCGCTCCCAAGACTTGCAGTGCCTGGTCCTTTTTTGACACAGTTGCAGATGACATTTGCTTTGTCAAATGCAAGCTGTGTAATCAGAAGGTGAAAAGAGGGAAAAGTGTCAGCAACCTCAATACCACAAATATGTGGAAACATGTGCGGACCAAGCACGTGGTGGAGTTACACAAACACACTGAAGACCTAGGCCAACCTACAGCGCCACCTACCACCTCTTCAGCTCGTGTTGTAGCCTCTTCCTCCAGCTCACACACAGCTGGTTCGGCTTCCTCACAGGATCGCCATGGAAGAATCTCTGGCACTGTTGTACAGAGACACAGTGTAATTCCACCCACAGCACCACTTTCCCAGTCATCCTCACACTCCCAGGCCAGTCTACAGCCATCGTTAGCACAGGCATGGGAGAAAAGGCGCCCATACTCGGCAAACCACCCCCGAGCACAGGCTCTGAATGCTGGCATTGCTAAACTACTGGCCCTTGAAATGCTATCATTCAGGCTGGTGGAGACTGACACATTCCGTAACTTTATGGCATTGGCAGTCCCACAATACAACGTGCCCAGCCGCTTTTATTTCAGCAGGCAAGCCGTCCCTGCCCTGCAACATCATGTGGAGGGAAAAATTAAACATGCGCTACAAAACGCCGTCAGTAGCAAGGTCCACCTGACCACTGATGCGTGGACCAGTAAGCATGGACAGGGACGATACCTTTCCCTCACTGCCCATTGGGTAAATGTTGTGGAGCCGGGTACAGATCTTGAGAGTGGCGCTGTACGTGTTCTGCCAACTCCAAGGATTGCAGGAATCCAGTCTGTACACATTGACTCCTCCTCATACTCCAGTTCCTCTGAATCAGCGCTGCAGGAGCCGTCACGGTCTACCTCCACATCGACCCGTGAACGGTTACCTGTTATGATGACCGATATGAGCACAGCCGTGGCCAAACGTCAACAGGCCGTATTAAAATTAATTTCTTTGGGGAATCGAAGCCACACAGCGCAGGAGCTCTGGAATGCCATCAAGCAGCAGAGTGACGTGTGGTTTGTGCCAGCGAATCTCCAGCCAGGCATGGTAGTGTGTGACAATGGCCGAAATCTGGTGGCAGCTCTGGGCCTAGGCAACCTCACTCACATCCCATGTCTGGCACATGTGCTCAACTTGGTCGTGCAGAGTTTTTTGAGGGACTATCCGGATCTTGATGCACTGCTTCACAAGGTCCGCATAGAGTGCGCTCACTTGCGGCGTTCCAGCAATGCAAGATCACGCATTGCAGCTCTGCAGCGCCGATTATGTCTTCCGGAACATCGCATCATATGTGACCTACCCACCAGGTGGAATTCAACGTTACATATGTTGGAGAGGTTGTGTGAGCAGCAGGCAGCAGTAATGGAGTACCAGCTGCAGCAGGCGCAAACAAGTCGCAGTGCGCGCCGTTCACACTTCACCACCACTGAGTGGGCCTCTATGAAGGACATTTGCCACGTTTTGCGTGCCTTCGATTATTCCACGCGGATGGCGAGTGCAGATGATGCACTAGTCAGCATGACTATCCCCCTTATCTGCCTGCTTGAAAAAACACTGCAAGCACTAAGGGACGAGGTTTTGGAAGAGGTGGAGGATGAGGAGTCACAAATGCCATCTGCTTCTCTACAGTCTGCGCAACGTGGTTCCTCACAAAGGCCTAGGCAGGGGACACTTTGTGAGGAGGATGAGGAGGAGTCAATGGATGAGGAAGACATCTGTCCAGAGGAGGGAGGTACACAATGCTCTAGTAGTCAGTATCTAGAGCGAGGGTGGGGTGATGCAGAGCAGGCAGAGATCACGCCTCAAGCAGGGGACAGCGTTTCTTGGCCAGTTGGCAGTCTGCAGCACATGGTTGATTTCATGCTGCAGTGCCTCAGAAACGACCGCCGCATCGCCCACATTCTCAACACGGCTGATTATTGGGTGTCCACCCTCCTAGATCCTCGCTACCGGGACAACTTACAAAGCCTCATAACACCATTGAACCGGGAGCGTAAAATGCGGGAGTACCAAGACGCACTGGTGCATTCCATCATGTTCTCCATTCCAACCGAGAGCAGTGCTGCTAGTGCTTTACAAAGCAGCTCAGTGCGTCGAGGCAGTGGAGGAAGCTCTGCACAAAGAGGGAGCAGAAGCAGCGCCTCAGCACAAGGCAAGACCAGTATGGCCGAAATGTGGCAAAGTTTTGTGTCCCCGCCGCCACAAATGTCTACACCATCACAGACAGCTCCAGTCAGCAGGAGGCAACGTTTCCGTCAGATGGTGACAGACTACATGTCTTGCCCTCTTAGTGTACTCCCAGACGGCTCTTCTCCCTTCAAGTTTTGGGTCTGTAAGCTGGATACATGGCCAGAGCTTAGTCAGTATGCACTGGAGGTGCTAGCTTGCCCTGCTGCTAGTGTATTATCGGAACGCGTCTTTAGTGCCGCAGGTGGTGTACTAACAGACCGTCGCATGCGACTATCCTCCGATAACGTTGACCGGCTTACTTTTCTCAAAATGAACAAGGCCTGGATCTCTCATGAATTTGCCAGTCCTCTTCCAGAATAAATAATTGGTTGGCAACAGTATCCAGGTCTCCTGTTCTGTTCATGTTTCTACCACCTGAACTGTAATCCCTGAGCTCCAACACCGCCAGTTGGCGCTCGGAAGTGCCGTCTGCACAGTCAACACTTGCTGCCGTGTTATTGGGGTTCAGTAACGTCAGCTGTTCTCATGCTGTGCGGACGGCAATTTCTCCTGATTTGTCCACATCCACTGTACTACACATTTTAAAGTTGCTCCAATTACTCCTCTGGCTCCTCTGTTTTCATTCTTATCCCTGGGCTCCAGCACCGCCAGTTGGCGCTCGGAAGTGCTGTCTGCACAGTCAACACTTGCTACCATGTTATTGGGGTTCAGTAACGTCAGCTGTTCCCCTGCTGTGCGGACGGCAATTTCTCCTGCTCTGTCCACATTCTCACTACTACAGATTTTAAAGTTGCTCCAATTACACCTCTGGCTCCTCTGTTTTCATTCTTATCCCTGGGCTCCAGCACCGCCAGTTGGCGCTCGGAAGTGCCGTCTGCACAGTCAACACTTGCTGCCGTGTTATTGGGGTTCGGTAACGTCAGCTGTTCCCCTGCTGTGTTCACGGCAATTTCTCCTGCTCTGTCCATATTCACTGTGCTACTTATTTAAAACTTGCTCCAATTACACCTCTGGCTCCTCCGTTTTTAGTATTTACCCTGGGCTCCAACACCGCCAGTTGGCGCTCGGAAGTGCTGTCTGCACAGTCAACACTTGCTGCCGTGTTATTGGGGTTCAGTAACGTCAGCTGTTCTCCTGCTGTGCGGACGGCAATTTCTCCTGCTTTGTCCACATCCACTGTACTACACATTTTAAAGTTGCTCGAATTACACCTCTGGCTCCTCTGTTTTCATTCTTATCCCTGGGCTCCAGCACCGCCAGTTGGCGCTCGGAAGTGCCGTCTGCACAGTCAACACTTGCTGCCGTGTTATTGGGGTTCAGTAACGTCAGCTGTTCCCCTGCTGTGCGGACGGCAATTTCTCCTGCTCTGTCCACATTCTCACTACTACAGATTTTAAAGTTGCTCCAATTACACCTCTGGCTCCTCTGTTTTCATTCTTATCCCTGGGCTCCAGCACCGCCAGTTGGCGCTCGGAAGTGCTGTCTGCACAGTCAACACTTGCTACCATGTTATTGGGGTTCAGTAACGTCAGCTGTTCCCCTGCTGTGCGGACGGCAATTTCTCCTGCTCTGTCCACATTCTCACTACTACAGATTTTAAAGTTGCTCCAATTACACCTCTGGCTCCTCTGTTTTCATTCTTATCCCTGGGCTCCAGCACCGCCAGTTGGCGCTCGGAAGTGCCGTCTGCACAGTCAACACTTGCTGCCGTGTTATTGGGGTTCGGTAACGTCAGCTGTTCCCCTGCTGTGTTCATGGCAATTTCTCCTGCTCTGTCCATATTCACTGTGCTACTTATTTAAAACTTGCTCCAATTACACCTCTGGCTCCTCCGTTTTTAGTATTTACCCTGGGCTCCAACACCGCCAGTTGGCGCTCGGAAGTGCTGTCTGCACAGTCAACACTTGCTGCCGTGTTATTGGGGTTCAGTAACGTCAGCTGTTCTCCTGCTGTGCGGACGGCAATTTCTCCTGCTTTGTCCACATCCACTGTACTACACATTTTAAAGTTGCTCGAATTACACCTCTGGCTCCTCTGTTTTCATTCTTATCCCTGGGCTCCAGCACCGCCAGTTGGCGCTCGGAAGTGCCGTCTGCACAGTCAACACTTGCTGCCGTGTTATTGGGGTTCAGTAACGTCAGCTGTTCTCCTGCTGTGCGGACGGCAATTTCTCCTGCTTTGTCCACATCCACTGTACTACACATTTTAAAGTTGCTCGAATTACACCTCTGGCTCCTCTGTTTTCATTCTTATCCCTGGGCTCCAGCACCGCCAGTTGGCGCTCGGAAGTGCCGTCTGCACAGTCAACACTTGCTACCATGTTATTGGGGTTCAGTAACGTCAGCTGTTCCCCTGCTGTGTTCACGGCAATTTCTCCTGCTCTGTCCATATTCACTGTGCTACTTATTTAAAACTTGCTCCAATTACACCTCTGGCTCCTCCGTTTTTAGTATTTACCCTGGGCTCCAATACCGCTAGTTGCTGCTCAGAAGTGCCGTCTGCACAGTCAACGCTTGCTCCAGTGTTATTGGGATTCAGTAACGTCAGCTGATCCCCAGCTGTGTGTCCGGCAAATTCTCCTGCTTTGTCCACATCCACTGTAGTACGGATTTAAAACCTCCTCCAAATACACCTCTGGCTCTTCTGTTTTTAGTATTTACCCTGGGCTCCAGCACCGCCAGCTGGTTCTCGGCAGTTCCATTGGCTCTTGTACCTTCTGCTACCCATCCGGGTTCCAGTACCGTCAGCTGGTTCTCGGCAGTGTCTTTGGCACGGGTACTCCCTCCTGCCCAGCCTGGTTCCAGCACGCCAGCTGTTTCCGGGTAGTGCCAACGTCACTTTGCCTCCAATGCGTTGTCCTGTCGTGTTGCGGTCGGGTTAGCCGACTCTATGGTGCCTGCAGTTTAGGTGACTCCTATGTGGGCTGCGGGATCTGGCAATGAAGGCTGGTTCCATAGTGCCAATAGGACAAGCACCCTCTGTAGGACTGTGGGTTTTGGTAACTGCGGCCGGCTCGCGGCCTTGAACTTTTTTTTTACATGGGTACCTTCTGCTACCCATCCGGGTTCCAGTACCGTCAGCTGGTTCTCGGCAGTGCCTTTGGATTAGGTGCCTCCTTCTCGGTATCCAAGTTCCACCAACGTCTGCTGGTCCTTGGTAGTGCTTTCTGGCACAGGTACCTCCTGCTTAGTAACCGAGTTCCAGTAACATCAGCTGGTCCTCGGTAGTTCCATTGGCTCTTGTACCTTCTGCTACCCATCCGGGTTCCAGTACCGTCAGCTGGTCCTCGGTAGTTCCATTTGCTCTTGTATCTTCTGCTACCCATCCGGGTTCCAGTACCGTCAGCTGGTCCTCGGTAGTTCCATTTGCTCTTGTATCTTCTGCTACCCATCCGGGTTCCAGTACCGTCAGCTGGTTCTCGGCAGTGCCTTTGGATTAGGTGCCTCCTTCTCGGTATCCAAGTTCCACCAACGTCTGCTGGTCCTTGGTAGTGCTTTCTGGCACAGGTACCTCCTGCTTAGTAACCGAGTTCCAGTAACATCAGCTGGTCCTCGGTAGTTCCATTGGCTCTTGTACCTTCTGCTACCCATCCGGGTTCCAGTACCGTCAGCTGGTCCTCGGTAGTTCCATTTGCTCTTGTATCTTCTGCTACCCATCCGGGTTCCAGTACCGTCAGCTGGTTCTCGGCAGTGTCTTTGGCACGGGTACTCCCTCCTGCCCAGCCTGGTTCCAGCACGCCAGCTGTTTCCGGGTAGTGTCAACGTCACTTTGCCTCCAATGCGTTGTCCTGTCGTGTTGCGGTCGGGTTAGCCGACTCTATGGTGTCTGCAGTTTAGGTGACTCCTATGTGGGCTGCGGGATCTGGCAATGAAGGCTGGTTCCATAGTGCCAATAGGACAAGCACCCTCTGTAGGACTGTGGGTTTTGGTAACTGCGGCCGGCTCGCGGCCTTGAACTTTTTTTTTACATGGGTACCTTCTGCTACCCATCCGGGTTCCAGTACCGTCAGCTGGTTCTCGGCAGTGCCTTTGGATTAGGTGCCTCCTTCTCGGTATCCAAGTTCCACCAACGTCTGCTGGTCCTTGGTAGTGCTTTCTGGCACAGGTACCTCCTGCTTAGTAACCGAGTTCCAGTAACATCAGCTGGTCCTCGGTAGTTCCATTGGCTCTTGTACCTTCTGCTACCCATCCGGGTTCCAGTAACATCAGCTGGTCCTCGGTAGTTCCATTTGCTCTTGTATCTTCTGCTACCCATCCGGGTTCCAGTACCGTCAGCTGGTTCTCGGCAGTGTCTTTGGCACGGGTACTCCCTCCTGCCCAGCCTGGTTCCAGCACGCCAGCTGTTTCCGGGTAGTGTCAACGTCACTTTGCCTCCAATGCGTTGTCCTGTCGTGTTGCGGTCGGGTTAGCCGACTCTATGGTGCCTGCAGTTTAGGTGACTCCTATGTGGGCTGCGGGATCTGGCAATGAAGGCTGGTTCCATAGTGCCAATAGGACAAGCACCCTCTGTAGGACTGTGGGTTTTGGTAACTGCGGCCGGCTCGCGGCCTTGAACTTTTTTTTTACATGGGTACCTTCTGCTACCCATCCGGGTTCCAGTACCGTCAGCTGGTTCTCGGCAGTGCCTTTGGATTAGGTGCCTCCTTCTCGGTATCCAAGTTCCACCAACGTCTGCTGGTCCTTGGTAGTGCTTTCTGGCACAGGTACCTCCTGCTTAGTAACCGAGTTCCAGTAACATCAGCTGGTCCTCGGTAGTTCCATTGGCTCTTGTACCTTCTGCTACCCATCCGGGTTCCAGTACCGTCAGCTGGTCCTCGATAGTTCCATTTGCTCTTGTATCTTCTGCTACCCATCCGGGTTCCAGTACCGTCAGCTGGTCCTCGGTAGTTCCATTTGCTCTTGTATCTTCTGCTACCCATCCGGGTTCCAGTACCGTCAGCTGGTTCTCGGCAGTGCCTTTGGATTAGGTGCCTCCTTCTCGGTATCCAAGTTCCACCAACGTCTGCTGGTCCTTGGTAGTGCTTTCTGGCACAGGTACCTCCTGCTTAGTAACCGAGTTCCAGTAACATCAGCTGGTCCTCGGTAGTTCCATTGGCTCTTGTACCTTCTGCTACCCATCCGGGTTCCAGTACCGTCAGCTGGTCCTCGGTAGTTCCATTTGCTCTTGTATCTTCTGCTACCCATCCGGGTTCCAGTACCGTCAGCTGGTTCTCGGCAGTGTCTTTGGCACGGGTACTCCCTCCTGCCCAGCCTGGTTCCAGCACGCCAGCTGTTTCCGGGTAGTGTCAACGTCACTTTGCCTCCAATGCGTTGTCCTGTCGTGTTGCGGTCGGGTTAGCCGACTCTATGGTGCCTGCAGTTTAGGTGACTCCTATGTGGGCTGCGGGATCTGGCAATGAAGGCTGGTTCCATAGTGCCAATAGGACAAGCACCCTCTGTAGGACTGTGGGTTTTGGTAACTGCGGCCACCTCGCGGCCTTGAACTTTTTTTTTACATGGGTACCTTCTGCTACCCATCCGGGTTCCAGTACCGTCAGCTGGTTCTCGGCAGTGCCTTTGGATTAGGTGCCTCCTTCTCGGTATCCAAGTTCCACCAACGTCTGCTGGTCCTTGGTAGTGCTTTCTGTCACAGGTACCTCCTGCTTAGTAACCGAGTTCCAGTAACATCAGCTGGTCCTCGGTAGTTCCATTGGCTCTTGTACCTTCTGCTACCCATCCGGGTTCCAGTACCGTCAGCTGGTCCTCGGTAGTTCCATTTGCTCTTGTATCTTCTGCTACCCATCCGGGTTCCAGTACCGTCAGCTGGTTCTCGGCAGTGTCTTTGGCACGGGTACTCCCTCCTGCCCAGCCTGGTTCCAGCACGCCAGCTGTTTCCGGGTAGTGTCAACGTCACTTTGCCTCCAATGCGTTGTCCTGTCGTGTTGCGGTCGGGTTAGCCGACTCTATGGTGCCTGCAGTTTAGGTGACTCCTATGTGGGCTGCGGGATCTGGCAATGAAGGCTGGTTCCATAGTGCCAATAGGACAAGCACCCTCTGTAGGACTGTGGGTTTTGGTAACTGCGGCCGGCTCGCGGCCTTGAACTTTTTTTTTACATGGGTACCTTCTGCTACCCATCCGGGTTCCAGTACCGTCAGCTGGTTCTCGGCAGTGCCTTTGGATTAGGTGCCTCCTTCTCGGTATCCAAGTTCCACCAACGTCTGCTGGTCCTTGGTAGTGCTTTCTGGCACAGGTACCTCCTGCTTAGTAACCGAGTTCCAGTAACATCAGCTGGTCCTCGGTAGTTCCATTGGCTCTTGTACCTTCTGCTACCCATCCGGGTTCCAGTAACATCAGCTGGTCCTCGGTAGTTCCATTTGCTCTTGTATCTTCTGCTACCCATCCGGGTTCCAGTACCGTCAGCTGGTTCTCGGCAGTGTCTTTGGCACGGGTACTCCCTCCTGCCCAGCCTGGTTCCAGCACGCCAGCTGTTTCCGGGTAGTGTCAACGTCACTTTGCCTCCAATGCGTTGTCCTGTCGTGTTGCGGTCGGGTTAGCCGACTCTATGGTGCCTGCAGTTTAGGTGACTCCTATGTGGGCTGCGGGATCTGGCAATGAAGGCTGGTTCCATAGTGCCAATAGGACAAGCACCCTCTGTAGGACTGTGGGTTTTGGTAACTGCGGCCGGCTCGCGGCCTTGAACTTTTTTTTTACATGGGTACCTTCTGCTACCCATCCGGGTTCCAGTACCGTCAGCTGGTTCTCGGCAGTGCCTTTGGATTAGGTGCCTCCTTCTCGGTATCCAAGTTCCACCAACGTCTGCTGGTCCTTGGTAGTGCTTTCTGGCACAGGTACCTCCTGCTTAGTAACCGAGTTCCAGTAACATCAGCTGGTCCTCGGTAGTTCCATTGGCTCTTGTACCTTCTGCTACCCATCCGGGTTCCAGTAACATCAGCTGGTCCTCGGTAGTTCCATTGGCTCTTGTACCTTCTGCTACCCATCCGGGTTCCAGTACCGTCAGCTGGTTCTCGGCAGTGCCTTTGGATTAGGTGCCTCCTTCTCGGTATCCAAGTTCCACCAACGTCTGCTGGTCCTTGGTAGTGCTTTCTGGCACAGGTACCTCCTGCTTAGTAACCGAGTTCCAGTAACATCAGCTGGTCCTCGGTAGTTCCATTGGCTCTTGTACCTTCTGCTATCCATCCGGGTTCCAGTACCGTCAGCTGGTCCTCGGTAGTTCCTCAGCTTTCTTGTACCTTCTGCTACATTTCCAAGTTCAAGCTTTTTGAAATGGTTCTTGGTAATCACTCTGGATCTCCCTGACGAGGACCCTGAAGACGAGGACCCTGAAGACCAACCCTAAGAAGACGAGGACCCCGAAGACAATGACCCTGAAGACGAGGACCCTGAAGACCACCCCGAAGAAGACGAGGACCCTGAAGACCACCCCGAAGAAGACGAGGACCCTGAAGACCACCCCGAAGAAGACGAGGACCCCGAAGACGAGGACCCAGAAGACCAACCCGAAGAAGACGAGGACCCCGAAGACGAGGACCCCCGAAGACGACGACCCTGAAGACCACCCCGAAGAAGACCAAGAAGATGACCCTGAAGAAGTTGACCAAGAAGACAAAGAAGAGAAGACAAGCACCAAGATACAGAAAAACAAGAGACAGAAAACCAAGAAGCAGAAATACAAGAAGCTGCAGAACAAAAAGCGGAAGAACATTAAGCATAAGACTAAAAATCAGAGCAAAAGATAATATCTAAATTATAAGCAGAAGATGACTAAGCAGTGTATGGGGGTGAGTCCGTTCCTCCTCGTGGTGCCCCTGGAAAAGACCTGCTGCTGCAGGCCAAACTGAACGCGGACAAATCCTGTTGTAAATCTTTTGTGACGGGCAGAACGAAAGGTGTAATGTCCAACCTTTTATAGATAACAACTACAGGAATGCCTGTCACAAATAAGAATATGATGAAGAAGAAGAATATGAAGAAGATGAAGAAGTAGAATATGAAGAATGTAAAAAAAAGAATAATACGAAGAAGGTGAAGAAGAAGAAGGTGAAGAAGAAGTGGATGAAAAAGATGCTGAGGATGATGAAGGAGAAAGTGTGGGAGAAGTAAAAAAGAAGGTGAAGAGCATGGAAGTAGTGAAACATAAATATCTGACAAAATATAAAAATACTTAACATAGTTAATATTTCCGTAACTCAGAACATAATAAAAAAATATTAATTCCTGCTATTCCATTTGACTGGGCTAAACCTCTATGCCTTTATTGTCTCCCCCACCTCCCCCAATACATTCTACATTATTCTTAGTTGTTTTCCTTCATGTAGAAATAACCTACAAGGAAAGAAAGGGTTTATTTTAATTCCGATATTTATGTCCCATTGACTTGCATTGGTTTCCGGTATCGGAATCGGCGATATCCGATACTTTTTCGGTATCGGTCCGATCCAATCCGATCCGATATTTCCCGATATCGGAAGGTATCGCTCAACACTAATCACAGGTGAATCTCTTTTGTGATTTACCACAGGCGAGTGAAAATGTGCTTCCATGCTAAATTAATGTAAAGAGTGCCAATACCAATGTCACAGCAAGCTTTAGGTTTTTCTATTTTTCCCTCCCATTGTTTTTTGTTTTAAATTATTGTTTTATCATTTGATCTTTAGTATTTAACACGAGTGCTCTATACAAAAAAACTGTTTCACTTGATTCATTTTTTTTCAGGAGATATTCCACATTATGCAGTTAAACTCATGGGTGCCAATAATGATGAGCAGGACTGTATGTGTGCAGAATTATTGGCCAACTATTAGTGTGCAGAATTATTATGCAACTGAATGAAAAATGTAAATTTTACCATCTCAATTGTTTATTTTCATCTGTTATAGTGAGAATAATAACTTACAACTCAAAATATGCAAAAATACATTTCTGACATTTTAGAAAAATATCACTGACCAATATATAAGCTCCCTTCCTTTCAAAAACAGTCATAAGGATTCTATCCATAGAGTCTGTCAGTTTCTTAATCTGTTGACGATCAACTTTTTGAGCAGCACGAACCACAGCCTTCCAAACACTGATCAGAGAGGTTTACTGTTTTCCTTCACTGTAAATCACCCCTTTAAGAAGCGCCCACAGGTTCTCAATAGAGTTAAGGTCAGGTGCTGAAGGGGGCCATGTCATTATTCTTTCATATTTAAGGCCTTTACTGGCTTGCCAAGCAGTGGAGTACTTCAATCTCATATCTTTAGGCCTCACCCTCCCTCTTTAACAAATACACATCATCTAATATGTTTCATCCATAAAACATTTAAGTTTATAAGGCTTGGAGTTGGAAAATATGCATAAAATGATGATATGGTCAAAATACTTGCCTAATTGTGCACTGGAGCAGCAAATATGAGCAGGGACAATACATACAATATATGAGTTTCTCTTCCTACTGGCTGAATATTTTGAGCAGCAGCAATGTACCAACAAAACCAGAACTGGTGGTGAAGTCTCAGCAACTAGGAGCTATGCCTCCTTCTAAATCTCCCCTGCAACCTCTTCAACAGATATGACCCCATCACCAACAGTCACAGGGTACAGCATTTATTCAAACAACTCTATCAGTCTTTTCAATCATGCCTGGTAGAGCACAGCCAAGTGGTTACAGTTTGAAAGCCAGGGAGACGAAAGCCATACAGTTGCTGCTGTGTATCAAGTAGCCAATGTCCTGCTGGATAGCTCCCTGTCAACTGAAAATGGGCATTGTCATGAGCAACAATGCTTGGAACATTCTGTTTGCCTTACTTCCTGCATGGTGCATGCAGGAAATTTATTTGTGCAACATTTCTAAAATAAATATATCCACATAAGGAAGATGGTGGCTATGGCAAGGCAAATGTCTGATCGTTACAACCTCTCTGGAAAAGCACACCCTCATGGCTTTTAATGAATAAAATGGTAAGACTATAGTGACAGATTATATCATGCAGCAGCCAAGCTGGAGCTTTATTTTATTTATATACGGAAAGACAAAGGTTAAGAATAATTTGCATAATAATATGGCGTCATCACTTAAGGAAAAGACAATTACTTGTTTGAAAGTTCATAAAAATGTAAATTTGTGATGGCATGAAACAAAAAGATTTAAAACAAGAATATTTGGGTAAATAAATGAAGGCCAGGCAGCAATAAGATAGTCCATTTCAGTGCATGTGCAAAACCTTGAGAAACTGACCCAAAAAACAGATAAAGCATATTTAGAAATATCATCAAGTAATGAAGATGTAAGAAGATCCTATAAAACAAAGAAAACCACAAGACAGTACATACATACTCATGGTAGATGTTAATTCACGGATGGTGCCAAGGTAGATTGAATATATATTTTTTTCTAGCAATTCTTGATGAAGAAATTTTGGCTTAAATTAAATGCTATTGACAGATGTTCAACATGACATATAATGTTGTGCATCTTGAATACTATGCCTTGAACATTTGTATATTGTGAACTATTATGTATATGTATTCTTTTTATTTAAAAATCCAATAAAAAGCTGTTAAAAAAACAGATTTTTGGTTAATGGATAATGGTGTACTTTAATGGCCTTTTGCGAGCAAGCTATCCCGTTGACTGCAGACTGTGATTTTACTAAATGTTTTAAAGGTTTGTTGAGTAAAGTCCCTTTTATACAGGTGTGTGATCAACAAACAAGCATTCACAAGAACTCTTACTCCCAATTATTGGCCCATGTAAACATGCCCCAGATTAGTAAGCAAATTTCCACTCTTTTTCTGATTTGATCCTTTATGTGGACATAAAATCCTGCTTAACAATATGCATTCTGTATGGGAACAGACTAATTATAGTAGTGATAAAATTTGAATTGGCCAATGTAAAGGTGTATTGTATGGAGACTGAATTATACTGAATATAGTTGATTGGCAGCCAGCGTAAATAAAGTATTGCAATCAAAGTTATATTACAACTAGCTATTGAGCCCGTTCTACGCCCGGGTGGCGAACATTTTTATTGGTATATGGTCTTCCATGCTGGTATGTGCTGCCTCCATCCTGGTATTTGGGCTGCCCCCATCCCGGTATTTGTGCTGCATCCATCCTGGTACTTGTGTTCCTCAATCTTGGTATTTGTGCTCCTCAATCCTGCTCCCCCATCCTGTTATGTGCTGCCCTCATCCGTATCCTGGTATGCATGGCACGCCTCATCCCTATCCTGGTACGCATGGCAACCCTAAGTCCCAATCCTGCTACGTATGGCACCCCTCACCCTCAATCCTGGTATGCATGGCACCCCTCACCCTCAATCCTGGTACGCATGGCACCTTTCACCACTAATCCTGGTATGCATGGCACCCCTCACCTCCAATCCTGGTATGCATGGCACCCCTCACCCCCAATCCTGTATGCATGGCACCCCTCACCCACAATCCTGGTATGCATGGCACCCCTCATCCCCAATCCTGGTATGCATAGCACCCCTCATCCCCAATCCTGGCATGCATGGCACCCCTCATCCCCAATTCTGGCATGCATGGTGCCCCTCATCCTGGTATGCATGGCTCCCTCCTCCTGGTATGCATGGTACCCCTCATCCCTATCCTGGTATACATGGTACCCCTCATCCCAATCCTGGTATGCATGGCCCCTCATCCAAATCCTGGTATGCATGGCCCCCCCAGATCCCTATCCTGGTATGCATGGTACCCCTCATCCCCCAATCCTGGTATGCATGGTACACTTCACCCCACAATCCTGGTATGCATGGCACCCCTCTTCCCCCAATCCTGGTATGCATGGTACACTTCACCCCACAATCCTGGTATGCATGGCACCCCTCTTCCCCCAATCCTGATATGCATGGCACCCCTCAACCCCAATCCTCATATGCATGGCACCCCCCATCCCCTATCCTGGTATGCATGGCACTCCTCATCCCCCAATCCTAGTATGCATGGTACCCCTCATCCCCCAATCCTGGTATGCATGGTACAACCTCATCCCCCAATGCTGGTATGCATGGTACCCCTCATCCCCAAATCCTGGTATGTATGGTACCCCTCATCCCCCAATCCTGGTATGCGTGGCCCCCTCATCCCTCAATCCTGGTATGCATGGTCCACTCACCCCCAATCCTGGTATGCATGGTCCTCTCATCCCCCAACCCTGGTATGTGTGGCCCCCTCAACCCTCAATCCTGGTATGTATGGTACCACTCATCCCCCATCCTGGTATGTGTGGCCCCCTCATCTCCCAATCCTGGTATGTGTGGCCCCCTCATCCCCCAATCCTGGTATGCATGGTACCCCTCATCCCCCAATCCTGGTATGTGTGGCCCCCTCACCTCCGAATCCTGGTATGCATGGTACTCTTCTGCACACATACAAAAAAAATAAGCACTTATACTCACCTTTCTTCCCTGTGCTCCAGCGCTGCTGTGTTCTGTTCTGCCGGAGGCCGGGGGAGGAGTGTGGTGCCCGGAGCACCGCGCGATCTGGCGCCATTTTGCTGAAGACACAGTGCAAATGTGTCTTCAGTAAAATGATGCCTGATAGCGCTATGAGCATGCGCCGATTCCGAAGCCTTTACTCGGTCTCCGGCTAGAGGAGACGCGCCACGGCAACGCTCCTCCCGGTCAGGTAAGTATGTAAGTATGGTGTCGGAGATAGCGGTATGCGTTCAGTGTCTACGCATACTGCGATCTCTGGCGCCATACACTCCTCTTAGCTGTAACGGCTCCATGCGTTCTTCTGTCTGGAGCCAGACTGCGTGTCGCGCATGCACAGTCTATAAAGGCTTGAGACAGAGGGACACTTGGCCGGTTATATTATAGATACAGTATATTTACATGGAGAATTAGGACATTCTATTCATAAGCTTGTGAACTGAATGGGTTTGTCTGAATGTGGCTCAGTGAGAGTTGTTATGTTATGACCCGGTCAGTTATCAGCTTGTAGAAAAAGCTGCTAATATGGTGTGTATATTCTTAAAAAGGTAAGTCAGGACAGTTTTTACTTGATGAATTACATTTTCCCTTTTTAAAACATTAAAAAAAAAAAAACTGTTAATTCAAGGAATTAACTCCAAGTAGATCACTACAAACCAGTAGTGATTAAAACAAGGCAAAGGTGAGAGAAATCCGAAACACATCTTTGATTTTGTTTCTTTTTTACAACTACATGAGAAACTATGTGGATTAGATGGACATCAAAAATTAATAAAATGCATTAGACCTGTAATTTTATTAATATACAATATGGACAATCGATGTTGGGATGCTTGGAAGCAAAAATTGCACTTGCATAATTTCACACATACAGTACAGACCAAAAGTTTGGACACACCTTCTCATTTAAAGATTTTTCTGTATTTTCATGACTATGAAAATTGTACATTCACACTGAAGGCATCAAAACTATGAATTAACACATGTGGAATTATATACTTACAAAAAAGTGTGAAACAACTGAAAATATGTCTTATATTTGTGAGTGAAATATGCTCTCCTCTAAGCCTTCCAAACTCCAAATATTAAAATTATATTTTCGAGATCTTGAGGAAATCAATACAGCACAGCTTTATAATGGTGTACTAGGAAAGACTTCTGCTTTATTAACATATGGGGTCCTTTAAATAGGGTCAGAGACAAAGGAATAGTTCCCTCTGACCTATGAACCAATAGTAACCTTAGGGGAGTGAATCGTAATGTGAAACCTCACTGCCCCTCAGTGTTGCCTGATGACCATTACATAAGAGTGAAGACAAAATGGATGCCACAGACAAACAAGATGGATTCTTTTCTCTCACAATTCCCCCCTTTTGTGACCAATTATGGCATCTCGGTAGGTATATAGGAGCGCGCTAGTCGCGTCCTCGGGACTTTCCTACCTGCTTCACCTCAGTTCCCTACCTAAACACCTATAATTGCATCACAACAATGGACCTTTTCTTGTCTGGGGTCCATAGTATACAATCAGGGGTTCTGTGACACGGTTTTCTTTACATATAGACCTAAGTAACTTAGATGTAATGTACATCAGCGCTTTTACGGCTACATATACCAACAAGCAGAATAATAATAATTGCATACATGTATGTATAATCCCAGAGAGCCACCCACCTAGACCCTTGAACCAATTGGTGGGATTCAGGAAAGAGACTGTTTCTCCCCACCAAGAGTCCTTGTTTGCATCATGTTCCTGTAACCACTTATCCCTTATCTCGGTTATCTTCTGTATATAAGTCCTAACCTGGAGATTTCCCATAACGTCGATGTAATGACAACATGCGGGACCGATGATCTGACACATCCCTCCTTCCTTAGCGGTCAGGTAGTCCAGCACTATGGTGTGTTGGTTAGTGACTACAATTAGCTGCTTCTGTATTATATTAGATGCATTAAGGACATCAAGCACCTGGAAGATCTGGTCATCTAGATGATCAGTTGCCTCCACCAGTTTATCCCACATCTGTGTTATGAATGGGTAAATCAATATGCTGCTCACAATCTTATTTGCCACCCCCATTTCTACAAGATGAGGTTTACCATTTGGTCTGGGATTGTTGTCTGCAGCTCGTCTGTACAGTGTGTGTAGCGGGATTGCTTTAACATTTACTCTGGTGTGAAGCACTATAAAGGTTGATGGGGTCAGGAAGGCCAGTGTGCAGACCCCTGTGAAGTTATAAGGTAACCACTTGTAGGCCTGATGTCCACATACAATGTACAAACTCTCTGGTGCTCCCATAACCGTGTTATTGAATAGACTAGCAATCCATTTAGACAACAAGGTGGAGCTTAATATGTCCATCATCTCTTCCTGATACTGAGTGTCATTTGACATAATACCTGATATCAGTCTTTTCAAGGTGACGTTTACACAGTGAAGCTCAGGATTGAGTGTGGCATCGACCGCTACACACTGTGTGATGTCGGTAGCAGACCCGTTACACTCAGAATACTCAGCTGTAGAGAAAGTGACGTCTTTGGATCTTATCTGGATGCAGCTGCAAGAGGTGAAGCTCGGATAGCAGGAGAGGTCGACACGACTAGAAGCCCAGGGCATTCCTGTCTGTCTTAGAGGCGGACCACTCCTGTTAAACAACAACCACGGCTCTGTCACCCATGCAGCTACAGGCAAACCTACAGCTCTCTCTTTCCTGTTGTTATTTAACTTAGTGGGAAAAGTGCGGTTACTCAAATAGAACACTTCTTCCAAAGTCACTGGAATGGCTAAATAAGGCATAGTATTAGAGCTCACAGGACTGTGAGTGCAAATCCAACAGTCTTTTGGTAATGTACTCGTGTCCATGTCTTTTAAAAGTACTTGGTGATGTCTGATGAATTTATTATCCCAGTCATCATTCAGAACTTCATTTAATGTCTTTGCTAGAGGCAATGCCACCACTATCCCCATTAGAACTGGTAAAAAGGTCATCAGTCTGCTGGTGGAGTGACTCGTTTACAGTGGCTGGCGTGTATCCAAGTGGATTTTCCCTCAAGCTTCACCGAAGTTGCTGTGGTCAGAAGAACTTGGAATGGCCCATCAAATCTTGGATCAAGGCTTTTTCTGACGTGTCTTTTTAGGACCACCCAGTCTCCTGGCTTGAGATCATGTGTTCCAGACACTGATTCAAGGTCTGGAATGGAAGAATACACCAGTTTATGGACACTGTTTAGGCGATTATGCAAGGCTTGCACATAGCTAGTCAGGCTGTCATTCTGCATCTGAAGTGACTTTGGGAAATATAACCCTGTTCTTGGTACTGAACCAAAAAGTATCTCATATGGAGAGAGATCTGTTCTTCTACTTGGAGTGTACCTAATTGAGAAAAGAGCTAGAGGCAAGCATTCGGTCCATGGTTTGCCGGTTTCCTCTTTTGCCTTCTGAATCTTTAACTTTAGTGTCCCTTTCAGTCTTTCTACCTTCCCACTACTTTGTGGATGGTAAGGTGTGTGTAAACCCTGCTCAATTCCCAAAGACTTTAAGATCTCTCTCATGATCTCTCCAGTGAAATGTGTACCTCTATCACTTTCAATCACTTCAGGAACCCCATATCTACATACCACCTCCTTCATGAGTTTTTGAGCAGTAACCTTTGCTGTAGCTTTCTGCACCGGATATGCCTCAGGCCAACCTGAAAAGAGATCAACACACACAAGCACGAACTCATATACCCCTACTCGTGGTAGTAGTATATAGTCAATCTGCAATCTCTGGAACGGGTAGAGCGGACGAGGGGTGTGTTTCTGTGGGGTCTTTACAGTTTTCCCTATGTTGTGTCAGGCACATGTCATACAAGATTGCGTGTGCCTGGCTGCCTGGGTACTGAACCCTGGCGCCACCCATACCTTGTCTACCAAAGCACACATAGCTGTTTTTGACAAATGTGTTAGTCCATGGGTTACCTGGGCCATCATTGAGTAAAGAGCTCGCGGCAGGCAGAGCTTACTGCCTTTTTTCCATAAACCTTCCTCAGTCAGCTGGGCTCCCTGTGTCTCCCACTCCTTCTTTTCCTGTTGAACCGCCAGTTTCTGCAGGGATTTAAGAATATCAGGAGTGACAGGTGCCACTGAGGTCACGGTCTGTACCGCTGCTAAACTCTCAACTCTCGGCCTCTTTGCTGCTTCCTTGGCGGAGGCATCCGCACGTGCATTTTCTCTGGCTTCATTGGTGTCAGCTCGAGTGTGAGCTTTTATTTTCACCACGCCAAGCTTAGTGGGTAACAAAAGAGCCTCCATCAGAGCTCGCACGCTCTCTGCATTCTTTATAGGTTTCCCATTTGATGTTAGGAAAGACCTGGCTTTCCATATTGGACCATAATCATGACAAATTCCAAAAGAATACCTGCTATCTACATACACATTGGCAGTCTTACCCTCAGCCGCTCTACACGCCTCAGTGAGTGCCCTCAGCTCTGCCTCCTGTGCCGATAGGTGAGGAGGGAGTGGTTCAGCTTTTATTACCTCATGTTGTATGACCACAGCATATCCAGTGTAGAACCGACCAGCATCTTGGTATCTGGATCCATCTACAAAAAACTCAAAATCTGCATTAGCAATGGGTTCATCTGAGACATGTTCAAACCCTGCCGTCTCTTGTTGCATCAGAGCTACACAATCATGAGGTGTATGTATGTCGGTTATTTCCTCCTCTGTCAAAGAATGTAAAAATAGATCATTTTCCCCAACTTTCCCCCCTTTTGAATCCACTGGTAGAAGCGTAGCTGGATTCAAAACTGTGCATCGCTTGAGTTCTACATTTGGGGGCATGAGAAGGGCACATTGAAGTCGAAGTTGTCGGGCCATTGAAATGTGTCTAGGTTGTACTTGACTGAGGACACCATGAATGTCATGTTGAGTGTAAAGTGTGACCTTGTAATCAAGAACTATTTCTGTGGCCTTTTCAAGCATTGCTTGAACCGCAGAAATGGCTCTAACACAAGAGGGTGCCCCCCTGGCAAGAGGATCCAGCCTAGCTGAGTAGTAGGCCACTGGTCTTTGTTGTTGTCCATGCTTTTGGGTTAGTACTGAAGTGGCATGGCCTGTCATTTCAGTGCAGAATAAAGAAAATGGTTTGGTATAGTTGGGTAGACCAAGAGCTGGTGCAGAGATAATCGAGAGTTTCAGAGAGTAAAAATTTTGTTCAGCTTCTGGGGTCAGATGGAAGGGTTGTGCAGACAAACAATCATACAAGGGCTGCATGAGCTGGGATGCTGACCGTATCCATGGCCTGCAATATGACACCAGACCCAGGAAAGTTCTAAGTCGTGTAAGGTTTTGGGGCAATGTAAGCTGTTGTATTGCAACTATCCTTTCCTCTGTTAGATGTTTAGTACCTTGAGCCAAACAATGACCTAAAAACACTACCTTCTGTTGACAAAATTGTAATTTGTTTTTAGAGGCTTTACATCCATGTTCTGCTAGGAAACACAAAAGCGAGATAGATGACTCATTACATGACATTTGGTTAGGACAGCAAAGTAATAAATCATCCACATATTGAAGCAACACAACTTCCAGATAAGGAGGAGTCCATTTTTGCAAAACTGAGGACATTGCAACAGTATACATAGTCGGTGAATTTTGTGCACCTTGAGGTAGCACCGTCCATGTATACTATTGATGACCATGAGTGAAGGCAAATAAACACTGGCAGTCTGGGTGCAGAGGCACAGAAAAAAATGCATTTGCTAAGTCAATCACCGTGAAATATGTGGAATTGTGTGGGATTTGAGCCAATAAAGTGTGAGGATTTGGCATTATAGGTGTTATAAGCTCAGTGACCTCGTTTACAGCCCTCAAATCATGAACCATACGGTAGTTGGCTGGTTGTCCTTTTTCAACTTTTTTCTTTATTGGGTACAAGGGCGTATTACAGGTGGAGGTGGTAGGAATGATTGTCCCTGACTTGAGTAATTCTTGAATTGATACTCCAATGGCTGCATCTTGTGCAGGGCTGAGGGGGTACTGTTTAACACGTGGCAGTGGAGCACCTGGTTTTAACTTTACCTCCACTGGTGGGACTGGTAGTCGGCCGACATCAGTCTTCCCAGTCGCCCACAATGTTTCAGGGACCTGAGCTAGAAAATCATCTGGCAAATGATTTTTGTCCTCAGATGTAGACTGGTGAAGGTACAAAAATGCTCCGATTGCACAGAGTTGCTCTTCTGTAAGATTAGAGGTTAATGATACAGTCCCATTTCCATTGTATTGAATGTTTGCTTGCAGGGCACGAAGGACATCTTCTCCCAACAGATTTGTTGGTGCTGTGTCACTAATCAAAAATCTGGTAATCAGTCTTTGAGATGGGTGTAGTGTCACGGCAAGAGGTTTGGTTAGTGGTGTATTTCTTGGATCACCATCCACCCCAATACATTCAATAAAATCATTGGTGATTTCCCACGAAAAAACATTTTTTGCATGCATGACTGACTTGGCTGCCCCAGTATCTATTAAGAAATCTAATGTTCTATCTCCAGGCAGAGTTAATTTAACCATTGGGGTAGGACCTGTAGAACTTGGAAATAAAATAGGGTGCATGCTAGCTACTGAGTTGCCGAATTCCTAGTATGAAGAAGAATCATTCACAGCAATCTGCTGAGTGGGAGGAGGCTGCTGCTTGGGGGGTGCTCTGCAGTTTCTTTGTATGTGACCCTGAGGTCCACAGTTGTAACAGACGATAGAGCCATGCCTCCTGCCATATCCTCCCTTCCTCCCCCCTTCCTGGTAAGACATAACGCCTTTTGTTCTGCGAGTTTGAATCAACACTTGCTCCACCCTTTTGGCTACATGTAACAAATCCTTTGGGTCCTTCCCCCTCCACTCTGGGCGCGCTTTTACAAGTCCCTCTCTAATTGGTTTCTTTAACCCATCTACAAAAGCATTTCCCAATATACGTATATTAAGAGTATCCCCTGGAAAATATCCCATATCTGTCCAAGTCATCTGTAAACGGGCAAAATATTTTTCTACCGTCTCTTCTTTTTCCTGAGTGATGTCATTTAAAGATATAGATTGTTCTCTCTGTTTTGTCAAGGCCCAACGCTGCAACATCTTACAATATTCTTCCCCTGACTCTAATGTCTGTAAATATTCTATTCCATGTCTGTCAATCAGATAGTCTTTTGATGGTCCTGTCTCTTGCTTTATAATATGTGCAGTCACATCTCCTCCTTTTGCGTCTACTAATGATTCTAAATCCTGCCATGTACAGTTGTATGTAACCTGTATCTGCTGAATTTGTCTATAGAAAGGAACAGGCTTCTTATCGGGGTCCGAAAGCTGTTTCATCATAGCTAACTGCTCACTTGGGCTCCAAGGCTTGTATTCCTTTGTAGTCACCTTGTGAGGGGGGGCCATGCCTCGTGTGCGAGGAGTACTAGTCGTTGGTATGTGAGAGTATCCTCTATCAGCTTCCCTCCCCCTCTCACTGCTCTCTTCCCCCTCCCCATCCCATGTAATTAGCTCTGGGGGAGGAGGTGTACTATCAGCTACCACATGCGTCTTTGTTATAACTGGAAAAATCGGAGTATTTGGGGTTTTGAATTTAGAGTTAGTTGTCTTGCAATTTGAACAGTTATTTTTCCATCCCAAATTCTGTACCCTACATACTGTACATGTCCACCGTCCTGGTCCGTTATAAGGAGGAGGTACTGATGATTCTATTTCATTATGTCCGTCCAGTCCATTGTCAAAACATTCATACAAAATTCTATTTCCCATCGTGGTTTCTTTACAACCTCCACTTATTACTTCTTCAGCCACTTTCTTCCACTGTTCAGCTTTTTCTGTCAGCCCATTGTCCAACAACCAACCACGATGCTCTTTAATGAACAGTCTCCACTTAATCACATCCAGACTTCCCTCAGGGGGCATTCCAGCCTTTTTCAACATTCTTGTACAATCTCTGACAGCATCTTTTCCTTCACGTTCTCTGACTATTCTTTTTGCTACAGAGTGCTACTTTGTTTGTTCATTGTACATGGAGGTAGCTCCTCTTAGTAAGCACCTGTTCACACCTATTTCTTGTAGTGGAAGTGCTGTCAATTTCTTTGTTACTAGATTTAAGCTTTGACTGAGCACTCCACCCCCATGCCGCAGGTGGTTTTAATTGCATCAGGATCTTACTTTCTCCTTCCCCCATGACGGCACCTCGGAGAGAGGGGATCCGCCCTTCAAGGACAGAAAACCTACAGATAAAAGGGCGGTGCCTCTCTCCCACATCAGTTGGTTTCCTGTCCTTCACAGGATCCTACAGTCCGGAGGAGGCATACCTGCGGGGTGCCAGAAGATGGATGTCGTGAGATGCTAGGCCCGGCCAGTCCAATCCAGGCAGCTGGAGTCCCCCTGCCTCGGCTGGTGCGTTGTACTGATGCGCCACCGCTAGGGTCAGTGGACCTATAGGGTGTGCGGAGGGGGGTCCAGACGAAGAAGACAGGGCCTGTTGGGGCCCGTCGAGGATCGGTGCTGGACCGCCCTGATTGCGGAGGTGAGAGCACTTCACGGCCCCGCGGTGTGTTTTTCTACTTCCGGGTCTGCCACGCATGCGCAAGCGCCGTGTGCCCCCGGATGATGCGGCGCTAAAAGGCATGACTGGGTAGCCATTCTGCGCAGGCGCGGGCGTCCTCCCGCAGATGCGGGGAAGGAGGGGGCGTCGGGTCACTACAGGCACTATGGGAGGGACTCCAAGTGCCTTAAAAGGCAGCAGAAGACGCCAGTAGCTGCTCATCAGAGCTCTGGCATGCTGTAAAAAAAAAAAAAGAAACTCAGTTATATATATTTATATATTAAAAAAAATATATATATATATATATATATATATATATATAATAATAATAATTATAATGAGTGACCAAGAGCTGCCTGAGGAGCAAGAGCTGCAGCCGCAGTCGCCGCCACCACCGCCAACACAGCGAAAAAAGAAGCCGGAAGAAATGGGGCACCACGACCGTAACAGTGGAAGTGGGCGCTCCAGCAGGTCATCGCAGCGCAGCAAGGATTCCATTTCAGCATCTTCCAGGAGGACTTCGTCTACAAAGATGGCTCCACCTCCTGAACCGTTACCCGCTCTTCCGTCTGGTTGGTAAGTGAGCTTCGTGAAAGTCCACTTTATAACTAGGGGCCCTTGCTCTCTCTCTCTTTTTGTCTCCTAGAGGGGAAAAAGAGTACAGGGAAAACAAAAAATATGACTTGTGCACTATGCACTGAAGCCTTGCCCACTACTTGGGATAAGAGACTCTGCAGCTCCTGCATTGAGCAGACTATATGCGAGGGAACCCCGAGATTTGCCTCTGAGCTTAGAGACCTAATTAAATCACAGGTTGAAAACACCTTTAAATCTTTTCAGGGGGGTAAAAGGTTAAGGAAAACTAAAAACATATCCCCCGAGTCCAAATCTAGCAGTTCTGAGGATGGCGGAGATTCGGACACTTCCATTTCTTCCTCCTCCTCTTCCTCGTCTACAGATGAAGGAGGACGGAGCTGTTTCCCTATTGAGGAAACAGATAGCCTCATCAAGGCAGTCAGGTCTACTATGGGATTAGCTGATCCCCAGCCCAAAAAATCCATCCAAGACATAATGTTCAGCGGTCTAGAGCTAAAAAAGAGGAGATCTTTTCCACTCAACGAACATGTTCACTCTCTGATTAAGAAAGAGTGGAAAAGACCGGAGAGGAAGGGCTTCCTTTCCCCTAAACGAAAATACCCGTTTGAAGACCCTGCATGTTCCTTTTGGGAAAAAGCACCAAAACTGAATGTGGCTATAGCCAAAGCCTCAAAGAAATACTCCCTTCCATTTGAGGACATGGGTGTCTTAAAAGACCCCATGGATTAAAAGGCAGGCACCTTCCTAAAGGGTTCCTGGGGGGGGGGGGTTAAAACCTGCGGTAGCTGCCACATGTACGGCCAGGTCTTTAATGGTCTGGCTGGATCAGCTTGAATCTCAACTGAGGCAGAAAACATCTTGAGGAACAATCCTTGAAGCTATCCCTGTAATGAAAGGGGCAGCGGCCTTCCTTGCTGACGCCTCGGCGGACTCCGTCAGGTTAGGTGCTAGAGCGGCAGGGCTTGCTAACGCGGCAAGACGAGCCTTCTGGCTCAAATGTTGGCCAGGGGATCTACAGACCAAATCTAGATTGTACTCCATCCCCTGTGAGGGCAAGTTTCTATTTGGGGCTACCCTTGATGACATCTTGGATAAGGCAGGGGACAATAAGAAGCGGTTCCCTATCCTATCTAACACTGCCTACAGGAAACCTTTTCGGAGTAGAAGGTTTATCCGTAGGAAACCCCCTAAAGAGCAGGATAGGTGGGAAGACAGGAGAAGGAAGACCAAAGGGTTCCTATTTAACAAACCCTCTAATGATAACAGAAAGCCCCCCCAATGAAGATTTGCCCCAGGTGGGGGGAAGGCTATCAAGCTTTCTCCCGGCCTGGGAGCTAATATCCAACAGCTCATGGGTTCTGAGCGTGATACAATCGGGCCTGAAACTCCACTTCCTCAAAATCCCTCAGCAAAACTTTGTTATAACCCCCGAAAGGTCTTCAAACGAGGAGCAACTGGCCTTGGAGCAGGAAATACGGGGACTGGTAGAGAAGACAGTCCTTCAGGAAGTTCCGGGGGAGGAGAAAGGCATGGGCTTCTATTCTCCATTATTTCTGAGGAAAAAAACAGATGGGACGTACAGGACCATTGTGAATCTAAAAAAGCTGAACAAACTGTTGAAGGTGGAGGCCTTCAAAATGGAAAGAATAAAATCTTCAGTAAAAATGCTGTTTCCCGGTTGTTTCATGGCCGTCCTGGATTTAAAAGACGCTTATTATCATGCCTAGTGTTGAGCATTCCGATACTGAAATATCGGGTATCGGCCGATATTCGCGGTATCGGAATTCCGATACTTAATTCCGATACTATTGCAATATCGTATACCGGAATCGGAAGTTCCCATAATGCAATGAGACATTTTCATTTTATTCAGCCAATGAGGATCCTAAGAAGTGTGGGCACATCCTGTTAGGCATGTAGGCATCTTAACTAATGGCATGGCTGTGATTGGCTGCTGAAATGATGTCATGATGCACTATAAAAGCCACCGCCGCCATTTTGAGCTCACTCTGCTGTGAATTCAGTTAGGGATAGGACGCTGTTGTTCTGAGGGACAGTTTTAGCTACCTATTTGCTCTATACTGCTTTACCCAAGCTACTTTCTAAATCACTGTGCCTTGCAGTGCTAGTGCACAGTTCCCTGTGCTGTTCACCGCTATCTGCAAGGTCTGTGTGTGTGAGTGCAGCTCACCCTGTAGTGTGTGCTTCAGCCAAGTCTGGTTGTAGTGCACTCAGTGTGTGTCACTGCCTCATACATTGTCCTTTTTTGCCAATTCATAATTTTTCCTGATATCTCCTATTAGTGTGGTGGTTCCATCTGTATTCAGCTAAATTGGTTCCAAACACACTATATAGGAGTAGATAGAGAAATTTTTTTCCGTCTTGCAGCACTAGTGCACAGTGCTCTGCATCTGTACTGTTCACCGCTGTCTGCAAGGTCTGGTGTGTGAGTGCAGCTCACCCTGTAGTGTGTGCTTCAACCCCGTCTGGTTGTAGTGCACTCAGTGTGTGTCACTGCCTCATACATTGTCCTTTATTGCCAATTCATAATTTTTCCTGATATCTCCTATTAGTGTGGTGGTTCCATCTGTATTCAGCTAAATTGGTTCCAAACACACTATATAGGAGTAGATAGAGAAATTTTTTTCCGTCTTGCAGCACTAGTGCACAGTGCTCTGCATCTGTACTGTTCACCGCTGTCTGCAAGGTCTGGTGTGTGAGTGCAGCTCACCCTGTAGTGTGTGCTTCAACCCCGTCTGGTTGTAGTGCACTCAGTGTGTGTCACTGCCTCATACATTGTCCTTTATTGCCAATTCATAATTTTTCCTGATATCTCCTATTAGTGTGGTGGTTCCATCTGTATTCAGCTAAATTGGTTCCAAACACACTATATAGGAGTAGATAGAGAATTTTTTTTCCGTCTTGCAGCACTAGTGCACAGTGCTCTGCATCTGTACTGTTCACCGCTGTCTGCAAGGTCTGGTGTGTGAGTGCAGCTCACCCTGTAGTGTGTGCTTCAACCCCGTCTGGTTGTAGTGCACTCAGTGTGTGTCACTGCCTCATACATTGTCCTTTATTGCCAATTCATAATTTTTCCTGATATCTCCTATTAGTGTGGTGGTTCCATCCATATTCAGCTAAATTGATTCCAAACACACTATATAGGAGTAGATAGAGGAGCCTTTCTGCAGCATTGGGCCCTGCAGCCCCAGCCAGATTAGTATTAGCCTATTTTTTGCAGCCTCATCTATTGCATTGTAGGTTACCTTCCTACATTGTAATAGCTACAAAAAGTTTGTGATACTATCGTTATTACATCTTTAGGCACATCCAGTGTCTTTTTGTGACAAAAAAAAACCTAAATAAAGTTCACCAAACACTCCACTTTACAGTTGTGTAGGCCACATTAGCTCATATTAAAGTCTAGTCCACACTTTATAAAATTAGTGTTTCTTATACCTGTTAGCAGCTGTTCAGGAATAAGCACACTAAGCCCTTAGTACTTTTCTGCCTATCTTTATCAGTCTACCAAGATGAAGAAGGCAGGGAGTAAGGCATGTGGTCGTGGTCGTGGGCGTGGGCGTGGAGTTTCTGCAGGGAGAGGACGTGAGGATTCTGTGCCTGCAGGGAGAGGACGTGGGGATTCTGTGCCTGCTGCGGGCACCAGTGACTCAGCATCCCCCAGTTTTACCAGGGAACAGTCCTTTATGCGCAGCTTTGTAGGAGCTAGCCGTACCCCACTGCTGCGCGAGGACCAAATTGAAGCCGTTGTCGGATGGATGGCAGCTAACGCATCGACTTCAATTAGTTCCAGATCCTCTCAGGTCCTGAGCACTGAAGAGCACCCATCTGTCTCTTCACCACCTGCCAAATTGCCCAGGCAGTCAGAGAGCCCTGGACAGGAGCCATCTCTACTTCTGTTCTCTGAATCTCTTGGCTTGGAAAGAGGGGGCCAGCCAAGCAGAATTCGAGAATTTGAAGAAGAGGTAGTATGCAGTGATGCGCAACCGTTTTGTCTCTCTGAATCTGAAGAGGCGGGTGGGCCAGTGCCTATGGTCAGCAGCACACCTCAGTACGCATCTGATGATGAGACTCAGGTGCCACTTTCTGGTGCGTACTGTGCTGTCGAGACTACCCAGGAGAAGCAGTTGTTTGAAGAGGGTGGTGTAGATGATGAGGTCCTTGACCCATCATGGCGTGAGGGACAGGAAGGTGGTGGGAGCAGCTCTGAGGAAGAGATTCCCCGAACGGCCCAAAAAGGAGGGAGAGGGAGGGGGCAGACTTGGTTGCCTGTAGCCTCCACTTCGGCACCCATTAGGAGCATGGCTCTTCCAAAATCCAAAGCGGGCGCTCCCAAGACTTGCAGTGCCTGGTCCTTTTTTGACACAGTTGCAGATGACATTTGCTTTGTCAAATGCAAGCTGTGTAATCAGAAGGTGAAAAGAGGGAAAAGTGTCAGCAACCTCAATACCACAAATATGTGGAAACATGTGCGGACCAAGCACGTGGTGGAGTTACACAAACACACTGAAGACCTAGGCCAACCTACAGCGCCACCTACCACCTCTTCAGCTCGTGTTGTAGCCTCTTCCTCCAGCTCACACACAGCTGGTTCGGCTTCCTCACAGGATCGCCATGGAAGAATCTCTGGCACTGTTGTACAGAGACACAGTGTAATTCCACCCACAGCACCACTTTCCCAGTCATCCTCACACTCCCAGGCCAGTCTACAGCCATCCTTAGCACAGGCATGGGAGAAAAGGCGCCCATACTCGGCAAACCACCCCCGAGCACAGGCTCTGAATGCTGGCATTGCTAAACTACTGGCCCTTGAAATGCTATCATTCAGGCTGGTGGAGACTGACACATTCCGTAACTTTATGGCATTGGCAGTCCCACAATACAACGTGCCCAGCCGCTTTTATTTCAGCAGGCAAGCCGTCCCTGCCCTGCAACATCATGTGGAGGGAAAAATTAAACATGCGCTACAAAACGCCGTCAGTAGCAAGGTCCACCTGACCACTGATGCGTGGACCAGTAAGCATGGACAGGGACGATACCTTTCCCTCACTGCCCATTGGGTAAATGTTGTGGAGCCGGGTACAGATCTTGAGAGTGGCGCTGTACGTGTTCTGCCAACTCCAAGGATTGCAGGAATCCAGTCTGTACACATTGACTCCTCCTCATACTCCAGTTCCTCTGAATCAGCGCTGCAGGAGCCGTCACGGTCTACCTCCACATCGACCCGTGAACGGTTACCTGTTATGATGACCGATATGAGCACAGCCGTGGCCAAACGTCAACAGGCCGTATTAAAATTAATTTCTTTGGGGAATCGAAGCCACACAGCGCAGGAGCTCTGGAATGCCATCAAGCAGCAGAGTGACGTGTGGTTTGTGCCAGCGAATCTCCAGCCAGGCATGGTAGTGTGTGACAATGGCCGAAATCTGGTGGCAGCTCTGGGCCTAGGCAACCTCACTCACATCCCATGTCTGGCACATGTGCTCAACTTGGTCGTGCAGAGTTTTTTGAGGGACTATCCGGATCTTGATGCACTGCTTCACAAGGTCCGCATAGAGTGCGCTCACTTGCGGCGTTCCAGCAATGCAAGATCACGCATTGCAGCTCTGCAGCGCCGATTATGTCTTCCGGAACATCGCATCATATGTGACCTACCCACCAGGTGGAATTCAACGTTACATATGTTGGAGAGGTTGTGTGAGCAGCAGGCAGCAGTAATGGAGTACCAGCTGCAGCAGGCGCAAACAAGTCGCAGTGCGCGCCGTTCACACTTCACCACCACTGAGTGGGCCTCTATGAAGGACATTTGCCACGTTTTGCGTGCCTTCGATTATTCCACGCGGATGGCGAGTGCAGATGATGCACTAGTCAGCATGACTATCCCCCTTATCTGCCTGCTTGAAAAAACACTGCAAGCACTAAGGGACGAGGTTTTGGAAGAGGTGGAGGATGAGGAGTCACAAATGCCATCTGCTTCTCTACAGTCTGCGCAACGTGGTTCCTCACAAAGGCCTAGGCAGGGGACACTTTGTGAGGAGGATGAGGAGGAGTCAATGGATGAGGAAGACATCTGTCCAGAGGAGGGAGGTACACAATGCTCTAGTAGTCAGTATCTAGAGCGAGGGTGGGGTGATGCAGAGCAGGCAGAGATCACGCCTCAAGCAGGGGACAGCGTTTCTTGGCCAGTTGGCAGTCTGCAGCACATGGTTGATTTCATGCTGCAGTGCCTCAGAAACGACCGCCGCATCGCCCACATTCTCAACACGGCTGATTATTGGGTGTCCACCCTCCTAGATCCTCGCTACCGGGACAACTTACAAAGCCTCATAACACCATTGAACCGGGAGCGTAAAATGCGGGAGTACCAAGACGCACTGGTGCATTCCATCATGTTCTCCATTCCAACCGAGAGCAGTGCTGCTAGTGCTTTACAAAGCAGCTCAGTGCGTCGAGGCAGTGGAGGAAGCTCTGCACAAAGAGGGAGCAGAAGCAGCGCCTCAGCACAAGGCAAGACCAGTATGGCCGAAATGTGGCAAAGTTTTGTGTCCCCGCCGCCACAAATGTCTACACCATCACAGACAGCTCCAGTCAGCAGGAGGCAACGTTTCCGTCAGATGGTGACAGACTACATGTCTTGCCCTCTTAGTGTACTCCCAGACGGCTCTTCTCCCTTCAAGTTTTGGGTCTGTAAGCTGGATACATGGCCAGAGCTTAGTCAGTATGCACTGGAGGTGCTAGCTTGCCCTGCTGCTAGTGTATTATCGGAACGCGTCTTTAGTGCCGCAGGTGGTGTACTAACAGACCGTCGCATGCGACTATCCTCCGATAACGTTGACCGGCTTACTTTTCTCAAAATGAACAAGGCCTGGATCTCTCATGAATTTGCCAGTCCTCTTCCAGAATAAATAATTGGTTGGCAACAGTATCCAGGTCTCCTGTTCTGTTCATGTTTCTACCACCTGAACTGTAATCCCTGAGCTCCAACACCGCCAGTTGGCGCTCGGAAGTGCCGTCTGCACAGTCAACACTTGCTGCCGTGTTATTGGGGTTCAGTAACGTCAGCTGTTCTCCTGCTGTGCGGACGGCAATTTCTCCTGATTTGTCCACATCCACTGTACTACACATTTTAAAGTTGCTCCAATTACTCCTCTGGCTCCTCTGTTTTCATTCTTATCCCTGGGCTCCAGCACCGCCAGTTGGCGCTCGGAAGTGCTGTCTGCACAGTCAACACTTGCTACCATGTTATTGGGGTTCAGTAACGTCAGCTGTTCCCCTGCTGTGCGGACGGCAATTTCTCCTGCTCTGTCCACATTCTCACTACTACAGATTTTAAAGTTGCTCCAATTACACCTCTGGCTCCTCTGTTTTCAGTATTATCCCTGAGCTCCAACACCGCCAGTTGGCGCACGGAAGTGCCGTCTGCACAGTCAACACTTGCTGCCGTGTTATTGGGGTTCAGTAACGTCAGCTGTTCTCCTGCTGTGCGGACGGCAATTTCTCCTGCTTTGTCCAAATCCACTGTACTACACATTTTAAAGTTGCTCGAATTACACCTCTGGCTCCTCTGTTTTCATTCTTATCCCTGGGCTCCAGCACCGCCAGTTGGCGCTCGGAAGTGCCGTCTGCACAGTCAACACTTGCTGCCGTGTTATTGGGGTTCAGTAACGTCAGCTGTTCTCCTGCTGTGCGGACGGCAATTTCTCCTGCTTTGTCCACATCCACTGTACTACACATTTTAAAGTTGCTCGAATTACACCTCTGGCTCCTCTGTTTTCATTCTTATCCCTGGGCTCCAGCACCGCCAGTTGGCGCTCGGAAGTGCCGTCTGCACAGTCAACACTTGCTACCATGTTATTGGGGTTCAGTAACGTCAGCTGTTCCCCTGCTGTGTTCACGGCAATTTCTCCTGCTCTGTCCATATTCACTGTGCTACTTATTTAAAACTTGCTCCAATTACACCTCTGGCTCCTCCGTTTTTAGTATTTACCCTGGGCTCCAACACCGCCAGTTGGCGCTCGGAAGTGCTGTCTGCACAGTCAACACTTGCTGCCGTGTTATTGGGGTTCAGTAACGTCAGCTGTTCCCCTGCTGTGCGGACGGCAATTTCTCCTGCTCTGTCCACATTCTCACTACTACAGATTTTAAAGTTGCTCCAATTACACCTCTGGCTCCTCTGTTTTCATTCTTATCCCTGGGCTCCAGCACCGCCAGTTGGCGCTCGGAAGTGCTGTCTGCACAGTCAACACTTGCTACCATGTTATTGGGGTTCAGTAACGTCAGCTGTTCCCCTGCTGTGCGGACGGCAATTTCTCCTGCTCTGTCCACATTCTCACTACTACAGATTTTAAAGTTGCTCCAATTACACCTCTGGCTCCTCTGTTTTCATTCTTATCCCTGGGCTCCAGCACCGCCAGTTGGCGCTCGGAAGTGCCGTCTGCACAGTCAACACTTGCTGCCGTGTTATTGGGGTTCAGTAACGTCAGCTGTTCTCCTGCTGTGCGGACGGCAATTTCTCCTGATTTGTCCACATCCACTGTACTACACATTTTAAAGTTGCTCCAATTACTCCTCTGGCTCCTCTGTTTTCATTCTTATCCCTGGGCTCCAGCACCGCCAGTTGGCGCTCGGAAGTGCTGTCTGCACAGTCAACACTTGCTACCATGTTATTGGGGTTCAGTAACGTCAGCTGTTCCCCTGCTGTGCGGACGGCAATTTCTCCTGCTCTGTCCACATTCTCACTACTACAGATTTTAAAGTTGCTCCAATTACACCTCTGGCTCCTCTGTTTTCAGTATTATCCCTGAGCTCCAACACCGCCAGTTGGCGCACGGAAGTGCCGTCTGCACAGTCAACACTTGCTGCCGTGTTATTGGGGTTCAGTAACGTCAGCTGTTCTCCTGCTGTGCGGACGGCAATTTCTCCTGCTTTGTCCAAATCCACTGTACTACACATTTTAAAGTTGCTCGAATTACACCTCTGGCTCCTCTGTTTTCATTCTTATCCCTGGGCTCCAGCACCGCCAGTTGGCGCTCGGAAGTGCCGTCTGCACAGTCAACACTTGCTACCATGTTATTGGGGTTCAGTAACGTCAGCTGTTCCCCTGCTGTGTTCACGGCAATTTCTCCTGCTCTGTCCATATTCACTGTGCTACTTATTTAAAACTTGCTCCAATTACACCTCTGGCTCCTCCGTTTTTAGTATTTACCCTGGGCTCCAACACCGCCAGTTGGCGCTCGGAAGTGCTGTCTGCACAGTCAACACTTGCTGCCGTGTTATTGGGGTTCAGTAACGTCAGCTGTTCCCCTGCTGTGCGGACGGCAATTTCTCCTGCTCTGTCCACATTCTCACTACTACAGATTTTAAAGTTGCTCGAATTACACCTCTGGCTCCTCTGTTTTCATTCTTATCCCTGGGCTCCAGCACCGCCAGTTGGCGCTCGGAAGTGCTGTCTGCACAGTCAACACTTGCTACCATGTTATTGGGGTTCAGTAACGTCAGCTGTTCCCCTGCTGTGCGGACGGCAATTTCTCCTGCTCTGTCCACATTCTCACTACTAGAGATTTTAAAGTTGCTCCAATTACACCTCTGGCTCCTCTGTTTTCATTCTTATCCCTGGGCTCCAGCACCGCCAGTTGGCGCTCGGAAGTGCCGTCTGCACAGTCAACACTTGCTGCGGTGTTATTGGGGTTCGGTAACGTCAGCTGTTCCCCTGCTGTGTTCACGGCAATTTCTCCTGCTCTGTCCATATTCACTGTGCTACTTATTTAAAACTTGCTCCAATTACACCTCTGGCTCCTCCGTTTTTAGTATTTACCCTGGGCTCCAATACCGCTAGTTGCTGCTCAGAAGTGCCGTCTGCACAGTCAACGCTTGCTCCAGTGTTATTGGGATTCAGTAACGTCAGCTGATCCCCAGCTGTGTGTCCGGCAAATTCTCCTGCTTTGTCCACATCCACTGTAGTACGGATTTAAAACCTCCTCCAAATACACCTCTGGCTCTTCTGTTTTTAGTATTTACCCTGGGCTCCAGCACCGCCAGCTGGTTCTCGGCAGTTCCATTGGCTCTTGTACCTTCTGCTACCCATCCGGGTTCCAGTACCGTCAGCTGGTTCTCGGCAGTGTCTTTGGCACGGGTACTCCCTCCTGCCCAGCCTGGTTCCAGCACGCCAGCTGTTTCCGGGTAGTGTCAACGTCACTTTGCCTCCAATGCGTTGTCCTGTCGTGTTGCGGTCGGGTTAGCCGACTCTATGGTGCCTGCAGTTTAGGTGACTCCTATGTGGGCTGCGGGATCTGGCAATGAAGGCTGGTTCCATAGTGCCAATAGGACAAGCACCCTCTGTAGGACTGTGGGTTTTGGTAACTGCGGCCGGCTCGCGGCCTTGAACTTTTTTTTTACATGGGTACCTTCTGCTACCCATCCGGGTTCCAGTACCGTCAGCTGGTTCTCGGCAGTGCCTTTGGATTAGGTGCCTCCTTCTCGGTATCCAAGTTCCACCAACGTCTGCTGGTCCTTGGTAGTGCTTTCTGGCACAGGTACCTCCTGCTTAGTAACCGAGTTCCAGTAACATCAGCTGGTCCTCGGTAGTTCCATTGGCTCTTGTACCTTCTGCTACCCATCCGGGTTCCAGTACCGTCAGCTGGTCCTCGGTAGTTCCATTTGCTCTTGTATCTTCTGCTACCCATCCGGGTTCCAGTACCGTCAGCTGGTTCTCGGCAGTGTCTTTGGCACGGGTACTCCCTCCTGCCCAGCCTGGTTCCAGCACGCCAGCTGTTTCCGGGTAGTGTCAACGTCACTTTGCCTCCAATGCGTTGTCCTGTCGTGTTGCGGTCGGGTTAGCCGACTCTATGGTGCCTGCAGTTTAGGTGACTCCTATGTGGGCTGCGGGATCTGGCAATGAAGGCTGGTTCCATAGTGCCAATAGGACAAGCACCCTCTGTAGGACTGTGGGTTTTGGTAACTGCGGCCGGCTCGCGGCCTTGAACTTTTTTTTTACATGGGTACCTTCTGCTACCCATCCGGGTTCCAGTACCGTCAGCTGGTTCTCGGCAGTGCCTTTGGATTAGGTGCCTCCTTCTCGGTATCCAAGTTCCACCAACGTCTGCTGGTCCTTGGTAGTGCTTTCTGGCACAGGTACCTCCTGCTTAGTAACCGAGTTCCAGTAACATCAGCTGGTCCTCGGTAGTTCCATTGGCTCTTGTACCTTCTGCTACCCATCCGGGTTCCAGTACCGTCAGCTGGTCCTCGGTAGTTCCATTTGCTCTTGTATCTTCTGCTACCCATCCGGGTTCCAGTACCGTCAGCTGGTTCTCGGCAGTGTCTTTGGCACGGGTACTCCCTCCTGCCCAGCCTGGTTCCAGCACGCCAGCTGTTTCCGGGTAGTGTCAACGTCACTTTGCCTCCAATGCGTTGTCCTGTCGTGTTGCGGTCGGGTTAGCCGACTCTATGGTGCCTGCAGTTTAGGTGACTCCTATGTGGGCTGCGGGATCTGGCAATGAAGGCTGGTTCCATAGTGCCAATAGGACAAGCACCCTCTGTAGGACTGTGGGTTTTGGTAACTGCGGCCGGCTCGCGGCCTTGAACTTTTTTTTTACATGGGTACCTTCTGCTACCCATCCGGGTTCCAGTACCGTCAGCTGGTTCTCGGCAGTGCCTTTGGATTAGGTGCCTCCTTCTCGGTATCCAAGTTCCACCAACGTCTGCTGGTCCTTGGTAGTGCTTTCTGGCACAGGTACCTCCTGCTTAGTAACCGAGTTCCAGTAACATCAGCTGGTCCTCGGTAGTTCCATTGGCTCTTGTACCTTCTGCTACCCATCCGGGTTCCAGTAACATCAGCTGGTCCTCGGTAGTTCCATTGGCTCTTGTACCTTCTGCTACCCATCCGGGTTCCAGTACCGTCAGCTGGTTCTCGGCAGTGCCTTTGGATTAGGTGCCTCCTTCTCGGTATCCAAGTTCCACCAACGTCTGCTGGTCCTTGGTAGTGCTTTCTGGCACAGGTACCTCCTGCTTAGTAACCGAGTTCCAGTAACATCAGCTGGTCCTCGGTAGTTCCATTGGCTCTTGTACCTTCTGCTATCCATCCGGGTTCCAGTACCGTCAGCTGGTCCTCGGTAGTTCCTCAGCTTTCTTGTACCTTCTGCTACATTTCCAAGTTCAAGCTTTTTGAAATGGTTCTTGGTAATCACTCTGGATCTCCCTGACGAGGACCCTGAAGACGAGGACCCTGAAGACCAACCCTAAGAAGACGAGGACCCCGAAGACAATGACCCTGAAGACGAGGACCCTGAAGACCACCCCGAAGAAGACGAGGACCCTGAAGACCACCCCGAAGAAGACGAGGACCCTGAAGACCACCCCGAAGAAGACGAGGACCCCGAAGACGAGGACCCAGAAGACCAACCCGAAGAAGACGAGGACCCCGAAGACGAGGACCCCCGAAGACGACGACCCTGAAGACCACCCCGAAGAAGACCAAGAAGATGACCCTGAAGAAGTTGACCAAGAAGACAAAGAAGAGAAGACAAGCACCAAGATACAGAAAAACAAGAGACAGAAAACCAAGAAGCAGAAATACAAGAAGCTGCAGAACAAAAAGCGGAAGAACATTAAGCATAAGACTAAAAATCAGAGCAAAAGATAATATCTAAATTATAAGCAGAAGATGACTAAGCAGTGTATGGGGGTGAGTCCGTTCCTCCTCGTGGTGCCCCTGGAAAAGACCTGCTGCTGCAGGCCAAACTGAACGCGGACAAATCCTGTTGTAAATCTTTTGTGACGGGCAGAACGAAAGGTGTAATGTCCAACCTTTTATAGATAACAACTACAGGAATGCCTGTCACAAATAAGAATATGATGAAGAAGAAGAATATGAAGAAGATGAAGAAGTAGAATATGAAGAATGTAAAAAAAAGAATAATACGAAGAAGGTGAAGAAGAAGAAGGTGAAGAAGAAGTGGATGAAAAAGATGCTGAGGATGATGAAGGAGAAAGTGTGGGAGAAGTAAAAAAGAAGGTGAAGAGCATGGAAGTAGTGAAACATAAATATCTGACAAAATATAAAAATACTTAACATAGTTAATATTTCCGTAACTCAGAACATAATAAAAAAATATTAATTCCTGCTATTCCATTTGACTGGGCTAAACCTCTATGCCTTTATTGTCTCCCCCACCTCCCCCAATACATTCTACATTATTCTTAGTTGTTTTCCTTCATGTAGAAATAACCTACAAGGAAAGAAAGGGTTTATTTTAATTCCGATATTTATGTCCCATTGACTTGCATTGGTTTCCGGTATCGGAATCGGCGATATCCGATACTTTTTCGGTATCGGTCCGATCCAATCCGATCCGATATTTCCCGATATCGGAAGGTATCGCTCAACACTAATCATGCCCCGATACACAAAGACTACCAGATGTTCCTCAGAGTAGCAGTTCCTATGGGAGGAGTGGTCAAACACTATCAATATACGGCCCTCCCATTCGGCATCGCCGTAGCCCCAAGGGTTTTCACCAAAGTTGTTGCAGAAGTGTTGGCTCATCTAAGGGAACAAAACACCCTGGTCGTCCCATACCTAGACGACTTCCTGGTAATAGGCAGCTCCTTCCTAGACTGCAAATCCCATCTGGAAAAGGTCATGGATTCCTAGACTCGCTTAGGATGGCTTTTGAATCTGGAAAAGTCCAAAACAGAACCATGCCAGATACAGGAATACCTGGGCATTGTGCTAGATTCAAAAAGACAGGAGTGTCGTCTCCCCTTAGGGAAAATTCACAAAATCATAGGCCAGATTTCACTGGCAAAGTCCCACCCGTCTATGTCCCTTTGGAAAGCTATGTCCCTTCTAGGCTCCCTGACAGCATGCTTTCCGGCAGTCCAATGGGCTCAAATACATACCAGGTCCATTCAGTGGGAAATCCTAGATCCAGAAAAATCCCTAAAAGGGCATTTAGCAGGGCTGTTAATGCTATCTGCAGAAACCACACTTTCCCTAGAGTGGTGGGGGAACATAAACAATCTAGCCCAGGGGACTCCTTGGACGATCCCGACACCACAAATCCTGACCACAGATGCAAGTCCCGGGGGCTGGGGGGCTCACCTCAACAACCTGGTAGCTCAGGGGGTCTGGGCAGAATGCCTAAAACTAGTTTCCTCGAACATGAAGGAGCTCCTAGCAGTAGAGCAGGCACTCCGGGAGTTCATGCACACATTACAAGGGCACCACGTGAGGGTCTTTTCAGACAATCGGGTAGTAGTGGCGTACCTGAACCATCAGGGGGGTACACGGTCCCATTCCCTAATGCAGGCGACAGAGGCCGTCTTTCGCTTAGCCGTGAGGAACTTACAATCCCTATCAGTCCTACACATAAGAGGGATAGAAAACTGCACCGCAGACTTTCTGAGTCAGACACAACTAAAGCAGGGCGAATGGGAGTTAAGTCAATCAGTGTTTCGGCAGATTGTACAAATGTGGGCTCATCCCTCCATAGATCTGTTTGCCAACAATCAAAATAAGAAAACACACTCATTTTGCTCCCTAGACCCCAAAGGGAACCCCGTAGCCGTGGATGCCTTCATGATCCCGTGGAATTACCCTCTAGCTTACGCTTTTCCTCCAACAGCTCTGATTCCTGCTATTCTGAGGAAAATCAGGGAAGAGAAGGCGACGGTAATTTTGATAGCCCCCTTTTGGCCAAAGAGGGCATGGTTTTCATGGCTGAGGAGGTTATCAATCTCCGACCCCTGGGTTCTTCCGGAAAATCCAGACCTTCTTTCTCAGGGTCCGGTTCTCCATCCTCAGGCTTCAAGCTTACACTTGACAGCCTGGAATTTGAGAGGGCTGTTCAGAAGGACAAGGGTTTCTCCCCAAATCTGATCACCACACTACTTCAAAGTAGAAAACCTGTGACCACCAAACTATACGGGAAAACCTGAAAGAAATTCCTTTCAGTCTCAGGTTCCAGGTTAGGGGGGGGAAGTTCCATTGAAGGCTATCCTGGAGTTTTTACAGATGGGCTTGGAGCTGGGCCTGGCCACAAGTACCTTAAAAGTTCAAGTTGCGGCCCTGGGAGCGCTCTATAACTCTGACCTAGCTAGGAATAGATGGGTATCTAGGTTTATTAAAGCATCAGCTTGATCCCGACCCATCCCATCCCAAAATACTACACCCTGGGATTTGAACTTAGTCCTTTCAGCTTTAATGGAGGCACCTTTTGAAACTCTGTCGGAAGCATCCCTAAAAATCCTGTCCCTAAAAACAGCACTCTTGGTAGCTCTCACATCAGCATGTAGGGTTAGTGACAATAAGGCCCTTTCGGCAGGCCCCCCCTTCACACAAATCTTGGAGGAGAGGGTTACTCTGAAAACCGACCCGGCCTATCTACCAAAAGTGGCGTCAAGATTTCACAGGTCCCAGGAAATCATCCTCCCTTCTTTCTGCCCCAACCCTAGGAACGCGAAAGAGAAAGTCTTGCATACACTAGATGTCAGAAGGTGCCTAATCCAATAATCCAATACCTAGAGGCGACACAAGAGTGTAGGCAGGATAGTTCTCTCTTTGTTTGCTTTCAGGGCCCTCCTAAGGGGAAGAAAGCTTCCAAGGGCACGCTGGCCAGATGGATAAGGGAGGCCATCACACTGTCGTACTCCTCACGTGGGGAAGCGGCCCCGGAGAAACTGAAGGCCCACTCAACAAGAGCGGTGGCAGCCTCCTGGGCGGAGAAGGCTGGGGCTACGATAGAGCAGATATGTAGAGCGGCAACATGGTCTTCCCCCTCTACCTTCTTTAATCACTACCGGCTAGACTTAACCTCTTCTTCGGACCTTACTTTCAGGAGAAGGGTTCTGGAAGCTGTTCTCCCTCCCTAATGAGTCACTTCTCCGTAATTCTCTCCGTGGTGCCGTAATGGGGGAAGGAGGAAGACGTAGTTACTTACCGGTAGCAGGATTTCTCAGAGCCCATGACGGCACCCGTACATTCCCTCCCTTCACGTGTGGGTGTGCACACTTATTAGTTACTTGCTGTAGCCAAGTGGTGTGTCTGACGAGGTCTTAGATTGAAAAATTTTGTGTTACTAGCCTGGTGGTCCTCTCATGCTCTGTAAACAATTGATGCGGGAGAGAGGCACCGCGCTTTTATCTGTTGGCTTCCTGTTCTTGAAGGGCGGATCCTCTCTCTCCATGGTGCCGTCATGGGCTCTGAGAAATCCTGTTACCGGTAAGTAACTACGTCTTTCCCACACATAAGCAGACGGATGCCCCTTAGAGAGGTATTCACATTGCTAGGTCCTGACATCGAGAAACGCCTTATTGCGGTTGTCAGGTACACATCAATTGGCCAATTTATGCGCTAAGATTTCTCATTTATTTCTAGATTCTACAGCAGTAATCCTATTCATATTTCATACTTCATATTTACATGCGCTAAAATTTCTCATTTATTTCTATTTTCTACAGCAGTAATGCTATTCATATTTCATACTTCATATTTACATACTCAGCGTTACAGAGTGCTACTTTGTTTGTTCATTGTACATGGAGGTAGCTCCTCTTAGTAAGCACCTGTTCACACCTATTTCTTGCAGTGGAAGTGCCTTCATTTTCTTTGTCACTAGATTTAAGCTTTGACTGAGCACTCCACCCCCATGCCGCATGTGGTTTTAATTGTATCAGGATCTTACTTTCCCACACATAAGCTGACGGATGTCCCTTAGAGAGGTATTCACATTGATAGGTCCTGACATAGAGAAACGCCTTATCGCGGCTGTCAGGTACACATGAATTGGCCAATTTATGCGCTAAGATTTATCATTTATTTCTATATTCTACAGCAGTAATGCTATTCCTATTTCATACTTCATATTTACATGCGCTAAAATTTCTCATTTATTTCTATTTTCTACAGCAGTAATGCTGTTCATATTTCATACTTCATATTTACATACTCAGCATTACAGAGTGCTACTTTGTTTGTTCATTGTATATGGACATAGCTCCTCTTAGTAAGCACCTGTTCACACTAATTTCTTGTAGTGGAAGTGCCGTCATTTTCTTTGTTACTAGATTTAAGCTTTGACTGAGCACTCCACCCCCCATGCCGCACGTGGTTTTAATTGCATCAGGATCTTACTTTCCCATACATAAGCAGACGGATGTCCCTTAGAGAGGTATTCACATTGTTAGGTCCTGACATCGAGAAATGTCTTATCACGGCTGTGAGGTGCACATGAATTGGCCAATTTATGCGCTAAAATTTCTCATTTATTTCTATTTTCTACAGCAGTAATGCTATTCATATTTCATACTTCATATTTACATACTTAGCGTTACAGAGTGCTACTTTGTTTGTTCATTGTACATGGAGGTAGCTCCTCTTAGTAAGCACCTGTTATCACTTATTTCTTGTAGTGGAAGTGCCGTCATTTTCTTTGTTAGCTAAATCCAAAGGTCACTGCTCCCTGCTGATTCTCCTGGATCTCTCTGTTGCATTTGACACTGTGGATCACCAGCTCCACCTCACTATGCTCCGCTCTATAGGCTTCAAGGAAACTGTTCTCTCCTGGTTCTCCTCCTACCTTTCTTACCACTCCTTCACTGTATCTTTTGCCAGTTCCTCTTCCTCTAAACGTCCACTTACTATCGGGGTTCCGCAGGCCTCAGTCCTATGTCCCCTTCTCTTCTCTGTTTACACTGCCCCTATTGGACAAACAATCAGCAGATTTGGGTTCCAGTATCATCTCAATGCTGGCGACACCCAATTATACACTTCTTCCCCTGTCATCACCCCTACCCTAAAACAAAATACCAAGGATTGTCTGTTTGCTGTCTCTAGCATCATGTCCTCCCTCTATCTTAAACTGCATCTCTCCAAAACTGAACTTCTTGTGTTTCTCCCCTCTACTAACCTAACGCTACCTAACATCGAAATTACCTTGGAGCGTTCAACCATAACTCCCAAGCAGCACGCCCGCTGCCTTGGCGTCATATTCGACACTAAACTTTCCTTTACTCCCTATATCCGATCACTCACTAGCTCTTGTCACCATCATCTTAAAAACATCTCCAGAATCCGACCTTTTTTCACCTTTGAAACTGCTAAAACTCTTACTGTCGCTCTTATTCACTATCGTCTGGACTACTGCAACTCTGTTCTGATCGGTCTCCCTCTTACCAAACTTTCTCCTCTCCAATCTGTCCTGAACGCGGCAGCCAGGGTTGTATTTCTGTCCAGCTGCTTCACCGATCCCTCCATCTTGTGCCAGTCATTACACTGTTCACCCGTTCGCTATAGGGTCCAATATAAACTCATCGCTCTCACCCACAAAGCTCTCCACAGTTCTGCACCACCTTATATCTCCTCTCTCATCTCTGTCTATTGCTTTACACATGCCCTTCGTTCCACAAATGACCACAAATGACCTAAGACTAACATCCCCATAATCCAAATCTCGCACCTCCATCTCCAAGACTTCTCTCATGCTGCGCCAGTTTTCTGGAATGCACTACCCCAGATGATCCAACTGATGCCTAACCCCCACGTCTTCAAGCACACTTTAAAAACCCATCTCTTTAAACAAGCCTACCGCCTCAACTACTCAGTAAACTAACTTTCCACTGTTCCCTCCTAAATATTATTCAAAAAGTTACACACACGCCGCCTATGTTCAGATAGGGGTGAGACGGGTTTCATGAATTCTTTGGAATCCTGGGGGAACCGTTACTCAGGGCGACCATAGGCTGCAGCTTCTCTCAAGCACACGATAGATTCAGTTGCCAACCAGACACATCTGACAAGAGTCTTTTTAAACAGTTTAACAGTGGCGTTTATTCAAGTACAACCAGTACCATTTAACTCTTTGAAGAAACAGGCTTCAGCACAGTACAGTCTATTAAAGCAGGTATAGTAATGGCAGTCTCTTCAGTAGCACAGTTTAGCACAGATTAGAGCTCTTAGCAGAACACTTCTACGCATACACAACCACAGGCTTTTCCTTCACAAGGACACAATAGTACACAGCATTCTTTATCCTGCATGGAGGGGAGGAAGGTTTGATGAGAGAGATGATCCCTGTGGCACAATTCCTTCCAGTGCACTGTTAGTTCAGGGAGTTTATCTGACCTGTGTTTAATTTCTCTCCTGATCTGAATCCTGTTCAGTTGCCTTCTGTCAGATACAGATAACACACCATCTCTCTCTTCGGCTTCAGCCAGACTAAAATAACAAGCTCCCCACAATCCTCCTGGGGCTCTGCTAAAACACTCCCTGTCTTCTGTGACTGTGTTAACCCCTTTTGTTGCTGGATGCTTCTGAAGCACCAGCACTACTTCTGCATGTCACACTCTTCCCTCCTTTTTGAATGTCGTCCTCGACATTCATCTTAATTGGTCAATCTGAGACAGTGGTGAAAGTTGAGTAACTTTATATACAAATTGGCATTGTCAAATCGGCATAACATTTATAAACATTTATAACAACCTATTCTACGACCTTTTTCTTGGTAGTACTCCTGTAAGAAATAAACAATTAACACAATTAACACAATCAGCGTCTTTTCAAGGAAAATCAAAGCACGAAAACAAGTCTTTTCACCAGACAACATCTTCAAAACTGCTTCTCAGTGGTGAATAACACTCAAGTGGGCTTACCTAGTCCGCAGGCAGAGATACCTGTTTCCATTCGACAGTCCTTGGTACTTGACTCGGTTCACCAAGTGTCTCGTACGTCAGCATCACGGGCCTCCTCACTTCTCGAGTTGACATCCTCCTGGTGAGTTGTTCCTCAGGTACCACGGGTTCTTCGGTTACAGGAGTTTCTCCCACCACACTCATTTCCCGTGCGTGCTTCCTCAGATGCTCTTGGATCTGCCGTTGTAAGTTCCTGTACTTCTCCTGAATTGTCTGTTTCCACACAGTCTGGTAATTCTGCTCCTCCTGAGTGTCGATCGGTCTCTTCGGTGATTGGTATTTGATCATCAGATCTGAATTGGACTTGTTCTGTGCTCCCTGGTACAAACTCTGGAGCCTCAGGACTTAGTTCCCTCTCCTGAGGATGGTACATCCCTCTCCTTGCCGGTCCGATAAATACAACGGTGTGCTCTTCCTCATCGGAACTTGCAAAGTCACTATCCACCACCAAAGCTTCAATCTGTGGTGGTCTCTTAGTTGATCTCGGTCGATCTCGGTCTGCTTCTGGGAAGTCTTGTTGTGGTGGGAGATAATCACAGGGTAGTAATAAATTCCGATGGACTATTCTTGTTTTCTCGTCTCCTCTTTCCAATCGGATTTCATACACTGGACTACTGTCTTTGGCATTTCTCTTTGACCACATACACCTTGTCTTCCCAGTACGAACAAAGTTTTCCAGGACCACCTTTCTCACGTACGTTCTTGACTAGCACCCAGCTTCCCGGTGCCAATTCTGCTCCATAACATTTTCGATCATAGTACTCCTTACTCTTGCTCTGTCCTTGTGTAACCACTTTGGACGCTATGTTGTATGCCTCTGCCATCCGTTCCTTCCATTTCCGAACGTACTCCGGACACATTCTATAAGTCTTTGACACCAGAGTATCGAACATGATGTCGATTGGCAGTCGATCGTCCATGAAATAGGAAGAAGGGTGAGTAACCCGTTGCTTCGCTGTTTGTACAGTTATAGGCATGTACCACTTTTGACTGAGAACTCTTACAGTCTTTCTTCTCGTCATCTGTTAAAGTGCGCAACATCGACAATAATGTCCGGTTAAAACATTCCACTTGTCCATTACCCTCTGGATGATAGGACGTTGTGTGGGATCTCTGAATTCTACAGTACTTTCCTAGCTTGGCAAAGAGCTGGTTCTCAAATTCTCTTCCTTGGTCGTGGTGTAACCTCGTAGGCAACCCAAACCTCAAAGCAAAATCATTGAAGATCTTCTCTGCTGCTGTTCGACCAGCTTTATTGGTGGTGGCATATGCTTGGGCAAATCGAGTAAAATGGTCCATCACCACCAATATGTATTCGTAACCACCCTTGCATGTCTCGAGATCTAGAAAGTCTATTGAGACCATCTCAAATGGATACGTAGTTTGGATGTTGCCCATAGGTGCCCGGGTTGATGTGTTGGGACGTTTATCTTTCAGACACCCACACTCCCTGTTCACATACCTCTCAATATCTCTCTGCATGTACGGCCAGAAGAAACGTTCACGGATCAAGTTAGTTGTCCTTTCCACTCACAGGTGTCCCATGTTTTCATGGAGCTCTTTGAAGACCAACCTACGGAATACTCTGGGTAGTACCAACTGCCGGTTTTGTTCTCCTTTACGATACAGGATACCATCTTCACTGAGGTAGAGCTTCGTCCTTTCTTTAACTAAAACAGAAACCGCTGGTGACTCATTATCTCTCTCCCGTTTACTTGGAAACTGATTTTGGTCACATAAAGTAGTATTCTACCAATTACGTATCTGATCTTCCCGTTGTGCTCTACGGATTTTTCCTTTCGGTAGTTGTTGAATGGACAGGGGGTGATCTTATGCTCTCGCTTTTACACTGGTTTCCACTGTCAACGGATACCACAATGGTGTGTCTTCCTCTTGATAAGTTTGTACTGCTTGGGTAGTGCTCGTCTCAATTGCCTGCAGACTTACTTCCTCCGAGCCGTCTTGCATGAACTCCTCAGGCTCTAGTGGCATTCTCGACAATCCATCAGCATCCGCATTGCATTTTCCTGGCTTGTACTTGATACTGAAATTGAAGTCAGCTAGTTCAGCGACCCATCTCTGACCCATTGCCTTCAGTTTGGCTGTAGTGAGGACATAGGTTGTTGTCAGTGTATACCTCAAACTCTTTGCTGTAATAGAGATAATCTTTAAACCGTTCACAGATAGCCCATTTCAATGCCAGGAACTCCAATTTTCCAGAATGTAGATGGTAATTCTTTTCGGCGTCTGTCAACATTCTAGAACCGTAACCGATGACTCTCAATTTTCCATCTTGATGCTGATACAGGACAGCTCCCAGTCCAACTTGAGAAGCGTCACAATGAAAAACAAATGGTAAGTTGAAATCAGGATATCCCAAGATGGGTGGTTTTTCTAGGTAATCTATTAGTTCTTCCAATACCTCCTTGTGGTCTGCTGTCTAGAGAATGGGCTGTTGGGACGAAACGGTGTTGTTTCTTTTAAGTCCGGTCCTGCCCACGTTCTTCTTTTTCTCCATGGGTGTTGTTGACTCTGTCTGCCCCCCCAAGAGGAGGTATAGTGGGGCGGCCATCCTGGAGAAGTTCCGAACGTAAGTACGATAGTAGGAGAGGAATCCTAAGATCTGTCTCAACTCCCCGATAGTAGAGGGTCGCTTGTCTTTTAAGGCGAGTACCAGAGAAATTTCTGCTGGGTCCATGGTATATCCTTCTTCGGACACAATTTTCCCTAGAAATCAGACTTGCCTTTTGAACAGTTCACACTTCTTTGGGGTCAACTTAACTCCGTGTTGTTGATACCGCTGTAATATGGTTCTCACGTGTTCAACATGCTCCCGGAAGGTTTTGCTGTGTACCACATTGTCATCCAAGTACGGCTGGCAGATATCGTCCCTCAATCCTTCTAAACATGTCTCCATACTCCTCTGGAATTCTGCTGGAGCTGAACTGAGCCAAAACGGTATGCGGATCCACTCATATAACCCCCACAGTGTGATGAATGCTGTCAAGGGTCTACTGGACTCTTCAACAAACCCTTGATGGTATGCCTTACTCTGATCAAGGACAGAGAACCAGGTACTTCCTGATAGGCTATCCAGCATATCTTGAATCTTTGGTATCGGGAGCCGATCAGGTACTGACTTTCGGTTTAGTTCCCGGTAATCACAACAGAGTCTCAACGTACCGTCCGTCTTCCTAACACAGACAATAGGAGAGGCATAAATGACTTTGACTTTTGGACCCAACCTCTGTTGATTAGATCTTGTAAATACTCTTTCACTTCACGGTGTAATGGTTTTGGCACAGACATGTAACTTCTGGTTACTGGGGTCGTGTCTTTCAAATTAACTTTCAATTGCAATGATGGGATACAGCCTATATCAGAGTCATCTTTATAGAATGCATGACACTCTTCTCTCAGCATCTGTTTTGTTATCGCTACATCTTCAGCACACAAGTGTTCCAGGGGCACAGGGGGATCTCAGGACCCTGAGGTGGGTCGTGCAATTTCCTCCCCTGGGCAACTCCTGTTCCTTGGTGGGGAGACTGAATTCACGGTAGACCCCTGGACGGATCTCACACTGGCTGGATATACCGTTTTAACTGTTTCATTGTGACCTAACACAGTCTTTGGATCCAGTCTAATTTCGTGTTTCGTAGTATTGATCACTGGTACTGTCACTCGAGCAAACCCACCAGTAGGTATTGTAATCACAGTCTCACCTTGAATTAGGCCTTCTGGAAGTTCTGAGGAGTCTTTTAGCACGAACAGTCTTTTCTGGACTTTTCTTCCAAGTTCTACCCGGACTCCACACCTCACCCCCACCATTTGGTTTGCAGGGATGATGGTTGGGCGCCAGCCTACCTTGACTTCTTTTAGATCCATAGTATTCTGTGCTTTCTTTACTCTATGAATCACATTTTCCGCCATGGCATTGGGTATGGCAAGTGATGTGGCAATTGCATCCACCACCAGCGTCCCTGACTTGTGTTTCGTGATGAATACATTTTCACCCAGGATAGGATCCTCGGCCACGTTCTGATCACTGGTCACGAGAAAAGGTACTAAAAGCTCAATGGTGTTGCTGTTCTTCGTGGCCCTCAGTTACAAAGTCACTTCCACCCAGCCCATGAAAGGGATTTCGGTCTGGTTGACAGCTTTGCCGTGGAGTTCCACTGGTCCTAAGAGTTCTTTTAGTGACCGAAGGCAGGTATGTGGCAGGTAGCACCTTCTCCATTATTCATTTAAAAGGCTCGCTTGGGCTCCTGTGTCCCACAGTGCTTTTACCAGGAGTCTATCTAGCTGGCACTGTATAAAGCACCTTTCACCGATTAGGCTGATGAGGCTATCTTTCCTGACCGAGAAATCCTCCTCCCAGGAGTACATCATTTGACCTCCGCACTGGGCATTAAGTAACTGATGCCCCTGTCTCTCTTGCAGCTGTTGTAACTGATGCCCCTGTCTCTCTTGCAGCTGTTGTAGATGGGAACACACTTGGGGATAATACTGACGAAGCCATTTTACCTCATGCGCCATTCTGGGGTTTGGTGAGATTTGGATTTGCTTCTAGGGTCTCCTCCGTGTCGCGGTTACCAGTCGCCCCGCACTGGCAACCTCCTGTCTTTTAACCCAAACAACCGTGACCATTGGCATTCCTTGGCATAATGTCCTTCCTCACCACATCTTAGACACTGGACGCACATCATACATGCGTCACAAGCTGGGTATCTTCTGTTTTGGAACCCACTCCTGGGTCTGAGGAATACAGGTTCTAGCCTGGAACGAATCAACGTTTTATCCTCAATCAACTCGGCTCACAGTTCCCCTATTACTTCCTCCCAGTCAGCGCTGGCGGTCCTCTCTTTTGTTGGTGATTTAAGGTTCCCTCTCAAAGGTGGCAATGGAGGGTCTCCATGATGATCTTCGGACTGGCCAACTTCAGCTGACTCATTTTGGTGATTTTAGAAGCAGAGCCTTTCTTTAACTTTTGTTCGCTCTCTGACTCCAAACTAGCTGCCTTATTCATTTTTTCAATTAGGACTTCGTCCAGAATTCCAGGATCTTCTAGGTACTGTTTCAGCTGCAACTTGATGTCTTTGCTGATTAACCCCATTCCCAATGATCTCAAGAACTTCTTCTGGACTTGGCCAGCATCAAACTTCTCCGCTTCTACATCTCTGGATGCAAACAACAGTCTATCCTTCAGTTCAATTACTCTGAACAAGAAACTTTGGGGTGATTCATTATTTTTCTGTGAGGGGTTAAGGATTCGGTGGAACAATTCTGAAGTACCCTCTTCTTTAAAGTGCCCTTTTAAAATCATCTTCATCTGTTGAAAGGTCAATTGACTCTTCATTTCTAGCATACTACGGAGGTTCAGTCCTCGGCTGATCGCTTTCACCACCCCCCTCGACGATCTCATTTGGCTGGAAGCCTTTCTGTATGCCTGCATCGATCTGCTGCAACATGTTCATATAAGACAGTTCCTCTTTCTATTCACAGTCTCAAATCTGTCCCAGGATCTTGAATTCTTTCCTTATGGTGATTTGTGGTGTTAGAGAGGACTGTCTTCCTGATTTATCTAACCCAAGCAGGGTAAAGGTTCTGTCTGAGTCTGTCACCGGTTCAGAGGTTTTGGTCGATTCCTGCAGTGTTGTTGTTAGGGCTTTGAATTGTTCTTTCAATTACTGTAGTTCTGTCTACAGATGGAGATTCCCGCTTTTGGTAATTGGTGTCGCCCCTCCATCCTCCAACTTCAACCTAGTTAGAAACTGTGTTAGCTCCTGGAGGAACGTCCCGATGACATCTTCAGCCTCTTTCTCCCCCAGCTCATACATTTTTGCATTAATGGCAGCTAACAGTTGCCTGCGGTTGTGTGCTTTAGAAATCTGTTCTTCTGACATCTTTATATGTTCTGCTACTGTTCTCAATTCTTCACAGGTTAACTGAAGAAGCAGCTCACTAATTCTGTCCATTTGTATTCCCACATCAATTGCTGTTAGTGAGTTTTCTTTAGTGCTGGTCCCCTTTTACTGGTGTAGCAGAGTTAAATTGAGGTGCTGTGCTGCTGTGTTTTTCCAGACAGACACTTTTCCTCTTCTCCCTCTAAATGCTAATTCCAGCTCAGAATTCCCCGTATGGGCCACCAATGTTACACGCTCACCGCCTAAGTTCAGATAGGGACGAGACAGGTTTCATGAAGTCTTTGGAATCCTGGGGGAACCATTACTCAGGGCGACCATAGGCTGAAGCTTCTTTTAGGCACACGATAGATTCAATTGCCAACCAGACACATCTGACAAGAGTCTTTTTCAGCAGTTTAACAGGGGAGTTTATTCAAGTACGACTAGTACCATTTAACTCTTTGAAGAAACAGGCTTCACCACAGTTTCAGTTTATTAAAGCAGGTACAGTAATGGCAGTCTCTTCAGTAGCACAGTTCAGCACAGGTTAGATCTCTTAGCAGCACACTTCTATGCATACACAACCACAGGCTTTTCATTCACAAGGACACAATAGTACACAGCATTCTTTATTCTGCATGGTGATGAAGGAGAAGGGTGTTTGATGAGGGAGATGATCCCTGTGACACAATTCCTTCCAGTCCTTATCTTCCTGCCTGATAATACTCTGAACTGTTAGTTCAGAGAGTTTATCTGACCTGTGTTTAGTTTTTCTCCTAATCTGAAACCTGTTCAGTTGCCTTCTGTCACATACAGATAACACACCATCTCTCTCTTCAGCTTCAGCCAGACTACAATATCAAGTTCTCCACAATCCCCCTGGGGCTCTGCTAAACCACTCCCTGTCTCCTGTGACTGTGTTAACCCCTCTAGTTGCTGGATGATTCTGAAGCAACAGCACTATTTCTGCATGTCACAAGAATCTGCTCCCTACTGTTCATTTGTCTCTACACCCTCCATGCACACGATAACTGCACTCGATACTTGATTATTGCACTTAAACATACGGGCAGAACTGGATCATGCAGCTTTATATGAAAATCCCTATTTATTATAATTGCCAGACCAGAAAGAACAAGCACTTTTCACCTTTTGTGTCCCCCCATTTCCTTGTAGATTGTAAGCTTGCGAGCAGGGACCTCATTCCTAATGTAACTGTTTAAACTGTCTTACCTTGTATTGAATTTATTGTCTGTACATGTCCCCACTTAATGTAAAGTGCTGCGGAATATGTTGGCGCTATATAAATAAAAATTAATATTATTTATTATATTCTACCATTAATTAGAAAGCAATCTTGACACTTAGTGAAAAATAATATCAGCTGGTTCAACTGACAGCCTATAAAAAGGTATGTCATTACCAAGGTGCCACACAAGAAACATCTCATGATGGGTAAAACCAGTGAGCTGTCTGAAGACCTTCACAACATTATTGTTGCAAAACATACTGATGGCATTGGTTATACAAGAATTTCTAAACTACTGAAGGTTACAGTGAGCACTGATGGGACCATAATCATGAAGTGGAAAGAGGAATTTCATCATAAATCGGCCACGACCAGAAGCTCCCCATAAGATTTCAGACAGAGGAGTGAAAAGAATTATCAGAAGAGTTTTCAGAAAGCCAAGGACCACCTGTGGAGAGCTACAGAAAGACCTGGAATCAGCAGGTACAATTGTTTCAAAGAAAGCTATAAGCAATGTACTCAACATCCATGGCCTCTATGCATGCTCACCACACAAGACTGCATTGCTGAACAAAAAGCATGTTCAAGCATGTTTAAAAGGAAACTGTCAGCAGCATTTTAGTAAGTAAAGTACAGACAGGGCCATATTGGCTCTTTCATTCTGATTAAAATGATTCCTCAGGTGAAGAAATCCATTTTGTAGATTTTCTTTAATCCTTGTTTGAAGTTTCCTTGTATTCGTATTTTCGTGCCACGGGGTGAGACTGTGGGTCGGACTGTGGATAGGGTTTTCAGCTTTTTCCGTCCCTCTGCTATGTATGGTTGTCTATTCTTTTTTATTGAAAATTTCGCTCCGGCGCCGTCCTAGCCGAGGGCTACGCTTGCGCAGATTGAGCTCTAGAAAGTCTTCAGGAAAAATGGCACTAGTGACTGCGCATGCGTAGATCGCACAGTGCCACCGGCATCATTTTACTGAAGCCCTCCATTAGATCAATCTGAACAAGCGTCTCTCGTGGCTAGAACTAATGGTGAGCTTCAATAAAATGGCGTTTGTTGTAGAATAACGAAGCCTAGAATATTCTGTAAAAGTATGCATTCAGGATAATAATGATAACTTGGATTACATAATGACTTGAAGTTTCTCATTTATTGGGTAAAGTGAAAGACATTACAAGGAGAATATACCATAAAACTCAGCTTGCCTAACTAGCTTTACATTATATTACTGGTTCACTCTAGCATTTATTGTTTCATTTCATTTTTCAAATATTTTTACATATATTTTGACGAACAAAAGCATAAAGGAACAGATTCCAACTGTTTCTTTAGTATGTAAACTGATGCAAAAATATACTGTATCAGTCTGTATTAGTTGTAAGATCTATGAAATTCAGCTGTGTCGACATTGATGTTTGTGAAAACAGTGAAAATATAGACCCAGAACCCTAAACTGTGGGTTAGGTTTACTATTGTCAAGGAACCTTGAATTTAGTCTAAAATACATTCAAAAACATGGTGTGTCTTCACCAGAAGGGATCTCTTAGATTAAAGCAAGAGGTTAATTAACACGCGGCAACATATGCCAAGTGTCATCAAAAGTTATGCCCAAAAAACTAAGCCAACCAAGAGGTGGTGTTAAGTTAGACAAAAATATCTAAAGATCCATGAAATTTATCATCTAGTGTGATTAGACTGTAAAGTCTAAGTTTGCACTGTCTACTCCACAGAATTAGTAAATTGTTCCCTATGACTTAATGAAAATAGACCCATATCAAATTAAATGGTATTATTTCATGCATCAGTTGTTTAATACATTTGGTTAAGCTTACAGAAATGAGTGCCAACAAAAGTCAATGCAACAAAAACATTATGTCTTTTAAAGGAAAAATCTTTTAAAATCTGAGCTTTTGTGATTTTGTCATATTCTAGCCTACCTAAACCTAATATTTCCAGTTTAGAGAGTGTTACTACCATAACTCCCAGACAGAATTCCTAGGGTTCTTATTTAACTCTGATATTTCCTTTACTTCCCCGCTACACCGATGCCTCCACCTTATGCCAACTCATGACTCTCACAAAGCTCTCCGCAATGTTGCAGAAAATATTATTCTCATGGATGTCTATATTCTATTGTGTCACCACGTTTTCTTGTTTAATAACAAATATTTTTTGCAAATAGAAGGAATTCCTATAGGGGCAAAATTTTCACCTCCACTAGCCATTTTGTTTGTATTTTGCTTCACAAAAATTATCTTATCATGAATTTATTTTCAGAGAAAATCGTCTGGAACGACTTCTACATTGATGACTTTATGTGTTCGATAAATAAATACTTACAGTATAAAAGTAAATACTTATATAAATACTTTATCAATAGTATAAAAGTTTATATTGATTCAGTGTGTGTGCCCCTGTGCTTTACATAATGTATCCACTTCTATATCTCTCTGCTCCACTGACATCTCAAAAAAACATAAATGGGTAGAAGCTAACAGTGTTTTTGGATATCCTGGTAGACTGACCTGTGCACCTGCTCATGGTCCGTAAAAGTGAGGATAATAGGTACATCAGTGGTTTATGATGGTCCTGATGAAGAAGTCAGTTGGACTTCAAAAGAAGTAGACATTAAACCGCATTTCTGAATCTAAATCCCTTGATTCTTTGAGACTCGAGCAGTGCAGCATCTCCACACTAGGGTCAGCATTAGGGGCAGGCAAACTAGGCATTTGCCTATGGCCCTCATCCCCTAAGGGGCCCCTGCCTCCGGGCAATGATTATCTTTTTTTCCCCTTACGTTTGTACTGCGCCTGTAACAAAACGAACATGGACAGTACAAACGTGATCACAGGGAATCAGAACGGGAGACGTGAGGGCAGTCGTCCAATCAGAAAGCAGGGAGTGAGTGTGACCTCTCTTTTGCAGTCTGTGGAGGAGAGGGGGAAGGGAGGTCACTCACAAAATCCTGGCTCAGCACACTGCTCTTCTTCAAAGCTCCCTCCATCAGCTCCAGCAGCAGGCGGGACACAGAAGGGGTCTGCTCTGACAGTGTGAGCTCAGCTCACTGCCTCCACTTGACTGCTTCTGACTGGGAGGAGCCTGACACAGCCAGGAGCAGCACCAGGACCAGAGGACATGAGGATATGGAAACAGCACAGCAAACAAGCAGGCTGATAACAGAAGACAGTAGAACACAGGCACAAGTTCTGGATCACAAGGAAGACAGACGCAAGAAGTGACAGGCTGATAATAGAGAACACCAGAACACAGGCACAAGGGGTGGATGACAAGCAAGTGACAGCACACAAGCACAAGGGTTGGGAGGCTGACAACAGAGGACAATGGCTCACAGAATGAGACAGATGACATATGCTAATAGAGAGTGAGAAGAAGATGAGATCACTGGTTGAGGAAATAAGCATATAAATGGCCAATTTGGCAGGAAATAAGAAGCTGATAACAGAGAGCACTAGTAGTAAAGAAAAAAGAGAAAGAGCGGCTGAGCCAACTCCCTGGATATGGACGTTATGTGTGGCCAACAGTTGCTCACTATGGGCCTGATTCACCGGCTCTCCTGCCTTGTTGACATGGCTGACATCTCCTTTGTTCAACTCTCGCACCTGCACAGGAGAGAACAGAAGCTGCGCAGTGCAAAAGACTGTGGAGGACACGGGAGACATCAGTCACATCAATAAAGGCAGGAGGATGGCGATTGTGGGGTCAGAGAGACATTGAGCAGGGTCCATAGACACTCATTCAACTGGATGCTGCTGATCAGCTTACAACAAGGAGAACGAGAAGTTATTTTTTAGGTTTGGGCGGCTGGGATCTTGCAGGATGGCATTTAAATTCAGGTGAAAGGTGGTGGCTACGGTTTATACAGATTAAAGGTACAGTCAGCATCTGTACCCCCTCATATACAGTATTCTAGAATGCTCTATATATGTCCCCAATCCCCTCTGCAAGGCACAAAAAAAGAGCTTTTATTATATTCACAGATGGCCCGGTCCGATAGGCGTTTTGAGTCTTGATTCGGCGCCTCCTCTCTTCTTGTGATCGCCGTCCTGATTTGTGTGGATGATGCATCTAAAGTCATCCACACAGTGTCCCCCTTTGCTCTCCTGTGCAGGCACACTTCTCTGCCCTGTCAAGCTTTACTTCCGGGTCAAGCTTGGCCTTACCCGGCGTATGCGCACTGCAATGTTTTTCAGGGCAGAGAGAAGTGCGCCTGCGCAGGAGTGTGATGGAGGTCACTGTGTGGATGACCTAGGACGCGTCATCCATATGAAACAAGAAGGAGGACAGTAATCGTAAGAAGAGAGGAGGCACCAGATCAAGACCTGCAACGCCCATCGGACCAGACCGCACCATTATACATAAAAGCTCTTTTTTGTACCTGCAGAGGGGATTGGGGACTTACTTACAGCACTCTAGTATGTTGTAACAGAGGTCTTGAAGATGTTGGCCATACTTTAAATGTTTAACATATTTGTCTGAAACTGCCCCTCCATCTTTGAGTCCTTCACATAAAAATTAATGGCTTTCAAAACTAGCAAATCACAGGTGTATTGTGAACAGAACCCACCAGGAGCAGAATCATGACAAATCAGAGTCTGGCTGCACAATTGCCAGTGGTATATTAGTCTCTGAAATGCTCCAATGTTTCAGAGAAGATTTACATTAAAGATGCTTTACTTCTCCCAGCTTCAGTGCAGGTGAATGCCGGATCTCTCCATATGTACACCCGAGGAACAGAGCTGTCAATCACCTGCTAGTGTGGCGGGAAGAGTCGGCCAGGGACGGAGCCGGACTTGTATCATTTCTCCCTATGGTCCAAAGATTTTCAGAGCATATTTCCTCTGCAACCCCAGAACATTTCAGAGAATAATATACCATTCGAGCAGCCAAATTCTGATTCATGCTGCCCGCAGTTTTGGCACAATAAATTGCCTGACAGGTTCCCTTTAAGTTAACCTAATCTCTCTATATTGTGAAGCTCTGTGCCCAATGCGGGTACATCTGTCAGTATAGAGTGGGGTCACACCAGCATTCTGAATGCCATTCTGTTGCATATTAGGAACAGAACAATGGAATTCATGTCAAGGATGGATCTGTTACGTGACGGACCCCACTTGCTTATAATGTGATCCATCATGGTTCTGTTAGGCTGTCCATCACTTAACTAGAAAAATAGTGCAGCAGTAAAACTGACGAAATCTGCAATGGTGCTTCCTAATAAAGGCATTTTACCTAACGGAAGCTCCAAGAGACGGCTCTTCATTACCACTATATCCCCCATGATTTTATGGACATATTAGCGTATACAATATTTCTCTCAGACACCCCGTTTGGTTCTCCAGGAATTATAGGTCATCATCCTGACAAACTGTTCGATTTTATTTATTGATTTTGTTACAATAACCCATTGAATTAGGCTGAAAAGATGCAGTTTTTATGCTGTTTTCTGAGTCAAAGCTAGACGTAGATCCAGCAGGAAGGAGAAGTAGAAATTCTTGCCTTATATTTTTCTTTCCTTTTACATACAGTATGCTTTTGACTTTGGCTCAAAAACTGCATCATAAAATGCACATGTGAATGCAACATAAAAAGGAATGGTTTGGGGGAGCATGGCCTATAAAAAAGGGTAGAGTGTATGTTCTTAAAAAATTTGAGCTGTCTGATTTTTTGACGATTGTCAAGATACAAATTGAAGCCAAGGTTTACAGCCATGCACTGCCAAACGTTACACAGCTGCAGTTTTGGGGGGCTGCCTCCTCTGAAAAAAACAGAAACTGTACTGATAATGCCTGTCCTGAAATATCCATCTGTATTGGAGTCTGTAGAAATTGGAGAGGAGGAGAGAGATTGGGGAGCAATCTATACTCCTCCTGTGTAAATGGTGTAGACAATATGTATATGGTATAGATTATGTATATATAGCGTAGATGGTGTTTGTATAATGTAGCCTGATTATATATATACCATATGTGTGTATCACAGAAGCAGTAGCTGTGGATTTCTTTAGGTCTGTAGAAGAGGAGCACTTATTCCAGCTAGCTCCTTTTTCATGGATTCTGTGGACTTGTGGAGGCTTTCCCCTGTTTATAGATAACAGACATTTTTCCTGGAGTCACCCAGTTATATATAGTTTTCACAAGACTGCTGTGTGAAGGTGCAATATCTTAACATTTGGGGTCCCAGTTTTAATTCTGCCCAGGGCCCCACTTTGCCTAAAACCGGCCCTGCTCCACACCAACTGATTTTAACATTGGATCTACCAATCAGTGGAGCAGCAGTTGAATCCTTGTTTCTGACCTATTCCAAGAGTTGCTCTTTCTCACAACTCTACCAGGTGAGCAGGTACCGCAGCACAAAAACACGTCTGCTTAATGTGCTATCTTGTGCTCTTTTGTCCTTTTAGCCAATTTGTTTTTATTTCCTGACATATTTATCACCACATTTCTACATAAAAAAAATGCAAAAAAAAGTTCCATATTTCAGATAGGCCATCAGCTGTTTAAAAAAAGGTGTGAAGCAAATACATTTATGTTGCAATTATATTTAGCATGCATAAAAAGTCACAATTTTTGTAAAATTGTGACATTTAGCACATTGAGCTCTTGTTTTTTTTAACATTGGTAAATAAATTACCACGCATAGAAAAAAAATTATGCTAAATTTTGCAACATTTAACTCTCAACAATTGGCACATTGGTCTCCTGCTCTTATCTAACACTGGGAAGTGTAGTACCATGCTTAAAAAGTTGCACTGGTGCAATTTTTGCCAAATTTATCATTAAGGTGCCACATTTAATATATTTGGAAATTTGGAGTGGCAAAGAGGAAGTGAGAGCACTCAAGATTTTGCGCAAATTCGAATATTTTTTATAAACATGGACCATTGTATTTGACAGTATTTTTAAAAAATGGTTGTAGATGTGCTTAAACATAGAGGAAATGTTTGAGTAATATATTATTCCATAGTTTATTCCAAATAAAAGCTGTGAGGAAATCCATTTAGCACAAACACATTTTTTCTGTGATAAAAAATTCACTATATTTGGATATATATTAACTAATTTTGTAGGTTAATTAATTACTGAATACGCCCCTTCTACAATTTATTGTATGTAGGATGAAGGGTAAAAAAAATTATAAAAAAAGAGAAGAAGGGAATTTAGCAAATCCATCCGATAATATTAAAAATAATTCATAAGGGAGACACAAAAGGTAAATAGTAAAAAGTGATTTCATTGTTTGATTCAGCCATCAATATAATAAATGGGATATTCACATAACGCTGCATGAACCGGTCACCAGTCAGTATGTGTACAGTACAGACACAGAGGGCTATTAAGGGAATGCAGTGTGTGTACACAGATGCTACAAGGATCCAGATCCTGAGGAAAATTTAGGAAGGGCAAAGAGGGAATACCATAGTTAGATTTGTAAAATGAGGTTTTAGGCCTGAATAAAGATAATATCACACCAGAATTGCCAAACACGTTAGATATAGAAAAGAAAAACAAAACATCAAATGGTTCAGCACGACCACATATTTTTGTTGAAATACATAATGGGCATTCCTTAAAGGGGTTGTCCACTACTAGGACAACCCCTTCTGAATCTGACAGCGGTGTCGGCACTCGCATTCCCGGGGCTCACGTGAGGTTGTTACATCACAAGAGCACAGCATCCAATCAGCGATAGCTTCACTGTCAAAGCCTTCGCACGAACAAGTAATAAAGAGGAATTAAGAGCTGCAACCTCCCTCTCACTCCCTCTTGATTACTTATATGTCTAAAGGCAGGGACAGTGATGCTGATTCGGCGCAAGGAATGTGAGTGCTGACACTGCTGATACAGCACCAGCATGGGAGGTGAGTATAAGTGTTTTTATTTTAAGGGGGACAAACATTCAGATTGAGAAGGGATTATCCTAGTAATGGACAACCCCTTTAACCCCATTAATGACCGCCGATACTCCTTTTAACGGTAGCAGTAAAGGGAACTTATTCCTCATTGCCGTTTTGTAATGGTGCTGAGAAATAAGGGTTTAGCACCCCTTAGCATCGGAAAATCTCCATGGTCTCAGCTACCTGGGGTAGCTGAGACCCTGGAGAACGTGATCAGGTCCATTTTTTATGGTCCCCTGTAACGTGATTGCTGTGATCCCCCGGCCCTCCTCCTTCTTCTGCTGAAATAAAATGGCAGGCCAGTGCGCAGTGCGTCAGCTGAGATCTGCCTCCCTGCACCTGGCAACCGCTGGGGTTTTTCTCATTGGTTGATGGTTTTTGATTACTTTGATAGACCCTATCACAGTGATCAAAAGCCCCCAATAATCGTTTCTGTAAATCTCATTTTTATAATTTTTTGTTTTCACATTCTTTGCAGTTAGGGTTAGAGTTATTAGTATTAGGGTTACTAATGTTAGGGTTAGGGTTACTAAGGTTAGGGATACTTAGGATTAGGGTTACTAGGGTTAGGATTACTAGGTGTGAAGACACGGGGTCTCCCATGGGCGTAATACTACTCAGACAATACAGGGTGAGGGTAAAACAGTGTGGCAATACTTTATTGAACCACAAAACGGGCAATAAACAGATAGAACAGTCCCAGCAAATACCCAAGAAGATACAACATTACACAGTCCTCACCCTTCCGCTGGCCTGCCTGGGATATAACAGCTGCGATTTTGGGACTTCCAGGGCCAACTACCTCAACCAGTGGCCCCCCGCTTCTGGAAGGCCCCCACAGAGAGAAGGTAGCGGCAAGCTTAGGAAGCTAGTAGTCCCACCCTGGCCTCCCCAAGAGTTTCCATGGGCCAGATGTCCGACTGGTCCCAATCTGGCTTCTCCGAATGTCTCCATGGGTTCCAGGCAAACGGAGGGTCCCACCTGACAACACCAAACAACATATCCATGGGGCAAAGTGACTTCATCATCCCAACCTGGTCTCCCCAAATGTATCCATGGGCTCTCTGATGGTCAATGGAGCAGATCTGTATCCTTCCAGTCAGGGCCATATACCCTAAGGCCGGAATCATGTAGAATCCAAATCTGTGTCTCTTTGATTAAAGTCATGCTTCCAAGCTGATGGTCTGATCTTTGATTCACCTTGTCAAGTCTCTTTTAATTCTCTTTGCAGCAGGATAGAAAAAACGCTTTTTATATTTACATATGTGGTGAAGGTCATCAGTCAGAGGTCAGAGGTAAAGGTGCAGGGTTCACTCAGGTCTCATTATTATAGCTTATCAATTTACATAGTTGGTATAGCAGGGGACTCTTTAAATCAACATTCAGCTGCCTTTAGTATAATATGAAATTAGCATAGTAACAAACATTTTTTTTTCACAACCAAGAGAAAACAACAATCAAGGTTATACAAATAATCGTATGTCCTTCTTGACCAGCCACAGACATACACATACATTTACAAGTCAACAAAAAGATAATAGTGCATTTCTCTTGGCTTAACAAATCTAGACGTATAGCTGATTAAGATTAGAAACTGTGACATCACACTAGGGTTAGAGTTACTAGGAACAGGGTTACTAGGGTTAGGGTTACTAGGGTTAGGGTTAGCCTTATTAGGGTTAGGCTTATTAGGGTTAGGGTTAGGCTTCCATTTTTTCAAAGGAAAAAAAATATATAAATTGTAGTGGGCCACTGGGGAGGCCCCAGATGTAGCAGAAGGGCCAGCTGGGGTGTGTAGCCTCAGATAATGATGTCACAGTAGCTGAAGTGGGTCGCTGGACCCCTCAACACTTCCCTCGTGTCCACAACAATTTCAAAAGCGGGAGGTAGCACTTGTGGATGGTATAGGACCCCTCGGGGGCACTCCTGTAGCGGTGGTGTCTGGGTGCAGGTTTTGGAGTGCCCGTGATGTTTGTGCAATCTCAAGCAGTCAGATTCGCAGGTGAACTTGTAAGCATAACAATTTTACTGAATGAGGTAACAGCGTACAGTCTCTCTTACAGGCAAAGTACATAGTATATTATGCATATGAAAGTTATAGTTTTCTCCTCATGAGACAAGCGAGGATATGGCCTCTCAGGGCGGCTGGAGCAGAGTTCTCTTCACTTGCTTGTACAGGAAATGCTATGCACAGTCCAGAAAATATTAAACTGATGGAGGGACGAACAGATTGTCTCTCTGTGGAAAACACACGAAAGGGTGAATGTACTCACAGTTTTATCCCACCATTCCCTCTTGCTGGGGGTAGGTTTAAACAAAGTCGGTGGCGTGGCAGCCACGTGGATCTGGTCCTGGCTAGAAGTGATCAGGATAACCAGAGAGCAGGAGAGTACATGTACAGCTTTCTCTCTCTTGACTAGAAGACACTTCACTCTTTTTGTGAAGGAGATTATGTGAGGAAAAATTTCCCCTCAGCGTAGACTGGAATTAAAAACTCTTCTCTCAGAGAATAATGTCTATCCTCTATTTTCCTGAGGCAGCAATAACCGCCCACAACTGGTTTATACCAGCATTCTAGTCAGAGTGAGAGCCCTGAGCTGGGAGGCTCCTCCCAACCGTTGCTATGGCCACCACTTGTGAGGAGAATAATCATTACTTCATATACACACATTGGCCACCAGATGACAGGAAAGTACAATTTACAATGCAATGTATTATATCTCCTAACTCAGTGCACAAAATGGAACAAATCTAGTACCACACTGCAGCTGTCTCATTTATGAGCAGTAGAACGGGTACCGGGATGCCACAAACTACCCCTCTTAAGAAAAGCCATCCTCGGCGAACAGTTGGAGGATGAAGCCTTGTACAAATGACAAAGTTAGGGATACAGAGGACAAAGTGCTATGCACAAGTGCATGGCAAAATGGAATAATTACTTGTAAAACCAATGTAGGATGTGAACATGAGAAATATTCAGAAACATTGTTGGGATAGAGTCTCTAGGCATTCGATATAAATGTCCATACCTAGGAAAAATGCAATAGTAGATAAACATGAGCATAAGCAACATTCTTAGTAATAACAATAATACTGTTTCATGTAAATGGGGTTAACGAAGTTTAAGATTTCTTGGCTTTGTGAGCCAGGCACAGTCCTTGAACTGCTATATTAACTAGAAAAAAAACACATATTAACCTGGTAAATCTAAGTATGTAAATGCCAAAAGGGCATATCATTCAAGAAGGATATATGGTGAAGTAACTAGTCCCTGTACCTAGCAGGTAGGATACCTTTGGTACTCCGCTCAGAGCGCCTCAAAGGTACTGTCCATTGGCTGGAGATTAGTTCAGGTTCTGTGGTTTCTTCAGGTGGAAGAAAAGTATTCTCTGTTGAGGTAGAAATGAACTGACAATAACCAGGAAACGCAAATTGTGGAGCGAAGATAAGTTCAGCGAGGCTCAGCAGTCTTTCTGATGAATCTGGAGGATTCTGTTTTCCAATCAAAATTGACTTATTTAGTGGTGACTCTCTCAGGAGTTGTTCCTTGAGACACAGTTTTAAGCGGTTTCTGTGTACCGTCTGGCATTTCCAACCAATTTTGGATATCTAGTACACATCAGACAATGGAAAGGGCATAGCAGTTATTGTGTACGGTTCAAATTTCCAAAGTGGATCCAATTTTCCAGTCCGATGGTTGTTTCGGAGCCGGACTCGGTTGCCAATTTGTAGGGGTTTGCCATGGGCATATTGATTATAGCCTTCTTGTTGTCTTCTTCGTGCTTCCTCCATGCGAGAATCAACAATCCTTTGCCTTCCATCATGCATCTGCGGTGTTCAATCACCCAGTCCGTTTGTGGAAAAGGATTAATGGTGTCAGGTACTTGTACACCTAGAGCCAAGTATGAAGGCAACTGGCCTTGTCGGCAGAACATCAGATAAAATGGAGTATGACCAGTTGAGCAATGGGTGGTGTTATTGTAGATGTGCACAAGATCTTTCAGAATCTCAGGCCACTCAGTTCCCTTGGTGGCTGAAGCAGTGCCCAGCATACTGATGATGACTTGGTTCACTTTTTCATATAGTCCAATACCTATGTGGATGGTAAGCAGTGGTACGCAGTTTCTTGCAATCTCTGTACTTGTACAGCTCGTGGACAATTTGAGATTCAAAGGCAGGTCCGCGATCAGTGAGGATGTGGTCTGGATATCCATAGTGTTGGATGAACTCGGTATAGAAGACTTCAGCTGCAGTTTTGGCTGTAAGATCTTTGACAGGAGCAATAGCGGCAAGGTTTGTGTAATGGTCCACCATTGTAAGGGCATATATACAGTATAGCCAGAGCGAGTTGGCCCAATTTCACATAATCAAGAGCAACAATTTCTCCTGTTTTTTGTGACTTGATAGGGTGTAGGGGCGCTTTTTGATCTCTGCATCCATCTTTTGTGATGTTACATGCGGGACATTCTCAGCACCAACTTTCAATGTCTCCTCTCATACCAACCCATTAGAACCTTCAGCGGAAGGTAGCTTCAGTTTTACGGACACCGAAATGGCCAATGCGATCATTATAGGCTTCAAGGACGAACCGTCCATCTCTGCGGGGAGTAAGTATTTGGTGAAGTCTATGGCCTGAGACAGGGTCCAAAGTGTTTCTCATTATGAATCCTTTCTGGACAAATAGGAGTTTTCTCTGTCTCCAGAGGCGGGTAAGTTCCACATCAGGATGAGCTTGTCTTAGCCAGGTTGGAACTCGTCCAGTAATAAGGAAGTCATGGGTTTTCCCAGGACTCTGCTCTCTTCTTGTAATTTCTTCCCCAGGGAAGGTTCTTGAAGAGGTTCAACAGGTGGCTTGGAATGAGATTTTCCTTTTTCAGCAGAGGCAGTGATCGCACTCTGTTGAGCAAACCTTGAGTAGAAAGGAGGCATTTCTACCTCTTCCCAGATGTCATCTCGGGGTGGTTCTTCTCCAACAGGCAGCCGGGACAACGCATTGGCATTGACATTTGATTTGCCACTGCGGTATTTGACTATGAATTTGAAGTTCGCTAGGCGTGAAGCCCACTGTTGTTCCTTGGCTCCCAGCCGGGTGGTATCCAGGTGCACTAGTGGATTATTGTCTGTGTAGACAGTAAAGGGTGTGGCAGCCAGTTAATCCTTGAATTTTTCTGTAACAGCCCAGACAAGTGCAAGCGGTTCAAGCTTGAACGAACTGTAGTTGCTGTCATTCTTCTCAGTTCCTCTGAGGCTGCGGCTGGCATAAGCAATCACACGCTCCTTATTGTCCTGGACCTGGGACAAAACAGCACCTAGCCCTTGGAGGCTAGCATCTCTACACAATAGGAATGTCTGAGTGTAATCAGGATAGGCCAGGATGGGTGGCTGGGTAAGAAGGTCTTTCAGTGTTTGAAATGCTTGTTCTTGACGATTTGTCCAGTCTACTGGAAGCCTTCGGTTGTAGTTTTCCTTGGGACATCCCCATAGCAACTCATTAAGTGGTTCAGACACTTGAGCAAAGTGAGGAATAAAGCGGCGATAGTAGCCTGCAAATCCCAAAAAGCTTTGGACTTCTTTGACGGTAGTGGGCGTTCTCCAATTTTGAACTGCAGCAATTTTGTCTGGGTCAGGTTGTACCCCTTCCACGCTTACCACATATCCAAGGTAGTTTACTTGTGGTTTTAGCAAGTGGCATTTGGAGAACTTGATTCTGAGGCCATGTTGACTTAGTACCTTGAAGACTTCAGACAGATAGTGAATGTGGTCTTCATATGTCCAGGAATAGACAATGACATCATCAATGTAAAGGAGGACACTCTGGAAATTTTTGTGGCCAAGACTTCTCTCCAACCGTTGGAACGTACCAGGGGCATTACAAAGCCCGAAAGGCATAAAGTTAAATTCAAAAAGCCCCATTGGTGTGGTAAAGGCAGACTTCTCTCTGTCTTCTGGCACCATAGGAATTTGCCAGTATCTGCAGGTTAAGTCAAGATACGTTTGCTTTACTGTGTCCTTGTGTGTTTCAGCCTTTTGGTGATGTGAACACTGTCCTACAGACTTGTTCACTGTGTGCATGGCCCATGTGTTTGTGTTTAATTTGTTTCTTGCTTTTGCAAGATTAAGGGGGTCTCCACCCCTCCCTTGTGGGCCATGCACATAAATACAGTCCTCTGCAGCGTGTCCACATGGACGTTACCTGTCAGATCAGCTGATATAGGTTCTATCCAAATGATCAGTTTTTAAATACATCAGTTAGGGACTGCTCTGATGTGGGTTACCTTGACGCTGGTAGAGCGGCTTAGTATACATTTTTTGCAAAAAACGTGTCAACCAAATACCCTGTTTTTTATCACCTTTTTAATAGCAATTGCTGTTTACTCTTATTTTTTAACAACAGAGTATTTTTATATGTTTGTTTTACAGTGTCCTTGCGTGTTTCAGTCTTTTGGTGGTGTGAACAATGTCCTACAGACTTTTTCACGGTGTGCATGGCCCATGTGTTTGTATTCAGGTTGTCAAGAGTAAAGAAGTAGGAGACAGATCCGAGAGCAGTCCGGGACTCTTCAATTCGTGGCAAGACATAGGCATCCTTGTGTGTGATGTTGTTCAACTTGCGGTAATCCACGCAAAAATGGATGGAGCCATCTTTTTTTTCACAAGGAACAGTGGTGCGGCCCAAGGGCTTTGACTTTCACGTATGACATCAGCCTCTTTCATGTCTTGAAGCATTTTCTTGACAGGCTGGTACTTCGCAAGTGGTATGGGACAATGTCGCTCCTTGATGGGAGGTTGATCACCTGTGAGAATTCGATGCTGAATCAGAGTAGTCTTACCGAAATCCAATGGGTGCTTACTGACTGCTTGATTATATTGTTTGGCAATGTTCAGAACTCCATTGATTCTCTCTACAGGAGTAGTGGCATCTCCCACATTCAGCTCAGTTCACCAGAGGTCTGAAGCAACGTTCTTACAGTCTTGGACAGCTTGGGTAGAATGTTGATTAGCTGTTACTTCACTTGAGATGATGTCTTCTGGTGAGAGTTGAGACCACTGCACTACTGGATGAAATTTGTGAAGGTTAACAGGTGCGTCACTTAAGTTAATCAGTCGAACTGGCACTCTTCTGTTTGAGACAGTTACAATACTGCGAGCATCTTTCACTTGCAATATTTATTGGGGATGTATGGGGATTCTGCTTGGGACTATACAATAGCCACTATGCACAAGGCTACTGAGAGTGGCTCTGTAGCCTAAATTCCTGTGCTATACTCCTAGGTGATGGGGCACTGAGCTCCATAGCACTGTCTGATAATTATTTCCCTTGCCTTTCCCCGCTCCCCCACCCTTCTTTTGCTTCATCCCAATATCCATTTATTTCAACAATCGCCATCTGGGTTTTTGTCTCCTTGTGCCCGTGCTGCCATTCTTTATCTCCACTCTTTCACACATATCATTTACTATTTTTTGTACTTGTAGATTTTATGTGTATGTTTTGCACTAATAAAGTTGTTATTTTTTTGTACCAACCTTTAAGACTTCATTTTCTTGTATAGTCTCAAACTGTCTCATTTAGCAGCAATAGAACGGGTACCGGGATGCCACATAAAAAAAATACTAGTGTTAGATTAGGTTTAGATCTAGTAGTGTTAGATTTAGGTCTAGTAGTGTTAGATTAAGTTTAGGCTTTTTTGCTAGGCAGGCATATAGAATAATACTAATGGCCCACAGAAACGAGCTCTGCCATTTGTCCAAACAGAACTTTTTGACTACATGTGGTGTTGCCTCTGGAAAAAGTGAGAAATTTAGAGCGAAAGCAAGATTTGTTAAAAAAATTAACTTTTTCAATATGACGACCTATTGTTATCAAATTCTGTGTCGTAACTGTGGGTTCAAACTGCTCACTATACCTCTGGATAAAGTCCTTGAGGGGTGTAGTTTCCAAAATGGCGTCACTTATGTGTTTTTTTTTACTGTTTAGGCACATCAGGGGCTCTCCATCCCAGCATGGCATCCGCTCTCGATTCTAGTCAATTTTCCGTTCAAAAACTCAAACAGTGCTCCTTCTCTTCTGAGCCCTGCCATGCACCCAAACAGTGAGCATACTCAGGATAAATTTCACAATTTCACACACTTTTTATTAGGCATGCATAAAAATGCCGTCGGCCACAGTTTTGTGAACCTCTGAAAAAAAGGACACAGCTAAACAGAGGCCAAATGGAGTCCAGAGTAAGGCCGGTTACCAGTACCGGAGATGTCCATGCGTCCATGTGCACCTATGTGGACATGTGTACCACCCGTGTGCTGCATCAGGAGCACACGTACCGGCGCCTGGGAATCAGCAGTACAGTTAGCGTTGTTCCCAAGCGCCGGATGCTGAACTCTGCCCTCATCATTCTCCCCCGCTGGCGCAGTGGTCAGCGTGAGCAAGGGACAATGTTGAGAGTAGTATTCTGCTCCCAATATGACCTGGTGTAAAAATAAGAATAAAATAAAAAAATCCTTATATTCACCTGTCCGAAGATGTCCTCTGCTGTAACCCATCTGAACGCTCATGCCGAGGAGCCGGGGAGAATGACTCGCTCCAGCGAGCGGGCCTTGGAGCAAGTCATTCTCCAAACAGTGGTTTCCCCCATATGGGGTATCGGCGTACTCAGGAGAAATTGCAAAACAAATGGTATGGCGCAATTTCTCCTGTTATCCTTATGAAAATGCAAAATTGGGGGCTGAAAGACATTTTTGTGAGAAAAATGGGAAAATTTTATTTTTACGGCTCAATGTTATAAACTTCAGTGAAGTACCTGGAGGTTCAAGATGCTCACCACACATCTAGATAAGTTCCCTGAGGGGTCTAGTTTCCAAAATGGTGTCACTTGTGGGGGGTTTCCACTGTTTAGTCACATCAGGGGCTCCCCAAACGTGACATGGCGTCCGCTAATTATTAATGCAAATTTTACATTCAAAATGTCAAATGGCGCTTATTCCCTTCCAAACCCTGCCATGTGCCCAAACAGTGGTTTTCCCCCACATATGGAGTATCGGAGTGCTCAGGAGAAATTGCACAACAAATTTTGGCATCTATTTTTTCCTTGTTGCCCTTGCGAAAATTAAAAAAATTGGATCTAATATAACAGTTTTGTAAAAAAGTTAAATGTTCATTGTTTTCTTCCACATTCCAAAAATTCTAAATTTTCCCCAAATTTCCGTTTTTTCACAAAAAGGTCAGTCATATCAAATAAATTGAAGCGTTCCAGAGTTATTCCCTCATAAAGTGACACTGGTCAGAATTGTAAAAATTGGCCTGGTCATTAACATGCAAACAACCTTCGGGGTTAAAGGGATTAAACAATAGATTCCTGTAGATTCCAACAAAGAGTTATCTCTGATGTACAGTACAGACCAAAAGTTTGGACACACCTTCTCATTTAAAGATTTTTCTGTATTTTCATGACTATGAAAATTGTACATTCACACTGAAGGCATCAAAACTATGAATTAACACATGTGGAATTATATACTTAACAAAAATGTGTGAAACAACTGAAAATATGTCTTATATTCTAGGTTCTTCAAAGTAGCCACCTTTTGCTTTGATGACTGCTTTGCACACTTTTGGCATTCTCTTGATGAGCCACAAATAACATCAGCTGAAATTCAAGACTCTCTGAAAACTAGCAGTGTGGCTGTTTCAAGATGTGCAATAAGGAGGCACTTGAAGAAAAATGGGCTGCATGGTCGAGTCGCCAGAAGAAAGCCATTACTGTGCAAATGCCACAAAGTATCTGGCCTACAATATGCCAAACAGCACAGAGACAAACCTCAAAACTTCTGCTACAAGGTAATTTGGAGTGATGAGACAAAAATTGAACCGTAAACGTTACATTTGGAGAGAGGTCAACAAGGCCTATGATGAAAGGAACACTATTCCTACAGTAAAGCACGGAGGTGGATCGCTGATGTTTTGGGGATATGTGCGCTACAAAGGCACAGGAAACTTTGTAAAAGTTAAAGGAAAGATGAATGCAGCACGTTATCAGGAGGCAAATTTGCACTCATCAGCCCGGAAGCTGCGCATGGGACATATTTGGACGTTCCAACATGACAACGATCCAAAACACGAAGCCAAGTCGACCTGTCATTGGCTACAGCAGACCAAAGTGAAGGTTCTGGAGTGGCCATCACAGTCTCCTGACCTCAATATCATTGAGTAACTCTGGGGAGATCTCAAGCGCGCAGTTCATGCTAAACAGCCCAGGAATTTACAGGAACTGGAGGCTTTTAGCCAAGAAGAATGGGGAGCTTCACCATCTCAGAAATTAAAGAACCTCATCCACAGCTACCACAAAAGACTTCAAGCTGTCATTGATGTTAGAGGGGGCAATACACTGTATTAAGAACTGGGGTATGTGAACTTTTGATCATGGTCATTTGCATGTTTTTGGTTGTCATTAAGATTTAAGAAGAGAAAACACAGTAGTTTGACAATAAATGGCTTCACCCAACCAATAACCATGAGTGGAGAAAAACATTTTTTGTTATCATTCATATTCTCTGAAATAAGGTCAAGACGGGAAAAATTCTGCCTGGGTATGTAAACTTTTGAGCACAACTGTATGTAGGATCATCCATTTTTGGATTATAGCAAAATGCAGAACAGTAGCTTTAATTCACAGATGAAACCAACTAGTTTGGACTAGAAGCAAAATCCAGAAAGTGGTAAGCGCAGTTGTGACTTTCTTTGCAAATTTATACTATTAATACAGATTTAAATAATCAAAGAAACAAAAAATATCTCACCTAAAATACTTTCATTGATAATTTTATTTCATTTGTGCATGTTACCATATTCATTGGACTTTGATTTTTCTTTGTATCATTTGAACATAATTTTTGTCCATTGACGTATTCTGCATTTATATCGGCAAGAAATTAAGGCAGAATGCAGAACCTGTGAATGTACTTTCAGTCTCCTGGAACCATTGCATGGTATGTTATTAACAGTTAGCTACTGAGGTACTGTATAAGGAATGAATGCAGAATACAAAACATGCAGCTGCATTCCTCACGTCCACTACAATAGACTGCAAACCTGGAGTTTGAGAAAGAGCATTGTTGATTGCTCCACATTGATTTAAGCTAGGAAGGAAGACATTCATTCCAGGCTGCAAGAAAGATAAAAGCTTGCCGATAGCTACTGCACACTATTGTGCCATGCAATGATTCTCCATAGCAATCAAATGTGGTGAAAAGGATAAGAAAAACACCCATTACTTCATCTGGTGGATATTTTGCTAGAATGGACTAATAGACTGTGAACCAGTGTGCTGTATCAGCATCAAGTGAAATCTATATTCCATGTTTTTTCCAGGCTAGTTGATCAGAGACAGTCATGACAAACTTTATTAATCATGTAAGTCAGGAAGAAGATTACGTGACAAGTATTCTTTGACATAATGGTGCCATTTAATTAGCATCTACATTTTGTGTCTTTTGTTAATATTTCTCTGGTGCTCCCGTGTGTATTAGACACTCGGTATGGGTAAAGGAGTTTTTTTCTAGGATTCATTATTTCTTACATGATTATTTATACAATGCCAGGCTAACTGACAGCCTGTAATCTTTTTATACTATAAAGCTTAGCTTCAGCTAAGAAAATAATACTACCAATTTGTACTTGATTATATATTTAGCATTACTGATAAGCATAGCCATACTTCATCTTTGGTAGTCCAGAATAGGAATATATGTTTTATCACTACAATCAGTGTATTACAAATAAAATAGAGGAGGGGGGGATAAAGTAAGTATAAATATGATGCTTCTTTCAGGATCTAACTGACATCACCATGCACTTAAAGGGATTGTTCCCTTTCAATTAAATTTTTACCCTGGCTGTATTTACTTATAAAACAATAAACAATGCTGTACTCATCTTCCCCCGGTCCACTTGTGAGTCTTCATGGCTGCTACCAGTGTCTGGAATTGGCTGCAGCGCTGACAAAACCTGGAACAGCATGGCAGCCAATCAGTGAGCTCAGCAGATCTGCCAGTGAAGACGGAATGAATCTTCAGTGGCCTCTGCAGCACTTTTTCTGCGCCATCTGCCCGCATCGCCAGTTGTCCCCACTACAGTCACTGCTTCTGAAAGCGCCGCCGCTTTCCCTGAAATGAGACATTATTAGGGAGCAGTGATAGAAGTTGTAAAGTCTGTCAAGGCCGCAGGCTCAAAAAAGCTACCTCAGACATAATTTCTGGCAGATTCCAGTAGAACCCCGGCCTTCACCCTTTATCTCTTGGTCTTATAACAGGGTCCACTGGATTGCTTCTACTGAAGGAATCCTGGCTGGAGGGGTGAACCAGAGGCAAGGGGGGTCATCACACAGGATTAATGCCAAGAGCTCACGTCATAAACAAAATCAGAATGTGTGATCAAAATACAAGCCAAGGTAAGGAAATAGGATATACAAAATAGTACACAGGAGCAATTGATCAGTGGCCAGTTCTTACTTGAGCTGAATAACTGGCAGCCATAGACTGTCTAGCAGAGAGCTAATTTCATTACCAGCTCACTGCAGCAAAACACTGGTGGACAGGAAAGGGACAACTGTTGCAGCAATCTAAAAGCTAAACTGAAGCATGCTGTAACAGCTAAATTAGTGCAGTGCTGCCTAGCGACCAGAGCAGCTGTTGCAGCATAATGTTCAGACACAGATGAGACACAAGCAGGGTGAACTGACAGCTTCTATCACCGCTCTCAATCAACTCATCATCAGGGTGCAGTGAAAGAAGCAGGGTGAGTGACACCAGCGCCGCCCTCTATGACAATTAAGTTTAGTGCTGGGTTCAAAGCTTTGGACAGCACTGCTGTCACTCACCCTGCTTCTATCACCACTCCCTTATGACATCTCATTTCAGGGAAATATGCAATGGGGACAAAAGCAGGGACTGTGGCGAAAGTGACCGAAGATATGGACAGCGGGCACAGAAGTGTGGGAGCGGCCACTGAACCTGAGAGTGGCAGGCATAAAAGAAGTGTGGTGGCGGCCACTGAAGTCCCTCCTCCTTGAAAAAGCACATCATAAGGGGAAGGCAGTGCCAGAAGCTGAGGTAAGTAACTTCAACGTTACAAGATTCTAGAAGCGTGATAGAAGATGCGAGAAAATGACTGTAAGGTGATCCTGCTCTGATGTCCCATTTGCAACTCCCCTCAAATGAAACGTAACAGGAAATAAACCAAAAAATCACATATAGGGAACAGCTGTATAGGAAGAGTGGTAGAAAATCTTATACAGTGGTGGCCAAAAGTATTGGCACCCCTGCAATTCTGTCAGATAATACTCAGTTTCTTCCTGAAAATGATTGCAATCACAAATTCTTTGGTATTATTATCTTAATTTAATTTGCTTGCAAGGAAAAAACACAAAAGAGAATGAAGCAAAAATCAAATCACTGATCATTTCACACAAAAATACAAAAATGGGCCAGACAAAAGTATTGGCACCCTCAGCCTAATACTTGGTTGCACAACCTTTAGCCAAAATAACTGCGAACAACCGCTTCCGGTAACCATCAATGAGTTTCTTACAATGCTCTGCTGGAATTGTAGACCATTCTTCTTTGGCAAACTGCTCCAGGTCCCTGATATTTGAAGGGTGCCTTCTCCAAACTGCCATTTTGAGATCTCTCCACAGGTGTTCTATGGAATTCAGGTCTGGATTCATTGCTGGCCACCTTAGAAGCTTTCTCTCAAACCATTTTATAGTGCTTTTGGAAGTGTGTTTTGGGTCATTGTCCTGCTGGAAGACCCATGACCTCTGAGGGAGACCCAGCTTTCTCACACTGGGCCCTACATTATGCTGCAAAATTTGTTGGTAGTCTTCAGACTTCATAATGCCATGCACACGGTCAAGCAGTCCAGTGCCAGAGGCAGCAAAGCAATCCCAAAACATCAGGGAACCTCCGCCATGTTTGACTGTAGGGACCGTGTTCTTTTCTTTGAATGCCTCTTTTTTTTTCCTGTACACTATATGTTGATGCTTTTTCCCAAAAAGCTCTACTTTTGTCTCATCTGACCAGAGAACATTCTTCCAAAACATTTTAGGCTTTCTCAGGTAAGTTTTGCCAAGCTCCAGCCTGGCTTTTTTATGTCTCGGGGTAAGAAGTGGGGTCTTCCTGGGTATCCTACCATACAGTCCCTTTTGATTCAGACGCCGACAGATAGTAGAGGTTGACACTGCTGTACCCTTGGACTGCAGGGCAGCTTGAACTTGTTTTAATGTTAGTCGAGGTTCTTTATCCACCATCCGCACAATCTTGCGTTGAAATCTCTCGTCAATTTTTCTTTTCCGTCCACATCTAGGGAGGTTAGCCACAGTGCCATGGGCTTTAAACTTCTTGATGACACTGCGCACGGAAGACACAGGAACATTCAGGTCTTTGGAAATGGACTTGTAGCCTTGAGATTGCTCATGCTTCCTCACAATTTGGTTTCTCGAGTCCTCAGACAGTTCTTTGGTCTTCTTTCTTTTCTCCATGCTCAATGTGGTACACACAAGGACACAGGACAGAGGTTGAGTCAACTTTAATCCATGTTAACTGGCTGCAAGTGTGATTTAGTTATTGCCAACACCTGTTAGGTGCCACAGGTAAGTTACAGGTGCTGTTAATTACACGAATTAGAGAAGCATCACATGATTTTTCAAACAGTGCCAATACTTTTGTCCACCCCCTTTTTTAGGTTTGGTGTGGAATTATATCCAATTTGGCTTTAGGACAATTATTTTTGTGTTTTTTCATTGAAGACAAATTAAATGAAGATAATAATACCAAAGAATTTGTGATTGCAATCATTTTCAGCAAGAAACTGAGTATTATCTGACTGAATTGCAGGGGTGCCAATACTTTTGGCCACCACTGTAATAAAGAAAATAACAAAAGTGGCCAGGGGTTAAAGATAGATATTTGTAAAGTGTATTATAGATATTAGACAACCCCTTTAAGGTTTGAGACTTAGGCCACCCAACCAACGGAACAAACTAACATTGTTTAATAAATCTGTCTACCATTACCCAAATAACAGTCTGTCCTTCTGAGGATTGGAATCAGTAATAAAGTCCATGCCCATTTTTAGGAGTAGGTAAGGACCGAAGGAGTGAGACGAGACAGGTTTAGGGTGTTTTCGCTCAGGCACCAATTTCAAACCATGGTTGGCCACCAAAAATTTTTGGTTATTCGTTGGATAGTATAGTCTCAAGGTGACCAGCAAAAACAGAATCATTAGGCTCCTGGAGAACTCGTAGACAAATACGTGGAGGAACAAATTATTTTTCAGAAGTAGTTTATCAGGGATTAACGCTGAAAACAAGATCAAATGAAACCAAGGACACAACTGTACCCTCAGCTAGAATGAGAACTTGTTCTAAGTTTGAGATGGGCAGAAATTTTGGAAGTGAGCACTGGCTGTAATGTTTTTAATACCAGGCCTACATGTCACCAAAAAATCAAACCTAGAGAAGAACCAAGCCCATCGTGCTTGCCTAGGATTTAGTGTTTTGACTGATTTAAGATATGGAAGTTTGTTGTGGTTTGTGATAACAGTGATTTTATGTTTGTCATCGTCAAAGAAGTGGCACCTGTCTTCAATAGACTCTCTTGATTGCCAACAATTCAAAATTACAAATATCATAATTCTTTTCGACAGATGAAAACTTTCATGAAAGAAGGCTACATTCCTGTATCCTTGTGACGTGTTGGTGTGCTGTACGAGTTTTTTTTTTTTTTTGACAGCACACAGACCCATTGAGTATGTCTCATGCACTAAGTCTCTGGATCTCATTGTCGGATCTGTGATTTTCATAGCTTTGTGAATGGATCTACGAAACTCTGAGTCCGTGTACCGTCCAATCAAAAAATCTGACAGCACAAAGACATTTCGCAGGAATGTGAGATTGTAGCCTAAGGAAGGTTGTTTTAACTAAAACAGTATAGCTACAGAATAAATACACTTACATCAAGTGACTGCTGACGTCTAGCCCGATTAGAGTCATTTTCTGTTGTTTCTTCTCCATCTAGTCAGACCTTCATGTCAACATTTTCCAGCCACAACTCATCTTATCACACTAATCACTACAGCCCTGAAAATAACAAGATCACATATATTGTATATACATTTGTCTCCCCTTCATGGTATAATTCCCCCAATCCATGGCCCCTTCATCGTATAATGTTCCCCATTCTGTGCTCCTTCTTGGTATAATTTCCACTATCATGTGCCCCTTTCTGATATAATGTTCCCATTCTGGGCTCCATGGTATAATTTCCTTCAACCTGGGCCCCGTCATGGTATAATGTCTCCCATCCTTTGCCCCTTAATGGTGTAATGTCTCACATCCTAGACCCCTTCATGGTTTAATGTCCCCCACCCTGGCTCCCCTCATGGCATTAAGTCCCCGATCTGTGTGCTTTTCAATAAAAATCTTCCCTATTCTGTTTTTCAGCAGCAGATGGAAGGAAGGGAGACACAGTCATTACTAGTGGGTAGGCGGAGCCCACATAGGATAGAACACCTCAGATTAAAAAAGAGTGTTGTCCGGCCCCTCCAGCTTGGGCTCCTCCTACTCCAGCTCTCCAGTCTAAAATTTGAGGTCACAGAGGATGGTCGCTGCTGGAAGCAGCTCCTCAGAAATTTTTTTTATTTTTATCGGACAGAGACTTGGACCCCCGTGGTCTTGAGGTCTCAGGGGTCTCAGCGCTGCTGGACCCCCACCCCTCCCTTGGCGGATCTGCATTACCCTTTGAGAGAGGTCCCTGCAGAACCCTGCCGGCCCCGGGGGATGAGGGATGCTTCCCTGCCGGGGACGCAAACCGCGCATCTGGGGTCACTGCGTTCTCCGCCCTGGGGGGAAGCTTGGGCACAGCGCCACAAATTCCTGGGGGTCCCTGTGGCGCTCAGCCGGGTGAGTACTCAGCATGTTAATGTGTTTTGAGTGCTTCAGCGGCTGCTGCGGCAGCCGCTGCTACATGTATTCAGGTGGTGACTTGTGTTTTTTTGTCCGCAGGTGGATGCCTGCAGGACATGGAAGCGGGGCAGGAGCGGAGAGCGGAGGAGTCGCGCGCGCTTTTTTTTTTTAAGCCGGCGGGGGGCGTGGCTTCGCGCCTTCCCGGTCTTTCGCGGGCAGGAAGCGCTCTGAGCGCGCGCTTTCTCCTGCCCCTCCTCTTCCGGCTTCTCTCTCCTCACAGCGCGGCGGCCATTACTGAACGGCTTCCATCTGGCTCCTCACTCTCCTCTCCTCCCGACAGACCGAAGGAACACTGCACCGCGGCCAGCTGGGTGAGTCGCTTCTGCCTGTCAGGGCAGAAGCTTAACCCCTCACCCCCTCAGCGCAGGGCACCTTTCTGAGGCACAATAAGGTGGCAGACTGTGCTGTCCTGCAGCTATTACCTCATATAGAGGTTCCTTTTTTTGTCTGGGGCTCGCACATCCTTTTCATTTCACAGAGGTTGTGGGGAGTCTGCGACATTAACCCCTTATTAGGCGGTTATCCCTTAATTAGGGGTCAGCTGGGGTAGCTCTCTCTTTAAGAGCTTTAACCCTTCAGCTTTCTTTTAAGAAACCACACTGTCCTACTTACTGACAGGTTTAACCTGCCATATACTGTGTGAGGGCATGTCAGATCAGGGTCCAGGAGGTGCGGACCGTCTCCCAGGTTCGCTACAGGATCAGTCTCGCGTGTCTGACACGCAGGAGTCCTCGACGGCGTCAAGCGCAGCGGTCGGGGGTTTCGGTGATGGGGCAGTGGTCAAAATGGAGGCCCTCACTCGTTCTATTGATGGCCTGTCTGACCTTCTAGGTTATTGGGTGTCAGCTAGATCCTCTCATGGCAGGAAGCGCCACAGGCCGGTACTGCCCTCCCCATGCAGCGACTCAGAGATCTCTGTTATGGAGGGTTCCCCTTCAAGCTCAGATGGGGAGATGTCCGATTCGGATAAGGAGGATCAGTAGGGGCACTCTGCCTCTTTTTTGGGCCGTGCAGAGGCTTTTATTGGAGCCATGAGGGAGGCGTTACAGTTTCCGGAGGAGGTAACTAGATGTCCTGGTAAGTCGGCCCGGATGTTTCAGGAGTCGCATAGGTCGCGCTTGGCATTACCATCTCTGGATGAGCTTAATGGGGCAGTGGAGAAGGAACGCCTGTGTCCAGATAAACGTTTTCAGGGGACACGGTTTTTTGAGGCACTGTATCCATGTTCCACGGAGTTGATTGATAATTGGATTCCTTCTCCTGAAGTGGATGTCCCTTTATCCCAGCTTAGCAAATCCTCATTACTGCCTGTTAAAGGGAAGGCGAGTCTGCAGGATCCGCTGGACAGAAAAACGGAGATGGCGGCGAAATCCATCTACGAGGCCGCGGGTCATGGATTCAGAGCGGTGCTAGGATCCATGTGTGCTTGTAAAGCTTCCCTAAGCTGGTTGGACCGTCTACGGACGGCGTGGCAGGATGGATCCCCGCTATCCGAGGTAGATGGGCTTTTCAAGTTGTTGGAGGATGCGGCTCGATATGGCAGTGATGCAGGTTTGGATACCGCGTCACTGCTGTCCAGGGCGCAATCCTCGGCGGTCACAGTCAGTAGAGCACTGTGGCTCAGACAGTGGACCGGGGACGCGGTTTCCAAGCAAGGTTTGCTATCTTTAGCTTACAAGGGTGGTCAGTTATTTGGATCTGACCTCACGGAGCTGATTGTCAAGGCAAAGGCAAAAGAAGCGGCCTTACCACAGCGAAGAACTGTGGCTTCTGCGTCGGGCAGGCCTAGTGCCGGTAGTAGTCGGCGGCCCTTTCGGTCCAGGGGACGGTCCGGTCAGCCCTCTTGGGGATCGGGTCGTCCCTCTTTTTCAGGAAAAAAGGCTTCTCAGAAATCCCGCACTCCCTGGAAACAGAGCTTCTGTCAAGACAAGCGGGAAGCTGACAAAAAGCCCGCTAAGGCGGACTGACGCCAGGTTTTCTCTCGAGGGCTCTCGAGTGGGGGGTCGCCTGCTCCAATTCGAATCGACTTGGGCGTCCCGCGTTTCGGACGCCTGGGTGACGCGGGTTGTGTCAGCAGGCTACTTCATAGAGTTTCTTTCTCGACCCCCGGACAGGTTTTGCCGATCTCGCATTCCGTCAGAGCCCGAGCTAGTTGCCGCTCTACGGCAGGAGGTCGATTCCCTTCTGCAGAAGGGTGTGGTGGTACCGGTTCCGCCGGAGGACCGGGGAAGAGGGTTTTATTCAAACCTCTTTGTGGTCCCCAAAAAGGAGGACAAATTTCGCCCCATTCTGGATCTCAAAAGATTGAATCGGCATGTCCGCACCCGGAAATTCCGCATGGAGTCGCTTCGCTCGGTTGTGGCGGCCCTGTCGCAGAACGACTTTTTGGTGTCAATCGACATTCGCGACGCTTATTTGCATGTTCCCGTCGGAAGGGCCCACCAACGCTTCCTTCGTTTTGCCATAGGTCAGGACCATTTCCAGTTTGTGGCCCTACCATTCGGGTTGGCCTCGGCGCCCAGAGTTTTTACAAAAATTCTGGCACCTCTCATGGCGATCCTTCGAAGACAGGGGGTTACTGTTCTTCCCTACCTGGACGACCTTTTGATTGTGGCGTCCTCAAAGGAGGAGGCGGTGATGGCTCGCAATCTATCCCTTCAGCTCCTGGAGGACTTCGGGTGGCTGGTCAATTGGAAGAAGTCGTCTCTGGAACCGTCGCAGTCAATCCTGTTTTTGGGGATGCATTTCTACACGGTACGAGCAGTGGTGTCCCTGCCTCCAGACAAGCAAGCAAGTCTTCTTCGACATGTACAGGTTATGAAGTCTTCGACAGCAATGTCCCTTCGAAGGTGTATGCGCCTTTTGGGTTTGATGGTGGCGTCAATGGAGGCACTTCCGTTTGCCCAATTTCATTCCAGGACTCTCCAAATGCTCATTCTGAACCGTTGGGATCGATCACAGGCTTCGCTGGATCGCAGTGTCATCATCTCCCACAGGGTGCGAGAGTCTCTAGAATGGTGGTTACGTCCGGAAGCGTTATCCCTGGGGAAGTCCTTCCTCCTTCCGAGGTGGTCGGTCATAACCACCGATGCCAGCCTGTCAGGCTGGGGGGGTGTCTGGAACGATCTCTGGATTCAGGGAGTATGGTCGTCGGAAGAGTCTGTCCTGCCGATCAACATCCTGGAATTGAGGGCGATTTTCCTTTGCCTCCAACACTGGACGGTCCCTTTAAACGGTCTGCCAGTCCGAGTGCAGACAGACAACGCGACGGCGGTCGCGTATATCAACCATCAAGGTGGAACGAGGAGCTCCAGGCTCATGATGGAAGTGTCTCGGATCCTGGTATGGGCCGAGGCCAAGGTGCCAGCCATCTCTGCGATTCACATTCCGGGAGTTCAGAATATCACGGCGGACTTCCTCAGTCGCGAGAAGGTGGATCCCGGAGAATGGAGTCTTCACCCAGAAATTTTTGCACAGCTGTGCTCCCGTTGGGGAACTCCTCAAGTGGATTTGATGGCATCAAGGTTCAACACCAAGTTACCGACGTTCATGTCCAGGTACAAGGACCCGAAGGCAGTGGCGGTGGATGCTCTGGTGGCTCCGTGGGACCAATTCGAGCTAATCTATGTGTTCCCGCCGATATCCTTACTTCCTCTGGTGTTGCGTCGGATCAGACTGGAAAGAGTCCCGGCTATGTTAGTAGCCCCAGACTGGCCAAGGAGGACGTGGTTCTCGACGCTGGTGTCGCTTCTGGCTGCGCCTCCACTTCCTCTCCCTCTTCGCCCGGACCTGTTAACCCAAGGGCCCGTTCGTCATCCGGACCTGAAGTCTCTGCGTTTGACGGCGTGGCTCTTGAGACCGAAATCTTGACTCGTCAAGGTTTTTCAGCCGAAGTCATTGCCACTCTGCGAGCTGCCAGGGGTCCTGCCACTACTAGGATCTATCACAAGACTTGGGAGGCCTTCTTTTCATGGTGTTCGGGTTCTTCAAGGAACCCGAGGATTTTTTCCATTCCCAATTTGTTGGCCTTTTTGCAGTATGGCCTGGACAAGGGTTTGGCAGTTAGCACTCTGAGGGGTCAGGTTTCTACTTTGTCCTTGCTGTTTCGGAAGGCTATCGCCTCGCGTAGGGACGTTCGTTCCTTTTTTCGCGGGGTAACCCGTCAGTTTCCGCCGCGGAAGGCGCTTGTGTCCCCTTGGCGGCTCAATCTGGTCTTGGAGGCTCTTCAACATGGGCCTTTTGAGCCTATGGACTCCGTTAGCCTTTCTTTGCTTTCTTGGAAGGTTGCCTTTTTAGTGGCAGTCACCTCTTTGAGAAGGGTTTCTGAACTGGCGGCTCTTTCTTGCTCGCCTCCTTTTCTGGAGTTTCTCCCGGATCGCGTGGTGCTTCGCACACGGGGCGACTTTCTACCTAAGGTGGTGTCACAATTTCATGTTAACCAGGATATTGTGTTGCCCTCGCTCTGTCCGGAACCGAGGAATGCGAAGGAATGGGCCTTGCACTCATTGGATTTAGTGCGGGCTTTGAAGTTCTATTTGTCTATTACTCAAGGTTTTCGGAAATCGGACTCTCTGTTTGTGATTCCAGCAGGTCGTCGACGTGGTCAACGAGCTTCCAAGGACACTATAGCTCGATGGATTCGGTCGGCCATTTTAGAGGCTTACCGACTCAAGGGCGAATCTTGTCCAATTAAGATTCGAGCTCACTCCACGAGAGCTGTGGGTTCATCGTGGGCTTTTCATCAAGGGGCCTCGGCAGCTCAATTCTGCCGGGCGGCTACCTGGCGCTCCGTCCACACTTTTACAAAGTTTTATAAGGTGGACGTGAGTGCTTCCGCTGATGCAGCCTTAGGACGTAGGGTCCTGCAGGCGGCTGTAGTTTAAGTTATCGTTAACTTGTATTTAGCGCTAGTTGCGCATTTTTCTAGGTTGTTGGGATTCTGCCTCTGTTGGTTTTTTCCCACCCTTAATTTTTGGACTGCTTTGGGATGTCCCACTAGTAATGACTGTGTCTACCTTCCTTCCATCTGCTGCTGAAAGACGGATTTTGGTAAGACCTTACCTGTAAAATCCTTTTCAGCGAGGGAAGGAAGGGAGACACAGCTCCCTCCCATGGCAGAAGTGTGTTGTTGTGTTTTCAGATGCAGCGTGACCCTTCTCTGATAGCGATTATCTGGGCTGAGGTCGGCGCGCTAAGGCTCTGTTCCAGCATTGCCAGCTCATCGCAGTGGTCAGGTCCAGTGAGTAGTACCTGGGACTGTGTGGTTTTTCTGTTATATGCATAACCTGTCTCTTGTTTTTTCTCTGAAGTTCTTCAGAAGGGGTTATGTTGCTCCGCTGGTGATATTTGCTCTTCCTTAGCTTGTGTACGGACTGGAGAGCTGGAGTAGGAGGAGCCCAAGCTGGAGGGGCCGGACAACACTCTTTTTTAATCTGAGGTGTTCTATCCTATGTGGGCTCCGCCTACCCACTAGTAATGACTGTGTCTCCCTTCCTTCCCTCGCTGAAAAGGATTTTACAGGTAAGGTCTTACCAAAATCCGTCTTTCACCAACATACAGTGGGGAAAATAAGTATTTAATACACTGCCGATTTTGCATGTTTTCCTACCTTCAAAAAATGGAGAGGTTTGTAATTTTTATCATAAGTACACTTCACCTGTGAGAGACAAAATCTTTACAAAAAAAATCCAGAAAATCACATTTTATGATTTTTACATAATTAATTTGCATTTTATTGCATGAAATAAGTATTTGATACGATAGAAAAGCAGAACTTAATATTTGGTACAGAAACCTTTGTTTACAATTACAGAGGTCAGTGGTTCCTGTGGTTCTTGACTAGTGTTGAGCCACCCCCGTAGTGTTCAAGTTCGGTTCGGTTCGTCGAACACCCGTGTGTTCGCCGAACTGTTCGTCGAACTGTTCGTCGAACACCTTCGAACACCGTTAAAACCAATGGCAGGCAAACAAAAACACATAGAAACACATAGAAAACACCTTCAAAGGTGTCCAAAAGCTGACAAACTGCTCAGAAGACACAACTAACACATGGAAAAGTGACAAGTACATATAGTCATGCGAAAAGAAAAGAGGTGGAGGAGTAAAAGGAGGGGGAGACACAGATATAGGCATGTCATGCCCTTCTAAAATCCAAAAAGTGAGAAGCCGACACGTTCAGTCCGCTCCTGGCCGTGCCACCTCCGTGTCGCCGGGTTTGTGCCACAGCCGCGGTGAACCCTGACGGCCAGCCCCCATCTCCCAATACTGGTGCCTGTCCGCTGGTGGGTCGAGCGAGCCCCCCTGTGGTGGAGGCAGCTCTAAGCTTTTTAATTTAAATTGTCTCTCTAATTTGAATGAATACACTTTAAATCCATTTACAAGGATCTATTGGAGGGCAAGTCTCATGCCAGCAGCCGCGTAATTCCAGCTCCAGTAGCGTCCACTAAAGCTGCTGCAGTTAAAAAGCTTTTATAAGGATCGAGCTTGGCTGTCCACCCCAAGGCATCCTACTGCCAGTCCCAGCCCCTATGCCTTGGGGTGCCTCCTGATGCTCTTCACTAAGTATCCCGTGGTCCCGAAGCATTTCCTTTGAAAAAATTAAGTGTCCAAACTACAGGTGATGTAGCTTGCTTAACAGCCGGGATAATCCGCTGACTAGCAGACACTGCTACTAGGCACAAAGTATTTCCTGGGCTAGATGCAGTTAAAAATTTGTAATTAGATACTCTCGTTGGATGCTGAGAAAGCATTCCATAGAGTCTCCTGGCACGCCATATATGATTCTCTTAAAAACCTTGGGGTAGGGGTCTAGGGGACCCTTTTATAGCCAAAATCATGGCCCTGTATCACAATACATCACCTAGGCTGAAGATAAATGGAACTGTAGCACCCTGAGGGCTCGGTTGCTACAGAGGTATTGCACCTCACCCAGAGGTGTGATATCTCACTCTCAGGTAAGGATGGAGTGTGGATCAGGACCCGACACCTGCATGCATTACACCACATTGCCGTGGGGCAGGGCGACCAATATGCCTCTGAGATGGGCACGACAGTCCCTGTCCCTGGCTGGAGTGGGGGGAGGGAACACTGAGGAAGGGGAACCCTGTAGTGCAGGAGCAGGGAGGAAGCAGTTCCTGGGTGCATTGAGAAGGGAGTATAAAAGGTGGGCACCATCTTAGTTCAGTGCAGAGAAGTCTGAGCAGAAGTGGCAGGGAGCAGGGGCTCTGCATGAGCTCTGCTCCGGAGGCGGGCTTAGTAACAGAGGCCCAGGCCTGGAAGAGGGAGAAGGAAGGAAGAGGAGCGGAGAAGGCTCCAGGAACGAGGAATGAAGGGATCCCAGGGGTGCGGACGGGCGAGTCGCCACCGCACGCTCGAATCCACCTGCGTGGAGGGGTCAGGCCAAAGGGGGAGACCGGTCCCCGAAACTAGTGGAGGCAGGAAACGACCCTCAGCTAGAAACCGGAGGCTGTGACATTTTATGTGGCGCAGCCCCTCGCTACACCCGCTAGGAAGGCACCACATAGGGTCAGGGAAACTGGCGCCAAGTTTACCAAGAGGAGGCCCGAGGCAGCCGGACAGAAGGGTTGGTAAGAAAGGCCAGACAAAGGACACACAAAGGGGGTCCTGTGAAGCGCTCCAAAGTTATCTGGGAGTTGTCTGAGCCCCTGACCTGGTGAGCACATTACGACGTGGGCAGCCGTTACCTGCAGACGTGGTCTGGATAATAAGAACTGTGAGTAAAGGCCCTGGACTGCATCACTGACTCCGTGTCGTTACTGCTGCTGCCCTGCACCATCACCCCCATCCTCCGCATACACTGCCCTGAGGCTATACTCCTCCCGTGGGGAGTTATGCTACGATCTGCTCACCCACAACACCAGCCTCAGCGGTCTGCCCTGCAGCGGCGGTTCACTCTGACCGCAATCCACGGGTGGCGTAGTCGGACATTTAAACATCAAAACCACATAAATAGTTCCGCCACTGGTTTGACCACCCTGAGCCACGGAACCGGGTCGCCGCCACGAAGACTACAACAACCAGCATCCACCAAAAAGGGTCCGGCTCCGGGTGTCCCAAGGCCCAGGGGGTGCATCAGAACATTTTCATCACCTTTCACAATCACCAATGGGACAAGGCAGGGATGTCCTCTGTCCCCTCTCTTATACATCCTAGTGACGGAGCACCTGCTCTCATCAATTCGCCATAACCCCAATATTAGGTGGATTGAGGTGGGAGGCACCGAGTACAAGTGCTCTCTATTTGCTGATGATGTCCTAGTATATATCACTCAATCACATATATCCATCCATGCTGTTATGGCTGAAATAGATCACTTTGTTACATGGTCAAATTTTAAAATCAATGCAGCGAAGTCTGAGGCCCTCGATGTCTCCCTCCCCAAATCCATATAGGATTCCATCCAGTCCAACTTTCCCTTTGCCTGGCCCTCACAGGGTATCAAATACTTAGGAATTCCTATTCATAGAGACCTCTCCCATCTATGTTATCTTAATTTTGGGCCCTTTATTGAACAACTCCATACAGACCACGGTTGGCAAGTTAGAACTGTAAGATTCACTACGTGAACCACTGGTGTTTTGTGGAAAAGCACATGTACACTGTGTTCCAAATTATTATGCAAAAAGTGTTTAGGAGTGATAAGGGAAGAATTTGTTTGTTTGTCAGTTAAACTCATTGATGGTGATGTGTGTCAGGGCTCTTTATATCACTGTAAGCAATTGCAGACACCTGTGCTAATTAGTTTGGCAGGTGTGTCCAATGAAAGGCAAGACTACTTAAGAAGGCTGTCTCACATTATTAAGCAGCCTACATTTTCTGCCAAAATGGGAAAGAAAAAGCATGTGTCGGCTGCTGAGAAGCAACAAATTGTGGAGTGTTTAGGTCAAAGCATGACTACAATCAACATTGTGCGATGATCAGGATGAAGTGTCTTGGCAATCAAGAAGTATGTAGCTGATTCACAGTACACACGTGTGCGTGCTGATAAGGGCAAATTGAGGACTCTTTCCTACAGGCAATTACGTCAGGTTAAAAGAGCAGCGGCAAAAAAGCCTTGTCATAGCAGCAGACAAGTTTTTGAAGCTGCTGGTGCCTCCAACGTCCCCCGAACAACAAGATGCAGGGTCCTTCAGAGGTTTGCAGCTGTGCATACGCCATCCTGTCGACCTCCTCTATCCACTTCACACAAGCAGAAACGGCTCCAGTGGGCCAAACATTACATGAAGACTGATTTCAAAACTGTTTTGTTCACGGATGAGTGCCGTGCAGCGCTCGATGGTCCAGATGGATGGAGTGGAGGATGGCTGGTTGATAGACACCCCACGCAAACACGGCTACAGCGCCAACAAGGAGGAGGTGGAGTAATGTTTTGGGCTGGAATCATGGGGAGAGAGATTGTCGGCCCCTTTAGGATCCCTGAAGGCGCTAAAGATGAACTCCATAATGTATGTGGATTTTCTCAAACAGCACTTCCTGCCATGGTTCAAGAAGAAGAACCGTGTATTTCACAGCAAGATCATTTTTTTGCATGATAATGCACCATCTCATGCTGCACATAAAACATCTGCATCTCTGGCTGATATGGGCATAAAAGGGGACAAACTTATGGTGTGACCCCCATGCTCCCCTGACCTCTACCCCATTCAGAACCTCTGGAGCATCATCAAAAGGAGTGTCTATGATGGCGGGAGGCAGTTCACATCTAAGCAACAGCTCTGGGAGGGTATTCTGTCCTCATGCAAAACAATTGAAGCAGAAACCATCCAAAACCTGACAAATTCAATGGACGAGAGAGTTCAGAAGCTCCTTTCGAACAAGGGGTCCTATGTGAAAATGTAACATCACCTAGAATAAAGTTTTGAGTTGAAAACTGTTTGATTTCAGTTTCTAATAACCTGCTAATGCTTATAATTTCAAAAATGACCATTTTTTTGGTCTTTATTAAAATGAAAAGGTTGATCGAAAAGTTTGGGGGATCTAAGAGTGTGGCAACCCAGTAGTCATGATTACTTCGAATTCTGACAATATGAGGGTCATGTTGTAGGTAGTGCAGCAAGAAGGCACTTATGTGTCTTGCGCATCTCGGAGCCCCAAAATTATTTTCCGGGCTAGATGCAGCTAAAAATTATTATTAATTTTAAATCTGGTGGAGCTTAGTATAGATGGCCTAATAGGATCAGTGCTGCACACTGCTACAAAGCCCAAATTATTTTCCAGTCAAGATACAGATAAACATGATTAGTAATTTTAAATCTGGTGGAGCTTATTATAGATGGCCTAATAGAATCAGTGCTGCACACTGCTACAAAGCCCAAATTATTTTCCAGCCAAGATACAGATAAACATGATTAGTAATTTGAAAGCTTAAAACGGTTGGTAGGGTGATTTTAACCAATCATCAAGCTTTTACTCTCCCCAGGATGACACAGGGGTAGAAAAGTCGTTTTGGATCCATGATTTGTTCATCTTTATGAACGTGAGTCTGTCTACATTATCAGTGGAGAGCCGCGTGCGCTTATCTGTCAGCACACCACCAGCAGCGCTGAACACACGTTCAGACAGAACGCTGGCTGCGGGGCATGACAAGATCTCCAAGGCGTAAGTGGCTAGCTCCGGCCATTTATCCAGATTGGAAGCCCAAAAAGAGCAAGGGTCCAGTGACACAGTCATGGCTTCAATGTTTACTTGGAGATACTCCTGTACCATCGTCTCTAGGCGTTGACTATGAGTCAGACTTCTTGTCTCCTGTGGCCTTGCAAAGGATGGGCTAAAAATGTGGTGAAATGATTCCGCAAAATTGATGTTACCAGCAGATACTGTGGTTCTGTTACGGTTTGAGTGCTGAATACTTGACGGTCCCACGGTTGGCAAGTTGGAACTGTGAGATTCACTACGTGCACCACTGGTGTTTTGTGGAAAAGCACATGTAAGATTCTGCAACAGTCTCTGATACTCCTGCATGCGTGCATCCCTTTCTATGGCAGGAATAATTTCTGCAAATTTACTTTTGTACCGGGGATCTAACAGTGTGGCAACCCAGTAGTCAGGATTATTTCTAATTCTCACAATTCGAGGGTCATGTTGCAGGTAGTGCAGCAAGAAGGCACTCATGTGTGTTGCGCATCCAGGAGCACCAAGTCCCTGTTGTGTTTGTGGCGAGGTAACAATCATGCTTCCTTCCTCTGTCCTCTCCCCCCAACCTCGCACAACAGAAATGTGATCAAGGTCTCCTTCATCTGATGAGTCTTCCATCAGTTCGTCCTCCACTTCTTCCTGGGCTCCTGCACCTTCCTCACTAGTTTGGCTGCTACCATGCGCCCTGGTAAAACCATCTCCCCCACCCTCACATGCCTGCTGCCTTGGTGCTGCCGACCGTCTGGACCTTGCAGATGTTAGCCCTTCCGCATACAACTCCTCCTCCTCTACTTCCTCCGCCTCCTCTTGTGCCACCACCTGACTCCGAATTCTGTTTAACATGTGCTCCAGCATGTAAATCACCAGAATAGTCATGCTGATAATGGCATTGTCAGCACTAAACATCTTCGTCGCCATTTCAAAACTGTGCAGAAGGGTGCATAGGTCCCTGATCTGAGACCACTCCTCCAGCGTGATTTGCCCCACCTCTGGATCTCGTTGGCCCAGGCTATACGTCAGAACGTATTGCACTAGGGCTTGTCGGTGCTGCCACAGTCGCTGCAACATGTGCAGAGTTGAATTCCACCGGGTAGGCACATCGCATTTTAGCCGGTGAAGTGGCAGGCCTAACGACTTCTGTAGAGATGTAAGTCGCTGAGCTGCGGGATGCGAACGGCGGAAGTGAGCACACAGCGACCGTGCCCTCTGCAGAAGGCCATCTAGTCTGGGATAGTGGGGTAAAAATTGCTGGACAACCAGGTTCAACACGTGAGCCATACAAGGCACGTGTGTGACATTGCCCCGGCGAAGGGCCGCACCCAGGTTTGCAGCATTGTCGCACACGGCCTTCCCTGGTTTCAGGTCCAGTGGAGACAACCATTCATGAAATTGGTTCTCCAGAGCTGACCACAACTCCTCAGCTGTGTGACTCACATTTCCCAGACATTTCAAAGTAAAAACCGCCTGATGACGTTGAGCCCTACTGCCAGCATAGTAAGGAGGTGTGCAGGATCCCTTCTGCGCAGTTAGAAAGCTTGTGGCATGACCAGACAGGCTTTGGGTGCAGGTGGAAGGTTGAGGAGGCAGAAGCAGTGGAGGAACTTTGACATAAAGAGGATTGACGCACAACTCGTGGGGACGGCAAGACTTGGACAGCAGCCCCTTGTCCTGCTGTCACCATAGTTACCCAGTGCCCAGTCAGCGACATGTAACGCCCCTGTCCATGCCTACTCGTCCAAGTGTCTGTGGTGAAATGCACCCTGTCACACACAGAGTTTCTCAAAGAAGCGGTGATGTTGTGTGCGACATGCTGGTGGAGCGCAGGCACACCTTTCTTTGAGAAGTAGTGCCGACTGGGGCACTGCGACGGACATAAGGTCTCAAAAATCCTCTGTGTCCACCAGGCGGAAAGGCAGCATTTCTGTAGCCAAGAGCTTGCAGATGGTGAAATTCAACCTCTTAGCTTTCTCATGGCTAGGAGGAAATGGTCTTTTACTTGTCCACATCTGAGGGACCGAGGGCTGGCTATTGTGCTTAGACGGGGTTGATAAGGGTGTCCCCGGCAAACTGCCGGTCTGTGAGGAAGATGCAGGCGGACATGTTAGGTTGCCTTGATCCAAAGGTGGTGGTATCGATGTCGGACAGCGCTCAACACCAGCTGGTGTTACCACCTCCAAAGAAAATGATGACCTGCCAATCACGCTGGCTGTTGCGGGTAAAGAGGTGGCAGGTCTGCGCCCCAAAACAGGTGTGACTTCTGTACCCCCAGTCACAGAGGATGAAGAGGCCGCGGATGCACAAGATATGGCACACTGAGCTTCCCACTGCAACTTATGCTTCATGTCCATGTTTCGGTTCATGCATGAAGTACTCAAACTATGTATTTTTTGGCCTCTACTTAGCTTTTGCTGACAAATGTTACAGATAACACGAGTTGGGTCATCTTTATCGATCTGAAAAAATGCCCAGGCTATGCAAGGCTTAGCACCCATGCGACCTGAAGAGCCACCACGACTTGTGGTGAGAGGCAGAGTTGTGTTTGAGGATGCAGTTGTTGACGTGCTTCCAGTACTACGTCTCTGTCCAGGAAGGCGCAACCTGACCTTGTCGTCACTAGCATCTTCCTCCACCTCCTCTGCTGACCTCATCTCTTGGCTGACTGTGGGTTGACAGTAAGTGGGATCTCCAACCTCATCATCATCACCCTGTGCGTTATCACACCCGTCGTCCTAAGAACCAACCTGTTCCTGCCCTGACAAAAAACTAAAGTTGTCGCTCCAATCAGGTATTTGAGTCTCATCATCGTCTTCCTCATTGTCTCCACCAACAGGAGTTACAGTTTGGGAATGAGGGTCTACATTATGGTCAGAACCTTCTGCGTCTGGTCCTGGATCCGACTCATAAAGATTTTGGGCATCAGTGCAGATCATTTCCTCGTCTGGATTCACAGAAGCGCTGGAGTCGACCTCTGATTCCCAGGCTATAGTATGAGTAAACAGCTCTGCAGACTCAACCATCTGTTCTACCTCATACTCAGACGGGCACCTGGAGATTTGGGAGCTGTGAGGAAGCAAGTGCGATTGGGGTGACACCTTTGAGGACTGGAGTATTTGTGATGTTGAAGTTGATGTGGAGGAGAGCCCACTTAAAGGAGCACTTGATATCCGTTGAAGCACCTGCTGTTTTTGTGCCTCATCTGGAATTTGTAGCGATTGGCTGTGGCCGTAAGAATGGGATCTTATCACATTGTCCGCTAAAAGAAGTAGACATTTTAGTTTGGCTGGAAGATGGTCTTTCTTCTGCAGATGTTACTGTTGCTTTAACACCTAACCCACGGACACAACCTTTTTTCCCCTTCCCAACACGCCTATTCCCCTTTCCACCAGCAGCAGGCCTTTTTCCACTCATTTTGGTGGTTAACTAATTCACAACTCTGGAGTTGTTTGCACAAAAAAACAATGGATGGGAACCGAGCAGAGCTGAGTGGCCAAACTGTGGTATTAGGCCAAAACTATTGGCTGGGTTAGATGCAGAAAAAAATTATATTCAATTTGCAACCTGATGGAGGTCAGTATAGATGGACTAATAGAACAAGTCCCACACACAGCTAGAAGCCCAAATATTTTTTCAGAGGTAGATGCAGAAAAAAATTGTATTCAGTTTGCAACCTGATGGAGGTCAGTATAGATGGACTAATAGAACAAGTCCTACACACAGCTAGAAGCCCAAATATTTTTTCAGAGCTAGATGCAGAAAAAAAATATATTCAGTTTGCAACCTGATGGAGGTCAGTATAGATGGACTAATAGAACAAGTCCCACACACAGCTAGAAGGCCAAATATTTTTTCAGAGCTAGATGCAGATAAAAATTATTTTTAATTTGCAACCTGATGGAGGTCAGTATAGATGGACTAATAGAGAAAGTCCCACACACTGCTAGAAGGCCAAATATTTTTTCAGAGCTAGATGCAGAAAAAAATTATATTCAGTTTGCAACCTGATGGAGGTCAGTATAGATGGACTAATAGAACAAGTCCCACACACAGCTAGAAGCCCAAATATTTTTTCAGAGGTAGATGCAGAAAAAAATTATATTCAGTTTGCAACCTGATGGAGGTCTGTATAGATGGATTAATAGAACAAGTCCCACACACAGCTAGAAGCCCAAATATTTTTTCAGAGGTAGATGCAGAAAAAAATTATATTCAGTTTGCAACCTGATGGAGGTCTGTATAGATGGATTAATAGAACAAGTCCCACACACAGCTAGAAGCCCAATATTTTTTCAGAGGTAGATGCAGAAAAAAAATATATTCAGTTTGCAACCTGATGGAGGTCAGTATAGATAGACTAATAGAGAAAGTCCCACACACTGCTAGAAGGCCAAATATTTTTTCAGAGCTAGATGCAGACAGAAAATTATTTTTAATTTGCAACCTGATGGAGGTCAGTATAGATGGACTAATAGAGAAAGTCCCACACACTGCTAGAAGGCCAAATATTTTTTCAGAGCTAGATGCAGATATAAATTATTTTTAATTTGCAACCTGATGGAGGTCAGTATAGATGGACTAATAGAGAAAGTCCCACACACTGCTAGAAGGCCAAATATTTTTTCAGAGCTAGATGCAGAAAAAAATTATATTCAGTTTGCAACCTGATGGAGGTCAGTATAGATGGACTAATAGAACAAGTCCCACACACAGCTAGAAGCCCAAATATTTTTTCAGAGGTAGATGCAGAAAAAAATTATATTCAGTTTGCAACCTGATGGAGGTCTGTATAGATGGATTAATAGAACAAGTCCCACACTCAGCTAGAAGCCCAATATTTTTTCAGAGGTAGATGCAGAAAAAATATATATTCAGTTTGCAACCTGATGGAGGTCAGTATAGATGGACTAATAGAGAAAGTCCCACACACTGCTAGAAGGCCAAATATTTTTTCAGAGCTAGATGCAGATATAAATTATTTTTAATTTGCAACCTGATGGAGGTCAGTATAGATGGACTAATAGAGAAAGTCCCACACACTGCTAGAAGGCCAAAAATTTTTTCAGACGCTGGGGGTAGTAGTAGTGGCGGCCCGGTCCCGCGGCTCAGGGTGGTCAGGCCATTGGTAGTCTGCTACGTACTTGAGATAATGTCCGACTACGCCACCCGTGGATTGCGGTTATTAGGAACCGCCGCTGCAAGGCAGTCCGCTGGGGCTGATGATGGGTGCAGCTGAGGTGATGTGACTCCCCACGGGAAGAGTGCAGCCCCAGGGCAGTGTAGTGGATGGTGGGAGTGATGGTAGTGCGAGTCCCGGTGCTGATAGTGCTGGAGGCGCGAAGGAGCACACAGACAACAAGTTACAGTCCAGGGTCTTTACTCACAGTTCGTTTGTTCCGGGTCACTTCTGTCAGCAGTGACCGCCCGAGCCGTGCTGCGTCCACCAGGTGCGGAGGTCGGTCAACTCCCAGGCAGTTCAGGAGCATGGCACAGGACCTCCTTTAATCCTTTCTCTGGCCTGCCTCACCAGTGACCCACTTTTGTCCAGCTGCCGCGGACTTGTGCGGTTAAACGTGGGCCCCGTCCTCCGCTGTCCTATATGGTGCCTTCCTAGCAGGTTTGATGAGGTGTCGCACCAATAGATGATCACGACGACCGGTCTTTGGCTGAGGGTTGTTTCTCCTCCACCAACTTGGGATCCGGTACCCTTAATCTGCCTGACCCTGCACCCTGGATTCTCGTGGGTTCTTAGGGTCCCTTCCACCTTCTTGTTCCTGAGCCCTTCTGTTTCTCTGTCTCTCCTTCTTTGCAGTTCCTGTTCTGTTCCTTTCTGTTCCTTTCTCTTGGAGCTGAGATGAGCCAGAATCTCAGCTCCCCTTCACCTCCTCCTCGGCCTCTCACTAGGCCCTTCTGGAGTAGAGCTCCTACAGAGCCTCTACTCCCTGTCTTCTCCTCTGGCTGAACTGACCCAGAACTAAGATGGTGCCCACCTTTTATACCTCCCTCTAGCCATGAGCCCAGGTGACCAGCAACCAATGGGCTCCTATCTACGCTCAGAAACCGCCCCCTATCTGCCCCTACAGCACTGGGTGTTCCACCCCTCCCTCCCCACTCCAGCAGGGACATGGTCGGTCGTGCCTGCACTTATGTCTAGTGGGAGCACCGTTGAGCTGTCCCTCGGAAATGGGGTGTGTGTGCTGCATGCAGCTAACTGAGCCCTGGTCCATACTCCATCCTTACCCGGGAGTGGAATACCACACCTCTGGCAGAGGTGCAATACCCCTGTAGCGGCCAAGCCCTCGGGGCGCTACAGATGCAGATAAAAATAATTTTTAATTTGCAACCTGATGGAGGTCAGTATAGATGGACTAATAGAGAAAGTCCCACACACTGCTAGAAGGCCAAATATTTTTTCAGAGCTAGATGCAGACAAAAAATTATTTTGAATTTGCAGCGTAATGGAGGTCAGTATAGATGGACTAATAGAACAAGTCCCACACACTGCTAGAAGGCCAAATATTTTTTCAGAGCTAGATGCAGAAAAAAATTATATTCAGTTTGCAACCTGATGGAGGTCAGTATAGATGAACTAATAGAACAAGTCCCACACACTGCTAGAAGCCCAAATATTTTTTCAGAGCTAGATGCAGAAAAAAATTATATTCAATTTGCAACCTGATGGAGGTCAGTATAGATGGACTAATAGAATGATGCTATGCCCAAAAGATTTTACTTCACTAGGTGCAGTAAAAAAATTGGTATTCTATACACAGGTGGTATATCTTGCAACACAGATAGGCTACTCCACTGACTAACACACTCTGCAATAGGCCAAAAAGGATTAGCTTTCCTAGATTCAGCCAAATGCTGTGAAAAAAACTTGCACAGCACTGGCACAGACCTGCCTGGCAAAAACTGATAGGAACTGATGTAACCTAGTCCTGAAAAGGACTGCAATTACAATTAGTCTTTACTCCCACAATCTATCTATTTAAGAGCACAGACCTGCCTGATAAAAGTCATAGGAAATGCTGTAACCTAGTCCTTAAAAGGACTGCAATCACAACTATTCCCTACTCCCAAGCTATCTGTAGATTTGTGCGAAAATTGGCTTGAAATTAACAAGGTATAGCGCACACAGCAACAGCGGTGCCGTCTAACACGCAGCTGCAGCAGTGAGAAAATGGTGGCGACGGGGAAAATGGCTTGGTCTTATAGGGCAAGGACATGTGACATACACTGCCAATGACACATGCCCTTGCTTGTGTGAAAAAAAGCACTTCGCTCCGTGTGTGCGCTGCTGATAGGCTGACAGATTGCACCTCCCCACTGTAAATGCGGGAAAGAGAAAAAAAAATGGAGATCTTCATTATTCCTGCAGAGATCCATCCCCTGCCCCTCCCCCCACCCCGCTGTACACTCAAACTGCGTATTAACATTAATTTTCATCATTACTGAGAAAAAATCCAGTTATGATTTTGGTGCACGAACAGTTATCGAACATAACCTCGAACAGCCGAATTTTTCTCAAATCGTTCGTGTTCGACGAACGGCTCGAACACCGCCCAAAACAGCTCGAATTTGAGATTGGCGAACAGTTCGAGTCGAACAACGCTCATCTCTATTCTTGACCAAGTTTGCACACACTGCAGCAGGGATTTTGGCCCACTCCTCCATACAGATCTTCTCCAAACCTTTCAGGTTTTGGGGCTGTCGCTGGGCAACATTGAGTTTCAGCTCCCTCCAAAGATTTTCTATTGGGTTCAGGTCTGGAAACTGGCTAGGCCACTCCAGGACCTTGAAACGCTCTTACGGAGCCACTCCTTAGTTTCCCTGGCTGTGTGTTCAAGGTCATTTTCATGCTGGAAGACCAAACCACCACCTATCTTCAGTGCTCTTACTAAGGGAAGGAGGTTTTTGGCCAAAATCTCTCTATTCATGACCCCATCCATCCTCCCTTTAGTACGGTGTAGTTGTCCTCTCCCCTTTGCAGAAAAGCACCCCCAAAGTTTGATGTTTCCCCCACCATGCTTCACGGTTGGGACGGTGTTCTTGGGGTACTACTTGTCCTTCTTCTTCCTCCAAACACGGCGAGTGGAGTGATACCAAAAAGTTTTATTGTGGTCTCATCTGACCACATGACCTTCTCCCATGCCTTCCCTGGATCATCCAGATGGTCATTGGTAAACTTCAAATGGACCTGGGCTTGTGCTGGCATGAGCAGGGTGGTGAGCAGGGTGTGCCCTACGTTATTTTAATCCATGATGGCGTAGTGTGTTACTAATGGTAATGTTTGAGACTGTGGTCCCAGCTCTCTTCAGGTAATTGACCAGGACTCTCATGTAGTTCTGGACTGATTCCTGACCTTTCTCGGAATCATCCTTATCCCACAAAGCGAGATTTTGCATGGAGCCCCAGAACAAGAAAGATTGACAGTCATCTTCTGTTTTTCCATTTTCTAATAATTGTGCCCACAGTTGTTTCCTTCTCACCAAGCTGCTTGCCTATTGTCCTGTAGCCCATCCCAGCCTTGTGCAGGTCTACAAGTTTGTCCCTGGTGTCCTTAGACAGCTCTTTGGTCTTGGCCATGGTGGAGGGGTTGGAGTGTGATCCATTTAGTGTGTGGACCGGTGTCTATTATACAGGAAACTATTTCAAACAGGTGCAATTAATACAAGTAATGAGTGCAGAGTAGAAGGGCTTCTTAAAGAAAAACTAACAGGTCTCTGAGAGCCAAAATTCTTCCTGGATGGTAGGTGATCAAATACTTATTTCATGCAATAAAAAGCAATTTAATTATTTAAAATTCATCCACTGCAATTTTTTGTTTTTTATTTTTAGATTTTAGATAGTACTGTACAGCCACATAAGGTATATTGCCACACTCAGGAGAAATTGTGTAACAAATTATGGAGCCATTTTTAACTATTTCCCCTTGTAAAAATGTCAAATCTGTGGCGAAAACAACATTTTAATCAGATCACACGTTTTTGATTATATATCAAAGGGAAATAATCTAGCATCTAACACAAAAAAAACCCTTTTCTTTTCTTTAAAAGATAATCTTTAATAGTTTCAATATGACACACACAACATGAATAAAGTGCTCAATAAAAAAGTGACTTAGTGCAGGGAGATAAGCCAATATTGATCCATTCTGATCATTACCTCCACACCTCTCCTCATTAGAGGCGGTGAAAATGCCCCTTAATCACTATATGTAAAATATATAGGTGTGAGTTTTAAACAAGAAAAACCTTTTATGCAATAAGTCACCTATTAAAGGAAAAATAAACAGCAGGAAAATGTAGGCGGAGCCTATATATTCAAGTCTCATGCTCCCCAAATTACATCAATATATCACATGTATCAAAACATGTACCAAAAAAGGGGGGAGTACAAATTGCAAGAGGAGTCCTACTACATAACGATGTGTCCAATTCCTGATACAATGTCCCTAGGACTCTTAATGTTATTTCATTAACCGTTCCTATTTTGGATCGGTAGGTCAATATTCCATCAAACATTTCATCATAATAATAACATGATAAAAGAGAGTTAAAGTAGGACTTATCTTGCAAAGTTAAGTTGCCCCCAGAACTCCTCGACGCGTTTCCCCGTTGGTAAGTGGTTCATCAGGAGAAGATCCAGTCATCCTGCAGAGAGCTGTATTATTCCACCATATCCCCTTCTATATAAAGGCTCACCACCTATTATCATGAAGATATCACTTTCTTGAGTTAGAGTCAAGATCTATTGCTTAATCGGTCTGGTCCTCTGTCTCCTGTTTCTACTGCGCTTGCGTTAGTTTAACCTCTTTCACTAGAGGTATCCCAGTATCTATTGCACATGTCTAACCCTCCTTCCAGAGCTTCCAGATTGTTACCTCCCATCTACAATGCATCTGACGTAGTCTCCCATCTCACGGGTCCTTTGCGCCTGCGCTATCCGCGCTCCTATAACTAGGATGCACACAGCGCATGTCTGTTCCCAACATACGGAGTTTTGAGTGTATTGCTCGATGCAGCGTCTACAGCGCTACCGCGCATGCGTCCGGTCATATCTCGTGCAACACAAACACCTAGTACCCTGCATAATATATCATGCGTCACTGCGCCTGTACAACTCCAAACAATGAATTCTGCTCTCAACATCCATTTGCACAGCATTATCCACTATCCACAAATGGGGCTCTCAGATATAAGGTAGCTATTAATCGTTCCTCTGATTATGTCAGAGACTACGTGATAATGAGATGGGGGGGGGGGGTTCCTATTATCCATACCCGATTTATTTCCTTTTTGTAAATTAGGGAGATTCAATAATGAAAATAGATAAAGAATTAGACCTCTCTCTAATATACTAGCAGCCTTTTGTCCGTCCTAAATCCTCATACTTTATGGTGTATTTAACAACAAGACGGCTCATTGGGCCGGAATAAAAGGGGTGCAGCACTTCTTAAGTGCAAGATCCACCCTGATGAAAACCCATAATGAATTTGTCTTTGACCTTTTGTCCTTCATCCTCACTCACAATTACTTTGCATTTAATGGGAAGACCTATCACCAGCTCAGGGGGACAGCGATGGGGAATCCTTGTGCCCCATCATATGCTAATCTCTTCCTGGGCTGGTGGGAAGAGACTGTTGTGCTGCAGGAGGATAACTGGTGGTTTCCATATATCCCAAGTCCCTGTCATTTTGTGTAGTGGAAGTGATTAGAAAAAATCCACGTGTGGGAAATTGGGATAGGTTACTCCTACAGAAGGAATGCCAATGGATATTCAGACTGGACACCCTCACACCTAATGGACTGAATGAGCAACAGAATTTTTGTTGCTTTATTTGATTCTAAACCCGTAGATTATCAACCTGTACTGTTTTTAGTATAAATCTTTGACTATCTAATATCAATATTTTACATCAATTTATCTTAGTCTATAGGACACATAAGACTTTCCCCAAAGAACGGTACCCCTTGATTAAGGACAGGATGATTTGGGTTCTTAAGGGGTAATACTCTATTGAAGCCGTCTTGTTGTTAAATACACCGTAAAGTATGAGGATTTAGGACGGACAAAAGGCTGCTAGTATATTAGAGAGAGGTCTAATTCTTTATCTATTTTCATTATTGAATCTCCCTAATTTACAAAAAGGAAATAAATCGGGTATGGATAATATGAATTCCCCCTTCCCCCCCATCTCATCATCACGTAGTCTCTGACATAATCAGAGGAACAATTAATAGCTACCTTATATCTGAGAGCCCCATTTGTGGATAGTGGATAATGCTGTGCAAATGGATGTTGAGAGCAGAATTCATTGTTTGGAGTTGTGCAGGCGCAGTGACACATGATATATTATGCAGGGTACTAGGTGTGTGTGTTGCCCGAGATATGACCGGAAGCATGCGCGGTAGCGCTGTAGACGCTACATCGAGCAATACACTCAAACCTCCGTATGTTGGGAGCAGACATGCGCGGTGTGCATCCTAGTTATAGGAGCGCGGATAGCGCAGGCGCAAAGGACCTGTGAGATGGGAGACTACATCAGACGCTCTGTAGATAGGAGGTAACAATCTGGATGCTCTGGAAGGAGGGTTAGACATGCGCAATAGATACTGGGATACCTCTAGTGAAATAGGTTAAACTAACGCAAGTGCAGTAGAAACAGGAGACAGAGGACCAGACCGATTAAGCAATAGATCTTGACTCTAACTCAAGGAAGTGATATCTTCATGATAATAGGTGGTGAGCCTTTATATAGAAGGGGATATGGTGGAATAATACAGCTCTCTGCAGGATGACTGGATCTTCTCCTGATGAACCACTTACCAACGGGGAAACACGTCGAGGAGTTCTGGGGGCAGCCTAACTTTGCAAGATAAGTCCTACTTTAACTCTTTATATCATGTTATTATTATGATGAAATGTTTGATGGAATATTGACCTACCGATCCAAAATAGGAATGGTTAATGAAATAACATTAAGAGTCCTAGGGACATTGTATCAGGAATTGGACACATCGTTATGTAGTAGGACTCCTCTTGCAATTTGTACTCCCCCCTTTTTTGGTACATGTTTTGATACATGTGATATATTGATGTAATTTGGGGAGCATGAGACTTGAATATATAGGCTCCGCCTACATTTTCCTGCTGTTTATTTTTCCTTTAATAGGTGACTTATTGTATAAAAGGTTTTTCTTGTTTAAAACTCACACATATATTTTACATATAGTGATTAAGGGGAATTTTCACCGCCTCTAATGAGGAGAGGTGTGGAGGTAATGATCAGAATGGATCAATATTGGCTTATCTACCTGCACTAAGTCACTTTTTTATTGAGCACTTTATTCATGTTGTGTGTGTCATATTGAAACTATTAAAGATTATCTTTTAAAGAAAAGAAAAGTGTTTTTTTGTGTTAGATATAACAACATTTTAGTATTAAAAATGTAATTATTTTTCTTCACTTCCCAATCGTATAAAATTGTGTAAACACCTTTGGTGTCAATATGCTCACTGCACCCCCAGATCCATTAATTTGGCGGAGTGGTGTATCAAGTGGGGTCACTTACGGTGAGTTCTGACTCTTGTTGAGGGGTGTAATTTTCAAAAAGTGTTCACTTGTGGTGGATCTCAGCTGTTTTGACACCTTGGAGTCTCTGCAAATGCAACACGGTGCAGCCAAAATAATGATTCAAAAATCATATAGCGCTCTTTTTTCTTCCAAGTCCTGCTGTGTGCTCAAACAGAATTTCCCAGCCACATATAGGGCATCAGGGTACTCAAAGGATATTATTGTACAACAAATTGTTCAGTTCATTTTCACCTTTGACCCTTGTGAAAACTAAAAAAAATTTAACTAAAGCAACATTTTAGTAAAAAATTTTAATTTTTAACCCCTTAAGCCCCGGAGCATTTTTCGTTTTTGCATTTTCGTTTTTGCTCCCCTTGTTCCCAGAGCCATAGCGTTTTTATTTTTTGGTCAATATGGCCATGTGAGGGCTTATTTTTTGCGGGACGAGTTGTAATTTTCAACGCCATTACTAGTTTTACCATATCCTGTACGGGAAAACGGGAAAAAAATTCCAAGTGCGGTAAAATTGCAAAAAAAGTGCAATACCACAGTTGTTTTTTATTTATTTTTTTTACCACGTTCACTGAATGCTAAAACTGACCTGCCCTTCTTATTCTACAGGTCATTATGAGTTCATAGACACCAAACATGTATAGGTTCTTTTATATTTAAGTGGTGAAAAAAAATTCCCAAATTTGGTAAAAAAAAAAATAAAAAAATAGCGCCATTTTCTAAGACCCGTAGCGTCTCCATTTTTCGGGATCTGGGGCTGGGTGAGGGCTTATTTTTTGCGCGCCGGGCTAACGTTTTTTTTTATTACATTTGGGGTAGATCCGATGTTTTGATCGCCCGTTATTGCATTTTATTGAAATTTTGCGGCGACCAAAAAACGTAATTCTGGCGTTTAGAATTTTTTTCTCATTACGCCGTTTACCGATCGGATGAATTCTTTTTTTATATTGATAGATCGGGCGATTCTGAACGCGGCAATACCAAATATGTGTATGTGGGGGTTTTTTTTATATATATTTTATTTTGAACGGGGCGAAAGGGGGGTGATTTAAACTTTTATATATATATATTTTTTTTTATATTTTTAAAAACTTTTTTTTTTTACTTTTTGCATGCTTCTATAGTCTCCATAGGAGACTAGAAGCAGCAACTATCCGATCGCCTCTGCTACATACAGGGGACGAGCAGGTCCCCTGCATGCAGCAGAAATGGTTCTGTGCTATGAGCGCCGACCACTAGGTGGCGCTCATAGCGACAAGATCATGACAACCACAGGCGTCTGCTGCAGACCCTGGGTTGTCATGCACGCCCATCGGCGACCCGCGATCACGTGACGGGGTCGCCGGTGGGCGGGGCTTATGACGCGCTACCCGGAAGCGCGCGTTAAATGCTGCTGTCGGAGATTGACAGCGGCATTTAACATGTTAACAGCCGCGGGTGGATCGCGATTCCACCCGCGGCTGTTGCGGGCACATGTCAGCTGTAAGAATCAGCTGACATGTGCTCCGTTCAGTGAGGGCTCAGCGCAGCAGCCCTCACTGAACGGGCGGTACGCAAATATGCGTACTAATACGTCCCCGGTAGTAAGGGGTAAATTTCTTTCTTCCAGATTGCTTTAATTCCTGTGAAGCACATAAAGGATTAACAAACTTTCTAAATTTGTTTTTGAATACTTTGAGGGGTGCAGATTTTAAAATTGGGTCTTGTTTGTGGGTTTTCTGACATATAGGCATCTCAAGGTTTCTTCAAATGGGAAGTATAGGTTTTGTAAATTTAATTAAAAAAATGATAAATTTAATCTAAACTTTTAACTGTTTTAACATCCTAACAAAAAGTTTTTTCAAAAATTATATTTATGTAAAGTAGACATGTAGCATATTTTAATTATTAGTTATTTATGTGATATGACTATCTGTTTTAAGGGCATAAAATGTCAAAGTTCAAAAATTGCTAATTTTTCTACTTTTTTGTCATATCTTCGAGATTTTCATAAATAAATGCAAATCATATTGACCTAAATTTACCACTAATATAAAGTACAATGTGTCACAAAAATATTGTCAGAATAACCTGGATATGTTCAAGCATTCCAGAGTTATTATTACATAAATATGACATGTTAGATTTGAAAAATTTGGCCTGGTCAGTAAGGTGTCAACATGCTTCGGGGTTTAGTGGTTAAGCTAAAGTAAACCAAGATTTTTAGCCACCATGGCTTTAGCAAAATTCAATAAAGGCCTGAAGTAACACATATTTACCAAGATAAGACAAACAAACAGGGAGCAATAATTTTACAGAATAATAGGGAAATACCTCTGCACTTAGGTAGGCATCCCCGGAACCACCTAAGTGCTGGAGATTTTCTGGAATTGGTTGTTTTAGGCAGGTATGCATCTGATGTCAAGACTCCCCACATTTTTGCCAAGATCCAGTTTTTGTCACTTGACACCTTGTTGTTGATGGAACTGAGTCATCTTTATCTGCATGGATTCCTCAGTAAGGGTAATAGGTACACAAGTCTTAAGCCCCCGTCACACTAAGCGAGATCGCTGCTGAGTCACAAGTTTTGTGATGCAACAGCGACCTCAGCAGCGACCAGGCCCCTGCTGTGAGATCGCTGGTCCTGTCGAAATGGCCTGGACCATTTTTTGATCGTTGAGGTCCCGCTGGGTAGCATGCATCGGTGTGTTTGACACCTTACCAATGACCTCGTTGGCGACTCAGTACTGAGACACATAGGCGTGCATTTGCGTTACATCGTTATACAGGTCGCTACGGGTCGCCGTATCGTTGCTGCATTGTTGGGAAGATCTGAATGTTTGACATCTCACCAGCGACCACACAGCGACGCAGCAACCATCCCTGCCAGGTCGTATGGTTGTCGGGATCACTGTAGCGTCGCTAAGTGTGATGGTACCTTTAGGTGGAAGTGCAGAATTAGCAGTAAATTCTTGTGTGCATTTGCACAACCGTCTATCAAGGTGGATTGCCAGGGACATGGTTGTGTCAAGGGAATCATGAGGAGGGAAACTGTACTAACATGTCCTTGATTTGGTCAGCAAGAACAAATCTGATGGTAAAGGGCCTGGCCATTCAACTGTGAGTCAGTGGCCCAGCACTCAAACTCAGTACAGTGTTTATAAGCAGTACATCATCCTTGTGGAGCACAGCTAATTTACTATTTAGTCAGGGTCATCATATAGGAGTCTTAAGGCCTCAAAAAATGAGTTGACTGTGGAAAGTGTCCAAATGTTAGGTAAAAAGGCCCAAGCCTGATGGTCATCCAGCAACTGGGAAATGATGAGTCCAATCTGTTGGCTTTCAGAACCAGATTTATGTGGGAGGAGCCTGAAGTACAGATGACAATTCTCCTTAAAACGAATCTGTCACCTCAGAAAACTCTATTAATATTTCCAGATATAGAGCTATTTTGCCAGCAAATACACCTTACTGAAAGTGGAGATATCATCAGAAAATTAACTTTATTCCTCCCGGGAGCAGCTGGCTTACAGTTGTTACACACCTATCCCGGGTCCGCCAGGCTCTTGTTCCTTCTCCTGGGTCTGCTGCCTTCTGCTGTGCTCTATGTCGAGTTTTGCAAGTTGCCTAGAATGAATCAATGGCATAATCTCCGAAAACCTATATAAGGGCTATTTAGACACACACCTATGTTTATGGATTGAGACTCTAGTCCTATGTTTGGTGTGCTCCACCATCTGTGCTTCTTGTGTTTGTGTTTGTATTGATCCCTTCTGGGTTTCACTTCATCTGTCCTGCAGCTACTAAGATCCCTGTGTGCACCAAGTCCTCGCTGTCAATGTGCCTTTCTGCTTCTTGCATCAATGGCCAGGGTCCTTGTGCCCACCCGGACCTAAAGCTTGGAGGATCCACCTCATCTGCTGAACCTAACAACAGTCATGGGAGTCATGCAGCTATAATCAGCTCTCACACTACTGCTCACTATACTAGAATGAGCAGCGACTGTAATCAATTTCTGACACTTTGACTGTTTACAGCTGCCACTGACTGTGTACTGAACAGTGACTGTAGCTTCTCAGTGCACGCCCCCATGACTGAAAGCTGACGGTGCTCAAAAGTAATAAAGTTCATTTGATACTGAAGTCACACTATCAGTTAGATGGCCTAACAGCTTTGTAATGATGTAATGCTGTAATGAAATTAACCCTATATCATGAGAATAACATTTGGGAATATGACAGGTTCCTTATAATAATATTCACATTGGACAAATTTCAAACTTTTGTTTAACTTGCAGAAAAGCACAAGCGAGAGAAACATCCCTATTTAGATGTTTAGAATGGATTTTTCAGTTGCAAAAATATTGGAAAAGAAAACAGAATCTGACATGTGTAAACATACCATTTAATGGAAAGAATATCAATTATTAATCACTTATATTATAGCCATATATAGTATAGTAGAAAATTCTCACACGCTACACTCAACAAACTTCCTGCAACTTGCTTTTTTAAAAATTAGACAACCAAAATATTTACATATATGTATTTTTTTTTTAATTTATAATATTTTTAGACTTATTATAATTTGCAAATTCATGCTATAAGTGATAACTTAAAATGTAAATCTGTTTATCCTTAGTTCCGTCATTAGCGCAACATACATGTAAATTTTCCAATTTGCGAACTCCATTTGATTAAAAAATATGTTATTATAAATAAATTGACAAACATTGTTAATTATTTATATCAGCTCATCGTGTCTATGGGGTCAAATATTAGATTATTAACATGGCCTACTAAATGTTTGGTATCACAAGCATGTCATAAACACAGACAAAGCAGAATTTCAATATATACAGTGTATGTATCCTCTTGGGTAAGTAGGACATTTATGCCAATGGGTTTGGATGGTCTGTAGGTTTTATTTTTTTCCATTATATTCATATATTATTTTAAAATTTTACTTTTATGTATTTATATGTACATGAATGGGGACATTAACTCTTTATATATTTTTTTCATTTTGCCATTTTCCACTGTGACTGGAGCATCCATTGGAGATCAAATTACAGGGAAATTACAGGGAAAAAGAATCTCTGTAGTGATATTAGTGTCTGGCCGAGCTGATCTGGATCTGCTCAACCCATTAGTCTGCCATATTTGTGAGAATGCAGCGATCCTGTGATTGCTTGATCTGATAGAGTAGGATCATTGTCACTTCCTATGTTAACTACATAACGGTAACTGCAGAACAAAATCATCATATGTTAATATAGCCTTGAGATACATAACTGTGAATCTCAGGATACAGAAATCTTAGTCTGTGTCTATGCATATTTACTATCTCTTTATATATTAAAGATAGCACACAAAAGTAAGGCTGGAAACATAACCTATGAAGCTCACATCTCATCAACGTTTCAAGACTCATCATTATTAGAGGAGAAGAGCAAGAAGCAGCAACGATAATCATTTTTGGTTGCTTCAGGGGATCAGCTCTCTGGAGAAGGCATCAAGTTTACCCCAAGAGATCAGAGATCAATATAATAAATTTATATAACCTTGATATATTATTTCTAGTGCCCTCTATTGTAATAGGTTCCTATCATGGCTACCTCGCTTCCTTAAGTTCCTTTTTTTTGAATCATTAATGTGTAATGTATTTTCATTTCAGTTAATGGAGGACGGCTGCCCTTCAACATATAAATCAAACAATGCAGGTTTTGGGATTTAAAGGATTTCTTCTCAAAATGTAAAAATGGTCTCATATTTGTATGTCAGAAGTTATAACTTGTTTATTGTACCTACAGATATATTAGCATTTTCTATTCAATTGAAAAGTTAGCATCCATATTTGTTTAAAGTTTATTTTAGAATTTCACTTTCCAGAAACTGACGATGAACTGTCATTATGTCAGCATTGTTAATTACAAAGTTTATTATAGGTTTCTGAGAAGCTGATTGAAAAGTAAAATCAATTATGGCTAAAAACAAAACAGAAAAATACCAATATTGATTTAAATGAGAACCGATCATCAGAAAATGACCAATTGTTTAAATAATATGTTTTTTGTAGATTTTTTTTTTTATATTTTTTTGTTTTTCTTTTTCATATCAAAATCTGTATTAAAATTTTTTAAAAAACGTTCAAATTTTCACTTCAGCTACTGGGGCTTTTTTAGACTTTAACTTCCTATTTAACTTCCTGTTATGTCAGGAAACAACACGTGTACACAGCTGTGATGGTTAGACCCCGACCTTATCTGCTGTATTGAAGTGTGTCTAATGAGCCTGTGCAAAGCTCATTGAAAAGGGAGGGGGCATAGGGTCAGCTATGACACCAGCTATTGTGATTGGTGGATCCTGTGTTATCAGCCGTGTATAGAGCAGTTACCTGTTATTGTAATAGTGAATTTAATGTTAATGAGCCATGTTGAAAACTCTTCCTGAAAGGACATGAAGAATGAGTCTTGGAAAAGATCCAGTGGCCAGTGTGAAAATTGCAAGATTACAAATTTTTTTGTTGTTGTTTTTTTTTTTAATAAAGATCGCGATATGAAAAAAACATTGCCATTTTTTTTTTAAATACAGGTAATACAAAAATCTGGTTTCAACTAAAGGAAATTTTCTGAAGATACTTTCCCTTTAAATAAACAAAGTCTACTAATTTAGCGCTGCATTTACACAGGCCAATAAGTGCTGATCGAGTATATACAAACTATTTGGCACAAGGTTACTGGCCTGTTTACACAGGCTGATGAGCAATGACAGGTACAGAATGATTACTAACACAGTCGTCCTGCCCCCATACAGTCTCATATTATCAGTAGCACAACCTCTGTTTACACGGGGCGGGCAATGTGTTGCCAATAGCAATGAATTTTTGCCTGCATAAACGACCCGATCACCACATGTTTGCTCATTCTTCAGGTGATCACTGACATGTTTACACTTGACAGTGTAATTAGCAGTGAGCTTGCCAATTATCTTCTCATCTAAATGCACCATATGGCAATATGTACTATCAGTGGAAATCCTCTTTAACAACTTAAATAATGTGGCTAATTATGGCAGGGGTGTTTTTCATCACAGCATTCTGAGAACCATAATTTATATTTGTTTTTCCAGGTGTTACTTTGTTAAATTTGCTAATTTTTTGTGAAAAACATATATTGTGTAATATGAACATTTTTTTCCACCAAAATAAATCAGTTCTGCCATTGTTCGTTTCATTTTTTTTTTAACTAGTCAAGATGATTGTGGGATAGATTGTGTTTTAACCGTTGTCCTTCACTTTACCTCCAATTTCAAAAAAAGTGAATTATTTTAAAAAAAAGTTGCATTTTTTATTCACTTTTTGTGCTTAATTTTTTATGTTTATTTCATTTATTTACATTTTTACTTTTTGGCCCTTTAGAGAAATTTTACTTTTGAGAATTTTTTCAATTAAAATGTACAGTTTTTGTGATTGTAAAATCACAAAGATAGTAGAAAACGACATTCCTTGGAAAATGAAGGTGCTCGGATAGGATCCCATTCGTCAGAGCAAAATAAAAAAGCAATCCGGCAATCTGAAAAAAAGATTTTTATTCTGTGGTCCAATAAATGGTGTGTATGCAATAGTGTGATGTTTCGGTCATTATAGACCTTTATCAAACATACACACATATGTATGGCCATGGGGCATGGAGTAGAGGAGAGGGTATACACTAGGAGAAGTGCGACCACCATGGCTAGTAGGAGAAGCCTTCTCCTAGCGCATCCCCTCTCCTCTACTCCATGCCCCATGACCATACATATATGTGTATGTTTGATAAAGGTCTATAACGATCAAAACGTCACACTATTGTATACATTCCATTTATCGTTTATTGAACCACAGAATTAGAATAGTTTTTTTCACCATACCTACCTAAACACTTGAAATAGACTGCTCTATTTGTAATTACTCTATATAATATATGAGTTTCACTTTTTGTACCTGTAAAGAGAGTTCAGAATATAACAAAGGCAGTCCTTGAATAAAAAGGGCAAAACCCATTAAGCAATAGCACACAGTCAAGGCACAAGTGGCTTTTAACCCTTTTCAGGGTTGCAGTCCTGTAATCCAGCAGCGGAATGCACAATAGGCGCAAGAACTTGGATGGGGGAAACAAAACGACTTCACGCAAAAGTTCACTTCCGGCCGTCCGGCCAGCACTGATTCCGTCTCAGCATTATTAGGGTCTCTCACCCTTTGAGACGCAGAACAGTCTCTTTAATAGCTGTAGCTTTTGGCCAACTCCGTTCACTTCTGAATCATATCAGACGGTTTCTACCCCTAGGAACACGTAACAGTTCCTACCGTGCAACTAGCACAACATTTCAATGTTTAGGAAACTTATACCTCTTTAATCGGGGGTGTCCCCATGGCGGCCGTAGTTGACCACCCCTTTGTTCTTAAAAATAAGGACTGTCTGTCCCGAGGAACCACCAGAGGAGAAGGTCTCTCTGCTTCCCCTCCTTGCTTGCTCCTGCACCGATGGGCTGAATGGTTGCGCTGGCACATTTAAAATGGGTGCAGCAGCTGCTGCTCCCGCTGACTCCGGTTGAACAAAGACTGTTGACAAGGTGTGGAGCAACAGGGATAGGGAGCCCACCATTTGGACAGACATATCACTGGGGCTGTTGTATATATCCAAGGGTACATCAGGCCCCTCAGTGTGTAGCCCTACAGGGTCAGGGCCTATCTGTGTCACGGCTGCAGTTTCCAAACACATATCTCCGCACCTGGGGTTCTCTTCCAGTTCACCTTATGGGGGTAGCAGGGTGACCGCCAATGCATATTGACCCTTTGGGCCGGGTTCCCTGATAAACGACACCCAATCATCTTCACATAACGGCCGCTGGTACCAGATGGGGCTTGCGTTCATGTAGATACATTCTCCCGTATCAAACGCTCTGAAGAAACCGTACTCCTGGCTTGGATCGGTGTAGACGAGCCGACTCCTGATTTTCTGTCTGAGCAGAGCCTGGACGATGGAGCTCTGCCCAGACCTCATTCTCCCTCTGCTTCTTCCCCTGGGTGACAGATGCCATCTATTCTTCTTCTGCAAGAGATGGGAATGGGCCCTCCTCATACTTCAACTCATTAGGGTGGGGGGATGCCGCACCAAAGCGAAAGTGGTGCGACAGGGTCTGGGGCCGAGCCTCACTCACCAGACCGGTATTCCCCCCACGTGGCTTTGGGGAAACTGCTGCTACTATGCCTCGTCTGCGGGTCATGGATGTCACATCCACCTCATGGTTCCAGGGGTTCACCGTCTCCACCTCCAGCCGGTACTCCGGGTATTGAGGGGGATGCTATGCATCTGCCTTTGGTTTCTCTTCACCCCAGTCGAGTGCTCCGGCCGCATACTCCTTCCGGCTGCTCTGTACTAGACTTATGGTCACGGTTTTCGGCCACCGATCATACATCGCGTCGAGGAGTATGGGAAAGCTATTAGACCTCGGTTCTTCATCCAATTCCTCCATCTCCTGGGGCTCCCTCGGACGTCGCCTCATGTCCTCCACCTCCCACTTCCACATCACATGGTCTGCACCGCCATGCTACTGGTAGTTGGTATGCTCCATCTCTCCTCGGTGTCAATCTGGCAATGGCGCCGCACTGTCTTGCATGTGAGTATCCTCTTCCGGACTCCACCTTTTTGTGAATAGAGTCACTCCTTGTTTTTCAGGGATCTGTAGTAGTAGTAGGAGATGCTTTTTCTTCCGCTTCGCCCACGATGGGCGGTCATTGGCAATAAGGGACTGAACCGTAGGCTCAGGCCAGCGGCCTCTCCAGTCAAATTTTTGTGATGTTTTGCTGGTGGAATGCCCACGATGGGTGGAGCTATCATCAGCCTACACATCACCATCCACCATTTTAGAATCTTCGACGGACACCATTTTGAAACTTCTAACTGCCGCCAAATTAACTGTTTCAGTGATTCCTCTGCTCTCTATATGCAAGGACTCTGAATCCTGCCGACTATACCAATTATGTGAGAGGTGCAGCATGGTAGTAGTGGCGAGGGACTGTTGTTGTGATTGTGTATCCTCACCCTGACTGCGCACAAATAAATGATAATGTCCCGGTTATCTGGTGATTTGCATGTAGTGTAAAACACTTACAGTGTTCTGTTGCTTCTCCATCTTCTTTAGGAGTCCAGAGGTTAAAGGCAAACAACCACTTTCACACTCAGTCTCTTTTTCATAAAAAATAACTTTACTTAACTTCTTTTGTTCAGTTCACAGATACAGTTTCTTTAAGCATCAGCTTTAAGTTTTAATCCTCTCTTCTATCCCTTCCTAATCTCAGAGTTAGTTTCCCCGGTACCGCAGCTTTCCAGAACACCGTCCTACTCTCCTTAGGTATGTCCCCGTCCGTTCTCCCCTCCTTGGGAGTAGTGAAGGCTGGCTCTATCAGTCCTTCTACAGGCCGTAGACCTCGGACGTTTAGGGAATTTTCCTTAGAGTTGTCCACTTTATCATTCCCCAAGCTGCCTATCTCTTTTTCCATCTGTATCTCTATTGACCTTCAGCCCCCAGGGCCCTGAACTTCTCCTCAGTCTTCCTCCAGCACATACTTAAACATTACCTCTAACTACTACATCTCTGACAGAACTGACTCCTGACAGGAATAACTGTTGCTCTCCTCTGGCCCAAACTCCCCCCCCCCCTTTTACTGGACCAATCTCCAGCCGTGTCCGGTGGTTGCTGGGCAAACTATTCCCTTCACCAATGAACTGCCATATTTACCCACTAATAACATAGATATAGGTGGGCATAATAGTGTATCAGCCCTAATGTTTCTAACTATCACTAACCAAACACTAAGCAATGTCCTATACTTTCCTTATATACCATCTACTATATAATCGGCTTATCCTGTCTGTCTATCTGTCCAGGAAATCCCGCGTCGCTGATTGGTCCGGCCACGGCCAATCAGCGACGCGGGATTTCAGAACAAGATGGCGGCCATTAGCGGCTCATCTGCCTAGGCGGCGCCGGTCCTCCCTTCACACTTGCCATCGGGAGATCAGCGGCCCTAGCCGCTGATCTCCCGACGGTAGCAGCATGGAGGTCAGCGGCGATGCAGCCGGGAGATGACCGGTGCTAGCAGCGGTAGTACCTGCACAGGCAGCGCCGCTCCCCGGTCCTCACTAATATGGTTTGCTGATTGGATTGGTCATAGCCGTCGGCCGCGACCAATCAGCGATATTGGCGCAAAATTTAAAACACCGCTGTCCTGGTTGGTCACGGCCGGCGGCCGCCACCAATCAGCAACGAGCCCAGTCCGGTCGCGAATTGGCACCGGATTTGAAACACGCTTCGCTAATTGTTCGCACCCACCCGGCTGCGACCAATCAGCGATATTGGCACAAAATTTAAAACAAATTCAATGGACGAGAGAGTTCAGAAGCTCCTTTCAAACAAGCGGTCCTATGTGCAAATGTAACATCACCTAGAATAAAGTTTTGAGTTGAAAACTGTTTGATTTCAGTTTGTAATAACCTGCTAATGCTTATAATTTCAAAAATGACCATTTTTTTGTTCTTTATTAAAATGAAAAGGTTGAAAACTCTGCTGTGCATAATAATCTGGAACATGCATTTTGAGTGCAGTTTGAGTTTTTTATTTTTTTAAAAATATACTGTTATCATAGGCAGTTTGTACAAAAACCTTTCAATTGTACTCTAATAGTTATTTGACTGGAAAATTACAATGACTGCAATTCATATAGGTAATTTGGGAAAATCTGAGAAAATATTATTTGCATAATAATTTGGAACACAGTGTAGTATATAAATAACATTATGCATTTCATTAGAGATCCAACAACAAAAACTGTTTAATAAGGGAGAGGCACATGACAGCCTCTGTCACACCCTTACATCTACTCCTCCAAATGTGGACTATTCCCAAACATTAACTGAATCTGTATCATAGCTCTCTCTGTCTCTGCCGGCTATCTGTGGCTGGGCAGACTAAAGCTTCATACTAACAATGTAAAACATCGCTATACAGTAAGACTATTAAACTTATAATGCTTATCCTACACTATCACATCCTGTACTGTACATTGCTTACTTTACTACATACATTACATAGCCAGACATCTTACATGCCATATGACACAATATGTACACAAGACACAACACATTATTCAGATTACACATCACATTACACGCAGCATTAAAGTTATGAATCAGGGAAATATGTCCACTTCCTTACAAGTGTCTTACCTCCTGTACACAGGCTGAAACTCTTCTCTTGTGGGAGGAAGAAGGGCAGCGTGACGTGAGTATAGTGTCTGCTGTGCTGTGATGCAGCCGACTGTATCAGCAGATGTACACATTTAAAGTTACAGTGCTGGCCCTCAACCTCTAAAGCAGCGGATGGCTGGGTGGCCCTAAACAGCTTCTTGAAGATCGGCCCAGCAAGCATGTGCTCCTCTGCCCCTTGGCCCTGTCCACCCCTGCGCAAAGGTACAGTGCATAAATTTGACCTAAAATTATATCAAATTTTCACACAAGTCTTGAAAGTATACGAAGAGAAAAAAATCATACAAATGAGTCAAAATATGTGGTGGTAGTATCATGGATTGGGTATGTTTGGTTGCAACTGGGCTAGGGTGGCTTACCTTCATTGATGCAACATGAATTCTGAATAATACCAGCAAATTCTACAGGAAAATGACAGAACATCTATCTATGTGCTGAATCTCAAGAGAAAGTTGCTTACATCCAAAGCACACACGTTGTTCTACAAAAAAAAGTTTGATGAAGCATAAAGTTAAATTATTGGATCACAAAGTTAAAGGGGTAGTCCAGTCTTAAACGAAAAGTCTGCAGTCACTCTGTGTGACTACAGACTTTTGAATACCCCCAGTGCATGCACTGAGCACTGCGAGGATTTGCCGGTACGGCAATGATGTATGCGATATGCATACTCCCAGGCAGAAGCCATCTAATGGGCGCGGCCTCGCTCCATACAAGTGTATTGAGCAAAGTAGCGCCCATTAGATGGCCGAGCCCATTAGACAGCCGCACCCTTACTCGACGTCGCACCCACTGGACAGCCTTACTCCATGGCTGTACTCACTAGATGGCCGTGCCCACTACATGGGGTTTGGCCTCTCTGAATACACTTGTATTGAGGGAGGCCTCACCTACTATACGGTACTGCCCAGGAGTTTGCATATCACATACCTGACCTCCATTCCCGGGGCAGAGAACGGTGAATCTACTCAGCACACATTGCACACAGATTGACTGCAGACTTTTTATTTTAGACCGGGCAACCCCTTTAAAGTCCTGATCTTAATCCTATAGAAACGTTATGGAAAGACTTTTGAATCCCCCCCAGCGCACGCACTGAGCGCTGCAAGGATTTGCCAGTTTCTGAGCTGGGAATGGCAGTGATGCATGCAATTAAGTATATTATGTATATTATGTGTATTATGCATTCGTGTATTAAGCGAGGCCGTGCCCACTGGATGACCATGCCCACTAGACAGTCGCTCCCTTGCAATACCGTGCCCACTAGATGGCCTTGCTCTATGGCCAGGCCCACTAGATTGCCAAGCCCGCTAGATGAGGTGCAACCTTGCTCAACCTTGAGCTCCGTTGAGTGACTGCAAACTTTTCACTTTAGATGAGACAGGTCCTTTAAAGTCCTGATCTTAATACTACAGAAATGTTATAGAAGGACTTAAAGAGAGTAGTTCATGAGAAAAATCCCACCAACATAACAGAGTTAAAAAAACACTCCCATCAAAGTTTTTATCCTCTTATTATATTGCAGTCATCGTATTATCTAGCATTGTGTACTTACAATTGCTCATTTTACCCATCTACCCAGATAAATCTTCTCTTTTCTCTGCTCTATGTAGAAACAGGAAGTTTCTTGTCCCTGTATTTATCATTCCCCTCTTCAACTCCTGACCCAGCTGCTCCACACCTCCCCCTGCCAGGTACTTTTGCAGTGACTTATGACTCATACAGCTTGGAAGGATCCAGCTAGTCAGATTTTAATCACGTGATGCCATAGACCTAATGGAAAAGAGAAAAAAAGAAGCCCAAAATAAGCAATTCTGAGTTCACAGTGCTACATAATATGATGATTACAATATATTAGGAGGATAAAAATAGGAGTGCTTTGTAAAGCTGTTTTGTAGGGAAGAATGAGCTAAGATTCCTTCATTCCATGTCTCCATTTTAATGAAAATAAAGCTTCACATACTTTCGCCACTCACCTACAGTATATGTGATTTTGGATCATTTTCCTCAATAAAAAATAATGACAAAGTCTAATATTTTCGACTCTTCTTTGATTTATCTACCTTTACTTCAGATTTATGTAGAAATATGGAACGTTTTGATGGGTTCACAAACCTTCAAGCACCACTGTATATGACAAAAGACCTTTCAAGCCAGAGACTGGCTCCATGCGGTATAGTGAGCTCCACTAGTGTTTGGGATGTCAGGGATTTTTCACTGCCATTAATTTTGCTGCTTTGTTTCTATTAGAGAAAAAAATGAATGAAAAAAGCAGTGAATTTAACACATCCTTTTTTGCCATTAACGCCTTAGTGACCCAGCCAATTTTGACCTTAATGACCAAGCCAAATTTTTTAAAATCTGACCCATGTCCCTTTATGTGACAATGACTCTGCAACGCTTCAACCTTTCCCAGTGATTTGGGGACTGTTTTTTTCATGACACATTGTACTTTATTGTTATTGGTAAATTTAAGTTAAAGGGTTATTCCCATCTCCAAGATCCTCTCCCAATATGTAGTAAGTGTAATAGTAATAATATTAGCAAATACCTACAATTAGAAATGTAGTATAGTTTTTCTGTTTCGTTACATCTATTTCCTCATGTGCAGGTATTGTAGGACCTTAGGTACCCATGGTTGCGACCACTAGCAACCAACTAACTAACTGTCCCTATATCGGTGGTCGTACCCATGGATACCTAAGGTCCTGCAATGCCTGCACATGAGAAAGCTACATAGCGAATCAGAAAAACTATACTACATTACTAATTGGAGTTATTTGCTAATATTATAATTGCAAATAATTGCCTTGCAGCGATGGGGTCCTGGGTTCAAATCCCACCAAAGACAACATCTGCAAGGAGTTTGTATGTTCTCTCCGTGTTTGCGTTTGTGTTCTCAGGTTTCCTCCCACACTCCAAAGACTTAAGGCCCCGTCACACTTAGCGACGCTGCAGCGATCCCGACAACGATACGACCTGTCAGGGATCGTTGCTGCGTCGCTATGTGGTCGCTGGTGAGCTGTCAAACAGGCAGGCAGACCAACGATCAGGGGAGCAGCGACATCGTGGAAAGAATCTTTCCACGATGTCCTGCTCCTGGTTACCAGCCTGCTGAAGCAGGAGCAGGCTGGTAACCATGATAAACAGTGGGTTACTAGGGGCACACGCGCACCTAGTAACCCGTTGTTTATCATGGTTACCACTCTGCTACGGTGAGCGGGAGGTTACCGCTCACTTTAGCAGGGTTGTAACCATGATAAACAGCGGGTTACTAAGTGCGCGTGTGCCCCTAGTAATCCGATGTTTATCATGGTTACTAGCCTGATCACTGCTCCCGCTGGTCACACACAGCGATGTGTGCTGACCAGCGGGAGGGCAACGACCAAAAAATGGTCCAGGACACTTTGCAGCGATCAGCAACCTCACAGCAGGGGCCTGATCGCTGCAAAGTGTCACACATAGCGACATCGCTGGTGAGGTCGCTGTTGCGACACCAAAACCTTGACTCAGCAGCGATCTCGCTAGCGATCTCGCTATGTGAGACGAGGGCTTTACTGATAGGGAATTTAGATTGTGAGCCCCAATGGGGACAGCGATGATGATAATGTATGTAAAGCACTGCGGAATATGTTGGCGCTATATAAAAATAAAGATTATAATTATACCTACTACAGTCATGGCCAAAAGTATTGAGAGTGAGACAAATAGTAATTTTTCCAAAGTTTACTGCTTCATTTTTTGTAATGGCAATTTGCATATACTCCTGAATGTCAAAGAGTGATCAGCTTAACAGCAATTACTGTACTTGCAAAGTCAATATTTGCCCAGAAAATGAACTTTAACCCCCAAAACACATTTCAACATCATTGCAGTCCTGCCTTAAAAGGAGCAGCTAACATCGTTTTAGTGATTGATCCATTAACACAGGTGTGGGTGTTGATGAGGACAGGGCTGGCGATCAATCAGTCATGATTAAGTAAGAATGACATCACTGGACACTTTAAAAGGAGGCTGGTTCTTGGTATCATTGTTTCTCTTCAGTTAGCCATGGTTATCTCTAAAGAAACACGTGCAGCCATCATTGCACTGCACAAAAATGGCCTAACAGGGAAGAGTATCGCAGCTACAAAGATTGCACCTCAGTCAACAATCTATCGCATCATCAAGAACTTCAAGGAGAGAGCTTCCATTGTTGTCAAAAAGTCTCCAGGGCGCCCAAGAAAGACCAGCAAGCGCCAGGACCGTATCTTAAAACTGTTTCAGCTGCGGGATCGGACTACCAGCAGTGCCGAGCTTGCTCAGGAATGGCAGCAGGCTGGTGTGAGTGATTCTGCACGCACTGTGAGGCGTAGACTCTTTGAGCAAGGGCTGGTTTCAAGGAGGGCAGCAAAGAAGCCACTTCTCTCCAGAAAAAACATCAGGGACCGACTGATATTCTGCAAAAGGTACAGGGAGTGGACTGCTGAGGACTGGGGCAAAGTCATTTTCTCTGATGAATCCCCTTTTCGATTGTTTGGGACATCTGGAAAACAGCTTATTCGGAGAAGAAGAGGTGAGCGCTACCACCAGTCTTGTCTCATGCCAACTGTAAAGCATCCTGAAACCATTCATGCGTGGGGTTGCTTCTCAGCCAAGGGAATCGGCTCACTCACAGTCTTGCCTAAAAACACAGCCATGAATAAAGAATGGTACCAGAATATCCTCCAAGAGCAACTTCTCCCAACCGTCCAAGAGCAGTTTGGCTCCCAACAATGCCTTTTCCAGCATGATGGAGCACATTGCCATAAAGCAAAGGTGATAACTAAATGGCTCATGGAGCAAAACATAGAGATTTTGGGTCCATGGCCTGGAAACTCCCCAGATCTTAATCCCATTGAGAACTTGTGGTCAATCATCAAGAGACGGGTGGACAAACAAAAAACAACAAATTCTGGCAAAATGCAAGCATTGATTATGCAAGAATGGACTGCTATCAGTCAGGATTTGGTCCAAAAGTTGATTGAGAGCATGTCAGGGAGAATTACAGAGGTCTTGAAGAAGAAGGGGCAACACTGCAAATATTGACTTGCTGCATTAACTCATTCTAACTGTCAATATAACCTATTGGTACTCATAATATGTTTGCAATTATATTTCTGTATGTGATATAAACATCAGACAAACACTAATAAAAACCAGAGGCCAGCAGATCATGTGAAAATATAATTTTGGTGTCATTCTCAAAACTTTTGGCCATGACTGTAGATATTGGAATAGGATCTTGGAGATGAGAATACCCCTTTAAATTTAGGTTGATCTGTTTTGCATTTTTTTGTGAAAATATCTGAATTTTAGTGAAAAATGTAAAAAAATTAGTAATTTTCAAACTTTCAATTTTAATATCCTTAAACCAGTTATTGATGCTGTACAAAATAATTAATAAATAACATGTCCCATATGTATACTTTACATCTGCATCATTTTTCAAATGTCATTTTATTGTGTTAGGATGTTAGAAGCGTAAAAAATTTAGCAGCAATTTTTCATTTTTTTCAAGAAACTAACAAAACCTGTTTCTTTAGGGACCTATTGAGATTTTAAATGGACTTTGAGGGTCCTATATATTAGAAACTCCCCAAAAGTGATACCATTTTAAAAAACGCACCCCTCAAATACTTCAAAACTGTTGTCAGGGGAAAAAATTAACCCTTCAAATGCTACACAGGGATTAATGTCAAGTGAAATGGAAATTTCCTCTAAGATGTTGCTTTAGCCCCAATTTTTTTCACTTTTACAGGGGATAGCACGTAAAAGGACCTCACAGTTTGTAACCCAGTTTCTTCTGAGAGTGCTGATACCCCAAATGTGATTAGAAACTTCTGTTTGGACAAACGGCAGGGTCAGGGAAGGGAAGGAGCACCATTTGAATTTTGGAACGCAAAATTTGGCTAAAATAGATTGTGGGCACCATATTGCATTTGTAAGGCCCCTAAGGGTTAAATTATCTTTTCTCCAATGCAAAAGATCATTGCTCTTGGTGATGCATCGTCCTATGTAAATAGCACTCATACTGCCATAAACCATGGTAGCCAATGTGCATCTATTACTTTGATCTCCATGTTTAAATAGGCTATTAAACGACTGCTGATTGATAAGGGTTTACTGATTGGTGGTCATTTAGTGTCATGATAACAGACCCTAAGACTTCCATAGGAGAGATGGAGAAATGATTGTCTTCATCCAGCAGTAGATATATAATCCATTGTAATATATGCTAGGATCATGTGTGATATACTGTATATAGAACCTGGTGGACATCCATGGTTAAAAGTTTATCACTCAATTTGCTGTCAGTTCTTCAGTTCTTTTCCTTCGTGTTTTTGGAAGGTTTATTTTTTTGCTATAGCAACTTCAACTCTCAGCTTCTGTCAGCAAGCCAGCATTGTCCAAGGAGTCACCCATGCCCTTTTGCTGGGATACTACTATAACTGTAGCTTATATTATAAAAATAAACGCCTCCCTTGTAGATTGCCAGATCCCTCCACCTTATAGAATTATATAGGAAAGATAATGCCAACATGGCTTCTTTTTTATGCAATAACTAGGTTGCTATTTTATTTTCTCAAGGTCCTGTGAAAAATGAAAGGACCTGGTGATGCTGGTGTACTTAAAAAGAATCGTAGAATGGCTGTGTAATACTTTTTGAAGACTTTTACTTTAGAGATGATCATTCTTTCTTCCTGCCTAATAACCAAGCAAGACTAATTTCTAAAAGGATTATGCAGACATTCTAAAATTGATTTTCAAAGTAAATATATCAGCTTAATCAGGTCCAAGAGATCTTTTTACGAATATGTACAGTTTGTATTGTTAAATCTGGTGATAGATCTTCGGAATATATTTTGTAATGAAAATTAATCATCTATATTGAAACTAAATATTTAAAATAAGGAATTAAAATTCCAGAGCTCACTTTCTCACAGCCGACTAGAAAGCATCTTCTGAAACCGGACGATATGTGAAACAAGCAGTCGCAGTCCTGATCTCTACCACAGGCAGGGAAGGTTTGAGCTTAATTTGGATTATCGGCCCACAGCACCAGAATGACTTGTACTGGCCCAGAATGGGCATGGGATAAGGTTAAAACAAATTGTGCAGCGCAAACAATGAGCACTGTCTCTTTTCAGCTCATTATTTGTATCTTTCTAGCCAAATCTAGTAAGGGCATTGGCTGCTATAATTGTTGGCTGAAAGAAGTGTTGGATAAAAATGAATGCATGTTTATGCTTGGCTCCCTATATATCTGGATCGTGTAAGTCAATGTGTCTCAGCTCCAATCCTCAAGTACCCTGGCAAGTCATTTTTTCAGGCCATCCCTAGCACTCGTGGGTGACACAAATATTGTTAAAGCATCAAGAATTATCACAGGAATCATGTCAATAGCGTAGCCTCACAGGACGACCTCATAGGGTATTTGACGTGAGATAACACAAGGAGAATCAGGTTACTGTAACTGTTTTATTATATGTTGTTATATAAATATTACTCCAATTATTACCTTTCTAGGACAAATATGATGTATCTATCCCAGATACAATGGATTCTTCACTTATGTGTCCTTTGTAAACATGCATTCTGCAATTAATAATAAAGATATATTAATAAAATGATAAAGATAATAAAGTAACAATGAATCTTCAGAGCACTTGCAGCCCCATATGCGACTGTTCAGAGTTTAGTACACAGGCACGTTGCCAGACAGTGTTTATACAAGGCGTGAAACTGCAACAGCATATTTTTGTAACATATAAAGGATGCATTACATTTGGTGCTGACTTAATACAATATGCATATTTGTATTTTCCAAGTAGCTGGCAACCCTTAATCAATGTTAATTGGCTTTAATTAGCATATGTTAATTAATGATATTTACTACAAATTAAAGGTATGAGTGCTCCCAGAGGGTTTCCTGTTCATCTAATTAGTGCCAATTAACTGCAATTAACACGTGTAAATGAGATGCCATTGAACCCAAAACAAACAGCTTACAGTTGGTTGTACTTACTTGCTGTTCAGAGAATTAAAGTACAGTATTCTAACATCAGCAGGAAATGCACTCAATTTCTGCGCTTCCCCTTTCCCTTTGTGGAAGATTTTTTTTTAGGAATTACAATAGTAGAATTTGACTATCTGCATAAAATGACTGATCATTTGTACAAGATATAGAGCTGACTTGTTTCACCAAGAAGCGGATTGAATTGTTTAAGAGATTCTAAAAAGTCAATAGGCTATCGCTCAGTCTCAGCACTATTCAATAGCATTCACAGCATGGTAATATCACAGATATATGAGCCCTGAGCACCATGCTCTTCCTAGGGTTAGTTATCTGACCTTAACCTTGAGATCTCTGCGATAGTTCGCTATTTGAATCTACCCTAGAAATTATGCACAATGACATAAATGATACTTCCCAATAGGCAGATAGCAGAACTAAAGTATCATAATCATTGTTTAGACCCATGTTACAATACTAATCTATACTAGATCACTCACTCCAGTCCCTGCCAGAAGTAAGGTTTCTACAGGGGTTTTCAACTGATGCATTTTTAGAGAAACCTGCGACCCTTTAAAGGATATTTTGTGAGTTTTGACCCTAAAGTGGGCTAACGACAAAAATAAAGAGCATTTTATGAAATGTGCGCTCCATTTTGAAGAATTTGGCACAAACAAACGACAGCACAAGACAAAAGAAGAATAGTATATTTGATAAACATAAGATGTTCAAAGAATACCTGGTAACCAGTAATAGCAGGCAGAAGATAACTGATTGAAGAAGTCAAATAGGACCAGAGCAATGCGCAGAGAAGAGGCAGCTGTCTGCTAAAAATCTGCTACTCCTGTAGAGACGAAGATTATTGTGCTACTGAAGAACTTGGCAGGAGTAGTCACACACAGACAGTTTCTATCTGCTGTAGAAACATTTTCTGTGATAGCAGTAATTGATGAAGGAACAAGAAGCTAAATACGATCAGCTTCTCATAAGGTAGCTGTGATTATTTTGAAGTTACTGACCACTTGGCCACACACGTTAGATTACCTATCATGTAACTGATCAATCGAACAACTTTTCCTACCAACAAACTGACAAGCAACATGCCAAACTCAACTGCAGATCGATATGTATTAAAAAAAATCAAAACAAAATGTGGTTGTACAAAGTGGCAAACTACAATCTGTGATCTGCTGATCACACTATAGAATACTAACCAATAGTCTATGGTGCTGTTCACATGTGCATCATTTTTGTTGACCTAGTGTCTGCAAAAAATCACAAATACATGTCTGTTTTTGATCTGAGTCACAGATCAAAATCACCCATGAAAATCAAGGACAGGACAAGTATGACATCTGTGTGTTGTCTGTTTTTAACATTGCAATGGGTGGCAGAAGCTTTGGAATTTTTTTTGAGGGTGATGCAAGAAAATCACTGATGGTTAAAATGGACACAATGATCATAAACTGCTTAAAATCATCTGATCCAACACACTAATGAAAATCAGTCCTTTTACTCATCTTACACGTTTTGGAACACAGACCTGTATGGAATGGTCTGCCTGTGTCATGTCGCATTTGGAGAGCCAAGTAGCGCTCCTTCCCATCCGATCCCTGCCGTGTGCTCAAACAGTAGTGTACAACCACATATGGGGTACTGCCACATTCGGGAGAAATTGCATAAAAAATTGTGGGGTTCAATTTCTCCCATTACCCCGGGTGTAAATTATATATTTGGTGCTAAAACAGTATTTTAGTGTAAAAAAAAAAATTTTTTGTTCTCACTTGTAAATGTTATAAAGTTTTCTGAGTCATCTGTAGGTTAAAAATGTTCAGTACACCCCTAGATGAATTCCGTGAGGGGTCTAGTTTCCAAAATGGTGTAACTTGTTGGTGGTTTCTGTTGTTTTTTGCATTTCAGGGGTTCTCCAAATGCGACATGGCATTCACAATTTATTCCAGACAAATAGCGCTCTTTCTTTTCCTAGCCCTGCCATGTGCCCAAACAAAAGTTTTTGACCACATATGAGGTATCATCGCATTCGGGAGAAATTGTATAACAAATTATGGGGTCCATTTTCACCTATTATTTATTGTGAAAATTATAAATTAGAGGCTAAAAAACATTTTCGTGAAAAAAATGAAGATTTTTCAGATGATGACCTAATGTTATCAAATACTGTGTAGTACCTGTGGGTTCAAAATGCTCACTATACCCTGGATAAAATCCTTCAGGGGTATAGTTTCCAAAATGGGGTTACTTGTGGGGGGGTTCTACTGTTTAGGCACATCAGGGGCTCTCCAAATGCGACATGACACCTGCAGACCATTCCATACAGGTCTGCGTTCCAAAACGTTTCTCTTTCCTTTCACAGCCCCCCGTACACCAAAATAGTAGTTTTCCCCTACATATGGGGTATCTACGTACTCAGGAGAAATTATACAACACATTTTTGAGTCCATTTTCTCCTGGAAAAATGAAAAAATTGTGGCTAAAAGTAAATTTTTGTGGGAAAAATTTGATTTTTTTATTTTCACGGCTCTACATTCTGTGAAGCACCTGGGGGTTCAAGAAGCTCACCACACATCTAGATACGTTCCTTGTGGGGTCACGTTTCCAAAATAGGGCCAATAGTGGGGGGTTTCTACTGTTTAGGATCATCAGGGGCTCTCCAAGCGCGACATGACGTCTGCTATCGATTCCAGCCATTTTTGCGTTCAAAAAGTAAAACGTGCTCCTTCCCTTCCGTTTGCTAACGATTACTGAAACAAGTAACAGGAGCCAGCAGAGTAAAGCACCAAACTCCAGGGAAAGTAGCATAATTTCTTGGACAATCATGTTTGGCAATACGGTAGTGGGGAGAGACACTGAACAATTTACGGGATGTGTGTCGCCTGAAGCACAAGATGGGCACAATGTATGGTTGGCACTACACTGTATGGGGGCACAATGTAGGGACATTACTAAACAGGCATATTTGCAATTTTCCAGAAAAAAAGCCTGGCATGGATGTTACAAAATAGTCACTGCAGCCATAGATTAATTCATTGAGAAGTGCAATTTCTACAATGGGGTCACTTTTGGGGTTTTTCTGCTATTCTGGCACCTTCAGGGCTCCGCAAATGTCACCCGCAAACTATTCTAGCAAAATCCATGCTCCAAAAGCCAAATAGCACTCCTTCATTCTCAGCGCTGATGTGTGGCCTCACAGTACTTTCTGGCAATATATGGGCATTATTGCGTTTGGGAGAAATTACGCAATAAATTATGGGTTCCAGTTTCACCTATTAACCCTTGTGTACCTGAAAAATTTGCAGCAAATACAATAATTACATTTTTACCACTAAAATGTCATATTTCCATGTCTCAGTGTTATAAAATTCTGTGAGGCACCTATGGGTTCAAAATACTCACTACACTCCTAGATGAATTCTTTAGGCACTGAAGTTTCCAATATAAGCTCACCTGTTTTTTTTTGATGATCTGGCATCTCAGAGGCTCAGCTAATGGAGCCTGCAATCTGTTGAAACATAATCTGTGTTCTAAAAGCCAAGTAGCGCTCCTTCCCGTCCGATCCCTGCCGTGTGCTCAAACAGTAGTGTACAACCACATATGGGGTACTGACACATTCAGGAGAAATTGCATAAAAAATTGTGGGGTTCAATTTCTCCCATTACCCCGTGTGTAAATTATATATTTGATGCTAAAACAGTATTTTAGTGTAAAAAAATTATTTTTTGTCCTCACATCTAAATGTTATAAAGTTTTCTGAATCACCTGTAGGTTAAAAATGTTCAGTACACCCCTAGATGAATTCCGTGAGGGGTCTGGTTTCCAAAATTGGGTAATTTGTTGGTGGTTTCTGTTGTTTTTTGCATGTCAGGGGTTCTCCAAATGCGACATGGCATTCATAATTTATTCCAGACAAATAACGCTCTTTCTTTTCCTAGCCCTGCCATGTGCCCAAACAAAAGTTTTTGAGAATATATGGGGTATCATCGCATTTGGGAGAAATTGTATAACAAATTATGGGGTCCATTTTCACCTATTATTTATTGTGAAAATTATAAATTAGAGGCTAAAAAACATTTTCGTGAAAAAATTGAAGATTTTTCAGATGACGACCTAATGTTATCAAAGACTGTGTAGTACCTGTGGTTCAAAATGCTCACTATACCCTGGATAAAATCCTTGAGGGGTATACTTTCCAAAATGGGGTCACTTGTGGGAGGTTTCTACTGTTTAGGCTCATCAGGGGCTCTCCAAGCGCGACATGACATCTGCTATCGATTACAGCCATTTTTGCATTCAAAAAGTAAAATGTGCTCCTTCCCTTCCGAGTCCTGCCTTGCACCCAACCAATAGTTTTCCCCTATATATAGGGTATCGGCATACTCAGGAGAAATTGAACAACAAATTTTGGGGTCCATTTTCTCCTGTTACTCTTGTGAAAATAAAACATTTGGGGCTAAAATATCATTTTTGTGGGAAAAAAATTAGATTTTTTATTTTCATAGCTATACATTATAAACTCTGTGAAGCACCTGTGGGTTCAAGGTGTTCACCACAAATCTAGATACATTCCTTGAGGGGTCTAGTTTCCAAAATGGGGTCACTTTTGGAGGGTTTCCACTGTTTAGGCACATCAGAGGCTCTCCAAACATGACGCGTCCGCTCTTGATTCCAGCCATTTTTGCATTCAAAATGTCAAACAGTGCTCCTTCCCTCCAAAGCCCTGCCGTGCACCCAAACAATAGTTTTCCCCCATATATAGGGTATCGGCGTACTCAGGAGAAATTGCACAACAAAGTTTTGGGTCTGATTTATCCTGTTAACCTTGTAAAAATAAAACATTTGGGGCTAAAGCAAAATTTTTGTGAAAAAAAAGTAAAATGTTCATTTTTCCTTCCACGTTGGTTTAGTTCCTGTGAAGCACCTGAAGGGTTAATAAACTTCTTGCATGTGGTTTTGAGGACTTTGAGTGGTGCAGTATGTAGAATGATGTCACTTTGGGGTATTTTCTGTCATATAGGCCCCCCAGAGTCACTTCAAATGTGATGTGATCCCTAAAAAAATAGTTTTGTACATTTTGTTGGAAAAATGACAAATTGCTGGTCAATGTTTAACTCTTAACAAAAAAATGATGTTTCAAAAATTGTGCTGATGTAAAGTAGACATGTGGGAAATGTTATTTATTTTTTTGTGATATAACTCTCTGGTTTAAGGGCATAAGAATTAAAAGTTTGAAAATTGTGAAATGTTCAAAATTTTTGCCAAATTTATGATATTTTCACAAAAAATGCAAGTTGTATCAAACTAATTGTATCACTATCATGAAGTATGATATGTCACGAAAAAATAATCTCATAATCATTGGAATCTGTTGAAGCGTTGCAGAGTTATTATCACATAAAGTGATACTGGTAAGATTTCAAAAATTTGGCCTGGTCATTAAGGTCAAAATTGGCCCCGCCACTAAGGGGTTAAAACAAGAGAAAAAAAACAAGCATTTTATTTCACTCGGCAGCCACTACTACATTGTGTGTCCAGTTCATTATGAAACATTTGGTGAAAGGTTCTCTTTACATGTTCGTGCTCCATGTTAAGCTTTTTTAGCTCAATGTTATCCGAAGCTTCTATATAATAATTATTTAAAATGTATGGAATATTTTTAATAAAAAATACACAAAATAAAATGCCAAAAAAGTGTGTGTGATAGAAGTCCAATGTGAGGTATATATATGTTGGGAGCATCACTAACTTATTAATGCTATCATTTCACAATGTTGAGTTAAACATCCACAGATAATGAAAAAAAATGCATACTAAAAATATAAAATGCGTATCACACCTTAACTACTCACCTACCATGAGTAGATTTCTGTGATGAAAATGTTTTGTAGTGATAATATTCAGCAGGTTTTACATTTGCAAATTCTGACATGAACCCTAAGACTAAAAACATACTTGCAGTATTGATGATGTTTGGGGTGAAGTTTTTAGTGCAGTTTTTTCAGCCAAAGCCAATAACTGATACAGCGGGAAGAAGGTGTAAAAAGTCTTTCCTTTACATTTCCCAGTCTATTTGAATCCTTCCTGGCTTTGTCTCAAAAAACAGAAACAAAAATGTCATATGTGATTCCAGCTTTATATTCAGGGGAAGCAAAGATAGATTGCTGAGGTAAGGTGTATATTTGTTTGCATACTAATGTAGGGCTTTGGTGATCTTGTCATAAAACTGTGAAAGTGTATGTTTCTCTAAGCAAAGGCATAATTGATGAAACATAACCCCACAGAATAACATAAGAACATTAACATGAAAACTGTTAATGGGATGCACATGTCATTAACATATGGCTGACACATCTTGATGTGAGAAAATGTGTCATGGAGAAAAAAAAGCAGCAAGCTGCTACTATATGGATGCCGCAGTCCACAGTGTACGCAGCATACTGCTTTAAATATAGTAGGAGCATAATGCTTTAGCAACTTATGTATAGAGAACACAAAAAAACTGAAAGTCGTTTTCTTTATTGTTACCTATGTTTGTCTTTAAAGCATTTATAGAGGAACATATCACTTTTGGGAATTATAAAATTAGAAGAGATATTTGAGATGATGTGAATCTCAAATTCGAGCTGTTTAGGGCGGTGTTCGAGTCGTTCGACGAACGCGAACGATTTGCAAAAAATTTGGCTGTTCGAGGTTATGTTCGATAACTGTTCGTGCACCAAAAGCGTAACTGGATTTTTTCACATCATGCAGGGATTGTCTGCCACTCACTGTAATGCCACAGCCATGATGGTTGTGGCATTACAGTGGTTGCCCAAATCGATGGGAACAGTGCTCACAGTGAAACATGAAAAGCCGGCAATTCAGCAGCGGCATACACCGGTACCAGACAATTTAGAACCGAAAGAATAGAGCATCACACATAGATTAGATAGATAGAAACATGTCAGTCACATATATAAGAAGTACAGTGACAGTGTTGGTTACTGTACTTGTCATTTAGTGATAAAGGATTTATTTAAAAAAATAATAGTGTTTTCGTGCACCGTCTCTTTAAAAAAGCCGGCCGGCAATTCAGCATCGGTACCCGACAATTTAGAACAGAAAGAATAGAGCATCTTACATAGATTAGATAGATAGAAACATGTTAGTCACATATATAATAAGTACAGTGATAGTGTTGATTACTGTACTTGTCATTTAGTGTTAAAATAAAGGATTTATTAAAAAAAAAAATTGGCGTGGGGTTCCCCGTAATTTTAGTCTCTAGCGGAGGTTATGCAGACGGCTGGGGCAAATGTTTGAAGCCTTGGAAGGGGGTAATACCCACAGAGCTTCCCAGGCTACTAATATCAGCCCCCAGCTGAATACATAGCCTTTACTAGCTATTAAAATGTTTCTATCTATCTAATCTATGTGTGATGCTCTATTCTTTCTGTTCTAAATTGTCGGGTACCGATGCTGAATTGCCGGCCGGCTTTTTTAAAGAGAGTGTCTTCTGAGCAGTTTGTCAGCTTTTGGACACCTTTGAAGGTGTTTTCTATGTGTTTTTGTTTGCCTGCCATTGGTTTAACGGTGTTCGACAGTGTTCTAAGGTGTTCGACGAACAGTTCCACGAACATCCCGGTGTTCGACGAACCGAACCCGAACACTACGGGGATGGCTCAACACTATTTTGAATCTTACAAATCTTCATTATTAAAGAGTTGCTTCACAGGAAGCATTTATCAGGCATTGACTGTATGATCTCAGCCACGTGTGTTTGACTGTGAAACGTTGTGACGTTTCAGACAAAAAATCTATATTGACATTTAAATAAACTTTTTCTTTTCTTTGTGTGCATACATTTGTGTTTCTTCATATATCATGTTATACCATGCCTGAAGAAGGGACCTAAGTTGTCCCGAAAGCTTGCCATGTAACATCATTTTTTTTATTTTTGTTAGCCATTAAAAGGTATTATAACTACAAGATTATCTTGTTTTTCCCACTGAGAGCAATCTTTTTTCAACTGGCTAACACGGTACCAAACCCCTTTTTTTCGTTTTCACTGATAGAACACCTACCCAATATCATCTTTGGAGCTGTTCATATGTGCATACTTTTTTTGGACCACATGCCTGCCAAAAAAAATAGCAGAGACGTCTGTTTTTAATACAAGTAACTGGTCAAAATTACTCATGCAAGTCTGTGGGTCTGTGAAAATCACAAACAGTGCACGGAGGGCAACAGAATGCAGTCCATGTGCTGTCCATAGTTAACATTGCAATGTATAGGGTAGCTTTAGAATTTATTTATTTATTTTTTCACACAAGAAAATCATTGATGAAAGTCTGATGGTAAAAATTTATACTGTGGCCAAATTCTAATGAAACTCAAATTCAAAACACTGAGGAAAATCTGACCTTTTTTTTGTGTAACAGAAAAATCACTTATCCCACCAGACAGTCTGACCTATGAATAAAAAGAGAATGAACAAAATCAGGGAACTCAACAAACAAATTACCTTACTGGAGAATGAACATAAAACTTCTCATTCCCAAATGACATATAAGCGACTTCAGCAGAACAGATGCAAGTTATATCAGATACTTCAATATACCATGAATATTAATCTTACAGTCATGGCCGAAAGTGTTGGCACCCTTGAAATTGTTCCAGAAAATGTATTTATCCCAGAAAATTATTGCAATTACACATGTTTTGTTATACACTTTTATTTCTTCTATGTATTGGAAAAACACAAAAAAGAGAAAAAAAGGCGAATTTGACATACTTTCACACAAAACCCCAAAAATGGGCCGGACAAAATTATTGGCACCCTCAACTTAATATTTGGTTGCACACAATATGGAATAAATAACTGCGATCAATCGCTTCCTATAACTATCAATAACCTTCTTACACCTCTCAACTGGAATTTTGGACCACTCTTCTTTTGCAAACTGCTCCAGCTCTCATTCTTGAAGGGTGCCTTCTCCCAACAGTAATTTTAAGATCTATCCACAGGTGTTCAATGGGATTTAGATTTGGACTCATTGCTGGCCACTTCAGAACTCTCCAGCACTTTGTTTCCATCCATTTTTGGGTGCTTCTTGAAGTATGTTTGAGGTCATTTTCCTACTGAAAGACTTATGACTTAGGGCACAAACCTAGCTTTCTGACACTGGACATTACATTGAGACCAAAAATCCTTTGGTAATCTTTAGATTTCAGGATTCTTGCACACATTCAGGGCACCCAGTACCAAAGGCTGCAAAACAACACAAGAACATCTTTGAACCTCCACTCTATTTGATTGTAGGTACAGTGTCTTTTTCTTTGTAGACCTAATTCCATTTTCAGTAAACAGTAGAATGATGTGTTTTTCCAAAAAGCTCTATCTTGGTCTCATCTGTCCACAAGACACTATCCCAGAACAATTTGGGCTTACTCATGTACATTTTGGCAAACTGCAGTCTAGCTTTTTTATGTCTATGTGTCAGAAGTGGGGTCCTTCTGGGTCTCCTGCCATAGCATTTCATTTCATTCAACTGTCGACGGATAGTTTGCGTTGACACTGATGCACCCTGAGCCTGCAGGGAACTTGGAACTTTGGAACTTGATTGGGGCTGCTTATCACTCATCTGTATTATTCTGCGTTACAACCTTTCATCAATTTTTCTCTGTCGTCCACTTCCAGGGAGATTAACTACAGTGCCATGAGTTGTAAATATCTTGATTATGTTGCGCACCGTGGACAAAGGAACATCAAGATCTCTGGAAATTGACTTGTAACCTTGAGATTTTTGGTATTGTTCAACAATTTTGGTTCTCAAGTCCTCCGACAGTTCTCTTTCTGCTCTCCATACTTAGTGTGGCGCACACAGACACACAATGCAAATATTGAGTTGACTTTTCCCCTTTTTATCTGGCTTCAGGTGTGATTTGGATATTGAACGAGCATCATATGCTTGAAACAAAGTTGTTTACCCACAATTTTGGAAAGGTGCCAACAATTTTGTCCACCCATTTTCGGGGTTTTATGTGAAATTATGTTCAATCTGCCTTTTTTTCTCGATTTTCTTAATTGTTCCAATACACACAAAGGAAATACATATGTGCACTACAAAACGTGTAATTGCAATAAATTTCTAGGAGAAATACTTTATTTTATGAAACAATTTCAAGGGTGCCAACACTTTTGGCCATGACAGTAGGAAAACCAAAGCCACTTATTACTGGCAGGATAATAGGGCAGGAGCCATTATAGCAAACAAAATTAAAGGCAAGCAAAGTAAAAAAAATATTAGTTATGTATTCAACACAAATAGAGAAAATACACAACCAACAAATTATTGCAGCCCTTTGCAGAATATTTTAACTCTTTATAATCTACACATAATTCTTCTGTCTACCATTGAGTCTATTAATACCTTTCTGACCCAATTATCCTTACCTAAGCTAACTGAAGACCAATTTAATAACTAAAATGAACCCATAATTTAATTGAAAATATCCAATAATATTGAACTTGTTAAAAATAATAAAATCCCTGGACCCAATGGGTTAATTAATGAATATTATAAGATACATAGCACCATATTATCACCTTATCTATCTTTGATGTTCAAAGATTTCAGGGAATATTTAAAAAGAAAACTTATAGACACAAATAATAACATTAACCAAACCCGGAAAACTCAGAGACCATCTCAGCAACTTCAGACCCATCCCTCTATTAAACTCAGATCTGTAGGTTTATTTTAAGCTTTTGGCAATAAAATTCTCTAAATAGATCCCAGCACCAATCAATAATGATCAAGTTGGGTTTGTTAGCAAAAGACAAACTATAAATGGCACGAGAAGGATCATCAATAATATAGAATAGGACTGAAAGGGAACAAACTTCTTTTTTGCTCCTCTCCTTGAATGCGGAGAAGGCGTTTGACCGGGTACATTGTGGTTACCTGGAGTAGATACTGCTAAGATTCGGCTTATAAGGAAATATCTTTAGAGCTACTCTGGCCCTATTTTTCCTGACCGTCTGCCTGTGCCTTTACATCAGGGTTTTTATCAGAAGCATTTCTAATACAGAATAGAACTAGGCAAGGGTGTCCCATTTCCTCTATGATCTTTGACCCCTATCAGAAGCCATAAGATCTGACCCAAAAATTACAGGTTTGCAACTAGGAGATACATATCATAGACCAGGTTTATTCAAGGATGACGTTATACTCACCCTTAAAAATCTGCCCCAGTCTCTCCATCTGACTATGAAGGTGTTGGAGACCTTCAGTTAGATTAATTTTTACAGTCTTAATAACACTAAGTGTCAGGTGCTTTATTTAGACATGAATGAAACCAACAGACTATAAAGCACTATAGGCACTTTACCCCTTCCAATGGGAGAAGAGAAATATTATATATCTTGATATTAAACTGACATTTCCATCAATAAATATATTAAAAACTAATTATGATGACTTTAAAAAAACAATTAAAAGAGATCTTGTAACAATTTTTAGACAAGACATCTGCTGGCTGGGACGAATAGCCTCCATCAAAATGATAGTTTTGTCATCGATACACTATATGTTTAGAAATGTGCCCGTTCATTTACCAATGAAATATTTTAAAGAACTTTAATCTATTATGCTCATATGTGTTTGGTAAAATAAAAAAGTCCAAGCTGAGATTATGTACCAGTACACATCTAGTGAAGGTGTGAGCTGCCCCCCCATCGTATATTACTATATAGTGTGTGCGGTGGAACAACTACGTTATCTGTGGATAGGAGTTGTATCTAAACATTGGATGCTAATCAAAAAGTATTATGAGGGAAATGTGCTTCTGCCTACTCTTTTTACTCATTTGTAATGGGGAGATCTCAATTAAACACTTACTACCTACCACCCAGGTATGGCTAGATACTTGACATTTTCTGATTTTCAAAAAGGGATAGATTAACTTTCCCTTATCAGAAATACCTATAGAGACCAGAAACTTTTCCTCAGTGTTAGGCTATGTGCCCACGTAGCAGATTTGATGCAAAGCGTTTTTGCCTCTCTCTGGCAGAAAAAAAACGCATGCAGATTTACAACCGGCATGGATTTATATTGTGTGACCAACTTAGATGCTTTAAATGCAGCATCAATAGTAAAAAAAAAAAAAGAATTAAAAAGTTAAAAGTAAATAAAACCTGTATACTCACCTCTCCAGTCTCCTCCCGGCTGCGATCCTCTCTTCTCGGCGTCCTGCGGCGTACTTGCAGGACCTGCGGTGGCGTCATTTAGTCAGCTGATGGTCACGCGACCATCACCTGACCGCTGACGTCAGCGGTTGCGTGACCATCAGCTGACTAAATGACGTCACCGCAGGTCCTGCAAGTACACCGCGGGACGCCAAGAAGAGAGGATCGCCGCCAGGAGCAGACCGGAGAGGTGAGTGTACAGGTTTTATTTATTTTTAACTTTTTTATTTCTTTTTTTATTTTCTTTTTTTTATCAACTGCCTAGAAAATTCTAGGAAAATGCTATACAGATGGTATTATACACCAGGTAGGCTCGCAAAGATGTATAAGGACTGCCCCACAACCTGCTGATGCTGCTCCTCATGTGGATATGAAGCATACCTGGTGGGATTGTGGAGTGATCCTTTCTTTATGAGAAGCGATGAATTCAGTATTATCTACAGTTTGTAGATATAAAATTTCAAAAACATCCAACAACATTAACGCGACCATCACCTGACCGCTGACGTCAGTGGTTGCATGACCATCAGCTGACTAAATGACGTCACCGCAGGTCCTGCAAGTACACCGCGGGACGCCAAGAAGAGAGGATCGCCGCCGGGAGCAGACCGAAGAGGTGAGTGTACAGGTTTTATTTATTTTTAACTTTTTTATTTCTTTTTTTCACCGCTTTGTAGCCGGGAAGAAGAGGAGTTGTAGTCTCCTCTTCATCCCGGGTACCACACGCACCGCGATCATGCTGCAAATTCGCGGCCATTGAATTTAATTCGAAAGCAGCAAATTCACATATACCTGCGGGTTTGCTGTGTTTCAATGTTCCTCAATGGCCGCGAATTTGCAGCATAATCGCGATAGAAATGGTCATTCTGCGTTTTGCAACACAATGCGAATTCGGTGCGCTAATTAGCGCATCATGTGCACAGCACATCCGATTTCACATTGCTTTGCATGGCAGACGGTTTTACAAGCGTTTTCGCTTTTTTTCGCGGCCATAAAAATGCCGCAAAAACGCTACAAAAACGCTACGTGGGCACATGGCCTTACACCTAAAGCCCTGGACTGACAGAGGTATCACTCATGTAAGTGACTAGTTAATGGGGAAAAACTGTTACCCTTTATCCAAATAAGGGAGAAGTACAAGATTCCTGACAAGGAGATTTACTCCTTTAACATGCTCACCAACATTTTTAATAATTGAAAATCTATCTATAGATCCATCATCCCAACTCTTCAGAGTGATTAAAAATTAATTTAGTGACTTAAAAGGTCTTTCTTTAAGTTACAAAACATTCATTGGTTCCAATGACAAATTTATGTTTCCTCGTATACAGAAATGGTCAGCAAACCTAAATCTGCAATGTTCTTCTTCTCTATAACATCCAAATGGTCTGTCTATCAACTGCCTAGAAAATTCTAGGAAAATGCTATACAGATGGTATTATACACCAGGTAGGCTCGCAAAGATGTATAAGGACTGCCCCACAACCTGCTGATGCTGCTCCTCATGTGGATATGAAGCATACCTGGTGGGATTGTGGAGTGATCCTTTCTTTATGAGAAGCGATGAATTCAGTATTATCTACAGTTTGTAGATATAAAATTTCATTAACATCCAAACAAGCCTTGGATGGTTTTCACTTTACTCACAAAACAGTGATTAGCCATTGCATAAAAGCCACAAGAATAAACATGCCTAATATTGGAGAAAATCAGAAATTCCAACAATTGACGAATTAACGAACATTGTCTACAAGAAAGGACAATTGCTCTGAGTTTAAACAAAGTCACAGGATTCTTATCTAAATGGAGAGTTTTGACTGATTCATCTTATATTTCATCAAATCATTGTAATAACATCTCATATATGCAATAACTCTTCATGTATGGACCTGTACCACCAAATGTTTAGTTTCTAATATTTTATTGTTGAATTTTGTTCTTGTTTTGTTCTTCTAATTATAAAAATCAATAAAAACATTGTGAAAGAGAAACACGACATGCAGATGATAACCTGTACGTGGATCAGTTTTTTGCACATCCATTGACTTATTGTCACGGGTGTATCAGAGGTGACAGATCTCTGGCCTGGGTGTTTAAATACCTGGTGTATCTGAGAGGGAGGTGCCGGCTATATTCATTACTACTTCCTCAGGCCCTTAAGGTCCACAATGTGTTTCACAGGTCCCTACTCAAAAAGTATGTGGAACCTCTTGAGCCCTCTACCACCGCCCCCAGTAATGGTTGATGGTAATCTGGAGTTTCAGATTTCGAGGATTGTAGATTCTCATCTCCAACGTCGTTCTCTACAATACTTGATGCACTGTAAAGGCTATAGTCCAGAGGAGAGGATGTGGGTTTCAGCATCAGAGGTGAACACTCCCAGATTGGTTCTCTCATTCCACACCTCTTTTCCTGAGAAACCCGGTCCTGAGTGTCCGGAGGCCTCTCGTAGGGGGGGGGTACCATCACAGGTGTATCAGAGGTGACAGACAGTCGCCCTGCAGTTGGTTGCAGGAAATCTCTATGCTTAGCATTACAGACATCTTCTTAGATTAGAGGCTGTCTCTAGGACCTAGCGGCTACCTCACTCTGGCTAATTAGCTCTCTGGCCTGGGTGTTTAAAAGGGAGGTGCTGGCTATATTCATTACTACTTGTGAAGGCTTAGCAAGAGCAGCACTTCATCCTCTCTGGAGCTTGAGGCCTAGTGCGCATTTGTCTGGAGTTCATCTAAAGCTAAGCAATCTCCCCCTGTTTGTCTACCCTTGTTGCCAATAGAGTTTAGTGAGATTGACTAGTGCTCATCTCCTCCCTTGCCTTGCCTTAGCCTTATGCCAGGGAAAGACAGAACGAGGCACGCGTGTGACGATTGGCATGAGGAGCCAATATAGGGACGATAGTTGAGACAGACACTAGACCAGACTAGGAGGTCTCTACTCCCCCCCCTTTTCCCTAGTGTCTGGGCTCCCTTTCCCTCTTCCCTCTGTGTTCACTAAGTCTTTCCCACACCTGGCGTGACACTTATAATGGACAAGTCAGATGCAAAATACAGATCAAAGTAGTACATGGTGAGATTTCTTTTCAAACAGACCTTTGATCCGTGTGTAAAAATGTTCATCTGAGCTATCACACTGACTTGCATTGGTCAGTGTGCTCTCTATATGCTATCTGTCACACTAGGTGAGGGAAGGAATAAGTGTACAACGACGGGAAGAGGGGGAAGGGAGCCCAACAACTAGGGAAAGGGGGAGTAGAGACCCCTAGGCAGATCTAATATCACCCTGCCTTCCCTATCGTCCCTATATAGGTACTGCATCTATCGCCGAGCAGGAACCTAAACCCTGAATGTCCCTAGAGCTAGGCCCTAGATAGGGAAGGGACGTGGTGAGCACTAGTCAGGTCCCACTACAAACTAAAGACAACAAGGTAAACAAACAAGCGTGATACACTTAGCTTGAGCAGACACCAGAGAGATAACGCCAACTGTTCTCCAAGGGCACCAAAAATGAGACTAGTCGATTGCCAGTACTCCAAGTCTGCACAAAGGTGCATATAACTATTACCGGCGACTCTCTGGAGAAACTGAGAGTTTTTAACTACCAAGCAAGGGTGTGTCAATCAGCAGGAGAAGGTAGAGGTTGTTGCTGGGTCCTAAATGTAGAAGGATATAACTGTACTACAGAGATGAGAGGATCAAGAAGGCGTCTGCAATGGCGTTCTATAGCCAGATCCAGAGCGACTGTCTGTCACACCTGACACACCCGTGACACTATCAGTTTTGTATATATTCAGTACACGGAAGGATTATACACTAGTATAAATGAGCCTTTAAGGTCATCATATTTTTTTCTAAGTATAGCATGCTCTAGGTATGGTGTTAATTTTCATAGGGTCCTCCGAAATCCATCTGGGGTGCTAAGGGCCCACCAGTAGCATTGACTCTGGGGGCGCACTAGTCAACTACATGCATATATTACATTATCCTCATTTGCAAATGTACCTGTCTTTCCATATAATAAAAAGAACCATTAGTTTCTTAGATGATTGATAAGAGATGAGATCCTGCCTTTAAAGTGAATCAAGCATATTGTGTCAACTATTGCTCAAGGTGGCCAACTCCCACACAGGGGCCCACTGGGGAATTCACCTGTACTCCTGTGGACCAATCTGAATCTGGGCTCCTCTATAGGACTTCAAAAGAGCTAGAAAAACATGCATGCGTAAAATGTTAGAAAATAAAATATATTACTGAAAACAATTAAAAATGCTTGAATATGAAGGAGTCCTAAAAATGTTGATTGGGTTTATCAAAATACATACACTAAAAAAAATTGCAATATTTACTGCCTATGACAGGGATTTTTCCTATGAGATAAAGTAAGAATAAATCAGTTGGTTTACGTAGAATGTATCATATTTCCCAGGGATACATACTCTGCACTACAAGTGAGGCTGTTTTTGTATGCAAATTACTTCTCTAAACTGAGTTTGGCTTGTTTTCTTTTTCCATCAGAAATATAATTGGAGCCAGAGACATTATTATAACACTGAGCTTCACCTGCTGGAATTTTTTAAAACCATCTTTTTAAGTAATTTGAATCATGTTGATAATATTCGATACTGAAATTTTATGCACAGGATTTATAAAAACAAGGTATGAGACTATGAGTGGAGATAGATGGATTTTTGCTAATTCCTTATTCCACGCAATGCTTTACATAAGAATGTTTTTAATACACTCTACCTCGTTTTCAGCTTTAAAGATAAACATGACTGAATTTCTTCCCCTCATCAGCCTAAATTCCACTTGCAGGCTGGCAGGCAGCAGAACAAATTGTGATAATTGTGTTTAATTAAAAAGCCTAAATGGATTATCTGCAGGTAGGTTTGATTTATTAAACAAATCAATCAGATTACACTGAATACATGGGCTGAAGTGTGGAATTAATTTGGAAAAGAGTGGTAAGACCTCTTTCCATCAACCTGCTAATTGTCCAAGATTTATTATGAAGATGCTTTCTTGGAAAAAAGTACTTGTAAAATTTTGTCATAGAGTCTTTTTCCGTTAAAGGGGTTGTGCCTCTCTCTTCCACCCAATCTGACATTGAGTGTGGAGATGGGCTGTGGCTTGCTAAGTTGGACTGTTGTCTGGTAAATATCATGTACTTATCCTATTTTAGCTACCAAGCATTTCATAATGCTCCGGTAACTGGTGTCCATCAGCTCATCTCCATGAACAAAGTCAGGTCAGGTTGACACGAGAGAGGTGCTAAAAGCCCTCTTTTAAAGGGAACCTGTCAGATCCACCAATTCTTTTAAGCTGAACCCATGACCTTTTTGTCCTTCATTCGGTGATTGCAGTAATGCTTTTATTATTTTATACAGCTGTATATAGTTGAGTAAAATATACTTATTTTCAGCACCCAGCTGTATGCTTATAAACCAGGAGTAGTCCAGTGAGGAGTTTACTCACTGAGACTAGTCCGTTTCCAGTAGTTTCTCTCACTCCCCCTGACCACGATTGACAGTCTCTGCTTTATCGGCATCTTCATAGTTTGCGCTCCTCACAGCTCTTTCGTTCTCCTGACATAGCTTTGCTCTGCAGCGAGTTCTTTACCAGGTGCCATCTGTTTGCCTATCACTGCCACCTCAGCTTGGATAGAGCTTCATTTCCTCCTGTTTCCAAAATGGCTGCCTCTGTGGCATGTGGTAGAAGACATTAACTGCACACTCAATTAATGCAGAAGTTTGAAGTTTATTCAAGTGGGCAAGCAAAATAGAGGATTCAATAGTGCTCCTTGGTTCCGACCATTGTTTTTATGTTTCGATTTAGCAAAGTCTTTTTAAAACTGTCGCTATGGAGATACACCGAGGTCCTGGATTGCCATATCCATGTGTATGTACAGCACCCAATAAAGCAATCCACGACCTCAGTGTCTCTCCATAGCGACAGTTTGAAAAAGATTTTGCTAAATCGAAACATAAAAACAATGTACGGAACCAAGGAGCACTATATAATTCTTTATCTTGCCTGTACTACTTGAATAAACTTCATACTTCTGCATTAATTGAGTGTGCAGTGAATATCTCCTACTGTATCCTGGGATCCCTCTCCCGTTCCACTAGCATCTCATCTGCTTTTACTCTGTGGCATATGGAGTACAGTGATAAGTCTAAACCACACCTCTCTTGCCCTTCCTCCATGGTGGGTAGGAAAGCCAAGAGTGGCATGGTTTAGTCTAGGGGTGCACAACTAGCGGCCAGAAGGCCACACTATTCCTACTTGCAGCCTTCGCAGTACTGACAAGAAACAGCTGATCGCAAGCCTGTGCAATCAGCTGTATCTGCTCATCTGCATAAAGTACGCAGGGGGCCGGTTTTGTATATTTCTGGTACCGGAAAAAACAGTACTGGAGATATCCATGTCCCATGTGTTCATGTGTGTCACACGTGTGGCAAATGTGTGCCGCATCAGGATCACATGGACTGGCGCCTGGTAATCAGTTCTACAGTTAGCACTGTTCCCAAGCCCTGCATGCTAAACACTGCCCTCATCATGAATCCCTGCTGGCGCTGCGATCAGCACCAGCAGGTACAATGATGAAGGTAGTAGTAGTAGTCTGCTCCCGCAGTGTCCCTGTGTAAAAATAAGAATAAAATAATAAAATCCATATACTCACCTGTCCTAAGTGTCCCCCGCTGTAATCCTCTGACCGCTGACGCCGGGGAGAATGAGCTGCTCCGGAGCTGAGCTCAAGAGCGATGTCCTGTCACTCACTGAGCGCAGCTCCAGAGCGGCTCATTCTCCCCGGCTCCTCGGCATCAGCGGTCAGAGAATTACAGCGGGGGACACTTAGATGAGTATAAGGATTTTAGTATTTTATTCTTATTTTTACACAGGAACACTGTGGGAGCAGACACTACTACCCTCATCATTCTCCATGCTTGTGCTGATCGCAGCACCGGCAGGGAACAATGATGAGGGCAGTGTACAGCTTCCGGCGCTTGGGAACAGCACTAACTATAGCCCTGATTCCCAGGCGCTGGTACATGTCACAGTGATATTATCCATGTGGGATGTTTTGTGGACCGTGCCTCCGCAAAAAAGCTGACATGTCAATGTGTGGCACACACGGACACACTGTCCGTGGAAACACACTGACATGTGCACAGACCCATTCATTTGAATGGGTCTGCTTGTGTCAGTGTGTCCAGTACGTGTGAAAACTTTTACCACACATACTGGAAATACGGACATGTGAAAGATCCCTAACTAATCTGCACTTTCCTTCACTGAAGAGGAGACCGCTCAATGGTTATCACAGGCTCCTGTCAATGGTGGAGACTCTATGACAGGAGCCTGCTGTCACGGGTGTGTCAGAGGTGACAGACGGTCGCCCTTCAGTGGGTTGCAGGAGATCTTCACGTTTGGCATTGCAGACAGTTGCTTAAATAAAAGGCTGTCTTTAGGACTGAGTAACTACCTCTCTCTTGCTAATTTGCTCTCTGGCCTGGGTGTACATATGCCTGGTGTGTCTGAGAGGGCGTCACCCATTATATTCATTTCTACTTGTGAAGCTTAGCAGGAGCAGTACCTCGTCCTCTCTGGAGCTTGAGGCCGTGTGCACATTTGGAGTTCATCTAAAGCTAAGCCATTTTCCCCTGTTTTGTCTACCCTTGTTGTCTTTAGAGTTTTAGTGGAGGTTGACTAGTGCTCATCTCCTTCCATCCCTAGCTGTAGCCATAAGCCAGGGAAAGTAGGGCGAGGTACGAGATCGGCGATAGCTGAGGAGGCTATATAGGGACGCTAGTTGAGACCAGATTAAGAGGTCTCCTCTTCCCCCTTTCCCTAATGTCTGGGTTCCCTCTCCCTTTTCCCTCTGTGTTGCACTTACACCTGGCGTGACACCTGCATTAAACAATGAGCAGTCTCCCTTGTAATAATACAAAGCACTGATTGGTTACTGAGAGGCTCCTATCACACAGTCACAATTCTGCACTATATGATAGGAGCATTGCTTAGCTCCCGTCCTTTGCAGGAACATGCAGCTGCTGCTGTAAAGGAGGACGAATGTTCTTCTACTTTGGTAATCTCCTGTTCCTCTTCATTTTAAGCACAATAAAAGTGTTCTTTTTTGTGCCCCTTCCCCTGCCTCAGTAAGGCTCCTTTCACACAGCATTTTTGCCCACATTCGTTGGTCCTGTCTGAGCTTACATCTGGGCCCGTCGATGGGGCCACAGACTATAATGGTGCCATCAGAGTCAAGGTGTGCTCTGACGTGTTTCATTTTCAAGTGTATACACCCACTAGTGGTGGACATTCAGACATAGTAAACTGTGTCCATCTCCAGTAGGCATATACACCCAAAAATGATGCACAATAGAGCACACATTGACTCTGTTGGCACCATTATAGTCTATGAGTCTGTCGCTGCATAGGTCTGAATCCCGCTTTGCAGTGGGGACTCCCAACGGGACCAACGAAAGTGGGCAATAACGCTATGTGAAAGGAGTCTAAAGGCATATGGCTTAATGGATTGTGGTCAGAGCTTAAGGAATGGTGGGCAGGGCTTCCTGATCCTGTGTGTACCTGCTGCTATGCAGGGTAACATGTATGTGCCCAACCTAAAAAAGCATGCAAGTTAGTATTACGCCCAGACTAAGGGCCCATTTACACTGTTAAACGATCGCCAATTGGCTACATGCAAGCCAATCAGCTTTCATTTATTAACCCCTTCTCAATATGGTATTTTTACGTTTTTGGTTTTAGGTTTTACCTCCCCATCTTCCAAGAGCTGATCAGTCCTCTGATCTTCTTCATTTGCACTTAAAGGGGTTTTACCACGAACAAAAGTTCATTTTAATCAATAGATCTTGGACTAATAATCATTTCCACAATTGGATGTGATTAAATTAATTGTTCCTGAGATAATCTTATAAATGTTCCCTTCGATGTGCTGTGTCTGACCATACAGGAACATGATTTGATCATACCACATCTCCTGAGCAGGGGAAGAAGCAAAAGAGTATACAGACATTACAGCAGGGGATCAAAGCTTTTTCTTTTTGTGGGGTAAAAACATTTCACTGCCTGTTTTTAAACAATGTTTTACTTCAAAGAAAGAATCATCTGTGATCTGATGCTGTAATGTCTGTATTAGTGTTGAGTGAGCGAGCTCGTTTAATCCTTTAAATGAGCATGCTCGGTTGCTCACCGAGTATTTTCAGCGTGCTCAGCATCTGTGTTTGCATAGCACCCGAGTATTCTCATTTAAAGGGTTAAACGAGCAACCTCACTCAACACTAGTCCGTATACTTTTTTTTTTCCCCCCCTTCCTGGCCAACAGCTGTGGTATAATCAGACTATGTTCGTGCACAGAGAGACGCAGCCATTACACAGTATACAGCAGGGGCACATTTATAAGATTATCTCAGCACAGGAACATTTTATTTAAACACATCCAATTGTGGAACTTATTATTATTTCAAGATATATTGATTTAAATGAACTTTTGTTCGTGGGAAGCCCCTTTAACCCCTTTCTCGTTGGTGCAGGGGAGGAGGAGGGTGGCGTGACCGTCTCCCAGCGCTGTGGAACGTGCACTGGGAGTCCTCATTTAAGTATGTGCGCGCTGAGCGCTGGGGCGGAAGTGCGTCACAAAAGGGGGCGGGGAACCGGAAGTGACGTCGCGCTAGTGGAAAACTCACTCATATCTGGGACTCATGCACCACAGCCAGAAATGGAAGCCAACAGGAACAAGGTACCCAGCTCCCAGGAGCCCTCCCCTTTCCCTCTTCTTCCACCCCTCCTACTAATTGGGACATTCTCCCTACTCCAGTCCCCCACACTATATGAATAACAATATAGGGAAAAGGCCACACCGCTCCTCTCTATTATATGAAACAGCCACAACAGGGACGCCAGCACTGTATCAAGACGTAGAGACTTCACGTCACACCAGCATGAAAGTCTCCTTTAGGCTGTGAACCAAGAGACATTAAAGGTAGTGGTCTGTTTTCTCTAAAAAAACCCTGTTTGATTTTCCAGGCGCTTAACATGCATTTCTTACTATTATAGCACCATTTAAAGATTTTTATTCTATATCTTATGGCATATACCTTCATCTGAACCCACTTAAGGTAACCCCACAGTATACTTTATGTTACTTGATGATTCCACTGTATATAATGTACATATGTATAATTGTGATTTTATTCTGCCTCCCTTTGCTTCTATCTCTCTCTCCCCTCTCCCCCTCATTTCCTTTTTTCCCTCCCCCCCCTCCTCCTCTTCCCCCCTCTCGTCCTTCAATAATGTATATTATGGACTTTCTGTTTAACCAATGTGATTTCCTATATCCCTACTCCTAACACCGTATTTCCTCTCTTTTAGTAGTGCGACTCAATGAATAAGGCCTGGATAAGGCCGAAACGTCTCTGTCGCCAATCACTGTCGCAAATCACGTTTGATCGGTTTGATATTATGCCAAATGTTAATAAATGAACACTGCATCAGAATTCATGAGTGTGCGATGATATAATTTAATAAACTACTGTGAAGCATCTGGGGGTTCATGATGCTCACCACACATCTAGATAAGTTCCCTAAGGGGTCTAGTTTACAAAATGGTGTCACTTGTGGGGGGTTTCCACTGTCTAGGCACATCAGGGGCTCCCAAAACGCAACATGGCGTCCGCTAATTATTCAAAGAAATTTTACATTCAAAAAGTCAAATGGCGCTCCTTCCCTTCCGAACCCTGCCGTGCGCCCAAACAGTGGTTTTCCCCCACATATGGGGTATCGGCTTACTCAGGAGAAATTGCACAACAAATTGCATGGTGCAATTTCTCCTGTTACCCTTATAAAAATGCAAAATTGGGGGCTGAAAAACATTTTTGTTGGAAAAATGTTAAAATTTTATTTTTACGGCTCAATGTTATAAACTTCTATGAAGCACCTGGGGGTGCAAGGTGCACACCACACATCTATATAAGTTCCCTAAGGGGTCCAGTTTCCAAAATTGGGGCACTTGTGGGGGGTTTCCACTGTTTAGGCACATCAAAGGCTCCCCAAACGCAACATGGTTAATTATTCATGCAAATTTTACAATCAAAAAGTCAAATGACGCTCCTTCCCTTCCAAACCCTGCCATGCGCCCAAACAGTGGTTTTTCCTAGGTTCTTCAAAGTAGCCACCTTGATGACTGCTTTGCACACTCTTGGCATTCTCTTGATGAGCTTCAAGAGGTAGTCACCGGAAATGGTCTTCCAACAATCTTGAAGGGGTTCCCAGAGATGCTTAGCACTTGTTGACCCTTTTGCCTTCATTCTGCGGTCCAGCTCAACCCAAACCATCTCAATTGGGTTCAGGTCTGGTGACGGTGGAGGTCAGATCATCTGGCATAGCACCCATCACTCTCCCTCTTGGTCAAATAGCCCTTACACAGCCTGGACGTGTGTTTGGGGTCATTTTCCTGTTGAAAAATAAATGATGGTCCAACTAAACGCAAACCGGATGGAATAGCATGCCGCTGCAAGATGCTGTTTGTTCATGCTGGTTCAGTATGCCTTCATTTTTTAAATCCCCAACAGTATCACCAGCAAAGCACCCCCACACCATCACACCTTCTCCTCCATGCTTCACGGTGGGAACCAGGCATGTAGACTCCATCCTTTCACCTTTTCTGCGTCGCACAAAGACATGGTGGTTGGAACCAAAGATCTCAAATTTGGACTCATCAGACCAAAGCACAGATTTCCACTAGTCTAATGTCCATTCCTTGTGTTCTTTAGCCCAAACAAGTCTCTTCTGCTTGTTGCCTGTCCTTAGCAGTGGTTTCCTAGCAGCTATTTTACCATGAAGGCCTGCTGCACAAAGTCTCCTCTTAACAGTTGTTGAAGAGATGTGTCTGCTGCTAGAACTCTGTGTGGCATTGACCTGGTCTCTAATCTGAGCTGCTGTTAACCTGCTATTTCTGAGACTGGTGACTCGGATAAACTTATCCTCAGAAGCAGAGGTGACTCTTGATGGTTTTTGCAACTGCACTTGGGGACACATTCAAAGTTTGCCCAATTTTTCGGACTGACTGACCTTCATTTCTTAAAGTAGTGATGGCCACTCGTTTTTCTTTACTTAGCTGTTTTTTTCTTGCCATAATGCAAATTCTAACAGTCTATTCAGTAGGACTATCAGCTGTGTATCCACCTGACTTCTGCACAACACAACTGATGGTCCCAACCCCATTTATAAGGCAAGAAATCCCACTTATTAAACCTGACAGGGCACACCTGTGAAGTGAAAACCATTTCCGGTGACTACCTCTTGAAGCTCATCAAGAGAATGCCAAGAGTGTGCAAAGCAGTCATCAAAGCCAAAAGGTGGCTACTTTGAAGAACCTAGAATATAAGACATATTTTCAGCTGTTTCACACTTTTTTGTTAAGTATATAATTCCACATGTGTTAATTCATAGTTTTGATGCCTTCAGTGTGAATGTACAATTTTCAAAGTCATGAAAATACAGAAAAATCTTTAAATGAGAAGGTGTGTCCAAACTTTTGGTCTGTACTGTATCTCTTTGATTTAAGGGCATAAAAATTAAAATTTTGAAAATTGCAAAATTTTCAAAATTTTCGCCAAATTTCCGATTTTTTCACAAATAAACGCAAGTGATATCGAAGAAATTTTACCACAATCATGAATTACAATATGTCACGGAAAAACAATCTCAGAATCAGTGGGATCCGTTGAAGCGTTCCAGAGTAATTACCTCATAAAGTGACAGTGGTCAGAATTGTAAAAATTGGCCTGGTCATTAACGTGCAAACCACCCTCGGGGGTAAAGGGGTTAAGTATCTGTTTTTTACCATGTGGTATTGTTTGTTGTTGTTATCCATTCACATTTGTTGTGTATATTTTCTAAATTTATTTTAGTGCAAGTTGTTGTCATAACAAATATTAGGAGTAGGATAGCTTCCATTATTATATGAGCGGGGTTTCCCATAATTATTATATTATGGGGACATGTTTCTAGTGTGTATTTTTAAAAGGCTTTTAATGTATTTGTATTGCTATATATTTCAATAAATTTCTAATACTTTGGGTGTGCACAGGCTTCAGAAAATGTGTTTTTTTCCTCTTCATAATAAATTCTTTTTTCGCCACATTTTTTTAGCACCCTTGTATACTTATTGTGATTTTTTTGTGGTGCCTGTCCTCCTTTTTCCTCTGGCCACTATTCTACTCTGATCTGCTCCTGACAGAAGGATTGGGATTTGGAGGTGATATGAGTTCACATGACAGATTTCTGTAACTGTTCCAAATATCTAAGGCTTTGTGCCCACAATTCTGAAATGCTCTGGATTTTTCCTGAGCGTTTCTGCATCTCACTGGCAGAAAAAATGCATGCGGATTGTACATGCAGATCGTACATGCGGATTGTACATGCGTTTTTTTCTGCCATGGACAAGCGTTTGTCAAGCGTTTTTAGCATGCGATTTCACATGCTTTTGTCAAGCGCTTTTCCAAGCGATTTTAGCATCACTTGGAAAAGTGCTTGAAAGTTGGTCAAACAATATAAATCTATGCAACCGGCATGAATTTATATTGTGTGACCAACATAATGTTAAAAAAAAAGAATTAGAACTTTAAAAATAAAAAATAACCTCATACTCACCTTTCCGGCGGCCTCGATCAGCTCACGGCAGGTACCGGTAATGTAAAAGGACCTTATATGACGTCAGCGGTTAGGTGTGGTCACTTGACCATCAGCTGACTAAATCACGTCACCAAAGGTCCTTGCAGATCACCTCTGGGAGCCGAGGAGAGCGCATCGTCACCCGGGGCGCCGGAGAGATGAGTATGATTATTTTTTTTTATTTTTAACTTTATAATTCTTTTTTAACTTGTAGGTACGATGGTACCTGGGTTGGATGAGAGTCCCCTCTTCTCCAGACCCGGGTACCATCCGCACATTAAATCGCATAAGTCATGTGACGCGCCCCCTGGGACATATTCCTTTCTGAGGGGAATACCCGGCACCGGATCAGATGGGGGGTTGTAGTCTCCGAGCGGCTGTGACCCGGTCCCGTGCCCAGGGCGTCAAGCTCAGTGTTATGTGGCAGTCTTTACTGATGTTATTAAAGTTCGTTGTGTCGACTACGCCACCCGTTGTGATGCGGTCACTTGTGGCCGCCGCTGCAGCAGGGTCCGCTGAGGCTGATGGTGGATGCGCAGCTTGGTGGGATAACCCCCAACGGGAGGGGTATAGCCTCAGAGGGGACAGGCGCAGAGGATGGGGGTTGTGGTGGTGCGGTGCAGCCGGTAATGATGACAGACTCGGGTAGTGCAGTTAAGGGTCTTTACTTACTGCAGATGTTCCTGGTCACTCTAGCTCCAAGTGACCTCCCGAGCCGTGCTGCGTCCACCAGGTCCTGGATCCGGCCAACCCCCAAACAAGTCCGGAGCGTGGCCCTGAGCTCTCCCTCTGTCCTTTCTTCAGCCGTCCCCACCAGTGATTCACCTAAATCCAGCTCCCTCGGGCCTTCTGTTGGGCAACCTTTGGCCTCAGGTTCCCTGACCCTCCATGTGGTGTGCCTTCAGGGTGAATGTAGTGGGTGACCGTGACAGACACTGCCCACGGTCTCCGGTCTCTGGCTGGGGAATGTCTTTACCCCCACCAGCTTGGGTTCCGGTACCCTTCTGCTGACTCCTCACCCGGTGTTCTTATTTGGGTTCTTGGGTCCCTTCTTTGTCCCCCCTCTGGGTCTTTCTGCACTCCACTCTCTCTCTCTTCAGGCTCAGGTCTGCTCTGCTCCCTTGCTGCAGGCTGACTTCCTCTGCAGCAGACTTGTTCTCTGCAGCTGACTGACTGACTGACAGGCTCCTCTGCGTCTGACCCTGATCCTAGTTGGTGCCCTCCTTATATATCCCTCTATGTGTGAGCTCAGGTGACCAGCACCCAATGAGCTCCTACCACTACCCAGACTGCTCCCCCTATCTGCCCCTACACTACATGGGATGTTCCTCCCCCCTCCCACTCCAGCCAGGAACAGGCTCGGTCGCACCTGCACATTTCTAAGTGGGAGTGCCGTCGGCCTGCTCCTCTGGAATGGGATGTATGTAGTGCATGCAGTCTATCTGAGCTCAGTTCCACACTCCTTCCTTACCCGGGAGTGGAATATCACACCTCTGGGTTGAGGTGCAATACCCCTGTAGCAGCCGAATCCTCAGGGTGCTACATTCCCCCCTGGTAAACCACAGCACGTCCTCGGGCTGCAAAGACAAAAACACCAAAACATACAAATTTTTATAAACATATAAAACATATAAAATATTATATATATATAACTTTTTCATATAGACATCATTATAACATTCTCGTCGTCTCTTTCTTTCTTCCTCCTCTGGTCACCGTGCAACTCGTGACCAGGTAAAGTGCGACAGTCTTTTGAAAAGCAGTTTCTCATAAAACCAGTAGGGGGCGCCTTAGGAAGCGCAACTATGTACAGGGAAGTTTTGGCCGTTCTCAGTCCCCGGCCAAGTAAAGGGAATGGGATGGCTGCTCACAGTCCTCAGCCTGGTTTGGGTAGGGGACACACAAGTTAAACTGTTCACTGGTCCCAACGGGGACTAAACTTTAAAGCAGCCACGGTTACTTGGGTACCCCAACAGGTAACTATATACAGTCCTTTGTACTATTTCAGTCATAGTACCTTCTAGCCTTGAACCCATCCGGGTCTTCTGGCTCCTCCTCCCTACACCGCAACTCCTCCTCTGTCAGGCGATGCACGTGGAGGGCATAAGGTCCCTTGGCACACTTGTGCCGGGTGAACGTTACCTCGTCACCGACGTAGAGGTCACGGCCTTTGTGACCCTCTGGCAGGTGAGACTCGACATCCCGTCGGGTAACGAAGACGTCACCCATGGTGTTCCGGTCCTTTATGAAGCCCCACCCATGCTGCGCATTAAACTTTATTACCGTCCCGATGGTACGGGGACGATCTGCTGCACGGGGGTCCCTTCTGGTCCGACTCTTTTGCTCCGCGCTGCGGGTCTGGGCCCATTGCTCTCTGGCCCGCCTCTCCTCCCGCTCTCTCTTGAACTCTGCCAGCTGTTGACGGCAACACTCGGTACGCTCTGCTGCAGCTGCCCGAGTCTCTCCGGTGAACCCCATCAAATCTTCTCCCGTGGGGTCCCACACGAACTGGGCTTCCTCGAGTGGAGGCGAGACCCGAGTCACGGGCTTTGGAGCCGGGATCAGGGGCTCACACAAGGGCCCTAGTCTTTGCTGCCGCTCTAGCTCAGGGTACCCTTCGGGCCAGATGAAGGGCCGCCCGTCCGGCCATGTGAGCTGGCCGAAGAGGTCCTCCCCCAGGTGTGGCACCCTTGGTATTGCGGGCGCGGGCGCGGTGGTGATGGCGCCCGGGTTGCCCAGGCCTTGCGGCCAGGCCTGGGGCACCTGGAAGGTGAAGGGCACCGTTAGGACGGCGGCGCCCTGGGTTACCTGGCCTTGCGACCAGGCCGGAGGCTCCGCGGAGGTAGATGGCTCTGCTTTGGATGCGGCGCCCGGAAACGCTAGGCCCTGTGACCAGGCCGGAGGCTCTTCTTCCTGCGCCACGCTCCGGGTCACGACGCGTGACGTCACTGGGGTCGCGTCGGCGGCTTCCGGTCGTGGCCTAGTCGGTGGCGGTGTCATGGCGGTCTCGGGTACGGCAGGGGGACTTTCGGGCTCTGCGACGGGGAGCTGGGGCAGGTGGGTGGTCTTCCGGTATGGGGTATAGGCGTCCCCCTTACCTGCTGCCATACGTCTCGCTCCCTCTTCTGCGCCGTCTCCGGCCTTGGGTCCTCCCGCGTCATCCGCAGAGGTAGTCGGTGTCTTCTTCCAAGGGAGCGGGTTCCGTGGACGGATTCCAGCTTGCTGGGCCATCTCCCGGCCCCACTCCGCCAGGATCTCCCTCTGCACTCGGGCCATCCTTCCCGCGAGGCCCTCCAGGGCACTCCGCGCGCACTCCCGATCTCGGGGAAGCTGCGCCAGGATCTCCGCTAAGCCTAGCGGGGTTGTTGACTCCAGCAGGCTCCTGACCATCGGGTCGGTGCTGCTCTGCTCTGCTTCCGGCAGGCTCCTGGCCAGCGGGCCGGTGCTGCTCTGCTCTCCTCCTTTTTCCTTTTGCAGGCTCCTGGCCAGCGGGCCGGTGCTGCTCTGCTGCCGCTCCATTCCCGGGTCTACTCTTCCTCTCCTCGACTCCGGGTGCTCTCGCTCTGGACACCTTGCCTCCGGGTGCGCTCGTTCTAGACTGCTCCAAGCGACACCCATCTTTGCTCTTTTCTTTCGTCTCCTCCCACTTCGAGGGCGGTCCCGGGGCAACTCGGTGACTGTCAGCTCCAGGGGTAGTTCTTTCACGCTGACAGACACCTCCAGCATCACAGTCTCTGTTGGTGGGGGCGGTTTCCACTTTTGGCGCCATTTTCTGTCCTGGCCCACGATGGGAGGTGGCCTCTTGCCCTCCTTTGGCACGCCCATAATGGCGTCCGCTGCTCTTCCAAGGCGGGAAATCTGCGGTTTTGGCGGGAAGCGTCGCCCAGTGGCGGGAAACTCTGCAGATGGCGGGAACAAGCTGGAAATGGCGGACAATCGGCGGGAAACGACTGGTGATGGAGTCCGATGGCGTGGACCCTCCGGAACCGGCAGGAGTCTTCTTTCTGAGGTAAACTTGCACTTTTCTTCAGGCACGCAGTACCCGGGTGTTGCGGGCACGTAATCCTGCCGACTACGCCAAAGTTGACGCGCCCCCTGGGACATATTCCTTTCTGAGGGGAATACCCGGCACCGGATCAGATGGGGGGTTGTAGTCTCCGAGCGGCTGTGACCCGGTCCCGTGCCCAGGGCGTCAAGCTCAGTGTTATGTGGCAGTCTTTACTGATGTTATTAAAGTTCGTTGTGTCGACTACGCCACCCGTTGTGATGCGGTCACTTGTGGCCGCCGCTGCAGCAGGGTCCGCTGAGGCTGATGGTGGATGCGCAGCTTGGTGGGATAACCCCCAACGGGAGGGGTATAGCCTCAGAGGGGACAGGCGCAGAGGATGGGGGTTGTGGTGGTGCGGTGCAGCCGGTAATGATGACAGACTCGGGTAGTGCAGTTAAGGGTCTTTACTTACTGCAGATGTTCCTGGTCACTCTAGCTCCAAGTGACCTCCCGAGCCGTGCTGCGTCCACCAGGTCCTGGATCCGGCCAACCCCCAAACAAGTCCGGAGCGTGGCCCTGAGCTCTCCCTCTGTCCTTTCTTCAGCCGTCCCCACCAGTGATTCACCTAAATCCAGCTCCCTCGGGCCTTCTGTTGGGCAACCTTTGGCCTCAGGTTCCCTGACCCTCCATGTGGTGTGCCTTCAGGGTGAATGTAGTGGGTGACCGTGACAGACACTGCCCACGGTCTCCGGTCTCTGGCTGGGGAATGTCTTTACCCCCACCAGCTTGGGTTCCGGTACCCTTCTGCTGACTCCTCACCCGGTGTTCTTATTTGGGTTCTTGGGTCCCTTCTTTGTCCCCCCTCTGGGTCTTTCTGCACTCCACTCTCTCTCTCTTCAGGCTCAGGTCTGCTCTGCTCCCTTGCTGCAGGCTGACTTCCTCTGCAGCAGACTTGTTCTCTGCAGCTGACTGACTGACTGACAGGCTCCTCTGCGTCTGACCCTGATCCTAGTTGGTGCCCTCCTTATATATCCCTCTATGTGTGAGCTGAGGTGACCAGCACCCAATGAGCTCCTACCACTACCCAGACTGCTCCCCCTATCTGCCCCTACACTACATGGGATGTTCCTCCCCCCTCCCACTCCAGCCAGGAACAGGCTCGGTCGCACCTGCACATTTCTAAGTGGGAGTGCCGTCGGCCTGCTCCTCTGGAATGGGATGTATGTAGTGCATGCAGTCTATCTGAGCTCAGTTCCACACTCCTTCCTTACCCGGGAGTGGAATATCACACCTCTGGGTTGAGGTGCAATACCCCTGTAGCAGCCGAATCCTCAGGGTGCTACACATGCATGTAGTCATGCGGATCTTATGCGGTCCAATGCAAGTCAATGGCAGCAATTTAGCAGCGGAATCACACTAGAATTGGTCTTGCTGTGGTTTTTACCGCAATGCGAATCGGCAGCCGAAATTTCCGCATGATGTGCACAGCATATGTGTATTTGCATTGCAGTACATGGCAGACCTATTACAAGCAATTTTAATGCGTTTTCGCGGCAAAAATCCACCACAAAAACGCATTAAATCTGCATCTTGTTCACATAGCCTAAATGGGGATTGCAGTAATCCATGCTCTAGCTGTAGAAACAACACTAATTAGATGTATGAATAAGATTTTCTGCCTTTAGAAAGGTATGCAACAAATCAGTCATGTGTGAAGATACCTTTAAAAAGTGTAACTGCAATATTTCACAGTCCAGAATATTTTGTTACCATGGGTAACGTTGAACAAAATGTTCTAATACACCTGCCATACATGCATGATCATGTATTTATAAAGCTTTGGATGTTACCGCAGCCGGTCTATATTTATGAACGCTTTACTCTACATTATGATTTTTACAATGTATAAATATTAAGCAAACATTATCTATGTACATGCAGCATTTTTTTAAATGTGAAAAATGTTACCATTTTTGATAAGGAAAGTCTGTTGTCAAAAACTTTTGATATGCTAAGGTGACAACCAATAATGCTGCTCTATCCGGTACAGTTTTGTAAAAATAAAATGTTTGTTGCAACAACAATGCCAACATCAATGTAAGTAAACATATAATTCATTGACTTTCCAACTGATGAACATTTCAGGTGGAAACTCTGTTCAACTAATGACATATGTAAAAAAATAAAATATATTAGCACCAAACCTGGAAAAATCCCCTACCAAGTGTATCTCTCTAATGTAATGTCAGCTTTCTGCAGATGCAACACATTTAATGTGACTCATTGAGGGCAATGAATTCTTTCTTTCTCCTGAGGAGATGAGCACTGTAGCATTTAGAATGTTAAAGCAGTATATGAGAATAGAAAATCAATAAAAAGAAGTCTAAATTACTAATGGTCACAACCGAATGACGCTAAACTAGTGTTATGACCTTAGTTTTATAATCCTAGTAATCTTCCATGTAAAGAGGTAGGTAATGTAGATAGATAGATAGATAGATAGATAGATAGATAGATAGATAGATAGATAGATAGATAGATAGATATGAAACAAGATTAAAAAACAGCACAAGCAAAAAGTTACATACCAGTCCTGTAATACAATCCAAAAAGTATGGAGGCATCACACAGTTAAGCCCATGTGGCTATTAAATAATATAATTTTTTTTCCACCTTAACTGTGTGCTGCCTCCATACTTTTTGGATTAGATAGATAGATAGATAGATAGATAGATAGATAGATAGATAGATAGATAGATAGATAGATAGATAGATAGATAGATACGCTGAAAAAGTTTTAAGCAGGTGTGGAAAAACTGCCGCAAAGTAAGAATGTTTTCAAAAATAGTAGTGTTATTAGTTTATTTTTATCAATTAAAATGTAAACTGAATGAACAAAAGAAAAATCTAAATCAGACTAATATTTGGAAAGAACATATTTTGCTTTCAAAACACACAGTTTTTGAAGGAACTCGACTGGGAAGTTGTTCCAAACATCTTAGAGTAATAGCCACAAATCATCCTTGCATGTAGCTTTATGCAACTCCTTCTTTCTCTTCATGTAATCCCAGACAGACTGGATGATGATGAGATCAGAGATCTATGTGGGCCGTATTTCCCAGTCAAATCCAATTGGAGTAAAATATAAAAAATAACTTTTATTCAATATTTTTAAAAAGATTTTTTAAGTGTCCAAAATCCGTGACAAATTTCCTAAAATTATCCTAAACATACGACTATTGTGTATGATTTTGATTTATCTCACCGACTTCCCATTAATTTATATTGTCTTGTTGGGAGGCCCGGGATTAGTCAAAATTCAAAGGGGTATCTTTTTGATTATATTTATAACTCCCTTTTCAATTTAGCCTCTGGCTATTAGAAGTTATGCCATCTCATTTCACCTCATTGTGAGTCTGCAGTCTGATAATGGCATTAGTAATATTCATTTTATTATATCCTGTGCTATTATCTTCAGAACGGCTTTATAGTCCTGCCGTCATATACAGGTGCAGTGCTTGTTTCTCCTGATCTAGGAGTTTTGTATTGAGGTAGCCTGGCTAATCATCTCTAATAGTCCTTAGTACTTCCTATATAAATGCTCAGCCCTGCACGGTTCATCATTCTTGTATGAGACTGTCATGATCATCAGGGGCTCACAGTCTATGATCTTTTTTGGTATGATTGTTACGGATCCGGGTGGTGGAAACTCTGTGCTGCGGTGCAAGGAGGGACCAGAGGGGCGTAACTAGGTATCAACTCGGACTGACAAAGGTCGCAGGGCGGCTCAATCGACTCCGTGAACCAAGGAAGGACTGAGCAGAGGGACCAGGTGCTACTCTGGGCCAGTCCTTGTATTAGAGCAGGTGACTCCCACGGGTCAGAAGGCAGGGACTGACCGGTACAGCAGATGAGCACGGCAGGCAGGCTGACGGGTGATCTGGGTAGACGGACTGGCAGACACCACGGGTAACTGGCAGGAGCCTCCAGGTAGGCTGGCTGGTAGGCACGGCAGGTAACTGGTACGTTCTCCGGGTAGGCAGGCAAGCCTGGCCCATAGACAGACTGGCGGGTTTGGGCCGTAGGCAGACCATCGGGCTGGAGAGTGTACTTGGCTGGCGGAGACAGGTAGTCAGGCTGGCGGACTGGACTGGTAGTCAGGCTGGCGGACTGGACTGGTAGTCAGGCTGGTGGACTGGATTGGTAGTCAGGCTGTTGGACTGGACTGGTAGTCAGCCTGGCGGACTGGACTGGTAGCCAGGCTGGCGGACTGGACTGGTAGTCAGACAAACAGTGGGACCTGAGGGCTGAAGCAGAGTTTAGAAGACAAAGCTACAACCTTGCACGGGCACCTCCATTTTGGAGGAGGTGCCTTTTATATGAGAAGTCCTCCGGCCATTGGCCGGGGACCAGTGCCGTAACTATAAACTTTGGGGCCCCGGGGCAAAACTTCATAGTGGGGTCCCTCAACATTTCAATCTATAGAGGTTGTGCGGAACATGGTGAAGCCTGCTACGCATTGTTGTATGCAATACACAGGCTTCACCACGTTCCGCAAGACCTTTAACAGATTTTGTTGTTTTTGATGCAAGTTTTAGAAGTTAAATATTCAGTGAATATGTTTGGAAAATTAATAAGGTGAATAATTCTAAATATTGCACAATTTTCAAATAACTGTATATGTTTATTAAACAGGAGGGCTTCTCACAGTTTGTCACAGAGATATTTGTGTCTGCTGAGACTGTCTCCTCTCAATGATGCTGAGAGTTTGTTACAGTCAGTGTGCACTGTGCCTGCCTTGCCAACTCTCTGTGATCTCCAGACTAACATATTGTTACAAATCTTGTGCTATGAGACTCTCCAGGCCAGTGTAGGTTTCCATTCATTGACAGCTGGCAGAGCTCCTGGAAATTATTGAAATTATAGTCTCTCCTGTCCTCCGGGTGACATTGTCTGACAGGAATATAGGAGCTGGGTATTTTCTGAGAAATTAAAGTATTAAAATACTATTTTTTACCATCAGTTTGGGGCTCCTTGGGTGGTTGGGGCCCCGGGGCAGTGCCCCGGTTGCCCCGGTTGTAGTTAAGGCCCTGCCGGGGACTCCTTAGGATAGCGCGCGCGGCCCCTTTAAGAGGGAGGAAGCGCACGCCCTAAGCACAGTGCCCGGGAAGCTGTGCGCGCCGGCAGCAACAGCAGGAGAGCCGGAAGACGCTGGGCCGGAAGCATGGCGGTAAGGGGTCAGAGACGCCGATGCTACAATGATAGTACGAGTTTTTTAATAAACTTATCGGCAGGGTTGCCGGCCACATCTGGCGGCTAAACCAGCGTGTCTTTATAGGAGAGTTGGTACCACCAACTTGTACGCCTCCTCCTTCTGTCATCCAATCGAGTGACTAAGGTGCGTTGAAGGCGTATCATGTTACGATCATGTGATCATGCAAGGGCTCGTCTCATACTTCCAATAGAATCTTTTTCTCACAGTGCTGTCTTGACTGCACTGCAATCTCACAGTATTAATATGTCTTTTATATCTAGGGAAGGAGACTGGTATATTACATTGCATCTTATAGATCAACAGAAACATGAATATGCACTAGAGAAAAATCTGAGTCCGGATACCCTCAAAGCCCTTCAATCACTAACATCAATTAAGCAAATTACAATAAAGCAGGCCGACAAAGGAGGTAATCTGGTCATCATGGACACTGAGACATATAAAACAATGTGTCTCAATATCCTTAAAGATAAAAAATTCTACCGTAAAATTGACCATAATCCAATATATATATACTAGGAAGAACTGAAAAATATTCTAGCTGAGGCAAGAATAAAGGGCCTCATAGACAAAAAGGAACATGAATTCCTATTAATTGAACACCCACAGACACCGACGTTCTATGGGGTCCCTAAAATACATAAAGAACTACAAAATTTAACAGGATGTCCCATAGTTTCAGGAATAAGGATCATAACTCAAAATATTAGCATCTATGTAGAAAAAATAAAAATATTGAATAAAAGTTATTTTTTATTTTTTATATTTTACTCCAATTGGATTTGACTGTGAAATACTGCAGAATTATCCTGGAGCATATTTATACTATATAAAACAATGAAGTGTTAGATCTATGTGGACCATATCATCACTTACAGGATTCCTTGTTATCTTTCCGATAAAGATAGTTTTTAATTACATTGGCTGTGTTTGTGGTCATTGTCCTACTGCAGAATAAATGTGTTAATGGAGACAATAAGTAACCTACCTGATGGTATTGCTTGATGGATAAGTATCTTCCTATATAAATAAAAATGTATTTGGACACAAGCACATTACACTTACAGGGATTTTTATGGCATCTTTTTCTAAATCCATAGGTACTTGGATGGAGTAGGTCTCCACTTTGCATCTAAAACATTTTCCATTTTTCTGGTACTGCTGTATACAAGATATTAGAGCTTATCTGTGGAACTTTTTGCCCATTCATCCAGAAGAGCATTTTGGAGGTCCGACACATGTTGAACCAGCGGGCTTGGCTCGTCATCTCCTTTCTAGTTCATCCCAAAGGTGTTTGCTGGGGTTGAAGACAGGGTTCTGTGCAGGCAAGTCAAGTTCTTCTACACAAAATGCATCTAACTAAGGCTTTATGGACCTTGCTTTGTACACTGAGTAGTGTCATACTGGAACATAAAAGGGCCTTCCCAACACTGATTCCCCAAAGTTAGAAGCATACATTGGTCCAACATGTCTAAGTATGCTGAAGCAGTAAGATGTACCTTCCCTGAACTATGGGGACTAGGCCAGTCCCTGAAAAAGAACCCTATACCATCATTCTTCCACCAAATGTTATAGTTGACACAATGCAGTCAGGCAACTCACATTCTCCTAGCATTCACCTAACTCAGATTTGTACATATGACTAACAGATAGAGGAATGTGATTTGTCATTCCTCAGAACATTTCCATTGCTCTAGAGTCAAGTGGCAGTGTGCTTTAAATCACTCCATCTGAAGCTAAGCATTATGACTGGTGATGTAAGGCTTGCATGCTCAACCATGGAAACCCATGTCATAAAGCTCCTGTCCAGGTTTTCTGCATGGCATAAGAAGTTGGAAACTCTGCAGCCAGCAGAGTGTTGAAGACTTTTTACAGTGGTGCTTGAAAGTTTGAAAACCCTTGAGAATTTTCCATATTTCTGCATAAAACTAAAACTACGTCATGTTCAAAAGTGTTGCACCCTTTAAATTGATCCAAAAAATTACATATTTCTCCCATAAAATTATTACAATTACACATGTTTTGTTATACACATGTTTATTTCCTTTGTGTGTATTGGAACAACACAAAAAACGGAGAAAATAAGGCAAATTTGACATACTTTCACTCAAAACCCCCCAAATGGGCTGCACAAAATTGTTGGCACCTCTCCAAAATTGTGGGTAAACAGTTTTGTTTCAAGCATGTGATGCTCGTTCAAACTCACCTGTGTCAAGTAACAGGTGTGGACAATATGAAAATCACACCTGAAACCAGATAAAAAGGATAGAAGGTGACTCAATCTTTGCATTGTGTGCCTGTGTGTCTACACTAAGCACAAATAACAGAAAGAGGAAAAGAGAATTGTCTGATGACTTGAGAACCCAAATTTTTGAATAATATCAACAATCTCAAGGTTGCAAGTCCATTTCCAGAGATCTTGATGTTCACGGTGGACCACACTGCTGACACAGACATAAAAAAGCTAGACTGCCGTTTGCCAAAATGTATACGAGTAAGCCAAAAATTGTTCTGGGACAGTGTCTTATGCACAGATGAGACCAAGATAGAGCTTTTTGGTAAAGCATATCATTCTACTTTTTATCAAAAATTAAATGACGTCTGCAAAAAATAGAACACAGTACCTACAGTCAAATATGGTGGATGTTCAAAGATGTTTTGGGGTTGGTTTGCTGCCTCTGGCACTGGGTGTCTTGACTGTGTGCAAGGCATCATGAAATCTAAAGATTAAGGATTTTGGGTCGCAATGTAGTACCCAGTGTCAGAAAGCTGGGTTTGCATCCTAGGACATGGGTCTTCAGCAGGACAATGACACCAAACATACTTCAAGAAGCACCCAGAAATGGTTGGAAATAAAGCGCTGAAGTGTTCTAAAGTGGCCAGCAATAGGTCCGGATCTAAATCCCATTGAACAACTGTGGAGTAGTGATGAGCGAGCACTAAAATGCTCGGGTGCTCTTTGCTTGGGTCGAGCAAATTGAAATGCTCTACTGCTTGGTCTGAGCAACGAGCCCAATGTAAGTCTATGGTAAACTCAAGCATTTTTCCAGCAGCACGGGGAGGCATCTCTGACTCCCAGGTCACTGCTGTCAACAATGTTGTTAGAGGTATTACGCCACTTTTACAGACTCACAATAAAACATGCAAACATGAAACTAAAATGGATTTTCCTGGGAAAAATGTAAGGATCATTCTTTTCAGGGTAATGACTTGCATATAAGGCAAAATAAATATACAAGAATAAAAATGCTCCTGCACACCTTGGACTATGTTCACACTTAGCGTTTTTGATGCGCTTTTGCACTTTTGCATTGCTTTCAAGGGTGAAAAATGCATTCCCCGGGAAATGTCATTTTAACATTTTCCAACATTATCTGGCCATGTGGTGTGTGAGACATCATCAGACACATCCTGTTTCATTTATGAAGGAGGGACTCTGAAAGTCATAAACACTATTTTTATAGGGTCATCAGGTGGCCCTTACAATTCTTAAAGGGCCAGCAGTCGGCTATGCTTTGTTGTTCCCATTATTAAAGAGTGGGTCTCCTACATATGCAGTGACTGCAAGGGCTGCCAAAAATTTGGATGCACCCCAATACCCCCTTGAAGAGTCATAGAGGAAGGTCTCAGTAAAAAAATGTTCCCATTATAAAGGAGTGGGTTTCCTATAGTGGTAATCCCCACACAGTGACTGAAAAGGGCTGCTAAAATTTGGGAAAAACCCCAATAACAATATAAAGACTCATAGAGCTGGGCCACAGTAACGACACGTTCCCATTAGAAAGGAGCGGATCTGCTATACAGTTATAGGGTATGCAGTGAGTCCAATGGCTGCCAAAATTTAAGAAAAACTCCAATACCAATTTAAAGACACATAGAGCTGGGCCACAGTAGCGACATGTTCCCATTAGAAAGGAGAGGGTCTGCTATACAGTTGTAGGGTATGCAGTGAGTCCAACGGCTGACAAAATTTACAAAAAACCCCAATACCAATTTAAAGACCACAGTTACGACATGTTCCTAGAAAGGAGCAGTTGTGCTCTCCAGTTATAGGGCATGCAGTGAGTCCAACGGCTGCCAAAATTTCAGAAAAACCCCAATAACAATTTAAAGACACATAGAGCTGGGCCACAGTAATGAGTACAACATGTTCCCATTAGAAAGTAGAAGGTCTGCTATACAGTTATAGGGTGTGCAGTGAGTCCAACGGCTGTCAACATTTAGGAAAAAAAAACCCTAACAATTTAAAGACACATAGAGCTGGGCCACAGTAACGAGCACGACATGTTCCCATTAGAAAGGAGAGAGTCTGCTATACAGTTATAGGGTACGCAGTGAGTCCAAAGGTTGCTAATATTTAGGAAAAATCCCAATAACAATTTAAAAACACATAGAGTTGGGCTACAGTAATGAGTGCAACATGTTCCCATTAGAAAGGAGAGGGTTTGCTATAGAGTTATAGGGTATGCAGTGAGTCCAATGGCTGGCAAAATGTAGGAAAAACCCCACTAACAATTTAGAGACGCATAGAGCTGGGCCACAGTAATGACATGTTCCCATTAGAAAGGAGAGGGTCTGCTATACAGTTATAGGTTATACAGTGAGTCCAACAGCTGCCAAAATTTAGGAAAAGCCCTACTAACAATTTAAAGACAAATAGAGCCGGGCCACAGTAATGACATGTTCCCATTAAAAAGGAGTGGGAATTCCATACTGTTCTTGCGTATGCAGTGACTGAAATGACTGCCAAAAATTTGGAGGAACTCCAATGCCCCTTGCAAACAACGTAGAGGTCGGAGGGCCTCATGAATTTTTTTTTCCCATTATTAGGAAATGGTTCTCCCATACTGTTTACCTATGCAGTGAACGCAACCGCTACCAAAAATTTGGAGGAACTCCAATGTCCCTTGCAAGAGACGTAGAGGTCGGAGGGCCTCCTGAAAACAATGTTCCCATTATTAGGAAGTGGGTCTCCGATGCTGTTTGCCTATGCAGTGAATGCAATGGCTGCCAAAAATTTGGAGGAACTCCAATGCCCCTCGCAATAGACGTAGCTATGGTGATATGGTAGATATGGTGGTGATATGGTGGTGGGGGATGAGGATGAGGAGAAGGAGGAGGACAAGAGCAAATAGACAAAGTCAGGAAGCGTATACCCATGTCTGGATGTGAAGACAGATGTGCAAGGGAATAGAGTTAGACCTCCCAAAAAAAGACACTGTATTTGAGTTTATGTTACGCTGCTATCATTCAGTGGTGTTGAGAAGTCTGGCCCAATCCAGCCCTTGTTCATTTTTATAAGAGTCAGCCTGTCAGCATTTTCAGTTGACAGGCGGATGTGCCTATTGGTTATAATTCCACCAGCAGCAATAAAAACCCGCTCTGATGAAACGCTAGCATCAGGGCAGGCCAGGACCTCCAAGGCGTAGAGAGCCAGTTCATGCCACATGTCCAGCTTGGGTACATAATAATTATAAGGCACAGAAGAATCACGGAGGACGGTCGGCAAGGTACTCCTTCAGCATCTTCTGAAACTTGTCCCTCCTTGTGAGTGTGCCCCGTGCATCATGGCCTGTGCAATGGGAGGGTCTGAGAAAACTGTCCCAGAACTTTAACAGTGTTACCCTGCCTCTGCCGGATTGGATTTGTGTATCTCTCACCTGTACTCCTTGGTTGTCCAACGAACTGTGACCTCTGCCACCAGCGTTTTCAGATGGGAATTTTTTAAATAATTCTGCAACAACGGCATTCTGATACTGCCCCATTTTATTAGGCCTGTCCTGCACGTGAATAAGAGACAGAAAGTTCTCCTAGTAGCGTGGGTCTAGAAGTGTCACCAACCAATAATGCCTGTCACCCAAAATTTGGACAACGCAAGGGTCATGGGAAAGGCAGCGTAACATAAACTCAGCCATGCGTGCCAGATTGCTAACAGTCAAGACTTCCGTATCTTCACCAACAGGACAACTGACCATGCTCTCTTCCTCATCCTCCTCCTCCTCCCTGTCCTCAGGCCATCCACTCTGAACTGACGGTATGACAGTTGTGCAGGTAGTACCATCTATAGCGCAGGAAACTAGCTCCTCTTCTTCCTCCTCCTCCTCTTCCTCATTGTCACCCAATCCATGTTGGGATGAGATAATGCTGGGCTGTGTGGAATCAACCTGTATGGTTCCTTTCTACATCTCATCATGCTCTGCCTGCAATTCATCCTCTTTAATTGTGAGCAGAGAGTGTTTCAGAAGACAGAGAAGCAGGATAGTGACGCTAATTATGGCGTCATCGCCGCTCACCATCTTGGTGGAGTCCTCAAAGTTTTGGAGGATGATACAGATGCTTGACATCCATGTCCACTCCTGAGGTCTTGTGTGTGGAGTTTGACCTAAATACCGATGGCCTTGTTGATGCTGATAGTAAACAACTGGAAGCTGCAAACACTGCTGAAGCACGGCAAGGGCGACGGAAGCTGTAGCTGACTTTATAAAATGGGCACACAGGCGGCGTATTTTGACAAGCAGATCCAGGTAGGTTTTGAGAAACTGCTGAACCATGAGGTTAAGCAAATGGGCCAGGCATAGTAAGTGTGTGAGCTCACCTCACCTCAGAGCTGCCACCAGGTTCCAGCCATTGTCACACATGACTATGCCTGGCTGTAGGGTCAGCGGTGTCAGCCACAGATCTGCCTGATCTTTTAGAGCTGTACACAACTCTTCAGCATTGTGCGGTTTGTCAACAAAGCATATTAGCTTCAGCACAGCCTGTTGCCGCTTCACTGAGGCAGTGCTCAGTGCTTCCAGCTTGTGACTGATGTGGTAATTTCAAAGATGGAGGCTGAAGAGGAAGAGGAGGATGAGGTGCAGGAGCTGTAGAATGTGGGGGCAACTCTGATTGACCTCGGGCCCGCAATCCTCGGCATTGGGAGGACGTGTTCCGTCCCAAGGTCCGACAGGGTCCTGGCTTCAACTACGTTAACCCAGTGTGCGGTCAGCGAGATGTACCATCCCTGTCCACAAGCACTTGTCCATGTGTCCGTGGTTAGGTGGACTTTCCCAGTAACTCCATTGTTGAGGGCACGGCTAATGTTGTGGGACACGTGCTTGTGTAATGCGGGGATGGCACACCGGGAGAAATAGTGGCGGCTGGGGACTGAGTACTGAGGGACGGCTGCCGCCATCAGGTTGCGGAAAGCTTCGGTCTCCACTAGCCTAAAAGGCAACATTTAGAGCGCAAGCATTCGCGAAATGTGTGAATTTAGTAGTGTGGCCTGTGGGGCGTTAGCTGTGTATTTGCGCTCCAAGGACTGGGGTAGGGACAACTGAATGCTGCGCTGGGACAAGGACGTGGACGTGCTTGCTGATGGTGCTAGTTGAGAGTGTAGGTGCAGGGTGGGAGGCATCTTGGCATGCACCAACAGCGGAACAAGCAATGGTGTCACTCGCAGACACTGTTGCTGGACCCTGGGGTTCGGCCATCTTAGTGGGGTGCTTTGCTGCCGTGTGCCTTATCATGCTGGTGGTGGTCAGACTGCTAGTTTTGCTACCCCTGCTGATGCTGGCCTGGCAGGTGGGGCAAATGGCCTTTTTGGGGTTATCAGCAGAGTCTTTAAAAAACAACCAGACTCGGGAAGACCTAACAGTTGTACTGGTAACTTCTGTCGTGTTGCTGTTACAGGGAATGGCCCGCCTTCTGTCTGCGGCCACCACAGTGATTGTTCTTGCCTGTTGTGGTGCTACGCCTCCCTCCCCCTGTGTGCTTCTGCCCTCACTCTGCATGTCACCTTGCCAGGTTGGGTCAGTGATTTCATCGTTCACCAGCTCATCTTCCACTTCCGCACCCTGGTCCTCCTCCTGACTTTCTGACAATTATGTCTCATCATCATCCACCTCTTGTGAAAGTTTCCCACCGTCGCCTTCGTGTGACCATTGTTGCTCAAATATTTGGGCATCGCTACATGCGATCTACTCTTGCCCCGCTTCAAGTGGACCGGGCGAGAGGCCCGAATCTACTGTATAAATGGAAAAGTGACCAGCTCTTCGGTCCAAGTGTGGGATCAGTTGTCTCCAGGCACTTGGCATGGTGGGAGGAAGGAGGATCAGGGTGAGGAATATGCAGACTCATGGCTACTGAGACTTGACCGTGTGGAAGACAGGGTAATGGTGGTTGTGAGGAGCTTCCCACTCACTAAAGACTATGATACTTTTCCAGCACGGACCACCATTTTCGTCAATATTATTATTATGTGTTATTAGTGATTTACTTGTTATGTTTTATATACTTCTGCTTACTTGTCAGTATGTAAGATTCATTTGTTTCACAGTATGTAAGTATTCACAGTATTCACAGTATGTAAGATTCACTTGTAAGATTCACAGCATTTCACTAATCTCATCTTTATCTCAGGAGTTCATTGTTTCAACAGCTAATAATCTCATTAGGTGAGTGTAGATTGTAGACACAGTGGAGCCGTCACCACAGGGGGTCTTACAGGCAGTCTCAGATGAAGGCTTCTAGAATATTCTTCATTGTTTTAGCGAACAGTAAATTCTTAAGGGAAAGGGTGTCATCACTTCTGAGCTGGGAGGGGGCTGAACCCAGAGAAGGAGAGGAGAGACATGTTTTAGTTTTGGGAGTTGGTGGAAGGATACCGAAGGGTTAGGATCTATGGCTGTGGACTTGGAGCTGATGGATGGCTTATGGAGTGTTGAAGATCTGTTATCAACTAAAGTGGATAAACGTGCTTCAGTTGTAGATATTAGTGTTGAGCGAGCATGCTCGACACTGCTCGGTACTCGCCCGAGCATCACGCTACTCGGGATGTTTGGCGAGCACCGAGCATTTCCGGGTTACTCGGGCGGGAGCTCGGGTCTCCGCCCTGCATGTTTGGCGCTCTTTACAGAGCCAATGAACATGCAGGGATTGCCAGCTAGTCACTGTAATGCTGCAGCCATGTTGGTTGTGGGCATTACAGTGATTGGCTGGCCGCACAGCGTCACCTCGAGTATTTAAAACCGGGCGCCGCCATATTGGACACAGTCGCTCCGGATTAGACAGTGTAGGGACAGCGTTTCTGATTTAGGGAGAGATATAAACTGCGAAATAGTTAGTGTAGGGTCTGTAAAGGCTGCCAGAACAAACAAACAGTCCTTTTCAGGACTAATATCCATCCCAGATACCAGGCAGGCAGGCTGTATAGGAGACACAGTGGTTATACCAGCAAACGCTGCATTACAGTCCTGTGTGCTCCTGTTGCTGAAATTGCTGGACTTAGCACCAGGTGTCGGGGGCCAGGAAAAATCCTTTTTTTTTCATCTAAATCCTCCTTTTTTTTTCCTCCTTTACACTGTACAAATACCCGTCTTATTAACCTTTTGGTGCCCCCCCCCCCAAAAAAAAAAGCGTGTCTCTGATTTTTCAGACACAAATATAACTGTTGAAAATAGTCTGGTGTAGGCTAGAGAAACAGAAGTGTTGTTTTGCACTTCCACGGTTCAAACCTCTGTATTATCCATTTTGGGCCATTTGTATCTAAAAAAAAAAACAGTTTGAGTGTGTCGCTCACTGTTCAGCTGCAAATATCTCTATTTAAAAAAGTGTGGTATACCCAGTAAACAATAACTGTGGTTTTGCCATCCCACAGTAAAAAATCTCTATTATTCAGCTTTTGGTAGTTTTTTCCATAAAGAAAAACAGTAGTGTCTCCTGACTGTTGTGACACAAAAGTATATCTGTTGAAAATAGTCTTGTGTAGGCCCGACATCCCAGTGTGGTTTCGCAGTTCCACGGGTCAAATCGCTGTACTATCCAGTTTTGGGCCTTTGGTATCTAAAAAAAAAGCAGTTTGAGTGTGTCGCTCACTGTTCAGCCGCAAATATCTCTATTTAAAAAAGTGTGGTATACCCCAGTAAACAATAACTGTGGTTTTGCCATCCCACGGTAAAAAATCTCTATTATTCAGCTTTTGGTAGTTTTTTCCGTAAAGAAAAACAGTAGTGTCTCCTGACTGTTGTGACACAAAAATATATCTGTTGAAAATAGTCTTGTGTAGGCCCGACATCCCAGTGTGGTTTCGCAGTTCCACGGGTCAAATCGCTGTACTATCCAGTTTTGGGCCTTTGGTATCTAAAAAAAAACAGTTTGAGTGTGTCGCTCACTGTTCAGCCGCAAATATCTCTATTTAAAAAAAGTATGGTATACCCCAGTAAACAATAACTGTGGTTTTGCCATCCCACGGTAAAAAATCTCTATTATTCAGCTTTTGGTAGTTTTTTCCGTAAAGAAAAACAGTAGTGTCTCCTGACTGTTGTGACACAAAAATATATCTGTTGAAAATAGTCTTGTGTAGGCCCGACATCCCTGTGCGATTTCGCAGTTCCACGGGTCAAATCGCTGTACTATCCAGTTTTGGGCCTTTGGTATCTGAAAAAAAAGCAGTTTGAGTGTGTCGCTCACTGTTCAGCCGCAAATATCTCTATTTAAAAAAGTGTGGTATACCCCAGTAAACAATAACTGTGGTTTTGCTCTTCCACGGTTCTAATCTACTCTTTATTACCCTTTTTCCATTGATAGTGCAAGTGTAAGCTATTTTACTTCATTTCAATGGGCAAGGCGCGTGGCAAGGGACATGGAAGTGGACGTTCTGGTGATGGTTCGTGCAGAGGACGGGGCCGTGGCCAAGGTGAAAATGTGCCACAACCAACAGCCACATCTTCTCGCTCCCACTTCTTGACCGAATTACTAGGGAAGCACAGAACAACACCAGTATTGAGAACTGATCAGTGTGAACAGGTTATTAATTGGATAGCAGATAATACTTCCAGTTACCTTAGCACCACCACCTCCGGTCTGTCTTCCACACGGTCAACTCTTAGTAGCCGTGAGTCTCGACCGCATACTCCTCCTCACCCTGATGCTCCTTCCTCCCACCATGCCGAGTGTCATCAGACAGCAAGTGATCCCACACTTGGACTCTCTGAAGAGCTGTTCACTGGTCCATTTCCATATTTGGGCCCCTCGCCTGATATGCTTGAAGTGGTGGAAGAGGAGATCCCATGTTGCGATGCCCAAATATTTGAACAGCCACGGCCACAGGAAGTCGACGTTGGCAATCTGTCACAAGAGGTGGACGATGACGAGACATAATTGCCAGGAAGTGAGGAGGAGGATCGTGGTGCGCAAGTGGAAGAGGAGGAGGTGGTGGATGATCTAGTAACTGACCCAACGTGGAAGGAGGACATGCAGTGAGGCCAGCAGCACACAGGGGGAAGGAGGCAGAGTACCCCAACAGGCAGGAAGAAGCAGTGTGGTGGCCGCAGACAGAAGGCAGGCAACCGTTCCCCGTAACACCAACACGAGGGACGTTGCCAGTACAAGCGGTAGGTCTTCCAGAGTCTGGAAATTTTTTAAAGACTCTGCTGATAACCCCAAAAAGGCCATATGTTCCACCTGCCATGCCAGCATCAGCAGGGGTGACAAAACTACCAGCCTGACCACCACCAGCATGATCAGGCACATGGCAGCAAAGCACCCGACTTTGTGGGGCGAAACCCAGGGTCCACGACCAGTGTCAGCGGGTGTCACCACTGCTTCTTCCACTGTTGTGCGTGCAATAGAACCCCCTGTTGTGTGTGCAAGGCAATCCCCTGTCCAAACTGCATGTAAAGATGCCCCCTCCTCTCAGTCTTCACTTGTTATGGCAGTTTCTCAAGAAACAGCATCAACGTCCACGTCCACGTCCCACCGCAGCGTTCAATTGTCCATATCCCAGACCTTTGAACGAAAGCGGAAATTCGCAGCTAACGCCCCACAGGCCACAGTCCTAAATTCGCACATTTCACGACTGCTTGCGTTGGAAATGCTGCCTTTTAGGCTAGTGGAGACAGAATCCTTCCGCAATCTTATGGCGGTGGCCGTCCCTCAGTACTCGGTCCCCAGCCGACACTATTTTGCCCAGTATGCCATCCCCGCACTACACAAGCACGTGTCCCAAAGCATCTGCCGTGCCCTCAACAACGCAGTTACTGGGAGAGTCCACCTGACAACGGACACGTGGACAAGTGCTTGTGGCCAGGGACGGTACATCTCTCTGACGGCACACTGCGTAAACATAGTGGAAGCCGGGACCCAGTCGGACCTTGGGACGGAACACATCCTCCCCACACCGAGGATTGCGGGCCCTATGTCAGTCAGAGTTGCCCCCACAGTGTACAGCTCCTGCGCATCCTCCTCCTCCTCCTCCTCCTCATGTTCAACCTCCATCTCAGATATCACCACATCAGTTACAAGCTGGAAGCATTGCAGTACTGCCTCCGCCATGCGGCAACAGGCTGTGCTGAAACTCATAAGCTTAGGTGATAAACCTCACGCTGTTTGTGAGTTGTGGACAGCTGTGAAAGAGCAGGCAGATCTGTGGCTGAGACCGCTGAACCTACATCCCGGCATGGTCGTGTGTGACAATGGCCATAACCTGGTGGCGGCTCTGAGGCGAGGTGAGATCACACACGTACCATGCCTGGCTCATGTGCTTAACCTCGTGGTTCAGCGGTTTCTTAAATCGTACCCCGAGTTGCCAGATCTGCTCGTGAAAGTACACCGCCTGTCAGCTCATTTTCGCAAGTCGGCTACAGCTTCCGCCGCCCTTGCTGTGTTGCAGCAGCGTTTGCAGCTTCCGGCACACCGACTGGTGTGTGATGTCCCCACACGTTGGAACTCTACCCTCCACATGTTGCAAAGGATTTGTGAGCAGAAGAGAGCAGTTGTGGAGTACCAGCTGCAACAAGGCCGTCGATATTCAGGTCAGACTCCACACATAAGACCTCAGAAGTGGACCTGGATGTCTGACATATTTACCATCCTGACAAACTTTGAGGAGGCCACCAAGATGGTGAGTGGCGATAACGCCATCATTAGTGTCAGCATCACACTTGTCTGTCTTTTACAACGCTCTCTGCAGAGAATTAAAGAGGAGGCATTGCAGCCAGAGTATGATGAGATGGGTCAAGAAGCAGTAGCGGGCGATTACACACAGCCCAGCCTTATCTCATCCCAACGTGCATTGGGGGACAATGAGGGAGAGGAGGAGGAGGAGGAGGAAGAACAGGAGCTGCTATCATGTGTTGTAGACGGTAGTACCTGTACAAGTGTCATACCGTCGGTTCAGCGTGGGTGGCCTGAGGACAGGGGGGAGGAGGAAGAGGAGGAGGAGGATGAGAGCATGGTCAGTCGTCATCTTGGTGAGGACACGGAAATCTTGCTCGTTACCAGTCTGGCACGCATGGCTGACTTCATGTTACGCTGCCTTAACCGTGACCCTCGCGTTGTCAAAATGTTGGGTGACAGTCATTACTGGTTGGTGACACTTGTAGACCCCCGCTACAAGGAGAACTTTCACTCTCTTATTCCTGAGGTGGAGAGGTCTACAAAAATGGGGCAGTACCAGAAGGCCCTTGCTGCAGTACTCTTAAAAAAATTCCCATCTGAACACGCTAGCGGCAGAGGTCACAGTTCGTTGACCAACCAAGGCGTACAGGCGAGAGAGATGCAACTCCAATCCAGCAGAGGCAGGGGAACACTGTCAACGTTCTGGGACAGTTTTCTGACACCCGCCCAGCTTACAGGCCCTGAGGCGCGGGGTACTCTCACAAGGAGTGGAAAGTTTCAAAAGATGGTGAGGGAGTACCTTGCCGACCATACCAGCGTCCTCCGTGATTCCTCTGTGCCTTTTAATTATTGGGTATCCAAGCTGGACACTTGGAATGAACTCGCTCTGTACGCCTTGGAGGTCCTGGCCTGCCCTGCCGCTAGCGTGTTATCGGAGCGTGTTTTTAGTGCCGCTGGGGGAATTATAACTGATATGCGCACTCGCCTGTCAACTGACAATGCTGACAAGCTGACCCTTATCAAAATGAACAAGGGCTGGATTGGGACAGACTTCTCATCACCACCAAATGACAGCAGAGTAACATAAAGTCAAATCCACTGTGTTATTTCGGGAGGTGTATTCACATGCACCGCTTCACACCCACACATGGGTATACGCTTCCTCGTTTTGGCTGTTTTATCTTCTTCTCCTTATCCTCAGCCTCCACCACCACTATACCACCAGGGTGCCAGCATTGCAAGTTCCTCCGTCCTTATTTTTGGCAGCTTTTGCTTGCAAGGCATAAGCAAATACTATGGGACACCCACTCCCCAATAATGGGACTTATGTTTGTAATATGCTGTACTGCATGGCTCTTGGAAGGGGCATTGCAAGTTGCTCCGTCCTAATTTTTGGCAGCTTTTGCTTGGAAAGCATAAGCAAATACTATGGGAGACCCACTCCCCAATAATGGGACTTATGTTTGTAATATGCTGTACTGCATGGCTCTTGTAAGGGGCATTGCAAGTTCCTCCGTCCTAATTTTTGACAGCTTTTGCTTGCAAGGCATAAGCAAATACTATGGGAGACCCATTCCCCAATAATGGGACTTATGTTTGTAATATGCTGTACTGCATGGCTCTTGTAAGGGGCATTGCAAGTTGCTCCGTCCTAATTTTTGGCAGCTTTTGCTTGCAAGGCATAAGCAAATACTATGGGACACCCACTCCCCAATAATGGGACTTATGTTTGTAATATGCTGTACTGCATGGCTCTTGTATGGGGCATTGCAAGTTGCTCCGTCCTAATTTTTGGCAGCTTTTGCTTGCAAGGCATAAGCAAATACTATGGGACACCCACTCCCCAATAATGGGACTTATGTTTGTAATATGCTGTACTGCATGTGACGCGCCCCCTGGGCCTTGAGTACACGTGTGTGGGATACCCGGTGCCGGGTCTCTGGGGTCTGTAGTCTCCGTGGCTCAGGCTGGTCAAACCAGTGGCAGTCTTTCTTAGATTTTGAGGTTAATTGTCCGACTGCGCCACCCGTGGATTGCGGTCAGGGAGTACCACCGCTGCGAGGCAGACCGCTGAGGCTGGTGTTGTGTGCGCAGCAGAGAATGGGATAACTCCCCACGGGAGGAGTATAGCCTCAGGGCAGTGAGTGTGGATGATGGGGGTGATGGTGCACGAGCGCAGCAGGAACGACTCAGACTCTTTGCAGTGCAGTTCAGGGTCTTTACTGATGATTATAAGGTAGACCCTCCAGGGAGTACTGGCTAGCATAAGAGGCCTGGTCAGTCTGTGAGCAAGCAGGAGTTCCCCTGGCCAGGTGGAGTTGTAAGCCTCCCCGTCTGTCTGCACACTTCCTGGCTTCCTTGCTGTAAGCAGGTAGAAGTAGCCCACGTCCCTGAGTGTACCGTGTAGTGCTCACCCGTTTGGCTGGTGACTTGGGGCCTTCTGTTAGCCTCCGCTCCACGACGGCGGTGCTGGTCCCTTGCTTGTGACTGAGCCTCCGGGCTTCTATGGCCAGAGGACCTGAAATCCCCTGCCGGCTGGTTTCTGCTGCTGGATATATAAGTCCTCACAGCCTTGGACTCCTGTGTCCGGTTCCTATTGTCTTCTGCCAGGGTGAGCTCTGCTCAGCTTCCAGCCCCTGGTCTTTAGCTCCTAGCTCCTACAGAGCTCCTTGCTGTTACTTTCCCTTGCTCTCACTCTGACTCTGACTGTTCTCTGTTCTCTGACTCACTCAACCCCGCCCCAGATCCAGTTTATAAGGGCAGAATTCTCCCCTCCCAGGACTGGGGCAGGAGGATGTTGCATGTTTAAGGGATCCTGACCAGGAAACCTCCCACTTGCTCTCCGACGTAATATCTCTATTACCGTGGTGACCAGACCCCTGGGGTGCCACACATGGCTCTTGTAAGGGGCATTGCAGTTCCTCATAATTTTTGGAAAGCCTTCCATTCACTGCTTAGGCCAACAGTGCACAGGAGACCCAGTTGCTATAAATGGAAAAAAAGGTTTAGTTAACGCCCTCTGACCTCGATGTCATTTCCAAGGGGCATTGGAGTGCCTCGAAATTTTTGGTAGGCATTGCACTCACTGTATGCCCTATAACTGTGTAGCCGAACCGCTCCTTTTGTTACAGAAACATATCCTACAAGACATATCTGGTTGACTGGCCTGATATTGATGTGAATGGTCCCTGTTCCTCCTGCTCTTTCTCCTTTGCCACTACCTCATCCATCATTTATCACCTGAAGCTTTGTTTTAACGGGAGTTATAGAACTTGGATAGTAGCAGGAAAACATCCAGCAATCCTCGGAGGAGGTAGGATATGCGCCAAAATGCTGACCACCTCAGGCCTAGCCGCTACTACATACATGCGCTTGCATTACAACAAAACAAAGCAGATGCTAACTTCTATCGTCCTTATCATGCTCCTCACCTTGGCACTCTCAACTCCCCTGATGGAGAAGCCAGGGCCCACCGGAGGAGTCTGATAGTCCGGTGGGCTCGGGCAATGCTACCCTAAAGCAGGCCAGGCTAAGAAAAGTGTGGGAAAGGTTACCGGGACAAATAGGGGTGGCTGGGGACCGAGTATGGACACGTGGCCACCCCCTGGAGGCTGGGGAGCAAGCGGGGACACCCGGCCACCAGGCGGCTGGGGACTGAGTATGGATTCCAGGCCGCCAACACAGCCATGACGTGGTGGCCAGATTCCGCCTCCACATGCCTAAAAGGCCCAATTTCAAGTTCAAGCAAGCAAGCAGTATGGTATTGCAGCCTGGGGGTGGGTGGGTGGCAGGCTGCATACTTGCACTTGCATTGCAAGGAATGGGAGAGGTACAATTGAACACTGCCCTGGGACAAGGACTTGAATGGGGATAGTTGCAAGTCTGCAACGACAGGTGCAAGGTGGGAGGCATCTTCGCATGTACCATGAACAGGGGTTTGGCATGCTCACACTACAGCGGAATAGGCTCTCCTTCCCACTAAATGCACTGGGGAGTGCACAGGTAATGTTTTGGTATGCGCGCTTAATCTTATGTATAAGGCACACCAGGACAAATAGGGGTGACTGGGACTGAGTATGGATACCTCGCTGCCAAAGCCAGCTTTGGCCTCCTCCAAACTAAAAGGCCCCATTTCAAGTGCAAGCTAGCAGTATGGAATTGCAGTCTGGGGGTGGGTGGGTGGCAGGCTGCACACTTACACTTGCATTAAAAGAAATCATAGCAGATGCTAACTTCTGTCATCATCATCATGCTCCTCACCTTGGCACTCTCAACTCCACCGATGGAGAAGTCAGGGCCCAATGGAGGAGTCTGCTTCTCTGGTGGGCTCGTCCAATGCTGCCTAAAGCAGGCCGGGATAAGAAAAGTGTGTGGGGGGATGTTCCAAGGATAAATAGGGGCGGCTGGGGACCGTTTATGGACACCCAGCTGCCCCCAGGCGGCTGGGGACCGTGTGTGGACACCCGGCCGCGGGGCGGCTGGGGACCGAGTATGGACACCCGGCCGCCGGGCGACTGGGGACTGAGTATGGATTCCAGGCCGCCAACGCAGCCATGACGTGGTGGCCAGATTCCGCCTCCACATGCCTAAAAGGCCCAATTTCAAGTTCAAGCAAGCAAGCAGTATAGTATTGCAGCCTGGGGGTGGGTGGGTGGCAGGCTGCACACTTACGCTTGTATTGCAAGGAATGGGGGAGGTACAATTGAACACTGCCCTGGGACTAGAACTTGCATGGGGATAGTTGCAAGTGTGCATCTTCTGATGCGACAAGGATCACTTTTGATGGGCACACTTTTAGACAGTGACCTGGGAGTCAGAGATGCTTCCAGGGGTCTTCCCCATGCTGTTCCCATGTCTTTTCAGCACTTTATGCATGTGTCACACAGCACATGGCCAGATAAGGTTGTAAAATGTTAAAATTACATTTCCCGGTGAATGCATTTGTCATAGTTGAAAGCAATACAAAAGTGCAAAAACGCATAAAAAATGCTACTTGTGAACATAGCCGAAGGTGTGGGGGAGTATTTTTGTTTTTGGTCATTTATTTTAACTTATACACAAGTCTTTTCCCTGGAAAGGATGTTCCTTAACATATTTCACAGGAAAAAAGTTTCACTTTCGTTTTTGAACGTTTTATTGTGAGCCCGTAAAAGTGGCTTAATACCTCTGACCACGTTGTTGACAGCAGTGACCTGGGGGTCAGAAATGCTTCCTGGGGCGATACCCATGCTGTCCCCATGTCATTTGAGCACTGTCACTATCGTTTTGGGCACTTGTTAGGCTTTTAAAAGACTGCCGGGGGTGCCACCGCAAAAATGCTCGAGTCTCCCATAGACTAACATTGGGCTCGTTGTTCGGGTCGAGCACCCGAGTATCACGGCGAGCTCGGCCCGAGCTTCAAGCACCCGAGCATTTTAGTGCTCGCTCAACACTAGTAGATACTGTATGTCATTTGGATTTAAACTTTATTAAAGGACTGCTGCTACTGGATATTTGTGCTTTCGTCGTTTTATCTGTCGTCTGGAGGATCATGGACTGTGGCTACAGACTATAGACTATACTGGCTGGAGATACGAAATCTGTGGGCCAACCAAAAGTTGGGAAACCGTGGGTATGACCTGATACAAAGCAAGGGGAACTACTGAACCCAGATTGGGAACTTGAGAACTGTATTTTGGCCATTTACCTGGAATTGCTTTATTATTATTGCTTATGGCTGTGATCAATAAAATATTGTTGCATCATTAACCTGCCTAGGTGATTACTTACAACCCACAACCTCAGATCTTTACAGTGGTTGTGGCTAAGTGACTGGAAGCATTATCTGCTATCCAACCAATAACCTTTTTACACTGCTCTGTGTTCAATAGTAGTGTTCTGTGGTCCCCTATTAATTGGGAAAGGAAGGTCGAGCAAGAAGATGTGAGTGTTTGTTGTAGCACAATTTCAGCTTACCCACGGCCTCGTCCTCTGCATGCACCATCACCATCACGTCCACTTCCCCGTCCCTTGCCACGAGCCTTGCCCATTTTGAATGGATGACAATATTTTCCACGTTCACTACAAATGGCTGGATTTGAACCGCAGTGATATGTGATACGTGTGACGAAAAACCGCAGTTTTAAATAGCTTGCCTATAAGTTATTATTTTTCACAGCGACCTCAGGTCAATAACTTCACTGACACACTGCAACAAAATTTAAATGGAGGCCAGAAATGGCTGAATTTGGAGCGCACTCATATGTGATACGTGTGACTGAAAACCACAGTTTTAAATAGCTGGCCTGTAGGTTACTATTTTTCACAGCGACCTCATGTCAATAACTTCACTGACACACTGCGACAAAATTTAAATGGAGGCCAGAAAAGGCTGAATATGGAGCGCACTCATATGTGAAACGTGTTAGGCGCCAGGCAGTTGCTGGATCTGAAATGGGTTCAGAATCATCAGTGGATTCGGTGGTCTCCCATTCAGGTCCAGCCAAGACTGATGCTGCACAGAATCACCTTTGGTCCCAACACCTAGCCAATGCACAAGATGTGCAAGTTGTATCTTGGGTGTTTGTGCCTAGCGCTATGAAGTATAGGTTGCGCAGGGAGTCATGGCTCCGGCAGCCTAAGTCCAAGATGCATCACACTGAGCATGCCCGTGACATGGCGGACCATGATTGGTGGTTCGGGAACCAGCTGATCCGGTGACCTGGCACCGCCTGATTGGTCACAGGCGACGTCACCAATGGTGCGACAGTGGGGCAGGACTAAATCTTTAAAAGGCCCGCCCACAAACATGGCGGCACGCTCAGATCATTTTAGCAAGTGTTGCTGTTGTGTGGACGAGTGTATTCCACGTGCTCCCTAGCTGCTCTCTCCGTGACCTGCCGATGCCAGAGTTCGCTCGGCTGATTAGCACAGGTCACTCAGGCAGGCTTAGATTTGCTTAGGCAGGTAGCTACGTCTTGCAGCCTGGCTCAGCCAAAGGGGTCGCCTAACACCTCGAGCAGCCTGCAGACGCCCTGTCCACGGCTATCGCCTGTCAGCCACGTGGAGTAGTACCCTTCAGTCCGGTGGCATGCCGGCTGGAGGCACGTGTACCCGTCGCGTAGTCACACATGCATCCTAGCGCCGCCAGAGTAGTCCCTGTGCAGTAACAGGGCTACAGATAGTTTTCCGGTCGCTCATCTCCCGTGCTGCTAACGGAGATAGTGCGAACCGCTATACCCATTCCTGTGTGCAGTAACACGGAAGGGCTTATCGTTTAAGTTGGTTGCGTACCTTTTCACCCGGAAAGTGTTCGGCAGCAGCCCACCTGGCTGCATCGCGGACCCCGGGGTCGGTTGCGTTCCTTTTAAATAAAGTTGTCTGCAACCGCCCTCCTAACAGTATCTGAGCGCCAGGGTCTTGCCAAACATGGCCGACAATCAGCAGCTGCAGCGCTATATACAGCAGCTGAAGATCAGACTCAGGTCTCTGGAACAAGCTGTCCCGGTTGCTGATACCACTGCAGTAGCTACCCAGGCGGCTTCTCTAGCAGCCAATATGATTAATTCGGCTGCCACCACTGCAAGTGCTCCATTACCCCGCTTTGCCCTCCCAGAGAAATTTTCTGGGGACAGTAAATTCTGCAGGGGTTTTGTTAATTTATGCTCCATACACTTGGAGATGATGGAGGCACGTTTTCCCTCCGAGAGAGCCAAAGTGGGTTATATCATCTCGTTGCTCTCCCACAGGGCTCTGGAGTGGGCTACTCCACTGTGGGAGTGGAATGATCCGGTCGTGACTAATGCAGGTCTTTTTCTTAGGACCTTAAAAAGTGTTTTCCTGGGGCATTAAGTCACGCATGATACGGCTCTTAAGCGGCTTGCGTTGACCCAGGGTTCGGCCACCGCCAGCCACTATGCCATTCAGTTCAGATCCTTTGAGGCTGAATTGGATTGGCCAGAGCGGTCGCTAATCCCGGTGTTTTGGAGGGGGCTGGCTGGGCATATTAAAGATGCCCTAGCTACCAGGGAGATCCCAACCTCTCTGGAAGAGTTAATTACACTTGCTAACCGAATAGATCTGCGTCATGCAGAACGCAAACGCAAGCTAGAGCTGGAGGGTTCCAGACCTCGGTTTCGGTTGGCACCCGCTTTCTCTAGGCCTATCTCCAAACCCACGGTTTCCACCCCAGAGCCTGAGGCTATGGACATATCCCGGACTAAGTCTAAGCCCCCTCGTTCCCGACCTGCACATCCCTTGGAGTACCCCGTTAGTAAGGTTTCCAAGCAGTCGGGAAACGAGGGTGTCTATCCACCGTTGGAGGAGGTGTGTTAGATTCAGGGGTTTCGTCTTCCAGATTACTGTATGAGGTGACATTGTCCTTCGGAGACACCATGATTACTGCCAAGGCGTGGGTGGATTCTGGAGCCGATGGCAATTTCTTGTCATCTACATTGGCCCAGAGGCATGCCATTCCTCTGGAGTTACTGCCAAGGGCAATGAACATCAAGGTGGTCAACGGATCTCTGCTGGACACACAAATCACTCACCAGTCAGCCCCCCTCACCATGTCGTTTCCTCAGGGTCACCGGGAGGTTATCTCCTTCTTTATTATCCCCGGGGAATTAGATGAGGTGCTATTGGGTCTGCCATGGCTACGTCGCCATTCTCCACATATTAATTGGAATACAGGGAAAATTTCTTCCTGGGGTAAGGATTGTGTGCCCCAATGCATGGTCACACCTGCTCATGGGGTAGTCTCAGAACCGTCTCCTGACTTGTCCGCTCTACCCGAGCAATATCGAAGTTTCGTGGACGTCTTTTCTAAAAAGGCTGCTGAGACTCTTCCTCCTCACTGACAGTATGACTGCCCTATTGATTTGGTTCCTGGTGCGGAGCCTCCTCGCGGTAGGGTTTACCCCCTGTCTGTACCTGAGGCCCAGGCCATGTCTGACTACATCAAAGAGAACTTGGCTAGGGGGTTTATCAGAAAATCAGTCTTTCCTGCGGGAGCGGGGTTTTTCTTCGTTCAGAAGAAAGAGGGTGATTTACGTCCCTGCATAGATTATAGAGGATTAAATGCTATCACCATCAAGAATAAATACCCTCTACCCCTGATTTCTGAACTATTTGACAGGTTGCGAGGGGCTAACATCTTCTCTAAATTGGACCAACGAGGGGCGTATAATCTTGTGCGAATCCGTGAAGGTGACGAGTGGAAAACTGCCTTTAATACTCGTGATGGTCATTATGAGTATCTCGTTATGCCCTTCGGATTATGCAATGCCCCGGCGATTTTTCAAGATTTTGTCAATGATATCTTTTGGGATTTGCTGCTATCTTCCGTGGTAGTCTATCTCGATGATATCCTTATTTTTTCCCCGGACCTCTCCACACACAGAGAGGATGTTCGCAGGGTTTTTGAACGTTTGCGAGCAAATTCTTTATATTGTAAGCTAGAGAAGTGTCAGTTTGAACGAGAGTCGTTACCGTTCCTGGGCTACATCATATCCAGTAAGGGATTGGCTATGGATCCACAAAAATTGGTAGCGCTACAGAACTGGCAGGAGCCTCATTCTCTTAAAGCGGTACAACGCTTCATGGGCTTTATTAATTATTACCGGCAGTTCATACCACATTTTTCCACACTGGTGGCTCCCTCGGCCGCTTTAACCCGGAAGGGTGCCAATCCCAAGATTTGGTCTAAGGAGACATCCAAGGCGTTCCGGGAGATTAAATCCTATTTCTCTAAAGCTCCCATTCTCCATCGCCCGGATGTGAATAAGCCATTCTTCCTGGAGGTCGATGCCTCCTCGGTCGGAGCAGGAGCGGTTCTCTCTCAAAAGAATGAGCAGGGTCGGACAAGGCCATGTTTTTTCTTCTCCAAGACCTTCTCTCCAGCAGAGAAAAATTATACGATTGGTGACAAAGAATTACTGGCTATTAAGATTGCTTTTTCAGAATGGAGGTACCTCTTGGAGGGAGCTAAACATCCTTTCGTGGTATATTCCGATCATAAAAACCTTTCATACCTACAGACGGCGCAGCGTCTTAACCTGAGGCAGCCTAGGTGGTCTCTTTTCTTTTCCCGGTTCAATTTTTCCATTCATTTTGTAAAAGGGGAAAAGAATCCTCGGGCGGATGCACTGTCCTGGTCTATGGATACTGCTGAGGACGAGGACGAACCCCGGCTTATTGTTCCGCCAGAATGTATGCGGACGGTGGCTCCAGTGTCCCTAAACCAGGTTCCTCCCGGGAGGACGTTCGTTCCTCCTAATTTACAGAATGAAGTACTGTCTTGGGCACATGCCTCTAAGATCGGAGGTCATTTTGGGGTCAGACCTACCACGGAGCTTCTCCAACGGTCGTATTGGTGGCCTCGGTTGTCCCAAGATGTTAAGGAATATGTCCAGGCATGTGTCTCCTGTGCGAGAAATAAACCGTCCCGTCAGAGGCCAGCTGGTCTTCTTCATTCGTTACCCGTGGCGGATAGACCTTGGGAGCTGGTAGGGATGAATTTTATTGTTGAGTTACCTAAGTCCCGGGGAAACACGACAATATGGGTGGTGTCTGACCATTTCTCTAAGATGGTTCACCTGGTTCCTCTGCCCAGGGTTCCTTCTTCCCGGGTTCTGGCATCACTGTTCATTCATCACGTTTTACGTCTCCACGGAATGCCTGATAGGATTGTCTGTGACCGGGGTCCACAGTTTTCCTCCCGGTTCTGGAGAGAGTTGTGCAACCTGCTCTCCATTGAACTGAATCTCTCTACTGTCTTTCACCGGAGACTAATGGCCTGGTGGAACGCACTAACCAGACGCTGGTGACATACTTGCATCAGTTCGTTTCGGCCAACCAGAATGACTGGTCGATATTGCTACCCTGGGCTGAGTTTGCCCTGAACAACGCAGTGGCGGATTCCACAGGTCAGACTCCGTTCCTCCTAAATAATGGGCAACATCCGCGAGTCACGGTCCCTATGCCGGTTTCCTCTGTGGAACCTGGGGTCAGAGATTGGGTTCTGGAGGCGCGGGAGGTTTGGGATCGTACCCAGGAGGCTATATTGGCTTCCAAGAATCGGATGAGAGAGTCGGCTGACACTCATCGCCGTCCGGTCCCCGTATTCTCGCCGGGCGACAAAGTGTGGCTCGCAGCACGGAATATCAGAGTATGTGGAGAATCCGCTAAGTTTTCCCCCCGTTTCATTGGACCATTCAGAATTTTAACCCAGGTAAATCCCGTAGTGTACCGGCTACAGTTGCCACGACACATGAGGATTCACGACACGTTTCATGTGTCACTTCTTCAGCCGGTTCGCCTGTCAAAATTCTCGGAACCCCAACCTGCTCCCGACATCAGGGGGGATGATTTTGAGGTGCAGGCGATTGTGGGGTCCAAGATGGTCTGTGGGAAAAAACATTACCTCGTACACTGGAGGGGCCACGGATCTGAAGATCGTTTCTGGGAACCTGTGGACCACATTCACGCTCCCCTTCTCATTGAGGAATATGAGCATCAAGTGGAGGGGGAGATAATGTTAGGCGCCGGGCGGTTGCTGGATCTGAAATGGGTTCAGAATCATCAGTGGATTCGGTGGTCTCCCATTAAGGTCCAGCCAGGGCTGATGCTGCACAGCATCACCATCGGTCCCAATTCCTAGCCAATGCACAAGATGTGCAAGTTGTATCTTGGGTGTTTGTGCCTAGCGTTATGAAGTATAGGTTGCGGAGGAAGTCAGGGCTCCGGCAGCCTAAGTCCAAGATGCATCACACTGAGCATGCCCGTGACATGGCGGACCGTGATTGGTGGTTCGGGAACCAGCTGATCCGGTGACCTGGCACCGCCTGATTGGTCACAGGCGACGTCACCAATGGTGCGACAGTGGGGCAGGGCTTAATCTTTAAAAGGCCCGCCCACAAACATGGCGGCGCGCTCAGATCATTTTAGCAAGTGTTGCTGTTGTGTGAACGAGTGTATTCCACGTGCTCCCTAGCTGCTCTCTCCGCGACCTGCCGATGCCAGAGTTCGCTCGGCTGATTAGCACAGGTCACTCAGGCAGGCTTAGATTTGCTTAGGCAGGTAGCTACGTCTTGCAGCCTGGCTCAGCCAAAGGCGTCGCCTAACACCTCGAGCAGCCTGCAGACGCCCTGTACACGGCTATCGCCTGTCAGCCACGTGGAGTAGTACACTTCAGTCCGGTGGCACGCCGGCTGGAGGCACATGTACCCATTGCGCAGTCACACACGCATCCTAGCGCCGCCAGAGTAGTCCCTGTGCAGTAACAGGGCTACAGATAGTTTTCCGGTCGCTCATCTCCCGTGCTGCTAACGGAGATAGTGCGAACCGCTATACCCATTCCTGTGTGCAGTAACACAGAAGGGCTTATCGTTTAAGTTGGTTGCGTACCTTTTCACCCGGAAAGTGCTCGGCAGCAGCCCACCTGGCTGCATCGCGGACCCCGGGGTCGGTTGCGTTCCTTTTAAATAAAGTTGTCTGCAACCGCCCTCCTAACAGATACGTGTGACGGAAAACCACAGTTTTAAATGCAGGAATTAAGTAACGTCATAGATAGACCATTATTTTTCATCTTTAAAGACTCCATAACAGGGTCTGTACCACAGGACTGGCGTATAGCAAATGTGGTGCCAATATTCAAAAAGGGGACTAAAACCGAACTTGGAAATTATAGGCCGGTAAGCTTAACCTCTACTGTGGGTAAAATCCTGGAGGGTTTCCTAAGAGATGCTATACTAGAGTATCTGAAGAAGAATAACCTCATGACCCAATATCAACATGGGTTTACGAGGGACCGTTCCTGTCAAACTAATCTGATCAGTTTTTATGAGGAGGTAAGTTCGGGACTGGACCAAGGAAATGCAGTGGATGTTGTGTATATGGACTTTTCAAAAGCTTTTGATACGGTTCAACACAAAAGGTTAATACATAAAATGAGAACAATGGGGATAGGGGAAAATATATGTATGTGGGTTAAGAATTGGCTCAGTGATAGGAAACAAAGGATGGTTATTAATGGAAAACACTCAGGCTGGGTCTCAGTTAACAGTGGGGTACCACAGAGGTCAGTATTGAGCCCCCTTCTTTTTAACATATTTATTAATGACCTTGTAGGGGGCATACAGAGTAATATTTCAATATTTGCAGATGACACTAAACTCTGCAGGGTAATCAATACAGAGGAGGACAATTTTATATTACAGGAGGATCTATGTAAACTAGAAGCTTGGGCTGATAAATGGCAAATGAACTTTCACGGGGATAAATGTAAGGTAATGCACTTGGGCAGAGGAAATAAAATGTATAATTATATGCTTAATTGTAAAACACTGGGCAAAACAGTAACTGAAAAAGACCTGGGTGTATTGGTGGACGACAAGCTCACGTTTAGTGGCCAGTGTCAGGCAGCTGCTGCAAAGGCAAATAAAATAATGGGATGCATTAAAAGAGGCATAGATGCTCATGAGGAGAACATAATTTTACCTCTACCATGGGTATGCCATTTGCAAGCCAGTCTTGACAAAGAACGCATCTTTAGCGTTCGAAACGCGTTGTCCTGGCTACACTATGTGACTATGGAATCTGTTTTTAAAGAGCTTTTTTCACAATAAAGAAACCTATTTTTTGAACTATTCATGAAGCTGGTAATCCTTTCTCCTTATGCTGGGGAACTACTGCGAATGGTTCATCGCACCTTGCTTCAGGACGTCATTGCTCAGGTGAGCTGGTGTTACCTTATTACTTCTCCATATGGTGTTGTACCCCTTTAATCCTCCCAAAGTCAAGTGGGTGTTTACTGAATGTAGCGTCGGCGTCCCTGCCTCCTGCTATTCCCCTCACCTCTCCGCTCCGTGCCCGGCGTCTTCCTCCCGCTCTGCTGGCAGCGCGCGCTGCTTCCCGGCCACTGTGCTTAGGGCGTGCGCGCACTCCCCCTCTCTTCAAGGGGCCGCGCGCGCCATCCTAAGGAGTCCCCGGCCAATGGCTGGAGGACCTCACCATATATAAGGCACCTCCTCCAAAATGGAGGTGCCCGAGCAATGTTGTTGCATAGCCTATCACTCTGCTTCAGCCCTCAGGTCCCGTTACCAGATACCTGCCAGTTACCTGCCAGTTACCTGCCAGATTCCTGCTTGATACCTGCCTGATACTTGTCTATCTGCTTACATTCCTGCGGTCCGACAGTCTGCCTACCAGCCCTGCCAGTCTGTCTATGGATCTGTTTGCCCGCTCACCTGGGAGCGCTCACCTGCTACCTACCTGCTAGCCTACCTGGAGGCTCAGCCGTCACTTGCTGTGACCACCTGCCTGTCCAGAGACTCTTGCCCGCTCACCTGGGAGCGTCCACCTGCTACCTGCCTGCTAGCCTACCTGGAGGCTCAGCCGTCACTTGCTGTGACCACCTGCCTGTCCAGAGACTCTTGCCCGCTCACCTGGGAGCGTCCACCTGCTACCTGCCTGCTAGCCTATCTGGAGGCTTAGCCGTCACTTGCCGTGACCACCCGCCTGTCAAGAGACTGTCCCCGTCCCTTGCCGTGACCTCCTGCCCTTCTACCCAGAGACTGTCCCCGTCACTTGCCGTGACCTCCTGCCCTTCTACCCAGAGACTGTCCCTGTCACTAGACGTGACTACCTGCCCGCCTACCCTGGGAGCCACCCCCTTCCTTACAAGGACTGCCCCTTTGTATAGTTGCTCAGAGGTTCCACCTCCCAGACCCGTTACACTGAATACCTGCTCGTATTCCTGAACCACCCGGTGTACACCCTGCTTCTGATGGGCAGGAGTGGTGTCTGTCCCAACATGCAGCTGTTGACACCAATCCTCCACCTGGGTTCTGGGTCATTATCCTCCACTTCGTCTGGTGAGGTTAAGGACTCCGCCATGTGTATGGAGTTGTTATCTACTGTGTACAGTTTGGCAACAGTGGCGTAGCGTGGTAATCTAATCTCATCCTCCCCATAGTTTAGGAGGCGTACGGGCACCCTCCCATTGCGTACATCCACTACACCTCTACAAGTCAAGAGTGTAGGCCTATGTTCCGAGCTAAGGGGCTTTACTACCGCCTGGTAGCTCCGTCCTTTGAGACCTATTGCTGCTCTACACCAAATTAGCATTTCACTCATCGGGGGAATCACAATGGGTACCGGGTTTGTCACCCGTACATTACCAATTTCACCGCCTGTTAGCTTTACCTGTTGCTGGTACATAAGGGCTCGGATCTCTTTCTGGAGCGCCCTTCTCTGCCCTGGTCTGGCAGTGTCAGCTATCTGTTGGAGCAAGAACAACACTTCTCCCAAACAGTTACTAACAATATTAGTGCCAAGTACCATATACAAGTCTGTATCATCAGGATTAGTCTCTACTACAATTAGTCCCTGGTCCTTCAATTCCACTCTTCCCACCTTTACTGCCACATCCTTAACCCCGACTAGGTTAAGGGGGAGGCCGTTTGAGGCATACATGGAAAGATTTGGATCTGGTGGGTGAAGTTCGTCTAGGGACCAGAACCATTTGTAGAGGACATCAGGCATGATGGTTACCTGAGATCCTGTGTCCAGCAGAGCAGGTGTCGTGATGCCGTCCAGCACGATGGACAGGAAAGGTCTACCTCCCACGAACCTGTGGTACCAGTTTGATGGGCCTGGGAGGTCTACTCCTGGGTGTCGGCCCTCGGCCCTAGGGTTTGCTCGCTTAAAGGACAGCTCTAGACGGCGTGACCTGTCTTGTGGCAGCGGTGGCAGACAGGGTCCCTCGGTGGGCGGCGTTGGTCGCTGGTCCTCCCAGGGGGTGGCGTTGTCCTCCTCCTCCTTCTCATCCAGGGGACATCCTCAGGGCTGTCGGCTAGCAGGATCCTTCCTTCTGCCTCGGGCTCCATCCGCAGCTGCAGGGCACTCAATACAGTGGTCAGGGTTTTGCTCAACTGACGCACTTCAGAGCGCAGGCTGTCTGTAACATACCTGGCGGCGTCCTTGCATGGTGGTCCATCTCCCACTGTGCAAGAGCGCGCACTTGATCTCCAGTCCAGAATGTCTCTCTGGCTTCCCTCCTTGCTGTCTGTTTGTCTGTTTTGGCTGCATAGGGCGACGCCCGCTGAACTTCCTGTTTCTTGTACCTGCTGCGGACACGCCCCTGTTGCACCTTCAGCCTATTGCTGTCCATCTTTGGGTATTTATACCACCTTCTTCCTCAAGATGGCGCCTGAGCATTGTGTCCTGTCAGTCGGCTTTTTGTCTCTGACATGCCAGGTCCTATCCTGTTTTCCTGCCTGTTTTCCAGTTCTGTGTCTGAACTGTGGTCTGTTCTTGTGAACACGCTTCTTGCCTGTTCTTTCGCCTTCTAGGGGCCGTATTCCTAGATCTGCCTGTCTGTGCCTTGCGGTATCTGTTCCCGTCTGAACAGAGTCCTGTTTGTGTCTCTGCCTTGCGGTATCTGTTCCCGTCTGAACAGAGTCCTGTTTGTGTCCCTGCCTTGTGGTATCTGTTCCTGTCTGAACTGAGTCCTGTCTATTTCTCCTGTCTTGCAGTATCAGTTCCCGTGTCTGAACTGAGTCCTGTCTATGTCTCCTGCCTTGCGGTATCAGTTCCCGTGTCTGAACTGAGTCCTGTCTGTGTACTCTTGCCTGCTGCCTTTCCTGGAGGCTGTATTTCCAGGCCTGTCTGAACACGCTCCTTGCCTGTTCCTCCCGCCTTCTAGGGGCCGATTACCTAGATCCGTTCCTGTATCTTGTCTGTCCTGTCTGAACACGCTCCTTGCCTGTTCGTCCCGCCTCTCTGGGGGCCGTATTCCCAGACCCGCTCCTGTATCCCGCTGCAGTGTCGGTCTCTTCCGTACACTCTGTTCCAGTCTGAACTCTCTCCTATCCTTTACCTGTTTTGCCTCTATGTCCGTTCCTTTCCTTTTTCTGCAGAGTCTGAACTCGTACCTAACTCCTGCTTGTTGTCTCTGTACTCCCGTTTGTGAGTTTGTGGTCCACTTGCTACTTCACTGCAAATACCCTGTGGGTATCTGGCTCTGCCTTTCCCTTCCTGTCTGTTCCGTGTGAACAGAGCCCTGTCCGTCCTGCTCTGACTCCTTGCTCACTGCTCCGGCAGCCTTGCTCCGCTCTGACCCTTTTGCTCACTGCTCCGGCAGCCTTGCTCCGCTCTGACCCTTTTGCTCACTGCTCCGGCAGTCCTGTCCTGCCCTGCTTCTGCCCGCTGCTCCGGCAGTCCTGTCCTGCCCTGCTTCTGCCCGCTGCTCCGGCAGTCCTGTCCTGCCCTGCTTCTGCCCGCTGCTCCGGCAGTCCTGTCCTGCCCTGCTTCTGCCCGCTGCTCCGGCAGTCCTGTCCTGCCCTGCTTCTGCCCGCTGCTCCGGCAGTCCTGTCCTGCCCTGCTTCTGCCCGCTGCTCCGGCAGTCCTGTCCTGCCCTGCTTCTGCCCGCTGCTCCGGCAGTCCTGTCTTGCCCTGCTTCTGCCCGCTGCTCCGGCAGTCCTGTCCTGCCCTGCTTCTGCCCGCTGCTCCGGCAGTCCTGTCCTGCCCTGCTTGTGCTCGCTGCTCCTGCAGCCCCGTCCTGCTCTGTTCTTGCCCACCGCTTCGGGCGTTCCCTCTCTGCTGTGGTTGTCTACCGCATCTGCGGTTCTGTGACCCAGTCTGTACTGGGTCTTAACCTTTCTGTGCTCCAGCCCGTCCTTTCGGCCAGTACCTCCCTGCCTGCATACTCGCCTGTATCCACCCATCTGCATACCTGCCGTGTTTGCTTACATCCACCAGTCTGTGCCAGCCTAACCTGCCTGTTCCAGTAATCCCAGTGTGGGTCAACCCCCGTGTCCGGAGTTTGACCTGGAGTAGCACCTGGTCCCTCTGCCCGGTTTCTCCCTGGTGCACTGGCGTCGTATGCCGTCATGCCACCTTGGTCGGATCGGCCAGATACTTAGTCACGCCCCTCCAGGCACTCTCCGGTCCATGGTCCAGTGGAACCACAACACCCGCACACGCCAGTCAGTCCGGGCGTGTGCATAACAGCATGCTCAGGCCATGGTTCCCGTTGAGCCCCACGGCCTTCGCTCTCTGAGAAGTTTTCCAGCGAATACATGCATTAAAAATAAATAAATAAAATTTATTTTTTTTCTCAGCTGAGTTCCAGGCGAATTACGCACCCGTCCAGATGGATCTATCTGCTCTCGTTCCTGCGGATCCGCCACGTTACTATGGGGATCCAAGACAAAGTCGTGCATTTGTGGAGCAATGCATGCTACACTTCAAGTTCTACCCTCTATGTTTTCCCACCGATCGGGTTAAGGTGGCATTCATTATGTCTTACCTGGCGGGTGATGCCTTGGAATGGATCAACCCCCTATATGAAACACAGGATCCGATCCTTCTGGACCTAATGGCCTTCCTGGTGGCCTTTCTAATGGTCTTCGATGATCCTAACCCGGAGGCTCCTGCTGAAGCTTCACCTCCCAATATCCCGGAGCAGCCCCGATGGGTAATGTGTGTGGGTAGCGCAATAGTCCTCCAGCCCAATGAGACTACTGCCCACCCAGAATCCTCACAGGGTGACTACGCTTTCCGGAATACTTCTCCCAACCTCAAGAGGCAGTCCAGACGTGCTAGACGTAGAGGCAAGCCGTCACGCCAGGGTCTGTCCTCCCTGAGACCTCCTGACCCCAACCTTGAAGTCCCTACTGAAGCTTCATCTCCCTGTATCCCGGAGAAGCCCCAACGGGTAATGTGCGTGGGTAGTGCTCCGGTTCTCCTGCCCGAAGAGACTTCTGCCCATCCAGACTCCATACAGGAGAACTTCCTGCACCCGGCATCAGATGCTTCACCCACTTTAACCGGTGTGCATGTCCAAGGATGCTCCAAAGCTGTGGTTACCTCTGAGTCTGTGCACCTCTACTACCTGGCGGAGGACCCCCTGTTGCCTCCTGAATCCTCCGGGATACCACTCGATGACAAATGGAGAGAGACTTCTCTACACTCGGTACTCGATACTTTGTCCGCTTCGTCCTGTGAGCCTGGCAATCGGTACCCCAAAGTGGTAGTTACCCCCGAGTCTCTACACCCCTCCGACCAGGCGGAGGACCTCCAGTTGTCTCCAGAACCCTTCGGGGTGCTACCTGGTAGCGAAAGGACAGAGACTCTCCTATACTCTGTACCTGATACCTCGCTCGCTTCGTCCAGTGAGTCCAACCTAGTGTACTCCGAAGCAGAGGTTACTCCCGAGTCTCTACACCCCTCCGACCAGGCGGAGGACCTCCAGTTGTCTCCAGAACCCTTCGGGGTGCTACCTGGTAGCGAAAAAACAGAGACTCTCCTTTACTCTGTACCTGATACCTCGCTCGCTTCGTCCAGTGAGTCCAACCTAGTGTACTCCGAAGCAGAGGTTACTCCCGAGTCTCTACACCCCTCCGACCAGGCGGAGGACCTCCAGTTGTCTCCAGAACCCTTTGGGGTGCCACCTGGTGGTGAATGGACAGAGACTTTCCTATATCCTGGATCTGATACCTCGCTTGCTTCGTCCAGTGAGTCCGACCTTGTGTACTCTGAAGCAGAGGTTACCCTTGAGTCTCTACACCCCTTTGACCAGGCGGAGGACCTCCAGTTGTCTCCAGAACCCTTCGGGGTGCCACCTGGTGGTGAATGGACAGAGACTTTCCTATACTCGGTACCCGATACCTCGCCTGCTTCCTCCAGTGAGTCCGACCTAGTGTACTCTGAAGCAGATGTTTTCTCTGAGCCTCTGCACTCTTCTGACCCGGCGGAGGACCTCCAGTTGTTTCCTGAATTCTCCGGGGTACCACCAGATAACAAAGAGACAGTGACTTTTCCTCATTATGTACCTGATAACCCGTCTATTTCTTCCTGTGAGCTTTACAAGATGTACCTCGAAGCAGAGATTACCCCCAAGTCTCTGTCCCCCTCCAACCCGGTGAAGGACTTCCAGTTGTCTCCTGTACCCTCTGGGGTGCCACCTGAAAATATGTGGAGAGAGACTTCCTTGTGTGCTGTTCCTGGTACTCCACCCGTTTCGTCTGTTGCTAAGGATGGCTGGATAGGAGGTAGCATCCTAGCTAACCAGATGAGATCAATTTTTCCTGTGGACAGTGGAAGTGATCTCCTTGAAGTGAACTGGTCCTCGAATTCCCTGCGGAAGATTCTGGCAGGCCTGAAGAAGAGGGGGCGTAAGGGGGGGGGTACTGTAACATACCTGGCGGCGTCCTTGCATGGTGGTCCATCTCCCACTGTGCAAGAGCGCGCACTTGATCTCCAGTCCAGAATGTCTCTCTGGCTTCCCTCCTTGCTGTCTGTTTGTCTGTTTTGGCTGCATAGGGCGACGCCCGCTGAACTTCCTGTTTCTTGTACCTGCTGCGGACACGCCCCTGTTGCACCTTCAGCCTATTGCTGTCCATCTTTGGGTATTTATACCACCTTCTTCCTCAAGATGGCGCCTGAGCATTGTGTCCTGTCAGTCGGCTTTTTGTCTCTGACATGCCAGGTCCTATCCTGTTTTCCTGCCTGTTTTCCAGTTCTGTGTCTGAACTGTGGTCTGTTCTTGTGAACACGCTTCTTGCCTGTTCTTTCGCCTTCTAGGGGCCGTATTCCTAGATCTGCCTGTCTGTGCCTTGCGGTATCTGTTCCCGTCTGAACAGAGTCCTGTTTGTGTCTCTGCCTTGCGGTATCTGTTCCCGTCTGAACAGAGTCCTGTTTGTGTCCCTGCCTTGTGGTATCTGTTCCTGTCTGAACTGAGTCCTGTCTATTTCTCCTGTCTTGCAGTATCAGTTCCCGTGTCTGAACTGAGTCCTGTCTATGTCTCCTGCCTTGCGGTATCAGTTCCCGTGTCTGAACTGAGTCCTGTCTGTGTACTCTTGCCTGCTGCCTTTCCTGGAGGCTGTATTTCCAGGCCTGTCTGAACACGCTCCTTGCCTGTTCCTCCCGCCTTCTAGGGGCCGATTACCTAGATCCGTTCCTGTATCTTGTCTGTCCTGTCTGAACACGCTCCTTGCCTGTTCGTCCCGCCTCTCTGGGGGCCGTATTCCCAGACCCGCTCCTGTATCCCGCTGCAGTGTCGGTCTCTTCCGTACACTCAGTTCCAGTCTGAACTCTCTCCTATCCTTTACCTGTTTTGCCTCTATGTCCGTTCCTTTCCTTTTTCTGCAGAGTCTGAACTCGTACCTAACTCCTGCTTGTTGTCTCTGTACTCCCGTTTGTGAGTTTGTGGTCCACTTGCTACTTCACTGCAAATACCCTGTGGGTATCTGGCTCTGCCTTTCCCTTCCTGTCTGTTCCGTGTGAACAGAGCCCTGTCCGTCCTGCTCTGACTCCTTGCTCACTGCTCCGGCAGCCTTGCTCCGCTCTGACCCTTTTGCTCACTGCTCCGGCAGCCTTGCTCCGCTCTGACCCTTTTGCTCACTGCTCCGGCAGTCCTGTCCTGCCCTGCTTCTGCCCGCTGCTTCGGCAGTCCTGTCCTGCCCTGCTTCTGCCCGCTGCTCCGGCAGTCCTGTCCTGCCCTGCTTCTGCCCGCTGCTCCGGCAGTCCTGTCCTGCCCTGCTTCTGCCCGCTGCTCCGGCAGTCCTGTCCTGCCCTGCTTCTGCCCGCTGCTCCGGCAGTCCTGTCCTGCCCTGCTTCTGCCCGCTGCTCCGGCAGTCCTGTCCTGCCCTGCTTGTGCTCGCTGCTCCTGCAGCCCCGTCCTGCTCTGTTCTTGCCCACCGCTTCGGGCGTTCCCTCTCTGCTGTGGTTGTCTACCGCATCTGCGGTTCTGTGACCCAGTCTGTACTGGGTCTTAACCTTTCTGTGCTCCAGCCCGTCCTTTCGGCCAGTACCTCCCTGCCTGCATACTCGCCTGTATCCACCCATCTGCATACCTGCCGTGTTTGCTTACATCCACCAGTCTGTGCCAGCCTAACCTGCCTGTTCCAGTAATCCCAGTGTGGGTCAACCCCCGTGTCCGGAGTTTGACCTGGAGTAGCACCTGGTCCCTCTGCCCGGTTTCTCCCTGGTGCACTGGCGTCGTATGCCGTCGTGCCACCTTGGTCGGATCGGCCAGATACTTAGTCACGCCCCTCCAGGCACTCTCCGGTCCATGGTCCAGTGGAACCACAACACCCGCACACGCCAGTCAGTCCGGGCGTGTGCATAACACTGTCCAGCTCACTAGGGGACGTTGCTTTCACCTTGGCTTCAGCAGCCACCGGGGAAAAGGTGGATGCTGCAGGCACTGGGGTGGCCCCACCCTGGTAACATTGGATAGCAGTTGTTTCCAGGGGCTGCAGTCCTTTTATAGCCATGTCCTTAAGGGTGTCAATGGTGGCATCTGGATGATCCAGGGACCACCAACGCACAGTCGTGCTCTCCTCTTGAGACCTCAGTCCCCGGATAAACTGTTCCTTCAGCATTTTATTTTCATTATCGATGCTGGTTAGACTAACCTGTTTCAGAGCTCGCAGGGCCCCTTGTAAACGCCTGGCATAGTCCCGAACACTGTCCTCCAGTTGCTGAGAGCAGTTGTAGAACCTCATCCGGAGGTCTGTCTCAGTACGATTCTCAAAGACAGTCTGTAACTTTTTAAAGATTGCGGACACTGACTCCTGGTCTGCGGCCGACCAGGTTTCTACTTCTCGCTCCGCAGCACTAGTCAATTGTCCCAATACAACAGCGGCTCTTTGCTTGCCTGTCATAGAGTACATGTCCAGTATACCGCATATTTTCCTTTTGAATCCAGACAGGGTATCTGGTTTGCTGCTGTACTGGGGGAGCCACTTCACTCCAGGGATGTACGGTAGGGCCATGGGTATGACAGGGGTTACAAGCCCTGCTGGTGGAGCGGCTGCTTCGGCCTGCTCGGCGCCGAGCGCGGGTTGAACATCAGGGCAGTTAACCGGTACTCCGGCGTTGTGCTGTTCTTCGGACATTCTGGCACCCCCCTAGCGAACCATGGCCTACCTTCTTTTCTTTTCTTCCGGTAGGCCGCAGCCACGCAGGTGACGGTCTTCTTCAGGACCTTGCGTCACTTGCATCCTACGTCAGAGCGCTCACCGGGCCTCCTTCCAGGACCTGGCGCTTCCTGGTTTGACGTCGAGGTGTGGGGCGTGTCCGTGGCTTCGCGCGCTTCAGCAGGTACGCCTCTCAGTTTCCCACCATTACGCCCTTCTTCCCGCTCAGCGGCACAACAATGGCGGCGATCTTCGCCACAGTTAAAAACACAGTTCTGATTAAAGGCGCACAGTACCCGGTGGCAACGGGCACAACACTCCGCCGTTGCAGCGGGCACGGAATCCTGTTCATGACGCCAGGAAGAGATGACGCGCCCAGGGGATGGGGACGACTCGGCTCCCGGGCCTTGTTGTTGGTTTTGGGGGATTCATTTGTATTGCTGGTTCACTTTTGCACTTTATATATATGTTTTGTGTCTGTATTGGTGGCTAATTGTCGGTTCAGCTTCAGTTTTAAACTTATGTATTAAAAGTTAATTTTTAATTTTTTAACGGATCCTTGCTGTAAGTTGTTTACTCTCATTGGATCGTTGTGCTCCTTGTTGGTCCTTGCTGATTCTATTGTCACGCTGTAAACACCAGCAGTAGTCTGCCATCATGTTTGTGTTCCATCTGCCTTGATATATATGTTGTAGCATCGGCGTCTCTGCCTCCTGCCCCCTGCCCGGCAGAGACGCCGTCCCCCATGCCACCGCGGTCCTGCTCCAGCATCTTCTGGCCTCCCTGCAGCTGCTGCTGGTGCACGCAGCTTCTCTGGCCCTGTGCTTAGGGCGCGCGCATGCTCCCACCCTCTTAAAGGGGCCGCGTGCCGTCCCCCTATAAAAGGCACCTCCTCCAATATGGAGGCGTCCATGCAAGGTTGTAGCTTTGTGTGTGATACTCTGCTTCAGCCCTCAGGTCCCGCTGCTTGCCTGACTACCAGTCCAGCCTGCCAGCCAGACTACAAGTCTAGCCCGCCAGCCAGACTACAAGTCCAGTCCGCCAGCCAGACTACAAATCCAGTCCGCCATCCGGACTACTAGTCCAGTCCGTCTGCTTGTCTACTCTCCAGCCCGACAGTCTGCCTACTGCCAGTCCGCGAGTCTGTCTATGGGCTCTGCCCACCTGCTTACCTGAAAGCACCTGCCTGTTACCTGCCGTGCCTGCCAGCCAGCCTACCTGGAGGCTCCTGCCTGTTACCTGCTGTGCCAGCCAGCCTACCTGGAGGCTCCTGCCTGTTACCTGCCATGCCTGCCAGCCCGCTTACCTAGAAGCACCTGCCTGTTACCTGCCATGCCTACCAGTCAGCCTACCTGGAGGCGCCTGCCTGTTACCTGCCTTGCCTGCCAGTCCGTCTGCCTGGATCACCCATCAGCCTGCCTGCCGTGCTCATCTGCTGTACCGGTTAGTCCCTGCCTTCTGACCCGTGGAAGTCACCTGCTCTCATACAAGGTCGGTCCCCAGAGTAGCACCTGGTCCCTCTGCTCGATTCCTCCCTGTTCACGGAGTCGATTGAGCCACCGTATGACCTTGGTTGGTCCAAGTTGATACTCAGTTACGCCCCTCTGGTCCCTCCTTGCACCGCAGCACCCGGATCCGTAACATATGTTCCATAGTCCGATGTCTTCGTAAAAGCGTTCTCCTTGTTCTTCACTCATATCTCCAAGATTGGAAGGAAAGTAGTTCAGGTGGCTAAGAAGGAAATGCAATTTGACACTCATGTTTGCTCCCAGTCTTAGAAAAGCAATCAACAAATTTTGAACTAAAAGGTTATAATTTTTGGCCTTAAAGTTGCCAAGAAATTCTGTAATCATGTCAGAAAAAGCAGACCAAGCATCCTTTCTTATGTTTTTTTATGGTATTAAGGAATTTTAAGGAAGACTAATTTGTGGGGCATCAAATATGCCAGCTTTCAACTTTTCGTGTGAAAGAGAAGTAAGTTTGATACAGATCACTCACCATCTCAATCCAAAAACCTAATGAACTGTTTCATCAGTCCCCATTTCATATGCAGTGGAGGAGCAACATTTTCTGAGGATTAACAAGTGGTTCATTCTTGATAATCTTTTCACCAATCGTAAATTTCTCTCTAGTTGGCCATTCTTTCCTTGTATAATGTTCTGCCTTTACGCGGCTATCCCAAAGGCACAAATAGCAAGGACATTTTATGTATCCGCTTTGTTGTCCTAGAAGAATCAATATAACCTTCAGGTCACCACATAAAATCCAGCAATGATCATTATGTTTGATTTTTGGAGAATGGTTCTCAATACATTCATAAGTTTCTTTCATATTTACCAAATATAGAATGGAGGCTAGAATATTGCCATTGTGAAGCAATACACACTTTAGACCTCTCTTTGAAATGGTAATTAAAAGCCTCCATTCTTCAGTTAGATAACTATCAAAACCCATTAACTCAATAAGTTCTTTGACGTCGATGCAATATGCAACCTCCTCATCCATATGGAAATATTTCAGTAGATCTTTCTCTCTGTTACGATGCATCAATATGTTACTGGGAGCTAGCAGGTTCTTTTCCTTTAGCCTTGAACCAAGTAACTCAGTTGGCAACTTAGGCAGATCAAGATCTCGTACTCAGCTTGAGTGAAAAGCTGGCACATTCTGGTATAAACTTATGAGGTCATGAAATCTTCGTCATCTCATCTTGGAAAAATTGGGCTGACAGAATTCATCGTCATCAGGAATTTCCAAAGTAGTGTAGATAGGTACAGGATCTTTGTCACAGTGAGCAACTGGTCTTAGAGCTGAGGTGAGATTTGGCAACTGGATGGAAGATTTTGATTTTGTGTTTATGGCTGTGATATTTATCATGCAAAAGTAGCATTCATCAACACGGTTTTGAGGCTCTCGCCACACCATTGGAACTCTAAAGCGGAGACTTTTTCCCTTACCCTTGGTCCACTGTCTCAGGTTTTCAGCACATTTTCTGCACACTTTATGTGATGTCCAAAGTTTTTCCTGGTCCCCATTTTTATTTCCAAAATATGTAACATAACATACATAACATAATAAGTGTTACACACAAAGCCACATACAGTTAGGTCCATATATATTTGGACAGAGACAAAATTTTTCTAATTTTGGCTCTAGACATTACCACAATGAATTTTAAACAAAACAATTCAGATGCAGTTGAAGATCAGACTTTCAGCTTTCATTTGAGGGTATCCACATTAAAATTGGATGAAGGGTTTAGGAGTTTCAGCTCCTTAACATGTGCCACCCTGTTTTTAAAAGGACCAAAAGTAATTGAACAATTGACTCCAAGGCTATTTCATGGACAGGTGTGGGCAATCCCTTTGTTATGTTATTCTCAATTAAGCAGATAATTGCATTTGGAACGTTTTGCTGTGAAGTAAACATGTGGTCAAAGGAGCTCTCCATGCAGGTGAAACAAGCCATCCTTAAGCTGCAAAAACAGAAAAAACCCATCCGAGAAATTGCTACAATATTAGAATTGGCAAAATCTACAGTTTGGTACATCCTGAGAAAGAAAGAAAGCACTGGTGAACTCATCAATGCAAAAAGACCTGGGCACCCACGGAAGACAACAGTGGTGGATGATCGCAGAATAATCTCCATGATGAAGAGAAACTGCTTCACAGCAGCCAACCAAGTGAACAACACTCTCCAGAAGGTAGGCATATCAATATCCAAATCTACCATAAAGAGAAGACTGCATGAAAGTAAATACAGGGGGTTCACTGCACGGTGCAAGCCACTCATAAGCATCAAGAATAAAAAGGCTAGACTGGACTTTGCTAAAAAAAAATCTAAAAAAGCCAGCACAGTTCTGGAAGAACATTCTTTGGACAGATGAAACCAAGATTAACCTCTACCAGAATGATGGAAAGAGAAAAGTATGGCGAAATCGTGGTACAGCTCATGATCCAAAGCATACCACATCATCTGTAAAACACGGCGGAGGCAGTGTGATGGCTTGGGCAGCATGGCTGCCAGTGGCACTGGGTCACTAGTGTTTATTGATGATGTGACACAGGACAGAAGCAGCCGAATGAATTCTGATGTATTCAGAGCCGTACTGTGTGCTCAGATCAAGCCAAATGCAGCCAAACTGATTGGTCGTCGTTTCATACTACAGATGGACAATGACCCAAAACATAAAGCCAAAGCAACCCAGGAGTTTATTAAAGCCAAGAAGTGGAATATTCTTGAATGGCCAAGTCAGTCACCTGATCTCAACCCAATTGAGCATGCATTTCACTTGTTAAAGACTAAACTTCAGACAGAAAGGCCCACAAACAAACAGCAACTGAAAACCACCGCAGTGAAGGCCTGGCAGAGCATCAAAAAGGAGGAAACACAGCGTCTGGTGATGTCCATGAGTTCAAGACTTCATGAAGTCATTGCCAACAAAGGGTTTTCAACCAAGTACTAGAAATGAACATTTTATTTACAATTATTTAATCTGTCCAATAACTTTTGGTCCCTTTAAAAACAGGGTGGCACATGTTAAGGAGCTGAAACTCCTAAACCCTTCATCCAATTTTAATGTGGATACCCTCAAATGAAAGCTGAAAGTCTGAACTTCAACTGCACCTGAATTGTTTTGTTTAAAATTCATTGTGGTACTGTCTAGAACCAAAATTAGAAAAATGTAGTCTCTGTCCAAATATATATGGACCTAACTGTATATATGTCCTTTGGGTGTTGTCAAAAAACACAAATATAACAACATACTGACCAGCAAAGGGGTAACAATGTTTCAACTTTTGACTTTCAGGCTACATATCTCACCATACACTAGTGCTTCGAATGTGAGACTACTATCATTTTATAGACAATCATCTTGGCTAGCTCATACATACTACAAAATACAACCTGTTCTCACATTTCCTAATAGCTCAGTGTCTTATTAGGTTGATTCCCAAGCGAAAGGTCACTGGTTTGAATTGAGGAGCAGCCATGAAGAAGATTTCAGAAGAAAAGAGAAACAGCATCATCCAGCTCATCGATAGTGATCTCCCGGCCAAGAAAATTGCCAAACTGCATCATGTGAGTGCCATGACAGTTGGAATAATACTAAATGAAGTCCATCCATTCAAAAGCCAAGAAGGGGACGTCCAGGCAAAATATTGGAGTCAACAAGTTGGCTCATCACAAGGTCTATCAGTTCTGGCGCGAAAAACAAGGCAGTGGATGTAGCTCATAAGCTTTATAATAGTGAACACGTTACACAAGTCTAGAATGGTAGCCCGAAAAAAGCTGAAGAACCCTCATATTCAATATCGTGATAAGAAACGTTAGCTCGAGTTGCAAAAAAGTATGAAAAGTGGACAGTAGAAGATTGGAAACGAGAGATTTGGAGCAATGAGACAAAAGTGAATAGACTAGGCTCTGACTAGGCTCTGAACAAGGAAAAAAGGGGCTAATAGATCAAGAAAATGAGGGAACTGCCAAATTCAATGGAGGAAGCCTGATTATATGGGGTTGTTTCACTGCCAAAAGCATTGGATACTTGACCAAGATCAATGGTGATCTCAATGCTGAGCTATATGTGAGTATTAGTGATGAGCGAACCTGCTCGGATAAGGGGTTATCTGAGCACGCTCAGGTCACAATTGAGTATCTTCGGCATGCTTGAAAAATAGGTTCAAGTCACCGCAGCAGCATGTCTAGTGGCTGTTTGACAGCCGTAACGCATGCATGGATTGCCTGTTTGTTATTTTTCGAGCATGCCGAAGATACTCGGTTAGCACCCGAGCGTGCTCGGATAACCCGTTATCCGGGCATGTTCGCTCATCACTAATGAGTATCCTACAAGATGAGTTATTTCATAGACTAGAGTCGCCTGCTCTTGCACGAGGTCGGTCCCAGAGTGGCACCTGGTCCACCCTCCCGGTCCCTCCTTGGTTGACGGAGTCGACTGAGCGGCCTTGTAGCCAGGGTCGGTCCGAGTGGGCACTTAGTTACACCCCTCTGGTCCTTCTTTGTACAGTGGTTCTACCATCCAGACCTGTAACATCCACCATCTCATTCACCCCCCCGACCTATCTATCAACGTCAATGGCTGTTCATTCTCCCCAGTCCTGCAAGCTCGCTGCCTTGGGGTAACTTTGGAGTCTGATCTCCCTTTCAAACCACATATCCAAGCTCTTTCCACTTCCTGCCAACTATAACTCAAAAACTCTGGATCTGCACATTCCTCAGCAAAGACTCTGCAAAACACTAGTGCACGCCCTCATTATCTCCCACCTTGATTACTGCAACCTCCAGCACCGTCCCAATTTAGGGTCACCTTGCCGCTGGTGGGACGGCTTGTATACTTTTTTTGATCAAAAATAGTTCACTAAGTACCCTATATTTATTATGCAATTTTGCTTTACATTTATATATAATTATGGTAGGGTATGAGATATATTTTTGTCTTGCTTCTTTTTTGCTAGTGTGAACATGCCTCTGTTTCTTGTATGTCTGCCATCTTAGACCTCAGTTCACATTGTCTGGTTTTTTGACTTGTTTGCATTCTGTGCAATTTAAGGGTGTGGCATGCCCTTTGTGGAGCTGATTGGTATATATGTAGCTTACCACGGGCCTAGGTGGTCTGGAGTTGGGACCCGGTCCTATTTGTCTACCCTTTTATATGCATTACTTCAACTTTGATATACAGTAAGGTTTTTAATATAGGCAGTATAGGTACCGTCCCAATTTAGGGTCACCTTGCCGCTGGTGGGACGGCTTGTATACTTTTTTTGATCAAAAATAGTTCACTAAGTACCCTATATTTATTATGCAATTTTGCTTTACATTTATATATAATTATGGTAGGGTATGAGATATATTTTTGTCTTGCTTCTTTTTTGCTAGTGTGAACATGCCTCTGTTTCTTGTATGTCTGCCATCTTAGACCTCAGTTCACATTGTCTGGTTTTTTGACTTGTTTGCATTCTGTGCAATTTAAGGGTGTGGCATGCCCTTTGTTGAGCTGATTGGTATATATGTAGCTTACCACGGGCCTAGGTGGTCTGGAGTTGGGACCCGGTCCTATTTGTCTACCCTTTTATATGCATTACTTCAACTTTGATATACAGTAAGGTTTTTAATATAGGCAGTATAGGTACCGTCCCAATTTAGGGTCACCTTGCCGCTGGTGGGACGGCTTGTATACTTTTTTTGATCAAAAATAGTTCACTAAGTACCCTATATTTATTATGCAATTTTGCTTTACATTTATATATAATTATGGTAGGGTATGAGATATATTTTTGTCTTGCTTCTTTTTTGCTAGTGTGAACATGCCTCTGTTTCTTGTATGTCTGCCATCTTAGACCTCAGTTCACATTGTCTGGTTTTTTGACTTGTTTGCATTCTGTGCAATTTAAGGGTGTGGCATGCCCTTTGTTGAGCTGATTGGTATATATGTAGCTTACCACGGGCCTAGGTGGTCTGGAGTTGGGACCCGGTCCTATTTGTCTACCCTTTTATATGCATTACTTCAACTTTGATATACAGTAAGGTTTTTAATATAGGCAGTATAGGTACCGTCCCAATTTAGGGTCACCTTGCCGCTGGTGGGACGGCTTGTATACTTTTTTTGATCAAAAATAGTTCACTAAGTACCCTATATTTATTATGCAATTTTGCTTTACATTTATATATAATTATGGTAGGGTATGAGATATATTTTTGTCTTGCTTCTTTTTTGCTAGTGTGAACATGCCTCTGTTTCTTGTATGTCTGCCATCTTAGACCTCAGTTCACATTGTCTGGTTTTTTGACTTGTTTGCATTCTGTGCAATTTAAGGGTGTGGCATGCCCTTTGTTGAGCTGATTGGTATATATGTAGCTTACCACGGGCCTAGGTGGTCTGGAGTTGGGACCCGGTCCTATTTGTCTACCCTTTTATATGCATTACTTCAACTTTGATATACAGTAAGGTTTTTAATATAGGCAGTATAGGTACCGTCCCAATTTAGGGTCACCTTGCCGCTGGTGGGACGGCTTGTATACTTTTTTTGATCAAAAATAGTTCACTAAGTACCCTATATTTATTATGCAATTTTGCTTTACATTTATATATAATTATGGTAGGGTATGAGATATATTTTTGTCTTGCTTCTTTTTTGCTAACCTCCAGCACTGTGGCTTCCTTTCCAACACTCTCACACCCCTCCAATCTATCCAAAACTCTGCTGCCCGACTAATCCACCTGTCACCCTGATATTCCCCGGCCTCTCTTCTCTGTCAATTCTTTCACTGGCTCCCCATTGCCCAGAGACTCCAGTTCCAAACCCTAACCATGGCATACAAAGCCATCTACAACCTGTCTCCTGCATACATCTGTGACCTAATCTCCCGATACATACCTGCATGCAACCTCTGATCCTCACAAGATCTCTTGCTGTACTCCCCTCTTATCTGCTCTTCCCACAATCGCATGCAAGATTTGTCCCGTGCATCCCCCCTACTCTGGAACTCTCTACCCTAACATATCAGACTCTCGCCTACCGTGGAAACCTTCAAATGGAACCTGAAGACCTGCTTCTTCTGACAAGCCTTCAACCTGCAGTAACCCTTGCTTCACCATACCACTGCACGACCAGCTCTACCCTCACCTACTGTATCCTCACCCATCCCTTGTTGATTGTGAGCCCTCGCCGGCATGGTCCTCGCTCCTCCTGTACCAGTCGCCATCATGTTTTGTTCAATATTATTGCAATTGTTTTTGTATGTATACCCCTTTTCACATGTAAAGCGCCATGTAATAAATGGTGCTATAACAATAAATAATTATAATAATCTGCACATGTTTTATTGTACCATCTGTGGCTGTTGTCCTCTTGACTGCTGAAAGTAAAAGTTAACCTGTTCCACCGTTAACCTGACTCCTGACTCTTCCGTATTCCTCCTCACTTATATCATGGGGAACGCCATCACCATCACATGGGGGAACAGTAAAAGCGATGTTAAACCTCCACACACACACACAGCTGTGTGCCCTTTATTACATTGTCTCTGGAGCGCTAGGCGCCGGGCACGGCCACCACCGGCCGTGTGGCAGAAAAAAAGGATTCGACATATGCCCTGTATGCTGGAGGGCTTCCCCCTGCGCTCTGAAAATTGCATATACTCAAGTGAATCAACCAGTATGCACCAACTTTGGGAACGTGTAGGAGAGACCTGGAATCAGATTTCGGTCGAGACATGCTTGAACCATGCCGAGAAGGATTAAGGAAGTGTTGGAAGCCAAAGTTAGATTTACAATATACTAGCAAAATAATAAAATTAAAATTTAGATTCTTAGGAGCAAAACAGTAACAATGCAGTGACATGACAAGAATCTGCATAACCAGTCATATGCTAAATAGTTGCAAGTCAAATTTATGTATGAGATAGCCAAGATGCTTGTGTATAAAATGATGGGAGTCTCACGTTTGAAGCAGTTGTGGATGGTGAGATATTGAGCCTAAAAGTCAAAAGTTCAAAACATTGTTACCCTTTTGCTCATCAGTGTATATCAGGATTATTCCTGCTCTGTCCATGAACTGTTTGAGTGTTGGATGACAACAAAAACATTTTTAACAGAGTTAAATTTGCTGCAACTTGTGAACCTCTTGAACGACTGAATGTTGCTAACGGTTTTCACGCTGCTTATATAGCTATAAAATTCCAAAGTCGGCAGTTTTTAACTGCTTATTAAGCAGTCTTCCAATTACTTGTATCGATTGCATATTCAGCATTTCTTTTTGCATATTTAGCATATCTAAATAACATAATTATAATTATATATAACGTTACATTATTACTGTAAGAGTTCTTAGTAAACAGTGTTTTATGGAAAAAACGGACATGACTGGAGGAAATGGATGTGATTTTTGGATTCACCACACCAAAATTCATAAACATCACGTTATCTTGTAGTCAGCAAAATTGAAGTACAGCAATGAATTATGCAACAAAGTCTAATAAACTGACTGCATGTTTTTTTTTACATTTGTGGGATGTGAGTTTTGCCAATCTAACAACGAATTAGTAGACATAGGTTTTCTTAAATGTCTTGTGCCCAATGAATAATTTTTAATACTAATAAGAACATCAAGGAAGTCAAGGCAAATGCCACTAAATTTTGTTGTGAAAGTCATATTCATATTGTTTACTATATTCATCTGATCTGCAAACAAAACTTGTTCCTCAGACCCATACCAAATTATAAAAAATATAATTCACAAAGCAGAAGTACAGTGGGATAAATTGTAGAAAATGGTTCTGCATATCAAATACATATTTCTCTTTCAGTATTGCATAAGTACGAGTTAGGTATGCCCATTGCAGTACCTGTCTCTTGATGATATCATCTGCCATCAAAAATAAAAGAATTGTGGGTAAGTAAAAAATTAGGTTCCTCACATAAAAGTTCTACAAAGGAATTACTTTTGTTAGCTTTAGATAACTTTTGACTCACAGCTCTGATTACCCCCTTCCTGTGGTGTGTATGTACAGACTTTCCATATCAATAGATGTTAGGTTGAAGTCTGGTTGCTAATTGATATCTCTCAGGCTAGGGTTACACTATTGTAGGATTCTCTCATCCGAGAGAATAGGGTCAATTATGGAAATGACACTCTGATCAAACTCTGATCAGTGTTTGATCAGAGTGTGATCATGTTGTCATCCGATTGTCCATCTTCTCCATTCTGTCACACTATGAAAAACTGAACTCAAATATTTTCCATGGACTCATTGACTTGTATGGCCAAGTGCGATCCAAATCAAACTTGGGCATGTTGTGTTTTTTTCCCTGGACTGGCTCTGTCTGAGGAAAAAAAATCAAATATTTGCATGGTCCCATAGAATAACAATGGTCCGAGTGCGACCGATGTTTTGTCGGATCGCACTAGCATCGAAAATACGATCATGTCCACGAGTCTTTAGTGTGCACAAAAAATTGTTTGAGTCCGTAATATAGGACAGAATAATTGTTAGTAGAGGTCTAAAAAAAGCCAATCGATATAATGGGAAAAAGGCTTAATAATTGAACCTATACCCGCCACGATAGGATGACCGTCAGCTTCTGTGAATTTTTGTGTCCCTCAGGTACAAAATACCAGTAAGGTCGTTGTGGGAATAATTTAAAGAACTTCTTCAGAATTCGGCCTGATATTAATACGGTCTATAAAGAATGACAGCAATTGATTTTGGTATTTACTGGTAGGGTTTTTTAACCCACTGTATGATGTGTCATTCAATTGTCATTTAGCTTCTTGGACTTAGTACTTTTTAGTTATAAAAACTATTTCTCTTCTTTTGTTAGCCAGTTTTATTACTAGGTCATCAGTAATTTTTAACCATTCTAAAGCTTTAAATTCAGTTCTACTGAGGTTAGGTTGACACAGGGGCTATATCAATGCTTTAATGTTACTGAGTACCTGTTTGTAAAAAAAGATCTAATGGACTGCCAAGCTGCGAAGGGGGAAAGAAAGTAGATCTAAGTCCATCTGAAAATTAATCATCAATATTCGTTTCACTGGCAATTGCTTGTACCTTGTTGAAGTCATGATCTAACGATATTATCAATGAATTTTCTGTTTCATCAAAGCTCTCCAACAAACTAAAGCCTAAAGGTCCAATTGTTCTTGGGGATTCCCCCTCTTTTTTGTCATCCAAATATTTTCTAACCGTTGTTTGATTGAACATTTAAAAAAAATAGATTTTATATACGGGTGTAAAAAAGATCTACTTCAAACCCAGTAATGTCATATGTCACTGTCAGTCCGAAGTTCACGCCTTTAGTCAGCAGGGAAAGGCCTTCTGAACTAAATTGCACTTCTGTCTAATTAATAACATTATCCACTTTTGGTACAATAATAGAATCTAATGTCTCCAAGAGACGTTCTTCCTTTTGCACTTTTTTCTACCACCAGCTTCCTCTTCTTTTTTTCTTGCTCTTCTAGTTCTTTATCCCTTGTGAGTGAATGGAATGTGTGGGAACATCTGACTTCGTTAAACTCTTATTCAGTTGTTCAGAAGACAATAGTTTTTTAGGCATAATTTCTGCAGTTTTTTTATGTTTTTGGAAGCTTCAATCATAAAAATGATTTGACTCAAAGTCGTGCTTGTCATGTAAAAATGTATCACATTTCTTTTCTTTTATTTCTTCTTGCATTGGTTTCCATCGCTTCTCAGGGTCTTTTTTTTAACGATCTGGTTCTCTGTTAATCTAGCGTGTAGTTCCATTTTAGCTTTACACAATTCAGTAATGACTATTTCATAATTCTTTTCAATCTTCAAAAAAAAACATGCATCAAGTAAGCCAAATAACATAGCTGAACAGGTTGAAGAATAAATGTCTTCTGGTTGTGCTAAAACCTGCAAGAAGATAATTTTCTGGATCTGTTCCTGTCTAGACCACATACAATATCAGATCTACGGGTCCGGGAGAATTTAGGCTGCAGCAACCATAATATGGTAAGTTTCAAAGTAATGTTCAATAAAGCATTTGAATGGGAAAATGCAAAAACCTGGAGCTTTACGAAAACTAAATTCAATTCAAGTGACGGAAGAGCTTAATCTTGAAGACTGGGATAGTGTCCTGGTAACTGAACATAAATGGGGCGTGTTTTTAAAGATATACTAATAGAATTCTGTAGAAAGCTTACACCCACCCACTGGTAATAAAATATCCAGGAATAAAAGGAAGCCATTATGGTCAAATAGGGAATCACAAAGTATAATAATAAGACAAAAACAAAGTACATTTGCAACCTTTAAGGCCGAGTATTCCAAAATAGCATTCCTGGAGTATTACAATTTCAATAGGAAATGTAAGAAAGAAAACAAGCTAGTAAAGTTAGCTACTGAAAAACAAATCGCCAACGACTTTAAAATAAATAAAAAAAAAAAATAGGAATACATTAATGTCAAAAAGAAAATATCTGATGGTATTGATCCCTTAAACGATGATCGGAGCAATATAATTATAGAGGACAAAGAAAAGGCTGAGATATTGAACACACAATTTTGATATTTAATTACCAATGAACTGACTGTTCCATGGATCACTCACCAAGGCAGAAATCAAAATTGACCACCTGCTCTAAATAATTTAACACAAAAAGAAGTACGGATGCATGTGAGCAAATTAAGTATTGACAGATCCCCCGGGCCAGATGGCATTTATCCACTGATATTGAGGGAGTTGTAATAATTGACAGACCGATGTATCTCATCTTAGAGTCTCTTGTAACAGGGTCGGTGCCACAGGATTAGAAGATGGCTGGTACCGATATTTAAAAAAGGTAAGAAGGTGGATCTAGGCAACTACCATCTGGTAGGTCTTACATCAGTGGTGTGCAAAGTATTTGAGGACATTATAAGAGATGACCTGCAAAAATATATTGCAGATAATAATATAATAACTGACAACCAGCATGGATTCATGCAAGATAATTCATGTCTCATTAACATGTTGGGTTTCCATGATTAGGTAAGTGCAAATCTGGATGTTGGTAATGCGGCTGATGTGATTTATCTAGACTCTGCAAAGGCATTTGATACTTTACCACACAATAGCGTTATACTGAAGCTCCAGAAGTAGGGACTAGGGGAACATATATGCAAATGGACAAAGAACTGGTTATTAGACATAAAACAAAGTGACCACAAGGATCTGTGTTAGGACTGATTCTTTTTATTCTCTTTATTAATGACCTTGTGGATGGGATTGAGAGTAAAGTTTCCATCTTTGCTGATGACACAAAACTTTGTATAGTAATAAAAACTGAGTTTCACAGTATTACAAAATGATCTGGATAAGATGTCTGCATGAGCAAACACTTGGCATATGAGGTTTGATGTTGATAAATGTAGAGTAATGCACCTAGGACGGAGTAATCCCATTACTGCATACACATAAAATGGGAGTATACTCAGGACTACTGAACAGGATAAGGACTTGAGTATTCTGGTTACAAGTAAGCTGACCAGCAGTACTCAATATCAAGCAGCAGCTGCAAAAGCAGAAGATTTTAGGTTGTATAAAAAGAGAGAGAAAATCCTGGTATCCCAGTGTATTGTTACCCCTTTATCAATCACTTTTAAGGCCACATCTAGAATATGGGATCCTGTTTTGGACTTCACATTTTAAAAGGATATTTGGAAGTTGGAGTCAGTTTAAAGGCAGACAACTAGATTATTACATATGATGGAATGCCTGTCCTATGATGAGAGATTGGAAATGTTGGGCTTGTTTAGTTAGAAAAATATGCCTCAAAGATCTCATTTATATGTATAAATACATTTGCGGTCAAAACAAAGGACTGACACATGAGTTATATTTTACGTGTGGAGGAAAGGCGATTCTGGCAGCTAAAAAAGAAAGGGTTCTTTACAGTTAGAGCAGTGAGATTGTGGATTGCTCTTCCACAAGCGGTAGTAACAGCATATACTAAATCAGCATTTAAAAGGGCTGGATGCTTTTCTAACAACAAAACAACAAATGCCATTGTAGGTTATTATATATAACTGCTGGAGAAAGGTTGAATTTGATGAACTTGTGTCTTTTTTTCAACCTAAATGACTATGTAACTTTCTAAGTTGAATGGATGTTCCAAATGGGTTTGTTATCATTCCTTCATATTATTTTCATCAGATCGGAATTTGGAAACCTCCTTATGCACACATAATCCCTGTGGAACTTAAGTTAACTGTACAAAAAAGACACTCTTCCTTTTTTCTGCCAATTGGATTATTTTAAACTCCAGGGCACTAATGCTCATTATCTGTAATTCAACTTTAAAGTTGAAGAAATTAAAAAATGCACCTGTGTTCACTTTCCCTTTATTTAATGCTGATTCAGAGGGTTTTTTGCAATGGCTGTTACATCTGTGTCAATCTCAATTTTAGGAACTTACCCATAATGTGACTATTGCAATGCCCTCCACAAACCCCAATCTATTAAAACATATAGTTCAATAAGTTTTAAGAAGAATTCAAGAAGGATCAAGTAGAGGAGGGAAGCAAGATAGCAGCAATTAGACACAATAATACATCTCAAATGGGAGAGGCAATACACATACACCTACATTCCCTTGAGATGCCTGCAACATCTCCAGACTTGTCTCCCAGTGAACACATCTGGGACATCATTGGTTAGCAATTTCAAAGAGAGCTGTCAGCAGCGGACCTGGATGATTTGCGGGTCCAAGTGCATTCAACGTGGCAGAACCACAAAACTATTAACAATCTCATTGCAAAAGTAATACAGCTAGTCAGTAGATCAGTAATATCAATACAATTCCTTAATAGGACTGCCATACAGTGTCTAAATAATACCATATAATCATAGAATGTTAGAGTTGGAAGGGACCTCCAGAGTCATCGTGTCCAACCACCTGCTCAATGCAGGATTCACTAAACCATCTCAGACAGACCTCTGTCCAGCCTCTGTTTGAAGACTTCTAATGAAGGAGAACTCACCACCTCTCGTGGCAGCCTGTTCTACTCATTGATCACCCTCACTGTCAAAAAGTTTTTTCTAATATCATACAAATACATGCATAACACTACCATAAAGTGCTCAAATAAAGTTTGGTATCCAAATAAAACTCATTCCAAGAGTTCACATCATATCATTTAGCTCAATTAAATCCCCAACTAATACCATTGTTCATTGCTTTAGTGTTTATTTTAATCTATGGAAGTAGAGCGGTTAAAGATATTGAGTAAAGAGCTGGCTGAGTGATAGAAAGCAGAGGGTGGTTATCAATGGAGTAAGCTCAGGGTGTGTCAGGGTTACTAGCAGGGTGCCTCAAGGGTCTGTCTTGGGCCCTATATTATTTAATATATTTATTAATGATCTAGTGGAAGGGTTGCATAGTAAAATAGCAATATTTGCAGATGATACTAAACTTTGTAAAGTAGTTAATGCAGATGAGGATAGGGCACAGCTACAGGAGGATTTAGATAAATTGGGGAGTTGGGCCAAAAAATGGCAAATGGGTTTCAATGCCGATAAATGTAAGGTCATGCACATGGGAAAGAAAAACAGCAGTCACCCATACATATTAAATGGGAAACCGTTGGGGAAATCTGACATGGAGAAGGACCTGGGCGTCTTGGTTAACAGCAAATTAAATTGGAGTGCCCAGTGTCAGGCAGCAGCTGCGAAGGCAAATAGAGTCATGGCATGCATCAGAAGAGGAATAGGGGCACATGATGAGAACATTGTTCTTCCTCTGTATAAAGCGCTGGTAAGGCCGCACTTAGAATATTGTGCACAGTTCTGGGCTCCGGTGCTCAAGAAAGACATATTGGAGCTAGAGAGGGTACAAAGGAGGGCGACTAAGGTAATAAAGGGAATGGAGGGACTAGAATACCCAGAGAGGTTGTCAAAATTAGGCCTATTTACGTTGGAAAAGAGAAGGCTTAGGGGAGACCTCATAAACATGTATAAATACATCAGGGGGCAGTACAGAGATCTCTCCCATGACCTGTTTATACCAAAGATGGTGACAAAGATAAGGGGACACACTATGTGTCTGGAGGAAAGGAGGTTCCTGCACCAGCATAGAAGGGGATTCGTTACGGTCAGAGCCGTGAGACTCTGGAACTCTCTGGGAGAGGAAGTGGTGATGTCCAACTCACTTAATGAGTTCAAGAGAGGCCTGGACGCCTTTCTTGAGAACAATAAAATTACATCTTATGCTTAGTGATAGTTAATTAATCCAGGGATTTAATCTGACTGCCAGATTGGAGTCGGGAAGTGAATTTTTCCTCAATGATGTAAATTGGCCTATACCGCATGGGGTTTTTTTGCCTTCCCCTGGATCAACGCTGCGGAATAGCTGCAGTGCACAAGAAATAGGCTGAACTGGATGGACGCTTGTCTTTTTTCGGCCTTTTAAACTATGTAACTATGTAACTATGTACCTGCTATAACATACTGAAAAATGTATGGCATGTCCATAGAAAAATGTCATAAATACGTGATAGATGCAAATCTCACTCTTGGGATGTACACCTACCAGGTTAATAGTGACTCTGTGATCCCTATTTGCTAAGTACATTTTCTCATAGAAGTTACCATAGAAAGATGGACAATAGACCTCTCCATTGAATGTTATAGGAATTTCCATAAGGAGGCATGGGACACTTATCAAGTGAGACATTTAGAATTAGAATTCCCATGAAAGGAAAGACTTGGCAGTCTAGTGTGATAAAATAATAATAATTAATAACTAAATCACTGTTTTTTAGAGTAGTAAAAGGGTTATTGGAGGCATCTCTGTCTATGGTAGCAAAGGTGTAGGCTAGTGGATATTTCAAGTTAACATCTCTGAAAATGTAATCTGGTGTAGCAGTTAATTATTAAATTATTGGCAACCTCTTAAAATGTTTTTTAATATATTCAATTTACTACAAAAGAATTATCAACTTTGTTGATGCTATATTTATTTTCTCTTTTATACTCAATTATTCCTCCTCTGCACCTGTCTGAGAGTCTGTTTACTTAAAATTTTTATATAAATGTTATGTAAGTACACCCTTTTTCACTTGCACAGCACCCTGGAATTAAGGGTTCTTTATAAACAAATAATAATAAAAATTCATATTATTATTACTAGTAATATCAATAATATGCAGTTAATAATTTAAGTAGTTTTGCATTAAGAACTTTGATTTCTATGACCCAAAAGTATAACCAACAATCAGGGGAAAAAATAAATCCAATATCGACAAAACAGAAGTTAATCCCTTCCAGGATAGGTCAGTGTGTCATCCTAACACCTTTTCAGTTCCATTTAAATCTCTGCTAATTTGCCAAGAAAGTATAGCCCCAGATGGTTCTTGTTATCTGAATCACGTCTGTTAATTTAACTTAGACACCCACAGAAGAGTTTTATTTCGAATTATATCTCTAACTTTCGTCTATATGAAAGTGGTATCCACCTCTGTTGGAGGCTTTTACTTTTCTCTATGATTCACCAATCTCCTTGAGAGAAATCAATGCAATAAATAATGCTACTTATTATAAGATGACTCTATAAATCCAGTAGTGCGTTAATCAGGAGCTGAAAGTGACTGCTCAAAATCACTCATAAATTCTTTATTGTTCTCTAACTTAACTTAATTTTATCTAAATGCTGACTATGGTAAAAATCATTTTCATTATTTATTACATTGTTATTAAAGAGATGTTGATCATTTTAAGTAAGTTTAGACTCCAGGCCTATTTCCCAATAATTAGCCAGTGTAAATAGGCTGCTAATGTGGGAGCAAATCTTAAGCAAAACTCATTGCTCTCGGCAGCACATCGCACTGTTTAAATAGGACATCTGTTGCAAAGAAAAATGGCAATAAAATTAGCACAGATTTGTTCTTTCAAGAGGAATGAAAAAATATATTCCAATGAGTTAAGTACATGGCTACAGCAAAAAATGGGACCTAAAACTTAACATTTAATCTTATATTAAAATTAGTTGAACATATACAGACAAATCAAAATTAAAGACACATGAAACAAAATGACTGAACACCCTATTAGTATGGGGTATCACATCACTGAACGAATGTATTGAGGGCTCACTCACTAAGACTGCACTTCCAAAGTTTAACTAAAACTGATCTGTGTGATAGGTCTGTAGCGGAATAAAACAGTCTTTGTCACCAACTTCTACTCTACCAACATCAGTAACCCTTACATGCGATTGATATAAAAATAGGAAAGGTGTCATCCAATTCCTTAAAGTGTTGTCTGGCAGACAGTCTTTATGATAGGACACGGTAACACTGTTTATTTGCCATCCCTATTGTAAGGTATGAGGCCATATCATTTCTCCCAATTCTCCCAACACGTTTACTCCCTTAAATGGATTCTTCAGGGGAGTTTCTTTCAGAATTCTTGGTTCTTTTGTGGCAAAACAAGTGCAGCTCTGCCGCAATCGTGGTTTGAAGAGCTTCCTGCAGAGCAGCACTTGTTTTGCCATGTACAGAATGATTTATTACTAATCGTTCTGTGCTTGTTGGAAGTGGAGTCAGGCAGTCTGAACAGTATATTAATTGGCCGCTGATTGGTGGTTGTTTATCTGCTGCTATTGGCTGGTGTAAATCCACCTTTATACATTGTAGAACATTATCAGGACAAGAGCATTGTCTAGACCAGACCTGGCCAAAGTGCGGCCTGCGGGCCATTTCCAGCCCTCTGGCTGTCCCAGCCCAGCCCATGGATCAAAACAGCCGAATTGCTGAAAACAGTGGCCCACAGGCCGCAGCATGCAGCCGCCCTCCCCTGACCGATGTCCTGATGTCACCATTATCTTCATCCTCAGGATGAAGATAGAGGTGAATACAATGGTGGAAGAGGGAGCCACCAGCCCCTTCTTCCACCATTCAGCGTAAGCGACTGAGACAGCAGACGCTATGACATCACTACATCACGTCTGCTGCGCAGAACATCAGTGCACACAGCAAAGAACAGAGCGCTGGGGGAACGGGTGCGAAGTGAGTATGCCCTTTTCTATAAATATGTATGAATGTGTGTGTGATGTGTGTTTGCATATAGGAGGCTATGTTAAGGCTCATACTGTACATAGGGTGGCTATGTGGGGGCTCATACTGTGCATAAGGGGCAATGTGGGGGCATATACTGTATGTAGGGGGCTATGTGGGGCTCATACTGTAAATGGAGGCTATATGAAGGCTCATACTGTATAGAGGTGGACTATGTGGGGTTTCATACTGTATATAGGGGTGTCTGCATTGTGTGATATTGTATATACAGTTGAAACCAGAAGTTTACATACAGTGGTGGCCAAAAGTATTGGCACCCCTGCAATTCTGTCAGATAATACTCAGTTTCTTCCTGAAAATGATTGCAATCACAAATTCTTTGGTATTATTATCTTCATTTAATTTGTCTTCAATGAAAAAACACAAAAAGAATTGTCCTAAAGCCAAATTGGATATAATTCCACACCAAACCTAAAAAAGGGGGTGGAAAAACGTATTGGCACTGTTTGAAAAATCATGTGATGCTTCTCTAATTCGTGTAATTAACAGCACCTGTAACTTACCTGTGGCACCTAACAGGTGTTGGCAATAACTAAATCACACTTGCAGCCAGTTAACATGGATTAAAGTTGACTCAACCTCTGTCCTGTGTCCTTGTGTGCACCACATTGAGCATGGAGAAAAGAAAGAAGACCAAAGAACTGTCTGAAGACTTGAGAAACCAAATTGTGAGGAAGCATGAGCAATCTCAAGGCTACAAGTCCATCTCCAAAGACCTGAATGTTCCTGTGTCTTCCGTGCGCAGTGTCATCAAGAAGTTTAAAGCACATGGCACTGTGGCTAACCTCCCTAGATGTGGACGGAAAAGAAAAATTGACGAGAGATTTCAACGCAAGATTGTGCGGATGGTGGAAAAAAAACCTCGACTAACATCCAAACAAGTTCAAGCTGCCCTGCAGTCCGAGGGTACAACAGTGTCAACCCGTACTATCCGTTGGCGTCTGAATTAAAAGGGACTGTATGGTAGGATACCCAGGAAGACCCCACTTCTTACCCCGAGACATAAAAAAGCCAGGCTGGAGTTTGCCAAAACTTACCTGAGAAAGCCTAAAACGTTTTGGAAGAATGTTCTCTGGTCAGATGAGACAAAAGTAGAGCTTTTTGGGAAAAAGCATCAACATAGAGTGTACAGGGAAAAAAAAGAGGCATTCAAAGAAAAGAACACGGTCCCTACAGTCAAACATGGCGGAGGATTCCTGATGTTTTGGGGTTGCTTTGCTGCCTCTGGCACTGGACTGCTTGACCGTGTGCATGGCATTATGAAGTCTGAAGACTACCAACAAATTTTGCAGCACAATGTAGGGCCCAGTGTGAGAAAGCTGGGTCTCCCTCAGAGGTCATGGGTCTTCCAGCAGGACAATTGTTATGAACTGCTACAAACACTAAGGAAAGATAGGAAAACTGTCCCTACAATAGGACTAAGCTTATTCCCTATGATGCAGCGGGGGACCTGTTCCTTGTGAACAGACCCGCCTAAGTCCTCGGCTAGTCTGAACGCAGACCTATAGATATAAGGGAGGGGTCCCTACAAGAACTAAGGACTGGGATATAGTTGGACACCTCCTAGCAGAAATTGTAGCAGAGCAAAGACAAACAAACAGAAGTACTAGTGGTCAAAAGACCAAGCAAACTACAGAGTAAAGTAAAAGGCACCTGGCTAGCTAAAGAGTAAATGTAACACTGAAGTCCAGCAAGGCCAGGAGGGCGGAGCTGGATTAAATAGGTAAAAATTCATGTGACCAGCAAAATAGAAAAAACTACCAGGAGGGTTCTAACAGTACCCCCTATTCTATGAGGATCCTCCGGATCCTCCAGGCCCAGGTCTATCAGGAAACCTCCTGTGAAACGCTCCGACAAGTCTAGGAGCAGAGACATCATCCGCCCTTACCCAGGAGTTATCCCCGGGACCGAAACCTTTCCAAGCGACGAGATACTGCAATCTCCCTCTATGCCATCTAGAATTAAGAATGCGAGAAATTTCATATTCACCGTCTTCCTCCACCGGAGGAACAGAGACAGTGGCGTCCCTATCAGAAACATCAGCTTTTTTCAATAAGGAAACATGAAACACCGGATTAATCTTCCAGGAGGTAGGAACCTCCAACCTAACAGCAGATTGGTTAACTACCTGAAGCACCTTAAACAGACCCACAAACTTCGGGCCCAATTTCTTAGATGGAATCCTCAACCGCAGATTCCTAGAGGACAACCAAACCATGTCACCAACAGTAAACAAAACCTCTTGACGTTTCCTGTCAAAGTACCTCTTGGATTTTTTGTTAGCCTCTTGAAGGTTACGACGTACATCAGTACAAACTCTCTCCAAATCACCGGAAAAATTCTCCTCCTCCGGCACAGCCGATACCAATTTGGAGAATGACCCAAACGACGGATGTCTCCCAGTACAAAAAAAAAAGGAGAACACCCAGCAGAAGAGGATGTATGGTTGTTAAGAGCAAATTCAGCCAGTGGCAGAAATTCAGACCACCCCTCTTGATTGTCAGCCACAAAACAACGCAAAAACTGTTCAACATCCTGGTTCTTTCTTTCTGTCTGTCCTTTAGACTCAGGATGATAACCAGATGAAAATGACAAATAGACTCCCAACCTGTCACAAAAGGCACGCCAAAAACGAGCCACGAACTGAGGTCCCCTATCGGAAACAATGTCGGTAGGAACGCCATGGAGCCTGACAATTTCTTTAACAAAAGCCTTAGCAAGTGTCTTGGCGCAGGGCAGTTTGATGAAGGGAACCAAGTGACACATCTTGCTAAAACGGTCCACGACCACCCAGAAACCCTCAGAGGCAGGAAGGTCAGTAATAAAATCCATAGCAAGATGAGTCCAAGGAGCACTAGGAACCTCCAGAGAGCAAAGCAACCCCGCAGCAGGAGCATGTGAAGACTTAGATCTAGCACACACAGTACATTGACGCACCCACTTAATGACTTCCTTCTGCCACCCAGGCCACCAAAAACTGCGACCTACAAGTCTCTTAGTCTCCGAAATTCCTGGATGACCTGCCAACCGAGACTCATGACACTCCACAAACAAATCTCTCCTAAAGTTCCTAGGCACAAACAACCTCCCATGGGTGGGGAGTGTTAGATGGGGCATCCTCCTGGGCTTTCAGAATCCCATCTTCCAAAACGGAGTCCAATGCTGCTATCACAACACCTTCCAGTAAAATGCTCTCCTCCTCCTCGGTACCAACCATGGGAGAAAACTGCGAGATAAAGCATCAGCTTTTACATTCTTGGTACCCGGAATGTAAGTAACAGAAAAATTAAACCGCAAAAAAAAAAGTGCCCACCTAGCTTGACGGGCATTCAAGCGCTTGGCAGCATCAAGATAGATCAGATTCTTATGATCAGTAAAAACCTGAATGGGAAATTTAGCACCTTCCAAGAGATGACGCCAATGTTCAAATGCGAGTTTAATCGCCAGCAATTCCCGATTACCGACATCGTAATTAAGTTCGGTCTCAGAAATTTTTTTTGAAAAAAAAGCACAGGGATGTACTCCATCCTTGTTTTCCTGAGACAAAACAGCACCGACCCCCACCGAAGAAGCATCAACCTCGACCAAAAAAGGCTTGGTCTCATCAGGCTGCATAAGGATGGGGACAGAACTGAACCTCTCCTTGAGATACACAAAAGCTTCAATGGCCTCAGTAGTCCACTGGACCGTATTCGCACCTTTCCTGGTGAGATCGGTTAGCGGCTTAACAATTCTAGAAAAATTCTTAATGAATTATCTGTAATAATTGGCAAAACCCAAAAATCTCTGCATTGGTTTCAAACCAATAGGCCTAGGCCATTCCTGAACCACCTGAACCTTCACCGGGTCCATCTCAAAGCCCTCGCTGGAGATAATGTAGCCCAAAAAACTAATTCTCTGCACAGCGAACTCACATTTCTCCAGCTTAGCAAAAAGTGAATTGTCGCTTAACAACTGCAATACCTCACGTACGCTCTGCCAATGAGACTCCAGATCCGGCGCAAAAGTCAAAATGTCATCCAAATACACCACCACATTCTTACTGATCAACGGTCTTAGGATGTCATTAATAAGGTTCTGAAAAAACGCTAGTGCGTTGGTAAGACCAAAGAGCATAACCAGATTCTCAAAATGACCCACTGGAGTGTTAAAAGCAGTTTTCCACTCATCACCTTCCTTCATACGTAACAAATTGTATGCCCCCCGGAGATCAGTCTTAGAGAACCACTTGGCCCCCACTAACTGGTTGAACAAGTCAGGAATTAACGGCAGTGGGTAAGAATTGTGTACTGTAATTTTATTAATTTCGCGAAAGTCCAGACATGGACGTAAACCGCCGTCCTTTTTTTTTACAAAAAAGAATCCAACAGCCACAGGTGACTTAGAAGGTCTAATATGACCGGCGGCCAAGCTTGTCTGTATGTATTCCTCCAAGGCCTTTCTCCAGGGATAGTAAGATTAAATAAGCGACTCTTGGGAAGAGTTGCTCCAGGGACAAACTCAATAGTACAATCATAGTCCCTATGAGGAGGCAAAACTTGCGACTCCTCCTCAGAAAAAAACTTCCAAAAATCCTGAGTAGGTGCAGGTAATTCCCTTCTTTCCACAGCAGCAATGCGACCGTTGCAACATCTATCATAACACTTAGGACTCCAAGACTTAATTTCATTGGTAGACCAGTCCAGTACAGGATTGTGCAATTTTAACCAAGGTAACCCCAAAACCACTGGAGCAGGCAAATTATTTAATACCGCCAAATCCAAATTCTCTTGGTGGATACCATTAATGGTGAGGGGAAATTCAAAAGCCTTGTGAGTAATACCTTTCAAGGGAGAGCCATCAACAGCAACCACAGAAATAGGAGATGACAAAAGTTTGGATTCTAATTTAAATTTTTCCAAAAAACCCTCATCAATCACATTGAGTGTAGAACCACAATCCACAAATACCCGAAATTCAATCAACTCCTCCTGGAATGAGGTGCTTCCAGAAAGAAATACTCCTTTTGAGTTTAAACAAGCTATGCGGGCGTAACTGACCTCTTTTTTTTTTTCTTTGTTCAAACGAAGCACACAGTTCTTAATAAAGTGGTCAGATTTACCGCAATAAAAACACAATCCTTTAGCAACCTGCGGTCTTTTTCCTGAGAGTGGGGTGACATCGCCCCAATCTCCATCGGTTCTCCACCCTCCGAACAGACCCTCTGAAAACTAGGAACTGCCATAGCAGTAGATTTCTCTTCATTACTCCTAGCATGCAGTCTCCTGTCCACACGTATGGCTAATTGCATTGCCTCCTGCAAGGTTCCAGGTTTTGGGAAGGCAATCAGCAGATCCTTAACCCTTTCACCTAGACCATCAAGAAACAAACATTTTAATGCTGAGTCATTCCATTCCACTTCAGCCGACCATCTTCTGAAGTATGTACAATAATTTTCCACATCACCTGATCCCTGATTCAAACGTCTTAATTCAGTTTCAGCAGATGAGACTCGATCAGGATCATCCTACAACAACCCCAGAGCAGAAAAAGAATCTTCCACAGATCTAAAACACGGATCATTAGGTTGTAGAGAAAAGGCCCATCCCTGTGGTTCTTTGCGCAAAAGTGACATTATAAACCCAATGCGCTGTGATTCATTCCCCGAGGATCTGGGTCTTAAACGAAAATATAATAAACAAGCGTTTTTAAAGGAAAAAAAATCTTGCCGTTTACCATTAAAAAAAATCTGGCAGTCCTACCTTCGGTTCGACAAAATGCGCTCCAGGACAGCTACTCACGTGTTGCTGGAGCTCGGCCACCTCCAAAGACAGTCCCTGCAGGCGTTTAGACAACTCCTGAACTGACACCATGCTGAAATCAGGATTTCTTTCCTTAGTGTTTTATTTTTGGGCTGGACTTACTGTTATGAACTGCTACAAACACTAAGGAAAGTTAGGAAAACTGTCCCTACAATAGGACTAAGCTTATTCCCTACGATGCAGCGGGGGACCTGTTCCTTGTGAACAGACCCGCCTAAGTCCTCGGCTAGTCTGAACGCAGTCCTATAGATATAAGGGAGGGGTCCCTACAAGAACTAAGGACTCTGATATAGTGGGACACCTCCTAGCAGAAATTGTAGCAGAGCAAAGACAAACAAGCAAACAGAAGTACTAGTGGCCAAAAGACCAAGCAAACTACAGAGTAAGGTACAAGGCACCTGGCTAGCTAAAGAGTAAATGTAACACTGAAGTCCAGCAAGGCCAGGAGGGCGGAGCTGGATTAAATAGGTAAAAAGTCATGTGACCAGCAAAATAGAAAAAGCTAACAGGAGGGTTCTAACAACAATGACCCAAAACACAATTCCAAAAGCACTATAAAATGGTTTGAGAGAAAGCACTGGAGACTTCTAAGGTGGCCAGCAATGAGTCCAGACCTGAATCCCATAGAACACCTGTGGAGAGATCTCAAAATGGCAGTTTGGAGAAGGCACCCTTCAAATATCAGGGACCTGGAGCAGTTTGCCAAAGAAGAATGGTCTACAATTCCAGCAGAGCATTGTAAGATACTCATTGATGGTTACCGGAAGTGGTTGTTCACAGTTATTTTGGCTAAAGGTTGTGCAACCAAGTATTATGCTGAGGGTGCCAATACTTTTGTCTGGCCCATTTTTGGAGTTTTGTGTGAAATGATCCATAATTTGATTTTTGCTTCATTCTCTTTTGTGTTTTTTCCTTGCAAGCAAATTAAATGAAGATAATAATACCAAAGAATTTGTGATTGCAATCATTTTCAGGAAGAAACTGGGTATTATCTGACACAATTGCAGGGGTGCCAATACTTTTGACTACCACTGTACACTATATAAAAAGACACATATGCATGTTTTACTCAATATCTGACATGTAATCAGAATAAACCTTTCCCATTTTTAGGTCCATTAGGATTATCATAATTTTTAATATTTGCCAAATGCCAGAATAATGAGAGAGAGAGAGAGAATGTTTTAATGCACTTTTATTACTTACTGCAAAGTCAAAAGTTTACATACATCAAGATTACTATTATTATTATTAATTTTTATAGCGCCATTGATTCCATGGCGCTGTACATAAGAAGAGGTTACATACCAAATACAGATATCACTTACAGTAAACAAACTAACAATGATCGAACGGTCTTGCGGGCTTACATTCTACAGGAATGGGGGATGAGAACAGTAGGTTGAAGGGTTGCAGTAGCTCCGGTGTTGTTAAGGTGGCAGCAAGCAAGGTCATGGCAGGCTGTAAGATTGTTTGAAGAGATGGGTTTTCAGGTTCCGTCTGAAAGATCCAGGTGTGGTGGATAATCGGACATGTTGAGGCACAGAATTCCATAGGACGGGGGATATTAGGGAGAAAACTTGGAGGCGATTGCGTGAGGAACGAATAAGTGTGGAGGAGAGAAGGAGGTCTTGGGAGGACCACAGGTTACGTGAGGGAATATATTGGGAGATTAGTTCAGAGATGTATGGAGGAGAAAGGTTATGGATGGCTTTGTAGGTCAGTGTTAGTAGTTTGAACTGGATACGCTGGGGAAATGAGAGCCAGTGAAGGGATTTGCAAAGGGGGGTAGCAGAGGAGTAGCGAGGTGAGAGATGAACAAGTTGTGCAGCAGAGTTGAGGATGGACTGGAGGGGTGCAAGAGTGTTAGCAGGTAGGCCACAGAGGAGGATGTTGCAGTAGCCAAGGCGGGAGATGATGAGGGCATGCACAAGCAGTTTAGTAGATTGAGGGTTGAGGAAAGGAGGGATTCTGGAAATATTTTTGAGCTGGAGGCGACAGGAGGTGGCGAGAGCTTGGATGTGGGGTTTGAAGGTCAGTGCAGAGTCAAGGGTTACTCCAAGGCAGCGGATTGTTGGTAGAGTGGAAAGGGTGATGTCATTTATTGTGATAGAAAGATCAGGTGGAAAAGATATGCGAGATGGGGGAAAGATAATGAGTTCAGTTTTGTCCACATTGAGCTTGAGGTAGCGAAAGGAGAAGGAGTATAAGGCTGCTAGACATGCTGGGATTCTGGAGAGCAGAGATGTGAGAGGTAGATCTGGGTGTCATCAGCGTACATATGGTACTGGAAGCCATGGGATTTTATGAGCTGTCCCAGGCCAAGGGTATAGATTGAGAAGAGTAAGGGTCCTAGGACAGAGCCTTGAGGGACTCCAACAGAGAGGGGGCGGGGTGAGGAGGTAGTGTGGGAGTGGGAGATGCTAAATGTGCAGTTAGAACGGTATGAGGAGATCCAAGATAGGGCAAGGTCTTTGATGCCAAAGGAAGAGAGCATCTGTAGTAGGAGGCAGTGGTCAAATGTCTCGAAAGAAGAGGACAGGTCAAGAAGAAAAAGTACAGAGAATTGTCTGTTAGCTTTGGCTGTAAGTCATTGGTGATTTTGGTAAGGGCAGTTTCGGTGGAATGGTGGGGGCGGAAGCCAGATTGTCGGTTGTCGAAGAGAGAGTTAGATGAAAAGTGGGGGGAAAATTCAGTGTGAACGTGTTGCTCAAGGAGTTTGGAGGCAAATGGGAGCAGCGATATGGGGTGATAGCTGGACAAGGCAGTTTGGTCGAGGGATGGCTTTTTGAAGATGGGCGTGATTGTGGCATGTTTGAAGGCAGCCGGGAAAGTACCAGAAGATAGTGATAGGTTGAAGAGATAGGTTAGGGATGGGATGAGTGTGGGAGTGAGGTTGGGGAGGAGGTGAGATGGGATGGGGTCGAGTGCACATGTTGTGAGGTGTGATTTGGAGAGGAGACGAGTAAGGTCTCTTTCCGTGATGTTGGGAAGAGAGGTTATGGGGGTAGGGAAATGATGTGGAAAACAAAGGGGTTGTGGTAGTCGGAGAGTAAAGACTTGCCGTGTTTGGTCAATCTTATTTTTGAAGCGTGTGGCAAACTCCTCAGCAGAGATGACGGAGATCGAAGGTGGCAGTGGAGGGCGGAAGAGAGAGTTAAAAGTGTTGAATAGCTGTTTGGGGTTGTAGGATAGGGAGAATATGAGGGTTATGAAGTAGGCTTGTTTAGCAGAGGTGAGTTATGATTTGAATGCGAGTGTTGCTTGTTTGAATGCAGTGAAGTCATCTTGAGTATGTGTTTTCTTCCAACGCCGCTGTTATGATCTGCAACAAGTACTAAGGAAAGAAAGGGGAAAGCTATCCCTACAATAAGACTAAGCTGAATCCCTACGATGTGGCGGGCTGCCTGTTCCTTGCAAACAGACCCGCCTTAGTCCTCGGCTAGTCTGAACGAAGACCTATAGCATAAAGGAAGGGGTCCCTAAAAGAACTAAGGACTGGAACAAAAATGGGACGCCTCCTGAACAAAGAAGGTTGTTGCAGAACACAAAAAGATAAACTGACAAAAAGGTACTGGAGGTCCCAGAAGGACCAAGCAAACTGACAGAGATAGGCACAGAAGCACCTGGCTAGCAAAACAGTCAAACAACACTGAATTCCAGCACGGCCAAAAGGGCGGAGCTGGAATATATAGGCAGATGGTCACGTGACCGCAAAACACAAGATGGAAAAAACAAACAGGAGGGTTTTAACTGTACCCCCTCTTTTATGAGGATCCTCCGGATCCTCCAGGCCTATCCAGAAACCTCTTGTGGAAAGCTCTAACAAGCCTAGGAGCAGAGACGTCATCCGCCCTTACCCAGGAGTTATCTTCGGGACCGAAACCCGTCCAGGAGACGAGATACTGTAATCTCCTTCTATGCCATCTAGAATTCAAGATACGAGAAATTTCATATTCGCCGTCTTCCACCACAGGAGGAACTGAGACAGTGGCATCCCTAGGAAACATGAAACACAGGATTAATCTTCCAGGAAGTAGCGACATCCAACCTAACCGCAGACAGGTTAACAACCTGAAGCACTTTAAATGGACCCCCAAACTTAGGACCCAGTTTTTTAGAGGGAATCTTCAACTTGAGGACAACCAATCTTCGACTTGAGGACAACCAAACCATGTCACCCACAGTAAACAAAACCTCCTTACATTTCCTGTCAAAATACTTCTTTGACTTCTTGTTAGCCTCTTGAAGGTTTCAACGTACATTAGTCCAAACTCTCTCCAAATCGCCGGAAAAATTCTCCTGCTCCGGCACCTCCAATTTGGAGAACAAACCAAAAGACGGATGTCTCTCAGTACAACAAAAAAAAGGAGAACACCCAGCTGAGGAGGATGTATGATTGTTAAGAGCAAATTCTGCGAGAGGCAGAAACTCAGACCACACCTCTTGATTGTCCGCCACAAAACAACGCAAAAACTGTTCTACATCCTGGTTCTTTCTTTCTGTCTGTCCATTAGACTCAGGATGATACCCAGACAAAAATGACAAATGAACTCCCAACCTGTCACAAAAAGCACGCCAAAAGCGAGCCACAAACTAAGGTCCTCTATCAGAAACAATATCCGAAGGAACGCCATGAAGCTTGACAATCTCCTTAACAAACTCCTTATTGAATGTCTTGGCGCAGGGCAACTTAATGAATGGAACCAAGTGACACATCTTACTAAAACGGTCCACGACCACCCAGATGACAGTAAAACCCTCGGACACAGGCAGATCAGTAACAAAATCTATTGTGAGATGCGTGCAAGGCGCACTAGGAACCTCACGAGGGCAAAGCAACCCCGCAGCAGGAGTATGTGAGGCCTTTGACCTAGCACACACACTACATTGACGCACCCACTTGATGACTTCTCTGTGCCATCTAGGCCACCAAAAACTGCGACTGATAAATCTCTTAGTCTCAGAAATTCCTGGATGACCTGCCAGCCGAGACTCATGACACTCCACAAACAAATCTCTCCTAAAGGTTCTAGGCACGAACAACCTCCCATGGGGAGTGTTAGATGGAGCATCATCTTGAGCTTTCAGAATCTCATTCTCCAAAACGGAGTCCAATGCCGCTGACGCGCCCCCTGGGCCAGTGCTGTAGTGCGGCGCACGTATGCGCGGGGGGGGGGGATACCCGGAGCCGGATCCGATGGGGGTAGTAGTCTCCGAGTGGCGGGGACCCGGTCCGTGCCCAGGGTGGTCAAACTAAGTGTGTGGCAGTCTTTGTAGATGTTGTTTAAGTGTCGACTACGCCACCCGTTGATTTGCGGTCGCAAGGCCGCCGCTGCAGAACAGTCCGCTGAGGCCGGTGGTATGTGTGCAGCAATGGTGGTATAACCCCCAACGGGAGAGGTATGGCCTCAGGGCAGCTGGTGCGGGTGAAGGGAGTGATAGAAAGGGCGTCCCGGTACCTTTAGTGCTGGTAGTACGATGGAACACAGAGACTGATGGCAGTTTTCAATGCTTTACTCACAGATGTTATCAGTGTCAGTCCTGCAGGTGATGACGACCCGAGCCGTGCTGCGTCCACCAGGTACGGGGCTCGACCAACCCCCAGGCAGTTCCAGAGTGTGACCTTGAACTCCTTTCTCCGTTCCTTTCTCTGGCCGTCCCCACTAGGGACCCACCCATGTCCAGCTTCCTCGGGCCTTCTGGTGGCGAAACCTATCTCCGGTTTCCCTGACCCTATGTGGCGTGCCTTCGTGGTGAGTGTAGTGAGTGGTCGCGCCAAGACGTGGCCACGACCTCCGGTTCCTGGCTGAGGATAAGTGGCCTCCACCAGTTCGGGATCTGGTACCCTGATCTGCCAACTCTTCACCCGTTTTAGCTCACTCGTGGGATCTCAGGGTTCCCTCTTCCTTCATGTCTCTGGGCCTTTCTCCAGGTTCCATTCCTTCCTTGTTCCTTGTTCCTTTCCTCTTGTCTTTCTCTCTCTTGCTCCCTTCAGGAGCAGCACCCAGACAGGGCTGCTGCTCCCTGTCACTACTCTTCTCCTCTTCTTCTGTCTGACTGAACTTCCTCTCTCCTAAGATGGTGCCCACCTTTTTATACTCCCTCTGACACCCGAGCCCAGGTGACTAGCCACCAATGGGCTCCTTCCTATGCCCAGAGTCCCTCCCCTCTCTGCTCCTGCACCACTGGGATATTCCTCCCCCCCTCCCACTCCAGCCAGGGACAGACGCTGTCGTACCTGCACATTTATCTGGTGGGAGTACCGTTGATCTGTCCCCCGGAAATGGGATGTATGTGGTGCATGCAGCTAACTGAGTTCTAGTCCACACTCCATCCTTACCCGGGAGTGGAATACCACACCTCTGGTTCGAGGTGCAATACCCCTGTAGCAGCCGAGCCCTCGGGGTGCTACGCCGCCACCACAACTCCTTTCTGTAAAATGCTCTCCTTCTCCTCAGCACCGACTGTAGGAGAAAAGCTGCGAGATAAAGCATCGGCTTTAACATTCTTAGTACCAGGGATATAGGTAACAGAAAAATGAAACCAAGAAAAAAAAAGTGCCCACCTAGCTTGATGGGCATTCAAGCGCTTGGCAGCACCCAGATAGATCAAATTCTTATTATCTGTGAAAACCTGAATAGGAAATCTAGCGCCTTCCAAATAATGACGCCAATGTTCAAACGCAAGTTTAATAGCCAGCAACTCCCGATTTCCAACATCATAATTCAGTTCGGTTTCCGAAATTTTTTTTCGAAAAGAAGGCACAAGGATGTACTCCATCCCTGTTGTCCTGAGACAAAACTGCTCCGACCCCCACCGATGAAGCATCAACCTCGACCAGAAAAGGCTTGGTCTCATCAGGCTGCATAAGGATAGGGGCAGAACTGAACCTCTCTTTGAGATACTTAAACGCTTCAGTGGCCTCAGTAGTCCACTGGACCGTATTCGCACCTTTCCTGGTGAGATCGGTCAGCGGCTTAACAATTACAGAAAAATTCTTAATGAATTTCCTGTAATAATTGGCAAAACCCAAAAATCTCTGTATAGATTTCAAACCAATAGGCCTAGGCCATTCCTGCACAGCCTGAACCTTCACCGGGTCCATCTCAAAGCCCTCGCTGGAGACAATGTAGCCCAAAAAACTAATTTTCTGCACAGCAAACTCACATTTCTCTAGCTTAGCAAAGAGTGAATTATCACTCAATAACTGCAAAACTTCACGTACACTCTGCCAATGGGACTCCAGATCTGGCGAATGAACCAAAATGTCATCTAAATAAACAACCACATTCTTACCAATAGAGATGAGCGTTGTTCTACTCGAACTGTTTGCCAATCTCAAATTCGAGCTGTTTTGGGCGGTGTTCGAGCCGTTCGGCGAACACGAACAATTTGAGAAAAATTCGGCTGTTCGAGGTTATGTTCGATAACTGTTCGTGCACCAAAATCATAACTGGATTTTTTCTCAGTAATGATGAAAATTAATGTTAATACGCAGTTTGAGTGTACAGCGGGGTGGGGGGAGGGGCAGGGGATGGATCTCTGCAGGAACAATGAAGATCTCCATTTTTTTTTTCTCTTTCCCGCATTTACAGTGGGGAGGTGCAATCTGTCAGCCTATCAGCAGCGCACACACGGAGCGAAGTGCTTTTTTTCACACAAGCAAGGGCATGTGTCATTGGCAGTGTATGTCACATGTCCTTGCCCTATAAGACCAAGCCATTTTCCCCGTCGCCACCATTTTCTCACTGCTGCAGCTGCGTGTTAGACGGCACCGCTGTTGCTGTGTGCGCTATACCTTGTTAATTTCAAGCCAATTTTCGCACAAATCTACAGATAGCTTGGGAGTAGGGAATAGTTGTGATTGCAGTCCTTTTAAGGACTAGGTTACAGCATTTCCTACGACTTTTATCAGGCAGGTCTGTGCTCTTAAATAGATAGATTGTGGGAGTAAAGACTAATTGTAATTGGAGTCCTTTTCAGGACTAGGTTACATCAGTTCCAATCAGTTTTTGCCAGGCAGGTCTGTGCCAGTGCTGTGCAAGTTTTTTTCACAGCATTTGGCTGAATCTAGCAAAGCTAATCCTTTTTGGCCTATTGCAGAGTGTGTTAGTCAGTGGAGTAGCCTATCTGTGTTGCAAGATATACCACCTGTGTATAGAATACCAATTTTTTTACTGCACCTAGTGAAGTAAAATCTTTTGGGCATAGCATCATTCTATTAGTCCATCTATACTGACCTCCATCAGGTTGCAAATTGAATATAATTTTTTTTCTGCATCTAGCTCTGAAAAAATATTGGGCTTCTAGATGTGTGTGGGACTTGTTGTATTAGTCCATCTATACTGACCTCCATGAGGTTGCAAACTGCATATATTTTTTTCTTCATCTACCTCTGAAAAAATATTGGGCTTCTAGCTGTGTGTGGGACTTGTTCTATTAATCCATCTATACAGACCTCCATCAGGTTGCAAACTGAATATATTTTTTTCTGCATCTACCTCTGAAAAAATATTGGGCTTCTAGCTGTGTGTGGGACTTGTTGTATTAGTCCATCTATATTGACCTCCATCAGGTTGCAAATTGAATATAATTTTTTTCTGCATCTAGCTCTGAAAAAATATTGGGCTTCTAGCTGTGTGTGGGACTTGTTGTATTAGTCCATCTATACTGACCTCCATCAGGTTGCAAACTGCATATATTTTTTTCTTCATCTACCTCTGAAAAAATATTGGGCTTCTAGCTGTGTGTGGGACTTGTTCTATTAATCCATCTATACAGACCTCCATCAGGTTGCAAACTGAATATATTTTTTTCTGCATCTACCTCTGAAAAAATATTGGGCTTCTAGCTGTGTGTGGGACTTGTTGTATTAGTCCATCTATACTGACCTCCATCAGGTTGCAAACTGAATATATTTTTTTCTGCATCTACCTCTGAAAAAATAGTGGGCTTCTAGCTGTGTGTGGGACTTGTTGTATTAGTCCATCTATACTGACCTCCATCAGGTTGCAAACTGAATATATTTTTTTCTGCATCTACCTCTGAAAAAATATTGGGCTTCTAGCTGTGTGTGGGACTTGTTCTATTAATCCATCTATACAGACCTCCATCAGGTTGCAAACTGAATATATTTTTTTCTGCATCTACCTCTGAAAAAATATTGGGCTTCTAGCTGTGTGTGGGACTTGTTGTATTAGTCCATCTATACTGACCTCCATCAGGTTGCAAACTGAATATATTTTTTTCTGCATCTACCTCTGAAAAAATATTGGGCTTCTAGCTGTGTGTGGGACTTGTTCTATTAATCCATCTATACAGACCTCCATCAGGTTGCAAACTGAATATATTATTTTCTGCATCTACCTCTGAAAAAATATTTGGCCTTCTAGCAGTGTGTGGGACTTTCTCTATTAGTCCATCTATACTGACCTCCATCAGGTTGCAAATTAAAAATAATTTTTATCTGCATCTAGCTCTGAAAAAATATTTGGCCTTCTAGCAGTGTGTGGGACTTTCTCTATTAGTCCATCTATACTGACCTCCATCAGGTTGCAAATTGAATATAATTTTTTTCTGCATCTAACCCAGCCAATAGTTTTGGCCTAATACCACAGTTTGGCCACTCAGCTCTGCTCGGTTCCCATCCATTGTTTTTTTGTGCAAACAACTCCAGAGTTGTTAATTAGTTAACCACCAAAATGAGTGGAAAAAGGCCTGCTGCTGGTGGAAAGGGGAATAGGCGTGTTGGGAAGAGGAAAAAAGGTTGTGTCCGTGGGGTAGGTGTTAAAGCAACAGTAACATCTGCAGAAGAAAGACCATCTTCCAGCCGAACTAAAATGTCTACTCCTTTTAGCGGACAATGTGATAAGATCCCTTTCTTACGGCCACGCCAATCGCTACAAATTCCAGATGAGGCACAAAAACAGCAGGTGCTTCAACGGATATCAAGTGCTCCTTTAAGTGGGCTCTCCTCCACATCAACTTCAACATCACAAATACTCCAGTCCTCAAAGGTGTCACCCCAATCGCACTTGCTTCCTCACAGCTCCCAAATCTCCAGCTGCCCGTCTGAGTATGAGGTAGAACAGATGGTTGAGTCTGCAGAGCTGTTTACTCATACTATAGCCTGGGAATCAGAGGTCGACTCCAGCGCTTCTGTGAATCCAGACGAGGAAATGATCTGCACTGATGCCCAGAATCTTTATGAGTCGGATCCAGGACCAAACGCAGAAGGTTCTGACCATAATGTAGACCCTCATTCCCAAACTGTAACTCCTGTTGGTGGAGACAATGAGGAAGACGATGATAAGACTCAAATACCTGATAGGAGCGACAACTTTAGTTTTTTGTCAGGGCAGGAACAGGTTGGCTCTGAGGACGACGGGTGTGATAACGCACAGGGTGATGATGATGAGGTTGGAGATCCCACTTACTGTCAACCCACAGTCAGCCAAGAGATGAGGTCAGCAGAGGAGGTGGCGGAAGATGCTAGTGACGACGAGGTCAGGTTGCACCTTCCTGGACAGAGACGTAGTACTGGAAGCACGTCAACAACTGCATCCTAAAACACAACTCTGCCTCTCACCACAAGTCGTGGTGGCTCTTCAGGTCGCATGGGTGCTAAGCCTTGCATAGCCTGGGCATTTTTTCAGATCGATAAAGATGACCCAACTCGTGTTATCTGTAACATTTGTCAGCAAAAGCTAAGTAGAGGCCAAAAAATACATAGTTTGAGTACTTCATGCATGAACCGGCACATGGACATGAAGCATAAGTTGCAGTGGGAAGCTCAGTGTGCTACAATGCGGCCTAGCCGGCCGGGCCAACCACCGTCTGCCATATCTTGAGCATCCGCGGCCTCTTCATCCTCTGTGACTGGGGGGACAGCAGTCACACCTGTTTTGGGGCGCAGACCTGCCACCTCTTTACCCGCAACAGCCAGCGTGATTGGCAGGTCATCATTTTCTTTGGAGGTGGTAACATAAGCTGGTGTTGAGCGCTGTCCGACATCGATAGCACCACCCTTGGATCAAGGCAACCTAACATGTCCGCCTGCATCTTCCTCACAGACCGGCAGTTTGCCGGGGACACCCTTATCAACCCCGTCTAAGCACAATAGCCAGCCCTCGGTCCCTCAGATGTGGACAAGTAAAAGACCATTTCCTCCTAGCCATGAGAAAGCTAAGAGGTTGAATTTCACCATCTGCAAGTTCTTGGCTACAGAAATGCTGCCTTTCCGCCTGGTGGACACAGAGGATTTTCGAGACCTTATGTCCGTCGCAGTGCCCCAGTACCAGATGCCCAGTCGGCACTACTTCTCAAAGAAAGGTGTGCCTGCGCTCCACCAGCATGTCGCACACAACATCACCGCTTCTTTGAGAAACTCTGTGTGTGACAGGGTGCATTTCACCACAGACACTTGGACGAGTAGGCATGGACAGGGGCGTTACATGTCGCTGACTGGGCACTGGGTAACTATGGTGACAGCAGGACAAGGGGCTGCTGTCCAAGTCTTGCCGTCCCCACGAGTTGTGCGTCAATCCTCTTTATGTCAAAGTTCCTCCACTGCTTCTGCCTCCTCAACCTCCTCTCGGTCTTCCACCTGCACCCAAAGCCTGTCTGGTCATGCCACAAGCTTTCTAACTGCGCAGAAGGGATCCTGCACACCTCCTTACTATGCTGGCACTAGGGCTCAACGTCATCAGGCGGTTTTTACATTGAAATGTCTGGGAAATGTGAGTCACACAGCTGAGGAGTTGTGGTCAGCTCTGGAGAACCAATTTCATGAATGGTTGTCTCCACTGGACCTGAAACCAGGGAAGGCCGTGTGCGACAATGCTGCAAACCTGGGTGCGGCCCTTCGCCGGGGCAATGTCACACACGTGCCTTGTATGGCTCACGTGTTGAACCTGGTTGTCCAGCAATTTTTAGCCCACTATCCCAGACTAGATGGCCTTCTGCAGAGGGCACGGTCGCTGTGTGCTCACTTTCGCCGTTCGCATCCCGCAGCTCAGCGACTTACATCTCTACAGAAGTCGTTGGGCCTGCCACTTCACCTGCTAAAATGCGATGTGCCTACCCGGTGAAATTCAACTCTGCACATGTTGCAGCAAACTGTGGCAGCACCGACAAGCCCTGGTGCAATATGTTCTGACGTATAGCCTGGGCCAACGAGATCCAGAGGTGGGGCAAATCACGCTGGAGGAGTGGTCTCAGATCAGGGACCTATGCACCCTTCTGCACAGTTTTGAAATGGCGACGAAGATGTTTAGTGCTGACGATGCCATTATCAGCCTGACTATTCCGGTGATTTACATGCTGGAGCACATGTTAAACAGAATTCGGAGTCAGGTGGTGGCACAAGAGGAGGTGGAGGAAGTAGAGGAGGAGGAGTTGTATGCGGAAGGGCTAACATCTGCAAGGTCCAGACGGTCGGCAGCACCAAGGCGGCAGGCATGTGAGGGTGGGGGAGATGGTTTTACCAGGGCGCATGGTAGCAGCCAAACTAGTGAGGAAGGTGCAGGAGCCCAGGAAGAAGTGGAGGACGAACTGATGGAAGACTCATCAGATGAGGGAGACCTTGATCACATTTCTGTTGTGCGAGGTTGGGGGGAGAGGACAGAGGAAGGAAGCATGATTGTTACCTCGCCACCAACACAACAGGGACTTGGTGCTCCTGGATGCGCAACACACATGAGTGCCTTCTTGCTGCACTACCTGCAACATGACCCTCGAATTGTGAGAATTAGAAATAATCCTGACTACTGGGTTGCCACACTGTTAGATCCCCGGTACAAAAGTAAATTTGCAGAAATTATTCCTGCCATAGAAAGGGATGCACACATGCAGGAGTATCAGCAGAGACTGTTGCAGAATCTTACATGTGCTTTTCCACAAAATACCAGTGGTGCACGTAGTGAATCTCACAGTTCCAACTTGCCAACCGTGGGACCGTCAAGTGTTCAGCACTCAAACCGTAACAGAACCACAGTATCTGCTGGTAACATCAATTTTGCGGAATCATTTCACCACTTTTTTAGCCCATCCTTTGCAAGGCCACAGGAGACAAGAAGTCTGACACATAGTCAACGCCTAGAGACGATGGTACAGGAGTATCTCCAAGTAAACATTGAAGCCACGACTGTGTCACTGGACCCTTGCTCTTTTTGGGCTTCCAATCTGGATAAATGGCCGGAGCTAGCCACTTACGCCTTGGAGATCTTGTCATGCCCCGCAGCCAGCGTTCTGTCTGAACGTGTGTTCAGCGCTGCTGGTGGTGTGCTGACAGATAAGCGCACGCGGCTCTCCACTGATAATGTAGACAGACTCACGTTCATAAAGATGAACAAATCATGGATCCGAAACGACTTTTCTACCCCTGTGTCATCCTGGGGAGAGTAAAAGCTTGATGATTGGTTAAAATCACCCTACCAACCGTTTTAAGCTTTCAAATTACTAATCATGTTTATCTGTATCTTGGCTAGAAAATAATTTGGGCTTTGTAGCAGTGTGCAGCACTGATTCTATTAGGCCATCTATAATAAGCTCCACCAGATTTAAAATTACTAATCATGTTTATCTGTATCTTGACTGGAAAATAATTTGGGCTTTGTAGCAGTGTGCAGCACTGATCCTATTAGGCCATCTATACTAAAGCTTCACCAGATTTAAAATTAATAATAATTTTTAGCTGCATCTAGCCCGGAAAATAATTTTGGGGCTCCGAGATGCGCAAGACACATAAGTGCCTTCTTGCTGCACTACCTGCAGCATGACCCTCATTTTGTCAGAATTCGAAGTAATCATGACTACTGGGTTGCCACACTCTTAGATCCCCCAAACTTTTCGATCAACCTTTTCATTTTAATAAAGACCAAAAAAATGGTCATTTTTGAAATTATAAGCATTAGCAGGTTGTTAGAAACTGAAATCAAACAGTTTTCAACTCAAAACTTTATTCTAGGTGATGTTACATTTTCACATAGGACCCCTTGTTCGAAAGGAGCTTCTGAACTCTCTCGTCCATTGAATTTGTCAGGTTTGGATGGTTTCTGCTTCAATTGTTTTGCATGAGGACAGAATACCCTCCCAGAGCTGTTGCTTAGATGTGAACTGCCTCCCGCCATCATAGACACTCCTTTTAATGATGCTCCAAAGGTTCTGAATGGGGTAGAGGTCAGGGGAGCATGGGGGTCACACCATAAGTTTGTCCCCTTTTATGCCCATATCAGCCAGAGATGCAGATGTTTTATGTGCAGCATGAGATGATGCATTATCATGCAGAAGAATGATCTTGCTGTGAAATACACGGTTCTTCTTCTTGAACCATGGCAGGAAGTGCTGTTTGAGAAAATCCACATACATTATGGAGTTCATCTTTAGCGCCTTCAGGGATCCTAAAGGGGCCGACAATCTCTCTCCCCATGATTCCAGCCCAAAACATTACTCCACCTCCTCCTTGTTGGCGCTGTAGCCGTGTTTGCGTGGGGTGTCCATCAACCAGCCATCCTCCACTCCATCCATCTGGACCATCGAGCGCTGCACGGCACTCATCCGTGAACAAAACAGTTTTGAAATCAGTCTTCATGTAATGTTTGGCCCACTGGAGCCGTTTCTGCTTGTGTGAAGTGGATAGAGGAGGTCGACAGGATGGCGTATGCACAGCTGCAAACCTCTGAAGGACCCTGCATCTTGTTGTTCGGGGGACGTTGGAGGCACCAGCAGCTTCAAAAACTTGTCTGCTTCTATGACAAGGCTTTTTTGCCGCTGCTCTTTCAACCTGACGTAATTGCCTGTAGGAAAGAGTCCTCAATTTGCCCTTATCAGCACGCACACGTGTGTACTGTGAATCAGCTACATACTTCTTGATTGCCAAGACACTTCATCCTGATCATCGCACAATGTTGATTGTAGTCATGCCTTGACCTAAACACTCCACAATTTGTTGCTTCTCAGCAGCCGACACATCCTTTTTCTTTCCCATTTTGGCAGAAAATGTAGGCTGCTTAATAATGTGAGACAGCCTTCTTAAGTAGTCTTGCCTTTCATTGGACACACCTGCCAAACTAATTAGCACAGGTGTCAGCAATTGCTTACAGTGATATAAAGAGCCCTGACACACATCACCATCAATGAGTTTAACTGACAAACAAACAAATTCTTCCCTTATCACTCCTAAACACTTTTTGCATAATAATTTGGAACACAGTGTACATGTGCTTTTCCACAAAACACCAGTGGTTCACGTAGTGAATCTTACAGTTCTAACTTGCCAACCGTTGTCTGTATGGAGTTGTTCAATAAAGGGCCCAAAATTAAGATAACATAGATGGGAGAGGTCTCTATGAATAGGAATTCCTAAGTATTTGATACCCTGTGAGGGCCAGGCAAAGGGAAAGTTGGACTGGATGGAATCCTATATGGATTTGGGGAGGGAGACATCGAGGGCCTCAGACTTCGCTGCATTGATTTTAAATTTTGACCATGTAACAAAGTGATCTATTTCAGCCATAACAGCATGGATGGATATATGTCATTGAGTGATATATACTAGGACATCATCAGCAAATAGAGAGCACTTGTACTCGGTGCCTCCCACCTCAATCCACCTAATATTGGGGTTATGGCGAATTGATGAGAGCAGGTGCTCCGTCACTAGGATGTATAAGAGAGGGGACAGAGAACATCCCTGCCTTGTCCCATTGGTGATTGTGAAGGGTGATGAAAATGTTCTGACGCGCCCCCTGGGCCTTGGGACACCCGGAGCCGGACCCTTTTTGGTGGATGCTGGTGGTTGTAGTCTCCGTGGCGGCAACCCGGTTCCGTGGCTCAGGGCGGTCAAACCAGTGGCGGAACTATTTATGTGGTTTTGATGTTTAAATGTCCGACTACGCCACCCGTGGATTGCGGTCAGAGTGAACCGCCGCTCCAGGGTAGACCGCTGAGGCTGGTGTTGTGGGTGCAGCAGAGCGTAGCATAACTCCCCACGGGAGGAGTATAGCCTCAGGGCAGTGTATGCGGAGGATGGGGGTGATGGTGCAGGGCAGCAGCAGTAATGACACGGAGTCAGTGATGCAGTCCAGGGCCTTTACTCACAGTTCTTATTATCCAGACCACGTCTGCAGGTAACGGCTGCCCACGTCGTACTGTGCTCACCAGGTGAGGGGCTCAGACAACTCCCAGATAACTTTGGAGTGCTTCACAGGACCCCCTTTGTGTGTCCTTTGTCTGGCCTTTCTTACCAACCCTTCTGTCCGGCTGCCTCGGGCCTCCTCTTGGTAAACTTGGCGCCAGTTTCCCTGACCCTATGTGGTGCCTTCCTAGCGGGTGTAGCAAGGGGCTGCGCCACATAAAATGTCACAGCCTCCTGTTTCTAGCTGAGGGTCGTTTCCTGCCTCCACTAGTTTCGGGGACCGGTCTCCCCCTTTGGCCTGACCCCTCCACGCAGGTGGATTCGGGCGTGCGGTGGCGACTCGCCCGTCCGCACCCCTGAGATCCCTTCGTTCCTCATTCCTGGAGCCTTCTCCGCTCCTCTTCCTTCCTTCTCCCTCTTCCAGGCCTGGGCCTCTGTTACTAGGCCCGCCTCCGGAGCAGAGCTCATGCAGAGCCCCTGCTCCCTGCCACTTCTGCTCAGACTTCTCTGCACTGAACTAAGATGGTGCCTACCTTTTATACTCCCTTCTCAATGCACCCAGGAACTGCTTCATCCCTGCTCCTGCACTACAGGGTTCCCCTTCCTTAGTGTTCCCTCCCCCCATTCCAGCCAGGGACAGGGACTGTCGTGCCCATCTCAGGGGCATATTGGTCGCCCTGCCCCACGGCAATGTGGTGTAATGCATGCAGGTGTCGGGTCCTGATCCACACTACATCCTTACCTGAGAGTGAGATATCACACCTCTGGGTGAGGTGCAATACCTCTGTAGCAACCGAGCCCTCAGGGTGCACAGTTCCATGTATCTTCAGCCTAGGTGACGTATTGCGATACAGCGCCGTGATTTTGGCTATAAAAGGGTCCCCTAGACCCCTACCCCAAGCTTTTTAAGAGAATCATATATGGCGTGCCAGGAGACTCTATGGAATGCTTTCTCAGTATCCAACGAGAGTATCTAATTACAAATTTTTAACTGCATCTAGCCCAGGAAATACTTTGTGCCTAGTAGCAATGTCTGCTAGTCAGCGGATTATCCCGGCTGTTAAGCAAGCTACACCACCTGTAGTTTGGACACTTAATTTTTTCAAAGGAAATGCTTCGGGACCACGGGATACTCAGTGAAGAGCATCAGGAGGCACCCCAAGGCATAGGGGCTGGGACTGGCAGTAGGATGCCTTGCGGTGGACAGCCGAGCTCGATCCTTATAAAAGCTTTTTAACTGCAGCAGCTTTAGTGGACGCTACTGGAGCTGGAATTACGCGGCTGCTGGCATGAGACTTGCCCTCCAATAGATCCTTGTAAATGGATTTAAAGTGTATTCATTCAAATTAGAGAGACAATTTAAATTAAAAAGCTTAGAGCTGCCTCCACCACAGGGGGGCTCGCTCGACCCACCAGCAGACAGGCACCAGTATTGGGAGAGGGGGGCTGGCCGTCAGGGTTCACCGCGGCTCTGGCACAAACCCGGCGACACGGAGGTGGCACGGGCAGGAGCGGACTGAACGTGTCGGCTTCTCACTTTTTGGATTTTAGAAGGGCATGACATGCCTATATCTGTGTCTCCCCCTCCTTTTACTCCTCCACCTCTTTTCTTTTCGCATGACTATATGTACTTGTCACTTTTCCATGTGTTAGTTGTGTCTTCTGAGCAGTTTGTCAGCTTTTGGACACCTTTGAAGGTGTTTTCTATGTGTTTCTATGTGTTTTTGTTTGCCTGCCATTGGTTTTAACGGTGTTCGAAGGTGTTCGACGAACAGTTCGACGAACAGTTCGGCGAACACACGGGTGTTCGACGAACCGAACCGAACTCGAACACTACGGGGGTGGCTCAACACTACTTACCAATCAAAGGTCTCAAGATGTCATTAACAAGGTTCTGAAAAAATGCAGGTGCATTGGTAAGACCAAAAGGCAACATCAGATTCTCAAAATGACCTACCGGAGTGTTAGCAGCAGTTTTCCATTCATCACCCACCTTCACTCGTAACAAATTGTATGCCCCCCGGAGATAAATCTTAGAGAACCACTTGGCCCCCACTAACTGGTTAAACAAGTCAAGAATTAACGGCAATGGGTAGGAATTGCGTACAGTAATTTTATTAATTTCACGAAAATCCAGACATGGATGTAAACCCCCGTCCTTTTTTTTAACAAAAAAAAATCCAACTGCCACAGGCGACTTAGAAGGTCTAATGTGACCAGCAGCCAGGCCAGTCTGTATGTACTCCTCCAAGGCCTCTCTTTCAGGGATAGTCAGATTAAACAAGTGACTCTTGGGAAGAGTAGCTCCTGGAACAAACTCAATGGCGCAATCATAATCCCTATGAGGAGGTAAAACTTGCGACTCCTCCTCTGAAAAAACCCTCCAAAAATCTTGAATAGGTACAGGTAATTCCCCTTTTTCCACAGCTGCAATGCGACCATTACAACATTTATCATAGCACTTTGGACTCCAAGACTTTATCATATTAGTAGACCAGTCCAGCAAAGGATTGTGCAGTTTTAACCAAGGCAATCCTAGAACGACTGGAGAGGGTAAATTATTTAATACAACCAAGTCCAAAATTTCTTGGTGAAGTCCATTGATAGTGAGGGGAAATGCAGCAACCTTGTGAGTAATACATTTCAAGGGAGTGTTATCAATTGCAATCACAGAAATAGGTGATGACAAAGGTTTGGATTTCAATTTAAGTTTTTCCAAAAACCCTTTATCAATCACATTAAGTGTTGAACCACAATCCACAAATACCTGAAATTCAATCAAATTTTCCTGCAAAGTAGTACTCTATGAAAGAAATACTCCTGCAGAGCATAAACAAGCTATACAGGCGTACCTGACCTTTTTTTTTCTTTACTTAAATGAAGCTCACAAAACTTAATCAAATGGTCAGCTTAACATCAATAAAGACACAATCCCTCGGCGAACCTCCGGTCTCTTTCCTGAGAGCAGAGCGACATCGCCCCAAACTCCATCGGCATTCCGCCGTCTGAGCAGATTTTCTGGGGACTAGGACCTGGCATTACAGGAGTCTTTACCTCATTCTGCCTAGATCTCAGCCTCCTATCCACACGAACAGCTAATTGCATGGCGTCCTGCAGAGTCTCAGGTGCGGGGAATGCAATTAGCAAATCCTTAACCTTTTCACTCAGACCAGCGAGAAATAGACATTTCAGAGCAGGATCACTCCATTTGACTTCTGAAGCCCATCTTCTGAAGTGTGTCCAATAATTTTCAACATCACCTGACCCTGATTCAAACGCCTGAGTTCTGCCTCAGCAGATGAGATTCGATCAGGATCATCATATAATAGACCCATAGCAGAAAAAAATTCTTCTACCCACCTTAAGCATGGATCATTAGGTTTGAGAGAAAAGGCCCACCCTTGTGGTTCATTGCGCAAAAGTGACATAATAAAACCAATGCGCTGTGATTAATTCCCAGAGGACCTTGGTCTCAAACAAAAATGTAACAAACAAGCATCTTTAAAGGAAAAAAATCTTGCTGTTTACCATAAAAAACATCAGGCAGTCCTACCTTGGGTTCCACAAAATGCGCTCCAGAACAGCTACTCACGTGTTGCTGGAGCTCGGCCACCTCCAGAGACAATCCCTGCAAATGTTGAGCCAAATCCTGAACGGAAGCCATACTGATTCCCGAATTTCTTTCCTTTTAGTTTTTTTTGGGCTGGACTTACTGTTATGATCTGCAACAAGTACTAAGGAAAGAAAGGGGAAAGCTATCCCTACAGTAAGACTAAGCTGAATCCCTGTAGCGGGCTGCCTGTTCCTTGCGAACAGACCCACCTTAGTCCTTGGCTAGTCTGAACGAAGACCTATAGCATAAAGGAAGGGGTCCCTAAAAGAACTTAGGACTGGAACAAAAATAGGACACCTCCTGAACAAAGAAGGTTGTTGCAGAACACAAAAAGATAAACTGACAAAAAGGTACTAGAGGTCCCAGAAGGACCAAGTAAACTGACAGAGATAGGCACAGAAGCACCTGGCTAGCAAAACAGTCAAGCAACACTGAAGTCCAGCACAGCCAAAAGGGCGGAGCTTGAATATATATCCAGATGGTCATGTGACTGCAAAACACAAGATGGAAAAAACAAACAGGAGGGTTCTATCAGCCGCTCTGCAACCCTGGACTCTTGTCGAAGCTGTTTAGTGAGGTTGTTGTGCCAGGGTTGCCTGTTAACTCATCGTGCTCTGCCATGCACAAGAGGGGCGACCGAGTCAATAGCTGAAGCAAGAGTGGCATTGTAGAAAGCGGTGGCGCTGTCTGTGTCATGGAGTGAGGATATGGATGTCAGTGGTAGAACAGAGTCAGAGAGTGTGTGAGTGTCTAGTTGTGCAAGGTTTCTGCGGGGGTGTGCTAGTTGCCGGACATGGGTGACAGGTGAGGAGGACAGGGATGAGAATGTGAGTAGATGGTGGTCAGATAGGGGTAGGGAGGGGGGAGGTTGTGAGGTTAGATAGTGAGCAGAGTCGGGTGAAGATCATTTCTAGTGTGTGTCCATATGTGTGGGTGGCTGAGGAGGACCACTGAGTAAGTCCAAAGATGAAGTAAGCGACAAGAGTTTGGATACTGCTGACTGGCGAGTGTCAGTGGGGATGTTGAAATCGGCCATGATGATTGTGGGAATGTCAGCAGAGAGAAAGTAAAGAAGCCAGGAGGAGAATTGGTCAATAAAGGCAGTGATCGGGCCCGGAGGTCGGTATATGACAGCCACTTGGAGGTTGGAGGGAGAGTAAATGCGGACAGAGTGGACTTCAAAAGATGGGAGAATAAGGGAGGGAAGAGGAGGAGTAGGGCTAAAGGTGCAGTTGTTAGAGAGGAGAAGACCCACTCCTCCACCATGTCTGTTACCAGGGCGAGGAGCGTGGGTGAATTGGACGCCGCCGTAACACAGCGCAGCAGGGGAGGCAGTGTCAGAGGGTGTCAGCCATGTCTCTGTGATGCCCAGGAAGGAGAGAGGACGAGAGGTAAAGAGGTCGTGGACAAAATGGAGCTTGTTGCAGATGGAGTGTGCATTCCAGAGTGCTCCAGAGAGAGGGAGCAACGGGGTGGGCATCAGGAGGACCGGTTTTGTGTAAGAGAGGTTGTGGTAGTTTTCAGTTGGTTTGATGCGATAGGTGGGGGAATTGGTGGAAGGTGCAAGCTGTGGGGGATTGGGAGATATGTCGCCAGCAGTGAGGAGAAGCAGAGAGAGGGAGAGCAGGTGGGAGAAGGAGAGTGTCCGGCTTGTTTTATATTTTGGTAGGATCGATCTGAGGCTGAGGAGCAGGTCTGTAGATGAGGTTAGGTGGGGAGGTAGGAGGGAAGGAGAGATGATGATTTGGTTAGAGGGTGCTGGGGTTTGGGGATAGCAAAGGAGAGTGAGGATTAGTGGGGCAAAAACAGTAAGGGCATATGTAAGCATAATGAATGTTAAGTGTGAATAAGTAAGAGAATCTAAGTACAAATAGTAGATAGTTATCCATACCTTCTGGTCACTTCTGGCCCATTTCTGGCATATTTCATTTTTAGCCCCTTAAAAAGCAACCCTTTAAAAGCCAGACCCATCTGTGCCAGACTTGGCTCCCTTGATTTATGGAGCTCTGGCCAGCACATTAGGTGGGTCAGGTGTGCAGGAGGGGAGGAGTCGCATGGACACTGCTCACAAAAGCATGGGTGGAGGGGGGGGGTTGTAATTAGGACACAGAGGCTAAATGAATTCAGGAAACAGACAGCTAGGGACCAGTGTGTATTGGGATCAAAAGATTGAGGTGAGGAACATGCAGATTGGACCGAACATACCAAGGACAGATAGAATGAAATTAGCAGGGATCAGTGGATACACAGCAGATAATGGACACAGGGAACATACCGGGAGACAGATAGATACAGTTTGGAAAAGACAGTCAGATATGCAGCATGGTGTTTGCAGGTAGGGTCAGATGACATACCAGGAGACAGATAGATACAGTTTGGAAAAGACAGTCAGATATGCAGCATGGGGTTTGCAGGTAGGGTCAGATGACGTACCGGAAGACAGATAGATACAGTTTGGAAAAGACAGTCAGATATGCAGCATGGGGTTTGCAGGTAGAGTCAGATGACGTACCTGTGGGTGAAGCAGAACAGATTCTCAGATAAAGAATGGTGATAAGGGGTTATATATCTGGTATATTTCATTTTTAGCCCCTTAAATAGCAACCCTTTAAAAGCCAGACCCGTCTGTGCCAGACTTGGCTCCCTTGATTTATGATTACTATGCCTTTAAACAATTTTTGGCTGCCCATATGATGATGTCATGTATTTAGAAGCTTCTGATAGTTTTTTTGGCAACATCTGAGTTAGTTAGAGACACACCTGTGGATGTATTTTAATGCACACCTGAAACACACTGCTTTTTTGTGTAGCATCATGGGGAAGTCTAAAGAAATCAGCCAAGATATCAGGAAGAGAATTGTGGACTTGCACAAGCCTGGCTCATCCTTGGGGACAATTTCAAGATACCTGAAGGTGCCTCGTTCATCTATACAAAAAATTATACTCAAGTACAAATAAGATGGGAATGTCCAGCCATTATACCACTCAGGAAGGAGATGGGTTCTGTGTCCCAGAGATGAACGTGCTTTGGTCTGACATGTGCATATCAACCCAAGGACAAAACCAAAAGACCTTGTGAAGATGATGGTGGAAGCTGGTAAGATTGTGTTAATATCCACAGTGAAACGAGTTCTGTATAAACATGGGCTGAAAGGCCACTCTGCTAGGAGGAAGTCATTACTCCAAAAGAAACATAAAAAAGGCAGATTAATGTTTGTGTAGCGCCGGCGTCCCTGCCCTCTGCTAGGCAGGGATGCTGTTCCCCTCACCTCTCTGCCCCGAGCCCGGCGTCCTCCTCCCGCTCTGCTGGCAGCGCTCGCTCCTTCCCGGCCACTGTGCTTAGGGCGCGCGCGCGCTCCCTCCCTCTTAAAGGGGCCGCGCGCGCCGTCCTAAGGAGTCCCCGGCCAATGGCCGGAGGACTTCACCATATATAAGGCACCTCCTCCAAAATGGAGGTGCCCGAGCAATGTTGTTGCACTGTTCACTACTCTGCTTCAGCCCTCAGGTCCCGTTGCCAGTTACCTGCCAGTTACCTGCCAGATTCCTGCCAGCTTGCTGTCTTATTCCTGCCTGATATTCTGCTACCTGCCTGCTAGCCTGAGGTCCGACGGTCTGCCTTCCAACTCCTGTCAGTCTGTCTAAGGACCAGCTTGCCCGCTCACCTGGGAGCGCACATCAGCTACCTGCCTGCTTGCCTGAGGTCCGACGGTCTGCCTTCCAACTCCTGTCAGTCTGTCTATGGACCAGCTTGCCCGCTCACCTGGGAGCGCACATCTGCTACCTGCCTGCTAGCCTACCTGGAGGCTCCGCCGTCACGTGCTGTGACCACCTGCCTGTCCAGAGACTCCTGCCCGCTCACCTGGGAGCGCTCATCTGCTGCCTGTCTGCTAGCCTACCTGGAGGTTCTGCCGTCACGTGCTCTGACCACCCGCCTGTCCAGAGACTTCTGCCCACTCACCTGGAGCGCTCATCTGCTGCCTGTCTGTTGGTCTTCCTGGAGGCTCCGCCGTCACATGCTGTGACCACCCGTTTATCCAGAGACTCTCGCCTGCTCACCTGGGAGCTCACGTCTACCATCAGCCGCCACAGGTCGTACCAACCCTTTACCCAGAGACTGCCCCGGTCACTTGCCGTGACCTTCTGCCCGTTCATCCAGAGACTGTCCCGGTCACTTGCGTGACCTCCTACCCGTTCTTCCAGAGACTGTCCCGGTCACCTGCTGTGACTGCCTGCCTGGTCGCCACCCGCTCCCTTACAAGGACCGCCCCCTTGTATAGTAGCTCAGAGGTTCCGCCTCCCAGACCCGTTACAGTTTGCACATGCACACAGGAACAAAGACCTTTATTTTTGGAGATATGTCCTGTGGTCTTATGAAACTAAAATTGAACTTTTTGGGCATAACGGCCATCGTTACGTTTGGAGGAAAAAGAGAGAAGCTGGGAAGCCTAAAAACACCATCCCAACTGTGAAACACAGGGGTGGCAGCATCATGTTGTGGGGTTGTTTTGCTGCAGGAGGGACTGGTGCACTTCACAAAATAGATGGCATCATGAGAAAAGAAGATTATGTGGCAATATTGAAGCAACATCTCAAGACATCAGCCAGGAAGTTAAAGCTTGGGCGGAAATGGGTCTTCCAAATGGACAATGACCCGAAGCATACTGCCAAAATGGTAACAAAGTGGCTTAAGGATAGCAAAGTCAATGTTTTGGAGTGGCCATCACAAAACCCTGATCTCAATCCTATTGAAAATTTATGAGCAAAGCTGAAAAGGCTGGTGCAAGCAAGGCGACCTACAAACCTTATTCAGCTACACCAGTTTTGTCAGGACTAATGGGCCCAAATTCTGACCAACTATTGTGAAAAGCTTGTGGAAGGATATCCCAAATGTTTGATTCAAGTCATTCAGTTTAAGGGCAATGGTACCAAATACTAATGAAATGTATGTAAACTTTTGACTTTGCAGTAAGTAATAAAAATCCCTTAAAATATTCTCTCTCATTATTCTGGCATTTGGCAAATATTAAAAATTATGGTAATCCTAATTGACCTAAAATGGGAAAGGTCTGATTTCATGTCAGATATTGAGAAAAACATGCATATGTGTATTTTTATATAGTGTATGTAAACTTCTGGTTTCAACTGTAAGTTGGCTATGTGTGGGCTCACATACTGTATATAGAGGGGCCATGTGGGGGCTCATGCTGTATATATGGTGCTGTGTGTGGCCTTATACTGTAAAAGGGGAGGTCATACTGTATATAGGGGGCTGTGTGTGTGTGCTCATACTGTATATGGGGGATCATGCTGTAAATAGGGGGCTTTGTGTGGGCTCATACTGTTTATGTAGGGGCTCATAGTGTATATAGGGAGCTATGTGGAGGCTTACAATATATATAGGGAGCTTTATGGGGGCTCATACTGTGTATAGTGTGGAATGTGTCTGGGCTCATACTGTATATAGGGGGTGCTGTGTATGGTTTCACACTGTAAATAAGTTGGCTATGTGAGGGCTCATACTGTGTATAGGGGAGCTATGTGTGGGCTCATACTGTATATAGGGGGGCTATGTGTGGGCTCATATTGTATATCGGAGGCTATGTGTGAGGGCTCATACTGTATATCGGGGCTCATACTGTATATAGGGGTCTCATACTGTATATGGGGGGGTGAGCTCATACTGTATATGTGGACTCATATTGTATATAGGGTACTATGTGGGGGCCTCATGCTGTATATAAGGGCTGTGTGTGGGTGCATACTGTATATAGGGGCTCATACTGTATATAGGGGACTATGTGGGGGTTCATGGTGTATATAGGGTACTGTGGGGTGCCTTATGCTGTATATAGGGGACTCTGTGTGAGCTAATACTGTATATAGGGAGAGCTGTGTGTGTGCTTATACTGTATATAGGAGCTGTGTGTGGTCTCATACTGTCTATAGGGGTGCTCTGTATGGAATCACTATGTGTGTAATTCCAAAATACATTTGTAAGAGCTTATACTGAGTATGAGTCTAACATTCTATGAAAGTACAGCATAGAACAGGGCAGAGGGTGATAGCAGATGCTATGCAGATAACTAAGTAAATCTATTCATTTTGTATGAAGAGGAAAGTTCTAGACATGACCAGGGTGGGTTGTTAAATATACTTGTAGATGTAGGAAAGATTGCACAAGCAACTTGGTAGTGCGTCATATACAGTACATACAGTACTCATTGCAAAGGGGTTTATTAACCTAACTGTAGAATAGCAACTAGTGTCAGGCAGCAGCTGACAAGAGAAAGAAGAACATGGAATGCACAAAATGGGGCATAGATGCACCTGCCGAAAATATAATTTGACCTCTTTCCAAACATAAGTCAAACTAAATATGGTTTATAACAGATCAATCAGTACTGAGACAGACACCAAAAGTATGTTACTTGCAGATCCTAAAGTATGTAAAAAAATATATATACTATACTGGTTGTATCAATATCACAAAGCTCTACAAACAACACTGATTAGTATTAAAAATATTTTTTAAAAAAGACCAAAAAAGAGAGAAATAAACCTATGAATTTTGAATATTGTGGATACCGTAATTATGTTCAGTAGTGTTCAAAATTAATAGCAGTGTATTCAAAAACATGAGATAAGCACAAAATCTTTATACTAGTTTTTATTTCCATGCATTGGGAATATTGCACACTGTTTTTTAATTCAAAACATGAAGAGAAATGTCAATCATTTTTAACTACTTTACAGAAAATAACAAAAAATGAACATTGGGCTGTTCTAAAAAATAGAATTGTTTGCATTTGTCTTTACAAACTCACAATATGTACTCTTTTTTAGGATTTAACATTCCTGTGAATCACTAAGCTAATATTTAGTTGTATAACCACAGTTTTTTAGAACTGCTTCACATCTATGTTGCATAGAGTCAACCAACTTCTGGCACCCTTCAACTGTTATTCCAGCCCAGGATGCTTTGACTACATCCCACAATTTCTTGGCATTTGTTGTCTTTGCCTCAGGAATGGCATTTTTGATGTCACCCCACAAGTGTTCTATCAGATTAAGGTCCAGGGATTGGGCTGGCCACTCCATAACCTCAATTTTGTTGGACTGGAACCAAGATTTAGCTAGTTTACTGGTGTTTAGGGTCGTTGTCTTATTGAAACACCCATTTCAAGGGCATTTCCTCTTCAGAGTATGGCAACATGTCCTCTTCAAGTATGTTACTATATGCAAACTGGTGCATGATCCCTGGTAAGCGGTAAATAGGTCCGGCACCATAATAAGAGAAACATGCCCATATCATGATGCTTGCACCACCATGCTTCACTGTCTTCAGAGTGTACTGTGGCTTGAACGCAGAGTTTGGGGGGTCATCTGACAAACTGTCTGCGGCCCTTGGACCCAAAAGAACAATTTTACTTTCATCAGTCCACAAAATGTTTCTCCATTTCTCTTTAGGCCAGGTGATGTGTTCTTTGGCAAATTTTATCCACTTCAGTACATGTCTTTTTTTTTAACAGTGGGACTTTGTGGGGACTTCTTTCTAAGAGATTAGCTTCACACAGGCATCTTCTGTCACAGTACTCACAGGTAACTTGAGACTGTCTTTGATCATCCTGGAGCTGACCATTGGATGAGCCTTTGCCATTCTGTCTATTTTTCAATCGATTCGAATGGTAGTCTTCCATTTTCTTCCATGTCTCTTTGGTTTTGCTTTCCATTTTAAAGCATTGGAGATCATTTTAGCTGAACAGCCTATAATTGCACTTCTTCATAAGTTTTATCCTCTCCAATCAATTTTTTAATCAAAGTACGCTGTTCTTCTGAACAATGTCTTGAATGACCCATATTTCTCAGGCTTTCAAGGAGAAATACAAGTACAACATGTGCTGGCTTCACCCTTAATTAAGGGCCACCTGATTCACAACTGTTTCTTCACAGAATGATTGACCTCACTAATTGAGCTCCATACTGCTATTATTTTGAGCACACCCCTTTCAATTAATTATTCACAGACTCAAAAATATGCAGTTTTTCAATGCTGAGTCTGTTGGTTTTGTTAGAATCTACTGCACCAACTGATAAATTGTTTGACGTGGTAATATAATTTATACCAAAAACAGTGATTAATTGGGTTAGTCGTGTTGGACTGATATTATTTTGAACACTACTGTAAAGGCATAATAGAGTTTGTGTGGCTTCAAAGGAATACAACTAAGGGAAGAAATTAAATGGCTTAGCAGTAATATCAAGAACGATTATAAAAATTGCCATCATGCAATTTAGTAACAAAAGATAGCTAATGGGTGATCTAATAGTTAGGTCTCTGCTGTCTCTGTGACTGTTCATTCAATTCTGGCAGCACAGGATGAATGTTCAAACCAAAAACAGGTGCTCGTTGCTTCATAGTGGAGCCAATCATTTAAATACACCTTCCCACCTGTTTGTTTTCCCTCAATCTCCACTTCCCTCTTCTTTGGTTGACAACTCTGGCTTCATAAAACTAAAGAAGGGCAGATATAGAGGGAAGAAAAGCAGGTAGGAAGGTGTATTTATATGATTGCCTCCACCATGATGCACTGGCCGCCTGTACTTGGTTTGAATAGTCATTCTGCGTTGACAGAGTCCCTTTTAGACTTTAAGAGGGTTTCCATGGACTGTTTTTGCACTTCATTTATCAGGTCACAGAAATTCATTCAACCCTGTACAGGGATTCACCTTTTCACACTTATACTGGGATCTGGCTTTGGATGAAAAGGCCCATTTATAATTTCTATGCTGGCTTTTCACACATACAGTATCCTTCCACTGTAGTCTACTCCACGGTCGGTGAAGCACACAGTTTTGCCTTACTTCGTCACTGCCTAGTTTATCGCCATAGTCCTGATCAGCAAGTCTCTCTACCAGCTCAGCGATTCCATGTCTATATTCTTCCACTACTGGCAACCTAGATCTACCCCTCGGGACCACCAGTAGTCCCACGAACCCAGTCCTGTTTAGGTCTATTACCTTTGGCGTTTAGCAAGTTCAGGGTTTCTTGTGACACCTCATCCTATCCAAGGACCACATTAAGGTGGAATGCCACGCTGTCTCATCTTCAGCCAGTTCTAGGTCACGCTACTCCCTTGTCCCTTAGTTTCCTTTTTTTAGTAGTTCATCCCAATGGCAGCACTGCTCACAGACACTTCCTACTTGAAGTCAAACCTGTCCCTATCTGTCTAACTACAGGAAGTGGTCAATTTCCCTAGTACTAAACCCCTCCCGCTATTGGCTAGTCCCAGACATTAGCACTATCCTTACCCTAGTGTCGCTACCTAACTACAGCCACTATCTTATTCTACCTATCTTGTGTCCTAAGTCCTAACCTATGTCTTTCCTGATGCTATCCTATTCTGTATACTACCAACATAGCTACACTTTACATAGGCAAACATCACATGGCACAATATATGCAAAAGACACAGGACACTATAAACATGACGCGATTAATGTCTTCAGTGATAGGAACGCCACAGTCCAGTCCAAACTTTTTACACTAACATTTACTTGTATGGTAGGCTGGGTGTGAGTAGGCTGCTTAGCTGAAGAACAGAGCTATGTACTTAACCTCTTAAACTACAGGCTGGGGGGTGAGTGCGCCAACCAGCAAAGATGTCAGTGCTGCCCCTTCCTCTGTCTAGTGTGCTACTAGCTTTGTCAGAGCTTTAACTGCCAATAGCAGAGGCAAATCGCACAGGAAATGTGTCAGGCGAGTATATAATGTTGCACCCTTCTACTGGGAGATCTCTGGGCCATTAGGATCAAGTTTCCAAGAAAATTTAAGTTTAAACATTTTGATCAGGCTAGCTGCATTAATTTTACTACCTGATATACAGTACCTATCCTCTGGACCATATCCCCACCAATGGACAAGATATTGCAAATACCCTCTATTAAACTGAGAATCAAGTATTTTTTGTATGTAAAACTGTAAGATGTTGATCTGGATAGGTGGAAAGCGTTAGATTAGGTGAACAAATGAATGATACCCCTTGAGCAGACTTTTATGAGAAACATTCAGTAAATGTAAAGTGGCTAGGAATTTTAGGCAAAAAGCTATAGAGTTAATGAACTCTGTGAACTTATAAGGACTAAAAAAATTAGAAACCAATTTAAATGAGGATACTTAACCTTGATAGTTTTGTAGATAAGAAATGTTATGGTGAGGTGGATTCTCTAGATCAGGAAGGACAACTGGGACCAATGTTGATGGCACTGCGGGCAGAACTTGCTGGATGGCACATGGAACAGCGAGGACCAGGACAGCAGAGTATGATAAACACCAGAAAAACAAAAAGACGCCAGAAGGCACAGCTAAAAGTGATTCACACAGGAACTGAAGAGGAATGTTCCATTCAAGACTTTCAGAATTGTTAGTAATGTAAACTAGTCCAAAGTTGAGTTTGTTATGCTTACAGCAGATGAAGAGGCAGTTGTAGGTCGGAGTCAGGAAGCAAATGTAGATTGCATACGCTAACAGGAGTTTGCTGGGAGTATTCCCAGCTGAGAGAACTGGGAAGGCAAACTCCAAAGCACAAGATTACCGAGTCAGCTTTAAAAGGCCTTGGGTGATGATATCACTGGAGTTTGCTGGGTAACCCATGAAACTAAATAAGGAGCACAGCAAAGGACAACAGCCATAAGAATTGTACAAGAACTCAGCGCTGGAGCCAAGACAGGTGTGTAAAAACTAGACCTTGCAACCAACTTGGAGGTTGGGCTCAACCATTCATCTTTTATTGGAAGAACAACATCGTTCCTGAGCTTTTCTCAGATTTTCCCTGATGTCAAAGCAGACATGTTTCAAGAGATCCATAGATTTATTTGCCTTAGGAGTGTCAATAAGGAACCAAAAAACAAACTGAAAAGAGGATCATACCTAAGGTTAAAGAAAAATAGTGACATCTTTAGGGCAGTGGTAACAATTATTTATGGCAAATTCTACAAGAGGGAGATATGTCACCCAGTCAGACTGATGTACACCTATATATTAGTGTAGGTATTGCTGAAGGGTCTAATTTAATTGTTCCATTTGTTATTGGGCTCTGGGTAGTAGGTTGAATAAAATGACAGTTCAGGACCAATTCTTTTCAAATGTCTGAGAGTTATCTAATTCTGATAATGGAACAAGTGACATTGTTTGCTGAATCTGTCAACAATAGCTCAGATAACTGATTTTCCTTCAGATGATAGAAGGACTGCTTTGAAATCCATAGAAAGAATTGTTCAAGGACCTTTGGGTACAGGTAGTGGAGCGAAAAGACTAGCAGAACTGTTTCAGGGCATTTTAACACAAGCACAGCTATCACAGGTGAGAACATATGCCATAACATCTATGGATATTGATGGTCACCACAAATTATAGGAGACCATAATTCCAGGATGCCCAGTCAGGACAGTAACATGAGTCTTTTACAATGCGTGAAAATGGAATTTTGGGGGCTATAAATCCTCCGGCAGATCTAGCACAACCAGTGAAAGAATAATTCCATCAACCAGGAAAACAATAGTTTACATCTGGAAACTTTTGGCAGAAATGTTCCACTTGTACATGATGACATGTTTCTCAGTTTTGGCAAAAATATTGTTTTGATATCATTTTTGAAGAACAATATGTACATTTTTAATATTCAAAGTCAAAGAAATAGAATATTGTCTAGATGCACAACCACAAGTTTACAAAAAATGATCTCTGAAAATGTTCTATTCTTCCTCCATCATTTGTTGTATCTTTGTAAGCATTTTTTCCAATATAATGATGAGGGGAATTACATAGTGAATGCCATAGTTTTCCCTATTAACAAATTTTGTAGCTTCTTCGAAGGGCCTCAGTAAGATACACAAGTTCCCTATAACCTTCCAATGGTGGATCTCAAAGTAATACAAGTTTTAGTTTTTTTCTGGTTCATGATATAATTAGTCACCACCTTAAATTTCTCATAAAGATGCGGCTACATATATACAGTGGCTTACGAAAGTATTCACCCCTCCCCCCCCCTTGGCATTTTTCGTGTTTTGCTACATCACAACATGATATTTCACTGGTTTTTATGAGGGTTTGCATCAGTTCATGTAAAGAACATGCATACAACTGTGAACATTTGATTTTCTTTTTAGTGTGAAACAAACAACTAATAGGAAAAAATCACTGAAAACTTCAGTGTGCATAACTATTCACCCCCCTAAAGTCAGTACTTTGTAGAGCCTCCTTTTGTGACAATAACAGCTGAAATTCACTTATTCACTTTGGATGAGTCTCTGAGCTTTTCACATCTTGCAACTGGGATTTTTGCTCATTCCTCAAGGCAAAACTGTTCCAGCTCCTTCAAGTTAGATGGTTTTCTCTGGTGAACAGCAATCTTCAAGTCTGACCACAGATTCTCAATTGGATTAAGGTCTGGGCTTTGACTAGGCCACTCTAAAACATTTACACATTTCCTCTTAAGCCACTCGAGTGTTGCTTTAGCAGTATGCTTTGGGTCATTGCCTTGTTGGAAGGTGAATGTCTGTCCCAGTCTCAAATTACGGACAGACTGAAACAGGTTTTGCTCAAGAATATCCCTGTACTTTGCACCATCCATCTTCCACTCAACTCAAACCATTTTCCTGTCCCTGCTAGAGAAAACCATCCTCATAGCATGATGTTGCCATGACCATGTTTCACTATGGTGATGGTGTTCTTGGGGTGATGAGCTGTGTTGGTTTCGCGCCAGACATAGCATTTACCATGCTGGCCAAAAAGTTCAATTTTTTCTCATCTGACCCGAGCACCTTCCTCCATACCTTTGGGGAGTCTCCCACATGTCTTTTGGCAAACTCAAGACAAGCCTTACAAATTTTTGTGTGCAAGTGAAGGCTTTTTTTCTGCCCACTCTTCCAGAAAGGCCACCTGTATGGAGTGTATGGCTTATTGTGGTTGTATAGACAGTCTCTGCTTGTGAACTCTGCAGCTCCTTTAGGGTTACCTTTGGTCTCTATGATGCCTCTCTGATTAATGCCCTCCTTGCCTGGACTGAAAGTTTTGGTGTGCAGCCCTCTCTTGGCAGGTTTGTTGTGGTACCATCAGGGCTGCCACCAGGAAATTCAGGGTCCCATACTGGCAAAATTTTTGGGCCCTCTTGAGACTCTGCCCAGGCTCCACCTTAGCTCCGCCTCCATCCTTCCACAGTCTCACCGCCCGCTCTTGGAAAAACTCCACTTCTGCACCACATTCTCACCAATCACACATTAAGTCAAAACCAGGAGTGGAATAATCAGAGGAAAAGTAAAATAGAAACACGTCCCCTCTTCTGCATTTTTCACCCACTACTGGTTTTGTTTTACAAATACTGATGTAAAATACTGACCAAATACCGAACGCGTGAATGTGGCCTACAATTCCCATTAAACACCATATCACATACATAGACATCAGCTTTTGTTTTGGCCAAAAGATTTTTTAAGCCGCCACCACCACAAAAGGTAGACTCTTCTGTCAGGGCCCTACTCTATTCTAACCTATTAAACATTTGTTAAAATATCCAATACTCTTATTAGGTATATTTTTATTTATGTCTTTTTAAGGGAATGTGTCACATACATTTTTTACAATCACCAATAATACCACATACATGTGAAAAATACCGTCACACCGTGACCAGATCATATATTACCACCACATAGTGACCAAATAATACTACATATAAGGAACAAATACCGCCACACCATGACCAAACTACATAATAACACAAACAGGGGATAAATACCGGCACACCATGAATAGATAGTCTATGAGAGCATTCTTCAGGCTCTTAGACTTGCATTGAGAACTTGTAACATAGCTTCTGACTTCCAGCTTGTCAGAAGCTGTGCTCCCAAGATGGCGCAGTGAGACCAGAGCAGTGTTAAAAATTGATAAAGATGAAGGGACTGTCAGCATAGAACCACTGTTGAAACGAAGTCCCGCCAATTGATGCTTCACAGCAGGGCCAATCATTTATTTTCACCTTCCCATCTGTTCGTTTTCCCTCTGTCCCCACCCCCTATTTTTTGATTGACATCTCTGGCATCATAGGGCCAGAGAAGAAAGGAGATAGAGGGAAATCAAGCAGGTGGGAAGGTGTATTTAAATGATTGGCCTCCGTGAAGCACCAAGCGCATTCCTTATCCTTGCAGTCACGTGATTTCCGTTCCTGGCTCTGACACCGGTGAATCCTCACAGCGCTTACGATGTGAGGATTCACAAGTCTGCAGTCAGAGTAATACAGAGGGACTGCAGGCTGTGGATTTAGACCAGACAACCCCTTTAAGGCTCATTCAGCTGTCGGTGAATATCGGTCTGTGCTCAGACCGCAGTGCATTGACTAGCCGTGGGTCTCCTGACCTCAACTCAGCAGCCTCACAGCATGTATGAGGATGCGCGTCAGATTGGCACCCAGTCCATGCACTGCAGGCCGAGTGCAGAGCAATTTCCCCCTTCCAATAATTACACTGCCATAATAATAAAAATGTTTCCCAATCATATATACCCATTTATATCAATCATTCCCTCCCATCTCCCTTCAAATCCCCAACCAAAATTTATAAGCTACTGGATAATCTTAAGCGCTGCTCACTGATGTTGTAATTGGGCATTGGGTTTCTCTTATCTAAACTCCATGTAGCATCCACATGTTTGGCATTTCTGTAGTGATAAGAGTACTCCTAAATTTACTGGTGCGGGACTCCAATGCTGGGCACTACAACGTTCTGGGAACTAGAATATACTGGGCACTACATTGGCAGTTTGCAATTTTCACTCAGCAACATCCACTGCTGCTTGTCTCTGGAAAACACCCATGAAGTCAAAATAGTCACTACACCTGAAGATAAATTGCCAAAGGGGTATAATTTCCAAAATGTGAACACTTGAGGGGGGATTCTGCCATTCCAGCTCTTAGGTGCTCTGTATATGCAGTCCGCAAATTATTCTAGAAAGATTTGCACTCCAGGAGGGCAATAAACCTTCATCCCTCCCGAGTCTCACCATATGGCTAAGCAATACTGTATAGCCACACATGGGGTATTTCTGTATTCACCAGAAATTGTGTGACAAATTTTGGTACCATTTGTATTCATTTCCCCATGTGAAGATGTAAAATCTGGGGCTAAAAGAAAATTTTGGTGGTAAAAATGTAATACATTATAAAATTCTGACACACCTGTGGTGTCAATATGATCACTGCACCCCTAGATAAATTCATTGAGAGGCGTAGTTTGTAAAATGGGGTCACTTATGGGTGGTTCTGCTGTTTTGTCACCTCAGGGGCTCTCCAAGTTGGTCATGTCACCCTCAAACCATAACAGTAAAATCTGCATGATAATATGGCAAGCCTTCCCTCCTGAGCTTTGAACTGTGCCTGAAACATATTTCCCAATTACATGAAGGGTACTGACGCACTAAAGAGAAATTTTTTACAACAAACTGAGGTTTATTTTTTCCTACTAGCCCTTAGAAAAATTAAAAACTTGGAGCCAAAACAACATTTTAGCTGTAAAAATGTAATTATTCTTTATTCACTTCCCAATGGCATAAAATTTTGTGAGGCAGATATAATGTCAACATGTTCACTGCACCCCTAGATTAACTAGATTAATTCATTGTGGGGTGTAAAATGAAGTCACTTTTGGGGGGTTTATGCTGTTTTGGAACCTCAGGGGCTCTGCCAATGTGACATGGCACCCTCAAACCATTCCAGCAAAATATGAACTCCAATATGGCACTTCTTTCCTTCTGAGCTTTGTACTATGCCTCAGAAGTAGTTTTTGACCACATATGGGTTGTCAGTGTACTCAGGAGAAATTGCACAACAAATTTTGGGGTCTATTTTCTCCTACTATCCTAGGCACTTCAGGGACTCTCCAAATGCGACCTGGTGTCCGCTAATGATTCCAGCCAATTTTGCACTCCAAAAGTCAAATTGCATTCGTTTGCTGCCGTGCGCCTAAACAGTAGTTTTCCCTCACATATGAGGTATCGGTGTACTCAGGAGAAATTACACAACAAATGTTTCAATCTATTTTCTCTTGCTATTTTTGTGAAAATTATAAATTTTGGGCTAAAACAACATTTTTGTGGGAAAAAAAATATTTTTTCAATTTCACAGATTAACATTGTAAAATTCTGTGACATATCAATGGGTTCAAGGTGCTCAACACATGTCTAGATAAATTTTTTGATGGGTCTAGTTTCCAAAATAGGGTGACTTGTGAGGGGTTTCCACTGTTTGGCACATCAGGGGCTCTCCAAATGCAGCATGGCGTCTGCTAATGAATCTAGACAATTTTGCGCTTCAAAAGTCAAATGGCGATTCTTCCCCCTTGAGCCATGCCGGGCGCCCAAACAGTAGTTTTCCCCCATATATGGAGTATCAGCGTACCCTTGTAGAAATGAAACATTTTGGGCAAAAAGAACATTTTTGTGGAAGAAAGTTGAGTTTTTATTTTCACAGCTCAACGTTATAAACTCCTGTGATGCACATGAGGTTCAAGATGCTCACCACAAATCTATATAAGTTCTTTGAGGGGTCTAGTTTCCAAAATTGGGTCACTTATGGGGTGTTTCCACTATTTACACACATCAGGGGTTCTCCAAATGCGATACGGCGTCCGCTCTCGATTCCAGCCAATATTGCATTAAAAAAGTCAAACAATGCTCCTTCCCTTCCAAGCCCTGCCGTGCACTCAAACAGTAGTTTTCCCCCCACATATGGGGTATCAGCGTATTCAGGAGAAAGTGCACAACATATTTTGGCGACCATTTTTGCCTGTTACCCTTGTAAAAATAAAAAAAATTGCGTCTGAATTAAAATTTTTGTGAAAAAAAGTTAAATATTAATTTTTTCCTTCCACATTGCTTCAGTTTTTGTGAAGCAGCTAAAGGGTTAATAAACTTCTTGAATGTAGTTTTGGGCACCTTGAGGGGTGTGTAACGGGTCTGGGAGGTGGAATCTCTGAGCAACTATACAAGGGGGCAGTCCTTGTAAGGAAGCGGGTGGCTCCCAGGGAAGGCGGGCAGGTAGTCACGGCTAGTGACGGGGACAGTCTCTGGGTAGAAGGGCAGGATGACACGGCAGGTGACGGGGACAGTCTCTGGGTAGAAGGGCAGGAGGTCACGGCAAGTGACGGGGACAGTCTCTGGGTAGAAGGGCAGGAGGTCACGGCAAGTGACGGGGACAGTCTCTTGTCAGGCGGGTGGTCACGGCAAGTGACGGCAGAGCCTCCAGGTAGGCTAGCAGGCAGGTAGCAGGTGGACGCTCCCAGGTGAGCGGGCAAGAGTCTCTGGACAGGCCGGTGGTCACAGCAAAAGACGGCTCCAGGTAGGCTAGCAGGCAGGTAGCAGAGGAGCGCTCCCAGGTGAGCGGGCAAGAGTCTCTGGACAGGCAGGTGGTCACGGCACGTGACGGCAGAGCCTCCAGGTAGGCTAGCAGGCAGGTAGCAGGTGAGCGCTCCCAGGTGAGCGGGCAAGAGTCTCTGGACAGGCAGGTGGTCACAGCACATGACGGCGGAGCCTCCAGGTAGGCTAGCAGACAGGTAGTAGGTGAGCGCTCCTAGGTGAGCGGGCAAGAGTCTCTGGACGGGCAGGTGGTCACAGCACGTGACGGCGGAGCCTCCAGGTAGGCTAACAGGCAGGTAGCAGGTGAGCGCTCCCAGGTGAGCGGGCAAGAGTCTCTGGACAGGCAGGTGGTCACAGCACGTGACGGCGGAGCCTCCAGGTAGGCTAGCAGACAGGTAGTAGATGAGCGCTCCCAGGTGAGCGGGCAGACTGATCCATAGACAGACTGGCAGGGCTGGTAGGCAGACTGTCGGACCGCAGATAGATAAGTAACAGGCAGGAATCTGGCAGGTGACTGGCAGGTAACTGGCAGGTAACTGGTAACGGGACCTGAGGGCTGAAGCAGAGTTGAAAGGCTTTGCAACAACATTGCTCGGGCAGCTCCATTTTAGAGGAGGTGCCTTATATATGGTGAGGTCCTCCGGCCATTGGCCGGGGACTCCTTAGGACGGCACGCGCGGCCCCTTTAAGAGAGGGGGAGTGCGCGCGCGCGCCCTAAGCACAGAGGCCGGGAAGCCGCACGCGCTGCCAGCAGAGCGGGAGGAAGCCGCCGGGCACGGAGCAGAGAGGTGAGAGGAACGGCGTCCCTGCCTAACAGGGGGCAGGGACGCCGACGCTACAGTACCCCCCCCTTTAGGCCCCCCCTTTTTTAGGCCAGAGAGAAATTTAGCAAGGATGAGCGGGGCATGGATGTTCTCCCGGGGCTCACATGTTCTCTCCTCAGGACCAAACCCCTTCCAATCTACCAAAGAAAAGGTCTTTCCTCTTACCCTCTTAGTGGCCAGAATACTCTCTACCTCAAAGACGTCTTCAGCGGAAACCGGAGCAGGAGGAGTACCTGGATTGTTGGAAAAAGAGTTAAAGACAACGGGTTTGAGGAGAGATATGTGGAAGGAGTTGGGAATCCGTAAGGTGGCCGGGAGTTTTAATTTGTAGGCCACTGGATTAATTTGCCTGAGGATTTCGAAAGGGCCGATGAACCGAGGACCTAACTTGTAGGAGGGTATCTTGAGCCGTACATGTTTGGAAGAGAGCCAAACCTTGTCTCCCGGACGGAATTGAGGTGGATCCAGACGTCTCTTATCAGCATATCGCTTCATCCGCTCGGAGGACTGAAGAAGTGCAGACCTAGTACTCTCCCAAATGGTAGAAAACTCGCTGACAAGAGACTTGGAAGAGGATTCGCTCTCGTGGTTATTATAAGAGAACTCGGTCCAAGGAAGGAGGTCCACCCAATCAGAATGGTGGGCATTAACAAAGTGCCGGAGATAGCTGGTAAGGATCTGATTGATCCGCTCCACTTGACCATTGGACTGAGGGTGGTAAGCGGAGGAGAAGTCCAGGGTGACGTCCAGCAGTTTACATGTGGCTCTCCAGAAGCGTGAGGTAAACTGAACCCCTCGATCCGACACGATGTGGAGGGGTAGGCCATGGAGACGGAAGATATGGCGGATAAAGTCCTTAGCCAGCTCAGGTGCAGACGGAAGACCAGGCAGGGGAATGAAGTGGGCCATTTTAGAGAAGCGGTCCGCGACCACCCAAATGACAGTACACCCGACAGAGACAGGAAGATCGGTAATGAAGTCCATAGCGATGTGTTGCCATGGGGCAACAGGTATGGGAAGCGGCAGGAGATGACCAGCTGGTAAGTGTCTGGGAACTTTGTTGCAGCCACAAGATGAACAGGCAGAGACGAAGTCTACCACATCCTTACGCAGGGTAGACCACCAGTAATGCCGGGAAATGAGTAGGAAGGTCTTTTTTTGGCCGGCATGGCCAGCTAGTTTAGAAGAATGACCCCAGCGAAAAACCCTCTCACGGTCTGGAGGCGCCACGAACGTCTTGCCGGGTGGAAGACGAGTCAAATCCAAGGGGGCCACATTCATCACCTTGGAGGGGTCGATAATGTGCATAGGCTCCTCCTCTTGGTCGAAGGACAGGAAGGATCGGGACAAGGCATCAGCTTTGACATTTTTGTCCGCCAGGCGGAAATGAAGGATGAAATCGAAGCGGGCAAAAAACAAAGACCACCGGGCCTGACGTGGATTAAGTCTCTGGGCATTTTGGAGATATGCCAGGTTCTTGTGATCCGTGTAGATGATCACCGGGTATAGAGCCCCTTCAAGCAGGTAACGCCACTCCTCCAGCGCCAATTTAACGGCTAGCAGTTCTCGATCTCCTATGGAGTAATTGCGCTCAGAGGAGGTGAAGATTTTAGAGAAAAAGCCGCAGGTTACCATTCTCCCGGAGGAAGACTTTTGGGTGAGCACCGCTCCGGCTCCAGAGGAGGAGGCATCAACCTCCAGGTAGAACTGTTTGTTGCAGTCCGGACGGTGCAGCACAGGGGCAGAGGAGAAGGCTTGTTTCAGGGAAAGGAAGGCCTCCTCAGCTTCGGATGACCATACCTTGGGATTTGCTCCCTTACGGGTGAGCGCAGATATGGGCGCAGTCCGTGAAGAGAAGTGAGGAATGAAGAGACGATAGTAATTAGCGAAGCCCAGGAATCGCTGTATCGCCTTCAAGCCCTCCGGACGGGGCCACTTTAGGACAGCAGAGAGCTTCTCGGGATCCCTTCGCAAGCCTGTCTGGGAGATAACATAGCCCAGGAAAGGAAGAGAGGTCTGCTCAAAAAGGCACTTCTCGTATTTAGCATAGAGGTGGTTCTGCCTGAGCCTAAGCAGGACCTGACGAACATCCCTCCGGTGTGTGGGAAGATCCAGAGAGAAGACCAAGATGTCGTCCAGGTATACCACCACGCAGGAGTAAAGAAGGTCACGGAAGATGTCGTTGACCAGTTCTTGGAAGACGGCGGGAGCATTGCAAAGACCGAAGGGCATCACACGGTACTCATAGTGTCCGTCCCGGGTATTAAATGCTGTTTTCCACTCGTCTCCCTGACGGATACGGACCAGGTTATATGCTCCACGTAGATCCAGCTTGGAAAAGATCCTGGCACCTTTAAGGCGATCAAATAACTCAGAGATGAGCGGAAGGGGGTATTTATTTTTAACCGTGATCTGATTGAGTCCTCTATAGTCAATACAGGGGCGAAGCGAGCCATCTTTTTTCTTGGCAAAGAAGAATCCGGCTCCAGCCGGGGAAGTAGACTTCCGGATGAATCCCCTGGCCAGATTCTCCTCTATGTACCCAGACATGGCCCGGGTTTCTGCCGCAGACAACGGATAAATATGCCCACGGGGTGGAGTGGCGCCGGGTACCAGGTCGATCGGGCAATCATATGGCCTATGAGGTGGCAATGTCTCTGCTTCCTTCTTACCGAAGACGTCAGCATAGGGCCAGTAAGGAGCCGGAAGACCGGGTAAATTAGCTGGGATAGGTGGAGGACGAACCGGACGAACCGGAACCAGGCAGGTCTTATGGCAGGCCGGCCCCCACCGGAGTACTTCACCGGAATGCCAGTTCAACACGGGTTCATGTGTCTGGAGCCAAGGTAGACCTAGCAATAGGGAGTGGGAGAGTCCGGACAACACATGGAAGGAGATTACCTCAGAGTGCAGCATTCCCACCTGCAGGGTTATGGGTTCCGTGACGAGCAGGATGGTCACCGGAAGGAGTCTTCCATCCACGGAGGCGACTGACAAAGGTTCAGCCAGAGACTTGGTGGGAATACGTTATTTCTCAACCAGGGACTGAGAGATGAGGTTTCCAGCGGATCCAGAGTCCAGGTGGGCAAGTTCAAAGTGTCGGTTCTCTCCCCAGGAGATAGATACAGACAAAGTCAGGGTTGGAGAGGACTTATTTTTGTCTAGGGCGACCTCTCCGAGCGGTCCTAGACACTGGAGTTTCCCGGCCTCTCCGGGCAGGAACGAATCAGGTGCTCCTTACTGCCACAATAGAAGCAGCTCCCCTCGGCTCGGCGTGACTCTTGGCGAGATTTGACCAACTTCGTCTGGTCGATCTGCATGGACTGGGGTGAGTGCGCCCGGGGAGTGACAGATGAGGAGACAGATTTCTGGTAAGTAGGAGCTAGGCGGGGAAACCTTCTCTCACGGGTGATTTCTTTGGTACGTTCTTGAAACCGGATGTCAATCCGGGTAGCCAGAGACACCAGGTCATCCAGGGTGGTAGGAATGTCCCGACCGGCGAGCTCATCTTTAATCCGACCGGAAAGGCCCTCCCAGAAGACGGACACCAGGGCCTCATTATCCCAGGCAAGCTCAGAAGCGAGGGTGCGGAATTGTATGGCATATTGGCCCACGGTGAGACTCCCTTGGCGGAGAAATAGCAAAGAGGAGGCAGATGAGGTCTTTCGTCCCGGTTCATCGAAGACCCTACGGAAAGCAGTGAGGAAAGATGACAGGTCGGACACCAGGGGATCCCGTCTCTCCCACAGAGGGTTAAGCCATGCCAGTGCCTCCCCAGTGAGATGGGACATGATGAATGCCACTCTGGCTCGGTCGGAGATAAACTGGTGGGCCAGGAGTTCAAAGTGCAGGGTGCACTGGTTTATGAAGCCCCGAGCTTGAGCGGGGTCGCCTCCGAAGCAAGGAGGTGCAGAAAGCCGGGGACCGAGGCAGGATGCCATGGTATTGGTGGGCAGCGGCGCTGCCGGGTTGCGAGTCAAGACACTAGCGGTGGTTGCTGGTGGAGCAGTCAGAGTGTCCAGGCGAGAGTTGACGTTCCGCAGGTGGCTCAGGATGGACTCCTGTTGGGACCTCTGACGGGACAGTTCATGGCATAGGTCCGAGAGCGAGGGAGTTTGGGTGCCACCGGGTTCCATGGCCCGAGCAAACTGTAACGGGTCTGGGAGGCGGAACCTCTGAGCAACTTTACAAGGGGGCAGTCCTTGTAAGGAAGCGGGTGGCTCCCAGGGAAGGCGGGCAGGTAGTCACGGCTAGTGACGGGGACAATCTCTGGGTAGAAGGGCAGGAGGACACGGCAGTTGATGGGGACAGTCTCTGGGTAGAAGGGCAGGAGGTCACGGCAAGTGACGGGGACAGTCTCTGGGTAGAAGGGCAGGAGGTCACGGCAAGTGACGGGGACAGTCTCTTGTCAGATGGGTGGTCACGGCAAGTGACGGCAGAGCCTCCAGGTAGGCTGGCAGGCAGGTGGACGCTCGCAGGTGAGCGGGCAAGAGTCTCTGGACAGGCCGGTGGTCACAGCAAGAGACGGCTCCAGGTAGGCTAGCAGGCAGGTAGCAGAGGAGCGCTCCCAGGTGAGCGGCAAGAGTCTCTGGACAGGCAGGTGGTCACGGCACATGACGGCAGAGCCTCCAGGTAGGCTAACAGGCAGGTAGCAGGTGAGCGCTCCCAGGTGAGCGGGCAAGAGTCTCTGGACGGGCAGGTGGTCACAGCACGTGACGGCGGAGCCTCCAGGTAGGCTAACAGGCAGGTAGCAGGTGAGCGCTCCCAGGTGAGCGGGCAAGAGTCTCTGGACGGTCAGGTGGTCACAGCACGTGACGGCGGAACCTCCAAGTAGGCTCGCAGACAGGTAGTAGGTGAGCGCTCCCAGGTGAGCGGGCAGACTGATCCATTGACAGACTGGCAGGGCTGGTAGGCAGACTGTCGGACCGCAGATAGATAAGTAACGGGCAGGAATCTGGCAGGTGACTGGCAGGTAACTGTCAGGTAACTTTTAACGGGACCTGAGGGCTGAAGCAGAATTGAAAGGCTTTGCAACAACATTGCTCGGGCACCTCCATTGTGGAGGAGGTGCCTTATATATGGTGAGGTCCTCCGGCCATTGGCCGGGGACTCCTTAGGACGGCATGCGCGGCCCCTTTAAGAGAGGGGGAGTGCGCGCGCGCGCCCTAAGCACAGAGGCCGGGAAGCCGCACGCGCTGCCAGCAGAGCGGGAGGAAGCCGCCGGGCACGGAGCGGAGAGGTGAGGGGAACGGCGTCCCTGCCTAGCAGGGGGCAGGGACGCCGACGCTACAGTACCCCCCCTTTAGGCCCCCCCTTTTTTAGGCCAGAGAGAAATTTAGCAAGGATGAGCGGGGCATGGATGTTCTCCCGGGGCTCCCATGTTCTCTCCTCAGGACCAAACCCCTTCCAATCTACCAAAGAAAAGGTCTTTCCTCTTACCCTCTTAGTGGCCAGAATACTCTCTACCTCAAAGACGTCTTCAGCGGAAACCGGAGCAGGAGGAGTACCTGGATTGTTGGAAAAAGAGTTAAAGAGAACGGGTTTGAGGAGAGATACGTGGAAGGAGTTGGAAATCCGTAAGGTGGCCGGGAGTTTTAATTTGTAGGCCACTGGATTAATTTGCCTGAGGATTTCGAAAGGGCCGATGAACCGAGGACCTAACTTGTAGGAGGGTATCTTGAGCCTTACATGTTTGGAAGAGAGCCAAACCTTGTCTCCCGGACGGAATTGAGGTGGATCTAGACGTCTCTTATGAGCATATCGCTTCATCCGCTCGGAGGACTGAAGAAGTGCAGACCTAGTACTCTCCCAAATGGTAGAAAACTCGCTGACAAGAGACTTGGAAGAGGATTCGCTCTCGTGGTTATTATAAGAGAACTCGGTCCAAGGAAGGAGGTCCACCCAATCAGAATGGTGGGCATTAACAAAGTGCCGGAGATAGCTGGTAAGGATCTGATTGATCCGCTCCACTTGACCATTGGACTGAGGGTGGTAAGCGGAGGAGAAGTCCAGGGTGACGTCCAGCAGTTTACATGTGGCTCTCCAGAAGCGTGAGGTAAACTGAACCCCTCGATCCGACACGATGTGGAGGGGTAGGCCATGGAGACGGAAGATATGGCGGATAAAGTCCTTAGCCAGCTCAGGTGCAGACGGAAGACCAGGCAGGGGAATGAAGTGGGCCATTTTAGAGAAGCGGTCCGCGACCACCCAAATGACAGTACACCCGACAGAGACAGGAAGATCGGTAATGAAGTCCATAGCGATGTGTTGCCACGGGGCAACAGGTATGGGAAGCGGCAGGAGATGACCAGCTGGTAAGTGTCTGGGAACTTTGTTGCAGCCACAAGATGAACAGGCAGAGACGAAGTCTACCACATCCGTACGCAGGGTAGACCACCAGTAATGCCGGGAAATGAGTAGGAAGGTCTTTTTTTGGCCGGCATGGCCAGCTAGTTTAGAAGAATGACCCCAGCGAAGAACCCTCTCACGGTCTGGAGGCGCCACGAACGTCTTGCCGGGTGGAAGACGAGTCAAATCCAAGGGGGCCACATTCATCACCTTGGAGGGGTCGATAATGTGCATAGGCTCCTCCTCTTGGTCGGAGGACAGGAAGGATCGGGACAAGGCATTAGCTTTGACATTTTTGTCCGCCAGGCGGAAATGAAGGATGAAATCGAAGCAGGCAAAAAACAAAGACCACCGGGCCTGACGTGGATTAAGTCTCTGGGCATTTTGGAGATATGCCAGGTTCTTGTGATCCGTGTAGATGATCACCGGGTATAGAGCCCCTTCAAGCAGGTAACGCCACTCCTCCAGCGCCAATTTAACGGCTAGCAGTTCTCGATCTCCTATGGAGTAATTGCGCTCAGAGGAGGTGAAGATTTTAGAGAAAAAGCCGCAGGTTACCATTCTCCCGGAGGAAGACTTTTGGGTGAGCACCGCTCCGGCTCCAGAGGAGGAGGCATCAACCTCCAGGTAGAACTGTTTGTTGCAGTCCGGACGGTGCAGCACAGGGGCAGAGGAGAAGGCTTGTTTCAGGGAAAGGAAGGCCTCCTCAGCTTCGGATGACCATACCTTGGGATTTGCTCCCTTACGGGTGAGCGCAGATATGGGCGCAGTCCGTGAAGAGAAGTGAGGAATGAAGAGACGATAGTAATTAGCGAAGCCCAGGAATCGCTGTATCGCCTTCAAGCCCTCCGGACGGGGCCACTTTAGGACAGCAGAGAGCTTCTCGGGATCCATTCGCAAGCCTGTCTGGGAGATAACATAGCCCAGGAAAGGAAGAGAGGTCTGCTCAAAAAGGCACTTCTCGTATTTAGCATAGAGGTGGTTCTGCCTGAGCCTAAGCAGGACCTGACGAACATCCCTCCGGTGTGTGGGAAGATCCGGAGAGAAGACCAAGATGTCGTCCAGGTATACCACCACGCAGGAGTAAAGAAGGTCACGGAAGATGTCGTTGACCAGTTCTTGGAAGATGGCGGGAGCATTGCAGAGACCGAAGGGCATCACACTGTACTCATAGTGTCCGTCCCGGGTATTAAATGCTGTTTTCCACTCGTCTCCCTGACGGATACGGACCAGGTTATATGCTCCACGTAGATCCAGCTTGGAAAAGATCCTGGCGCCTTTAAGGCGATCAAATAACTCAGAGATGAGCGGAAGGGGGTATTTATTTTTTACCGTTATCTGATTGAGTCCTCTATAGTCAATACAGGGGCGAAGCGAGCCATCTTTTTTCTTGGCAAAGAAGAATCCGGCTCCAGCCGGGGAAGTAGACTTCCGGATGAATCCCCTGGCCAGATTCTCCTCTATGTACCCAGACATGGCCCAGGTTTCTGCCGCAGACAACGGATAAATATGCCCACGGGGTGGAGTGGCGCCGGGTACTAGGTCGATCGGGCAATCATATGGCCTATGAGGTGGCAATGTCTCTGCTTCCTTCTTACCGAAGACGTCAGCATAGGGCCAGTAAGGAGCCGGAAGACCGGGTAAATTAGCTGGGATAGGTGGAGGACGAACCGGACGAACCGGAACCAGGCAGGTCTTATGGCAGGCCGGCCCCCACCGGAGTACTTCACCGGAATGCCAGTTCAACACGGGTTCATGTGTCTGGAGCCAAGGTAGACCTAGCAATAGGGAGTGGGAGAGTCCGGACAACACATGGAAGGAGATTACCTCAGAGTGCAGCATTCCCACCTGCAGGGTTATGGGTTCCGTGACGAGCAGGATGGTCACCGGAAGGAGTCTTCCATCCACGGAGGCGACTGGCAAAGGTTCAGCCAGAGACTTGGTGGGAATACGGTATTTCTCAACCAGGGACTGAGAGATAAGGTTTCCAGCGGATCCAGAGTCCAGGTGGGCAAGTTCAAAGTGACGGTTCTCTCCCCAGGAGATAGATACAGACAAAGTCAGGGTTGGAGAGGACTTATTTTTGTCTAGGGCGACCTCTCCGAGCGGTCCTAGACACTGGAGTTTCCTGGCCTCTCCGGGCAGGAACGAATCAGGTGCTCCTTACTGCCACAATAGAAGCAGCTCCCCTCGGCTCGGCGTGACTCTTGGCGAGATTTGACCAACTTCGTCTGGTCGATCTGCATGGACTGGGGTGAGTGCGCCCGGGGAGTGACAGATGAGGAGACAGGTTTCTGGAAAGTAGGAGCTAGGCAGGGAAACCTTCTCTCACAGGTGATTTCTTTGGTACGTTCTTGAAACCGGATGTCAATCCGGGTAGCCAGAGACACCAGGTCATCCAGGGTGGTAGGAATGTCCCGACCGGCGAGCTCATCTTTAATCCGACCGGAAAGGCCCTCCCAGAAGACGGACACCAGGGCCTCATTATCCCAGGCAAGCTCAGAAGTGAGGGTGCGGAATCGTATGGCATATTGGCCCACGGTGAGACTCCCTTGGCGGAGACGTAGCAAAGAGGAGGCAGATGAGGTCTTTCGTCCCGGTTCATCGAAGACCCTACGGAAAGCAGTGAGGAAAGACGACAGGTCGGACACCAGGGGATCCCCTCTCTCCCACAGAGGGTTAAGCCATGCCAGTGCCCCACCAGTGAGATGGGACATGATGAATGCCACTCTGGCTCGGTCGGAGATAAACTGGTGGGCCAGGAGTTCAAAGTGCAGGGTGCACTGGTTTATGAAGCCCCGAGCTTGAGCGGGGTCGCCTCCGAAGCGAAGAGGTACAGAAATCCGGGGACCGGGGCAGGATGCCATGGTATTGGTGGGCAGCGGCGCTGCCGGGTTGCGAGTCAAGACACTAGCGGTGGTTGCTGGTGGGGCAGTCAGAGTGTCCAGGCGAGAGTTGACGTTCCGCAGGTGGCTCAGGATGGACTCCTGTTGGGACCTCTGACGGGACAGTTCATGGCATAGGTCCGAGAGCGAGGGAGTTTGGGTGCCACCGGGTTCCATGGCCCGAGCAAACTGTAACGGGTCTGGGAGGTGGAACCTCTGAGCAACTTTACAAGGGGGCAGTCCTTGTAAGGAAGCGGGTGGCTCCCAGGGAAGGCGGGCAGGTAGTCACGGCTAGTGACGGGGACAATCTCTGGGTAGAAGGGCAGGAGGACACGGCAGTTGACGGGGACAGTCTCTGGGTAGAAGGGCAGGAGGTCACGGCAAGTGACGGGGACAGTCTCTGGGTAGAAGGGCAGGAGGTCACGGCAAGTGACGGGGACAGTCTCTTGTCAGGCGGGTGGTCACGGCAAGTGACGGCAGAGCCTCCAGGTAGGCTAGCAGGCAGGTAGCAGGTGGACGCTCCCAGGTGAGCGGGCAAGAGTCTCTGGACAGGCCGGTGGTCACAGCAAGAGACGGCTCCAGGTAGGCTAGCAGGCAGGTAGCAGAGGAGCGCTCCCAGGTGAGCGGCAAGAGTCTCTGGACAGGCAGGTGGTCACAGCACGTGACGGCGGAGCCTCCAAGTAGGCTAACAGGCAGGTAGCAGGTGAGCGCTCCCAGGTGAGCGGGCAAGAGTCTCTGGACGGTCAGGTGGTCACAGCACGTGACGGCGGAGCCTCCAGGTAGGCTAGCAGACAGGTAGTAGGTGAACGCTCCCAGGTGAGCGGGCAGACTGATCCATAGACAGACTGGCAGGGCTGGTAGGCAGACTGTCGGACCGCAGATAGATAAGTAACAGGCAGGAATCTGGCAGGTGACTGGCAGGTAACTGGCAGGTAACTGGTAACGGGACCTGAGGGCTGAAGCAGAGTTGAAAGGCTTTGCAACAACATTGCTCGGGCACCTCCATTTTGGAGGAGGTGCCTTATATATGGTGAGGTCCTCCGGCCATTGGCCGGGGACTCCTTAGGACGGCACGCGCGGCCCCTTTAAGAGAGGGGGAGTGCACGCGCGCGCCCTAAGCACAGAGGCCGGGAAGCTGCACGCGCTGCCAGCAGAGCGATAGGAATCCGCCGGGCACGGAGCGGAGAGGTGAGAGGAACGGCGTCCCTGCCTAGCAGGGGGCAGGGACGCCGACGCTACAGTACCCCCCCCTTTAGGCCCCCCCTTTTTTAGGCCAGAGAGAAATTTAGCAAGGATGAGCGGGGCATGGATGTTCTCCCGGGGCTCCCATGTTCTCTCCTCAGGACCAAACCCCTTCCAATCTACCAAAGAAAAGGTCTTTCCTCTTACCCTCTTAGTGGCCAGAATACTCTCTACCTCAAAGACGTCTTCAGCGGAAACCGGAGCAGGAGGAGTACCTGGATTGTTGGAAAAAGAGTTAAAGACAACAGGTTTGAGGAGAGATACGTGGAAGGAGTTGGGAATCCGTAAGGTGGCCGGGAGTTTTAATTTGTAGGCCACTGGAATAATTTGCCTGAGGATTTCGAAAGGGCCGATGAACCGAGGACCTAACTTGTAGGAGGGTATCTTGAGCCGTACATGTTTGGAAGAGAGCCAAACCTGGTCTCCCGGACGGAATTGAGGTGGATCCAGACGTCTCTTATCAGCATATCGCTTCATCCGCTCGGAGGACTGAAGAAGTGCAGACCTAGTACTCTCCCAAATGGTAGAAAACTCGCTGACAAGAGACTTGGAAGAGGATTCGCTCTCGTGGTTATTATAAGAGAACTCGGTCCAAGGAAGGAGGTCCACCCAATCAGAATGGTGGGCATTAACAAAGTGCCGGAGATAGCTGGTAAGGATCTGATTAATCCGCTCCACTTGACCATTGGACTGAGGGTGGTAAGCGGAGGAGAAGTCCAGGGTGACGTCCAGCAGTTTACATGTGGCTCTCCAGAAGCGTGAGGTAAACTGAACCCCTCGATCCGACACGATGTGGAGGGGTAGGCCATGGAGACGGAAGATATGGCGGATAAAGTCCTTAGCCAGCTCACGTGCAGACGGAAGACCAGGCAGGGGAATGAAGTGGGCCATTTTAGAGAAGCGGTCCGCGACCACCCAAATGACAGTACACCCGACAGAGACAGGAAGATCGGTAATGAAGTCCATAGCGATGTGTTGCCACGGGGCAACAGGTATGGGAAGCGGCAGGAGATGACCAGCTGGTAAGTGTCTGGGAACTTTGTTGCAGCCACAAGATGAACAGGCAGAGACGAAGTCTACCACATCCTTACGCAGGGTAGACCACCAGTAATGCCGGGAAATGAGTAGGAAGGTCTTTTTTTGGCCGGCATGGCAGGCTAGTTTAGAAGAATGACCCCAGCGAAGAACCCTCTCACGGTCTGGAGGCGCCACGAACGTCTTGCCGGGTGGAAGACGAGTCAAATCCAAGGGGGCCACATTCATCACCTTGAAGGGGTCGATAATGTGCATAGGCTCCTCCTCTTGGTGGGAGGACAGGAAGGATCGGGACAAGGCATCAGCTTTGACATTTTTGTCCGCCAGGCGGAAATGAAGGATGAAATCGAGGCGGGCAAAAAACAAAGACCATCGGGCCTGACGTGGATTAAGTCTCTGGGCATTTTGGAGATATGCCAGGTTCTTGTGATCCGTGTAGATGATCACCGGGTATAGAGCCCCTTCAAGCAGGTAACGCCACTCCTCCAGCGCCAATTTAACGGCTAGCAGTTCTCGATCTCCTATGGAGTAATTGCGCTCAGAGGAGGTGAAGATTTTAGAGAAAAAGCCGCAGGTTACCATTCTCCCGGAGGAAAACTTTTGGGTGAGCACCGCTCCGGCTCCAGAGGAGGAGGCATCAACCTCCAGGTAGAACTGTTTGTTGCAGTCCGGACGGTGCAGCACAGGGGCAGAGGAGAAGGCTTGTTTCAGGGAAAGGAAGGCCTCCTCAGCTTCGGATGACCATACCTTGGGATTTGCTCCCTTACGGGTGAGCGCAGATATGGGCGCAGTCCGTGAAGAGAAGTGAGGAATGAAGAGACGATAGTAATTAGCGAAGCCCAGGAATCGCTGTATCGCCTTCAAGCCCTCCGGACGGGGCTACTTTAGGACAGCAGAGAGCTTCTCGGGATCCATTCGCAAGCCTGTCTGGGAGATAACATAGCCCAGGAAAGGAAGAGAGGTCTGCTCAAAAAGGCACTTCTCGTATTTAGCATAGAGGTGGTTCTGCCTGAGCCTAAGCAGGACCTGACGAACATCCCTCCGGTGTGTGGGAAGATCCGGAGAGAAGACCAAGATGTCGTCCAGGTATACCACCACGCAGGAGTAAAGAAGGTCACGAAAGATGTCGTTGACCAGTTCTTGGAAGATGGCGGGAGCATTGCAGAGACCGAAGGGCATCACACGGTACTCATAGTGTCCGTCCCGGGTATTAAATGCTGTTTTCCACTCGTCTCCCTGACGGATACGGACCAGGTTATATGCTCCACGTAGATCCAGCTTGGAAAAGATCCTGGCGCCTTTAAGGCTATCAAATAACTCAGAGATGAGCGGAAGGGGGTATTTATTTTTAACCGTGATCTGATTGAGTCCTCTATAGTCAATACAGGGGCGAAGCGAGCCATCTTTTTTCTTGGCAAAGAAGAATCCGGCTCCAGCCGGGGAAGTAGACTTCCGGATGAATCCCCTGGCCAGATTCTCCTCTATGTACCCAGACATGGCCCGGGTTTCTGCCGCAGACAACGGATAAATATGCCCACGGGGTGGAGTGGCGCCGGGTACCAGGTCGATCGGGCAATCATATGGCCTATGAGGTGGCAATGTCTCTGCTTCCTTCTTACCGAAGACGTCAGCATAGGGCCAGTAAGGAGCCGGAAGACCGGGTAAATTAGCTGGGATAGGTGGAGGACGAACCGGACGAACCGGAACCAGGCAGGTCTTATGGCAGGCCGGCCCCCACCGGAGTACTTCACCAGAATGCCAGTTCAACACGGATTCATGTGTCTGGAGCCAAGGTAGACCTAGCAATAGGGAGTGGGAGAGTCCGGACAACACATGGAAGGAGATTACCTCAGAGTGCAGCATTCCCACCTGCAGGGTTATGGGTTCCGTGACGAGCAGGATGGTCACCGGAAGGAGTCTTCCATCCACGGAGGCGACTGACAAAGGTTCAGCCAGAGACTTGGTGGGAATACGGTATTTCTCAACCAGGGACTGAGAGATGAGGTTTCCAGCGGATCCAGAGTCCAGGTGGGCAAGTTCAAAGTGACGGTTCTCTCCCCAGGAGATAGATACAGACAAAGTCAGGGTTGGAGAGGACTTATTTTTGTCTAGGGCGACCTCTCCGAGCGGTCCTAGACACTGGAGTTTCCCGGCCTCTCCGGGCAGGAACGAATCAGGTGCTCCTTACTGCCACAATAGAAGCAGCTCCCCTCGGCTCGGCGTGACTCTTGGCAAGATTTGACCAACTTCGTCTGGTCGATCTGCATGGACTGGGGTGAGTGCGCCCGGGGAGTGACAGATGAGGAGACAGGTTTCTGGAAAGTAGGAGCTAGGCGGGGAAACCTTCCTACACGGGTGATTTCTTTGGTACGTTCTTGAAACCGGATGCCAATCCGGGTAGCCAGAGACACCGGGTCATCCAGGGTGGTAGGAATGTCCCGACCGGAGAGCTCATCTTTAATCCGACCGGAAAGGCCCTCCCAGAAGACGGACACCAGGGCCTCATTATCCCAGGCAAGCTCAGAAGCGAGGGTGCGGAATCGTATGGCATATTGGCCCACGGTGAGACTCCCTTGGCGGAGACGTAGCAAAGAGGAGGCAGATGAGGTCTTTCGTCCCGGTTCATCGAAGACCCTACGGAAAGCAGTGAGGAAAGACGACAGGTCGGACACCAGGGGATCCCCTCTCTCCCACAGAGGGTTAAGCCATGCCAGTGCCTCCCCAGTGAGATGGGACATGATGAATGCCACTCTGGCTCGGTCGGAGATAAACTGGTGGGCCAGGAGTTCAAAGTGCAGAGTGCACTGGTTTATGAAGCCCCGAGCTTGAGCGGGGTCGCCTCCGAAGCGAGGAGGTGCAGAAAGCCGGGGACCAGCGCAGGATGCCATGGTATTGGTGGGCAGCGGCGCTGCCGGGTTGCGAGTCAAGACACTAGCGGTGGTTGCTGGTGGAGCAGTCAGAGTGTCCAGGCGAGAGTTGACGTTCCGCAGGTGGCTCAGGATGGACTCCTGTTGGGACCTCTGATTGGACAGTTCATGGCATAGGTCCGAGAGCGAGGGAGTTTGGGTGCCACCGGGTTCCATGGCCCGAGCAAACTGTAACGGGTCTGGGAGGTGGAACCTCTGAGCAACTTTACAAGGGGGCAGTCCTTGTAAGGAAGCGGGTGGCTCCCAGGGAAGGCGGGCAGGTAGTCACGGCTAGTGACGGGGACAATCTCTGGGTAGAAGGGCAGGAGGACACGGCAGTTGACGGGGACAGTCTCTGGGTAGAAGGGCAGGAGGTCACGGAAAGTGACGGGGACAGTCTCTGGGTAGAAGGGCAGGAGGTCACGGCAAGTGACGGGGACAGTCTCTTGTCAGGCGGGTGATCACGGCAAGTGACGGCAGAGCCTCCAGGTAGGCTAGCAAGCAGGTAGCAGGTGGACGCTCCCAGGTGAGCGGGCAAGAGTCTCTGGACAGGCCGGTGGTCACAGCAAGAGACGGCTCCAGGTAGGCTAGCAGGCAGGTAGCAGAGGAGCGCTCCCAGGTGAGCGGGCAAGAGTCTCTGGACAGGCAGGTGGTCACGGCACAAGACGGCAGAGCCTCCAGGTAGGCTAACAGGCAGGTAGCAGGTGAGCGCTCCCAGGTGAGCGGGCAAGAGTCTCTGGACGGGCAGGTGGTAACAGAATGTGACGGCGGAGCCTCCAGGTAGGCTAACAGGCAGGTAGCAGGTGAGCGCTCCCAGGTGAGCGGGCAAGAGTCTCTGGACGGTCAGGTGGTCACAGCACGTGACGGCGGAGCCTCCAGGTAGGCTAGCAGACAGGTAGTAGGTGAGCGCTCCCAGGTGAGCGGGCAGACTGATCCATAGACAGACTGGCAGGGCTGGTAGGCAGACTGTCGGACCGCAGATAGATAAGTAACAGGCAGGAATCTGGCAGGTGACTGGCAGGTAACTGGTAACGGGACCTGAGGGCTGAAGCAGAGTTGAAAGGCTTTGCAACAACATTGCTCGGGCACCTCCATTTTGGAGGAGGTGCCTTATATTTGGTGAGGTCCTCCGGCCATTGGCCGGGGACTCCTTAGGACGGCACGCGCGGCCCCTTTAAGAGAGGGGGAGCGCGCGCGCGCGCCCTAAGCACAGAGGCCGGGAAGCAGCGCGCGCTGCCAGCAGAGCGGGAGGAAGCCGCTGGGCACGGAGCGGAGAGGTGAGGGGAACGTCATCCCTGCCTAGCAGGGGGCAGGGATGCCGACGCTACAGAGTGTAGTTTTTAAAATGGTGTCATTTTTGGATACTTTCTGTCATATACAGCCTGAAAGTCACTTCAAATATGACGTGGTCACTAAAAAAATGGTTTTGTAAATATTGTTGGGAAAATGAGAAATCGCTTTTAAGTCCCCTTTTTTTTAACCCTTATAGCTACCTAACAATAAAAATTATGTTTCAAAAATTGAGCTGATGTAAAGTTGACATGTTGGAAATAATTATTTATTAACTATTTTGACTGACATACAGGTGCATCTTACTAAATTAGAATATCATCAAAAAGTTAATTTATCTCAGTTCTTCAATACAAAAAGTGAAACTCATATATTATATAGAGTCATTTCAAACAGAGTTATCTATTTCAAATGTTTATTTCTGTTAATGTTGATGATTATGGCTTACAGCCAATGAAAATACAAAAGTCATTTTCTCAGTAAATTAAAATAATTAACAAAAAACACCTGCAAAGGCTTCCTAAGAGTTTGAAAAGGTCCCTTAGCCTGTTTCAGTAGACTCCACAATCATGGGGAAGACTGCTGACTTGACAGATGTACAGAAGTCAGTCATTGACACACTCCACAATGTCCCAGAGTTCCAATTTTCATTTGGAAATCAAGGTCCCAGAGTCTGGAGGAAGAATGGAGAGGCACACAATCCAAGCTGCTTGAGGTCTGGTGTGAAGTTTTCACAATCAGTGATGGTTTGGGGAGCCATGTCATCTGCTGGTGTAGGTCCACTGTGTTTTATCAATACCAAAGTCAGCGCAGCCGTCTACCAGGAAATTTTAGAGCACTTCATGCTTCCTTCTGCCGACAAGCTTTTTGTGCTTTATTTTCCAGCAAACTTGCCTGACCTTATCCCCATAGAGAATCTATGGAGTATTGTCAAGAGGAAGATGAGAGACACCAGACCCAACAATGCAAACGAGCTGAAGGCTGCTATAAAAGCAACCTGGGCTTCCATAACACCTCAGCAGAGCCACAGGCTGATCGCCTCCATGCCACGCCACATTGATGCAGTAATTGATGCAAAAGGAGCCCCGACCAAGCATTGAGTGCATTTACTAAACATATATTTCAGTAGGCCAACATTTCGGATTTTTAAAACATTTTTCAAGCTGCTGTTATAAAGTATTCTAATTTACTGAGATAATGACTTTTGTGTTTTCATTGGCTGTAAGCCATAATCATCAACATTAACTGAAATAAACACTTGAAATAGATCACTCTGTTTGCAATGACTCTATATAATATACAGTATGAGTTTCACTTTTTGTATTGAAGAACTGAAATAAACTTTTTGATGATATTCTAATTTAGTGAGATGCACCTGTAACTCTTTGGTTTTAGAGCATACAAATCAAAAGTTTGAAAATTGCGAAATTTTAAAGATTTTCGCCAAATTTTTGATTTTTTCACAAATAAATACAAGTCATATCAAACTAATTTTACTACTATCATGAAGTACATGATTCATTGAAGCTTTCCAGAGTTATTATCACATAAATTGACACTGGTCAGAATTGTAAAATTTGGCCTGGTCAGGAATGTGAAAACAGGCTTGAAGGATAAATAGGATAAACCAGATAGTTATAAATAGTTATACCACAAAAAAATAATTAATAAATAACATTTACCACATGTCTACTTCAGATCAGCGTTATTTTGAAACATAATTTGATTTTTTTTGGTAGGAAATTAGGAGGCTTAAAAGTTTATCAGCAATTTCTCATTTTCCAACAACATTTACAAAATCAATTTTTTTAGGGACAACATCACATTTGAATTGACTTTAAGGGGCATATATGAAAAAAATACCCAAAAGTGACACCATTTTAAGAACTGCACCCCTCAAATTGCTCAAAAACCCACTCAAGAAGTTTATTAACCCTACAGATGCTTCACAAGAATTAAAGAAATGTGGAAGAAAACAATGAAAATTTTACTTTTTCCCACAAAAATGTTGCTTTACCCCAAATCTGCATTTCACAAGGGTAACAGGAGAAATTGAGCACACACTTTGTTGTGCAATTTCTCCTGAGTACTCCGATACTCCATATGTGTTGGAAACCTGTTTGCGAGTATGGCAAAAGCACCATTTCACTTTTGGAGTGAAAATTGGCTGGAATCGATAGAGAACGCCATATCGTGTTTGCAGAGCCCCTGATGTCCCTAAACAGTGGATAGCCACCACAAGTGACCCCAGTTTGGAAACTACACCCCTTATGAATTTTTTTTTTAGAGCTGTGGTGAGCACTTTGAACCCACAGGTGCTTCGCAGAATTTTATAACGTTGAGCTGTGACAATGAAAAAATATATTTTTCCCACAAAAATGTTGTTTTTGCCCTAAAGTTTTCATTTTCTCAAGAGTAATAGGAGAAAATGGACCATACAATTTGTTGTGAAATGTCTCCGGAGTACACTGATACCTCAAATGTGTAAAACCACTCTGCAGGGCTAAGAAGGGAAGGAGCGCCAATTGACTTTTGGCTTGCAAAATTGACTGGAATAGATAGTGGACGCCATGTCGCGTTTGCAGAGCCCCTCATGTGCCTAAACAGTGGAAGCTCCCCACAAGTGACCCCATTCTGGAAACTACATCCCTCAAGGAACTTATTTAGAGGTGAGCACCTTAAACCCACAGGGATTTCACAGAATTTTATAACGTTGAGCTATGAAAATAAAGTAAAAAAAAATTCTCGCAAAAATGTTTCATTTTCACAAGGGTAACAAAATAAAATGAACCATAAAATTTCTTGTGCAATTTCTCCTCTGTACACTGATACCCCATAAGCGCCCAAAAGCTACTTTTGAGGGACAGTGCAAAGCTCAGAAGGGAAGAAGCACCATGTTAGAGTTCAAATGTTGCTGGAATGGTTTGAGGGTACCATGTCGATACCCCATATGTGACGTAAAACTATTGCTTGGGCACATGGCAGGGCTTGGAAGGGAAGGATTGCCAATTGAATTGTAGAGGGTAATTTTTGTTGGAATAGATTGCTGTTGCCATGTCACATTTGCAGAGCCCCTGACATGTCAAAATAGCAGAAACCCCCTCAAGTGACCCCATTTTAAAAACTATACCTCTAATTTATCTAGGGGTGTAGTGAGCATTATTAATTTCACGAGTCAATGGAAAATTACAAATTTTTCCACTGAAATGTTGTTTTGACCCCAAGTTTTTAAGTTTTAAAAAGGGATAATAGGAGAAATTGAATGGTACAATTTGTTATGCAATTCTACTGAGTATGCAGATAGCCCATATGTGGTCAAAAACTAGTTTTAAGGCACAGTGCAAAGCTCAGAAGGGAAGAAGCGCCATACTGGAGTTCAGATGTTGCTGGAATGGTTTGAGGGCGCCATGTCAATTTGGCAGAGCCACTGAGATGCCAGAACAGCGGAACCCCCTATAAGTGATCCCATTTTACAAACTACACGCCCTAATGAATTCATCTAGGGGTGCAGTGAGCATGTTCACACCACATGTGCCTCACAGAATTTTATACCATTGAGCGGTGAAGAAAGAATAATTAAATTTTTACCACCAAAATGTTGATTAAGCCCCATATGTTTAATTTTTATAAGGGTTAATAGGAAGAAATGGACCTCACAGTTTGTGGTGCAGTTTCTCCTGAGTGCACCAATACCTTACATGTAATCGGGAATTACTTTTCAGGCACAGTGCAAAGCTCAGAAGGGAAGGAGCGCCATGTTATGGTGCAGATTTTACTATTACGGTTTGAGAGTGCCATCACCCACTGGGAGAGAGCCCCTGAGATGCCAGAACAGCAGAACCCCCGATAAGTGACCCCATTTTACAAACTACACCTCTCTCAATAAATTCATCTAATGGTGAAGTGATCATATTGACACCACGGGTGCATTACAAAATTTTATATCATTGGGCAGTCAAGAAAAAATTATTACATTTTTACCACCAAAATTTTCTTTCTGCCCCAGATTTTACATTTTCATATGGGCAAATTGGTAAAAATGGCACAAAAATTTGTCAAACAATCATAAAAATATAGTACTGTTTAGCCACATGGTGAGTTTTGGGAGAAACGGAGCACTATTTGACTCCTGGAGCACAGATTTTCCTAGATTGGTTTGCGGTCTCCATATACAGAGCCCCTAAGTGCTAGAAGAGCAGAATCCCCCATCAAGTGACCCCATTTTGGAAACTATACCCCTTTGGGAATTTATGTACAAGTGAAGTGACGATTTGACTCCATGAGTGTTTTCCACAAACAAGCAGCAGTGGATGTTGCTGAGTGAAAATTGCAAATCTGCCGTTGTAGTGTCCAGTACATTGTAGTGCCCAGTACATTGCAGTGCCCATACATTATGCCCAGCTCGTGCTTCTCAAGACATGCAGCCATAAATAAAGTGGGCTCTCACTGCTACAGAAATGCCAAGCATGTGGATTCTAAATGTAGTTTAGGCACATTGGGGCGCAGAAGGGAATTTGGATTTGGGAGCACAGAATTTGCTGAATTTCTTTTTGGGTGAGTCATTTCACTTTTCCAGAGCCTTTGTGTTACCAGTAATGAGGAAGTCCCCTATATTTCTGTTAATAGATGACTGACCTGAGTGGGGACTTGCTTTTTTTGTGGATTGAGTTGAAACTTTTATTGGGAACATTTTACATAACATTTTGGATCACATTTATCCTTTGCTGTATGCTGAGCATTTACATCGAGGTTTCCATCTAAATCTCCAAATAATGTGATTCAGATGAAACCTCCAACAGAACAAATCACTATAATGAAGCAGCAGAGTTACTCTGGACTCCATCTGGTCTGTAGCCAACCACGGTTATGCACACGCTTAAAAAGATGGACATCGCTGGATCATAGTCCACAGTGTTTCCATTGTCTTCATTATAGGGAATCTTCCACCGGGGATTCCATCTGAATCACATATTTGAGAGATTTACATGGAAACTCCGGTGTAAGAGCTGAGTGTAGAGCAAACGCTAAATGTGAGCCGAACCTTACTTTGATTTTGGGAGGCAGAATGCACAAATCAACTGCAAGTCAAAGATGTGTTGTATTTTTTTTAAAGCTTTTCCTCGTGCAGTATGAATGATTAGATGACTTAGATGACTTTATTCTTCAGGTCAGCGCGATTTCAGCGATACCAGATATATATTGGTTTTTTATGTTTGGCTGCTATCACACACTAAAATCGACTTTTTTTTTTTTATTTGCAAAATAACGGTTTTGGGTAGCCATATTTTGTGAGCTATACTTTTTCTATATTTCTGCTGACATAGTGATGTGAGGGCTTGTTTTTTGTACGGCAAGTTGACATTTTTATTGGTACCATTTTCAGGCACATAATGAAGTGTGCTTTCTATTCCGATTTTTGGGAGACAGAATGAACAAAAAGCAGCAATTCAGCAAAGACAGCTTTATTGTTTGGGTCAGTACGATTACAGGGATACTACATTTACGTCATTTTTTTATGTTTTGACACTTTTACACAATAAAAACTATTTTATAGAAAGAAAATTAAGCGTGTTTGCATCGCTATATTCTGAAAGCTATAGCTTTTATTTACATTTGTCTTTTTGAACGCGTTTTATTCCACTTTTTGTTTGGCGGTACAATGAAAAGCATAGTTTTTTGCCTCATTTTTAATTTTTTTTTTTTTTTGGTGTTCATTGAAGGGATTAACTAGTGTGACAGTATTATAGATCAGGTTATTTCAGACATTGCAATACCAAATTTGTGTACTTTTTTGTTTTTACATAAAAATATGTGTTTATGGATATAATATAATTTTCAATTTTTTAATTATTTTGTTATTTTTTATAAATATTTTAGCTTTTTTTTTAATTTTTACTTCGTCATTCTAAGGAACTTTAACTTTTATCACTCCGATCACTGGTAGGATGCATTGCAATGCACCAGCATTGCAATGCTTTACACCTGTCAGTGCTGCAGGTATAGACCATGCATAGACCATGATCTCAGTCTAAAGTTGCTATGACATAAGGTTACTATGACATCGAAGGGGCACCAATTAGATGGGACAGGGAGCCCTCTTCCTCCACCAGCCTTCTAAATGTTGCGATCGATATCGATCGTCGCATTTAGGGGATTTAACAGCCGGGGACGGTGCTTGGCTATCACGTCAGCCAAGCTCCCAGTGGTGATCATGCTGAAACAGCTCCTGTGCCGCTCATGATTGCCATGATGTACCTATACTTCATTGATCGGGAACCTCTATCTGACCATGCTGTAGATGTAGGTCAAATGTCATGAAGGGGTTAATTCCATTCTTTGTGAGCTGAGATAAACAATAAATAAAGCAATTCTGCCATTTTTTATACACAGCAATACCCAATGTGTCTTCTTATTTTTTTTTAATAGTAAAGCTATCTATTTGGGAAAATATACAGTAGTTTTTATGCCATTTAACCTTTTTTTTAAACCTTTTCATTTACACATTGGAATTTTAACATATAGGAGATTGATTGCTCATTGCAATTTTTCAGTGCATTTGGCAGGGTACTAAGATAGAAGCTATTGGGAGCCACTGTTAGGATAGTCTGTGGCAGAGGGAGTGTCGATGGGGCGACAGAGGGAACCCTCTACCTCTTACTAGTGTACTTAAATTCCTTTGTCACAATTGACATAAGCATCTAATGGGTTAAACTGCCACATTTGGAGCTAGCTTCAATCTCTGCAGTTGCAGCAATGGCAGGGCTATGAGTTAAAGCCCCATTCTTGCGACTGACCTAGAGGGTGCACTGATAGCATCGGGAAGAAAAGCCTGATGAAAATATATGTCATACTATGTTGCAGATGGAAAAACACACCTAAAGGGGTTCTCTGGGTATAATCATTGATTATCTATCCATTGGATAGCTCTTTAATATGAGATTGGTAGGGGTTCAACACCAGCACACCGCCTATCAGCTGAAAACTGCTTCGGCAGCAACCGGACCTAAGCATTCTGCATTAGGTAGATCTGGCCAAGGTTATGTAGCGCCCCGAGGGTTCAGCCGCTACAGGGGTATTTCACCTCAGTCCAGAGGTGTGATATTCCACTCCCGGGTAAGGATGGAGTATGGACCAGGGCTCAGTTAGCTGCATACAGCACACACACACCATTTCCGAGGGACAGCTCAACGGTGCTCCCACTAGACAGAAGTGCATGCACGACCGACTATGTCCCTGCCTGGAGTGGGGAGGGGGGTGGAACACCCAGTGCTGTAGGGGCAGATAGGGGTTGGTTCCTGAGCATAGATAGGAGCTCATTGGTTGCTGGTCACCTGGGCTCATGGTCAGAGGGAGGTATAAAAGGTGGGCACCATCTTAGAACAGTGTTCAGTCTGTGAGGAGAGGAGAGCTGACAGGGAGCAGCAGCTCAGGCTGAGTGCTGCTCCAGAGGCAGGCCTAGAGAAGAGGCCGGAGCCTGAGAGGAGAAGGAGAAGTGGGCCTGGAGAAGAGGCCAAGGGAAGGAGGAGTAGACAGAACAGGAAAGAAGGAGAAGAGAGAGAGAAACAGAAGGGCTCAGGAACAAGAAGGTGGAAGGGACCCTAAGAAACCACGAGAATCCAGGGTGAAGGGTCAGGCAGATTAAGGGTACCGGATCCCAAGTTGGTGGAGGAGAAACTACCCTCAGCCAAAGACCGGTCGTCGTGATCATTTATTGGTGCGACACCTCATCAAACCTGCTAGGAAGGCACCATATAGGACAACGGAGGACGGGGCCCACGTTTACCCGCACAAGTCCGTGGCAGCTGGACAAAAGTGGGTCACTGGTGAGGCAGGCCAGAGAAAGGATTAAAGGGGGTCCTGTGCCATGCTCCTGAACTGCCTGGGAGTTGACCGAGCCCCTCACCTGGTGGACGCAGCACGGCTCGGGCAGTCATTCCCTGCAGAAGTGACTTGGATATTAACCGTGAGTAAAGACCCTGGACTGCAGTACGTTGTCTGTGTGTTTTTTCGCTCCTCCGGCACTACCGGTACTGGGACTCTCACCACCATCACTCCCACCATCCACTACACTGCCCTGGGGCCGCACTCTTCCCGTGGGGAGTCACATCATCCCAGCTGCATACATCATCAGCCCCAGCGGTCTGCCCTGCAGCGGCGGTTCCTAACAACCGCAATCCACGGGTGGCGTAGTCGGACATAATCAATAGCACATAACGAACTACCACTGGCCTGACCACCCTGAGCCACGGAACCGGGTTGCCACTACTACTCCCATCGTTCCCTATTGCCCGGATCCGAGTGCCCCACGGCCCAGGGGGTGAGTCAGCTTTGGCATAGTCGGCAGGATTACGTGCCCGCTAAAAACGGGTACTGCGCGCCTGAAGAGAAAGAGACTGTTTTATTGAAAATTGACTGTGCTGAAAATGGCGCCCGCCCTAGAAGAATGAGCGCCATAATGTGCGCGCCAAAAGACCACAGGAGGCCACCTCCCATCGTGGGCCAGGTCCCAGAACGGCGCCAAAGAAGGAGCCCGCCCCCAACAGCCATGAGCACGGCTGTGGAGATGTCCATCAAGGTGGGGGGCAGGCCCCTGAAAGGGATTGTCACCAAGTTGCCCCGGGACCACCCCCAATGGGGGTGGGAAGAGAAGAAAACTGTGGGGCAGGGCGCGGTCTGGACCAGTCTCACCAGGCTGCACCCAGAGATAGAGACAGGAACCAGCTCCAGCGCCCTGGCGCGTGGCCTGCTGCAGGCCGAATCCCCATGCAGCTTCACGGAGCTGCTAGCGCAACTCCCCAAAGAAGACCCAGAGTTCATGCGGACTGCGCTGGAGGAGCTGGACCGGAGAATGGTCCGGACACAGCGGGACATCATCGCCGGGTGGAAGGAGGAGGTGGCCCAGCCGGCTGTGTCCCAGCCGCTAGAGACACTGCCAGCACCCAACAGCGCACCTGCCTCTGAGGACGGTGCAGGAGGAGTGAAGGCCGAAGACAGCATCACGGAGGGAGCCACAAGGACCGAGGCAAGTACAGGGGACGTTACCACCCCAGGCCCAGCAGCCGCAAGCCTGCCCCAGCCTCCCGCTGCAGAACCCGAAGCCCCACTCACCGCACCTGTTGCCGCGCCGTCACTGCTCCCAACTAGGCCTTAAGCGGCGAGCGCCGCGGCCACTCCCCACCCGGCGCCACGCCCCTTGACCCCGGGCGCCGTAAAGAGAGACGCGTCACCGGCCCGGTCGCAAGGCCTGAACTCCCCAGGCGCCTCCCAACCACGTGCGCCCCCGGTCCTGAAGCCACCACCCCTTGGGACTGACCTATACCCTGGTGACGTGGTCACCTTCACCCAACACGAGGGCGCAAAAGGACCGTACGCCCTCCATGTCCATCGGCTTACAGAGGAGGAACTGCAGCACTATGGCTATGAGGAGAGCCAAGAGGACCCGGATGGGTCTGAAGATCATGAGGAAGAAGGAGCATCAGGAGGACACCGTTACCAGTGAACGGTAAAGTGGAATTGTACATAGTTACCCGTCAGGGTACAGAGAACTGTGTGGGACTGTTTCAAATTGAGTGTGGTCCCCGTTGGGACTGATATAGGACTGTGTGAAAGTTATCCCCTACATCCCCTACCAGGCTGAGGACTGTGAGCAGCCATTTCCCTTCCCAAAACTGGCCGAGGACTGAGAGTGGCCACCCCTTTGTATATAGTTGCGCTTCTTAAAGCGCCCCCTACTGGTTTTATAAAAAAGACTGCAACGTCTACCTCAAGGCAAATTTGCTGGACTGTTGCACTTAGAAGAAGAAAGAACACCTGGTCGCAAGTTGCACCGCGGCCATGATCCAAGGATACAAGAATGTGTCTTATTTAAAAAATGTTTTATATGAAGAGTTTAATATGCTGCTAGAAAATGTTTTACATCATTTTTGAGACCGTTTTATATAATAAGTGGCAAAAGAGTTCCAGAAGTATTAGTATGTGTTTTATAATAGTGTGACAAGAAAAGAAAAGTGTGTCCCATAAAGGGAGTTGAACAATGTCGTCCGTTTCTAAATGTAAAAAGTTTTAAAAAGTTTTGCATGTCCTGTAATTGACTGTTTTTGCTCTTTTCCAGCCCGAGGACGTGCTGTGCTTTACCAGGGGGGAATGTAGCGCCCCGAGGGTTCGGCCGCTACAGGGGTATTGCACCTCAGTCCAGAGGTGTGATATATCACTCCCGGGTAAGGATGGAGTATGGACCAGGGCTCAGTTAGCTGCATACAGCACACACACCCCATTTCCGAGGGACAGCTCAACGGTGCTCCCACTAGACAGAAGTGCAGGCACGACCGGCTATGTCCCTGCCTGGAGTGGGGAGGGGGGTGGAACACCCAGTGCTGTAGGGGCAGATAGGAAGGCACCATATAGGACAGCGGAGGACGGGGCCCACGTTTACCCGCACAAGTCCGCGGCAGCTGGACAAAAGTGGGTCACTGGTGAGGCAGGCCAGAGAAAGAATTAAAGGGGGTCCTGTGCCATGCTCCTGAACTGCCTGGGAGTTGACCAAGCCCCTCACCTGGTGGACGCAGCACGGCTCGGGCAGTCATTCCCTGCAGAAGTGACTTGGATATTAACCGTGAGAAAAGACCCTGGACTGCAGTACGTTGTCTTTGTGCTTTTTCGCTCCTCCGGCACTACCGGTACTGGGACTCTCACCACCATCACTCCCACCATCCACTACACTGCCCTGGGGCCGCACTCTTCCCGTGGGGAGTCACATCATCCCAGCTGCATACATCATCAGCCCCAGCGGTCTGCCCTGCAGCGGTGGTTCCTAACAACCGCAATCCACGGGTGGCGTAGTCGGACATAATCAATAGCACATAACGAACTACCACTGGCCTGACCACCCTGAGCCACGGAACCGGGTTGCCACTACTACTCCCATCGTTCCCTATTGCCCGGATCCGAGTGCCCCACGGCCCAGGGGGTGAGTCAGTTACAAAGGAATTTCTGCATTACTCAAGGTTCCTAAGAGCAGAGTGGCCTCCATAATCCTTAAAAGGAAGAAGTTTGGGACCACCAGAAGTCTTCATAGACCTAGCCATCCAGCCAAACTGAGCAATCGTGGGAGAAGAGCCTTGGTGAGAGAGGTAAAGAAGAACCCCAAGATCACTGTGGTTGAGGTCTAGATATGCAGTAGGGAGATTGGAGAAAGTTCCACAAAGTCAACTATTACTGCAGCCCTACACTAGTCGGGCCTTTATGGCAGAGTGGCCCGATGGAAGTCTCTCCTCAGTACAAGATGTAGCGCCGGCGTCCCTGCCCTCTGCTAGGCAGGGACGCTGTTCCCCTCACCCCTCTGCTCTGAGCCCGGCGTCCTCCTCCCGCTCTGCTGGCAGCGCGTGCTCCTTCCCGGCCACTGTGCTTAGGGCGCGCGCGCTCCCTCCCTCTTAAAGGGGCCGCGCGCGCCGTCCTAAGGAGTCCCCGGCCAATGGCCGGAGGACTTCACCATATATAAGGCACCTCCTCCAAAATGGAGGTGCCCGAGCAATGTTGTTGCACTGTTCATTACTCTGCTTCAGCCCTCAGGTCCTGTTGCCAGTTACCTGCCAGTTACCTGCCAGAATCCTGCCAGTTTGCTGTCTGTTTCCTGCCTGACATTCCTCCTACCTGCTTGCTAGCCTGAGGTCCGACGGTCTGCCTTCCTACTCCTGTCAGTCTGTCTATGGACCAGCTTGCCCGCTCACCTGGGAGCGCACATCTGCTACCTGCCTGCTAGCCTACCTGGAGGCTCCGCCGTCACGTGCTGTGACCACCTGCCATTCCAGAGACTCCTGCCCGCTCACCTGGGAGCGCTCATCTGCTGCCTGTCTGTTGGCCTACCTGGAGGCTCCGCCGTCACATGCTGTGACCACCCGTTTATCCAGAGACTCTCGCTTGCTCACCTGGGAGCACACATCTACCATCTGCCTGCTAGCCTACCTGGAGGCTCAGCCATCACAGGTCATACCTACCCTTTACCCAGAGACTGCCCCGGTCACTTGCCGTGACCTCCTGCCCGTTCATCCAGAGACTGCCCCAAGTCACTTGCCGTGACCTCCTGCCCGTTCATCCAGAGACTGCCCCGGTCACTTGCCGTGACCTCCAGCCCGTTCACTCAGAGACTGTCCCGGTCACCTGCTGTGACTGCCTGCCCGTCTTCCCTGGTCGCCACCCGCTCCCTTACAAGGACCGCCCCCTTGTATAGTAGCTCAGAGGTTCCGCCTCCCAGACCCGTTACAGTTTGCTCGGGCCATGGAACCCGGTGGCACCCAAGCTCCCTCACTCTCGGACCTGTGTCATGAACTGTCCCGTCAGAGGTCCCAACAGGAGTCCATCCTGGGTCACCTGCGGAATGTCAATTCTCGCCTGGACACTCTGACTGCTCCACCAGCAACCACCGCCAGTGCCATGACTCGCAATCCGGCAGCTCCGCTACCCACCAATACTATGGTATCCTACCCCGGACCCCGGCTTTCTGCACCTCCTCGCTTCGGAGGCGACTCCGCTCAGGCTCGGGGCTTTATAAATCAGTGCACCCTGCACTTTGAACTCCTGTCCCACCAGTTTAACTCCGACCGGGCCAAAATTGCCTTCATCATGTCCCATCTCACCGGGGAGGCCCTGGCCTGGCTAAATCCTCTATGGGAGAGAGGAGACCCCCTGGTGTCCGACTTGCCTGCCTTTCTCACGGCTTTCCGGAAAGTCTTCGACGAACCCGGACGGAAGACCTCTTCCGCATCATCTCTGCTACGCCTCCGTCAGGGAAGTCTCACCGTGGGCCAATATGCCATACGGTTCCGTACCCTTGCCTCGGAGCTGGCCTGGGATAACGACGCTCTGGTATCTGTCTTCTGGGAGGGTCTGTCCGGCCGTATTAAAGATGAACTCGCCGGTCGAGACATTCCTACCACTCTCGACGACCTAATAACTCTTGCCACCCGGATTGACCTACGGTTCCAGGAGCGTGCCAAAGAAGTCACCCGTGAGAGGAGGTTTCCACGTCTAGCTCCTACTTTTCAGAAACCCGTCACTCCCTCCGTTTCTCCCCAGGTACACTCTCCTGAGCCTATGCAGGTCGACCAGACCAAGATGGTCAAATCCCGTCAGGACTTACGCCGTGCCGAGGGGAGCTGCTTCTACTGTGGCAGTAAGGAGCACCGGATCCGTACCTGCCCGGAGAGGTCGGGAAACGCCTGTGTCTAGGTTCGCTCAGAGAGGTCGACCTAGACAAGAATAAATCCTCTCCATCTCTGCTGCTGTCAGTCTCAATTATCTGCGGGGAGAATCGTTATTTAGAACTAGCCCAACTTGACTCTGGAGTGGCCGGGAATCTTATTTCACAGTCCCTGGTAGAAAAATACCGCATTCCCACCAAACCTCTAGCTATACCTTTATCTGTCGCTGCTGTGGATGGGGGCCTCTTACCACGTCCCATCCAATTCATCACCGAATCCATAACTCTGCAGGTGGGAATGCTGCATTCTGAGAGCATCTCTTTTTATGTTCTGCCTGGACTCTCTCACGCCCTCTTACTAGGTCTACCTTGGCTCCAGAGACATGCACCCGTGCTTGACTGGCAGACCGGAGAGGTCCTTCGCTGGGGACAGGACTGTCATAAGACTTGTTTGGTTCCTGTTCATCCCGCCCGTCCTTCTCCTACCCCAACTAATCTACCTGGACTTCCGATTCCCTATTGGTCATTTGCTGATGTCTTTAATAAAAAGGAGGCAGAGACATTACCCCCTCATAGACCATACGACTGTCCTATCGACCTGTTACCCGGTACTACGCCTCCCCGTGGGCGTATTTACCCATTGTCCGCTGCTGAGACCCGGTCGATGTCCGAATATATTGAGGAGAATTTGGCCAGGGGATTCATCCGGAAATCTACCTCCCCGGCGCGAGCAGGCTTCTTTTTCGTTAAAAAGAAGGACGGCTCTCTCCGTCCCTGTATAGACTATAGAGGTCTTAACCAGATCACGGTGAAGAATAAGTACCCCCTTCCGCTCATTCCAGAATTATTTGATCGTCTGAGGGGGGCTAGAATCTTCACCAAACTGGACCTCCGTGGGGCGTACAACCTGGTCCGTATCCGTCAAGGGGATGAATGGAAGACTGCATTCAACACCCGGGACGGCCACTATGAATATCTGGTAATGCCCTTTGGTCTCTGTAACGCTCCTGCCGTCTTTCAAGAGTTGGTCACTGACATCTTCCGGGACCTTCTCTACTCCTGCGTAGTGGTGTACCTGGACGACATCTTGGTCTTCTCTCCGGATCTCCAGACTCACCGGAGGGACGTTCGTCAGGTCCTGCTCAGGCTCAGGCAGAATCACCTCTTCGCTAAATATGAGAAGTGCCTCTTTGAGCAGACCTCGCTTCCGTTTTTGGGCTACATTATTTCTCAGACCGGCCTACGAATGGATCCAGAGAAACTGTCTGCCATCGAGAAATGGCCCCGACCGGAGGGGTTGAAGGCCATTCAGCGGTTCCTGGGCTTCGCCAACTACTACCGCCTCTTCATACCGCACTTCTCTTCCTGGACTGCCCCAATTTCCGCGCTCACCCGTAAGGGCACTAATCCCAGAGAGTGGCCGCCTGAAGCAGAGGAGGCCTTTCTTTCCTTAAAACAGGCCTTCTCTTCCGCCCCGGTGCTGCATCGCCCAGATGGCAACAAGCAGTTCTTCCTGGAGGTTGACGCCTCCTCCTCTGGAGCCGGAGCGGTACTTACCCAAAAATCATCTTCCGGGAGAATGGTAACTTGTGGCTTCTTCTCCAAACTCTTCTCCTCTTCTGAGCGCAACTGTTCCATAGGAGATCGAGAGTTATTGGCCATCAAGCTGGCATTGGAGGAGTGGCGTTACCTGCTCGAAGGGGCTCTTCACCCGGTAATAATTTACACTGACCACAAGAACTTGGCTTACCTCCAGCATGCCCAGAGACTTAACCCGCGCCAAGCTCGGTGGTCCTTGTTTTTTGCTCGCTTTGATTTTATTCTTCATTTTCGCCCGGCTGACAAAAACATCAAGGCGGACGCCTTGTCCCGATCCTTTCTGGTGTCTGATCTCGAGGAGGAACCGAAACACATCATCGATCCCGCCAGAGTAATGCAGGTGGCTCCCGTGAGTCTAAATCGTCTCCCTCCCGGTAAGACGTTCGTATCAGTACCTGATCGGGAGAAGATCCTACACTGGGGTCACTCGTCTAAACTAGCTGGCCACGCCAGTCAGAAAAAGACCCTCCAGCTTATTACCCGGAACTACTGGTGGCCTACCCTGCACAAGGACGTAATAGACTTTGTTTCTGCCTGTGTGTCCTGCGCCCGCAACAAGGTTCCGAGACATCTGCCAGCCGGTCGCCTCCTTCCGCTTCCAGTACCTGCTGCCCCCTGGCAGCATATAGCAATGGACTTTATAACTGATCTCCCCGTCTCTGCCGGTTGTACGGTCATTTGGGTGGTCGCTGACCGCTTTTCCAAGATGGCTCATTTCGTTCCCCTACCAGGCCTCCCGTCTGCACCCGAGCTGTCTAAAGACTTTATCCGCCACATCTTCCGTCTTCATGGACTGCCCCTCCACATAGTGTCGGATCATGGGGTACAGTTCACCTCACGCTTCTGGAGAGCCACTTGTAAACTGCTAGACGTCACCCTGGACTTCTCCGCTTACCACCCACAGTCTAATGGTCAAGTGGAGCGGATCAATCAGAACCTGACCAGTTACCTCCGGCACTTCGTTAATGCCCACCATTCAGACTGGGTGGATCTCCTGCCATGGGCCGAATTTTCTTACAACAATCACGAGAGCGAATCTTCCTCCAAATCCCCGTTTTTTGTAGTCTTCGGTCGGCATCCTCGGATCCCATTTCCCGTCTCCACTTCAGTGGACAATCCGTCTGCGGAATCTCTTGTTAACAAATTTTCCTCCATATGGGAGAGTACCCGGTCCGCACTCCTTCTGTCATCCGAGCGTATGAAAAGACATGCTGACAAAAAACGTCTGGATCCTCCTCAATTCCGTCCAGGGGATAAGGTCTGGCTCTCGTCCAAGTATGTCCGGCTCAAGATTCCTTCCTATAAGTTAGGGCCTCGGTTCATCGGTCCTCTGGAGGTCATCAGTCAGATCAACCCGGTGGCCTATAAATTGAAACTCCCGGCCAACTTGCGGATCCCTAACTCCTTCCATGTATCTCTCCTCAAACCTGTGGTACTTAACTCTTTTTCCAAGTCTACAGGTACGCCTCCTGCTCCGGTTTCCGCTGAAAACGAATTTGAGGTAGAGAACATTCTGGCCACCAAAAGGGTAAGAGGGAAGACCTTTTTTCTAGTAGATTGGAAGGGGTTTGGTCCTGAAGAGAGAACGTGGGAGCCCCGGGAGAACATCCATGCCCCTCTCATCCTAGCTAAATTTCTCTCTGACCTAAAAAAGGGGGGCCTAAAGGGGGGGGGTACTGTAGCGCCGGCGTCCCTGCCCTCTGCTAGGCAGGGACACTGTTCCCCTCACCCCTCTGCTCCGAGCCCGGCGTCCTCCTCCCGCTCTGCTGGCAGCGCGCGCTCCTTCCCGGCCACTGTGCTTAGGGCGCGCGCGCGCTCCCTCCCTCTTAAAGGGGCCGCGCGCGCCGTCCTAAGGAGTCCCCGGCCAATGGGACTTCACCATATATAAGGCACCTCCTCCAAAATGGAGGTGCCCGAGCAATGTTGTTGCACTGTTCACTACTCTTCTTCAGCCCTCAGGTCCCGTTGCCAGTTACCTGCCAGTTACCTGCCAGAATCCTGCCAGTTTGCTGTCTGTTTCCTGCCTGACATTCCTCCTACCTGCTTGCTAGCCTGAGGTCCGACGGTCTGCCTTCCTACTCCTGTCAGTCTGTCTATGGACCAGCTTGCCCGCTCACCTGGGAGCGCACATCTGCTACCTGCCTTCTAGCCTACCTGGAGGCTCCGCCGTCACGTGCTGTGACCACCTGCCATTCCAGAGACTCCTGCCCGCTCACCTGGGAGCGCTCATCTGCTGCCTGTCTGTTGGCCTACCTGGAGGCTCCGCCGTCACATGCTGTGACCACCCGTTTATCCAGAGACTCTCGCTTGCTCACCTGGGAGCACACATCTACCATCTGCCTGCTAGCCTACCTGGAGGCTCAGCCATCACAGGTCGTACCTACCCTTTACCCAGAGACTGCCCCGGTCACTTGCCGTGACCTCCTGCCCGTTCATCCAGAGACTGCCCCAGTCACTTGCCGTGACCTCCTGCCCGTTCATCCAGAGACTGCCCCGGTCACTTGCCGTGACCTCCAGCCCGTTCACTCAGACACTGTCCCGGTCACCTGCTGTGACTGCCTGCCCGTCTTCCCTGGTCGCCACCCGCTCCCTTACAAGGACCGCCCCCTTGTATAGTAGCTCAGAGGTTCCGCCTCCCAGACCCGTTACACAAGACATATGAAAGCCCATATAGAGTTTGCTCAAAAACACATGAAGGACTCCCAGACTATGAGAAATAAGATTCTCTGGTCTGATGAGATGAAGATAGAGCTTGGTGATAATTCTAAGCGATATGTTTGGAGAAAACCAGGCACTGCTCATCACCTGCCCAATACAGTCCCAACAGTGAAACAAGGTGGTGGCAATATCATGCTATGGGGGTGTTTTTCAGCTGTAGGGACAGTACGACTGGTTGCAATTGAAGGAAACATGAATGAGGCCAAGTACAGAAATATCCTGGATAAAAACCTCTTCCAGAGTGATCTGGACCTCAGATTTGGCGGAAGGTTCACCTTACAACAAGACAATGACCCCAAGCACACAGCTAAAATAACAAAGTAGTGGCTTCAGAACAAATCTGTGACCATTTTTGACTGGCCCATCCAGAGCCCTGACCTAAACCTAATTGAGCATCTCTGGAGAGACCTGAAAATGGCTGTCCACCAACGTTCACCATACAACCTGCTGAAAATGGAGAGGATCTGCAAGGAAGAATGGCAGAGGATCCCCAAATCCAAGTGTGAAAAACTTGTTGCATCATTCCCAAAAAGACTCATGGCTGTACTAGCTCAAAAGGGTGCTTCTACTCAATACTGAGCAAAGGGTCTGAATACTTATGACCATGTGATATTTCAGTTTTTCTATTTTAATAAATTTGCAAACATTTCTATATTTCTGTTTTTTTCAGTCAAGATGAGGTGCAGAGTGTACTTTAATGAGAAAAAAAATGACCTTTTTAGAATTTACAAAATGGCTGCAATGAAACAAAGAGTGAAAATTTTAAAGGGGTCTGAATACTTTCCGTACCCACTGTAGGAAAGTGCTCATCAATTGTTAGGTCCTGGACAACCTTTTTAACAATCTATGCAGCACATGTCTCCAGAAGCACAATTCGGGCACTATGTATTGGGCACTAAAATGGCATATTTGCAATTTTCACTCTGCAACATCCATTGCGCACTAATTTCTGGAAAATGCCAGTGGGGTCGAAATAGTCACTACACCCCTGGAGGATTTCCTTGATTGTTATTTGCAAAATGGGGCCACTTTTTGGGGGCTTTGTGCTGCTTTGGAAGTTTATGGGGTCCAGCAAGTGGATCCCACAAACTATTACTGCCAATTTTTTTTCTCCAAAAGCCAAAACACAGTTCTTCCCTTCTGAGCCCTGCCGTGTGCACAAATTGTAGGTTCCAACTACATACTGGGCATTAATATATATTTTATCAGGAAAGAAGTCAACCATGCTCCAATAATTTTTTATATAAAAATAGAGGTTTTATTAGTCATAAAGAATATACATACAGTTTTAAGTACAATAATCAATGAGGTTCTCAATTAGGCTCAAACAGAAGGAACAACACTCAAAAAACAACACCAGACCAACACATGGAACAGGGATTAAGTAATCCCCAAGAAATGTCTCTATGATGAGGAACGAACATACTTATGCTTCGGAGTGGGCCTGTGGGCAGGTCTTAGCTTGGTAATCTGGCCTAGAGCACTAAGGTATGACCCTGCCTACAGGTCCGCCCCGGAGCGCGAGAATCTCATTAACTCAAAACTGCAAACACTGATTATACAAGAACAACAAGATGGATTTCTTCACCTCAGGTATCATTTTAATAAGTGCAACAGCCCCAAAATGACAATGCCTGTAGTTTACTTAGCAAAATCCTGCTCACAGATTCCCTTTAGGTTATCATTTTCATCGTCCAATGTTTTAGAATTCTGTGAAGCACTTGAGGATTCAAAATGCTCACCTCAACTCTAGATAAATTCCTTGAGGGGTATAGTTTCTAAAATGGGGAGGTTTCTGCTGGTTTGGCACCTTGGGGGCTGGCTCTTCAAATGCCACATGGCGTCCATAGTCTATTCTAGCCAAGTCTATGCTCGAAAAGCCAAATAGCGCTCTTTCCATTACAAACCCTTCTGTGTGCCCAAACAGTAGTTCTACCCAACATATGGGGCATCAACGTACTCAAAAGAAATTGCACAACAATTTAGGCAGTCTGTTTTATCCTGTTACTCTTCTAAAAAATTTAGGGCCAAGGCGACATTTTTGGGCAAAAAATAATATTTTTTCATTATTTCTTCCACTTTGCTATTATTCTTGGGAAGCACCTGAAGGGTGAGAAAACTTACTGAATGTAGTTTTGAATACTGTGAGGGGGGCTATTTATTTAATAGGGCCGTGTTTAAATGTTTTCTGACACATAGGACCCTCAAAGTCACTTCAAAAGTGAAGTGGTCTTTAAAAAATAAGATTTGTAAATTTCATTGGAAAAATGAAAAATTACTGCAAAATTTTAACCCTTCTAATTTCTTAACAACAAAATATGTTTCAAAAGTTATGCTGAAAAGGAATATTTGTGGATGATCCACACTACTGGTTAACAATGCAATAGATCCAAGTCCAGACAAGTGGTAATGACGGTTTCTTTATTTAATCGACACGTTTCCAAGTACTACTGACTTCTTCATCAGGACAAAAAAAAGATCTTTGCTTCCTAATTTTCTCAAAAATTATGCTGACATAAAGTAGACATGTGGTAAATGTTATATACTAATTATTTTGTGTGGTATAATTCTTTGTTTTAAGGGCATAAAAATTCTTAATTTAAAATTGTGAAATGTTCTATTTTATTATCAAATTTTCAGTATTTTCATAATTAAACCCAAATCATATCAACCTAAATTTATCACGAACATGAAGTACAATGTGTCACAAAAAAGCAATATCAGAATCGTCTGTATAAGTTGAAGCATTCCAGAGTTAAAATGTTACCATACTGGTCAGAATTGAAAAATTTGACCTTGTCAGGAAGGTGAAAACAAGCTGTGGCAGAAAGGGGTTTAAGTGATCATTTCAATAATGAAGATTAAGATTTATTCCAAATAATTCAATAAATGAAAATATAATTGTAAACAGCATTTTGTGATTGCTTGGATTATTGTTGTCCAATATTAAAAGTAGTTTGATGTTCTGTAAAATTTAATTGTGACAGATATGCAAGTATATACGAGATTGGGAAAGAGGCAATTACTTTTTTCACTGCACTTTACTACTTTTTACTAATTACATATTTAGTCTTTAACATCTGGGCCTGTTCCAACAAATGGAATAGTTCTTCATCAGTCAGAATTGACCATCATTAGTATCATACTCTGAACAATTCTATAAAGATTGTAAACCATTTGGATCTTACTGATAACCTTTATGTTTTGGAATTTTCCTGCTGATTTTAATAGAATCCACTGGGTCTGAATGAAATTAATTTCTACAATATATAGGTAATCCTATATACTTGTGGATGGAATGGCTTAGTTACCAAGAACTCTCTTAAGGACAAATTTGTGACTAGGCATACCCTTTGCTTAGCTCTGTAATCTCATTATCACTGTAGCACCACAGCCATCACTTCTACATGTACTGATTTGGGATGTTTATTTATATGCAAATCTTTTGAGGCTGTAGGGGGTATGTTAAAAAGGTGTAAGTGAAGGTCAGGAGAAGTAAACCTTGCTTACTTGAATTATTGATTACGTCTGCAAAGTATGTGACAGATTATATAGTGACTTTAAGAAAAGGTGTTTAATTGAACTTTTACTTTGACTTTCGCAGAAAATTAGTAATTACCATTGATGATAAAAATATTCAGTGCAATGTACTGTATTTCCGGTTATACAGCTTTAAAGCTAGCAATTTATTTGCTAAATAAAATCAGAATTTATGTGGATCTTTTGTTTGTCTGTGGTTGACAAATATGCACAGCATTTCCAAATGAAAATATATAAAAAATTAGAATAAAACTGACACAAATTTAAAATAGCAAAACAAATGTTGATATAAAAAAAATCTTTCCAGTATACTGTTATATTAGTATACCCACTGAATAAAACATTCTGAAGCAGTGGACATAAAATCTTAAAAAACCCAAATGCCAAAACTGCAGTTTTTCGGTCATTTTGACTCTATAACAAAAGAATCAAAAAGTTATATGTGCCCCAAAAATATTAAAAAATACCCTACAGCTTGATGAAAAGGTTAAAAAAGTTGAGACTCAGAAAATTGCAAACCAAATTTTAATTTTTCAATGTAAAATATTACTTGATTTTATTTTTAAAGCAGTAAAACGTAAGAAACTGTTTAATTTTGGTATATATGATATGATAATTATCTGTAGACAAAATGGTGGTCTAGCTCGTCTTTAAAAAAGTCTCCATTAGGCCTTCCAGCAAGTGCATGTTTGCAGTATTTGTGGCGTCCGTTTTTTACATGGATACCACACGTATCCATTATAATCTATGTTGCTATGCACAGTGTTTTTATACTGACAGTGGGTCAGTACAACGCACAAGGAGAAATGACTATTTTTTTTCCGGCGCCGATGACAAGGGCCAAGACAAGTCTATGGGTCTGTGTAAAACACGTACAGCACACGGATGGCATCCGTGTGCCATCCATGTGCTGTACATGTATAACATTGCAAAGTATAAGAAAAGCTTTGTAATTTCATTCTTTCTTTATCCATACAGACAAACACTGATAACACACTGATGGTAAAAACAGACACACTAATGCCATGGTCAGGGGTGGGCATATCGCTGATGCAGCTGCACCGGGGCTCGGAGGTGCAGGGGGGCCCACCGACAGCATTGACTATTTCAGCTGGATATGCAGACGCACATTCAGCTGAAATGTATTGGCTCCCTGTGCTGCAATACAAATCGCCGGCCAATCATAGGTGAGCAACTGACATCGGCGTGCTCGCAATCTCATGACCTTGTGATGTTATGCGCCTTGGCGGGGACGCTGAAGTCAGCCGCTGGATCCTGTGCTGGCTGCAGAAGAGTACTGCGCGCGGTGTGGGAGCGGAGCAAAGTGAGTGGAATTGTGTTTTATTTCTTTTAAATATACAGGGTGGGCCATTTATATGGATACACCCAGGGTCGGACTGGGGTGTCTGGGGCCCACAGGGAGAACTGACTTTAGGGGCCCACCTACAGCCATATGCAAATATCTGTTATCCACTATCCCTGTTATAGTGGAGCATTGACAGGCGGCTCCTGCACATCTACTGTGCGACACTAACTGGGATGTACAATTACGGTAGTTTGCATTAAAGGGGTTCTTTGGTTAAAACAAGTTATCACCGATCCATGGGATCCACAGGATCGGTGATCACTTATTGATCGTTTGGGTCCGAACATTGGAAAACGCACCTATCGGAAGAATGGGGAAGTTTCATCCCTGACAGGACACTTATCCCCATTTTAAAATGCAGCTTCCAAAAAAGAGCAGCGCTCACAGTTACTGAGGGAATGAATGGATCAGTGGTCGCATCTCACATGCCGCACCAGTCTAATGGGGAGAAAAGCTCCACATTCTGCCAATTGTGTCCCAGCAGTCAGACCCCCACCAATCAATATTATTACTGATCCTGTGGAGAGGTGATTACTTGTTTTCACCGGAGAACCCCTGTAAGTGCATCTCTGCCGCTCTGGTCCAAGTATTTAATCTCTAAGGCCACGGCCCCACTATCAGTATTTGGTCAGTATTCGGTCAGTATTTTTTCTCAGGAGTGGGAGCCAAAACCAGGTGAGGAACAATCAGAGAAAAGGTATAATAGAAACAAGTCACCAATTCTGCATTTATCACCCACTCCTGGTTTTGGCAGCGACTCCTGAGAAAAAATACTAACCAAATACTAATGGTGGGGCTGTGGCCTAATGGAAAAAAATCTTTTCCTAGTTAATATCAGCAAGAACAAAATGACTGCCATACACAACACAGTCCACTATATCAACACCAATAATACCACATACAAAAGGGACAAATATCGCCACACCATGACTAGATCACATATTACCACCACATAGTGACCGAATAATACCACATACAAGGAACAAATACGGCCACACCATGACCAGACCACATATTACCACCCCAAAGTGACCAAATACTACAATACTGATCATGAATACAAACCACAATACTAACAACACTGTTATTACCACCAGCGACATTATACACAGGAGCTCTGTATATAGTGTCAGTGTACAGGTAATACAGGGATCACCAGTGACATTATACACAGAAGTTCTGTATATAGTGCAAAGTGTACAGGTAATACAGTGACCACCAGTGACATTATACACTGGAGCTCAGTATATAGTGTCAGTGTACAGGTAATACAGGGTTCACCAGTGACATTATACACAGGAGCTCTGTATATAGTGTCAGTGTACAGGTAATACAGTGATCACCAGTGACATTATACACTGGAGCTCTGTATATAGTGTACAGGTATTACAGTGGTCACCAGTGACATTATACACAGGAGCTCTGTACATAGTGTATAGTGTACAGGTAATACAGTGATCACCAGTGACATTATACACAGGAGCTCTGTATATAGTGTACAAGTAATACAGTGGTCACCAGTGACATTATACACAGGAGCTCTGTATATAGTGTACAGGTAATACAGTGGTCACCAGTGACATTATACACAGGAGCTCTGTACATAGCGTATAGTATACAGGTAATACAGTGATCACCAGTGACATTATACACAGGAGCTCTGTATATAGTGCACAGGTAATACAGTGGTCACCAGTGACATTATACACAGGAGCTCTGTATATAGTGTACAGGTAATACAGTGGTCACCAGTGACATTATATACAGGAGCTCTGTATATAGTGTACAGGTAATACAGTGGTCACCAGTGACATTATACACAGGAGCTCTGTATATACAGTCATGGCCAAAAGTTTTGAGAATGACACCAAAATTATATTTTCACATGATCTGCTGGCCTCTGGTTTTTATTAGTGTTTGTCTGATGTTTATATCACATACAGAAATATAATTGCAATCATATTATGAGTACCAATAGGTTATATTGACAGTTAGAATGAGTTAATGCAGCAAGTCAATATTTGTAGTGTTGCCCCTTCTTCTTCAAGACCTCTGTAATTCTCCCTGGCATGCTCTCAATCAACTTTTGTACCAAATCCTGACTGATAGCAGTCCATTCTTGCATAATCAATGCTTGCATTTTGCCAGAATTTGTTGGTTTTTGTTTGTCCACCCGTCTCTTGATGATTGACCACAAGTTCTCAATAGGATTAAGATCTGGGGAGTTTCCAGGCCATGGACCCAAAATCTCTTTGTTTTGTTCTATGAGCCATTTAGTTATCACCTTTGCTTTATGGCAAGGTGCTCCATCATGCTAGAAAAGGCATTGTTGGGCGCCAAACTGCTCTTGGACGGTTGGGAGAAGTTGCTCTTGGAGGACATTCTGGTACCATTCTTTATTCATGGCTGTGTTTTTAGGCAAGACTGTGAGTGAGCCGATTCCCTTGGCTGAGAAGCAACCCCACACATGAATGGTTTTGGGATGCTTTACAGTTGGCATGAGACAAGACTGGTGGTAGCGCTCACCTCTTCTTCTCCGAATAAGCTGTTTTCCAGATGTCCCAAACAATCGAAAAGGGGATTCATCAGAGAAAATGACTTTGCCCCAGTCCTCAGCAGTCCACTCCCTGTACCTTTTGCAGAATATCAGTCGGTCCCTGATGTTTTTTCTGGAGAGAAGTGGCTTCTTTGCTGCCCTCCTTGAAACCAGCCCTTGCTCAAAGAGTCTCCGCCTCACAGTGCGTGCAGAAGCACTCACACCAGCCTGCTGCCATTCCTGAGCAAGCTCGGCACTGCTGGTAGTCGATCCCGCAGCTGAAACAGTTTTAAGATACGGTCCTGGCGCTTGCTGGTCTTTCTTGGGCGCCCTGGAGCCTTTTTGACAACAATGGAAGCTCTCTCCTTGAAGTTCTTGATGATGCGATAGATTGTTGACTGAGGTGCAATCTTTGTAGCTGCGATACTCTTCCCTGTTAGGCCATTTTTGTGCAGTGCAATGATGGCTGCACGTGTTTCTTTAGAGATAACCATGGTTAACTGAAGAGAAACAATGATACCAAGAACCAGCCTCCTTTTAAAGTGTCCAGTGATGTCATTCTTACTTAATCATGACTGATTGATCGCCAGCCCTGTCCTCATCAACACCCACACCTGTGTTAATGGATCAATCACTAAAACGATGTTAGCTGCTCCTTTTAAGGCAGGACTGCAATGATGTTGAAATGTGTTTTGGGGGTTAAAGTTCATTTTCTGGGCAAATATTGACTTTGCAAGTACAGTAATTGCTGTTAAGCTGATCTCTCTTTGACATTCAGGAGTATATGCAAATTGCCATTACAAAAAATGAAGCAGTAAACTTTGGAAAAATTACTATTTGTCTCATTCTCAATACTTTTGGCCATGACTGTAGTGTACAGGTAATATAGTGGTTACCAGTGACATTATACACAGGAGCTCTGTATATAGTGTATAGTGTACAGGTAATACAGTGATCACCAGTGACATTATACACTGGAGCTCTGTATATAGTGTACAGGTAATAGTGGTCACCAGTGACATTATACACAGAAGCTCTGTATATAGTGTATACATAATACAGTGATCACCAGTGACATACACAGGAGTTCTGTATATGCTATATACACACGTGGTCAGAATTGTTGGTACCCCTCTTTTAATGAAAGAAAAACCCACAATGGTCACAGAAATAACCTGAATCTGACAAAAGTAATAATAAATTAAAAATCTATGAAAATGAACAAATGAAAGCCAGACATTGCTTTTCTGCTTCCACTGAATTTTTAAAAAAATTAAACTCATGAAATAGGCCTGGACAGAAATGATGGTACCCCTGAAAATAATGTGACAAAAGGGACATGTTAAATCAAGTTGTGTCCGCTAATTAGCATCACAGGTGTCTACAATCTTGTAATCAGTCAGTGGACCTGTATATAGGGCTACAGATACTCACTGTGTTGTTTGGTGACATGGTGTGTACCACACTCAACATGGACCAGAGGAAGCAAAGGAAAGAGTTGTTTCAGGAGATTAGAAAGAAAATTATAGAAAAGCATGTTAAAAGGTAAAGGTTATAAGACCATCTCCAAGCAGCTTGATGTTCCTGTGACTACAGGTGCACATATTATTCAGAAATTTAAGATCCATGGGACTGTAGCCAACCTCCCTGGACGTTGCCGGAGGAGGAAAATTGATGACAAATCAAAGAGACGGATAATATGAATGGTAACAAAAGAGTCCAGGAAAACTTCTAAAGAGATTAAAGGTGAACTTCAAGCTCAAGGAACATCAGTGTCAGATCGTACTATCCACCATTGTTTGATCCAAAGTGAACTTCATGTAAGACGACCAAGGAGAACACCATTGTTGAAAAAAAAAATAGTAAAAAAGCCAGACTGGAATTTGCCAAACTACATGTTGACAAGCCACAAAGCTTCTGGGAGAATGTACTATGGACAGATGAGACAAAAATGGAAGTTTTTGGCAAGGCACATCAGCTCTATGTTCACAGACGGAAAAATGAAGCATATCAAGAAAAGAACACTGTCCCTACTGTTATGTTCTGGGGCTGCTTTGCTGCATCTGGCACAGGGTGTCTTGAATCTGTGCAGGGTACAATGAAATCTCAAGACTATCAAGGGATTCTAGAGAGAAATGTGCTGCCCAGTGTCAGAAAGCTTGGTCTCAGTCGCACATCATGGGTCTTGCAACAGGATAATGACCCAAAACACACAGCTAAAAACACCCAAGAATGGCTAAGAGGAAAACATTAGACTATTCTGAAGTGGCCTTCTATGAGCCCTGACCTAAATCCTATGGAGCATCTTTGGAAAGAACTGAAACATGCCGTCTGGAGAAGGCAACCTTCAAACACGAGACAACTGGAGCAGTTTGCTCATGAGGAGTGGGCCAAAATAGCTGTCGAGAGGTGTAGAATTCTCATTGACAGTTACAGGAATGGTTTGATTGCAGTGATTGCCTCAAAAGGTTGTTCAACAAAATATTAAGTTAAGAAGAACCATCATTTCTGTCCATGCCTATTTCATGAGTTTAATTTTTTTTTAAATTCTATGGAAGCAGAAAAGCAATGTCTGACTTTCATTTGTTCATTTTCAAAAATTTGTAATTTATCAGATTCAAGTTATTTCTATGACCATTGTGGGTTTTTCTTTCATTAAACGAGGGGTACCAACAATTTTAACCACGTGTGTAGTGTAAGTGTACATGTAATACACTGACTCACCAGTGATGTCTCTAGGTGAAGTCCTTCATCTTCGCTTTTCTTCTTCATCTGGCACAGTCCGCCATCACTTCTTCCAGCCAGGAATCATCTCTGCAGAAAATAACACACAGTTATCAATAACTGATCTCTTCTAGAGAATATTCCCACTTTTCCCCCCGACTTCTACACTACACCAGTTGAAGAAAAAAAGCAACATAGTGCCGTCCTGCACAGTAACAGGACCCCTCTTTTGTCCCATCCCATGGAAAACAATTTCCTAAAAAGTAAATTATATTACAGAAGTAATAATGTAATAATAATAATTGGAATCTAAAGTAATAATGTTCCCCACTGGTCACCATAATCTAATAAAGTATGTTCCTCAATCTGGCTCCCAAACAGTAATTAAGTCCCTTGTCTAGCCAGGCACCCCCATATGTCCCTTCTGGCCCTCATTTGTCTAGTGTGACCCCTCCATATATTTATCCTAGCACACGTGTATCGAGCCTGCCGCCTCCCATATACCCATCCTAGCCCCCCCATGTGGCCAGTCTGCCCCCCCACATATCCATCCTTGCCTACATGTTTCCAGCCTGCACCCCCATATATCCCCCCCATATATCCTCCATGTGTCCAGCCTGCCCTCTACATATCCATCCTGGCCTCCATGTGTCCAGCCTCCCCCCTCATATATCCATACTGCCCTTACCCCCTGCATATATCCATCCTGACACCCCCCATATATCCAGCGTGCCCCTCCATATATTTATGCTAGCCCATGTGTATCGAGCCCGCCCCCCCACATATTCATCCTAGCCCCCCATGTGTCCAGCCTGTCCCCCCCCATTTATCCATCCTGGCCTCCATGTGTTCAGCCTGCCCCCCCCATATATCCATCCTGGCCTCCATGAGTCCAGCTGCCCCCCCCATATATCCATCCTGGCCTCCATGAGTCCAGCCTGCCCCCCCCATATACCCATCCTGCCCACCCCCCTTTGCCTGGGTCCAGCCAGGGTTCCCCCTTGTGTGTCCAGCCAGGGCCCCCCTCTTGTGTGTCCAGCCAGGGCTCCCCCTTGTGTGTCCAGCCAGGGCTCCCCCCCCTTGTGTGTCCAGCCGGGCCCCCCCTTGCGTGTACAGCCGGGCCCCCCCTTGTGTGTACAGCCGGGCCCCCCCTTGTGTGTCCAGCCAGGGACCCCCTTGCATATCCAGACAGGGCTCCTCCCTTGTGTGTCCAGCTTGGCCCCCCCTCATGTGTCCAGCTTGGCCCCCCTCATGTGTCCAGCCAGGGCCCCCCTTTGTGTGTCCATCCAGGGTTCCCCCCTTGTGTGTCCATCCAGGGTTCCCCCCTTGTGTGTCCAGCCAGGGCTCCCCCCTCGTGTGTCCAGCTTGGCCCCCCCTCGTGTGTCCATCCAGGGTTCCCCCTCGTGTCTCCAGCCAGGGTACCCCTCGTGTGTCCCACCAGGGTTCCCCCCTTGTGCGTCCCGCCAGGGTTCCCCCCTTGTGTGTCCTGCCAGGGTTCCCCCCTTGTGTGTCCCGCCAGGGTTCCACCCTTGTGTGTCCAGCCAGGGTTCCACCCTTTTGTGTCCAGTCAGCTACCCCCTTGTGTGTCCAGCCAGGCTACCCCCTTGTGTGTCCAGCCTGGCTACCCCCTTGTGTGTCTGTCCAGCTGGGCCCCCCCTTTTGTGTCCAGCTGGGCCCCCCCTTGTGTGTCCAGCTGGGCCCCCTTGTGTGTCCAGCTGGGCCCCTCTTGTGTGTCCAGCTGGGCCCCCCTTGTGTGTCCATCTGGGCCCCCCTTGTGTGTCCATCCAGGGTTCCCCCTTGTGTGTACAGCCAGGGCCCCCCCTTGTGTGTCCAGTCGGCTTCCCCCTTGTGTGTCCAGCTGGGCCCCCCCTTGTGTGTCCAGTCAGGGTTCCCCCCTTGTGTGTCCATCCAGGACCCCCCCTTTTGTGTCCAGTTGGTTCCCCCCTTGTGTGTCCAGCCAGCCTACCCCCTTGTGTGTCCAGCTGGGCTCCCCTTGTGTGTTCAGCCAGGGTTGCCCCTTGTGTGTCCAGCCAGGGTTCCCCCCCTGTGTGTCCATCCAGGATCCCCCCTTTTGTGTCCAGCCAGGCTACCCCCTTGTGTGTCTGTCCAGCTGGGTCCCCCCTTGTGTGTCCAGCTGGGCCCCCCTTGTGTGTCCAGCTGGGCCCCCCTTGTGTGTCCAGCTGGGTCCCCCCTTGTGTGTCCAGCTGGGTCCCCCCCTTGTGTGTCCATCTGGCCCCCGCCTTGTGTGTCCAGCCAGTGGGTCCAGACCATCACACACACAAACACACACACACTCACCCCCTCTTACCTTCCTGTGCTCCCGTGCAGTGTCCTCCTTCTCCTGAGTTGCGCGCCTCCTTCACAGCAGGCGCATGACGATGACGTCATACGCCGGCCGGCGAAGGGAGACACGCAGCTTCAGCTGCTTCACTGGGACGTGCGCCGCGGTGGTTCAGGTAATGAACGCTGCGTGCGCGCGTCCCTGCATACATTGTGCCTGCGCTTTTAAAGGGCCCGTGCCCTTTAAAACCGCAGGATTTTTTTTTGTTCTCTTCTCCCCCTCTACTCTGCAGCAGGGGGCGGGGCCCACCGGGAAAATTCCCGGTATCCCGCCAGCCCAGACCGACCCTGGATACACCTAAATTAAATGGAAATGGTTGGTGATATCAACTTCCTGTTTGTGACACATTAGAATATGGGAGGGGGAAAACTTTTCCAGATGAGTGGTGACCATGGCGGCTATTTTGAAGTTGGCCATTTTGGATCCAACTTTATTTTTTTCAATGGGAAGAGGGTCATGTGACACATCAAACGTATTGATAATTTCATAAGAAAAACAATGGTGTACTTGGTTTTAACGTAAATTTATTCTTTCATGAGTTTTTTGACCACTTATAAAATGTGTTTAAAGTGCTGCCCATTGTGTTGGATTGTCAATGCAACCCTCTTCTCCCACTCTTGACACACTGATAGCAACACCGCAAAAGAAATGCTAGCACAGGCTTCCAGTATCCGTTGTTTCAGATGCTGCACATCTCGTATCTTCACAGCATAGACAATTGCCTTCAGATGACCCCAAAGATAAAAGTCTAAGGGGGTCAGATCGGGAGACCTTGGTGGCCATTCAACTGGCCCACAATGACCAATCCACTTTCCAGGAAACTGTTGATGTAGGAATGCTCGGACCTGACACCCATAATGTGGTGGTGCACCATCTTGTTGGAAAAACTCAGGGAACGTGCCATCTTCTGTGCATAAAGAGGGCAACACATCATCATGTAGCAATTTCAGATATCCAGTGGCATTGAGGTTTCCATTGATGAAGAATGGCCCCACTATCTTTGTATCCCATACAGTACAGACCAAAAGTTTGGACACACCTTCTCATTTAAAGATTTTTCTGGATTTTCATGACTATGAAAATTGTACATTCACAGTGAAGGCATCAAAACTATGAATTAACACATGTCGAATTATATACTTAACAAAAAAGTGTGAAACAACTGGAAATATGTCTTATATTCTAGGTTCTTGAAAGTAGCCACCTTTTGCTTTGATGACTGCTTTGCACACTCTTGGCATTCTCTTGATGAGCTTCAAGAGGTAGTCACCGGAAATGGTCTTCCAACAATCTTGAAGGAGTTCCCTGAGATGCTTAGCACTTGTTGGCCCTTTTGCCTTCACTCTGCGGTCCAGCTCACCCCAAACCATCTCGATTGGGTTCAGGTCTGGTAACTGTGGAGGCCAGGTCATCTGTTGTAGCACCCCATCACTCTCCGTCTTGGTCAAATAGCCCTTATACAGCCTGGAGGTGTGCTTTGGGTCATTGTCCTGTTGAAAAATAAATGATGGTCCAACTAAACGCAAACCGGATGGAATAGCATGCCGCTGCAAGATGCTGTGGTAGCCATGCTGGTTCAATTTTGAATAAATCCCCAACAGTGTCACCAGCAAATCACCCCCACACCATCACACCTCCTTCTCCATGCTTCACGGTGGGAACCAGGCATGTAGAGTCCATCCGTTCACCTTTTCTGCGTCGCACAAAGACACTTTGGTTGGAACCAAAGATCTCAAATTTGGACTCATCAGACCAAAGCACAGATTTCCACTGGTCTAATGTCCATTCCATGTGATCTTCATCCCAAACAAGTCTCTTCTGCTTGTTGCCTGTCCTTAGCAGTGGTTTCCTAGCAGCTATTTTACCATGAAGGCCTGCTGCACAAAGTCTCCTCTTAACAGTTGTTGAAGAGATGTGTCTGCTGCTAGAACTCTGTGTGGTATTGACCTGGTCTCTAATCTGAGCTACTGTTAACCTGCGATTTCTGAGGCTGGTGACTCGAATAAACTTATCCTCAGAAGCAGAGGTGACTCTTGGTCTTCCTTTCCTGGGGCGGTCCTCATGTGAGCCAGTTTCTTTGTAGCGCTTGATGGTTTTTGCAACTGCACTTGGGGACACTTTCAAAGTTTTCCCAATTTTTCGGACTGACTGACCTTCATTTCTTAAAGTAATGATGGCCACTCGTTTTTCTTTACTTAGCTGCTTTTTTCTTGCCATAATACAAATTCTAACAGTCTATTCAGTAGGACTATCAGCTGTGTATCCACCAGACTTCTGCACAACACAACTGATGGTCCCAACCCCATTTATAAGGCAAGAAATCCCACTTATTAAACCTGACAGGGCACACCTGTGAAGTGAAAACCATTTCCCGTGACTACCTTTTGAAGCTCATCAAGAGAATGCCAAGAGTGTGCAAAGCACAGTAGGCCCAGGGGGGGCACCAGAACCCCAGTAAGGGGCCAGGATGGGGCACAGTACCCCAAGAAGGGGCCAGGAGGGGGCACAATAACACCAGGAAGGGGACAGGAGTGGCACAATAACCACAGGATGGGGCACAATAACCCCAGTAAGGGGCCAGGAGGGGGCAAAATAACCCCACAAAGGGGTCAGGATGGGCACATTACAACAGGAAGGGGCACATTATTACTGGAAGCTTGATTATTACCTCATACCATACTCTCCCACCCCCATATAATTATACGACCCTGATAATGTCTCTCCCGTCCCCTAATTCATTATAACGTTATCAGGGAATAATAATTTATTTGTGTGAAGGGGAGAGGACACAGGATAGTGACTAAGAATGTGTGTACATGTTCAGGATTTGCAGCAGAAAAGTCTGCTGCAAATGCTGATGTGTTGGCAGGAAAATATGCTGCATATAATACGTGTTTTTGCCAAGTATTTTGCATGCATTTTTGTTGTGTATTTTCCCCAACTCATTAGTATTGGTGAAAAACGCTGAAAGAATTAACATGCTGCTTATTCTAACCTTCTGCAAATCTGCAAGGAGAAAACGCAATGTGTGCATGAGACTTCAGAAATCTCATTTACTTTGCTGATACTCTAAAATGCTGAATAATTTCCACAACAAGTCCATGTGAAAAAAAGCAACAAAAACAGAACATGTGCACATATCCTTCAAATCAATTGGTGGAGAGTCACAGAGACTAGTTAATTTATATTTATTGGGCAGTGGAGATTATAGTTAATGGGGGCACAGTGTTGGCTAATTAGTTTATATTTTGAATGGTGCATGAGTAATAGTATATTACGGGTGGGGTACATATTTATATTGAGGGGTGCAGTGTGGGAGATTTTTTTATTCAGGAGCAAATGTATACATAATGTCACCTTGGTATTTTTACAGCTGTGGTGATCAGTCTGCCAAGACGAGTCGCGGCTGGGAGATGTCGACATGAAGGTCTGACCAGATGGAGAAGAAACAACAGAAAACGGCTCTAATCAGATGAAACGTCAGCAGTAAGTTCCTTGATGTCAATATTATTCTATATCTGCACTGTATGACTTGGAGTGATAATGTTATTTGTAAAATCCCTCAGGCTACATTCTCATATTTGTGTCATATGTCCGTGTGCTGCCAGATTTTTTTATCGGACGGCAAACGGGCTCATCGATTTTCATAGATTCCTTCACACATCCATGAAAATCATGGATCTGAGAATGAGATCTGCGACACTCAACGCATGTCTATTTCTGATTAGATCTTGAGGATCAGAATAGGACATACTCAATTATACTCTGTGTTGTCCGAGAAAGAAATCGGGCAGCACACTGACACTTCACATGGATACAAGAATGTAAACTTATTATTTATAGCACAGTCCCTTAGTGTATAGTGTACGTTCTAGTTGTATATAGCACCGTCCTTAATTACAAAGTTTCCTCTTTTATTATACATAACATTGTATCTTATTACATAGCATCCTCTCTAGTTATGTTTGAGACATTTCTTTTTTATATACGTCCTCTGTTGTTATGTACAACGCCGTCCCATTAATACATAGTTAACCTCTTGTTATGTATACCACCGTCCCTTACATAACATATTTTTGTTATTCACATTGCTCTCTCTTTATTACATAGAGTTCTCTCTTGTTAGATATAAATTAATTGGTGATGGGACATCATCTGACCGGAAGACCAGTCCATCAGCTTGTCCATTAGAAAAGAAGCTTTCCTATGTACCATCAGCAGTCATTTTATCTAACAAGATAGGGCGCTATGAAATATAGAGCGGTCATTATAAATAACAAAAATAACAAGAGAATCTGATATGTAAGGGATGGTGCTCTCCATAACAAGAGAGGGAACTGTGTAACAAGGGGCAGCAATATACATAATGAGAGTCGACTAATATATATAATCTGTAGCTTGGTGGGAGGGGGGCTCAAACACATTTCTTGCACAGGGGCCCCAAGCTGTCAGTGTCTGCCCCTGGCCACACTGATGGAAAACACTGACACCAGTTTTCCACGTACATTGGTGTCACGGGTGTGTCGCCACGAAGATCGTCACGAGTACACAGCCTGACTTCTCGCAGCTGACTTGTTGGTGCTTTGTGTTTTTCGGCAGTGAGGGAGTTAATTCTCTCTCTCTCTGTGCTAGACGAGGTCCAGCCTCGCCCAGCTGCAATCAATACTGCTGTAGTGAGACTCCTTCAAATGCCTGCTGGTCTGTTTGGGAAGTGTCGGTGAAAGCATTTCATTCAGACTAACAGAGCGGATCGTGGTGTTTGGAGTTTCTGAGATAAGTGTATTTGGAGTGTTTTTTCCCTTCCTCGCTTTATCATTTATCTCCTTTCCCGTTGGTGTTCCCTCTGTTGTAGTTGTGTAGTTGTTGTATGCAAGGTGGTTTTGGTTTTTCCCTTGTACTGTCTCGTTCGTCTAAGTACTGTGTGTGGGCATATTATTACTTGTCCCCTTTTGTTGTGATCGGGGTCCTTCTCAGGACTAGATTACTTAGGTGCAGGGATCCTCAGGAGGTAGGGGTTACACTGGCGGCCTGGACCTCTGTACCTTTAACAGTACCTCCAGGTTGAGGGACTAGTCAGGGCCCCAGCTTAGGGTCAGCTTAGGCCCCCTACCTCCAGTATACAGAGACAGCGTGACATTTTCACCGACCCACTTAGTTTTTCTCCAGCTACCATGGATCCAGTAGCCGGTCTAGCTCGGCAGTTGCAGAGTTTGTCCATGGAGCTGGCGGACGTTAGGTCCAAGGTTTTGCATCCTCAGGAGCAAGCCGGACCAGAACCTAAAGTAGCTCTCCCTGACAGGTTCACTGGGGGGCGGGACAAGTTTTTTGTTTTCCGGGAGGCATGCAAGTTGTACTTTCGGCTGCGGCCTCGGTCATCGGGGAGTGAAGAACAAAGGGTGGGAATTGTCATCTCGCTCCTACAAGGGGACCCACAATCTTGGGCGTTCTCTCTTCCCCCGGGCTCCCCGGCTCTCCAGTCAGTGGATAGGTTTTTCGCTGCTCTGGGACTCGTATATGATGACCCAGATCGGATCTCCCTTGCTGAGTCTAAGTTACGTAGGATCCAGCAGGGAGATCGTCCGGCGGAGGAATTCTGTTCGGAGTTCTGTAGGTGGGCCACGGACACCCAGTGGAATGACCCGGCTCTTAGGAGCCAGTTTTGTCATGGTTTATCCGACAAATTACAGGATGTGTTGGCACAGTATGACTCTCCCGCGTCACTGGAAGCCGCTATGGCCCTTGCTATTCGCGTTGACAGACGGCTTCGGGAGAGGTGCGGGATAACTCTACCCCCTGTGATGACTCCACCTCCTACAAGGTTCCCTCATATGGTGGTTCCCCTGGTCAGTCCAGAGGAGCCTATGCAATTAGGAGGGACATCATTTCGGGGGAGGGGACCGGTGGTGCGCCATAAGACAGGAAGGTGTTTCTTCTGCGGGAGAAAGGGACATTTTATTGGGGGGTGTCCATCCCGTCCCTTGCAGAGTGAAGAGTCGTCAGAAAACTGTTGATCCCAGGTTGTGTGGTGGACGGCAATCTGGGAGTAGGTATTTCGTCCCTAGGTTCGTCTCAGTTTCTCGTACCGGCGGAGGTGGTGGTGGGTACGAGAACTGAGAGGATATCTGTTCTTCTGGATAGTGGGGCCGGGGCTAATCTGGTTGATGCTCGGTTTGCCCGGGTTCAAGGTATGCGATTGAGTGAGTTGGCTAAACCCATCCCCATATTCTCGATCGATGCCAGGCCTCTCGGTCAGGGAAGTTTTTTGCAAGCTGTGCATGACGTAAAACTTCAAGTGGGGGCGATACATAAAGAACTGTTGTCTTGCTACGTGTTGGAGGGTCTTCCCACTCCTATAGTGTTGGGCCTTCCTTGGTTAGCTAAGCATAACCCGGTTATTAATTGGCAAACCAGAGAGATAAGCCAATGGAGTAAATTCTGTAATAAAAACTGCATGAACACGGTCATCGGTGCGGTTACTCCTTGGGTCTTACCTCCATTTCTGGCGGACTTTGAGGATGTATTCTCGGAGAAAGGGTGTCAGGAACTACCTCCTCATCGCGAGTATGACTGTTCTGTAAAACTGCTCCCTGAGGCCAAGTTACCTAAAGCTAGGTTGTATAACCTTTCTGGTCCTGAGAGGCAGGCCATGAAGGATTATATTTCAGAAAGTCTGGCTAAGGGGCATATTAGACCTTCATCTTCACCGGTGGCTGCGGGGTTCTTCTTTGTTAAGAAGAAAGATGGAGGCCTACGCCCTTGCCTGGATTTCCGTGAACTTAATCGGATTACGGTCCGAGATCCGTATCCGCTCCCACTTATTCCCGATCTCTTTAATCAGATCGTGGGCGCCAAATGGTTCTCTAAGTTGGATCTCAGGGGGGCGTACAATCTGATTAGGATGAAGGAGGGGGATGAGTGGAAGACGGCGTTTAACACTCCGGAGGGGCATTATGAGAACCTTGTCATGCCATTCGGTCTGACTAATGCCCCGGCGGTGTTCCAACACTTTGTTAATGACATTTTTCGCCGCCTGGTGGGACAGTTTGTTGTCATATATCTGGATGATATCTTAATTTACTCGCCGGATCTGGTGTCTCATCAGGAGCACGTTAGGCAGGTGTTACAGATCTTGCGGGATAATAAACTGTATGCCAAATGGGAAAAGTGTGTGTTCGCCGTACAGGAACTCCAGTTTTTAGGCTTCCTGGTTTCAGCGTCCGGTTTTCGTATGGACCCTGGGAAAGTGCGGGCAGTTCTTGAGTGGGATCGGCCAGAGAATCTTAAGGCACTACAACGTTTCCTGGGGTTTGCTAATTATTACCGGAAGTTCATTCGTAATTTCTCGTCCATGGTTAAGCCTCTCACAGACATGACTAAAAAGGGGACGGATTTTTCTAGGTGGTCTGACAAGGCTTGTCAAGCATTCTCCTCCTTGAAAAAATGTTTTGCCTCGGCACCCATACTCATTCAACCTGATGCGTCACAGCCATTCATTGTAGAGGTAGACGCTGCCGAGGTAGGGGTGGGAGCAGTATTGTCACAGGGTTCGTCCCCTGGTAAGTGGCATCCGTGCGCCTTTTTCTCTAAAAAATTGTCGTCCGCTGAGAGGAATTACGATGTCGGCAATAGGGAGCTCTTGGCCATTAAGTTAGCTTTTGAGGAGTGGCGCCATTTTTTGGAGGGGGCAGTCCATCCGGTCACCGTCATCACCGATCACAAGAACCTGCTATATCTGGAGTCCGCGAAACGTCTGAATCCCAGACAAGCTAGGTGGTCATTGTTTTTTACCAGGTTTAATTTTGTCGTTACATATCGTCCTGGGTCAAAAAATGTAAAGGCGGATGCCTTATCTCGTAGTTTCCCTGGGGCCGGGAATACGGACGACCCGATTCCTATCCTTCAGGAGGGGGTGGTGGTTTCGGCAGTATGCTCTGAGCTGGAGGAGGAGGTATTGGAGGCTCAGGGGGACGCCCCTGTTGGACCTCCGGGGAGACTGTTTGTTCCAGATCAGTTGCGACAAAAGGTGATCGAGGCACACCATAACTCAGTTTTTGCAGGACACCCGGGGAGTAAAGCAACTGTGGATCTCCTCTCGCGTCGGTTTTGGTGGCCTAACTTACATAAGGAGGTGGTAACTTTTGTCGCGTCCTGTGGGGTTTGTGCGCGCTCTAAGACCTCACATACCCGTCCGTCTGGGGCCCTCTTACCTTTGAAGATCCCGGAGTGTCCTTGGACTCATCTGTCTATGGACTTTATTACGGACTTCCCTCCGTCTTCGGGTAAAACGGTCATACTCGTTGTAGTGGACAGGTTCAGCAAGATGGCACATTTTATCGCTCTTCCGGCTCTCCCTAATGCTAAAACTCTTGCGCAGGTGTTCATTGGGGAGATTGTGAGGCTTCACGGGGTACCCTCCGAGGTGGTGTCTGATCGGGGGTCTCAGTTTGTGTCCAAGTTCTGGAAGGCGTTTTGTGCACGGCGGGGGATGCATTTGTCATTCTCATCGGCTTTTCATCCTCAGACCAATGGTCAGACGGAACGTATGAACCAGAGCTTGGAGACATATCTCCGGTGTTTTGTGTCAGAGAACCAGGAGGACTGGGCTTCTTTCTTACCTCTGGCAGAGTTTGCTCTTAATAATAGGCGGAGCGAGTCCACTGGTAAGTCCCCGTTTTTTGGGGCATATGGTTTTCACCCCCAGTTTTGTACTTTCAGTAGGGGGGGCTCTTCGGGGGTTCCTGAGGAGGAACGATTTTCCTCATCACTCGCTTCAGTATGGAGAGGGGTGCTGAAGAATCTGAATACTATGGGGAACCGATACAAACGTATGGCTGATAGGAGGAGAGTGTCTGGTCCGGACCTAAGTGTGAACGATCGGGTATGGTTGTCTACCAGGAATATTAAACTTAAGGTTCCCTCCTGGAAACTGGGTCCCAGGTTCATCGGGCCGTACAGAATCAGTTCTATTATTAATCCGGTGGCATTCCGTCTTGACCTCCCCCCTACGTTTAAAATTCACAACGTGTTCCACAGATCGTTGCTTAAGAGGTATGTGGCGCCGGTGGTACCGTCACCTTTACCTCCCCCTCCAGTGGTGGTCAATGGTAACTTGGAGTTCCAGGTATCGAGGGTCATCGATTCACGCTTTAATCGCCGGTCCCTTCAGTACCTGGTTCATTGGAAAGGGTATGGTCCTGAGGAGAGGATGTGGGTTCCTGCGTCGGATATTAACGCAGACCGATTAGTTCGGGCCTTCCACACGACTCACCCGGATAAACCTGGCCCTGAGGGTCCGGAGGCCCCTCGTAGAAGGGGGGGTACTGTCACGGGTGTGTCGCCACGAAGATCGTCACGAGTACACAGCCTGACTTCTCGCAGCTGACTTGTTGGTGCTTTGTGTTTTTCGGCAGTGAGGGAGTTAATTCTCTCTCTCTCTGTGCTAGACGAGGTCCAGCCTCGCCCAGCTGCAATCAATACTGCTGTAGTGAGACTCCTTCAAATGCCTGCTGGTCTGTTTGGGAAGTGTCGGTGAAAGCATTTCATTCAGACTAACAGAGCGGATCGTGGTGTTTGGAGTTTCTGAGATAAGTGTATTTGGAGTGTTTTTTCCCTTCCTCGCTTTATCATTTATCTCCTTTCCCGTTGGTGTTCCCTCTGTTGTAGTTGTGTAGTTGTTGTATGCAAGGTGGTTTTGGTTTTTCCCTTGTACTGTCTCGTTCGTCTAAGTACTGTGTGTGGGCATATTATTACTTGTCCCCTTTTGTTGTGATCGGGGTCCTTCTCAGGACTAGATTACTTAGGTGCAGGGATCCTCAGGAGGTAGGGGTTACGCTGGCGGCCTGGACCTCTGTACCTTTAACAGTACCTCCAGGTTGAGGGACTAGTCAGGGCCCCAGCTTAGGGTCAGCTTAGGCCCCCTACCTCCAGTATACAGAGACAGCGTGACAATTGGTTTGCAAAAGTGTTCACTCTCTTGGCATTTTTCATGTTTTGCTATCTAAGAACCTAGAATTTCACTGTTTTTTGAGGGTTTGCATCATTTCATGTAAAGAACACAAATACAACTGTGGACATTTGTTTTTTTTATTGTGAAGCAAACAACAAATAGGACAAAATAACTGAAAACTTCAGTGTGCATAACTATTCCTCCCTCTATTCCTCCCTGTATTATGCACTATTCATCTTCCCCTTGACTTGGACTATTTTCCCTATCCCCGCTGATGAAAAAAACATCCTGACAACATGATGCTGCCACCACCTTGTTTCACTGTGGGGATGGTGTTCTTTTGGTGATAAGTTATGTTGGTTTGGCACCAGAAATAGCATTTACATTTATCTTGGTGGCCAAAAAGTTCAATTTTGGTCTCATCTGACCTCCATACATTTGGGGAGTTTCCCACATGTCTTTTGGTAAACTCAAAACGAGCCTTACAGTTCGTGTGTGTAAGTAAAGGCTTTTTTCTGCCCATTCTTCCTTAAAGGCCACCTCTGTGGAGTGTATGTCTTGTTGGCGTATAGACAGATACTCCAGTCTCTGCTTGGAAACTCTTCAGCTCCTTCAGGGTTACCTTTAGTCTCTGTGCTGCCTCTCTGATTAATGTCCTCCTTGCCCGGGCTGGGAGTTTTGTTGGGCAGCCTTCTCTTTTGGCAGGTTTGTTGTGGTACCATGTTCTTTCCATTTGATGATAATGGATTTGATGGTGCTCTGGGGGATCATCACAGATTGGGATATTTTTTTTTATAAACCAACCATGATTTGTACTTCTCAACAACTTTGTCCCTGTCTTGGTTGAAGATCTGCTTGGTCTTCACAGTTTGGTTAGTGGTGCCTCTTGCTTAATGGTGCCTCTGTGGGCTTTCAGAAAAGGTGTGTATATACTGACAGACCATGTGACACTTAGATTGCACACAGGTGGACTTCCTTTCACTAAACTTGTGACTTATGAAGGTAATTGCTTGCAACAAAAATTTTCAGGGCATGAATATATATGTACATGCCAATTTTTAGTTATTGGATCCCATAGATTTAATTTATGCCTATATTTTTCTCACTTCACCAGCTTAGAATATTTAGTGCCGATACATCACACACAAATCGGATTTCAAAAATATTTAAACACAGGTTGTAATGTAACAAAATAGGAAAAAAGTCAAGAGTGTGAATACATTTGCAAACCACTGTATGTGTTTTATACGGAGGTGAGAAGTATACCTTAGGCTGGATTCAGACAAACATATGAAAAATTGTCCAATTTTCATCCTTAAACAAACTTGAACAATTTTTCACCCATATTGTCATATATATTGTTATCAGTATTTCATCCATGTGCCTGTACTTTATATCCGTATGACATCTGTGTGGCATCCGTATTTATATATCAACAGTTTAAAATGTACATGATCAAATATAGTTTCTTAAGTCAATAATGGCAATATATCCATAATGATTTACAATAAAAAGTTATATTGTTATTTTTGGGCATAAAAGTATTTACATCAATGTATTCATAAAAATAATATGCAATACTGTTGATCCATATGCAATCCGATTCGTTTAGACTTGAATGAGACGCATCTAAAACATGGTAGAGATTGAATAAATTTTATTACTTTACATTATCAAACATAATGCTATTGTAAAGAATGATAACACTAAAATAATTACCAGTGGCAAACATAAACATACAAACATTTAGTTTTAAATGGGAAATATTGACCTAAATCCAATTTTATCACCCTATAAGATTTTGTTTATTTTTAGCTAATCTATAAAAACGCACAGGAAGAGATTATTCTATTTGGTAAATCAGTAGTATACATGTTCTAAAAAGTGTTTTTTTCCAGGATTGAGGCTTGCTTAGTGTAAAAATAACAAAATGAACTTTTCTGGCTCATTGGAGATGCCAGTGTAGTCAGTATGAGACCTCATTGAGCCCAGTGATTGACCACAGAGGTCACAGGCTGTATTTGTGATGTCACTGCTGCTGTCTGTCACCAATGACTGACTGTAGAAACAGTGGGTTAGTGTAGGTCCTGTTATATTTTTACATTAAGCAAGTTTATGAAACAAAAAAATGCTCCTGAAAAAACCCTTTAACATTGTAAACTACTCATACTTCGTGTCACACAGCTATTGCATTTTTGCTGTTGCAAATCATGGCAAAGACCAATACAACACATATTTTGACAACTTGCTAGTAGTATCCATTTAAAGGCCATAAATACCACTGATGTTTATTTATATTACAAGAAATGCACCACATTTGTCACTGTGTAACTGGAAAAGTGACAGACCATAAAATAATTAAAGGTATACTGACCTTTGAATGGTTCACACTTTGACTAGAAAATTTCCACCCAGTTGTTTGGTATGACCATTGGGATGAACCTAGATCTCGATGGGGATCTGTCACTTGCAAAAACTCTGACCTTCATATAACCTTTAACCTGTTTGTACTATAAGCATACTGTACACATCACTAATAAATGCAAAACCAATGGACTTTAATTTAGGCTGAAACTAGTACATTTCTTTGAAAAATAATGGTCAATACATTTGTGTCTTTACAGCTACTTCCAGCAAATGTTTATATTTACACTCACTCCATAGACTTTAGGAATGTCACAGTGTAAGGCCTCATTCACAAGTCTGATTTTTTGCATACAATGCTATCACAGATCAGTGTTTTTACAGATAGCACTCGTATCCATGATATTTTATGGGACCATTCACATGTCCGATTTTTTCCTCTGACAATATACACGCAAATATTGCAGACATGTTCGATTTTGATCCGAGGGTCGGATCAAAATCAGCAATGCAAGTCAATGGGTCCATGATAAAATCGGACCACACTCGGATGACATGGAGAAGGTGGATAATTTCTTTTTGTTTTATTTCTCCAGTTACAAGAAAATCGGACGACACTCGGACTCCACTCTGATCAAACTGTGATCAGAATAATCGGTCTGATTTTCTCTTACCGAAAAAAATCAGGCATGTGAATGAGGCCAAAGGGGTATATTGATGCCACTTTTTTTTTCAGATATTCGTGCAGCGGGCCCACTCCAAAAGGCACCTGAAAAATTGTTTAGAAAATGCCTGTAATGCTCTTCTTAACCATTTCTATTGTGAGTCCACTTTGTTGCTTACACGTTCAGTCTATTCCGTGTCTTTTAAATGTTTCAGGTTTCGAAAATGCAAAATGGTTCAAAAGAAATGAGTGGACCATTCTTCAGGCATTACTGCTATGAAGCTGCTCCATACTGTACAATAGAAGTCTATTAAAATCCTAAGAAACACTTAGAACACATATCAGAGTTTTTTTGGGGCTTTTTGAAAGTGTTTTTGCTTATGAAAAATTGCTGGTGTTTTATTCATTGCTTCATTTATTTGAAAAATATTTAGATTTGAGAGTCCTCAGTGGTTCATACCTTTTAATGGCTAACTGTACAAAAATGGTACAAAAATTTTCATTTATTTGAAAAATAATATTCAAAAAATACACAAAAAAATTAACAGAAAACACCAACGAAAAATGTTAACAAAATACTTTGGAGAAATGATAATTAAATGTTAAAGTAGATACTTCAGGATAAATAAACATGTTTTTCATGAAGCGATTTCCGCCTGAAAAACTCCTTGTTTGTGTACATTTGAAAAAACACTACATGTCCCCTTTTTATTCACTTCAGAGGACACTCCAATTCTATATGAACAGGGAAATATAACCTTGGATTGATTAGACATATACAAAAATTCCATAATGCAGCTCCCTCTGTCCTTTTATTCATGGCTTTACAGTGGGTTTCCGCACCAATGAATGACAAACATTAAGGCTACATTCCCACGATGAGCTTTTGGTGAGTTTTTGATGCTGCAAAATTTCTGCACCTATTATGTAAATTAGGTTACTGGTGTTTTTTCTTTGTGTTTTTGAGGTTTTTTTAACATTCTTTTTTATAGCGTTTTTGACCCTGCAGTTTTTTGTCTCTTTTTGGTATGTCATGCTTTAAATAAAGCTGTTTTTGATACTTCCTGGTATGTGGCTTTGATCTTGACAAAACTTTATTGACATACTTAGGTGAGGACTATATGCATTTTTGAGTCGTTTACGCCACAGAAATGCACTAAAAACGTATGTGTGTTATTTACCTACAGATTTTCTGCATCTAATGTAAGTCTATGGGGAAAATCTGCAAGGAAAACTCAGCGTACCCTCAAGAGAAATTGACGTGTTGTGGATTTGAAACGCGCACCGCAGGTCAGTTTACGCTGCGTAAGATAAAAGCACAGTGGGCAGGAGATTTCTCTAAATCCCATACACTTTGCTGGAACTGGAACTTACCAAAAGCTCATCGTGGGAACGTAGCCTAACAACTCCTGAGATGAAGCAGATTGGCTAATTAAAACAGAGGCACTGGGACCTCTAAAGTTAAATGGCTTCTCAACATTCTTATAAAATTGCTAATAAATTTAAATATATTATTAGTCCAGTAAAAAGTGATTGTTTTTAATTGTATTTAATTATGACTAACATTATTTTTCTAAAATATGTGTTTTTTTATATGTTTGTATATCACATGATCATAGTAGGGGATTTAAGCCACTCTTTCTGCAAATCCCATCGTGCCTTGAGAAAATGCTGCTGCGTGAAATGGCCATTGACTCTACTTTAGGCCTCCTTCACAAGTCCATATAAAACATTTACATAAAAAACTGGCACTAGTGTCAGTGTCATCAGTGTTTTTCATCAATGTGTGATAAATGTGTTCTTATTGTTTTCCATTGGTGTGTCATCAGTGTTTTGGATCAGTGTGTCATCAGTGTGTGCTCTGTGTGTCTGTTTTTATCATCAGTGTACGGTCCGTGTCCCGGTTTTTATGTGGCACCCCAGGGGTCTGGTTTTCCACAGTAATGTAATGTTATGTCTGAGAGCAGGTGGGAGGTCCTTTGGTCAGGGATCCTGTGCATGCCACACCTCCTGCCCAGTCTTGGGAGGGGAAGAACTTCCCCTGTATAAACCCGGGGCTGAGGCAGGGTGAGTCAGACAAGGAGAGTGGAGACAAGAAGCAGCATAGGAAACAGGAGAGTTCCAAGGAGTCAGGGGCTGGCAGCTGCAGCGCTCGCCCTGACTAAGAAGATTCTTTACCGGACCCGGAGTCCGAGGCTGTGGGGACTAACTTCTACCCAGCAGCAGAATCCGTCAGGCAGGGGATTTCAGGTCCTCTGGCCCAGAAGCCCGAAGGCACGGTCACACGCGTGGGACCAGCACCGCCATCGTGGAGCGGAAGCCATTAGAAGGCCCCGAGTCACCGGCCATACGGGTGAGCACCACACGGTACACTCAGGGACGTGGGCTACTTACATCAGCTTCTAGCAAGGTAGCCAGAAGAGTACAGTCAGTTTGTGAGGCCTACAACTACGCCTGGCCAGGGGAGATCCCATCTGCTCAAAGACTGACCAGGCCCCGTTTGCTAGCAAGTACTCCGGGAGGGTCTATCGTTGTTACCAGTAAAGACCCTGAACTACACCGTACCGTCTCTGAGTGGTTCCTGCTACCCCCATCATCCACGTCGGCTGCCCTGAGGCCATACCCCTCCCGTTGGGGGTTATACTATCACGCTGCACAATCCTACCACCGGCCTCAGCGGTCTGCCCTGCAGCAGCAGCTCCCTGGCTGCACTCAACGGGTGGCGTAGTCATCAACTATTTACTACTAATAGACTGCCGTCTAGTTTGACTCCCTGGGCACGGACCGGGTCACCGCCACGAGACTACAACCCTCCACTGATCCGGCTCCGGGTAGGCTCCCGCATGCGCAACGCAGCGCGACACAGGCCCAGGGGCGCGTCAACTTTGGCGTAGTCGGCAGGATTTCGTGCCCGCAACCACCGGGTACTGCGTGCCTGAAAAGCAAAGACTGTTCAAGCTTACCAGTGGTGAAGATTCCCGCTATCCGTGGAGGTTTCCCGCCATCCGGCGCCATCTTCTACCTTCTTCCCGCCATCCGCGAAGTTTTCCCGCCATCCGGCGCCATCTTCGACCTTCTTCCCGCCATCCGTGGAGTTTTCCCGCCATTGGACGCCATCTTGAGGACGCCGCGCGGGAAGAAGAGGGGCGTGGACTCCGAAAGCGCGCGAGAACTGAAGCCCCGCCTCACGTCCGGACGTTGCGTAAGGTCCTGGAAGGAGCCCAGCAGACGCCGACGTCACAGGAGCGCGACGGAAGGTCCTCAACCCTGACGATAAACTGCGGAGCCGCGGCCTACGGAAGAGGATCATCGCAAGGTAGGCCACGGTCCACTAGGGGGGAGGAAGATGTCGGATACGGAGGAGAGCTTCACTGCCCCAACCCCCGCCAGCGCTACCGCTGCTGCAGTTATGCCCTTCACCATGCCCTATATCCCGGGAGCAGCTTGGCTACCCCAGTACTCAGGGGAGTCACATACCCTGCATGACTTTAGAGAAAAGCTGGATAGCCTCTTCCAGGTGTACCCCCTCACAGAAGAGCAAAAAGTGAGCATCCTGGTGGCCCAACTAACCGGGGCAGCCAAAAGGGAAGTAAAATCCTGGCCACCTGGGAGGAAGACTGTCGCAGGGATACTAACCCGGCTGAAGGACACCTTTGATACCCGCACCTCAGCCGAGATTAAGCTTAGATTCTACGGGTGCAAGCAGCGAGCGCATGAGAGTATAAGGGACTATGCACTAAACCTACAAGAGGCCCTGAGGGCCATAAAGCAGACCGACCCTGATGGGGTGGGAAACGAGGACAGGCTGTTGACTGAACAATTTATAGAGGGTTTATATTGCAATGCCCACCGAACCCAGTTGCGGGCAATGGCCTTACAGGATCCCCATCTGGACTTTGCACAGTTCAAGGACAGAGCCATCCGGGTGCTCCGAGAACCGGCACCAGGTGGCGTTGTGACCCACAGACGCCCCACTACCACTTACTACCAGGAGGCGGCGCCCTTGTCAGCAGGGCCTGTGGGAGCTGATGCGCAGGCTTTGGACAATGACCCGGCTCCAGACCTACACCATCAGGTCCAAGAGCTAGCTAAGAGCGTTGCTGCGCTAACCCGAACTGTGCAGTCTTTACAGGTTTCCACCCCAGGGAAGATCCAGCTGGCATCCGGACCGGAGGACATCCCGTGGCGTCGACCAAGGAGGACCCCACCGGCCAGAGGAAGACCCAGTGACCGATACAGCGAGGACGGACGACCCATCTGCCGCCGCTGCAATCAACCCGGACATATGGAAAGGTACTGTTCTTTAAACGGGCACAACCTGGGGTAGAGGGCCAACCCCCAGGAAAAAGATCACCAGGCCCATCGAACTGGCGCGACAGATATGTGGGAGGACGTCCAGTCTTGCCTGTGGTACTGGATGGCATTCCCATGAGTGCCCTACTGGATACCGGGTCACAGGTCACCACCATCCCGTACGTGCTCTTCAAGCAGTACTGGAATGACTCGGATATTACCCACTACCCTGACGACGACTTGAGTATCATCGCCAGCAATGGCCAGCCCGTGCCACAGATCGGATTTAAGGAGATGGCCCTCAAAATCGGTAGAGTCGAACTGGCCGCACAGGGACTGATCATTGTAGATATTGATAAACATGAGAGTCACCCAAAAATAACTCTAGGAACTAACGTAATTGAAAATTGTCTTGCAGAGGTGATTTTCCTTTTACAGCAGGTTGCCAAGAACGCCAGCTCCGGCGAGCAGCGGGTGCTCCAGAAAGAGATCCGGGCACTGATGCAACGGCAACAAGTGGAACTCTCCGGCGGTGAGATTGGTAGCGTAAGAATGTGTGACCCTTTTCCTATTGCCATGCCCCCAAAAAGTGAAATGATGATTTGGTGCCGGGCAGCTATTGGTCTGAGAGGAAGAGATTACCAGGCAATGGTAGAACCAGTTTACTCAGACAGTAGGCCCACCATTTTGACAGCACGGGGGGTGGTCAATGTACGCCATGGGAGGGTGCCCATTCGCATAATAAATATCGGGGAGAGGGAAGTGTACCTGCCCCGGTATGCCACGCTAGCCAAATTATATACCACTAATCAAAATTCTATACAATCTGTGGAACCCTTGCCTCCATCTCACCCAGAGGAAGGTAACGGCTCTAAGAAAGACATGGAGGACTGGTGTCAGCAACTACATTTGGGTACTGATTCCACTCCCTCACATCAGAAACAAGGAGTCTATCGGGTGGTTCAAGAGTATGAGAGAGTGTTTAGTAAACACCCGTTAGACTTCGGGCGAGTCAAGGGGGTAGAACACCGCATCCCCACGGGAGATCATCCTCCCATAAAAGAGAGGTATCGACCCGTACCCCCTGCACATTACCAACACGCCAAGGGGATGCTTAGAGACATGAAGGAGGCTGGGGTAATCCGGGATAGCTGTAGCCCCTGGGCAGCCCCACTAGTTTTAGTCAAAAAGAAAGACAACACCATGAGGATGTGTGTAGATTACCGGAAAATCAACCGTATCACACACAAGGATGCGTACCCCTTACCAAGGATAGAGGAGTCATTGGCTGCTTTAAGATCTGCTAACTTCTTCTCTACCTTGGATCTCACTAGCAGGTACTGGCAGGTTCCTGTAGCAGAGGCGGACCGGGAGAAGACCGCATTCACCACCCCGATGGGACTTAGTGAGTTCACCTGCATGCCGTTCGGACTCTGCAACGCCCCAGGAACCTTCCAACGATTAATGGAGTGCTGTCTGGGCCACGGAAACTTCGAGACGGTCCTGTTGTACCTGGACGATGTCATTGTATACTCCAAAACTTATGAGGACCACCTGAAACACCTGGCGGAGGTGTTCGAAGCTCTGGCGAGTTACGGCCTAAAGGTGAAACCCTCCAAGTGTCACCTCCTGAAACCAAAGGTGCAATACCTGGGACACGTGGTGAGCGCTGACGGAGTGGCTCCCGACCCCGATAAGATCACCGCAATTAAGGGATGGCCAAGCCCCTCCAGCGTAAAAGAAGTGCGGCAGTTCCTAGGGTTGGTAGGCTACTACCGAAGGTTTATTCCCGGTTTCACCAAAAAGGCAGCGCCTATGCAGGACCTCCTGATAGGCCAGTCCCGGAAGGCCAAGAACCAGAAGCCGCCCTTCAAATGGGAAGAGCTAGAAGAAGAGTCCTTCCGCCAGCTGAAGATGGCCCTCACGGGGGATGAAATCTTGGCGTACCCAGACTATAGCCAGCCCTTCATCCTCTACACCGACGCCAGTAACATCGGGCTAGGAGCCGTACTATCCCAGATTCAGCAGGGGAGAGAACGAGTGATCTCCTATGCCAGCCGAAAACTGCGACCCACCGAAAGGAACCCCGCGAATTACAGCTCATTTAAGCTAGAGTTCCTGGCCGTGGTATGGGCAGTCACTGAGCGCTTTAGGCATTACCTCGCTTCTTCCCGGTTCACCGTATACACGGATAACAACCCGTTGATACACCTGGACACGGCAAGACTCGGTGCCCTGGAGCAGAGGTGGATGGCCCGTCTGTCCAACTACGAGTTCACAATCAAATACCGGGCAGGACGCTCCAATACTAACGCGGATGCCCTGTCCAGGATGCCCAACCTGCCGGACGAAGGAGAAGATCCGGAGGGACTGGAAGAAGTTGAACTCCCTGCGTTCCACCGTCATGGGACTATCCAGTATTCCCACCGGGTAAGGGGTAAACAGGCTGCTACGTTGAACCCCTTACCCCACTACAACTGGGCGGAAACGCAAGACAGCGACCCTGCCGTCCGACTGGTGAAGGAGATGCTGACTCGGCCGGAGGCTCGACTTGAACCAGACGCTCCGGAGGAAGCCAAACAACTATGGGCGGAGAAGAGTCGACTATTCCTTTACAAGGGGAAGTTGTGCCGCAGAATGGTCAACTCCCGGACGCATGAACTACTCTGGCAAGTAGTGGTGCCACGAAGAGACGCAGCCATGGTGATGGAGGCATACCACGACGGAGCTGGACACTTCGGGTGGAAAAAGCTGGAGTTCCTGCTGCGCGAGCGGTTCCACTGGGTAGGCATGAGGGGAACCATCGAGAAGTGGTGCAGAGACTGTGGCCCGTGCAATCTGAGAAGGAAGGACCGGGCCAGCCAGAAGACTCCCCTGCAGTCCATCGTCACCCGGCAACCGTTGGAACTGGTAGCCTTGGATCATGTAAAACTGACCCCAAGCAGAAGTGGCTACGTCTACGCGTTAACCATCGTGGATCATTACTCCCGGTTCTTGGTTGTCGTCCCCGTCAAGGACTTAACGGCTCAAACAGCAGCTAGAGCCTTCCAGCAGCACTTCTGCCGTCCACACGGGTACCCGGACCAAGTGCTGACGGACCAGGGACCTGCCTTTGAAGCGGAGGTCTTCCAGGAATTCTGCAATCTGTATGGCTGCCGGAAGATAAGGACGACACCCTACCATCCGCAAACTAATGGACTTTGTGAAAAAATGAACCAGGTGGTAATGGATCTGCTAAAAACATTGCCCCTGGAAGAACGCAGTCTGTGGCCTGAGAAGTTGCCCGATCTGGTGGACCTATACAACCACATCCCGGTAGGTTCCACCAACTGTACCCCGGCTTACCTAATGAGGGCGAGACCTGGTAAGTTACCTGTTGACCTGGAAATGGGAGTCCTGACACCTGAGGACACTTCACCAGAAACAGACTGGGACACAGAGAGGCAGCAGCAGTACCGGAGAGTACAAGAGAGCGTGGAGCGAAGTCTCTGTCAGGCTAGGGAAAGACAAGAGAAGACTTACAACCAGTATGCTCCCGCTGTTCCCCTGGTACCCGGAGAGCAGGTCTTGAAGAGGAAAAGACGGCTCCACAAGTTGGATGACCAGTGGGAGGAGGACCCGTACACCGTACTGCCCTCAAGCCACGAGAACCCGAAGGTCTGTACCATCAGTAAAGACGGAGGGGAAACCACAGCCATTGTATCCCGGGACCACCTGAAGAAGTGTCCTGAACAACTGAGGAACCCTGAAGAGGAACAAGAAGACCATCGACCCGTGGAAGAAAGGGAAGATATGGTTAGTACCGTGCTCGGGGACTTCCCTCAGTCTTGGACTCAAGTCAATGGTGCAGTTGTGGTACCCGTACTCACCTTCCTCCAACCATCATCCCAAGAACCTACGGAGCAACGGGTAGAGCTGGAAGAACAGCCGGTCCAGGAGGCAGAAGACTCCACACAAGCAGAACAGGAGAATCAACCCTCTGCTTATAGTGAGCCTGCCGTACCCCTAGTGAGACAAAGAGCCGGTAGACAGCTGCCCAGTTTACCCTTGACAGCTCCTACACCCTGTAGTTCAGGGCCAGACAGTCAGCTCCGTAGGTCCACTCGGGCCACTAGAGGCCAGTTACCCGCACGCTGGAGAATTTAAAGTGTATAAATTGTTTTATTTATGTTTTTCTGTGTATTGTTGCTTGTGAATAATTTTGTGTTTCCAGTTGTTTTTAGGAAACCTTGGTGGATTTACCGGGAATCCTTGTATATAGTTGGAGCGTAACCCAGGATGGACTAGAGACTGTTAAGGACTCGGGGTAGGACAGACCCCTACCTGGTTACGTCTCCCTGTGTTGGTGAAATGGACACCTTTGCTTTTCTTCAAAGACTGCACCCGGTTGCGGACACGCCGCAACCATCTTATGTGTTTTTCTTATAGTATTGTTATTGTTATACTTTGTTATGTTTTTCTAAATGTGTTTAGTCCCGGAGTACTAAATTTCACTAGGGGGGAATGTGGCACCCCAGGGGTCTGGTTTTCCACAGTAATGTAATGTTATGTCTGAGAGCACGTGGGAGGTCCTTTGGTCAGGGATCCTGTGCATGCCACACCTCCTGCCCAGTCTTGGGAGGGGAAGAACTTCCCCTGTATAAACCCAGGGCTGAGGCAGGGTGAGTCAGACAAGGAGAGTGGAGACAAGAAGCAGCATAGGAAACAGGAGAGTTCCAAGGAGTCAGGGGCTGGCAGCTGCAGCGCTCGCCCTGACTAAGAAGATTCTTTACCGGACCCGGAGTCCGAGGCTGTGGGGACTAACTTCTACCCAGCAGCAGAATCCGTCAGGCAGGGGATTTCAGGTCCTCTGGCCCAGAAGCCCGAAGGCACGGTCACACGCGTGGGACCAGCACCGCCATCGTGGAGCGGAAGCCATTAGAAGGCCCCGAGTCACCGGCCATACGGGTGAGCACCACACGGTACACTCAGGGACGTGGGCTACTTACATCAGCTTCTAGCAAGGTAGCCAGAAGAGTACAGTCAGTTTGTGAGGCCTACAACTACGCCTGGCCAGGGGAGATCCCATCTGCTCAAAGACTGACCAGGCCCCGTTTGCTAGCAAGTACTCCGGGAGGGTCTATCGTTGTTACCAGTAAAGACCCTGAACTACACCGTACCGTCTCTGAGTGGTTCCTGCTACCCCCATCATCCACGTCGGCTGCCCTGAGGCCATACCCCTCCCGTTGGGGGTTATACTATCACTCTGCACAATCCTACCACCGGCCTCAGCGGTCTGCCCTGCAGCAGCAGCTCCCTGGCTGCACTCAACGGGTGGCGTAGTCATCAACTATTTACTACTAATAGACTGCCGTCTAGTTTGACTCCCTGGGCACGGACCGGGTCACCGCCACGAGACTACAACCCTCCACTGATCCGGCTCCGGGTAGGCTCCCGCATGCGCAACGCAGCGCGACACAGGCCCAGGGGCGCGTCATTTACCATCAGTGTGTTATCAGTGTACAGTCCGTGTGTCCCTTTTTACCATCAGTGTGTCATCAGTGTACAGTCCATGTGTCCCTTTTTACCGTCAGTGTGTCATCAGTGTACAGTCCGTGTATACCTTTTTACCATCAGTATGTCATCAATGTACGGTCCGTGTATACCTTTTTACCATCATTGTGTGTCCATTTTTATCATCAGTGTGTCATCCTTGTACGGTCCGTGTGCCGGTTTTTACCATCAGTGTGTCATCAGTGTAAGGTCCGTGTGTTTATTTTTACCATCAGTGTGTCATCAATGTAAGGTCCGTGCGTCCCTTTTTACCATTAGTGTGTAATCAGTGTATGGTCCGTGTGTCCCTTTTTACTATCAGTGTGTCATCAGTGTAAAGTCCGTGTGTCTCTTTTTAAAATCAGTGTGTCATCAGTTTAAGGTCCGTGTATACCTTTTTACCATCAGTGTGTCATCAGTGTACGGTCCGTCTATACCTTTTTACTATCAGTGTGCCATCAGTGTACAGTCCGTGTACACCTTTTTACCATCAGTGTGTCATCAGTGTGTGGTCTGTGTGTCCGTTTTTATCACCAGTGTGTCATCAGTGTACTGTCCGTGTGCCGGTTTTTACCATCAATATGTTACCAATGTATGGCCCTTGTGTCCCATTTTACCATCAGTGTGTCACCAGTGTAAGGCCATGAGTCCCTTTTTACTATCAGTGTGTAATCAGTGTACAGTCCGTGTGTCACCTTTTACGATCAGTGTGTCATCAGTGTATGGTCCGTGTGTCCCTTTTTACCAACAGTGTGTCATCAGTGTAAGGTCCATGTCTCCCTTTTCAGCATCAGTGTGTCATCAGTGTACAGTCCGTGTATACCTTTTTACCATCAGTGTGTCATCAGTGCACAGTCTGTGTATACCTTTTTACTATCAGTGTGTCATCGGTGTACAGTCCGTGTATACCTTTTTGCCATCAGTGTGTCATCAGTGTAAACTTGATGTGTCCCTTTTTACTATCAGTGTGTCATCAGTGTAAGGTCCGTGTGTCCCTTTTTGCCATCAGTGTGTCATCAGTGTATGGTCCGTGTGTCCCTTTTTACCAACAGTGTGCCATCAGTGTAAGGTCCGTGTGTCCCTTTTTACCTTCAGTGTGTCATCAGTGTACGGTCCGTGTGTCCCATTTTACCAACAGTGTGTCATCACTGTAAGGTCCAGGTGTCCCTTTTTACCATCAGTGTGTCATCAGTGTACAGTCCGTGTATAACTTTTTACCATCAGTGTGTCATCAGTGTACGGTCCGTGTATACCTTTTCACTATAAGTGTGTCATCGGTGTACAGTCCGTGTATACCTTTTTACCATCAGTGTGTCATCAGTGTAAGGTTCGTGTGTCCCTTTTAACTATCAGTGTGTCATCAGTGTAAGGTCCGTGTGTCCCTTTTTACCAACAGTGTGCCATTAGTGTAAGGTCCGTGTGTCTTTTTTTTACCATCAGTGTGTCATCAGTGTACAGTCCGTGTATACCATTTTACCATCAGTGTGACATCAGTGTAAGGTCCGTGTATACCTTTTTAACATCAGTGTGTCATCAGTGTATGGTCTGTGTGCACCTTTTTACCATCAGTGTGTCATCAGTGTATGGTCCATGTCTCCCTTTTTACCATCAATGTGTCATCAGTAGTGTTAAGCGAGCACTAAAATGCTCGGGTGCTCGGAGCTCGGGCCGAGCTCACCGTGATCCTCGGGTGCTCGACCCGAGCAAAGAGCCCAATGTTAGTCTATGGGAGACCCGAGCATTTTTGCGGCGGCACCCCCGGCAGTCTGTAGAAAGCCTAAAAAGTGCCCAAAACGATAGTGACAGTGCTCAAAAGACATGGGGACAGCATGGGGATCGCCCCAGGAAGCATTTCTGATCCCCAGGTCACTGCTGTCAACAACGTGGTCAGAGGTACAGAATTAAGCCACTTTTATTAACTCACAATAAAACGTTCAAAAACGAAACTGAAACGGTTTTCCTGTGAAATATGCTAAGGAACTTCCTTTCCAGGGAAAAGACTTGTGTACAAGGTAAAATAAATAACCAAAAACAAAAATACTCCTCCACACCTTGGGCTATGTTCACAAGTAGCATTTTTTAGGCGTTTTTGCACTTTTGTATTGCTTTCAACCGTGACAAATGCATTCACCGGGAAATGTCATTTTAACATTTTACAATCTTATCTGGCCATGTGCTGTGTGACACATGCATATAGTGCTGAAAAGACATGGGAACAGCATGGGGAAGACCACTGGAAGCATCTCTGACACCCAGGTCACTGCCTAAAAGTGTGCCCATCAGAAGTGATCCTTGCCGCATCAGAAGATGCAGACTTGCAACTATCCCCGTGCAGGTCCTTGTCCCAGGGCAGTGTTCAATTGTACCTCCCCCATTCCTTGCAATGCAAGCGCAAGTATGCAGCCTGCCACCCACCCACCCCCAGGCTGCAATACCATACTGCTAGCTTGCTTGCACTTGAAATTGGGCCTTTTAGGCATGTGGAGGCGGAATCTGGCCACCACGTCATGGCTGCATCGGCGGCCTGGTATCCATACTCAGTCCCCAGCCGCCCGGCGGCCAGGTGTCCATACTCGGTCTCCAGCCGCCCCGCGGCCGGGTGTCCACACACGGTCCCCAACCGCCTGGGGGCGGCCAGGTGTCCATAAATGGTCCCCAGCCGCCCCTATTTCTCCTGTCAACTTCCCCCCACACACTTTTATTAGCCCGGCCTTCTTTAGGGCAGCATTGGACGAGCCCACCAGAGAACCAGACTCCTCCGGTGGGCCCTGGCTTCTCCATCAGGGGAGTTGAGAGTGCCAAGGTGAGGAGCATAATGATTATAGAAGTTAGCATCTGCTTTGTTTTCTAGGAATGCAAGCGTAAGTGTGCAGCCTGCCACCCACCCACCCACCCCCAGGCTGCAATACCATACTGCTAGCTTGCTTGCACTTGAAATTGGGCCTGTTAGGCATGTGGAGGCGGAATCTGGCCACCACGTCATGGCTGCGTCAGCGGCCTGGTATCCATACACAGTCCCCAGCCGGCCGGCGGCCGGGTGTCCACGCTCGGTCCCCAGCTGCCAGGGGGCGGCCAGGTGTCCATACTCGGTCCCCAGCCGCCCCGCGGCTTGGTGCCCACACACAGTCCCCAGCCACCTGGGGCGGCCGGGTGTCCATAAACTTTCCCCAGCCGCCCCTATTTGAAGGACAGCCTAACCACAAACACGTGGACAAGTGAATGTGGCCAGGGATGGTCCATCTCACGCCTTCACACTGGGTTAATATTGTGGAAGCCGGGACACAGTTGGACACTGGGATGCAACACGTCCTCCAGACATAGAGGATTGCGGGTCCTGGGTCAATCAGGCTTCAACACAAAGTGTAAAAGGTAGACAGCAGCAGTCGTTGGCCTCCTACACAACGAGTAAATTATTCATGATCATGAGGCCATCCATCTCCTTAGATTTCTGATCCTTGGAATGCAAGCGCATGTATGTAGTAGCGGCTAGGCCTGAGGTGGTCAGCGTTTTGGCGCATATCCTACCTCCTCCAAGGATGGCTGGATGTTTTCCTGCTACTATCCCAGTTCTATGACTCCCGTTAAAACAAAGCTTCAGGTGATGAATGATGGATGAGGTGGTGGCAAAGGAGAAAGAGCAGGAGGAACAGGGACCATTCACATCAATATCAGGCCAGTCAACCACACATGTCTGGCCTGATATTTCTGTACCAAAAGGAGCGATTCAGCTACACAGTTATAGGGCATACAGTGAGTGCAATGCCTACCAAAAATTTTGAGGCACTCCAATGCCCCTTGGAAGTGACATGGAGGTCAGAGGGCCTTAACTAAACCGTTTTTTCCATTTATAGCAACTGGGTCTCCTGTACACTGTTGGCCTAAGCAGTGAATGGAAGGCTTTCCAAAAATTATGAGGAACTGCAATGCCCCTTGATACAGACGTGGATTAGAGCATACTAAAAACCTTCTACCCATTATTGGGGAGTGGGTCTCCCTTAGTGTTCGCCTATGCATTGAAATGCTAAAGCTGACTAAAATTAGGAGAAAATGCAATGCCCGTTGGAAGAGTTGTGGAGGTTAGAGTTAACTAAAAACAACATTTCAATGCCCCTTGGAAGAGCTGTGGAGTTCAGAATGGTTTAACAAGACGGTTTTAATGCCCCTTAGAAAAGTGGTGGAGGTTAAAGTTGTTTAACAAGACGTTTTAATGCCCCTTGGAAGAGACGTGGAGGTCGCAGTAGCTTAACAAGATGGTTTTAATGCCCCTTGGAAAAGTGGTGGAGGTCGCAGTAGCTTAATAAGATGGTTTTAATGCCCCTTGGAAGAGACGTGGAGGTCGCAGTAGAATAAAAAGACAATATCAATGCCTCTTGAAAATGTGGTGGAGGTCGCAGTAGCTTAACAAGACGGTTTTAATGCCCCTTGGAAAAGTGGTGGAGGTTGCAGTAGCTTAACAAGACGGTTTTAATGCCCCTTGGAAAAGTGGTGGAGGTTGCAGTAGCTTAACAAGATGCTTTTAATGCCCCTTGGAAGAGACGTGGAGGTCGCAGTAGAATAAAAAGACAATATCAATGCCCCTTGGAAAAGTGGTGGAGGTCGCAGTAGCTTAACAAGATGGTTTTAATGCCCCTTGGAAGAGACGTGGAGGTCGCAGTGGAATAAAAAGACAATATCAATGCCCCTTGAAAATGTGGTGGAGGTCGCAGTAGCTTAACATGACAGTTTTAATGCCCCTTAGAAAAGTAGTAGAGGTTGCAGTAGCTTAACAAGATGGGTTTAATGCCACTTGGAAGAGACGTGGAGGTTGCAGTAGCTTAACAAGATGGTTTTAATGCCCCTTGAAACAGACGTGGATTAGAGCATACTAAAAACCTTCTACCCATTATTGGGGAGTGGGTCCCCCTTAGTGTTCGCCTATGCATTGAAATGCAAAAGCTGACTAAAATTAGGAGAAAATGCAATCCCCGTTGGAAGAGTCGTGGAGGTTAGAGTTAACTAAAAACAACATTTCAATGCCCCTTGGAAGAGCTGTGGAGTTCAGAATGGTTTAACAAGACGGTTTTAATGCCCCTTGGAAGAGACGTGGAGGTCGCAGTAGCTTAAGAAGATGGTTTTAATGCCCCTTGGAACAGACGTGGAGGTTGCAGTAGCTTAACAAGACGGTTTTAATGCCCTTTGGAAGAGTGGTGGAGGTCGCAGTGGAATAAAAAGCCAATATCAATGCCCTTGAAAATGTGGTGGAGGTCGCAGTAGCTTAACAAGACGGTTTTAATGCCCCTTGGAAAAGTGGTGGAGGTTGCAGTAGCTTAACAAGACAGTTTTAATGCCCCTTGGAAAAGTGGTGGAGGTTGCAGTAGCTTAACAAGACGCTTTTAATGCCCCTTGGAAGAGACGTGGAGGTCGCAGTAGAATAAAAAGACAATATCAATGCCCCTTGGAAAAGTGGTGGAGGTCGCAGTAGCTTAACAAGATGGTTTTAATGCCCCTTGGAAGAGACGTGGAGGTCACAGTGGAATAAAAAGACAATATCAATGCCCTTTGAAAATGTGGTGGAGGTCGCAGTAGCTTAACATGACAGTTTTAATGCCCCTTAGAAAAGTAGTAGAGGTTGCAGTAGCTTAACAAGATGGGTTTAATGCCCCTTGGAAGAGACGTGGAGGTTGCAGTAGCTTAACAAGATGGTTTTAATGCCCCTTGGAAGAGACGTGGAGGTTGCAGTAGCTTAACAAGACAGTTTTAATGCCCCTTGGAAAAGCGGTGGAGGTCGCAGTAGCTTAACAAGACGGTTTTAATGCCCCTTGGAAAAGTGGTGGAGGTTGCAGTAGCTTAACAAGATGGTTTTAATTCCCCTTGGAATAGATGTGGAAGTTGCAGTAGCTTAACAAGACGGTTTTAATGCCCCTTGGAAGAGACGTGGAGGTTGCAGTAGCTTAACAAGACAGTTTTAATGCCCCTTGGTAGAGACATGGAGGTCGCAGTGGGATAAAAAGACAATATTAATGCCCCTGGGAAAAGTGATGGAGGTCGCAGTAGCTTAACAAGACGGTTTTAATGCCCCTTGGAAGAGACGTGGAGGTCGCAGTGGAATAAAAAGACAATATCAATGCCCCTTGAAAATGTGGTGGAGGTCGCAGTAGCTTAACAAGACGGTTTTAATGCCCCTTGGAAAAGTAGTGGAGGTTGCAGTAGCTTAACAAGACAGTTTTAATGGCCCTTGGAAGAGACGTGGAGGTCGAAGTAGCTTAACAAGATGGGTTTAATGCCACTTGGAAGAGACGTGGAGGTTGCAGTAGCTTAACAAGATGGTTTTAATGCCCCTTGAAACAGACGTGGATTAGAGCATACTAAAAACCTTCTACCCATTATTGGGGAGTGGGTCCCCCTTAGTGTTCGCCTATGCATTGAAATGCAAAAGCTGACTAAAATTAGGAGAAAATGCAATCCCCGTTGGAAGAGTCGTGGAGGTTAGAGTTAACTAAAAACAACATTTCAATGCCCCTTGGAAGAGCTGTGGAGTTCAGAATGGTTTAACAAGACGGTTTTAATGCCCCTTGGAAGAGACGTGGAGGTCGCAGTAGCTTAAGAAGATGGTTTTAATGCCCCTTGGAACAGACGTGGAGGTTGCAGTAGCTTAACAAGACGGTTTTAATGCCCTTTGGAAGAGTGGTGGAGGTCGCAGTGGAATAAAAAGCCAATATCAATGCCCTTGAAAATGTGGTGGAGGTCGCAGTAGCTTAACAAGACGGTTTTAATGCCCCTTGGAAAAGTGGTGGAGGTTGCAGTAGCTTAACAAGACAGTTTTAATGCCCCTTGGAAAAGTGGTGGAGGTTGCAGTAGCTTAACAAGACGCTTTTAATGCCCCTTGGAAGAGACGTGGAGGTCGCAGTAGAATAAAAAGACAATATCAATGCCCCTTGGAAAAGTGGTGGAGGTCGCAGTAGCTTAACAAGATGGTTTTAATGCCCCTTGGAAGAGACGTGGAGGTCACAGTGGAATAAAAAGACAATATCAATGCCCTTTGAAAATGTGGTGGAGGTCGCAGTAGCTTAACATGACAGTTTTAATGCCCCTTAGAAAAGTAGTAGAGGTTGCAGTAGCTTAACAAGATGGGTTTAATGCCCCTTGGAAGAGACGTGGAGGTTGCAGTAGCTTAACAAGATGGTTTTAATGCCCCTTGGAAGAGACGTGGAGGTTGCAGTAGCTTAACAAGACAGTTTTAATGCCCCTTGGAAAAGCGGTGGAGGTCGCAGTAGCTTAACAAGACGGTTTTAATGCCCCTTGGAAAAGTGGTGGAGGTTGCAGTAGCTTAACAAGATGGTTTTAATTCCCCTTGGAATAGATGTGGAAGTTGCAGTAGCTTAACAAGACGGTTTTAATGCCCCTTGGAAGAGACGTGGAGGTTGCAGTAGCTTAACAAGACAGTTTTAATGCCCCTTGGTAGAGACATGGAGGTCGCAGTGGGATAAAAAGACAATATTAATGCCCCTGGGAAAAGTGATGGAGGTCGCAGTAGCTTAACAAGACGGTTTTAATGCCCCTTGGAAGAGACGTGGAGGTCGCAGTGGAATAAAAAGACAATATCAATGCCCCTTGAAAATGTGGTGGAGGTCGCAGTAGCTTAACAAGACGGTTTTAATGCCCCTTGGAAAAGTAGTGGAGGTTGCAGTAGCTTAACAAGACAGTTTTAATGGCCCTTGGAAGAGACGTGGAGGTCGAAGTAGCTTAGCAAGACGGTTTTAATGCCCCTTGAAAGAGACGTGGAGGTTGCAGTAGCTTAACAAGACGGTTTTAATGCCCCTTGGAAAATTGGTGGAGGTCGCAGTAGCTTAACAAGACGGTTTTAATGCCCCTTTGAAGAGACGTGGAGGTCGCAGTAGAATAAAAAGACAATATCAATGCCCTTGGAAAAGTTGTGGAGGTCACAGTAGCTTAACAAGACGGTTTTAATGCCCCTTGGAAAAGTGGTGGAGGTCGCAGTAGCTTAACACGACGGTTTTAATGCCCCTTGGAAGAGCCATGCAGTACTGCATCTTAAAAACATTATTCCCATTATTGGGGAGTGGGTCTCCCATAGTCTATGCCTATGCCTTCCAAGCAAAAGCTGCCAAAAATTAGGAGGGAGAACTTGCAATGCTGGCAACATGGACCAAGGTCACTCTGGTGGTATAGTGGTGGTGGAGGCTGAGGATAAGGAGAAGAGCAAAACTCAGCCGAAATTAGGAAGCGTATACCCATGTGTGGGTGTGAAGCGGTGCATGGGAATACACCTCCCGAAATAACACAGTGGATTTGACTTTATGTTACTCTGCTGTCATTTGGTGGTGATGAGAAGTCTGGCCCAATCCAGCCCTTGTTCATTTTGATAAGGGTCAGCTTGTCAGCATTGTCAGTTGAGATGCGAGTGCGCTTATCAGTTATAATTCCCCCAGCGGCACTAAAAATACACTCCGATAACACGCTAGCGGCAGGACAGGCCAGGACCTGCAAGGCGTACAGAGCGAGTTCATTCGAAGTGTCCAGCTTGGATACCCAATAATTAAAAGGCACAGAGGAATCACGGAGGATGCTGGTACGGTCGGCAAGGTACTCCCTCACCATCTGTTGAAATTTTCCACTCCTTGTGAGAGTACCCCGCGCCTCAGGGCCTGTAAGCTGGGCGGGTCTCAGAAAACTGTCCCAGAACATTGACAGTGTTCCCCTGCCTCTGCTGGATTGGAGTTGCGTCTCTCTCGCCTGTACGCCTTGGTTGGTCAACGAACTGTGACCTCTGCCGCTAGCGTGTTCAGATGGGAATTTTTTTAACAGTTCTGCAGCAAGGGCCTTCTGGTACTGCCCCATTTTTGTAGACCTCTCCACCTCAGGAATAAGAGAGTAAAGTTCTCCTTGTAGCGGGGTCTAAAAGTGTCACCAACCAGTAATGACTGTCGCCCAACATTTTGACAACGCGAGGGTCACGGTTAAGGCAGCGAAACATAAAGTCAGCCATGCGTGCTAGACTGGTAACGGGCAAGACTTCCATGTCCTCACCAAGTTGATGACTGACTATGCTCTCCTCCTCCTCCCCCCTGTCCTCAGGCCACCCACGCTAAACCGATGGTATGACAGTTGTACAGGTACTACCGTCTACAGCGCATGATACCAGCTCCGTTTCTTCCTCCTCCTCCTCCTTCTCCTCTCCCTCATTGTCCCCCAATGCACGTTGGCATGAGATGAGGTTGGGCTGTGTGTAATCGCCCGCTACATCCAGGTCCACTCTGAGGTCTTATGTGTGGAGTCTGACCTGAATATCGACGGTCTTGCTGCAGCTGGTACTCCACAACTGCTCTCTTCGGCTCACAAATCCTTTGCAACATGTGGAGGGTAGAGTTCCAATGTGTGGGGACATCACACACCAGTCGGTGTGCCGGAAGCTGCAAACGCTGCTGCAACACAGCAAGGGCGGAGGAAGCTGTAGCCGACTTGCGAAATTGAGCTGACAGGTGGCGTACTTTGACGAGCAGATCTGGCAACTCGGGGTACGATTTAAGAAACCGCTGAACCACGAGGTTAAGCACATGAGCCAGGCATGGTACGTGTGTGATCTCTCCTCGCCTCAGAGCCGCCACCAGGTTACGGCCATTGTCACACACGACCATGCCTGGATGTAGGTTCAGCGGTCTCAGCCACAGATCTGCCTGCTCTTTCACAGCAGTCCACAACTCACAAGCAGTGTGAGTTTTATCACCTAAGCTTATGAGTTTCAGCACAGCCTGTTGCCGCTTGGCTGAGGCAGTACTGCAGTGCTTCCAGCTTGTAACTGATGGTGATATCTGCGATGGAGGCTGAACATGAGGAGGAGGAGGAGGATGATGCGCAGGAGCTGTACACTGTGGGGGCAACTCTGACTGACATAGGGCCTGCAATCCTCAGTGTGGGGAGGATGTGTTCCGTCCCAAGGTCCGACTGGGTCCTGGCTTCCACTATGTTTACCCAGTGTGCCGTCAGGGAGATGTACCGTCCCTGGCCACAAGCACTTGTCCACGTGTCCGTTGTCAGGTGGACTCTCCCAGTAACTGCGTTGTTGAGGGCACGGCAGATGTTTTGGGACACGTGCTTGTGTAGTGCGGGGATGGCACACCGGGTAAAATATTGTCGGCTGGGGACCAAGTACCGAGGGACTGCCACCGCCATAAGGATGCTGTTTCTTGAGAAACTGCCATAACAAGTGAAGACTGAGAGGAGGGGGCATCTTTGTATGCAGTATGGACAGGGGATTGCCTTGCACACACAACAGGGGGTTCTCTTACACGCACAACAGCGGAAGAAGCAGTGGTGACACCCGCTGACACTGGTCGTGGACCCTGGGGTTCGCCTCACAAAGTCGGGTGCTCTGCTGCCATGTGCCTGATCATGCTGGTGGTGGTCAGGCTGGTAGTTTTGTCACCCCTGCTGATGCTGGCATGGCAGGTGGTACAAATGGCCTTTTGGGGGTTATCAGCAGAGTCTTTAAAAAAATTCCAGACTCTGGAAGACCTACCGGTTGTACTGGCAACGTCCCTCGTGTTGGTGTTATGGGAAACTGTTGCCCGCCTTCTGTGTGCGGCCACCACACTGCTTCTTCCTGCCTGTTGGGGTACTCTGCCTCCCTCCCCCTGTGTGCTGCTGGCCTCCCTCTGCGTGTCCTCCTGCCACGTTGGGTCAGTTACTAGATCATCCACCACCTCCTCCTCTTCCACTTGCGCACCACGATCCTCCTCCTCACTTCGTGGCAATTGTGTCTCATCATTGTCCACCTCTTGTGACAAACTGCCAGCATCGACTTCCTCTGGCCGTGGCTGTTCAAATATTTGGGCATCGCTACATGGGATCTCCTCTTCCACCACTTCAAGTGGAGCAGGCGAGGGGCACAAATATGGAAATGGACCAGTGAACAGCTCTTCAGAGTGTCCAAGTGTGGGATCACTTGCTGTCTGACGACACTCGGCATGGTGGGAGGAAGGAGCATCAGGGTGAGGAGGAGTATGCGGTCGAGACTCACGGCTACTAAAGCTTGACCATGTGGAAGACAGACCGGAGGTGGTGGTGCCCACATAACTGGAAGTATTATCTGCTATCCAATTAATAACCTGTTCACACTGATCAATTCGCAATACTGGTGTTATACTGTGGTTCCCTAGTAATTCGGTCAAGAAGTGGGAGCGAGAAGATGTGGCTGTTGGTTGTGGCACATTTTCACCTTGGCCACGGCCCCGTCCTCTACATGCACCATCACCAGAATGTCCAGTTCCACGTCCCTTGCCACGCACCTTGCCCATTGTAAATTAAGTAAAATAGCTTACACTCGCACTATCAATGGAAAAAAGGTAATAAAAAGGAGATTAGAACCGTGGAAGAGGAAAACCACAGTTCTATTTCTCTGGCCTACACCAGAATCTTTTAAACAGATATATTTGTGACTGAACAGACAGGGAGACACTATTTTTTTTTTTTACGTAAAATAAGCAAAAAGCTGGATAATACAGAGATTTGAACCGTGGAACTGCAAAACCACAGTTATATTTCTCTGGCCTACACCAGAATCTTTCAAACAGATATATTTGTGTCTGAACAATCAGGGAGACACTATTACTGTTTTTCTTTAAGGAAAAAATACCAAAAGCTGGATAATACAGAGATTTGACCTGTGGAACTGCAAAACCACAGTTATATTTTTCTGGCCTACACCAGAATCTTTCAAACAGATATATTTGTGTCTGAACAATCAGGGAGACACTAGTACTGTTTTTCTTTACGGAAAAAGTACCAAAAGCTGGATAATACAGAGATTTGAAACGTGGAACTGCAAAACCACAGTTATATCTTTCTTGTCTACACCAGAATCTTTCAAACAGATATATTTGTGTCTGAACAATCAGGGAGACACTATTACTGTTTTTCTATAAGGAAAAAATACCAAAAGCTTGAAAATACAGAGATTTGAACCGTGGAACTGCAAAACCACAGTTATATTTTTCTGGCCTACACCAGACTCTTTTAAACAGATATATTTCTGTCTGACCAGTCAGGGAGACACTATTACGGGGGTTTTTTACGGCAAAAAATGCCAAAAACAGGATAATACAGAGATTTGACCCGTGGAATTGCAAAACCACAGTTATATTTTTCTGGCCTACACCAGAATCTTTCAAACAGATATAATTGTGTCTGAACAATCAGGGAGACACTATTACTGTTTTTCTTTAAGGAAAAAATACCAAAAGATGGATAATACAGAGATTTGACCCGTGCAACTGCAAAACCACAGTTATATTTTTTCTGGCCTACACCAGAATCTTTCAAACAGATATATTTGTGTTTGAACAATCAGGGAGACACAATTACTGTTTTTCTTTAAGGAAAAAATACCAAAAGCTGGATAATACAGAGATTTGACCCGTGGAACTGCAAAACCACAGTTATAGTTATGTGGCATACACCAGACTCTTTTAAACAGATATATTGGTGTCTGAACAGTCACAGATACACTCAATTTTTTTTTTTTTGGGGGGGGGATACCAAATGGTTAATAAGATGCGTATTTGGACAGTCTGACTGAGGAAAAAAAAAATACAGGATTTAGATGGAAAAAAAAAAAAATTTCCTGGCCCCTGAGACCGGGGTGATAAGTATAGCAATTTGACCAACAGGAGCACACAGGACTGTAATGCAGCGTTTGCTGGTATAACCGCTGCATCTCCTATACAGCCTGCCTGCCAGCCTGCCTGATATCTGGGATGGATATTAGTCCTGAGAAGGACTGTTTGTTTGATTTGGCAAGCTTTAGAGACCCTACACTAACTATTTCAGAGTATAAATCTCTCCCTAGCTCAGCAGCACTGACCCTACACTGTCTGATCCAGAGCGACTGTGTCCAAGATGGCGGCGCCCGGTTTTAAATACTCGAGGTGACGCTGTGCGGCCAGCCAATCACTGTAATGCCCACAAACAACATGGCTGCGGCATTCCAGTGACTGGCTGGCAATCCCTGCATGTTCATTGGCTCGGTAAAGAGTGCCAAACGTGCAGGGCGGAGACCCGAGCTCCCGCCCGAGTAACCCGGAAATGCTCGGTGCTCGCCGAACATCCCGAGTAGTGAGATGCTCGGGCGAGTACCGAGCAGTGACGAGCATGCTTGCTCAACACTACTTAAAACTCAACATTCTCATCAGAACATCATCCTGAGTGAAAAGGGGAGGTGCTGCTGATAATACAATGTTCTGTGTGCACAAAACAAATGTATTAATGATAGTTCTGTGGGCATAATGTGGTCAGCATGTATGACTACCTGATTTAATGACTGCACTTTGGCTTGCGTATAGTGTCATTTGACATCTAAGTGGGCCTTTACAGTGGAGCATCACATGAATACAATCATCACTCTGCATTCAAAAACTCCCTTGTGATCAGACAACCTTCAAAGGAGTCTCCATGAAAACGCTGATTTGATTTGGCAACTACTGATCAGTGATTCTTTTTCCACTTAGAGGTTAACTGATTTGTGAAGCTGTTTTGCAAATCTCACTCCTGCCACACCAAATTTCCATTGGATCAGCATGCATTGATAAATTGATATGAAAATTGTGAGATCTGCTTTTCAATCAATTCAACATCAGGTATTATTTGGAGAGATTTTGTGGGTTTAAATGGCTGTGGTACCTGGAGCAGTTTTCTAGTAAAGTGAAAACAAGTTCAAATTTACAAGGAACGAGAGATAAGACACTTTGGCTAAATCATGATGGCAAATCCAAGCCAGTGTGCCAAGTTCAACTCTCTATCCAATACAGATGTTTGAACCCATTTGGCTTACTAGCACACATTTTCAAATCAAAGATAAAATCAAAGCTCTTTTTTCTGACAAACTTCAATGGAATATTCTACTGTTTATGCTGTGAATAACAAGATAAGAAAAAAATTGTAATGTACCTTAATGTAAACTTAAAAAAAATTAAGCTAAGTTACAAATCACTTCTGTTATTCTATTTTCTGGAGAAAAGTGTTAGCACATTTGCACCGTCTTCACTATAAGAACCAGCTTTGCCACGCAAGTATAAAATCTGGAATGTAGCCTTTACAAACACTTGTGCATAAAAAGGATGGTTCAAAAGAGCTGACTGCATCCAAGAATAGTATTGTAATAGGATAACACAGTTTCTTCCCTCGTAATTATAGAGGATTGAATTGTTTGAAATTTGAGTTTGTCAGGTTACGGAAAATTTTCCCAAAAACTTGATTTGTGGCGAATAAATTCACCGTGTACTGCAAGTACTCCAATTGCAAATGAAAGGATGTGCATAACTCTCTGAGGGCACCTAGGACTGTATTCAGCCCCTTTCAATCTCTGTATTGCAAACACAGCCTTAGTAATGTCAAAGTGACCTTAGCATGGTAACCCTTAGAGAAGAGTGAATCTTTTGAAATTAAAATTTGCCTTCTATGAAAGTTTTTTTGAAAAAATTTGATTAGCAGCAAATTCAATTGCCATGAATCTCAATACTGCAAAGCCTCTAATTGTCAGAAATAGTTGTGCATAACACTCTAGGGTCTACTAGAACTCCAATGAACCCTCTTTGAGCTTTTTAATGCAAACACAGCCTTAGTAATGTCCAAGTCCCCTCAACATATCCAGCTAGGAGAAATGGATGGGGCAAAACAATCTAGGTAACTTCTAGTCCCAAAAGCCAGCACCTGCACCAGGTCTTTGGGAAACATGTATGGGTGTGTTATTGGACTGTTACAACAAGAAAGTGTGCACCTTGTCTGCAGTTCATCAAGAATGAAAAAAAAATTGTGTTATTAAAGTGCTGTTACTGCAGTATATCACAGAACAATCAATTCAGTCACACTGACTCTGCAGTATCTACTTGCCCGAAAAAGATGTGTATAACACTTTGAGGTCTCCTAGGACTGTATTGACCCACTTTTGAGCTCTTAAACGCAATAAATTTCTATTTAATCATTAATTGATTTGTTTAAATCAGTAAATTTGGCATACTTTTCCCCAGTGGGTTATAGATTCAAGACTGGCATACATAACAGCTGTCTTGATAAATTACCATTGTACGGCTAGGTTAGTTGGTTTCCTATAAAAAGAGGCCTTCACGGAGAATATCACAACATGCCTACTCCCGAGATTATAGTGTGTGGCGGCATAATGTACGATAATTAGTCCACTCTAGATTTCTCCATGGCAGTGGTGGTATCAAAGTGTCCCAGTAGTCATTTTTGAATACAACTATGCAAAGTTGCATGTTGCTTGTGCTACTGTGAGTATCCTATGTGATCTAAATGTGCTACCATGGACTGCAGACTCTACATACTTGTCTCCCACATTACATTTGGGATGTCATTTGTTGGCAATTGCGAAAGGAGCTGCCAGCAGTGTATCTTTATTATTTGCATGCTCAGCATGGCAGAACATTATTCAGAAAAATATTAATAACCTCATTGATAACAAGGCATGTAAGTGTACCTATTTCTGCTCCTGGCATTCATACATTTGATACTAAATTACTTGTCATGTTTGGAATTTTTTTTCATCATTTGCATTTCATTAACATATAGTGGGTATGGAAAGCATTCAGACCCCTTTAAATTTTTCACTCTTTGTTTCATTGCAGTCATTTGGTAAATTCTAAAAAAATTTTGCAGATTTATTAAAAAAGGAAAACTGAAATGTCACATGGTCATAAGTATTCAGACCCTTTGCCCAGTATTGAGTAGAAGCACCCTTTTGAGCTAGTACAGTCATGAGTTTTCTTGGGAATGATGCAACAAGTTTTTCACACCTGGATTTTGGGATCCTCTGCCATTCTTCCTTGCAGATCCTCTCCAGTTCCGTCAGGTTGGATGGTGAACATTGGTGGACAGCCAATTTTCAGGTCTCTCCAGAGATTCACAATTGGGTTTAGGTCAAGGTTCTGGCTGGGCCAGTTAAGAATGGTCACAGAGTTGTTCTGAAGCCACTACTTTGTTATTTTAGCTGTGTGCTTAGGGTCATTGTCTTGTTGGAAGGTGAATCTTCGGCCAAGTCTGAGGTCCAGAGCACTCTTGAAGAGGTTTTCATATCTCTGTACTTGGCCGCATTCATTGTTTCCTTCAATTGCAACCAGTCGTCCTGTCCCTGCAGCTGAAAAACACCCCCATAGCATGATGCTGCCGCCAACATGTTTCACTGTTGGGATTGTATTGGGCAGGTGATGAGCAGTACCTGGTTTTCTCCACACATACCGCTTAGAATTATCACCAAAAAGTTCTATCTTTGTCTCATCAGACCAGAGAATCTTATTTTTCATAGTCTGGGAGTCCTTCATGTGTTTTTGAGCAAACTCTATGCGGGCTTTCATATGTCTTGCACTGAGGACAGGCTTCCGTTGGGCCACTCTGCAATAAAGGCCCGACTGGTGGAGGGCTGCAGTGATAGTTGACTTTGTGGAACTTTCTCCAATCTCCCTACTGCATCTCTGGAGCTCAACCACAGTGATCTTGGGGTTCTTCTTTACCTCTCTCACCATGGCTCTTCTCCCACGATTGCCCAGTTTATCAGAATGGCCAGGTCTAGGAAGACTTCTGGTAGTTCCAAAGGTCTTCCATTTAAGGATTATGGAGGCCACTCTGCTCCTAGGATCCTTGAGTAATGCAGAATTTCTTTTGTAACCTTAGCCAGATCTGTGCCTTGCCACAATTCTGTCTCTGAGCTCCTTGGGCAGTTCCTTTGAGCTCATGATTGTCATTTGGTCTAACATTCACTGTGAGCTGTGAGGTCTAGTATAGACAGGTGTGTGCCTTTCCAAATCAAGTCCTATCAGTTTAATTAAACACAGCTGGACTCTAATGAAGGAGTAGAACCATCTCAAGGAGGATCACAAGGCAATGGACAGCATGTGACTTAAATATGAGTGTCTGAGCAAAGGGTCTGAATGCTTATGACCATGTGATATTTCAGTTTTTCTTTTTTAATAAATTTGCAAAAACTTCTACATTTCTGTTTTTTTAGTCAAGATGGGGTGCAGAGTGTACTTTAATGAGAAAAAAAAATGAACTTTTTAGAATTTACCAAATGGCTACAGTGAAACAAAGAGTGAAAAATTTAAAGGGGTCTGAATACTTTCCATATCCACTGTATCTATCAGTCCTGTGACTTTTATAATTCCCCAACTCTTCCTTCTTGGTGATGCAATTTCAATGCAGAAGAATCATAGAATCATAGAATGATAGAGTTGGAAGGGACCTCTGGGGTTATCGTGTCCAACCCCCTGCTCAATGCAGTATATCACTCCAACAGATTTCTCAGAAAACCTTTAGTATTCTTTCAGAGTCATCATTTTCTATGAGATACCATACTACAAAAATACTTCCACAAATGTGGGCCATTGATTGCAAACAATATTTGTTATTTTTCTAACAAATTAATTCAAAGCCATGGTGAATATATGAGTACACCCCAATGAAAGTCTTAGGTGCAAAACTAAAGTTTAGACTATACAATTCAAATTTACAAGAATTCAACCACAGGTAAGTCTAATTATTCATTAAACAGGTGTCCATCAGATGGTTGACTGTAAAAGGGCGTTATTTAACTAAGAAAACCTTTTCCCATTTCATGCTGTCAGCAATAGCACCACATGGAAGATAAATGACACAAGACCTGAGAAAGAAAATCATTTCTTTACACAAGAAAGGGGAAGGCTACTAGAAGATCATCAAAGCTTTGCTTATTAGTCAGAATAGTGGAAGCAAAAGTGATTCAAAAATGTAGCAAAGATGGAACTGCAACTGACGCGCCCCCTGGGCCAGTGTTGTTTGGGGGATACCCGGAGCCGGATCAGATGGGGGTTGTAGTCTCCGAGTGGCGGTGACCCGGTCCGTGCCCAGGGTGTCAAGCTCAGTGTGTGGCAGTCCTACAGATGTTGCTGGATGTTCTTTAGTGTCGACTACGCCACCCGTTGATTTGCGGTCACTACGGCCACCGCTGCAGCAGGGTCCGCTGAGGCTGGTGGTGTGTGTGCAGCTCAGGTAGTATAACCCCCAACGGGAGGGGTATAGCCTCAGGGGGTCAGTTGCAGAGGATGGTGGTTGTGGAGGTGCAGTGAGGATGGTAATGAAACTCAGAGTCGGGCTGTGCAGTTCAGGGTTTTTACTTACTGCTTTTGTGTTGGTCACTCCGGCCTTGAGTGACCACCCGAGCCGTGCTGCGTCCACCAGGTCCTGGACTCAGCCAACCCCCAGGTGATTCTGGAGCGTGTTCCTGAGCTCCCTTTCTGACTTGTCCTTCTCTCTGGCCTTCCCCACCAGGGATCCACCTATGTCCGGCTCCCTCGGGTCTCTTGGTGGGTACACCTCTTCTGGGTTCCCTGACCCTATACTTGGTCTGCCTTCCTGGTGGATGTAGTGGGGGGTCGTGGCAGATCCTGCCCACAACCTCCGGTCTCTGGCTGAGGATTAGTGCCCTCCACCAGCTTGGGATCCGGTACCCTTGTGCCAACTCTTCACCCTCTGGTCTAATTTTGGGTTCTTGGAGTTCCCTCTTCTCCCCCTCTGGGTCCTTCTTTCTCCTCTCTCTCTCTTGGCCTTGGAGCTGGCTGAGCTGCTCTGCTTCTCTGACTCAACTCTGACAGACTGACCAAACCTCTACAAAAGACCCTGTTCTAAGATGGTTCCCACCTTATATACTCCCTCTATGTGTGAGCTCAGGTGACCAGCACCCAATGAGCTCCTAGCATTACCCAGACTGCTCCCCCTATCTGCCCCTACACTACTGGGATGTTCCACCCCCCTCCCACTCCAGCCAGGGACAGACACTGTCGTACCTGCACATTTCTCTAGTGGGAGTACCATTGGTCTGTCCCCCGGAAATGGGATGTATGTAGTGCATGCAGCCTACTGAGCTCAGTTCCACACTCCATCCTTACCCGGGAGTGGAATACCACACCTCTGGCTTGAGGTGTAATACCCCTGTAGCAGCCGAATCCTCAGGGTGCTACATTCCCCCCTGGTAAATCACAGCACGTCCTCGGGCTGTAAGATACAAAAACATCCAAAACATACAAATTTTTTCATAAACATAAACATATAAAACATCACATAAAACTTTTCATAAAAACTCTTCATAAATAACGTCCTTGTAAACACTCTTGCTCCTCCGGCCACGGTGCAGCTTGTGACCGGGAAAAGCGCGACAGTCTCTTTAAGAAAAACAACAGTTTACTATAAAACCGGTAGGGGGCGCCTTAGGAAGCGCAACTATATACAAGGGGAATATGGCCGCTCTCAGTCCTCGGCCAGGTAATGGGAATAGGGACACACGGGTTAAACAGTTCACTCTTGTCCCAACGGGGACTTATTTAAAGCAGCAACAGTTCACTGTACCCCGATGGGTAACTATTTACAGTCTCTTTACCGTACTTTAACGACGGCGTCCTCCTGCTCCTTCTTTGGATTTAGACCCGTCCGGGTCCTCCTGCTCCTCCTCACACCGCAGCTCCTCCTCCGTCAGGCGATGTACATGGAGGGCGTAGGGTCCTTTGGCACACTTGTGCCGGGTGAAGGTGACCTCGTCCCCTACGTACAGGTCACGACCTCTGTGTCCCTCCGGCAGATGGCTTTCTACGTCTCTGCGTGTGACAAAGACGTCGCCGGGGGTATGATGGTCTTTTATGAAGCCCCACCCATGCTGCAGGTTGAATTTAATCACAGTCCCGGTGGTACGGGGACCATGAGCTGCACGGGGGTTCCTCCTGGTCCGGCTCTTCTGCTCCGCGCTCCTTATCTGTGCTTGCTGTTCCCGGACCCGCCTCTCTCTCCGCTCCTTCTCGAAGACCTCGAGCTGCTGGCGGCAGCACTCTGCACGCTCCGCTGCGGCCGCCCGAGTCTCCTGAGTGAACCCCATGAGGTCTCCTCCGGTGGGGTCCCACTCAAACTGTGCCTCCTCTAGCGGGGGCTGGGTCCTCCTGACGGGCTTCGGAACCGGAATCAGGGGTTCATCTAGGGGTCTTTCTTTCCGGAGTCGGGGATGGTGAAACTCCGGTGGCCATATGAAGGGCTGCCCATCCGGGCACGTATGCTGGGCGAACAGGTCCTCACCCAGGTGCGGTACTTTAGGTGTTATGGGCGCTGTGGTGGTAGCGGCGCCCAGGTTGACCAGGCCTTGCGACCAGGCTTGGGGCACGCTAAAGGAAAAGGGCACCGTAAGAACGGCGGCGCCCGTGGTTACTCGGCCCTGCGACCAGGCTGGTAGCTCCGCGGAGGTAGGGGGCGCTGTTGGAATGGCGGCGCCCGGGAGTACTAGGCCTTGCGACCAGGCTGATGGTATTTCCTGCTTTGCCGCGCTCAGGGTCGAAGCGCGTGACGTCACAGGTGTCGCGGCCGCGGTTTCCGGTTGAGGCCTAGTCTGCGGCGGTGACGATGCAGCGACGGGCACGGCAGGGGGAATTTCGGGCTCTGCAACGGGGAGCTGGGGCAGGTACGCGGTTTCCCGGCTCGGGGTAGAGACGTCCCCTTTACCTGCCTCCGTCCGTTCGGCTCCCTTCTCGGCGCTGTCTCCGGCCTTGAGTCCTCCTGCACCATCCTCAGAGGCGGTCTGTCTCCTCTTCTCGGGTGGCGTGCTCCGCTGACGGGTTCCGGTCTGCTGGGCCATCTCTCGGCTCCACTCCGCCAACGTCTCTCGCTGCACCCGGGCCATCCTCCGTGCGAGGCCCTCCAGCGCAGTCTGTGCACACTCCCGGTCTCGGGGGAGCTGTGCCAGGACCTCCACTAGGCCTAGTGGGGTTGTTGCTTGCAGCAGGCTCCTGACCACTGGGTCGGTGCTGCCTGACTCTCCCTCCATCTCCGGGTAGGCTCTCTCTGGACTCCTCTCCAGACTTCTTGTCTCCGGGTGCGCTCTCTCCAGACTGCTCCAGGCGACACCCATCTTTGCTCTCTTGTTCTGTCTCCGCCCACATTGAAGGTGGTCCCGGGGCAACTTTGTGATTGTCAGTTCCAGGGGCAGTTCTCTTACGCTGATGGACACTTCCAGCATCACAGTCTCTGTTGGTGGGCGCGGTTTCCGCTTTTGGCGCCATTCTTCGACCTGGCCCACGATGGGAGGTGACCTCTTGCCACCCTCTGGCACGCCCATAATGGCGTCCGCTCTTCCAAGGCGGGAAATCTTTGGAAATGGCGGGAATCGTCTCCCATTGGCGGGAAACACCATGGATGGCGGGAAAAAGCTGCAAATGGCGGACAACCGGCGGGAAACGACCTGTGATGGGGTCCGTTGGCGGGGACCCTCCGAAACCGGCGGGAGACTTCTTTTTGAGGTAACGGTGAACTTTTCTTCAGGCACGCAGTACCCGGTTGTTGCGGGCACGTGATCCTGCCGACTACGCCAAAGTTGACGCGCCCCCTGGGCCAGTGTTGTTTGGGGGATACCCGGAGCCGGATCAGATGGGGGTTGTAGTCTCCGAGTGGCGGTGACCCGGTCCGTGCCCAGGGTGTCAAGCTCAGTGTGTGGCAGTCCTACAGATGTTGCTGGATGTTCTTTAGTGTCGACTACGCCACCCGTTGATTTGCGGTCACTACGGCCGCCGCTGCAGCAGGGTCCGCTGAGGCTGGTGGTGTGTGTGCAGCTCAGGTAGTATAACCCCCAACGGGAGGGGTATAGCCTCAGGGGGTCAGTTGCAGAGGATGGTGGTTGTGGAGGTGCAGTGAGGATGGTAATGAAACTCAGAGTCGGGCTGTGCAGTTCAGGGTTTTTACTTACTGCTTTTGTGTTGGTCACTCCGGCCTTGAGTGACCACCCGAGCCGTGCTGCGTCCACCAGGTCCTGGACTCGGCCAACCCCCAGGTGATTCTGGAGCGTGTTCCTGAGCTCCCTTTCTGACTTGTCCTTCTCTCTGGCCTTCCCCACCAGGGATCCACCTATGTCCGGCTCCCTCGGGTCTCTTGGTGGGTACACCTCTTCTGGGTTCCCTGACCCTATACTTGGTCTGCCTTCCTGGTGGATGTAGTGGGGGGTCGTGGCAGATCCTGCCCACAACCTCCGGTCTCTGGCTGAGGATTAGTGCCCTCCACCAGCTTGGGATCCGGTACCCTTGTGCCAACTCTTCACCCTCTGGTCTAATTTTGGGTTCTTGGAGTTCCCTCTTCTCCCCCTCTGGGTCCTTCTTTCTCCTCTCTCTCTCTTGGCCTTGGAGCTGGCTGAGCTGCTCTGCTTCTCTGACTCAACTCTGACAGACTGACAAAACCTCTACAAAAGACCCTGTTCTAAGATGGTTCCCACCTTATATACTCCCTCTATGTGTGAGCTCAGGTGACCAGCACCCAATGAGCTCCTAGCATTACCCAGACTGCTCCCCCTATCTGCCCCTACACTACTGGGATGTTCCACCCCCCTCCCACTCCAGCCAGGGACAGACACTGTCGTACCTGCACATTTCTCTAGTGGGAGTACCATTGGTCTGTCCCCCGGAAATGGGATGTATGTAGTGCATGCAGCCTACTGAGCTCAGTTCCACACTCCATCCTTACCCGGGAGTGGAATACCACACCTCTGGCTTGAGGTGTAATACCCCTGTAGCAGCCGAATCCTCAGGGTGCTACACAACCATCTCACAGAGACATCCAGGCCGACCACGGAAGATAACACCTAAATAGTGGAATGGCTGAAGAAAATCGAGATGCAGGTTCACTGTAGTTAGCTAAAGAAGTAGAAAACCAAACCAGAGTGCATATTTCCCATGATACAATATTGCGTACACTGCAGAGGAATGGTGCACATAGCTGTTACACATGAAGGAGGCCTCTCCTAAAGCCCATGCACAAAAAAGTCTGCTTACAATTTTCCATGGCCCATGCTTAAAAATATGCAGACTAATAGGACTCTATACTCTGGAGTGAAGAGACCAAGATACAGTGCCTACAAGTAGTATTCAACCCCCTGCAGATTTAGCTGGTTGACACATGCGGAATTAACTTGGCATTGTGACATTTGTACTGTAGATCAGCCTGGAAGTGGGAAATGAACTGCAGCAAATTTTGTTTTTGTTTTTTTTGTTTGTTTTTTTTTAAAAACGTTAAAAGTTAATTCGGAGTGTCATTTATTATTCAACCCCTCAAACCACAAGAATTCTGTTTGGTCCCCCAAAAGTATTAAGAAGTAGTTCAGGCACCAAGAATAATGAGCTTCACATGTGTGGATTAAAGATCTCTTTTGCCAGCCTTTTCTGACTATTTAAGACCCTCCCCAAACTTGTGAACAGCACTCAGACATGGTCAACATGGGAAAGACAAAGGAGCATTCCAAGGCCATCAGAGACAAGATCGTGGAGGGTCACAAGGCTGGCAAGGGGTACAAAACCCTTTCCAAGGAGTTGGGCCTACCTGTCTCCACTGTTGGGAGCATCATTGGTAAGTGGAAGGCTTATGGAACTACTGTTAGCCTTCCACGGCCAGGACAGCCTTTGAAAGTGTCCTCCCGTGCCGAGGCCAGGCTTGTCCGAAGAGTCAAGGCTAACCAAAGGACAAGGAAGGAGCTCCGGGAAGATCTCATGGCAGTGGGGACATTGGTTTCAGTCAATACCATAAGTAACGTACTCCACCGCAATGGTCTCCGTTCCAGACGAGCCCGTAAGGTACCTTTACTTTCAAAGCGTCATTTCAAGGCTCGTCTACAGTTTGCTCATGATCACTTGGAGGACTCTGAGACAGACTGGTTCAAAGTTTTATGGTCTGATGAGACCAAGATCGAGATCTTTGGTGCCAACCACACACGTGACATTTGGAGACTGGATGGCACTGCATACGACCCCAATAATACCATCCCTACAGTCAAGCATGGTGGTGGCAGCATCATGCTGTGGGGCTGTTGCTCTGCCAAGGGGCCTGGCCATCTGGTCCGCATCCATGGGAAGATGGATAGCACGGCCTACCTGGAGATTTTGGCCAAGAACCTCCGCTCCTCCATCAAGGATCTTAAGATGGGTCGTAATTTCATCTTCCAACAAGACAACGACCCAAAGCACACAGCCAAGAAAACCAATGCCTGGTTCAAGAGGGAAAAAGTCAAGGTGTTGGAGTGGCCTAGTCAGTCTCCTGACCTTAACCCAATTGAAAACTTGTGAAAGGAGCTCAAGAATAAAGTCCACATGAGACACCCAAAGAACCTAGATAACTTGGAGAAGATCTGCATGGAGGAGTGGGCCAAGATAACTCCACAGACCTGTGCCGGCCTGATCAGGTCTTATGAAAGACGATAATTAACTGTAATTGCAAACAAGGGTTATTCCACAAAATATTAAACATAGGGGTTGTATAATAATTGACCCACACTTTTATGTTTAAAATTCAATAAAATTCAACTGAGCAATATAACTTTTTGGTTTGTAATGTAAACTGGAGATGTTGTAATGAAAGTTATATTATTAACCTTACTTTCATGTGTGGCGCCCTGCTGCGCATTGGTGCCACAGAACCCAGAAGGGTGCATGGATGGACTTCTCCACAAGAGGCCCTCACACATTCACACACCTCCACCCTACCACCTCAGACCAGCTGAGGCAGCCCGTTAGGGATATATATAGGGAGGATGGAGCCAGGCAACTCAGTGGAGTTTCAGTTAGTGTTCAGAGACAGAGAGGAACACAGCTCAGAGTTGAGCAGAGAGCGTGCTGACGCTCCGAGAGCAGTGAAGAGAGAAGCAAGCTGGCTGCTGTGCTTAGGAGAGCCAAGGCCTGCAGCACGTGTGGAAGCCTAGTGAGGGCTTGAGTGTGGCCGAAGGTGAGAGGAGAAGGAAGAAGTAGTGAGGGGGCAAAGGAGCATACCATGCTCACCCCAATATATATACCGGACACCGGGTCCGCGCCTACAGGGATCCTTTACACCCAGTAGGAACCACCGGAACCCCTGGAGGACTACAGGTCCCAGGTTCACCAAACACTGACTACAGTACCAGGGCTAGGAGTCACGGAGGCCCCAGCGTCCAGGGAGAGTGATCTCCAAAAAGAAGGCCCTACCACCAGGTCAGCAGGTGCAAAGAGAGACAGTAACCAAGATAGGCCTAGCTCCAGGCAGGTCAGAAGCTTAACAAGTAAAGCCACGGATCAGGAGGCCCTATACCCGCTCACTGGGGAAAGTCCAAAATTGCGCCCTTCGCCTGGAGTACCCTGGACCGTGCCTGCAGCATCACCAGTAAAGGTACTGAAGCTTATCCCCGTGTGAGTGTCCGTCTTTCCTCCGGGACCATCCTGCCATCTCTCCCCTGCACCACCATCCATTACACCCCACGCTGCCCTGGAGCTAGCTCTACCTGTGGAGAGCCACACCATCCCTGCTGCCATAACACCAGCTTCAGAGGACTGCTCCACAGCGGCGGCCCCCTTAGCCGCATTCCACAGGTGGCATCACGAACTTTCCAAATCCCCTATAAACATTTCCCCTTTTTACTGACCGCCCTGGGTCACGGACCGGGCGAGCTACCGTGATATCCCCCAGCTACCAGAGGCCCAGCTGCCGAGTGCCCCACGGCCCTGGGGGCGCGTCATGTCTTGGCGTCACGAACAGGATTGCGTGCCCGTTGCCACCGGGTACTGTGTGCCTTAAAAGACTGTGATACTCACTGTGGTGAAGGTTTCCCGCCATTCCCGAGATTTCCCGCCATTGTCCGCCATTTTCCTGTCGCCTCACGGGAAGAAGAGGGGCGTAACCGCGGGAATCGGAGAGGCGTAACCGCTGGAAGCTCACGAAGCCCAGGACACGCCCCTGACGCCGAACCAGGAAGCGTCAGGTCCTGGAAGGAGCCGAGAGGACGCTCTGACATCAGACGCGAGCGACGCAAGGTCCTGGAAGAAGACCGTCGCCCGCGGAGCTGCGGCCTACCTGATAAAGAAGTGAAGAAGGTAGGCTACGGTTTACTAGGGGGGCGCAACCATGGCTGACGACCAGCAAGCCGCCGGAGCACCGGTTAATGCTCCTGATGCCCAACCTGCGCCCGGCGCTGCACAGGCCAGAGCGGCCGCTCCACCAGCAAGGGTCGTGACCCCGTTGATACCCATGGCCCTGCCGTATATCCCTGGAGTGAAATGCCTTCCCCAGTATAATGGCAAACCAGACACCCTGTCTGGATTCAAGAGGAAAATATGCGGTGTACTGGACATGTATTCTATGACTGGTAAGCAGAGAGCTGCTGTTGTGCTGGGACAATTGACTGGTGCCGCAGAGCGGGAAGTTGAAACCTGGCCAGCCGCAGACCAGGAATCAGTATCCATCATCTTTAAGAGACTACAAACTGTGTTTGAATACCGCACTGAGACAGATCTCCAGATGAGGTTCTACCACTGTGTCCAGAAACCTGAGGACAGTGTCCGGGACTACGCCTGGCGCTTACAGGCAGCCCTGCGGGCCCTGAAACAGGTTAGTCCAGCCAGCATACAAAATGAAGATAAAATGCTGACAGAACAGTTCATCCGGGGGTTGAGGTCCCAGGAGGAGAGCAGAACTGTACGGTGGTGGGCCTTAGACCAACCAGATGCCACCTTTGAGACCCTTAAGGACATGGCTATAAAGGGTCTGCAACCCCTGGAAACATCAGATACTGTTATCCAGCGTTACCAGGGTGGGGCCACCCCAGTGCCCGCAGCACCCACTGCTTCTTCAGTAACGGCTGAAACAAAGATGCAAACAGTGCCCCCTAGCGAGCTGGACAGCCTGCGCTCTGAAGTGCGTCAGTTAAACAAACTCTAACCACTGTCATGAGCGCCCTGCAGCTACAGACGGAGCCTGATATTTCCTCCTAGATATCACATGTTAGCGATGGGCGTGTACAGAACAAACATGCTCTCCATGGTAACGCACCAGACGCTGAGCTCCTTACCATATATCAGCGTCCTAGAATGATCTAGTGAGCCCAAGGCAACAAACCAATAGGATCACACCAGATCATATGCCACAAACTAATGTGCAGTACCTAGTCACAGTATATAATAGATAAATATGTACACAGAAACGCAGGATCACCAAGGCCAGGATAAATAAGGGAGGAACATAGTATATATGTATATTAAATTGGGGGTCACTGAGCTTGCATGGACCCGACACAGGATGATATGTGGCAAGGTGGTAAAAGGAGAGATAAAAGAGGATCTAACATGGCCCTAATAATCAACTAAGGGCTAACTGACCCTAACTAACGCGGAGGTTGGCACCCTATGGGAAACGAGAATGGCACCCCCACTCATCGACGGCTGACCCTCTCTATAATAAAACCTAAAAGGCCCTCTCTCTACAAAAAAGAGTTGAAAGATAGTTGTTCATTTAGGCCTAATGGTTGCATTGTCTTGATCCAGAAAATCCATTTGCATTCTTTTTGTAGGATTTTTTGGTCCCAGTTTCCACCTCTTTCAGAGGGTACGATCCTATCAATTCCCATAAACTGGATAAAGTTGACATTACCCCCACGGATTATCATTGACATGATTCGATACCGGGGTGTCACGTTTATTATTAATGTCACGGACATGTTCTCTTATTCTTTTTCTGAATTCCCGTCTTGTCTTGCCCATATATTCCATACCACAATGACATGTGGCTTTATATATCACTCCTGTGGTACGGCAATTAATGAAATGTCGTATGGTGTATTCCTTCCCGGTCACATTCCCCAGGAAGGACCTACCCTTCGTCACAGATTTACATGCACAGCAATTACCACATCTATAGCAACCTTTTGTTTGATTACCCAACCACGATGGATCAGGAGTCTCCTTGAAAAAACTGTGTACCAGCCTATCCTTGAGTGACCTACCCTTACGAAAGGTGATTTGAGGAAAGGGACCCACCGTCTCTCTAATGTCTGTGTCCATAAGTAAAACAGGCCAGTGACGTTTAAGAATCTTTCTGACCCCATTGGCCCCACTAGAAAAAGTGGTAATAAACCTGGAAACACTGGCCTCTTCCTTAACAATCTTCGGGGTTAACAGAGTCTTACGGTCTTTAATCAATGAGTTATTGTAGGCTTCAGAAAGAATGTATTCAGGATAGCCTTTCTCAATAAAACGTCCACGTAAGTCATTGGCCTGTTTTTTGAAAGTACTGAGATCCGAGCAATTCCTACGTATCCTTAAATACTGTCCTTTTGGAATTCCTCTTTTGAGAGGGCCAGGATGACCAATCTCCCATCTCAAGAGAGAGTTTGTAGCCGTAGGTTTTCTATAATTACTAGTGCTCAATTCACCATAATCATTTCTCTGAACGCAGACATCAAGAAACGGCAGTTTTTTGTAGTTACACTCATATGTAAAGCGTAAACCAATATTATTCGTATTGAGTTGTGTAAGATAATCACCAAAGAGAGACTCAGATCCCCTCCAAATGACAAATATGTCCTCAATATAACGCAGCCAAACGATGACATTGTCACTCAGAGGGATGGCTGGTTCACAGAAGACCATGGTTTCCTCCCACCAGCCCAGGAACAGGTTAGCATATGAGGGGGCACAGGGGCTCCCCATCGCGGTACCCCTGAGCTGGTGGAAGTACTTCCTGTCAAAAAGAAAAAAAAATTTGTGAGACAAAATTCAAGAGAGCGCAAGACAAAGGTATTATGTCTGCTAAATTGACGACCTCTAGTACTTAAATAGTGGTCTACTGCTTGTAATCCCATCGCATGTGGAATGGAAGTACAGACCAAAAGTTTGGACACACCCTCTCATTTAAAGATTTTTCTGTATTTACTTGACTATGAAAATTGTACATTCACACTGAAGGCATTAAAACTATAAATTAACACATGTGGAATTATATACTTAACAAAAAGTGTGAAACAACTTAAAATATTTCTTATATTCTAGGTTCTTCAAAGTAGCCACCTTTTGCTTTGATGACTGCTTTGCACACTCTTGGCATTCTCTTGATGAGCTTCAAGAGGTAGTCACCGGAAATGGTCTTCCAACAATCTTGAAGGAGTTCCCAGAGATGCTTAGCACTTGTTGGCCCTTTTGCTTTCACTCTGCGGTCCATCTCACCCCAAACCATCTCGATTGGGTTCAGGTCTGGTGACTGTGGAGGCCAGGTCATCTGGCGTAGCACCCCATCACTCTCCTTCTTGGTCAAATAGCCCTTACACAGCCTGGAGGTGTGTTTGGGGTCATTGTCCTGTTGAAAAATAAATGATGGTCCAACTAAACGCAAACAGGATGGAATAGCATGCCGCTGCAAGATGCTGTGGTACCCATGCTGGTTCAGTATGCCTTCAATTTTAAATAAATCCCCAACAGTGTCACCAGCAAAGCACCCCCACACCATCACACCTCCTCCTCCATGCTTCACGGTGGGAACCAGGCATGTAGAGTCCATCCATTCACCTTTTCTGCGTTGCACAAAGACACGGTGGTTGGAACCAAAGATCTCAAATTTGGACTCATCAGACCAAAGCACAGATTTCCACTGGTCTAAAGTCCATTCCTTGTGTTCTTTAGCCCAAACAAGTCTCTTCTGCTTGTTGCCTGTCCTTAGCAGTGGTTTCCTAGCAGCTATTTTACCATGAAGGCCTGCTGCACAAAGTCTCCTCTTAACAGTTGTTGAAGAGATGTGTCTGCTGCTAGAACTCTGTGTGGCATTGACCTGGTCTCTAATCTGAGCTGCTGTTAACCTGCGATTTCTGAGGCTGGTGACTCAGATAAACTTAGCCTCAGAAGCAGAGGTGACTCTTGGTCTTCCTTTCCTGGGGCGGTCCTCATGTGAGCCAGTTTCTTTGTAGCGCTTGATGGTTTTTGCAACTGCACTTGGGGACACTTTGAAAGTTTTCCCAATTTTTCGGACTGACTGACCTTCATTTCTTAAAGTAATGATGGCCACTCGTTTTTCTTTACTTAGCTGCTTTTTTCTTGCCATGATACAAATTCTAACAGTCTATTCAGTAGGACTATCAGCTGTGTATCCATCAGACTTCTGCACAACACAACTGATGATCCCAACCCCATTTATAAGGCAAGAAATCCCTCTTATTAAACCTGACAGGGCACACCTGTGAAGTGAAAACCATTTCCGGTGACTACCACTTGAAGCTCATCAAGAGAATGCCAAGAGTGTGCAAAGCAGTCATCAAAGCAAAAGGTGGCTACTTTGAAGAACCTAGAATATAAGACATATTTTCAGTTGTTTCACACTTTTTTGTTAAGTATATAATTCCTCATGTGTTAATTCATAGTTTTGATGCCTTCAGTGTGAATGTCCAATTTTCGTAGTCATGAAAATACAGAAAAATCTTTAAATGAGAAGGTGTGTCCAAACTTTTGGTCTGTACTGTATATAATGCTTCTACATCAATGCTGCACAGTAACATATCGGGTTCAAGACAGATCCCATCTATTTTGCTCAGAAGGTCTGTGGTATCGCGAACATACGAGCTCAGTGACCCCACGAATGGTTTGAGTATGTGATCAAGATAAATACCCAGATTTTGTGTAAGACTGTTGGTACCCGCCACTATAGGTCTACCCTTTAAAGGGTTACAACCTTTATGGATCTTGGGCAAACAATAGAAAGTGGCCATAATCGGGTATTGTGAATAGAGGAAATCTCTTTCCTTTCTGTCCAAAACTCCAGTGGCAACCCCCTCATCAACCAGAAGCCTCAGCTCCCTCATGAGACCTATTGTGGGATTAGTGGCTACAACTTCATAACTCGTATGATCATTAAGTAGTGTCATACATAATTTCTTATAGTCCACAGTATTCATCACCACTATATTCCCACCTTTATCAGATTGTTTAATAGTGATACTGGTGTCACTTTCAAGATTGCAAAGACTTTGCATTTCAAGTTTCGTTAAATTATTCCTAGAAGAGGATGTTGTACAGGGTAAATCCATAATATCTTTAGTAACAAGATCAAGAAAAACGTCTATAGAACCAGGTTCACCAGATGCTGGGGGCATATTTTTGCTTTTATTTTTGAGGGCTCTAAAAGGACCATTCCCATCAAAAGCACAATCACTGTCTCCCAAATGATAGAGGAACCTCACATCCTGAAATAAATCCTCTGCAATGCCTAATTCAGAACAGGTTCTCCTATCCTCCCGATTAAAATGTTTTTTCCACCTCAATTTCCTAATGAAGAGATTGAGGTCCTTGATGGTTTCAAAATAGTTGAAATCAGTAGTGGGGACAAAGGAAAGACCTTTACTCAAAACACACATTTCTGCGTAATTGATAGGCCTAGAGGATAGATTAATAACCTGTGATTCGTGTTGTGCAGCAAAACTCCTCTGAGATTGATTAAGAGAGGGAAGGGGGGACGAATATTTTGTGTGTTTCGTACTAGAGGAGGTACCAGTTATAAGCGGCCGCTGCTGGAATATAGACGGTTGCGCAGAGGGTAGTTGTACTCTAAAAAACCATCCCTTGGAGGAGATCTCCTACCACCTCCTCTATTGCCACGATAGCCCCCTCTCCCTCTTCCTCTACCCCTCAAGTTTTTTGGACGAATTTCTGAATCAGAAATTTCTGTTTCAGAGGAGGAGATATCAGTCTCCGGTCCCCTCTGGGTACGTCCTATAGATATGGAATATGCTTTATTGTCCCTGAACTCCTGAAGGTCTCTACTGTATAGTCTATGTTTGCATTCTTTCAGGTGAAACTGAAATTTTTCTAGACTATTTTGAAGACCCAACTCTTTATTTAGGAAGTCGGGTTCTGCTGAAATTTTTTTTGTAATTTCAATCTGTTCTTTAAGAGATTCATTCAGATTATGTAAATTGGTTCTTTCCTCTTCCAACAAAAGTTTCATAAGTCTCAATGAACTTTCTGTTGCTTCTTTTTCCTATTTAATCAATAAATTTGGATTTTTATAACGATAACCTGGCGACAAAGCAATCCTAAGGTGGCGTGGTACAATGCCTGATTTGATATAATTATCAAGGCTTTGCACCTCCCACCATTATACAATTTGGTCTCTAAGTTTCAGTTAGTGTTCAGAGACAGAGAGGAACACAGCTCAGAGTTGAGCAGAGAGCGTGCTGACGCTCAAACAGCAGTGAAGAGAGCAGCAAGCTGGCTGCGGTGCTTAGGCGATCCAAGGCCTACAGCACATGTGGAAGCCTAGTGAGGGCCTTAGTGTGGCTGAAGGCGAGAGGAGAAGGAAGAAGTAGTGAGGGGGCAGAGGAGCATACCAGGCTCACCCCAATATATATACCGGACACCGGGTCCGCACCTACAGGGATCCTTTACACCCAGTAGGAACCACCGGAACCTCTGGAGGACTACAGGTCCCAGGTTCACCAAAAGCTGACTACAGTACCAGGGCTAGGAGTCACAGAGGCCCCAGCATCCAGGGAGAGTGATCTCCAAAGAGAAGGCCCTACCACCAGGTCAGCAGGTGCAAAGAGAGACAGTAACCAAGATAGGCCTAGGTCCAGGCAGGTCAGAAGCTTAACAAGTAAAGCCATGGATCAGGAGGCCTTATACCCGCTCACTAGGGAGAGTCCAAAAGTGCACCCTTCGCCTGGAGTACCCTGGACCGTGCCTGCAGCATCACCAGTAAAGGTACTGAAGCTTACCCCCGTGTGAGTGTCCGTCTTTCCTCCGGGACCGTCCTGCCGTCTCTCCCCTGCACCACCATCCATTACACCCCACGCTGCCCTGGAGCTAGCTCTACCTGTGGAGAGCCACACCATCCCTGCTGCCCTGACACCAGCTCCAGAGGACTGCTCCGCAGCGGCGGCCCCCTTAGCCGCATTACACAGGTGGCGTCATGAACTTTCCAAATCCCCTATAAACATTTCCCCTTTTTACTGACAGCCCTGGGTCACGGACCGGGCCAGCTACCGTGATATCCCCCAGCTACCAGAGGCCCGGCTGCCGAGTACTCCACGGCCCTGGGGGCGCGTCACATGCTATATATTAAAAAATGTTCTGATTGACATTCCTGCAGTCAGCATGCCAATTGCCCACTCCCTCAAAACTTGTAACATCTGTGGCATTGTGCGGTGATAAAACTGCATATTTTAGAGTGGCCTTTTATTGTGGCCAGCACACGTGTGCAATAATCATGCTGTTGAATCAGCATCTTGATATGTTACACCTGTGAAGTGGATGGATTATCTCAGCAAAGGAGAAGTGCTCACTAACAGATTTATACAAATTTGTGAACAATATTTGAGAGAAAAAGGCCTTTTGTGTACATAGAAAAAGTCTTGGATCTTTGAGTTCCGCTCATGAAAAATGGGAGCAAAAACAAAAGTGTTGCGTTTATATTTTTATTCAGTGTATATATGCATATATATATATATATATATATATATATATATATATATATATATATATATATATACAGTCATGGCCAAAAGTTTTGAGAATGACACCAAAATTATATTTTCACATGATCTGCTGGCCTCTGGTTTTTATTAGGGTTTGTCTGATGTTTATATCACATACAGGAATATAATTGCAATCATATTATGAGTACCAATAGGTTATATTGACAGTTAGAATGAGTTAATGCAGCAAGTCAATATTTGCAGTGTTGCCCCTTCTTCTTCAAGACCTCTGTAATTCTCCCTGGCATGCTCTCAATCAACTTTTGGACCAAATCCTGACTGATAGCAGTCCATTCTTGCATAATCAATGCTCGCATTTTGCCAGAATTTGTTGATTTTTGTTTGTCCACCCGTCTCTTGATGATTGACCACAAGTTCTCAATGGGATTAAGATCTGGGGAGTTTCCAGGCCATGGACCCAAAATCTCTATGTTTTATTCCATGAGCCATTTAGTTATCACCTTTGCTTTATGGCAAAGAGCTCCATCATGCTGGAAAAGGCATTGTTGGGCGCCAAACTGCTCTTGGACAGTTGGGTGGAGTTGCTCTTGGAGGACATTCTGGTACCATTCTTTATTCATGGCTGTGTTTTTAGGTAAGACTGTGAGTGAGCCGATTCCCTTGGCTGAGAAGCAACCCCACACATGAATGGTTTCAGGATGCTTTACAGTTGGCATGAGACAAGACTGGTGGTAGCGCTCACCTCTTCTTCTCCGAATAAGCTGTTTTCCAGATGTCCCAAACAATCGAAAAGGGGATTCATCAGAGAAAATGACTTTGCCCCAGTCCTCAGCAGTCCACTCCCTGTGCCTTTTGCAGAATATCAGTCGGTCCCTGATGTTTTTTCTGGAGAGAAGTGGCTTCTTTGCTGCCCTCCTTGAAACCAGTCCTTGCTCAAAGAGTCTCCGCCTCACAGTGCGTGCAGAAGCACTCACACCAGCCTGCTGCCATTCCTGAGCAAGCTCGGCACTGCTGGTAGTCCGATCCTGCAGCTGAAACAGTTTTAAGATACGGTCCTGGCGCTTGTTGGTCTTTCTTGGGCGCCCTGGAGCCTTTTGGACAACAATGGAAGCTCTCTCCTTGAAGTTCTTGATGATGCGATAGATTGTTGACTGAGGTGCAATCTCTGTAGCTGCGATACTCTTCCCTGTTAGGCCATTTTTGTGCAGTGCAATGATGGCTGCACCTGTTTCTTTAGAGATAACCATGGTTAACTGAAGAGAAACAATGATACCAAGAACCAGCCTCCTTTTAAAGTGTCCAGTGATGTCATTCTTACTTAATCATGACTGATTGATCGCCAGCCCTGTCCTCATCAACACCCACACCTGTGTTAATGGATCAATCACTAAAACGATGTTAGCTGCTCCTTTTAAGGCAGGACTGCAATGATGTTGAAATGTGTTTTGGGGGTTAAAGTTCATTTTCTGGGCAAATATTGACTTTGCAAGTACAGTAATTGCTGTTAAGCTGATCACTCTTTGACATTCAGGAGTATATGCAAATTGCCATTACAAAAAATGAAGCAGTAAACTTTGGAAAAATTACTATTTGTCTCATTCTCCATACTTTTGGCCATGACTGTATATATATATATACAGTGGTGGCCAAAAGTATTGGCACCCCTGCAATTCTGTCAGATAATACTCAGTTTCTTCCTGAAAATGATTGCAATCACAAATTCTTTGGTCTTATTATCTTCATTTAATTTGTCTTCAATGAAAAAACACAAAAAGAATTGTCCAAAAACCAAATTGGATACAATTCCACACCAAACCTGAAAAAGGGTGTGGACAAAAGTATTGGCACTGTTTGAAAAATCATGTGATGCTTCTCTAATTCGTGTAATTAACAGCACCTGTAACTTACCTGTCGCACCTAACAGGTGTTGGCAATAACTAAATCACACTTGCAGCCAGTTAACATGGATTAAAGTTGACTCAACCTCTGTCCTGTGTCCTTGTGTGTACCACATTGAGCATGGAGAAAAGAAAGAAGACCAAAGAACTGTCTGAGGACTTGAGAAACCAAATTGTGAGGAAGCATGAGCAATCTCAAGGCTACAAGTCCATCTCCAAAGACCTGAATGTTCCTGTGTCTTCCGTGCGCAGTTTCATCAAGAAGTTTAAAGCCCATGGCACTGTGGCTAACCTCACTAGATGTGGACGGAAAAGAAAAATTGATGAGAGATTTCAACGCAAGAATGTGCGGATGGTAGATAAAGAACCTCGACTAACATCCAAACAAGTTCAAGCTGCCCTGCAGTCCGAGAGTACAACTGTGTCAACCCGTACTATCCGTCGGCGTCTGAATGAAAAGGGACTGTACGGTAGGATACCCAGGAAGACCCCACTTCTTACCCCGAGACATAAAAAAGCCAGGCTGGAGTTTGCCAAAACTTACCTGAGAAAGCCTAAAATGTTTTGTAAGAATGTTCTCTGGTCAGATGAGACAAAAGTAGACCTTTTTGGGAAAAAGCATCAACATAGAGTGTACAGGAAAAAAAAAGAGGCATTCAAAGAAAAGAACACGGTCCCTACAGTCAAACATGACGGAGGTTCCCTGATGTTTTGGGGTTGCTTTGCTGACTCTGGCACTGGACTGCTTGACCGTGTGCATGGCATTATGAAGTCTGAAGACTACCAACAAATTTTGCAGCATAATGTAGGGCCCAGTGTGAGAAAGCTGGGTCTCCCTCAGAGGTCATGGGTCTTCAGCAGGACAATGACCCAAAACACACTTCCAATAGCACTATAAAATGGTTTGAGAGAAAGCACTGGAGACTTCTAAGGTGGCCAGCAATGAGTCCAGACCTGAATCCCATAGAACACCTGTGGAGAGATCTCAAAATGGCAGTTTGGAGAAGGCACCCTTCAAATATCAGGGACCTGGAGCAGTTTGCCAAAGAAGAATGGTCTACAATTCCAGCAGAGCATTGTAAGAAACTCATTGATGGTTACCGGAAGCGGTTGTTCACAGTTATTTTGGCTAAAGGTTGTGCAACCAAGTATTAGGCTGAGGATGCCAATACTTTTGTCTGGCCAATTTTTGGAGTTTTGTGTGAAATGATCAATGATTTGATTTTTGCTTAATTCTCTTTTGTGTTTTTTCCTTGCAAGCAAATTAAATGAAGATAATAAGACCAAAGACTTTGTGATTGCAATCATTTTCAGGAAGAAACTGAGTATTATCTGACAGAATTGCAGGGGTGCCAATACTTTTGGCCACCACTGTAACTGTTGGTACAATAGTAAGAAAATGGAAGAAATACAAAATGACTGTCAATCGACATCGATCTGGGGCTCCATGCAAAATCTCACCTCGTGGGGTACCCTTGATCATGAGGAAGGTGAGAGATCAGCCTAAAACTACACGGGGGGAACTTGTTAATGATCTCAAGGCAGCTGGGACCACAGTCACCAAGAAAACCATTTGTAGCACATTACGCTTTAAAGGGTTAAAATCCTGCAGTGCCCGCAAGGTCCCCCCTGCTCAAGAAGGCACATGTGCAGGCCCGTCTGAAGTTTTCCAATGAACATCTGGATGATTCTGTGAGTTATTGGGAGAAGGTGCTGTGGTCAGATGAGACAAAAATTGAGCTGTTTGGCATTAACTCAACTCGCCGTGTTTGGAGGAAGAGAAATGTTGCCTATGACCCAAAGAACACTGTCCCCACTGTCAAGCATGGTGGTGGAAACATTATGTCATGGGGGTGTTTCTCTGCTAAGGGCACAGGACTACTTCACCACATCAATGGAAGAATGGAAGGAGCCATGTACCGTAAAATCCTGAGTGACAACCTCCTTCCCTCCACCAGGACATTAAAAATGGGTCGTGGCTGGGTCTTCCAGCAAGACAATGACCCAAAACATACAGCCAAGGCAACAAAGAAGTGGCTCAGAAAGAAGCACATTAAAGTCATGGAGTGGCCTAGCCAGTCTCCAGACCTTAATCCCATAGAAAACTTATGGAGGGAGTTGAAGCTCCGAGTGGCCAAGCGACAGCCTCAAAAGATTTAGAGATGATCTGCAAAGAGGAGTGGACCAAAATTCCTCCCGACTAGTGATGAGCGAGTATGTTCGGTTAACCCTTTCAGTGAGTATACTCGAGTGAATAGCGAGTATCTTCAGCGTACTCGGTGATGTGTTTGAATCACTCCTGTGTGCATGATTTGCAACTGTTTGACAGCTTTAATACATTTGAGGAATGCGAAAGAAACAGGCATTCCTCACATGTATTAAAGCTGTCAAACAGTCGCAAATCATGCACACAGGAGTGATTCAAACATATCACACGCTGAAGATACTCGGTACTCACTCAAGTATACTCTCTGAAAGGGTTAACCGAACATACTCGCTCATCACTACTCCTGACATGTGCGCAACCCTCATCATCAACTACAAAAAACATCTGACTGCTGTGCTTGCCATCAAGGGTTTTGCCACCAAGTATTAAGTGTTGTTTGCCAGAGGAATCAAATACTTATTTCTCACTGAAAAATGCAAAAAAAAAAATCTAATTTATACAATGTGATTTTCTTAATTTTTTGGGGGATATTCTATCTCTCAATGTTAAAATTAACCTAACCTTAAAATTATAGACTGTTCATGTCTTTGTCAGTGGGCAAACTTACAAAAAAAAAGGGATCAAATAATTATTTCCTTCACTGTATATATATTATACATACAGATATATGCGAGTGGGTATATAAAAGAAATATGTACAAAGGTTACTGAGGTGATAGCAAACATGACATAGCTATATATCATCTGGGATGTGTGTAAACTTTGCCCTATAACCTTTCAGTGTTTGGTAAAAGATGGAAATGTGACCAGAATGAAAAGAAGCCTTAATAACCCCTTCTATGTAACTCTTAGCATATATGTTTTAGGATTGATAGATTTTCAATTACAAGTGCTTTAGGCTATGTTCACATGTTGGGACTGCATTGCATTTTTGAGCCAGTTGCAGCAAAAAAAGCATTGTTTTTTTTGTGATTTTCGACATTTTCCATTTTTTTGGTGTTGAAGTCTTAGGAATTCTCTGAATCTGATGAACTTGAACAATAATGCCTTGCAGTTATTGCTATGAGGGACTAATAAAGCCTGTGTTTAAAAGTAGATGTCTGTAATGCATCAGTCATTTTGTGGTGAATCAGTATAGTGAGAGGACAATACAGCTAACCATTGAGATAGGGTTAGAAAACCAAAAAACACTGAACAAATTGTATAAATAATGTCAGTGACTGCACAGCAGTGAAGACGTTTAGAGTGTGAAGATTAGAGAATAAGACAGATTTAATTGATAGGGAGGGACAGATAGGAGAGTTGACAGCTGCTGCTATTTCAATCACGCCTTTTTTCATGCAGAAACAAACCACCAATATTGCTGAAACAAATAAAGAATGTAACGATTTCACAAGAGTACTTCTGATTTTTCTCACACATGTTGCTTTAGTCTAATTTGACATAAATGTGTTGTATATGCATCACATAAACTGGGGCCTGTTGCCTCTGTTGTTTTTGGGGTGGGTACCTAACATTTCTAGGTCACTCTTTTTTGTGAAGAGGTATTGTAGTTTAAAAGACAAAAGATAATTCTAGTGTAGTAAAAAATGTATGCTAAATGAAAAAGTGGCAATGTTAATGGAAAGGGTAATGTAAAAGAAAAAACCCATACCATAACATCTGGCAGTAAGAATGTGGGATCATCAAGTTACAGCAGTACCACAACTACTGGCATCAGAAATTCAGGCAAAAGTAATAACAAATGCAGGTAGCAACTGTCCTCATTTGGCAAGTGAATTAGTACGGAGGGAGAAAAGGGCGTTATGGCTAGTGTTGAGCCACCCCCGTAGTGTTCGAGTTCGGTTCAGTTCGTCGAATACCCGTGTGTTCGCCGAACTGTTCGTCAAACTGTTCGTCGAACACCTTCGAACACCGTTAAAACCAATGGCAGGCAAACAAAAACACATAGAAACACATAGAAAACACCTTCAAAGGTGTCCAAAAGCTGACAAACTGCTCAGAAGACACAATTAACTCATGGAAAAGTGACAAGTACATATAGTCATGCGAAAAGAAAAGAGGTGGAGGAGTAAAAGGAGGGGGAGACACAGATAAAGGCATGTCATGCCCTTCTAAAATCCAAAAAGTGAGAAGCCGACACGGCCAGTCCGTTCCTGCCCGTGCCACCTCCGTGTCGCCGGGTTTGTGCCAGAGCCGCGGTGAACCCTGACGGCCAGCCCCCCTCTCCCAATACTGGTGCCTGTCCGCTGGTGGGTCGAGCGAGCCCCCCTGTGGTGGAGGCAGCTCTAAGCTTTTTAATTTAAATTGTCTCTCTAATTTGAATGAATACACTTTAAATCCATTTACAAGGATCTATTGGAGGGCAAGTCTCATGCCAGCAGCCGCGTAATTCCAGCTCCAGTAGCGTCCACTAAAGCTGCTGCAGTTAAAAAGCTTTTATAAGGATCGAGCTCGGCTGTCCACCGCAAGGCATCCTACTGCCAGTCCCAGCCCCTATGCCTTGGGGTGCCTCCTGATGCTCTTCACTGAGTATCCCGTGGTCCCGAAACATTTCCTTTGAAAAAATTAAGTGTCCAAACTACAGGTGGTGTAGCTTGCTTAACAGCCGGGATAATCCGCTGACTAGCAGACATTGCTACTAGGCACAAAGTATTTCCTTGGCTAGATGCAGTTAAAAATTTGTAATTAGATACTCTCGTTGGATGCTGAGAAAGCATTCCATAGAGTCTCCTGGCACGCCATATATGATTCTCTTAAAAAGCTTGGGGTAGGGGTCTAGGGGACCCTTTTATAGCCAAAATCACGGCCCTGTATCGCAATACGTCACCTAGGCTGAAGATAAATGGAACTGTAGCACCCTGAGGGCTCGGTTGCTACAGAGGTATTGCACCTCACCCAGAGGTGTGATATCTCGCTCTCAGGTAAGGATGGAGTGTGGATCAGGACCCGACACCTGCAGGGCGACCAATATGCCCCTGAGATGGGCACGACAATCCCTGTCCCTGGCTGGAGTGGGGGGAGGGAACACTGAGGAAGGGGAACCCTGTAGTGCAGGAGCAGGGAGGAAGCAGTTCCTGAGTGCATTGAGAAGGGAGTATAAAAGGTGGGCACCATCTTAGTTCATTGCAGAGAAGTCTGAGCAGAAGTGACAGGGAGCAGGGGCTCTGCATGAGCTCTGCTCCGGAGGCGGGCCTAGTAACAGAGGCCCAGGCCTGGAAGAGGGAGAAGGAAGGAAGAGGAGCGGAGAAGGCTCCAGGAACGAGGAACGAAGGGATCCCAGGGGTGCGGACGGGCGAGTCGCCACCACACGCCCGAATCCACCTGCGTGGAGGGGTCAGGCCAAAGGGGGAAACCGGTCCCCGAAACTAGTGGAGGCAGGAAACGACCCTCAGCTAGAAACCGGAGGCTGTGACATTTTATGTGGCGCAGCCCCTCGCTACACCCGCTAGGAAGGCACTACATAGGGTCAGGGAAACTGGCGCCAAGTTTACCAAGAGGAGGCCCGAGGCAGCCGGACAGAAGGTTGGTAAGAAAGGCCAGACAAAGGACACACAAAGGGGGTCCTGTGAAGCGCTCCAAAGTTATCTGGGAGTTGTCTGAGCCCCTCACCTGGTGAGCACAGTACGACGTGGGCAGCCGTTACCTGCAGACGTGGTCTGGATAATAAGAACTGTGAGTAAAGGCCCTGGACTGCATCACTGACTCCGTGTCGTTACTGCTGCTGCCCTGCACCATCACCCCCATCCTCCGCATACACTGCCCTGAGGCTATACTCCTCCCGTGGGGAGTTATGCTACGCTCTGCTGCACCCACAACACCAGCCTCAGCGGTCTGCCCTGCAGCGGCAGTTCACTCTGACCGCAATCCACGGGTGGCGTAGTCGGACATTTAAACATCAAAACCACATAAATAGTTCCGCCACTGGTTTGACCGCCCTAAGCCACGGAATCAGGTCGCCGCCACGGAGACTACAACCACCAGCATCCACCAAAAAGGGTCCGGCTCCGGGTGTCCCAAGGCCCAGGGGGTGCATCAGAACATTTTCATCACCTTTCACAATCACCAATGGGACAAGGCAGGGATGTCCTCTGTCCCCTCTCTTATACATCCTAGTGACGGAGCACCTGCTCTCATCAATTCGCCATAACCCCAATATTAGGTGGATTGAGGTGGGAGGCACCGAGTACAAGTGCTCTCTATTTGCTGATGATGTCCTAGTATATATCACTCAATCACATATATCCACCCATGCTGTTATGGCTGAAATAGATCACTTTGTTACATGGTCAAATTTTAAAATCAATGCAGCGAAGTCTGAGGCCCTCGATGTCTCCCTCCCCAAATCCATACAGGATTCCATCCAGTTCAACTTTCCCTTTGCCTGGCCCTCACAGGGTATCAAATACTTAGGAATTCCTATTCATAGAGACCTCTCCCATCTATGTTATCTTAATTTTGGGCCCTTTATTGAACAACTCCATACAGACCACGGTTGGCAACTTAGAACTGTAAGATTCACTACGTGAACCACTGGTGTTTTGTGGAAAAGCACATGTACACTGTGTTCCAAATTATTATGCAAAAAGTGTTTAGGAGTGATAAGGGAAGAATTTGTTTGTTTGTCAGTTAAACTCATTGATGGTGATGTGTGTCAGGGCTCTTTATATCACTGTAAGCAATTGCAGACACCTGTGCTAATTAGTTTGGCAGGTGTGTCCAATGAAAGGCAAGACTACTTAAGAAGGCTGTCCCACATTATTAAGCAGCCTACATTTTCTGCCAAAATGGGAAAGAAAAAGGATTTGTCGGCTGCTGAGAAGCAACAAATTGTGGAGTGTTTAGGTCAAGGCATGACTACAATCAACATTGTGCGATGATCAGGATGAAGTGTCTTGGCAATCAAGAAGTATGTAGCTGATTCACAGTACACACGTGTGCGTGCTGATAAGGGCAAATTGAGGACTCTTTCCTACAGGCAATTACGTCAGGTTAAAAGAGCAGCGGCAAAAAAGCCTTGTCATAGCAGCAGACAAGTTTTTGAAGCTGCTGGTGCCTCCAACGTCCCCCAAACAACAAGATGCAGGGTCCTTCAGAGGTTTGCAGCTTTATATACACCATCCTGTCGACCTCCTCTATCCACTTCACACAAGCAGAAACAGCTCCAGTGGGCCAAACATTACATGAAGACTGATTTCAAAACTGTTTTGTTCACGGATGAGTGCCGTGCAATGCTCGATGGTCCAGATGGATGGAGTGGAGGATGGCTGGTTGATGGACACCCCACGCAAACACAGCTACAGCGCCAACAAGGAGGAGGTGGAGTAATGTTTTGGGCTGGAATCATGGGGAGAGAGATTGTTGGCCCCTTTAGGATCCCTGAAGGGGTAAAGATGAACTCCATAATGTATGTGGAGTTTCTCAAACAGCACTTCCTGCCATGGTTCAAGAAGAAGAACCGTGTATTCCACAGCAAGATCATTTTTATGCATGATAATGCACCATCTCATGCTGCACATAAAACATCTGCATCTCTGGCTGATATGGGCATAAAAGGGGACAAACTTATGGTGTGACCCCCATGCTCCCCTGACCTCTACCCCATTCAGAACCTCTGGAGCATCATCAAAAGGAGTGTCTATGATGGCAGGAGGCAGTTCACATCTAAGCAACAGCTCTGGGAGGGTATTCTGTCCTCATGCAAAACAATTGAAGCAGAAACCATCCAAAACCTGACAAATTCAATGGACGAGAGAGTTCAGAAGCTCATTTCGAACAAGGGGTCCTATGTGAAAATGTAACATCACCTAGAATAAAGTTTTGAGTTGAAAACTGTTTGATTTCAGTTTCTAATAACCTGCTAATGCTTATAATTTCAAAAATGACCATTTTTTTGGTCTTTATTAAAATGAAAAGGTTGATCGAAAAGTTTGGGGGATCTAAGAGTGTGGCAACCCAGTAGTCAGGATTACTTCGAATTCTGACAATATGAGGGTCATGTTGCAGGTAGTGCAGCAAGAAGGCACTTATGTGTCTTGCGCATCTCGGAGCCCCAAAATTATTTTCCGGGCTAGATGCAGCTAAAAATTATTATTAATTTTAAATCTGGTGGAGCTTAGTATAGATGGCCTAATAGAATCAGTGCTGCACACTGCTACAAAGCCCAAATTATTTTCCAGCCAAGGTACAGATAAACATGATTAGTAATTTTAAATCTGGTGGAGCTTAGTATAGATGGCCTAATAGAATCAGTACTGCACACTGCTACAAAGCCCAAATTATTTTCCAGCCAAGATACAGATAAACATGATTAGTAATTTTAAATCTGGTGGAGCTTATTATAGATGGCCTAATAGAATCAGTGCTGCACACTGCTACAAAGTCCAAATTATTTTCCAGCCAAGATACAGATAAACATGATTAGTAATTTGAAAGCTTAAAACGGTTGGTGAGGTGATTTTAACCAATTATCAAGCTTTTACTCTCCCCAGGATGACACAGGGGTAGAAAAGTCGTTTCGGATCCATGATTTGTTCATCTTTATGAACGTGTATTCTGTCTACATTATCAGTGGAGAGCCGCGTGCGCTTATCTGTCAGCACACCACCAGCAGCGCTGAACACACGTTCAGACAGAACGCTGGCTGCGGGGCATGACAAGATCTCCAAGGCGTAAGTGGCTAGCTCCGGCCATTTATCCAGATTGGAAGCCCAAAAAGAGCAAGGGTCCAGTGACACAGTCATGGCTTCAATGTTTACTTGGAGATACTCCTGTACCATCGTCTCTAGGCGTTGACTATGAGTCAGACTTCTTGTCTCCTGTGGCCTTGCAAAGGATGGGCTAAAAAAGTGGTGAAATGATTCCGCAAAATTGATGTTACCAGCAGATACTGTGGTTCTGTTACGGTTTGAGTGCTGAACACTCGACGGTCCCACGGTTGGCAAGTTGGAACTGTGAGATTCACTACGTGCACCACTGGTGTTTTGTGGAAAAGCACATGTAAGATTCTGCAACAGTCTCTGCTGATACTCCTGCATGCGTGCATCCCTTTCTATGGCAGGAATAATTTCTGCAAATTTACTTTTGTACCGGGGATCTAACAGTGTGGCAACCCAGTAGTCAGGATTATTTCTAATTCTCACAATTCGAGGGTCATGTTGCAGGTAGTGCAGCAAGAAGGCACTCATGTGTGTTGCGCATCCAGGAGCACCAAGTCCCTGTTGTGTTGGTGGCGAAGTAACAATCATGCTTCCTTCCTCTGTCCTCTCCCCCCAACCTCGCACAACAGAAATGTGATCAAGGTCTCCCTCATCTGATGAGTCTTCTATCAGTTCGTCCTCCACTTCTTCCTGGGCTCCTGCACCTTCCTCACTAGTTTGGCTGCTACCATGCGCCCTGGTAAAACCATCTCCCCCACCCTCACATGCCTGCCGCCTTGGTGCTGCCGACCGTCTGGACCTTGCAGATGTTAGCCCTTCCGCATACAACTCCTCCTCCTCTACTTCCTCCACCTCCTCTTGTGCCACCACCTGACTCCGAATTCTGTTTAACATGTGCTCCAGCATGTAAATCATCGGAATAGTCATGCTGATAATGGCATCGTCAGCACTAAACATCTTCGTCGCCATTTCAAAACTGTGCAGAAGGGTGCATAGGTCCCTGATCTGAGACCACTCCTCCAGCGTGATTTGCCCCACCTCTGGATCTCGTTGGCCCAGGCTATACGTCAGAACGTATAGCACCAGGGCTTGTCAGTGCTGCCACAGTCGCTGCAACATGTGCAGAGTTGAATTCCACCGGGTAGGCACATCGCATTTTAGCCGGTGAAGTGGCAGGCCCAACGACTTCTGTAGAGATGTAAGTCGCTGAGCTGCGGGATGCGAACGGCGGAAGTGAGCACACAGCGACCGTGCCCTCTGCAGAAGGCCATCTAGTCCGGGATAGTGGGCTAAAAATTGCTGGACAATTGCAGGTTCAACACGTGAGCCATACAAGGCACGTGTGTGACATTGCCCCGGCGAAGGGCCGCACCCAGGTTTGCAGCATTGTCGCACACGGCCTTCCCTGGTTTCAGGTCCAATTGAGACAACCATTCATGAAATTGGTTCTCCAGAGCTGACCACAACTCCTCAGCTGTGTGACTCACATTTCCCAGACATTTCAAAGTAAAAACCGCCTGATGACGTTGAGCCCTACTGCCAGCATAGTAAGGAGGTGTGCAGGATCCCTTCTGCGCAGTTAGAAAGCTTGTGGTATGACCAGACAGGCTTTGGGTGCAGGTGGAGGATCGAGAGGAGGTTGAGGAGGCAGAAGCAGTGGAGGAACTTTGAGATAAATAGGATTGATGCACAACTCGTGGGGACGGCAAGACTTGGACAGCAGCCCCTTGTCCTGCTGTCACCATAGTTACCCAGTGCCCAGTCAGCGACATGTAACGCCCCTGTCCATGCCTACTCGTCCAATTGTCTGTGGTGAAATGCACCCTGTCACACACAGAGTTTCTCAAAGAAGCGGTGATGTTGTGTGCGACATGCTGGTGGAGCGCAGGCACACCTTTCTTTGAGAAGTAGTGCCGACTGGGCATCTGGTACTGGAGCACTGCGACGGACATAAGGTCTCGAAAATCCTCTGTGTCCACCAGGCGGAAAGGCAGCATTTCTGTAGCCAAGAGCTTGCAGATGGTGAAATTCAACCTCTTAGCTTTCTCATGGCTAGGAGGAAATGGTCTTTTACTTGTCCACATCTGAGGGACCGAGGGCTGGCTATTGTGCTTAGACGGGGTTGATAAGGGTGTCCCCGGCAAACTGCCGGTCTGTGAGGAAGATGCAGGCGGACATGTTAGGTTGCCTTGATCCAAAGGTGGTGCTATCGATGTCGGACAGCACTCAACACCAGCTGGTGTTACCACCTCCAAAGAAAATGATGACCTGCCAATCACGCTGGCTGTTGCGGGTAAAGAGGTGGCAGGTCTGTGCCCCAAAACAGGTGTGACTGCTGTCCCCCCAGTCACAGAGGATGAAGAGGCCGCGGACGGTGGTTGGTCCGGCCGGCTAGGCCGCATTTTAGCACAGTGAGCTTCCCACTGCAACTTATGCTTCATGTCCATGTGCCGGTTCCTGCATGAAGTACTCAAACTATGTATTTTTTGGCCTCTACTTAGCTTTTGCTGACAAATGCTACAGATAACACGAGTTGGGTCATCTTTATCGATCTGAAAAAATGCCCAGGCTATGCAAGGCTTAGCACCCATGCGACCTGAAGAGCCACCACGACTTGTGGTGAGAGGCAGAGTTGTGTTTGAGGATGCAGTTGTTGACGTGCTTCCAGTACTACGTCTCTGTCCAGGAAGGCGCAACCTGACCTCGTCGTCACTAGCATCCTCCTCAACCTCCTCTGCTGACCTCATCTCTTGGCTGACTGTGGGTTGACAGTAAGTGGGATCTCCAACCTCATCATCATCACCCTGTGCGTTATCACACCCGTCGTCCTCAGAGCCAACCTGTTCTTGCCCTGACAAAAAACTAAAGTTGTCGCTCCAATCAGGTATTTGAGTCTCATCATCGTCTTCCTCATTTTCTCCACCAACAGGAGTTACAGTTTGGGAATGAGGGTCTACATTATGGTCAGAACCTTCTGCGTCTGGTCCTGGATCCGACTCATAAAGATTCTGGGCATCAGTGCAGATCATTTCCTCGTCTGGATTCACAGAAGCGCTGGAGTCGACCTCTGATTCCCAGGCTATAGTATGAGTAAACAGCTCTGCAGACTCAACCATCTGTTCTACCTCATACTCAGACGGGCAGCTGGAGATTTGGGAGCTGTGAGGAAGCAAGTGCGATTGTTGTGACACCTTTGAGGACTGAAGTATTTGTGATGTTGAAGTTGATGTGGAGGAGAGCCCACTTAAAGGAACACTTGATATCCTTTGAAGCACCTGCTGTTTTTGTGCCTCATCTGGAATTTGTAGCGATCTTATCACATTGTCCGCTAAAAGAAGTAGACATTTTAGTTTGGCTGGAAGATGGTCTTTCTTCTGCAGATGTTACTGTTGCTTTAACACCTACCCCACGGACACAACCTTTTTTCCCCTTCCCAACACGCCTATTCCCCTTTCCACGAGCAGCAGGCCTTTTTCCACTCATTTTGGTGGTTAACTAATTCACAACTCTGGAGTTGTTTGCACAAAAAAACAATGGATGGGAACCGAGCAGAGCTGAGTGGCCAAACTGTGGTATTAGGCCAAAACTATTGGCTGGGTTAGATGCAGAAAAAAATTATATTCAATTTGCAACCTGATGGAGGTCAGTATAGATGGACTAATAGAACAAGTCCCACACACAGCTAGAAGCCCAAATATTTTTTCAGAGGTAGGCTATGTGCCCACGTTGCATTTATGAAGCAGAAAATTTCTGCTGCATAAATGCAAGTCCTCTCCCGGAAAAACGCATGCGGAATTCCGCACGCGTTTATCACGCATTTTTCGCGCGTTTATCACGCGTTTTCCACATGCGGAATTGCCTTGCGTTTTTTATGCATTGGACTAAGGCAATTCCGCTTGCGGAAACGCAAAATTAAATGACATGCTGCGGATTTTTGAACGCGGCATAAACGCTGCGGAAAAATCCGCAACATGTGCATAGAACTTGCGGAATCCCATTGGGGACCATGGGGTGCGGATATACATGCGTTTTTCAAGCGTTTACGCTGCGGAAATTCCGCAGCATATACGCTTGAAAAATGCTACGTGGGCACACAGCCGTAGATGCAGAAAAAAATTGTATTCAGTTTGCAACCTGATGGAGGTCAGTATAGATGGACTAATAGAGAAAGTCCCACACACCGCTAGAAGGCCAAATATTTTTTCAGAGGTAGATGCAGAAAAAAATTGTATTCAGTTTGCAACCTGATGGAGGTTAGTATAGATGGTCTAATAGAACAAGTCCCACACACAGCTACAAGCCCAAATATTTTTTCAGAGATAGATGCAGAAAAAAATTATATTCAGTTTGCAACCTGATGGAGGTCAGCATAGATGGACTAATAGAACAAGTCCCACACACAGCTAGAAGCCCAAATATTTTTTCAGAGGTAGATGCGGAAAAAAAATATATTCACTTTGCAACCTGATGGAGGTCAGTATAGATGGACTAATAGAGAAAGTCCCACACACAGCTAGAAGCCCAAATATGTTTTCAGAGGTAGATGCAGATAAAAATTATTTTTAATTTGCAACCTGATGGAGGTCAGTATAGATGGACTAATAGAGAAAGTCCCACACACTGCTAGAAGGCCAAATATTTTTTCAGAGCTAGATGCAGACAAAAAATTATTTTGAATTTGCAACGTGATGGAGGTCAGTATAGATGGACTAATAGAACAAGTCCCACACACTGCTAGAAGGCCAAATATTTTTTCAGAGCTAGATGCAGAAAAAAATTATATTCAGTTTGCAACCTGATGGAGGTCAGTATAGATGGACTAATAGAACAAGTCCCACACACTGCTAGAAGCCCAAATATTTTTTCAGAGCTAGATGCAGAAAAAAAATATATTCAGTTTGCAACCTGATGGAGGTCAGTATAGATGGACTAATAGAGAAAGTCCCACACACTGCTAGAAGGCCAAATATTTTTTCAGAGCTAGATGCAGACAAAAAATAATTTTTAATTTGCAACCTGATGGAGGTCAGTATAGATGGACTAATAGAGAAAGTCCCACACACTGCTAGAAGGCCAAATATTTTTTCAGAGCTAGATGCAGATAAAAATTATTTTTAATTTGCAACCTGATGGAGGTCAGTATAGATGGACTAATAGAGAAAGTCCCACACACTGCTAGAAGGCCAAATATTTTTTCAGAGCTAGATGCAGAAAAAAATTATATTCAGTTTGCAACCTGATGGAGGTCAGTATAGATGGACTAATAGAACAAGTCCCACACACAGCTAGAAGCCCAAATATTTTTTCAGAGGTAGATGCAGATAAAAATTATTTTTAATTTGCAACCTGATGGAGGTCAGTATAGATGGACTAATAGAGAAAGTCCCACACACTGCTAGAAGGCCAAATATTTTTTCAGAGCTAGATGCAGACAAAAAATTATTTTGAATTTGCAACGTGATGGCGGTCAGTATAGATGGACTAATAGAACAAGTCCCACACACTGCTAGAAGGCCAAATATTTTTTCAGAGCTAGATGCAGAAAAAAATGATATTCAGTTTGCAACCTGATGGAGGTCAGTATAGATGGACTAATAGAACAAGTCCCACACACTGCTAGAAGCCCAAATATTTTTTCAGAGCTAGATGCAGAAAAAAATTATATTCAATTTGCAACCTGATGAAGGTCAGTATAGATGGACTAATAGAATGATGCTATGCCCAAAAGATTTTACTTCACTAGGTGCAGTAAAAAAATTGGTATTCTATACACAGGTGGTATATCTTGCAACATAGATAGGCTACTCCACTGACTAACACACTCTGCAATAGGCCAAAAAGGATTAGCTTTGCTAGATTCAGCCAAATGCTGTGAAAAAAACTAGCACAGCACTGGCACTGACCTGCCTGGCAAAAATTGATAGGAACTGATGTAACCTAGTCCTGAAAAGGACTGCAATTACAATTAGTCTTTACTCCCACAACCTATCTATTTAAGAGCACAGACCTGCCTGATAAAAGTCGCAGGAAATGCTGTAACCTAGTCCTTAAAAGGACTGCAATCACAACTATTCCCTACTCCCAAGCTATCTGTAGATTTGTGCGAAAATTGGCTGGAAATTAACAAGGTATAGCGCACACAGCAATAGCGGTGCCGTCTAACACGCAGCTGCAGCAGTGAGAGAATGGTGGCGACGGGGAAAATGGCTTGGTCTTATAGGGCAAGGACATGTGACATACACTGCCAATGACACATGCCCTTGCTTGTGTGAAAAAAAGCACTTCGCTCCGTGTGTGCGCTGCTGATAGGCTGACAGATTGCACCTCCCCACTGTAAATGCGGGAAAGAGAAAAAAAAATGGAGATCTTCATTATTCTTGCAGAGATCCATCACCTGCCCCTCCCCCCGCCCCGCTGTACACTCAAACTGCGTATTAACATTAATTTTTATCATTACTGAGAAAAAATCCAGTTATGATTTTGGTGCACGAACAGTTATCGAACATAACCTCGAACAGCCGAATTTTTCTCTAATCGTTCGTGTTCGCCGAACGGCTCGAACATCGCCCAAAACAGCTCGAATTTGAGATTGGCGAACAGTTCGAGTCGAACAACGCTCATCTCTAGTTATGGCATATAACTAATTTTAGTCTCAGCATGATGATATCTTTGACAAGTGACACCATCAATTTGAGGCAGTTTTCTGGACATTCTTACTCCTCCACTGTCATAACAGTTAAGGCCCCGTCACACATAACGAGATCGCGAGCGAGATCGTTATTACGTCACGGTTTTGGGATCGCTGGAGAGTCGTTTCGTGATCGCTGGGGAGCTGTCAAACATGCAGAACTTCCCAACGATTTCGGCCGCCCCAGCGATCTAACTAACGATCTCGGCTGTCATTGGGACGCTTTCACACAGCAGCTATTTCAACGATCCACACCTTGATAGAGACTGTACTGTGTCACAAAGGCATGCATAAAATTACGCAAAATCAGGACTCGAATGAACGGATATCAACAGCCCGGAGAATTCTGCTAGGATCTGCAATCCAGCACGAGGTCAGAAACAAAGGATGGAATCATTATTCTGTTGCCTTCTTTATGCACGGCGGAAAATGAGAACGCTGTAGCGACTACCAATCGGGGACGAGGGGTGCGGAAAAGTCCAATTTATGCACGCCTACGTGTCTCAGTTCTGAATTGCTAACGAGGTCGATGATAAGGTGTCAAATACAGCGATGCACACTGCCCAGCGGGAGCGCAACGACCCAGGAATGGTCCAGGAAGCTTTGTAACGATCAGCGATCTCACAGCAGGGGCCTGATTGTTGTTACCTGTCAGACATAACAAGATCGCTAGCAAGATCGCTATTGCGTCACAAAAACCGGGACGTATCAATGATCTCGCTAGCGATCTCGTTATGTGTGATGGGGCCTTTAGTCTCTTCAATTGGTGATTTTAAATTCCCACAATGACATCTCTGTCTTTTCTTAACCTTAGTCCTCTAAGCCACAGTACTCCAGGAGCTATGCAAGATATTTCACAAAAACCTTTTCAAATGGAAGTGTTGGATAAGAAAAGTCACTGTTTGTGTTTAGAAGAGACGGGGTTGGAGGAGGTGTAGGACATGACTCAAATGTCTAGCCTTGTTGGTGATGGAGGTAATAGTGACACTGTCAGCAAAGTCAGGTCAGGTATGATAATGACGATGATTGTTTGGTGGACAGGAGCTGCTATATAGATCTGGTTGACAAGGCAATGTTATCATCAGAGTAGAAGGTTATTGGTTTTGGCGATAAAGAACAAAGGCTATATGCAACCAAAAGATCTTTTAGAGGCCAATTGTTACACACCTACCTTATGTATCTCGGGCTTCGCTCCCTTTTCCTGGGTCCACTGCCCTTTCTTCTGCTCCTTGTCGGGTTTTACAGGTTGCCTGGCACGTATTAGTGACATCATTTCCCTAGAACTACACTGCTCAAAAAAATAAAGGGAACACTCAAATAACACATCCTAGATCTGAATTAATGAAATATTCTCATTGAATACTTTGTTCTATACAAAGTTGAATGTGCTGACAACAAAATCACACAAAAATCATCAATGGAAATCAAATTTATTAACCAATGGAGGCCTGGATTTGGAGTCACCCCCAAAATTAAAGTGGAAAAACATGCTACAGGCTGATCCAACTTTGATGTAATGTCCTTAAAACAAGTCAAAATGAGGCTCAGTATTGTGCGTGGCCTCCATGTGCCTGTATGACCTCCCTGCAATGCCTGGGCATGCTCCTGATGAGGTTGCGGGTGGTCTCCTGTGGGATCTCCTCCCAGACCTGGACTAAAGCATCCACCAACTCCTGGACAGTCTGTGGTGCAAAGTCTGTTGGTGGATGGAGCGAGACATGAGGTCCCAGATGTGCTCAATCGGATTCAGATCTGGGGAAGGGGCGAGCCAGTCCATAGCTTCAATGCCTTCATCTTGCAGGAACTGCTGGCACACTCCAGCCACATGAGGTCTGGCATTGTCTTGCATTAGGAGGAACCCAGGGCCAACCGCACCAGCATATGGTCTCACAAGGGGTCTGAGGATCTCATCTCAGTACCTAATAGAAGTAAGGCTACCTCTAGCGAGCACATGGATAGCTGTGCGGCCTTCCAAAAAAATGCCATCCCACACCATTACTGACCCACTGCCAAACCGGTCATGCTGAAGGATGTTGCAGGCAGCAGATCGCTCTCCATGGCCTCTCCAGACTCTGTTACGTCTGTCACATGTGCTCAGTGTGAACCTGCTTTTATCTGTGAAGAGCACAGGGCGCCAGTGGCGACTTTGCCAATCCTGGTGTTCTGTGGCAAGTGGCAAGCGTTCTGCACGATATTGGACTGTGAGCACAACCCACATCTGTTAACATTGGGCCCTCATACCACCCTCATGGAGTCGGTTTCTAACCGTTTGTGCCAACACATGCACATTTGTGGCCTGCTGGAGATCATTTTGCTGGCCTCTGGCAGTGCTCCTCCTGTTCCTCCTTGAACAAAGGCGGAGGTACCGGTCTTGCTGCTGGGTTGTTGACCTCCTACGGCCCCCTCCACATCTCCTGGTGTACTGACCTGTCTCCTGGTAGCGCCTTCAGCCTCTGGACATTACGCTGACAGACACAGCAAACCTTCTTGCCACAGCTCGCACTGATGTGCCATCCTGGATGAGCTGCACTACCTGAGCAAATTCTGTGGGTTGTAGAGTCCATCTCCTGCTACCACGAGTGTGAAAGCACAACCAACATTCAAAAGAGACCAAAACATCAGCCAGAAAGCATTGGTACTGAGATGTGGTCTGTGGTCCCCACCTGCAGAACCACTCCTTTATTGAGGATGTCTTGATAATTGCCAATAATTTCCATCTATTTTGTATTCCATTAGCACAACAGCATGTGAAATTGATCGTTAATCAGTGTTGCTTCCTAATTAGGCAGTTTGATTTCACAGAAGTTTGATTTACTTGGAGTTATATTCTGTTGTTTAAGTGTTCCCTTTATTTTTTTTGAGCTGTGTATTTAAGGTCCATTGACACACACACACCTGTTTCTTGGGATTGAGTTTGAAGACCTCTATGTTGAGTTTGAAGAACTCACGTGAAGTAATTATCCCCCTCCACTCCTCTTTGGTCAGGCCTCATCTGGAATTCTGTGTCCAGTTCTGGGTACCACATCTTAAAAAAGACATGAAGAAACTGGAGCAAGTTCAGAGAAGAGCGACCAGAATGGTGACCGGTCTGCAAACAATGTACTATGAGGAATAGTTAGAGGATTTGGGAATGTTTAGCTTGCAAATGAGAAGACTGAGAGGAGACTTAATAGCTGTCTATAAATATCTGATAGGCTGTCACACTGTAGAGGGACCAGCTTTAGCAATCAGATGAAACTGAATGGGAGAAGACACAGATTAGACATTAGATAAAACTTTTTGACAGTGAGAGTGATTAACGAGTGGAACAGGCTGCCATGAGAGGTGGGGAGTTCTCCTTCAATGGAAGTCTTCAAACAGAAACTGGACAGACATCTGTCTGAGATGGTTTAGTGAATCCTACATTGAGCAGGTGGTTGGACCAGATGACCCTGGAGATCCCTTCCAACTCTAACATTCTATACTATGATTTCATTTTTGGTGTGCTCCATCTATTGTGCACAGTGTGCTTTACTTGCTTTCATCCATGCTGGGTTCCACTTCATTCGCCCTGCTGCTCCTGAGATTCTTAAGTGTGCCAAGTCCTGGCTGCACAGATGCCTTTTTTTAAGTATTGACAGGTGTGAACTTTTCCAATAGGCCATGCTTGAACAAGTTGGTACTCATGGCCAAAAGAGTTTGTAGACAATTCAATCTTTCTTATGTGTTAAAGAACAGCCTCCAGAATTTGCGTTGACTGTGACTGACCACTGACTGATTTGCGATGTTGCAACGCAACAGAATTCAATGCTAAAAGTGGCATGCGAAAGTATTCAACCCCTCTTAGCTTTTTATCTATTTTGTTATATTACAACTAGTGATGATCGAGCATACTTGCAAGTACTTGGTACTCGCCTGAGCATCTCAGTACTCGAGATGCTCGGAGCTCGCCGAGTACTTCCGAGATGCTCGGGTGGATGCTCGGGTCCCCTTCATGCATGTTTGGTGCTATTTAGAGAGCCAACCAACATGCAAGTGTGGCACCCCTGCGGTCTGGTTGCCACAGAAATAGAAATATTATGTCTGAGAGCAAGTGGGAGGTTTCTCTGGTCAGGAGCCCTAAGCATGCAACACTGCCCGCCCAGACCTGGGAGGGGAGGAATCTGCCCTTATAAACTGGGTCTGGGGCGGGATTAGGTCAGACAGAGTCTGAGAGTCAGAGCCTGGAGAGGGAGAGATACATCAGGAGCTCTGTAGGAACAGAAGCTGAAGACCAGGGGCTGGAGCTGAGCAGAGCTCGCCCTGGCTGAGGACACTACTACCGGACACCGGAGTCCGAGGCTGTGGGGACTGATATACACCCAGCAGCAGAAACCAGCCGGCAGGGGATTCCAGGTCCTCTGGCCATAGAAGCCCGGAGGCTCAGTCACAAGAAAGGGACCAGCGCCGCCATCCAGGAGCGGAGGCTAACAGAAGGCCCCAAGTCACCAGCCATACGGGTGAGCACCAAATGGTATACTCAGGGACGTGGGCTACTTGTAACCGCTTACAGCAAGGTAGCCAGGAAAGAGTGCAGATAGACGGGGAGGCCTACAACTCCGCCTGGCCAGGGGAGATCCTGCTTGCTCACAGACTGACCAGGCCTCTACTGCTAACCAGTACTCCCAGGAGGGTCTGCTTTATACCATCAGTAAAGACCCTGAACTGCACCACACGTCTCTGTGTTTCAACGCCACACCAGCACCATTAGTACTGGGACGCTCACACCATCACTCCCATCATCCACACTAGCTGCCCTGAGGCAATACTTCTCCCGTGGGGAGTTATCCCATACTTGGCTGCGCTTACAACATCAGCCTCAGCGGTCTGCAGCGCAGCGGCGGTCCCCACTGACCGCAATCCACGGGTGGCGTAGTCGGACATTTGTTATTACACTAAGACTGCCACTGGTTTTACCACCCTGAGCCACGAACCGGGTCACCGCCACACTGAGACTACCACCCCCAGCATCCCACCAGAGGCCCGGTTCCGGGTTCTCCACACGGCCCAGGGGGCGAGTCACAAGGATTGTCTGCCACATGCTGTAATGCCGCAGCCATGTTGGTTGTGGCATTACAGTGACTGGCTGGCCGCACAGCGTCATCAGGTCTATATCAGACCTGGCGCCGCCATGCTCATCACAGTTTACTCCGCAATGAGGCAGTGTAGGGAGAGGTGCTGCTGAGCAAGGGAGAGATTTGGTTGTTTTTTAGTTAGTGTAGGTATTCCACAAGGTTCTCTACATATCCATCTCAACTAACAGTCCTTCTGAGGACTAATCCAGCTGCAGAGATATCAGTGCTAGGCAGGCAGGCAGTGTATGTGGCAGACTGCAGTGCATATAGCTAGAGGATCCATTCCAGTTCTGTCTGCTGGTGCTTTTACAGATATTTGTAGAAAAAGCCCCAGGTATCAGAGGCCAGGAATAATTTTTTTTTACCTTAATCCTGATTATTTCCTTGAAAAGCAATCCAGAGAACATCATTTTCCTGTGCCATTTGCTTGTTGGCACTGCAGAATACAGCCAGGTCCTTTACATATTACAGCTCTAAAAATCCAGCTGTGGTTTGTCCGTCACACGGATCATATATAATTGCGCTGAAAATTCTGCCATTTCTGGCCTCCATTGAAATTTTGTTGCAGTGTGTCAGCAAAGTTATTGACACGAGGTCGCTGTTAAAAATAGTTACCTACAGGCCAGCTATTTAAAACTGTGGTTTGTCAATCACACGGATCACATATAAGTTCGCTGAAAATACTGCCATTTCTGGCCTCCATTAAAATTTTGTTTCAGTGCGTCAGCGAAGTTATTGACACCAGTTTGCTGTTAAAAATAGTTACCTACAGGCCAGCTATTTAAAACTGTGATTTGTCAATCACACGGATCACATATAAGTTCGCTGAAAATACTGCCATTTCTGGCCTCCATTAAAATTATGTTTCAGTGTGTCAGCAAAGTTATTGAAACCAGTTTTCTGTTAAAAATAGTTACCTACAGGCCAGCTATTTAAAACTGTGGTTTGTCCGTCACACAGAACACATATAAGTTCGCTCCAACTTCAGCCATTTGTAGTGAGGGTGGAAGATATTGTCCTCCATTTAAAATGGACAAGGCTTGTGGCAAGGGATTTGGAACTGTACGTGATGTTGAAGGTGATGGTGCATGCAGAGACCGAGGCCATGGGCAAGCTGAAATTGTGCCACAACAAACACCCACATCTTCTCGCCTGACCTTCCTGTCCCAATTACAAGGGGACCACAGCACACCACTATTGAATCCAGAGCCAGAGCAGTGTCAAAAGTTTGTTGGTTGGATAGCTCATAATGCTTCCAGTCACTTTGCCACCACCACCACCACCACCACCACCCTGTCTTCCACAGTCTCAGTAGCCGTGAGTCTGGACCGCATATTCCTCACCCTGATCCTCCTTCCTCCCACCATGCCGAGTGCCCGGAGACAACTGATCCCACATTTGGACACTCTGAAGAGCTGTTCAATTTTCCATTTATAGATTCGGGCCTCTCGCCTTGTCCACTTGAAGCGGGGCAAGAGGAGATCGCATGTAGCGATGCCCAAATATATGATGAGCCACAGTCATACGAAGGAGAAGACAGTGGGAAAGTGTCACAAGAGGTGGACAATAATGACACACAATTGCCAGAAAGTCAGGAGTAGGACCAGGATGCGGAAGTGAAAGACGAGGTGGTGGATGATATAGTAACTGACCCAACATGGCATGAGGACATGGAGAGTCAGGACAGCAGCACACAGGAGGAGGGAGGCAGAGCACCCCAACAGGCAGGAAGAAGCAGTGTGGTGGCCACAGACAGAAGGCAGGCAACCGTTCCCCGTAACACAAACACGACGGAAGTTGCCAGTACAACTGTTAGGTCTTACCGAGTCTGGTTGTTTTTTAAAAGACTCTGCCAACCCCAAAAAGGCCATTTGCACCACCTGCCAGGCCAGCATCAGCAGGGGTAGAAAAACTAGCAGCCTGACCATCACCAACATGATCAGGCACATGGCAGCAAAGCACCCGACTTTGTGGGCTGAACCCCAGGGTCCAGGAACAGTGCCATAATTAGCGTCACCATCCCGCTTCTATGTCTTCTGAAACGCTGTCTGCTCACAATCAAAGAGGATGCATTGCAGGCGGAGCACGATGAAATGGAGCAAGGAACCATACAGGGTGATTATAAACAGCCCAGCCTCATCTCATCCCAACGTGGATTGGGTGACAATGAGGAAGAGGAGGAGGAGGAAGAACAGGAGCTAGTTTCATGTGCTATAAACGGTACTACCTGCACAACCATCATACCGTCTGTTCAGCGTGGATGGCCTGAGGACAGGGAGGAGGAGGAGATTATGGTCAGTCATCCTCTTGGTGAAAACACGGAAGACTTGCCTGTTAGCAGTCTGGCACGCATGGCTGAGTTTGTGTTATGCTGTCTTTCCCGTGACCCTCGCGTTCTCAAAATTTTGGGTGACAGTCATTGCTGGTTGGTGACACTTCTAGACCCACGCTACAAGGAGAACTTTCTATCTCTTATTCCTGAGGCGGACAGGTCCACAAAAATGGGGCAGTACAAGAAGGCCCTTGTTGCGGAGCTATTAAAAAAATTCCCATCTGAAAACGCTGGCGGCAGAGGTCACAGTTCATTGGACAATGAAGGAGTACAGGCAAGAGAGACACAACTCCAATCCAGCAGAGGCAGGGGAACACTGTCAAAGTTCTGGGAGAGTTTTCTCAGCCCCTCCCATCGCACAGGCCCTGAGGCGCGAGGTACTCTCACAGGGATTGCAAAGTTTGAGAAGATGCTGAGGGAGTATCGTGCCGACCGTACCAACATCCTCCGTGATTCCTCTGTGCCTTATAATTATTGGGTATCCAAGCTGGACATGTGACATTAACTAGATCTCTATGACTTGGAGGTCCTGGCCCGCCCTGCCACTAGCGTTTTGTCAGACCGAGTTTTTAGTGCCGCTGGTGGAATTATAACTGATAAGCACATCCGTCTGTCAACTGAAAATGATGACAGGCTGACTCTTATAAAAATGAACAAGGGCTGGATTGGGCCAGACTTCTCAACACCACCAAATGATAGCAGCATAACATAAACTCAAATCCAGTATCTTTTTTTTTGGATGTGTATTCCCATGCACCTCTTCACACCCACACATGGATATACGCTTCCTTATTTTGTCTATTTGCTCTTGTCCTCCTCCTTCTCCTCATCCTCATCCTCCACCACCATATCACCTGGGTGACCGTGGTCTGTGATGCAACACCCACATAATTTTTTTAAAGGGTGTTTATGATGCCCGTAAAAAAACTGTTATACAGTATGTTCATGTACAGTATGACCCCCAGGGGTAAATGTTTGTCAACCCATACACTTAGTGCATGGGCATTACAAGTATAAGAGACCAGCTCCTTTCTAATGGGAACATTTTTTTATGTGGCTCTCTTCCAAGGGGCATTGTAGTAGGTCCAAATTTTTGGCAGCCCTTGCATTCACTGCATAGGCAAACAGTATGGGAGACCCACTTTCTAATAATGGGAACATTGTTTCAGGAGGCCCTCCTCTTAGTCTCTTCAAAGGGGTATTGGGGTGTGTCCAAATTTTCAAAGGGGTATTGTGGTGCATCCAAATTTTGGGCAGCCCTGCCACTCACTGCATGCGCAATAACAGTATAGGAGACTCACTCATTAGTAATGGGAACAACAAAGGATAGCCGGCTGATGGCTCTCTAAGAATAGTGAGGGCCGACTGCTGGCCCTTTAAGAATAGTAAAGGCCGTCTGATGGCCCTATAAAATAGGCTTTGTGACTTTCAGAGTCCCTTCTTCATAAATGAAACAGGATGTGTCTGATCATGTCTCACACACCACATGGCCAGATAAGGTTGTAAAATGTTAAAATGACATTTCCCGGTGAATGCATTTGTCACGGTTTAAAGCAATGGAAAAGTGCAAAAACGCATCAAAAACGCTATATGTGAACATAGCCAAAGGTGTGAAGGAGTATTTTTGTTTTTGGTTATTTATTTTGCCTTATATACAAGTCATTACCCTGGAAAGGATGTTCCTTAACATATTTCCCAGGAAAATCCATTTTGGTTTCATTTTTGTATGTTTTATTGTGAGTCCGTAAAAGTGGCGTAATACTCTGACAACAATGTTCACAATAGTGACCTGGGAGTCAGAAATGCTTCCAGCAGTCTTCCCCATGCTGTTCCCATGTCATTTGAGCACTGATAATCCCCTGCGCCTATCTTGAATCCGGATCAGCGTGGGAGTCAGGCACCATTGGAGGCTGAGGCAGGCAGTGTGAGGAAGATGTGAGTGGACTGGCAGTGTGTGGAGGCTGCTGAGGGCAGGCTGAGGAGGGGAGGCTGTTGAACAGTGTGAGGAAGCGACAGGTGGGGAGGCTGCTGGACAGTGTGGGGAATTAACAGGTGGACAGTGAGGGGTGGCTAAGAAGGGGAGGTTGCTGGACAGTGTGGGGAATCGACAGGTAGGCTGTGTGGGGAGGCTGAGGAGGGGAGACTGCTGGACAGTGTGGGGAATCAACAGGTGGGTAGTGGGGGGAGGCTGCTGAACAGTGTGGGGAATCGACAGGTGGGCAGTGTGGGGAGGCTATGGAGGGGAGGCTGGTGGACAGTGTGGGGAATCAATAGGTGGGCAGTTTGGGGAGGCTGAGGAGGGGAGGCTGCTGGACAGTGTGGGGAATTGACAGGTGGTCAGTGTGGGGAGGCTGAGGAGGGTAGACTGCTGAACAGTGTAAGGAAGCTTCAGGTGGGGAGGCTGAGGAGGGGAGTCTGGTGGACAGTGTGGAGAATTGACAGGTGGGCAGTGTGGGGAGGCTGAGGAGGGGAGGATGCCGGACAGTGTGGGAAATCGACAGGTGGGCAGTGTGGGAAGGCTGAGGAGGGGAGGTTGCTGAACAGTGTGAGGAAGCATCAGGTGGGGAGGCTGAGGAGGTGATGCTGCTGGACAGTGTGGGGAATCGACAGGTGGGCAGTGTGGGGAGGCTGAGGAGGGGAGTCTGGTGGACAGTGTGGGGAATTGACAGGTAGGCAGTGCGGGGAGGCTGAGGAGGTGAGGCTGCTGGACAGTGTGGGGAATCGACAGGTGGGCAGTGTGGGGAGGCTGAGGAGGTGAGGCTGCTGGACAGTGTGGGGAATCGACAGGTAGGCAGTGCGGGGAGGCTGAGGAGGTGAGGCTGCTGGACAGTGTGGGGAATCAAGAGGTGGGTAGTGGGGGGAGGCTGCTGAACAGTGTGGGGAATCGACAGGTGGGCAGTGTGGAGAGGCTGAGGAGGGGAGGCTGGTGGACAGTGTGGGGAATCAACAGGTGGGCAGTTTGAAGAGGCTGAGGAGGGGAGGCTGCCGGACAGTGTGGGGAATCGAAAGGTGGTCAGTGTGGGGAGGCTGAGGAGGGGAGGCTGCTGGACAGTGTGGGGAATTGACAGGTGGGCAGTGTGGGGAGGCTGAGGAGGGTAGACTGCTGAACAGTGTAAGGAAGCTTCAGGTGGGGAGGCTGAGGAGGGGAGGCTGCCGGACAGTGTGGGGAATCGAAAGGTGGTCAGTGTGGGGAGGCTGAGGAGGGGAGGCTGCTGGACAGTGTGGGGAATTGACAGGTGGGCAGTGTGGGGAGGCTGAGGAGGGTAGACTGCTGAACAGTGTAAGGAAGCTTCAGGTGGGGAGGCTGAGGAGGGGAGTCTGCTGGACAGTGTGGGGAATCGACAGGTGGGCAATGTGGGGAGGCTGAGGAGGAGAGTCTGGTGGACAGTGTGGAGAATCGACAGGTGGGCAGTGTGGGGAGGCTGAGGAGGGGAGGATGGCGGACAGTGTGGGAAATCGACAGGTGGGCAGTGTGGGTAAGCTGAGGAGGGGAGGTTGCTGAACAGTGTGAGGAAGCATCAGGTGGGGAGGCTGAGGAGGTGATGCTGCTGGACAGTGTGGGGAATCGACAGGTGGGCAGTGTTGGGAGGCTGAGGAGGGGAGTCTGGTGGACCGTGTGGGTAATAGACAGGTGGGCAGTGTGGGGAGGCTGAGGAGGGGAGGCTGCTGGACAGTGTTGGGAATTGACAGGTGGGCAGTGTGGGGAGTCTGAGGAGGTGAGGCTGCAGGACAGTGTGGAGAATCGACAGGTGCGCAGTGAGGGGAGGCTGCTGGAAAGTGTGGGGAATCAACATATGGGCTGTGTGGGGAGGTTGAGGAAGGGAGGCTGCTGGACAGTGTGGGGAATTGACAGGTGGAATTCTAGTAGTTGACTAGAATTACCTTGGAGCTTCTTCGTGGATATTTGCTGTGATTTCTCCGGTGTCATCTTGGAGCTAAGTGTATTTCCCTGTTTGTTTACCCTGTGTGTTCTTTAGTTTTTAGTGGGGCTGACTTAGTGCTCACCCCTCCTGCTCCCTTCCTAGGGCCTAGCCTTAGGGTCTGCTAGAGCCAGGCATCCTGCTTGGCGATAGGTGCAGAACCTATTTAGGGTCAATAGGGGAGTTAGGGTTTGTCTATAGTTTTGTTTAGGGGTCTCCACTCCCTCCTTCCCGTCGTTATACACTGGGTTCTCCCCATTCCTAGAGTGACATTGGGAGGCAGAATGAAAAAATCAACTGCAGGAGAAGAATTGGTTTTGTTTATTTTTATGCCATTCCTCATGTGGTATTAGTGATTAGACGACTTTATTCTTCGGGTCGGTACAATTACAGCGATACCAGATTTATATAGGTTTTTTATGTTTGGCTGCTGTCACACACTAAAAAATGCTTTTTGCATCCCTTATTTTGACAGCTATAATTTTTCCATATTTCGGCTTACAGAGTCATGCTTGGTTTTTGCAGAACAAGTTGACGTTTTCATTGGTTTCTTTTTCAGGCACATAAAGTGTTTTGATCGTTTTCTATTCCAATTTTTGGGATGCAGAATGAAAAAAAAACAGCAATTCAGAAATAGTTTTTGGGTTTTTTTTATGCCATTCCACGTGAGGTAAAATTGATAAGGCAGCTTTACTCTTTGGATTAGTGCGAATACAGCAATACCACATTTATATCTTTTTTTTTGTTTTGGCGCTTTTACACAATAAAAACAATTTTATAGAAAAAATATTTTTGCATCGCTGTTTTCTGAGAGCTATAGCTTTTTTTATTTTTCAACTGATGGAGCTGTATAGCAACTTATTTTTTGTGGGATGGGGTTTTCAGCAATACCATTTCTATTTAAATTCATTTTTTTGATCATGTTTTATTCCACTTTTTGTTCAGTAGTATGATGAAAAAGCATAGGTTTTTGATTTGTTTTCTATCTATTTTTTTACTGTGTTCACTGAAGGGATTAACTAGTGTGACAGTTTCATGGAGGGGTCATTCCGGAAGTAGCGATATGAAATATGTGTCCTTTTTTTGTTTCTTTTTTTACATAAAAATATAAATTTATAGGTACTGTATATTTTTATTTTTTTATTATTTAGTGATTTAAAAAAAAAACATATTTTTACAAATATTTTTTTTTTACTTTTTTACTTAGTCCCTCTATGTGACTTTCACTTTCATGTGCTTGATCGCTGTAATAAACCATTGCATTGCACGAGCAATGATCTAGGTGCTTGCCGTAGCCTCGTGACCCAAAAGTCATCAAAGCGACCTCGAGTCAGCATGGCAACGATCTGGCACCGCTCCTGGCTGTGAGAGCCAGGTGTCAGCTATGATGTTAGCTGAACATCCGGCTGGCGATCGTGTGTGCACAGCTTCTGTGAGCGCAAAATACCCCTGACGTAGCCTGTATATATATTACATAGGAGACATTGTGACTGCTGCATATAAATTACGTAGGAGCTTGCGACTGCTGTAATTATATAAAGTAGTAGAAAAAAATCGCTGCACAGCTGGATACTGGTGCTCGAGTAGGGGCCAAACCCGTACAATATTATAGAATAACCTCGGCACTCGGATTCGTTCAAAGAAGCAGAATTTTTAATGCAGTCCATAAATTAACAAAACGTTTCAGTCAAACAGACCTTCATCAGTACACTGCAGAACATAAATGAAAAAATATGAGTAAATAAAAGAAAACATAAATGAAAATGAAAAAACATGTAGATTAGCATGTGGCATTAGTTTAGCCACAGGGCAGGAGAGAATGCTCTGACTGGGGTCATGTCTGTGGGAAAAGGTGTAGAATCCTTGCTAAAATGCGGATAAATAGATTAAGGTGTCACCTACCAGACTGCTTGTAGGAGATAAGGCATAGGTGCAGGAGTAGAGGACTCAGTGTCTCAGGACAGCGCAAAACTATCTGGGAAGTACAAAGAATGGAGCTTAGTTCCAATATGGTTATCTATAAGGCAGGAATATCGAGATAGTATACCTTAAATACAGCATATGTTGAGAGCCTGTCATAGAAAGCGGTATCCGCCGCTAGTTCCTGGTGCTGGTTGAGTGTGGGAGGGTCCCTGTTTATAGGGGGGTGGTGGGACAGCCGGCCAATCATTGTAGAGCGGCAGAGTGTTGACTGCGTTTACCGGAAGTGCCCGTGTGACGACACCGGAAGTGACGTATCGCTGATGCATGCGTTCCTGGCGCGGAAGTGGGCGTGCCTGACTATGGAGACCTGTGTGTCACTCACTGGAGGTGTGTGTTTATCGCAGCAATAGTGCAAATAGGGAAAGACACAGGCTGGAAATATGTCTGAGGCGGGGCTTAGATAGGGATGGGACCAGAGGATGGGATATCTGAAAGAGAAGGGGAGAGGAAAGAGAGGGGAAGAAAAAACAATAATTTCATTAAGAATTCACTTCATGATATCGACAGCAGTATAACAACATACCCACTGAACATAAATGAATTAAATAACCATACATAAATGTATATACGTATAAGGAAACATAGGAAAAGGTTTCCACATGGATTGTTGGTAGAATTAGGACATTAGTGAGAGACCGCATTCCCTTTGTCCACACATTCCATCCCTACGCCTATATTCTACACAGAACCATCCGAAAACACTGGAACATACTACGGACAGGATACCCCAACATTACCTCTTTTCAACAGCCATTCATGCCTTGCTTTAAGAGAGCTCCCAATCTCAGAGATTCTCTGGTACGTGCAGACATTGGCACAATTAAACAGGGACCAAAACAACGTTTTCTCCAGAATCCCAAAACGGGAACTTTCCCTTGCCTACAATGCCGACAATGCAATAACGTTCTAAAGGGCAACATTATCTATCACCCCCACACCGGTAAGAAATATAACATCAAAGATTATTTCACCTGCGACAGTACATTTGTCGTTTATCTCATTAAGTGTCCATGTGGCTTGATTTACATAGACGAAACAACCCAGCCAATCAAAGATAGAATTTCAAAACACAAGTCTACGATTCGATGTAAAAATCTGCTACTACCCGTTCCCTATCATTTCATTTCAGCAGGCCATAACGTATCCAAATTAAAATATCAGGTTTTGGAACAGGTACTGCCACCACATCGGGGGGGCGATCGGGTCCGCCTCCTGAAACAAAGGGAGGCCTATTGGATACATGAAATGGAATCCTTATCACCTAAAGGATTAAATAGGGAATATGACTTGCTTTCTTTCTCATATGTCCCTATGGGGCTTTTTTGCAAAGTCTTAGTCCCTATTGCGGTATATCGCAAATTATATGTAGCATATTTTATACTCGGTGCACTAAGGTCTATGACACTAATGTCCTAATTCTACCAACAATCCATGTGGAAACTTTTCCTATGTTTAATTATACATATATACATTTATTTAATTCATTTATGTTCAGTGGGTATGTTGTTATACTGCTGTCGATATCATGAAGTGAATTCTTAATGAAATTATTGTTTTTTCTTCCCTTCTTTCCTCTCCCCTTCTCTTTCAGATATCCCATCCTCTGGTCCTATCTCTAGCGCCACCTCAGACTTATTTCCAGCCTGTGTCTTTCCCTATTTTCACTATTGCTGAGATAGACACACACCTCCAGTGAGTGACACGCAGGTCTACATAGTCAGGCATGCCCACTTCCTGCCCCGTGGAACGCAAGCCTCGAGCGCCAGAACCGCATGCATCAGCGATACGTCACTTCCGGTGACGTCACATGGGCACTTCCGGTAAACGCAGTCAACACTCTGCCGCTGTACAATGATTGGCCGGCTGTCCCACCACCCCCCTATAAACAGGGACCCTCCCACACTCACCCAGCACCAGGAACTAGCGGCGGATACCACGTTCTATGACAGGCTCTCAAAATATGCTGTATTTAAGGTATACTATCTCGATACTCCTGCCTTATAGATAACCATATTGGAACTAAGCTCCATACTTTGTACTTCCCAGATAGTTTTGCGCTGTCCTGAGACACTGAGTCCTCTACTCCTGCACCTATGCCTTATCTCCTACAAGCAGTCTGGTAGGTGACACCTTAATCTATTTATCCGCATTTTAGCAAGGATTCTACACCTTTTCCCACAGACTTGACCCCAGTCAGAGCATTCTCTCCTGCCCTGTGGCTAAACTAATGCCACATGCTAATCTACATGTTTTTCCATTTTCATTTATGTTTTCTTTTATTTACTCACATTTTTTCATTTATGTTCTGCAGTGTACTGATGAAGGTCTGTTTGACTGAAACGTTTTGTTAATTTATGGACTGCATTAAAAATTCTGCTTCTTTGAACGAATCCGAGTGCTGAGGTTATTCTATAATATTGTACGGGTTTGGCCCCTACTCGAGCACCAGTGTCCAGCTGTGCAGCGATTTTTTTCTACTACTGTGACGCCATTCCGCTTGCACGCTGTTGTAATATGACATCCATTACCTTCTCATATAATGCGGATGAAGCTTCCACTATTCTTGCACAAGCCAGCATACCCAGTGATTTCTTGAGGGTACCACCCAAAGAAACTAGGGGCCGTGACTTAGAGAGGGAACAACGAAAGGACAATGAGTCCAGAAAGAGAACCAAATTTCTAAGGGATACTGAGGACTACGAGCAGAATAGGGTTTATCGATGGCAGGACAAATACTCTGCAGGGGGAAACCCACATCGATTGACCCGATCATCTACCGAAATTTCTTCCTCTGGCTCGGAGGCAGACAGGAGAGATCAATTTATCCCTTCTTCTCGTTTTTTAGGACAGCAAAGAAGACGTCCATCAAGAAGAAGACGAGAAGAGGCAGGCAACATCAGAGGCAACACGGATTCCATCAGGGTGACCCGATCCCAGGCACAGCCCCCCTGGTGGTAAATATTTCCTCTAAAACCTTAAATATTACCCAATTATCCATACTGCAAAAAGGTCTCTCATTCTTCCCAGTTGGCCGATATAACACCTTTAATCTTGAGATGCAGCTTCAGCGATTTTATCGTTCATTAAGACTGAAGACACACTTTGCTAAACCAGAGTCTATAGGTGTTAACAATCCTACCATCACCTTCTCGAACCCCGGTGTAGCGATCACATCCAGCAGCCTAGGTCTCTACACCAAAAGCTCATATAGGCCCCCCCTGGGCTCTCATGCCCTAGAAACCTTCATTGGTTTTGTAGACTCTGCCTTTAAAGAATTACGGTCTAAGATAGATAGGGGTAAACTTCACTTCAAACCCAATTTATCTCCCCTGGACCAACAAGCCCTTAATAGTCTAAAGGAAGACAAGAGCATTATTATTAAGCCAGCAGACAAAGGGGGTGCCATCGTCATCATGGATAAAAGTCAGTACATCAAAGAGGTTGAATGACAACTTAGTGACACCACCACTTATCGTCGGCTATCCCAGGACCCGACCTCCCAGTTTAGTAGCTTAATATCAACTGTCATCAACCGTTTTGTCGCAGCAGGCACCATTGACACTAAAACTGGTGAGTTTCTCACTAAGACACACCCTATAACACCTGTGTTTTATGTATTGCCAAAAATACACAAAAGCCTGACTGAACCTCCTGGACGACCTATAGTGCACACTACTGAGTCACTTATCTCCCCTCTCTCTATATTCTTAGAAAAAATCCTCACACCCTTGAAACAGAGGAGCCCATCTTTCCTTTTGGACACAGGGTCGTTTCTTGCAACATTGACTAATCTAAAACAGGTTCCTCCAGACGCAATCTTGGTCTCTTTTGACGTTAAGAATCTTTACACATCTATACCTCATGACCATGGCATCAACACACTACATGCCCTCCTTACGGAATCACTTATTGACGAGCAAGTTATTGACCTTTCCATTGAATTATTTACCTTGGTACTTACCAAGAACGACTTTTTATTCCAAGACACGTATTATCTACAGGTTAAAGGCACTGCCGTGGGCTCCAATGTGGCTCCCCCCTATGCAAATTGCTATATGGCCGCATTTGAAAGTCAAGTAGTCTATTCTCATCCTCTGTTCCAAGCGCATTCTATTGTGTGGAAAAGATATATTGACGATATCTTCTACATATGGGGGGGCCCACTGGAGACCTTGGAGGCCTTCCATGTTTTCTTAAACTCCGCCTGGCCCAACCTGGGCTTTACCATGTCTCATGATCACCAGAGAGTGAGCTTTCTAGATACAATGGTGATAAAAGATGAATACGAGTATCTCACAATGGATCTCTGCACCAAGTTACATTTTACCAGTAATCACCCTAGATCTATAAAAAAAATCCATACTCAAATCTCAATTCAAAAGAGTGGAACGGATTGTGTCAGATATATCCACCCGCAATCTGAGGCTACAGGAAATGCATTCCAAATTCAGCGAACGGGGATACCCTTCCTCTGTTCTACAACCACAGAGGGAGGATTCCAAAAGGGTACGCTCAAACAATAAAGACCACATTCCCTTTGTCCACACATTCCATCCCTATGCCTATATTCTACTCAGAACCATATGCGGATTATAATGAGGATGATCTGGGCTACCGCCCGGGGCCCGTGGCTCCTTGGGGCCTATGGCCAGATCGCCCTCATTATAATGTTTTCTGCAGAGGCAGGGGGACTGCACTGTACCTTTTAGACGCCGGCCGGCTACATCACAGGGAGGCAGACACGCCCCCTGCACTGCACGCTGTGTGCTGCGTCTCCAGGACTGATGTCACACAGCGGCGCCTGGAGCTGCTTTTCTTCAGCCTGCCGGAGAGGATATCGTGCAGCAGTGGATGGCGGTAAATAGCAAATGCGAGGTCGGGCCCAGGGCAGGATGTCTGGAGTAAGGAGGGGGCTGCAGGATGGTGCTCCCCTCCTGATGAGTTCACATGGATCCCTTAGTGTCAGGTCGGCGGCCGCTCTGCTGGGGCTCTGTATGACTTATTGCCAGAGTCTGACCTTTGCTGCAGATCAGGTCGCACTGTCAGTGCCAGGTCATCGGCTCCAGCGTCACCAGATCTGCAGGAAAATGTCCTGCAATAAATCACACTGAACCCCAGAAGAGCGACCACAGACATCAGCAGACCAGATCATACACTGACTGATCAACCCTGAACCTACAGGACGTCACATACTATACTGCTCCACATATGATATGTGAGGTCCTGTGTGCAGGTCCAGGTGTGATCAGTACAGTGTATATCCCTGTACAAAAAATGTCATCCAGTATACAGATTAGTGTATGGTATACTGTGGTACAGACATCAGATGGGATATAACAATGTGTATAGTATATAACATCTGATGTCTGTATCACAGTATATCGTACTAGCTATTGAACCCATTGTACGCCCGGGAGGCGAGCTTTTTTATTGGTATATGCTTCCGCATCCTGGTATATGCTCCCCCATCATGGTATATGCTTCCCCATCCTGGTATATGCTCACCCATCCTGATCCATGCCCCCCCCATCCTGGTATATGCTCCCCCATCCTGGTATATGCTCCCCCATCCTGGTCCATGCTTCCCCCCTATCTTGGTATATGTTCCCTCGTCCTGGTCCCCCATCCTGGTATATGCTCCCCCATCCTGGTATATGCTCAATCATCCTGGTCCATGCTTCCCCCCTATCCTGGTATATGCTCCCCCATCCTGGTCCCCCATCCTTGTATATGCTCCCCCATCATGGTATATGCTCACCCATCCTGGTCTATGCTTCCCCCCCTGTCCTGGTATATGCTCCCCCATCCTGGTATATGCTCCCCCATCCTGGTATATGCTCACCCATCCTGGTCCATGCCCCCCCTATCCTGGTATATGCTCCCCCATCCTGGTCCCCCATCCTGGTATATGCTCCCCCATCCTGATATATGCTCCCCCATCCTGGTCCATGCTTCCCCCCCATCCTGGTATATGCTCCCCCATCCTGGTCCATGCTTCCCCCCATCCTGGTATATGCTCCCCCATCCTTGTATATACTCACCCATCCTGGTCCATGCTCCCCCCCTATCCTGGTATATGCTCCCCCATCCTGGTATATGCTCCCCCATCCTGATATATGCTCCCCCATCCTGGTCCATGCTTCCCCCCCATCCTGGTATATGCTCCCCCATCCTGGACCCCCATCCTGGTATATGCTCCCCCATCCTGGAATATGCTCCCCCATCCTGGTATATGCTACCCCCCTCACCCTGGTCCATGCTCCTCATATCCGCATAGCACGATATCCGGTTTAATTTGAATGAATACAAATGTGCAGAGTGTATTCAACAAAATGGCGCCAAAGTACGTGCATGCGCATACCACGCTGTCCATTTGGTCGAAGACACTGTTCATATTTGTCTTCACTAAAATAGCGCTGGAAATCGCAGTATGCGCAGGCGCTGATTCCGGCGTACCACTCCTACTCCAGCCTCTCCAGAGATGACAGGACCGAACAGGTATGGATTTATGGTGCCTTTGCATACTGCGATCTCTGACGCCACACTCCTCATCCTTGTCTGGGATGTGGATGTGTCTGTCTGTCTGCGGCCAGACTGTGCAGGTATTGCGCTTGCGCAGTCTATAGAGGCTTCTGACAGAAGGACACATCCCTGATTATACTATAGATACCAGTCATGTATTGTCATATAAACTGTACAGGGCTGTACCTAGGGGAATCAGGGGGGGGCATGTGACCTGGGTACAGCCGTCAGGGGGGTGCCTCCGGGTCACCTCATGCGGTGGTCAGAGGTGTCTCCCAGGCAGCTGCATTTTGCATTCGACCATTCTCTGAGCTGGCTGTGCAACCGACAGTCGATCAGAGAAGGGAGCTATGTACGGGCTCATATTGTATGTAGGCAGCTATGTACAGGCTCATATTGTATATAGGGGACTATGAGGGGGCTAATACTATATCTAGGGAGCTATGTGTGGGGCTCATACTGTGTGTAGGGAGCTATTCGGGGGCTGATACTGTATCTAGGGAGCTATGCGGGGGCTCATACTGTATCTAGGGAGCTATGTGTGGGGCTCATACTGTATCTAGGGAGCTATGCGGGGGCTCATACTGTATCTAGGGAGCTATGCGGGGGCTCATACTGTATCTAGGGAGCTATGTGTGGGGCTCATACCGTATCTAGGGAGCTATGTGTGGGGCTCATACCATATCTAGGGAGCTATGTGTGGGACTCATACCGTATCTAGGGAGCTATGTGTGGGGCTCATACTGTATCTAGGGAGCTATATGAGGGCTCATACTGTATCTAGGGAGCTATGCGGGGGCTCATACTGTATCTAGGGAGCTATGTGTGGGTTCATACTGTATCTAGGGAGCTATGCAGTGGCTCATACTGTATCTAGGGAGCTATGCGTGGGGCTCATACTGTATCTAGGGAGCTCTGTGTGGGGCTCACACTGTATCTACGGAGCTGTGTGGGGGCTCATACTGTATCTAGGGAGCTATGTGGGGGCTCATACTGTATCTAGGGAGCTATGTGTGGGCTTATACTGTATCTAGGGAGCTATGTGGGGGCTCATACTGTATATAGTGGGATGTCAGTATACTTAATTCTGCTCAATATTAAGTCATACAGTTAATATATTTAGTTTATTATTTTGTTAATATTATTAATATTGAGCAGATTTAATTTCAGCCTATTGGTTTGGCTTCCACAACAGTCATGGTCTCTCATGTGGCCCCTCAAGGAAATTAATCTCCCACCGCTGCTCTACTATAAATAGCGCTATGTTATATATAGGGCTGTGTGCATAATGGAAAAAAATTTCCATCATTTTCCATCTACAGATGTGACCAAAGCATCTGTGTGTTAATCACATGATCTATCAAAGGGGATCATGTGACATGTCACGTGATACATCGGGTACCTGTGGGGGGGGCCCACACCTTCTAAACTGCCCAGGGCCCTGGCTACTCTTAATCCACCCCTGCTCAGAACCATCCGAAAACACTGGAACATACTACGGACAGGATACCCCAACATTAGCTCTTTTCAACAGCCGTTCACGCCTTGCTTTAAGAGAGCTTCCAATCTCAGAGATTCTCTGGTACGTACAGACATTGACACAATTAAACAGGGACCAAAACAGCGTTTTCTCCAGAATCCCAAAACGGGAACTTTCCTTTACCTACAATGCCAACAATGCAATAACGTTCTAAAGGGCAACATTATCTATCACCCCCACACCGGTAAGAAATATAACATCAAAGATTATTTCACCTGCGACAGTACATTTGTCATTAATCTCATTAAGTGTCCATGTGGCTTGATTTACATAGACGAAACAACCCAGTCAATCAAAGATAGAATTTCAAAACACAAGTCTACGATTCGATGTAAAAATCTGCTACTACCCGTTCCCTATCATTTCATTTCAGCAGGCCATAACGCATCCAAATTAAAATATCAGGTTTTGGAACAGGTACTGCCACCAAGTCGGGGGGGCGATCAGGTCCACCTCCTGAAACAAAGGGAGGCCTATTGGATACATGAAATGGAATCCTTATCACCTAAAGGATTAAATAGGGAATATGAGTCGTTTTCTTTCTCATAGGTCCCTATGGGGCTTTTTTGCAAAGTCTTAGTCCCTATTGCGGTATATCACAAATTATTTGTAGCATATTTTATACTCGGTGCACTAAGGTCTATGACACTAATGTCCTAATTCTACCAACAATCCATGTGGAAACTTTTCCTATGTTTACTTATACGTATATACATTTATGTATGGTTATTTAATTCATTTATGTTCAGTGGGTATGTTGTTATACTGCTGTTGATATCATGAAGTGAATTCTTAATGAAATTCTTGTTTTTTCTTCCCCTCTCTTTCCTCTCCCCTTCTCTTTCAGATATCCCATCCTCTGGTCCTATTTCTAGCTAAGCCCCGCCTCAGACATATTTCCAGCCTGTGTCTTTCCCTATTTGCACTATTGCTGCGATAAACACACACCTCCAGTGAGTGACACGCAGGTCTCCATAGTCAGGCACGCCCACTTCTGACCCCGTGGAACGTAACCCTCGAGCGCCTGGACCGCATGCATCAGCAATACGTCACTTCCGGTGATGTCACACGGGCACTTCCGGTAAAGGCGGTCAACACTCTTCCGCTCTACAATGATTGGCCGGCTGTCCCACCACCCCCCTATAAACAGGGACCCTCCCACACTCACCCAGCACCAGGAACTAGCGGCGGATACCGCGCTCTATGACAAGCTCTCAACATATGCTGTATTTAAGGTATACTATCTCGATACTCCTGCCTTATAGATAACCGTATTGGAACTAAGCTCCATACTTTGTACTTCCCAGATAGTTTTGCGCTGTCCTGAGACACTGTGTCATCTACTCCTGCACCGCCTTATCTCCTACAAGCAGTCTGGTTGGTGACACCTTAATCTTTTCCCACAGACTTGACCCCAGTCAGAGCATTCTCTCCTGCCCTGTGGCTAAACTAATGCCACATGCTAATCTACATGTTTTTTCATTTTCATTTATGTTTTCTTTTATTTACTCATGTTTTTTCATTTATGTTCTGCAGTGTACTGATGAAGGTCTGTTTGACCGAAACGTTTTGTTAATTTATGGACTGCATTAAAAATTCTGCTTCTTTGAACCAATCCGAGTGCCGAGGTTATTCTATAGTAATTATATAAGTGACACTGTGACTGCTGTATATACATTACATAGTAGACATTGTGACTAATGTATATAGATTACATAGGAGCCAGGGGCAGACACTGACAGCTTGGAGCTTCTGTGCAAGAAATGTGTCTGGGCCCCCCTCATTTTAAGGTGAGTGTGAGGACCTGGCCACTTTCTAAATACTTTTCCAGCACTGAGCACCCCTTTTTGTCAATCTTAATTTTGGGTTTTGTTAGAAATTTGCTTGCTGTGTTTTGTTAGTGATTTGTTTGCTCATCAGTTCAACCTCAGGTATCTATTCCATTCAGTGACCATATCTCCAAGACCTTGGGCCATTGTTCTCTCCGTCACGACAGGTAGTCTCACATGCATACCTAGGGGATGGGTTCCACCTGAGAAAATATCTCCACTAAAGCACAATTAGCTGGGGGAGGGAGGGGTGAGCTCTATTGCCGATTCAGGGGGCTGAACCCTGTGCAGGAGAAAGGGAAGATTCATTGCTAAGCGGACGGAGAGCTGGGTGGTATCACGGGCTGCGGTCGTGATATCCATCATCTGTAGGAGCATATGCTGTGACTGCCAATATACCGGCGGGAGATACAAAAAGCTGTGGGCCAACCAAAAGTTGGGGGACCGTGGGTATCACCTGGTACGGGGCAGTGGAACTACTGATTCCAGGTTGGAAACTCAAGGACTAAGAGAATTGCCTGTTTGACATTTACTTGGAATTGCTGTTCACCGTGGTCAGAAGCAATAAAACTAATTGCATCGATAACCTGCCTAGGTGATTATTAAAATCCGCAACCACACATCTTTACAGTGAGCTACAGATATATATTTATCTATCTATATGTCACGCACAGTGTGGGAAAGACTAAGCGCAACACAAAGGGATAAGGGGTAGGAAGCCCAGACACTAGGGAAAGTGTCAGTGGAGACCCCTAGGCAGATCTAATAACACCCTGCCTACCCTACCGTCCCTATATTGGTCCCACACCAATCGCCGAGCATGAAACCTAAGCCCTGTATATCCCTAGAGCTAGGCCCTTGATAGGGAGGGGGCGTGAGCACTGGTCCATCCCCACTATAAACTAAAGACAACAAGGGAGACAAAAAAGGGGAAACTTAACATGAGCTGACTAGTGTTGAGCCACCCCCGTAGTGTTCGGGTTCGGTTCGGTTCGTCGAACACCGGGATGTTCGAGGAACTGTTCGTCGAACTGTTCGTGGAACACCTTAGAACACCGTCGAACACCGTTAAAACCAATGGCAGGCAAACAAAAACACATAGGAACACATAGAAAACACCTTCAAAGGTGTCCAAAAGCTGACAAACTGCTCAGAAGACGCTTTCTTTAAAAAAGCCGGCCGGCAATTCAGCAGCGGCATACACCGGTACCCGACAATTTAGACATGAAGGAATAGAGCATCACACATAGATTAGATAGATAGAAACATGTCAGTTACATATATATGAAGTACAGTGACAGTGTTGCTTACTGTACTTGTCATTTAGTGTAAAGGATTTATTAAAAAATATAATAGTGTTTTCGTGCACCGTCTCTTTAAAAAGGCCGGCCGGCAATTCAGCAGCGGTACCCGACAATTTATAACAGACAGAATAGAGCTTCACACATAGATTAGATAGATAGAAACATGTCAGTCACATATATATGAAGTACTGTGACAGTGTTGCTTACTGTACTTGTCATTTACTGCAAAGGATTTATTAAAAAAAATAATAGTGTTTTCATGCACCATCTCTTTAAAAAAGCCGGCCGGCAATTCAGCATCTGTACCCGACAATTTATAACAGACAGAATAGAGCTTCACACATAGATTAGATAGATAGAAACATGTCAGTCACATATATAATAAGTACAGTGACAGTGTTGGTTACTGTACTTGTCATTTAGTATTAAAATAAAGGATTTATTATTAAAAAAAATTGGCGTGGGGTTCCCCGTAATTTTAGTCTCTAGCGGAGGTTAAGCAGACAGCTGGGGCAGATGTTTGAAGCCTGGGAAGGGGGTAATACCCACGGAGCTTCCCAGGCTACTAATATCAGCCCCCAGCTGAATACCTAGCCTTTACTAGCTATTAAAATGGAGGACCCCCCCCCCCCAAAAAAAATGACGTGGGGTCCCCCCTAATTTAATAGCTAGCAAAGGCTAGGCAGACAGCTGGGGGCTGATATTAATAGCCCAGGAAGGGAGCCATGAATATTGGCCCCCTCCCAGGCTAGAAACACCAGCCGTCAGCCGCCCCAGAAATGGCGCATCCATAGGATGCGCCAATTCTGGCACTTAGCCTCGCTCTTCCCACTGCCCTGTAGCGGTGGCAGTGGGGTAATAGGGTTGGGGTTGATGTCAGCTTATAATGCCAGCTGACATCAAGCCCAGGTTAGTAATGGAGAGGCGTCTATAAGACACCCCCATTACTAACCCCATAGTCAAAGTTAAAAAAAAACACAAACACCCAGAATAAAGTCCTTTAATTGAAATAAAGACACAATTCTTTATTGTTCTAAATTAAACCATACTTACCATCACGCCCATTCCAGCTGAAGCCAACGATCTCCTGCAATAAAAGAAAAATAATAAAGCAACCTCATCCTTACCTTTCCATGGTTCCCAGGACAGCTTCAGCTCTGCTACATCGAGATGACAGGCTGGACCGCAGCAGAACGCTGCCATCCAGCCTGTCAACCCGCAGACACTGAGAGGCGCAGGCATGCTTGCGCTCCTCAGTGTCTGACTGTGACGGCATTCAGATGAGCCGACAATGAACTCGGCCCACCTCATGTACGTCACTGACAGCGTGGGAAAATTCTCCTGCACTCAGCGCTTCAGCGTGAGAATTTTCCCACGCTGTCAGTGACGTGCATGAGGTGAGCCGAGTTCATTGGACATGACCTCGGCTCATCTGGATGCCGTCACAGCCAGACACTGAGTAGCGCAAGCAAGCCTGCGCTTCTCAGTGTCTGAGGGATGACAGGCTGGATGGCAGCGTTCTGCTGCGGTCCAGCCTGTCATCTCGATGTAGCAGAGCTGAAGCTGTCGTGGGAACCATGGAAAGGTAAGGATGATGTTGCTTTATTATTTTACTTTTATTGCAGGAGATCATTGGCTTCAGCTGGAATGGGCGTGGCGGTAAGTATGGTTTAATTTAGAACAATAAAGAATTGTGTGTTTATTTCAATTAAAGGACTTTTTTCTGGGTGTTTGTGTTTTTTTTAAAAACTTTACTAGAAATTCATGGTGGTCATGTCTAATATTGGCGTGACCCCATGAATTTCGGGCTTAGGGCCAGCTGATAATGCCAAGCTGGCCTTAACCCCTTTATTACCCAGTGAGCCACCGCACCAGGGCCCTGGATGAGTTGGGTACAGCGCCAGAAGATGGCGCTTCTATGAACGTGCCATTTTCCGGGGCGGCTGCGGACTGCAATTTGCAGCGGGTGGGGCCCAGAAAGCTTGGGCCTCCCTGCGCTGCAGATTCCAGCCCCCAGCTGCCTAGTTGTACCTGGCTGGACACAAAAATAGGGCGAAGCTCCACGTATTTTTTTTTTTAATTATTTCATGAAATTCATGGAATAATTAAGAAAAAAAGGGCTTCCCTATATTGTTGTGTCCAACCAGGTACAAATAGGCAGCTGGTGGTTGGGAGCAGCCCGTCCCTGCCTGCTGTACCTGACTGGACACAAATATAGTGCGAAGCCCCACATCAATTTTTTTTTCATTATTTCATGAATTTCCGGAAATAATTTAAAAAAAATTGACGTGGGCTTCGCCCTATATTTGTGTCCAGTCAGGTACAGCAGGCAGGAACGGGCTGCCCCCAACCACCAGCTGCCTATTTGTACCTGGCCAGACACAACAATATAGGGAAGCCCTTTTTTTAAAAAATTATTTCATGAAATAATTAAAAAAAAATTGACGTGGGGCTTCGCACTATATTTGTGTCCAGCCAGGTACAGCAGGCAGGGACGGGCTGCCCCCAACCACCAGCTGCCTATTTGTACCTGGTTGGACACAACAATATAGGGAAGCCCTTTTTTTCTTAATTATTCCATGAATTTCATGAAATAATTTTAAAAAAAAATGCGTGGGGCTTCGCCCTATTTTTGTGCCCAGCCAGGTACAACTAGGCAGCTGGGAGCTGGAATCCGCAGCGCAGGGAGGCCCAAGCTTTCTGGGCCCCACCCGCTGCAAATTGCAGTCCGCAGCCGCCCCAGAAAATGACGCGTTCATAGAAGCGCCATCTTCTGGCGCTGTACCCAACTCATCCAGGGCCCTGGTGCGGTGGCTCACTGGGTAATAAAGGGGTTAAGGCCAGCTTGGCATTATCAGCTGGCCCTAAGCCCGAAATTCATGGGGTCACGCCAATATTAGACATGACCACCATGAATTTCTAGTAAAGTATTTAAAAAAACACAACACCCAGAATAAAGTCCTTTAATTGAAATAAACACACAATTCTTTATTGTTCTAAATTAAACCATACTTACCGCCACGCCCATTCCAGCTGAAGCCAAAGATCTCCTGCAATAAAAGTAAAATAATAAAGCAACATCATCCTTACCTTTCCATGGTTCCCACGACAGCTTCAGCTCTGCTACATCGAGATGACAGGCTGGACCGCAGCAGAACGCTGCCATCCAGCCTGTCATCCCGCGGACACTCAGAAGCGCAGGCATGCTTGAGCTCCTCAGTGTCTCGCTGTGACGGCATCCAGATGAGCCGAGGTCATGTCCAATGAACTCGGTGCACCTCATGCACGTCACTGACAGCGTGGGAGAATTCTCCTGCACTCAGCACTTCAGCGTGAAAATTCTCCCACGCTGTCAGTGACGTACATGAGGTCAGCTGAGTTCATTGGACATGAATGAGCTCACCTCATGCACGTCACTGACAGCGTGGGAAAATTCTCACGCTGAAGCCCTGAGTGCAGGAGAATTTTCCCACGCTGTCAGTGACGTGCATGAGGTGAGCTCATTCATGTCCAATGATCTCAGCTCACCTCATGCACGTCACTGACAGCGTGGGAAAATTCTCCTGCACTCAGCGCTACAGCGTGAGAATTCTCCCACGTTGTCAGTGACGTGCATGAGGTGAGCTCATTCATGTCCAATGAACTCAGCTGACCTCATGCACGTCACTGACAGCGTGGGAGAATTCTCACGCTGAAGTGCTGAGTGCAGGAGAATTCTCCCACGCTGTCAGTGACGTGCATGAGGTGCGCCGAGTTCATTGGACATGAACTCGTCTCATCTTTATGCCGTCACAGCCAGACACTGCAGAGCGCAAGCATGCCTGCGCTTCTCAGTGTCTGCGGGATGACAGGCTGGATGGCAGCGTTCTGCTGCGGTCCAGCCTGTTATCTCGATGTAGCAGAGCTGAAGCTGTCCTGGGAACCATGGAAAGGTAAGGATGAGGTTGCTTTATTATTTTTCTTTTATTGCAGGAGATCGTTGGCTTCAGCTGGAATGGGCGTGATGGTAAGTATGGTTTAATTTAGAACAATAAAGGAATGTGTCTTTATTTCAATTAAAGGACTTTATTCTGGGTGTTTGTGTTTTCTTTTAACTTTGACTATGGGGTTAGTAATGGGGGTGTCTTATAGACGCCTCTCCATTACTAACCTGGGCTTGATGTCAGCTGGTATTATAAGCTGACATCAACCCCAACCCTATTACCCCCTGCCACCGCACCAGGGCAGCGTGGAAGAGTGAGGCTAAGTGCCAGAATTGGCGCATCCTATGGATGCGCCATTTCTGGGGCGGCTGACGGCTGGTGTTTCTAGCCTGGGAGGGGGCCAATATTCATGGCTCCCTTCCTGGGCTATTAATATCAGCCCCCAGCTGTCTGCCTAGCCTTTGCTAGCTATTAAATTAGGGGGGACCCCACGTCATTTTTTTTGGTGGGGTCCTCCATTTTAATAGCTAGTAAAGGCTAGGTATTCAGCTGGGGGCTGATATTAGTAGCCTGGGAAGCTCCGTGGGTATTACCCCCTTCCCAGGCTTCAAACATCTGCCCCAGCTGTCTGCTTAACCTCCGCTAGAGACTAAAATTACGGGGAACCCCACGCCAATTTTTTTTAATAATAAATCCTTTATTTTAATACTAAATGACAAGTACAGTAACCAACACTGTCACTGTACTTATTATATATGTGACTGACATGTTTCTATCTATCTAATCTATGTGTGATGCTCTATTCTTTCTGTTATAAATTGTCGGGTACAGATGCTGAATTGCCGACCGGCTTTTTTAAAGAGACGGTGCATGAAAACACTATTATTTTTTTTAATAAATCCTTTGCAGTAAATGACAAGTACAGTAAGCAACACTGTCACTGTACTTCGTATATATGTGGCTGACATGTTTCTATCTATCTAATCTATGTGTGAAGCTCTATTCTTTCGGTTCTAAATTGTTGGGTACCTGTGTATGCCGCTGCTGAATTGCCGGCTTTTCATGTTTCACTGTGAGCACTGTTCCCATCGATTTGGGCAATCACTGTAATGCCACAACCACCATGGCTGTGGCATTACAGTGAGTGGCAGACAATCCCTGCATGATTGGTGCTCTAAATAGCGCCAGACATGCAGGACACGCTTTTGGTGCACGAACAGTTATCGAACATAACCTCGAACAGCCGAATTTTTTGCAAATCGTTCGGGTTCGTCGAACAACTCGAACACCACCCAAAACAGCTCGAATTTGAGATTGGCGAACAGTTCTAGTCGAACACCGCTCATCTCTAGAGCTGACACCAGAAAAATAACACAAAACGTCCCCCAAGAGCACCAGAGAGGAAGCTAGCCGACATATAGCTCCAAGCCTTCACAAGAGAAAATGAAAATATCACCGGCAACTCCCTGAAGCAGACTGAGATTTTATAAACACCCAAACCAGGGTGTGTCAATCAGAGCAAGAGGGAGGTTGCCCCTGTGTCCAAAAGTGAGTAGGATTAGGAAGGCATCTGCAATGCCAAATGCAGTGACCTTCTGCAGCCAGATGCAGAGCAACTGTCTGTTACATCTGACCTACCCGTGACAGTACCCCCCTTCTACGAGTAGCCTCAGAGGACACTCAGTACCAGGTTTCTAAGGATAAGAGGTGTGGTATGAACGAACCAGCCTGGGGGCATTCACCTCTGATGCACAAAGCCACATCCTTTCCTCTGGACCATAACCCTTCCAGTCCACCAAGTATTGTATCTGAAACTCCAGATTACCATTAACCATTATTGGGGGCGGCGGTAGGGGTGAGGACTCAAGAGGTTTGACAGATTTCTTGAGCTGATACCTGTGAAAGACATTGTGGATCTTAAGGGCCTGAGGTAGCTCAAGACGAAATGCTGCTGGGTTTATGACGGTGGTTATTTTATAGGGACCAATAAATCTAGGTCCCAGCTTCCAAGAAGGAACCTCCAACTAGATATTCCAGGTAGACAACCACACAAAGTCATTCACATTCAGGTCCGGACCTGGTGAGCATCTCCTGTCAGCCATATGTTTGTACCTGTCTCCCATGATCTTCAAATTACTCAGAACCCCCTGCAAGAATGAGGAGAGCGAAAAAACAAAACGTTCCTCCTCAGGATCTCCCGAAGCCCTCCCACCCCCACTAAAAGTACCAAACTGTGGATAGTAAACCGAATGCACCAAAGAACGGTGACCTGCCAGTAGATTCTTGGCAATGATTATTACTAGCAAATTCTGCGAGCGGCAAGTAGAATGCCCAATCCTCCTGGTTTTCGGAGACAAAATACCTGAGGTAAGTCTCCAAATTCTGATTAACGTGGTCGGTCTGTCCATTCGACTGAGGATGAAAGGCAGAGGAAAAGAACTGCTGCACCCCTAGTCGAGAACAGAATGCTTTCCAGAACTTGGAAATAAACTGGGTCCTCCCCGTGAAGCTTCACGATTTCATTTATAAACACCTGAGCAAGAGTCTTGGCATTCAGAAGTGCCGGTAATGCAACAAAGTGAACCATTTTACTAAGGCTATCCGCAAGCACCAAAACCACAGTTTTGCCTGCAGATACCGGTGGGTCAGTAATAACATCTATGGACAAGTGTGTCCATGGCCTGCTAGGAATAGGTAGCAGAAGAAGAGTACCAGACGGACGGATATGCAATGCTTTAGAATGCACGCAAATACTACAAGCAGATACGTGTTCAACCACATCTCGATGCAACCCCGGCCACCAAAAACGATGAGAGAGGAGGTCCATAGTTGCCTTACCACCTGGATGACCAGCAAGCACAGAGGTGTGATGCTCCTTAATTACTTTGCAGCGCAGATTATATGGTACAAATAACCTTCCTGAAGGACAGGAGGCAGGGGCGTCCCCCTAAGCCTCCAACACCTCACCATCCAGTTCAGGGTACAATGCCGAAATGACTACCCCCTTCTGTAAAATCGGAGCAGGGATCTCATGGTCACCACCACCAGGGAAGCTCCGGGACAAAGCATCAGCCTTGACATTTTTGACCCCTTAACGGAAAGTGACAACAAAATTGAACCTAGTAAAAAACAGGGACCATTTAGCTCGCCTAGGGTTAAGACGTTTAGCCAATTGAAGATATGACAGGTTCTTATGGTCAGCGATAACAGTAATAGGATGGACAGCCCCCTCTAACCAATGTAGCCATTCTTTGAATCGCCAAAAGCTCCCTATTACCCCCGTCATAATTTCTCTCAGCCGAAGATAATTTATTAGAAAAGAAAGCGATTGGACGCCATTCACCAGGGCACAGACCCCGAGACAACACAGCCCCAACCCCCACCTCTGACGCATCAACTTCAACAATAAAGGATTGGGAAACATCGGGTTGACTGAGTATAAGCGCCGTGGCAAAACAGCTCTTTAGGGAGGAAAAAGCCTGCAGGGCGGCATCCGACCATTTGGAAAAATCAGAGGCCTTCCTAGCCATTTCAGTGAGGGGTTCCACAATTACTGAATAATTTTGGATGAATTTCCTGTAAAAACTAGTAAAGCCCAGAAAATGTTGTAGAGCCTTCAGGTTCTCGGGACAGTCCCAATCAAGGACAGCACGGATCTTCTCCAGATCCATCAGAAAATCCGAAGATGACAACAGGTACCCCAAAAACTGTACCTTCTGGACGGCGAAAACACACTTTTCTAGTTTGGCGTATAGTTTGTTATCCCTTAATATCTGAAGCACCTGTCTAACATGACCCCGATGTGTCTCAAAATCAGGTGAGTAAGCCAAAATATCATCCAGCTAGACCACCACAAAGCTGCCCACCAAAATGGATGGAAAATATCATTAATGAAATGCTGGAACACCGCAGGTGTATTGGTCAGACTGAAAGGCATAACTAGACTCTCGAAATGCCCTTCAGGGGTATTGAATGCTGTTTTCCATTCATCCCCCTCTCTGATTCTAACCAGATTGTAGGTTCCCCTTAACTCCAACTTGGAGAACACCTTAGCTCCCACAACCTGGCTGAACAAATCTAGAATCAGAGGAAGAGGGTATGGATCCTGGATGGTAATTTGATTTAATTCCCGGAAATCTGAACAGGGACGTAGACCGCCATCTTTTTTCTTCTGATATGTCCCTTCTCCAGACTTTCCACAATGAAATTCTTCATGACCTTTCTCTCAGGGCCAGAAAGATTATAGAGTCTGGACTTTGGTAGTTTAGCTCCATGGGTCAGGTTAATAGGACAGTCATATCCACGATGAGGAGGCAAATCCTGACACCCCCTCTCAGAAAAAAACACCCTCAAAACCAGACAAAAATGCAGGTAAGGTCTCTGTAGAGACTATAGAAAGGGAAATATTTAAACTGATGTCATGGCAGTAATCTCCCTACTCAATGATCTAGCTGGATTGCCAATCCACAAACGGATTATGTTTCACCACCCAGGGTAGACCCAAAACAATTGGGGTGAAAAAAAACATCCAGGACATAGCAGGGAATAATCTCACAGTGGACCGACCCCACCCTCAGCTTTACACCATGTACAATTTGAGTCAGAGCTCTCTGTGCAAGTGGCGCTGAGTCGATGGAGAAGGTGGGAATGGGCTTAGCTAAAGTACAGCAAGCAAGACCATGAGTTCTCACAAACTCAGCATCAACCATACTGACTCCAGCTCCACTGTCAACAAACACAGAAATTTTCTTGTTTTTTCTCTCTAGCACCACCTCTGCTGTCAGGACAAACCGGGAACTGCAGGTTGACGATAAATACACCCCTTGCTTATCCAACTCCAGACTACCAAGGGTTAATCGAGTTTCCTTTTTCTTAGGAATCGAAGGAGAGGCCCCAATAAAATGTCCCTTTTTTCCACAAAAAAAACAGATGCCCTTCTTTTTGCGGATCTCCGGGGAAATATATGATGCAGAGGCACCCCCTAATTGCATGGGTTCTTCCACCTCCCCCCATACTGGATCACCACCAGATCCCCCCCCCCCGGGAAAGGAGCATTATGCTGAAAAGAAGGCTCCAGAGAAGGTGGTCTCACCCACCTATTCTGAAGGTGCCTATCAACACGTATAGCCAACAACATGGCAGCCTTCAAGAACTCTGGGGTTTCATACACTGCCAAAGCATCTTTCATCTTTTGAGGAAGGCTCTGACAAAATTGGCTTCCAAAAGCTGGGTCATTCCATTTTGTATCAGTTGCCCATCTGCAGAATTCGGAGCTGTACGTCTCCACTGACTGATTCCCTGATGAAGGCAACGCAACCTGGACTCAGCCAAGGAGATTCGGTCAGGGTCATCATACAGTAAATGAGGGCTAGAGCCCTGAAAAACCCTTCCACCGACTAGAGACAAACCAAAGCCTGCGGCAAAGAGAAAGCCCAGGATTGAGTATCTACTTGCAGCAGTGAGATCACTATTCCCACTCGTCGCTCCTCATCTCCGGAGGAGTAAGGACGACATTTAAAGTACAGTTTGCAAGCTTCCTTGAAGACAAAATTCTTGTCCCTACCTCCTGGAAACCTGTCAGGGAGGGCAACCCTGGGTTCAAGCTGGGCCGCCCTAACTGCACAGACCCCAACATTAGGGACCTGCAGCCGCTGTTACTGCTGCTGAATCTCATAGCGGAGATCAGTCACCTCCAGAGACAGTCTGCGCAGCTGGTCTGCCAGCTCTGCAACAGAATATATGAACCCAGGGAGAAAGAAAAAAAAATCACACATCAAAAGAAAAACACACACAAATAAAACCAAGTGTCAGGATTTTTTTTGTTACGATCTCAGGTGTTTATAATTGAAATCGTGAAGCTTCCTGGGGTTCCCTCTGATGTGGTGTCAGATGGGGGGACCCAATTTGTTTCCAAGTTCTGGAAAGCGTTCTGTTCTCGACTGGGGGTGTAACTGTCCTTTTCCTCTGCCTTCCATCCTCAGTCGAATGGGCAGACCAAGCACATTAACCAGAATATGGAGACTTACCTTAGGTGTTTTGTCTCCAAAAACCAGGAGGATTGGACATATTACTTACTGCTGGCAGAATTTGCTATTAATAATCAACGCCAAGAATCTACTGGCAGGTCACCATTCTTTGGTGCATACGGTTTCCATCCACAGTACTTTTAGTGGGGCAGGGGCTTCGGGAGTTCCTGAGGAGGAACGTTTTGCTTCGTTGCTCTCCTCGGTGTGGTGGGGTGTTCTGAGTAATTTGAAGATCAAGGGAGACAGGTACAAACGTATGGCTGACAGGAAATGCTCGCCAGGTCCGGACCTGAGTGTGAATGACTTTGTGTGGTTGTCTACCAGGAATATCAAGTTGAAGGTTCCTTCTTGGAAGCTGGGACCTAGATTTATTGGTTCCTATAAAATAACCACCGTCATAAACCCAGCAGCATTTCGTCTTGAGCTACCTCAGGCCCTTAAGATCCACAGTGTCGTTCACAGGTCTCTGCTTAAGAAATATGTAGAAACTCTTGAGTCCTCTCCCATACCAGTGCCCCCAATCATGGTTGATGGTAATTTGGGGTTTCAGATTTCCAGTATTGTAGATTCCCGTCTCCAGCGTCATTCCCTACAGTACTTGGTGCACTAGAAGGGTTATGGTCCAGAGGAAAGGATGTGGGTTTCAGAATCAGAGGTGAATGCCCCTAGGTTGGTTTGTGCATTCTACACCTCTTATCCTGAGAAACCTGGCCCTGAGTGTTCTCTGAGAGGCCACTTGTAGAAGGGGGGCTACTGTCACAGGTGTGTCAGGTGTAATAGACAGTCGCTCTGGATCTGGCAGCAGAAGGTCACTATGCTCGGAATTACAGACGTCTTCTTAATCCTTCTTCCTTTAGGACCCAGTGGCGACCTTCCTCCTGCTGATGATTGACACACCCGGGCCTATGAGTCAATAACTCTCAGTTTGCTCCGGCGAATCGCCGGTGATACTTCTATGTACCTTTGTGCAGGCTTGGAGCACTAGCAGTCGGCTAGCTTCTTCTCTGGTGCCCTTGGAGAACAGTTGGTGTTTCTCCTCTGCTGTCTGCTCAAGCTAAGTTTATCCCCTTTGTTTGTCTACCTTGTTGTCTTTAGTTTGTATTGGGGCTTGACCAGTGCTTACTGCTCCCCCTCCCTATTTAGGGCCAAGCTCTAGGGACATCCAGGGCTTAGGGTCCTGCTCGGCGATAGGTGTGAAACCTATATAGGGACAGTAGGGTAGGCAAGGTGATATTATATCTACCTAGGGGTCTCCACTCCCCCTCTCCCTAGTGTTTGGGCTTCGTCCCCCTCTTCCCTTCGTGTTGCACTTAGTCTTTCCCACACCTTGCGTGACAGCAGGAGCCGCCTGCTGCAGCTAACACTGTGCCCGCTGCTGTTAAAGAAAATGATTATTCACTGGGCGTGTGGAGTAGTGAATATTCATTTTCCTTAATAGATGGCACACTGTTAGCCGCAGTCGCGGGGGTGCCATGCATACCAGGATGGGGGTGCCATGCATACCAGGATGGGGTGGAGGTGCTATACATACCAGGATGGGGATGCCATGCATACCAGAATGGGGTGGAGGTGCCATACATACCATAATGGGGATGGGGCTGCCATGCATACCAGGATGGGGATGTGGGTGCCATGCATACCAGGATGGGGATGGGGGCACCATGCATACCAGGATGGGTATGGGGGTGCCATGCATACCAGGATGGGGGTGGGGGTGTCGTGCATACCAGGATGAGGGGCCATGTATACCAGGATGGGGATGGGGGTCACGTATAACAGGAAGGGGGGCCATATATACCAGAATGGGGGCATATACTGTATATACCAGGATGGGGATATTAGTATAGAGTTGGGGACATTACCCTTATAACAATGTCACCAGCAGACCCCCTCCCCCATAACAGTGCATCATGACCACATCTTTTGCTTCAATTTTTTTTCTATTTTCTTCCTTAAAACCTAGGTGCGTCTTATGGTCTGGTGCGTCTCATCGTCCGAAAAATATGGTGTATATAGATATATATATCTATATACTATAGATATATATATCTATAGATATAGATATATATAACAAAACACACATATATATCTTACATAGTCTCCTTTATTATGTATCTTACCGTCCCTTATTACACAGTGCCCTCTCTTGTTATATGCAGCACTATCCCTTACATATCGGACTATATAGCACCCTATTTTTTATTACATATTTTCCTCTCTTGTTAGATATATAATGTAATGACTGCTGATTGAGCATGGGAAAGCTTTTTTTCTGATGGAGGCAACTGATGGACTGGTCTTCTCATCACCGGCTGCTCCATTAGTTCTTCCATCAGCAGTCATTTTATATATAATAAGAGAGGACTATGTAATAAAAGAGGGCGCTCTGAATAACAAAAATAAAAAGAATACTCTATATAAGGAACAATGTTATACATAGTAAGATAGGGCACTGTGAATAACAATAATGAAAATACGCTATGTAAGGGACAGTACTGTACATAACAGCAGAGGACTCTTTATAATAAGGGACCGACCGCCCCATACATAACTAGAGAGGATGATACGTAATAAGGGACGGTGTTATACATAATAAAAGAGGAAGCTATACATAATAAGTGAATACACTATACACTAAGGAACTGTGCTATACATAATAAGGCTACATTCCTCTATCTGTGAGCAGTGTCGGTGTGCTACCTGCTTTTACAGATGCATTGAGTATGTCCTAGTCTAATCCTCAAAATCAGATCAGAACAGAACATTCTCCCACCCTCACAGATCTCATTCTCAGATCTGTGATTTTCACGGATGTGTGAATGGATCTATAAAACTCTACCAGCTCATGTGCCGTTCAATAAAAAAATCTGGCAGCACACGGACATTTCATACAAATGTGACAATGCAGCCTAAGGGATTTTACAAATAACATCATCACTCCAAGTCATACAGTGCAGATATAGAATAATATTTATATCAAAGAACTCATCTGATTGGAGCCGTTTTCTGTTGTTTCTTTTCCATCTGAACAGACCTTCATGTCGACATCTCCCAGCCACAACTCATCTTTTACACTGATCATCAGAGCCCTCAAAATAACAAGGTCACGTATATTGTATACATACATGTGTCTCCATCGCACTGTGCCCCTGACTACAGATATGTACCCCACCATTAAAATGCTATTAGCCACTTACCAATCAAAATATAAAATGATAAGCAGCACTGTGCCCGGAATTAATTATAATGTCTGCCACCTAATAAATATAAATTATTCTGTCACTGTGACTCTCCCCAATTAACTTTAAGGCTATGTGCACATGCTATGTTTTTGCTGTGGAACATATGGAAGGTTTTACAGTACAAGCAAAGTGAATGAGATCCCTGAAGTCTCATGCACATGTTGCTTTTTTTGGCCACGGTCACATGTTCAGTATTTGGTCAGTATTTTACATCAGTATTTGTAAGCCAAAACCAGGAGTGGAACAATCAGCGGAAAAGTATAATAGAAACATGTGTACCACTTCTGCATTTTACACCCACTCCTGGTTTTGGCTTACAAATACTGATGTAAAATACTGACCAAATACTGAACGTGTGAGCATGGCCTTTCCTTGCAGATTTGCAGATTAAAATCTGCATAATGTAAATTCTTGCAGGGTATTTCACCCATACTAATGAGTGGAGGAAAATACGTTACAAAAGCATTTAAAAAATATGACAAAAAATGAAAATGTATTTTACGCAGCGTTCTTCCTGCCAACACATTAGATTATGCAGCAGAATTTCCTCCTGCAAATCCTGAACATGTGCACATAGCCTTAGTCCCTGTCCTGTTTTCCCCTCATTCATTATAAGTCCTTGATAGCATCATAATGAATTTGGGGTTGGGAGGAGACATTATCAGGTACTTAGCATCCTCCGCCATCTCCCAATTCACTACAAGTCACTGATAGGGTCTTCTCACACCTTTCATTTCATTATAAAGTGTCCTATGCACTTTACCCCCACCTCTCCCACTCCCCATCAAATTTTAAGTCACTGATAGTGTCATAATGAATTGTGAGATGGGGGAGAAAATTATCAGGGACTTAGCACCCTCCTCCACCACAAATTAATTTTGCATCCTTATATAACATCCTCCTCTCCCGCCCCCTGTTCATAAGTCCATCATAAGTCCCCCTTAATCAGATCTGAATCCCCCACCCACTCATTGTCCTCTCCCCAACTCCCATCATTGTTCTCTCCATCACTTCCATCATTGTCCTCTTGCCCACTCCCATCATTGTCTTCTCATCCACTCCCATCATTGTCCTCTCGCCCACACCTATTATTGTCCTCTCCCCACATCCATCATTGCCCTCTCCCCACATCCATCATTGCCCTCTCCCCACTCCCATCATTTTTCTCTCTTCACTCCCATCATTGTCCTCTCCCCACTCCCATCACTGTTCTCTCCCCACCCCAATTACTGTCCTCTCCCCTACTCCCATCACTGTCCTCTCCCCTACTCCCATCACTGTCCCCTCCCCCACACCCATCATTGTCCTCTCCCCCGCTTTCCATTTTTTTTCCACTTTAATAGTATCAGTACACATTTAATTGCATTTCTATTTGGCCCTTAAACAAGTCTAAAAGACCAACAGTCTGCAAAGAGAACTGTCACTTGTGTTGAGATTCTTTTTCCAGTAGGACCACCATGAACATGAACCCAAAGCCAAATAAAGGCCAATGGTCCTATGCAATTAAACAAAGTTTAAACATTTTTTACAAAACTGAAAGGGGATTAGTACATTTACTCATGTTGACATTGCTTTTTAAAGAAGCATTCACACAGACAGTACTATATTTGCCACCAAATCTGCCAATATTATATCTAATTTAACGGTGTAAGGGTAAGTGCACACACATTGTGTCTTTTTCTGCATGTTTTCTTCACCAAAATCTGCACGAAATCTGCTGATAACTTTTCTCTGGCAAGAGATTTGCTGCGTCAAAAACACAGGTTTAGCTGCGTTTTTAGTTGCGTTTTTTGCTGCATTTTTGCTGTGTTTTTTCCTGCATTTTTTTTGTTGTTGAATTCTGTCTCATGCTCATGCTAATAAAGTTTAGTGACTACAGGGAAAAAAAATGTTGACTCTGTGGCCCAAAAATGCTGCAAATACGCAGCAAAATGCGCAAGTGCGTTTTTTTGTTGCGTTTTTGCTGCGTATTTGTAGCGTTTTGCAGCCCCCCATTACTTCCTATTGGTGAAAAAATGCTGAAAAAACACTGAAAAAACGCTGAAAGGCGAGACATGTCACTTCTTTCAGCGTTTTTCTAATCACTGAAAATACGCAGCAAACAAAAAAGCAACCTGTGGGAACAGTGAATTCTGGTTTCTCACAGACTTTGCTGGTACTGCCAGAAGCAGCTGAAAATTTACATAAAAATCTGCTGCAAATACGCAGCAAAACACAACGTGTGTGCACTTAGGTTATGTGCGCACGATGAGGAATTGCTTGCAGAAATTTCTGCAGCATTTCTGCAAGGTTCTGCACCCCTTGGCATCAAAAACGCTGCAGAAATCCCACATTTTTGGTGCGTTTTTGCCTGCGGATTTGCCATGCGTTTTTTCCTATGCATTGTGTAGGAAAAATGCAGGCACATCCCCACAAAGAATTGACATGCTGCTTCTTTTTCCTCACATGAAATCCTGTTAGGAAAAATTATGATCATCTGCACAGATCTTCCAAAATCCCATAGAAAATGCTGGTATAAGGTTTGCAATACGTTTTTGGGGCCAAATCCCGCAGCAAAACCACATAAAAAACGCACCGTGTGCACATAGACTTACACTAATATGTAAAATAAGGGTCCGTACCCACAATGCGTTTTTCAGCGTTTATGCTGCGGAATTTTTGCAGCGTAAACGCTTGGGAAATGCTTGGTAATCCTTCCCCCATTGTCCCCAATGAAATTCCGCACTTTCAATGCCCATGCTGCGGATTTTTCCGCAGCGTTTTTGATGCGCTCAAAAATCCGCAGCATGTCCATTATTTGTGCGTTTACGCATGCGGAATTGCCATCTACAATGCATTAGAAAACACAAGGCAATTCCGCATGTGCAAAACGCGCGAAAAACACGTGTCAAATTCCGCACACGTTTTTCAGGGCAAGGAGATGCAGAAATGAAGCAGAAATGTTCTGCTTCATTTCTGCATCGTGGGCACATAGCCTAACAACAATGACTAAGTTAAATCTTTTCTCATTGATATTACAGAGTTTTATTGTTGACCACTGTGTGTATGTGCATTTAAAATACGGTATACATAAAATGTTGGAGGAATAGTCATTTGGTCTTGTTAATAAAGTTAGAGATTTATTTGTCTGGTGCCTGGTACTAACAAACAGTTACTGTAATCTTGGTCTTCAGGTAAACTCATATTGAATTGTACATCAGTGGTGAAAGAATAACTATCATTTTGTAAAAATGTTAAATATTCTAGGTGCTGCATAGTGTTGCTGATAGGTGGGGATTCGGTTCCTGAGATCCGTACTCATCGATCAAAACACTACTCTGAAGTGCATAGCTCCTGCGAGGGGTGCATGCACAGAACAGTGAACACCCTCAATAGTAAGTCTATAGGTCTGTTCATTAACTCTCACTGAATGGACCGGCCCCTTGTTTAGCCGCTTTACAGCTTTCCATGCCGTTTTGATATTGCTGTGCATATGTTCATTCTTTTGGCAGGTTTTTAGCACTTTTTCAGGGAAGTTACAGGTGCAATCCACCTGAAAAAGACATTGAGTGCACATACAGTAAATGTGATAGAGTAGGTTCTCATCAGCAAAGCACAGCTTGTCATGACTGGTGGTCACACATAAATTGGAAAATTTGTGCTCTAAGTACCTACATTTTATAAGTATAGCAATAAAATAGTTCAAAACTCTCATATTCAGTGTTTGCACATACATTGGCACACACAGTATGCTGCTGCATTTTTTGTAGGCATATATGGCAGGCATCAATTTGTTATAACAAAGCTACTTGGCAAACCTTACAGCAATATTAGTTGAATAACTTTTCAGTTACTTTTAAGGAGTAGTCAAGAGACATAAAGTTTTTTTGTATGTTTTCTAAATAGAAATTACTAAAATGAATAAATCTACATGAAACCCTTATCAGCATAACCACTTTTAATCCTAATGAGAGCTGCAGTTTACAAATCAGATGTGTCACTTTATGTAGGAATGAGATTTTCACTATTTTACTCCTCCAAGCGGTTCAGAAATGTTGTGACAGATTCTACTGGTACATTTTGGTAATGTGTTTATTTGTAAAAAAAAAAAATTGCTATTTTCCAAATTTGAAATTCTTTGCTTCTACACAAAATAATCTACTTTATCTCTGCATCATTTTTTAAATGTCTTTTTTATTATGTTAGGCATATAAGGTTAGCAGCAATTTGTCAAAAAATGTCCAAATCACATTTTTAGGGACTCATTTAGATCTGTATATTTGTAACCTCCCATTATATACCTCAGTTCAAAATCTGCACCCCTAAAAATTTTCAAAACAGTTCCTTAACCTTTTTGGTGAAATGTAAGAATTTTATATTTGTTTGCAGATGTTCAATTTTAATTTTAAACAGCGGATGTTAACAGAGTATTACTACGTAGCATTTTTTACAATGATTTCTGAAATTTTTAGAAATATACCATGTCTAACTCTAGTGCGCATCTTAACTAAACAAATGTCTCAGAAATAAATGGAGCACTGTGTGGATTGTATAGCATCTTTTAATTTAGGATGTCTTTAATGCACCATTACCGCTTTGCAGGGGCCATGAGGTGCCAAACTCCCTTAAAGACACAATATTGAAAACTACAACCTTCCAAACATTTTGACTACAGATGATATAATCTTCTGAAATGCAAATTCACCAAGTTCACTGAATTTTTCCCAAACATTAGGTTGGCCACGAATCACAGAAAATAGGTGTGTAACAATCCGAGGTCTCCTAGAACTGTATTAAGCCTCTTTTGGCCTCAACTTATCTATTTATGGGGAAACAGTTGGTAACAAATAGCTTGTTTAATACTGCACAGCACAGACAGATTTTTCATGCTTTTCAGTATTAAAAACTGTCCAAAAATTATCCCTCTTAGGTCTTGATAATGACTGAAATTACCTGCATGGTGGTCAACTCAGAATTGACCTGCCTAGTCCATGCTTAATCTGATTAAGCAGGCATTTTATAAATGATGCTCACTGGGTCCTGGATATGATTATAGTTATCAATTCTTGTGGCAACAATACTCTGTTTGTGTGTCATATCAGATTTGGATGGTATTCTCCATGGGTAAAATGGTGTCCAGACCATAGGATACCGAGATTCAGGGTTCTATACCTCAAGTGACCACTGTACCCATCCATGTTACTTAGTGCCAACAAGTGACACTACTTTATTTGGATCTTGTACTGCAGCATTGTGATGTTGTTGCTGAGGAATCATAAATAGATACAAAATAATTAACTATTACTAATGCAAATTCTGATGCCTTCTCGAGATATTGCTATCTCTTCAAGATGTATCTGACAGCATTGAGGAGGATCCATCTTTCTCCCGATGTACCTTTGCTTCATAGTGAATACAGGGAGTATACTTAAAAAAAGCTAGCCAAGCCATTTATGTTCCCATTCCTGGGTAAGGGCCCAATCCTGTAGGGGGTTCTACTGGGGAACTTCACTTGTCCCAAAAAAAATCATTATTTAGAAAAATATTTGAATTTTGTTAAAGAAAAATGCATTAACATAAAAGCAAGAATTGTTGTTTACTAAGTTACAACAATATTTCCCTTTATGTCATGCCCTGCCACACGGACTCAATCAGCATATAAAACCCTTCTTTCCTAAAAAGGATGTGATAACAAAAAATTAGATTAGTACATGTCCCAAAAGTAAACACCTGCAACACACCATTGTATTGTTAGGGTATGTACAGAAGCAATATTGGATTTTTACAGCAAGTGGACAAAATAATGTAACAAAAAAACACGGTCAATTTGTGAGATAGACAGTTGCATTTAAATTTCTAGAATGTTTGGAATTTTCTTTTTTCTTAAAAAAAATAATAAAAAAAAACCTTTACAAAAGTGAAATGCAAAAAGATTTTTTAACAGCTTGTGCATCTTACAAGTAGTGTTGAGCCACCCCCTAATGTGTTCGAGTTCGGTTCGGTTCGTCGAACACCCGTATGTTCGCCGAACTGTTCGTCGAACTGTTCGTCGAACACCTTCGAACACCGTTAAAACCAATGGCAGGCAAACAAAAACACATAGAAACACATAGAAAACACCTTCAAAGGTGTCCAAAAGCTGACAAACTGCTCAGAAGACACAACTAACACATGGAAAAGTGACAAGTACATATAGTCATGCGAAAAGAAAAGAGGTGGAGGAGTAAAAGGAGGGGGAGACACAGATATAGGCATGTCATGCCCTTCTAAAATCAAGAAAGGCTGGAGTAAAAATCTAAAATCAGCCTACCAACACCCAGATGTCATGACAAGAAAATTAAAAAAAGAAATATCTTTAGGTAGAATGGCGGTTCCATTCAGAACACTTTCCTTACAAGACGTAGTGGTATCCCCGTTGTGAGTTGTGCCAAAAACGGAATCCAATACATTCGGACTAATTCACCATTTGTCATATCCAAGGGGCAGGTCCGTAAACGACAACATCGACGCGGAACCAAGTACAGTAGTATATACTGTACATCCTTTGACAAGGCAATCAGGCGGATCAAGAAGTTGGGAAGGGTCACCCTAATGGCCAAAACAGACATTGATGCGGCGTTCTGGTTACTTACTACCTGTGCCTCCAAATAGTGTCCATCTATTGGACTGCTTCTGGGAAGGAGCTTACTATATAGATCGCTGTTTGCCCATGGGGTGCTCCAGATCCTGCTCACTATTTGAGGCGTTTAGTTGCTTCCTCGAATGGGTTGTAATGGACGTTTCTAAGGGGGCACATATTATCCATTACCTCGACAACTTCTTATGCCTGGGCCCAAAAGATTTGCCACAGTGTCAATACACGCGGTAGTCCACCTGTGAGAAGGAGAGAGCTGGAGGGAGAGCGGACACCACAGAGCCGAGGGGTTAGATGGAGAACGGAAGAAGGAGAGAGGGCGAGGGAGGTAAGGGAGTACAGTGGAAGGCCGACCTGAGCTCCCCCACGTTCCTGCTGGGCGGGGAACAGCCCTGGGAAGAAAAGCCGCTTGCGCATCCCTTTGAGGTTACGGGCGCGAGTTGGCAGAGGGACTACGCTGGAGTGCCAAGCCGACACGGCCAGTCCGTTCCTGCCCGTGCGACCTCCGTGTCACCGGGTTTGTGCCAGAGCCGCGGTTGACCCTGATGGCCAGCCCCCCTCTCCCAATACTGGTGCCTGTCCACTGGTGGGTCGAGCCCCCCCACGGTGGGGGGGGAGTAACATCTGCAGAAGAAAGACCATCTTCCAGCCAAACTAAGATGTCTACTTCTTTTCGTGGACAATGTGATACGATCCCTTTCTTACGGACACGCCCATCGCTACAAATTCCAGATGAGGCACAAAAACAGCAGGTGCTTCAACGTATATCAAGTGCTCCTTCAAGTGGGCTCTCCTCCACCTCAACTTCAACATCACAAATACTCCAGTCCTCAGAGGTGTCACTCCAATCGCACTTGCTTCCTCACAGCTCCCAAGTCTCCAGCTGCCCGTCTGAGTATGGGGTAACATAGATGGTTGAGTCTGCACAGCTGTTTACTCATACTATAGCCTGGGATATGGAGGTCTGCTCCAGAGCTTCTGTTAATCCAGATGAGGAAATGATCGGCACTGATGCCCAGAATCTTTATGAGTCGGATCCAGGACCAGATGAAGAAGGTTCTAAGCATAATGTAGACCCTCGTTCCCAAACTGTAACTCCTGTTGGTGGAGACAATGATGAAGACAATGATGAGACTCAAATACCTGATTGGAGTGACAACTTAACTTTTCGGTCAGGGCAGTAAGATGTTGGCTCTGAGGACGACGGGTGTGAGAACACACAGGGTGATGATGACGAGGTTGGAGATCCCACTTACTGTCAATCCACAGTCAGCCAGTCGATGAGGTCAACAGAGGAGGTGGAGGAGGATGCTAGTGACGACGAGGTTAGGTTGCGTCTTCCTGGACAGAGACAGAGTACTGGAAGCACATCAACAACTGCATCCTCAACCACAACTCTGCCTCTGACCACAAGTCGTAGTGGCTCTTCAGGTCGCATGGGCTCTAAGCCTTGCATAGCCTGGGTATTTTTTCAGATTGATAAGGATGACCCAACTCGTGTTATCTGTAATATTTGTCACCAAAAGCTAAGTAGAGGCCAAAAAATCCATAGTTTGAGTACTTCATGCATGAACCGTCACATGGATATGAAGCATAAGTTGCAGTGGGAAGCTCACTGTGCTACAATGCGGCCTAGCGGGCCGGGCCAACCACCGTCTGCCCCATCTTGTGCATCCACGGCCTCTTCATCCTCTGTGACTGGGGGGACAGCAGTCACACGTGTTTTTGTACGCAGACCTGCCACCTCTTTACCCGCAACAGCCAGTGTGATTGGCAGGTCATCATTTCATTTGGAAGTGGAAACACAAGCTGGTGTTGAGCGCTCTCCGACATCGAGAGCACCACCTTTGGATCAAGGCAACCTAACTTTTTCGCCTGCATCTTCCTCACAGACTGGCAAGTTTGCCGGGGACACCCTACTCAACCCCGTCTAAGCACAACAGCCAGCCCTCGGTCCCTCAGATGTGGACAAGCAAAAGATCATTTCCTCCTAGCCATTACAAAGCTAAGAGGTTGAATTTAACCATCTGCAAGCTGTTGGCTACAGAAATGCTGCCTTTCCGCCTGGTGGACACAGAGTATTTTTGAGACCTTATGTCCATCGCAGTGTCCCAGTACCAGATGCCCAGTCGTCACTACTTCTCAAAGAAAGGTGTGCCAGCGCTCCACCAGCATGTCGCACACAACATCACCGCTTCTTTGAGAAACTCTGTGTGTGACAGGGTGCATTTCACCACAGACACTTGGGCGAGTAGGCATGAACAGGGGCGTTACATGTCGCTGACTGGGCACTGGGTAACTATGGTGACAGCAGGACAAGGGGCTGCTGTCCAAGTCTTGCCGTCCCCACGAGTTGTGCGTCAATCCTCTTTATCTAGAAGTTCCTACACTGCTTCTGCCTCCTCAACCTCCTCTCGGTCCTCCACCTGCACCCAAAGCCTGTCTGGTAATGCCACCCGCTTTCTAACTGCGCAGAAGGAATCCTGCACACCTCCTTACTATGCTGGCAGCTGGGCTCAACGGCATCAGGCGGTGTTTACATTGAAATGTCTGGGAAATGTGAGTCACATGTAGCACCCTGAGGATTCGGCTGCTACAGGGGTATTGCACCTCAAGCCAGAGGTGTGGTATTCCACTCCCGGGTAAGGATGGAGTGTGGAACTGAGCTCGGAAAGCTGCATGCACTACACACATCCCATTTCCGAGGAGCAGACCAACGGTACTCCCACTTAGAAATGTGCAGGTACGACCGAGTCTGTTCCTGGCTGGAGTGGGAGGGGGGTGGTACATCCCAGTAGTGTAGGGGCAGAGAGGGGGAGCAGCCTGGGTAAAGTTAGGAGCTCATTGGGTGCTGGTCACCTGAGCTCACACATAGAGGGAGTATTTAAGGTGGGCACCATCTAAGATCAGGGTCAGTCTGTGAGAGGTCAGTCAGTCTGTCAGAGTATAACCTGAAGAGCAGAGCAGAGGAGAAGAGCAGCCCCAGGCCCAGAGAGAGTGAGAGAGGAGAGCAAGAAAGACCCAGAGAGGGGGAGACAGAAGGAACTCTGAGAACCCAAGTACAACCCTAGGGTGAAGAGTTGGCAACAGGGTACCGGATCCCAAACTGGTGGGGGCTAAAGCATACCTCAGCCAGAGACCGGAGGCCATGGGCAGGATCTGCCACGGCCACCCACCACATCCACCCTGAAGGCAAACCACGTGTAGGGTCAGGGAACCCAAGGCCAAGGGTCTCCCAACAGAAGGCCCGAGGGAGCTGGACCTAGGTGGATCCCTGGTGGGGACGGCCAGAAGAAAGGACAAGAAGGAGGGCTCAGGGACACGCTCCGGACTTGCTTGGGGGTTGGCTGAATCCAGGACCTGGTGGACGCAGCACGGCTCGGGTGGTCACTCAAGGCCGGAGTGACCGGAATATCTGCAGTAAGTAAACACCCTGAACTGCACAACCCGACTCTGTCTTTAATTATCATCTACGCTGCACCACCACAACCCCCATCCTCTGCACCTGACCCCCTGAGGCCATACCCCTCCCGTTGGGGGTTATACTATCTAAAGCTGCACCAACACCATCAGCCTCAGCGGACCCTGCTGCAGCGGCGGCCGTAGTGACCGCAATCCAACGGGTGGCGTAGTCGACATAAAGAACTTTAGTAACATCAGTAAGGACTGCCACACACTGAGCTTGACACCCTGGGCACGGACCGGGTCACAGCCACTCGGAGACTACAACCCCCATCTGATCCGGCTCCGGGTATATCCCCAACAACACTGGCCCAGGGGGCGCGTCACACACAGCTGAGAAGTTGTGGTCAGCTCTGGAGACCCAGTTTCATGAATGGTTGTCTCCACTGGACCTGCAACCAGGGAAGGCCGTGTGCGACAATGCTGCAAACCTGGGTGCGGCCCTTCACCGGGGCAATGTCACACACGTGCCTTGTATGGCTCACGTGTTGAACCTGGTTGTCCAGCAATTTTTAGCCAACTATCCCAGACTAGATGGCCTTCTGCAGAGGGCACAGTCGCTGTGTGCTCACTTCCGCCGTTCGCATCCCGCAGCTCAACGACTTACATCTCTACAGAAGTCGTTGGGCCTGCCAGTTCACCGGCTGAAATGCGATGTGCCGACACGGTGGAATTCAACTCTGCACATGTTGCAGCGACTGTGGCAGCACCGACAAGCGCTAGTGCAATACGTTCTGACGTATAGCCTGGGCCAACGAGATCCAGAGGTGGGGCAAATCACGCTGCAGGAGTGGTCTCAGATCAGGGACCTATGAAGTTGACGCGCCCCCTGGGCCGTGGGGTACCCGGAGCCGGGCCGGTAGACGCTGGGGATTGTAGTCACTGTGGCGGCGACCCGGTCCGTGACCCAGGGCGGTCAATCCAAGGGTAATTTGTATATATGGGTTTTATAATGTCCGACTACGCCACCTGTGGAGTGCGGCCAAAGGGGCCGCCGCTGCGGAACAGTCCTCTGAAGCTGGTGGTTTTGCAGCAATGGTATTATTACTCCCCACAGGAAGAGTCTAGCTTCAGGGCAGTGTGGGTGGATGATGGTGGTTGTAGTGCAGGGAGTCAGTAAAGAACACAGAGTCCGTGTGATGCAGTCCCAAGATCTTTACTCACAGTTGTTGCAGTCCAGATAACAGGTACCAGAGCAATCTCCCCCGTCGTGCTGTGCGTACTCAGTGAGGGGCTCAGTCCACCCCCAGATAGCTCTGGAGTACTTAGTAGGACCCCCTTCTGTGTGTCCTTTCTCTGGCCTTCTCCCTGCACCTCACACCCAGTGACACTTCTATCCAGTATCCTCGGGCCTTGGCGGGCGACGTGTGTTCCGTCCCCTGGGTCCTATGTGGCTACCTTCTTAGTGAGACTGGTGTGCACTTTGGCCTGCAGTACATGAAATGCTGCAGCCTCCGGTTTCTAGTTGAGCCTTGCTGTTTCTCCGCTAGTTGAGGGACCGGTTCCCCTTATCTGTCCTGACCCCTCTACCTCCTGGTAGCTGCGGGCGTACGGGTGGCCTTCTGCACGGCCCATACCCCTAGGGTCTCTTCGGTTCCTGGAGCCTTCCTGCTCCCACTCCTCTCTTCTCTCCTTCAGTCCTGGGCCTCCCAGGCTAGGCCCGCCTCCGGAGCAGAGCTCATGCAGAGCCTCTGCTCCTGTCACTTCTCCTCTGGCTTGCTCTTTCTAAGATGGCTTCCTATTTATACTCTCCCTGTCATGTTCTCCCCTAAGCTGCTTTCTCCACCCACACCCACTACATAGGACCCTCCCACCAGCTAGGGACCTGGGACTGTGCTCACCCTTAGGAGCAATCTCGCCCTACCCCCACTGTGGGTATGTGTTGGATGCAGGTGTTAGGGTCCCGAGCCATACTCCTTCCTTACCTGAGGGTGAGATACCACACCTCTGGGTGAGATGCAGTACCTCTGTGGTGACTGAACCCTCAGGGGCGCTACACACCCTTCTGCACAGTTTTGAAATGGCGACAAAGATGTTTAATGCTGACGACGATGCCATTATCAGCATGACTATTCTGGTGATTTACATGCTGGAGCACACGTTAAACAGAATTCAGAGTCAGGTGGTGGGACAAGAGGAGGTGGAGGAAGTAGAGGAGGAGTCGTATGTGGAAGGGATAACATCTCCAAGGTCCAGACGGTCGGCAGCACCAAGGCGGCAGGCATGGGAGGGTGGGGGAGAGGGATTAACCAGGGCGCATGGTGGCAGCCAAACTGTTGAGGAAGGTGCAGGAGCCGAGGAAGAAGTGGAGGACGAACTGGCGATGAGCATGTAAGACTCATCAGATGAGGGAGACCTTGATCACATTTCCGTTGTGCGAGGTTGGGGGGAGAGGGCAGAGGAAGGAAGCATGATTCTTACCTCGCTGCCAACACAACAAGGACTTGATCCTCCTGGATGCGCAAGACACATGAGTGCCTTCTTGCTGCACTACCTGCAACATGACCCTCGGATTGTCAGAATTCGAAGTAATCCCGACTACTGGGTTGCCACACTCTTAGATCCCCGGTACAAAAGTAAATTTGCCGAAATAATTCCTGCCATAGAAAGGGATTCACGCATGCAGGAGTATCAGCAGAGGCTGTTGCAGAATCTTACATGTGCTTTTCCACAAAACACCAGTGGTGCACGTAGTGAATCTCACAGATCTAACTTGCAAACCGTGGGACTGTCAAGTCTTCATCACTCAAACCGCAACAGTAACACAGTATCTGCTGGTAACAGCAATTTTGTGGAATCGTTTCACCACTTTTTTAGACCATCCTTTGCAAGGCCACAGGAGACAAGAAGTCTGACACATAGTCAACGCCTAGAGAGGATGGTACAGGAGTATCTCCAAGTGAACATCGAAGCTATGACTGTGTCACTGGACCCTTGCTCATTTTGGGCTTCCAATCTGGAAAAATGGCCGTAGCTCGCCACTCCCGCCTTGGAGATCTTGTCATGCCCTGCAGCCAGCGTTCTCTCTGAACATGTGTTCAGCGCTGCTGGTGGTGTGCTGACAGATAAGCACACGCGGCTGTCCACTGAGAATGTAGACAGACTCACGTTCATAAAGATTAACAAATCATGGATCCGCAAGGACTTTTCTACCCCTGTGTCATCCTCGGGAAACTAAAAGCTTGAGGATTTGGTAAAATCATCTCACCAACCGTTTTAAGCAACTCTGGGGCAATTGATGCCACTTAAGTGGTGTCTGTGCCACAATTTTTGGAAAAAATGGAGACTCTTTTGGGAGTCCCCTTGCTGTGTTTTACGTGACGTTGGCATCGTCAATTCCAGGTGGGTTGGGTCGCTCCCCCCCTTTTAACTGTAAGAAACTACATACACTATGGCTTGGGGTAACACAGATGGTTGAGCCTGAAGAGCTGTTTACTCAGAGGTCTGCTCCAAAGCTTCAGTGTCTGCTAGTCAGCGTAGAATTTTTAACTGCATCTAGGCTAGGCAATACTTTGGGCGTAGTAGCCCAGCTGCGAAGCAAGCTGCACCGCCTGTGTATCTAATAAGAATTTTTAAATGCATCTAGCCTAGGCAGACTGTGGGGACCCCCAACCAAACCCAGACGCTCAACCCCCCTACCGCCCCCCTTTCCTTGACAATACAATAATGTAACTCTTACAACTGGATGGGTGAGGATCGGTCACAGCTTTATTAACTCTTTATACTTATTCCATTAGAGAGGCATTTTATTTCTAAAATAATTCAGCTTGTTGCAGCATGCCCTGGGTCTCCACACCGGCAAGTTGGCCAACAAGTGTAACTCTCCAACATGTCCTTTCTGTTTCCAGGCCACGGAGGATCCTGCGTACTCGTATGCAGGACTCTGACCCCCATCCATCACTCTTAACGCTTGTTCCACTCCGTCCTGGAGTCCTGACAGGAATATGTCCAGTCCAATATCCATTAAGTGAACACCGTCGGGCCGTATGAGGCCTGCTTTATCTCCTTCCAGTTGTCGGTGTTGTATCACTACACCACCTCTGTCTCTTCTAAATTTTGCCATCCGAATATTTATTACCCGCCTTGTCCGTTCGATGGCCGTGATGTCTCGCGCACCTTGCCATATCGCTATCTGCACAATCTCTGACCATATTATAGTTAGTTTTGTGAAAAATTCTCTGAAGCGCTCAGTGTCTAGTTTCATTATTGCCATTAGTTATGCGCTCTTGTGATGACCTAGGTCGTTTCCCCCGGCCTGTATAACTTAAATGACCGGACCTCTTGCCTCTCTCCCTACCTTGATTACCTCCATTAGTACCTGTGGCCATAGCAGTCCTCTAATACCTCTCCAGTTGAAATATGTGTTATGAAACTCTAATTTCCTCCCGCCTGGGTGGACTTTCGCCCTTTTTTCTGCCCAATATATATACGAGTGGCCTATCACCCACACTGTTAGCTTAGCGTCACCTGTAAAAGAAACAAACCACGTTAGGATAACAAGTCCGGTCTTATGTATCTCACCAAACACGTGGATCGTCATCTCCCTATCCTCTGAACTTCCGTTTCTGACAGTCCTGCTCTTGTTGCTTCCGTGGCCACGCCTATGCGGAATGAGTGTGTCCCGTAATCTTTGGGGTGGTTCCCTGCCGATGTTATGCATTTATTAAATATAGCTTGGAACTGGTATCTTGATAATGGCGTTCCATCAATGTGTGATAGGAAGAAATTACTTTGTGATCTAATGGTTATATATGTTTTTACTACTGTTACCAGACTCAGTGTACCGTTTGTGGGTTGTAGAAGTACCCAAGTGCCCCTGCCCGCTGGAACCGTTTTCGATTGGTGTATGCGTAAACGTATTGCATTATTGGCTATGACTATGTCCTGCTGTAATAAGCCTCCACTGGTGGTAATTTTGGATTGAGGGACTAATTCGCTTATGCATAGCGCCCCGAAGAAGGCGATCGCAAATGCAGTAGACAGTAGTGTTGCTTCAAATTGTGAGAGTCATGTTAATGGTGTTAGGGATATGATGTGAGAAATCAGTTTTAGTGACACGGGACGGGATGTCTACACTCCTGACTTGGCTGACCCCTTTTCCACCCTTTTATGGATTGTCTGATGATGAATCTCTTTGTCACATCTCCCCAATTCAGTAGTTGGAAGTGAAATACAACTCCGGTCAGACACTGCTGCGCTGACGCCCCTGATATGCCCCTCATCATTAGCTGGTGGGGAAATTCTATGGTGACTTGTAATCTGGCTTGTTCACATTGGTCAACCCGTCTGCCTGCTACTAGTCGTGTCCACTCTTCCCATGCCTTACCGTATGCTTGACACGTCGATGGGGAAACTGATGCTCTGATTAATGGCATCAACTATTCGCCACTAGATCCCATAGGGAGGGTGGGCAACTGTTGCCCGATGGGTGGGTGTTGGGGAGGAGCTCTGTGAAAATTTGCCAATTGAATTGTGATAAAGCGTTAGCAGCAGCTTTAGACCCCTCAGCATCGTGGCTAGCGCGGACCCATACATTGTGTTTTAGGCACAGGAATGCTAGCCTTCATAGTAGGCCTAGCACTGGGAGAGACTATGATGCCATCTTATTAATGCAGTGCCCTAGGCTGGTGTTCTTTGTTATGAAGCGTATATTTTTGTTAGCCAGAAGCGCGCCCCATATTTCTATTGCGACAACTATTGGGAAGAAAAAAAAATTTCCGGGCTAGATGCAGCTAAAAATTATTATCAATTTCAAAGCTGGTGGAGCTTAGTATAGATGGCCTAATACAATGAGTACCACACACTGCTACTATGCCCAAAATTATTTTCCGAGCTAGATGCAGCTAAAAATTATTTTGAAATTGCAACCTGGTGGAGGTTAGTATAGATGGACTAATAGAACAAGTCCCACACACTGCTACAAGCCGAAGCCCAAATATTTTTTCAGAGCTAGATGCAGCTAAAAATTATTTTGAATTTGCAACCTGATGGAGGTTAGTATAGATGAACTAATCGAACACTGTGTCCTTCCATCATTGTAGACTTTATCTGATGGTGAAAGGTGTTATACTGTGTCAGGCATAGTGTGTTAGGTCTGTGTCTTTGATCAGGCCTCCACTCCCCTGGTGAGCTGAACAGCTGGCAATTTAGTCACAAGCAGCTCCCACAATCCCTCTCACCTGATGCTATAGTCCTTCCTATAAATCTAGATGCATTGTAAGGGGTGCACGTGGTGTGGGGTGCATGCACGTGTCCTTATTCAGCAAAGTGTCCTATTCGACAAGTGTCTCTGACAGTCATTTCAATGGCAGTCATTCAGGGCAGGAGTCAGGTAACCCACACTTTGTACTCTTTGCTATCTATGCATTTTATTCCTGTGTCCTTATTTCTATGTGCTTTTTTCATACACACTCACCGCCCCATCCCCCCTCCAGCACCACACATCCATATCTGCCCCTCACTCCTTCCCTCTCCCATGTACAGCTCCCATGCTCTTTTGAATTTCCTGAAAAATCTCACTCTGTCCCATCCAAAGGTACTGCACAAGAAACCATGTCACAAATCCAAAAACTATCTGCTCTTTCTCTTTTTACTGCTACTACTCATTTCAGGGGACATCTCTCCTAACCCCGGACCACCCTCCACCAACCTCAACCTCTCCCCCACCTCACATCGAAACCCTGCTAACCTAATTAACATCAGCTGTACTCCTTCATCTCCCTCCTTCAACTGCGCACTGTGGAATCCACGGTCTGTATGCAACAAGCTTCCTTTCCTGCACAATTACTTTCTGTCCAACTCTCTCAATCTGCTGGCCCTCACTGAAACCTGGATCCAGGACTCTGACACTGTCTCCCCTGCTGCTATTTCTCATGGCGGCTTGCATTTTTCCCATTCCCCAAGACCTGCGAACAGACTTGGTGGTGGAGTCGGCTTACTCCTGTCCCCACAATGCACCTTCCCGGTCATCCCGCCAGTACCATCACTCTCATTCCCTTCTTTTGAGGTACACACCATCAGGCTCTTCCATCCCCTCTCCCTCAGAGTAGCGGTCGTATACCATCCCCCAGGCTCACCCACCCAGTTCCTTGACCATTTTTCTGCCTGGCTGCCACACTTCATGTCCTCAGATTTACCAACCCTTATCCTGGGAGACTTCAACATCCCCATAAACAGCCCCACCTCCTCATCCGCATCCCAGCTTCTATCTTTAACCACTTCTCTCGGCCTCTCACAGCTTTCAACCTCTGAGACACACAAAGATGGAAGCACCCTTGATCTGGTCTTTGTCCGGCTTAGTTCAATCCCCCACCTAAATAACTCCGCTCTTCCCCTCTCTGATCATAACATTCTCTCCTTCACGCTCACAAATCCTCGCCCGCCCCAGCACACTCCTACCTATCACACATTCAGAAATCTACAAGCCATTAACCCTCACACACTCACAGACTCCCTTCACTCATCACTGTCCCCAATCTCCTCTTCTTCCTGTCCTAATCTGGCTGTAAACCACTACAATGACACTCTCAGAAGCATGCTGGACCAATTAGCGCCCCTCACCCTCAGAACCTCTAAACACAGAGCAAAACAGCCCTGGCTCACACCGCAAACCCGATTTCTCCAGCGATGCTCTAGAAGTGCCGAACGGCTATGGAGGAAAACTCGGACACCAGAAAACTTTATCCACTACAAATTTATGTTAAAAACATATAACTCTGCCCTTCACCTCGCCAAACAGACCTACTTCACCACCCTGATCTCCTCACTATCCAACAACCCCAAAAGACTCTTCGATACCTTTCACTCCCTCCTCAGTCCTAAAGCGCAGGCCCCCACCACGGACATTTGTGCTGAAGACCTGGCCTCCTACTTCACAGAGAAAATAGACACCATCCGTCAGGAAATCAGCTCCCAGCCACAAAGTGCCGTGACTCCCACCCCCCCGCACATCCCCTCTGGATCCCTCTCCACATTTGACCCAGTCACAGAAGACGAAGTCTCCAGGCTCCTCTCTTCTTCTCATCCCACCACATGCACCACGGACCCCATCCCCTCACATCTACTCCAGCCTCTTTCTTCAGTCGTCACTACTCATCTAACTAAAATCTTCAACCTCTCCCTCTCTTCGGGTATCTTCCCCTCCTCCTTCAAACACTCCATCATCACTCCATTATTAAAAAAGCCCTCTCTTGACCCTTCCTGCACAAACAACTACAGACCAGTCTCCAATCTTCCCTTCATCTCTAAACTCTTGGAGCGCCTGGTCTACTCCCGCCTTACCAGCTACCTCTCCACTCACTCTCTTCTAGACCCATCACAGTCCGGCTTCCGCCCTCTACATTCTACAGAAACTGCACTCATCAAAGTAACCAATGACCTTCTGACAGCAAAACACAATGGTGACCACTCTTTGCTCATTCTTCTTGACCTCTCTGCAGCCTTTGACACCGTTGACCACCACCTCCTACTCTCTATGCTTCACTCAATCGGCATAAAGGACACTGCTCTCTCCTGGTTCTCCTCCTACCTATCTGACCGCTCTTTCAGTGTATCGTTCGCTGGCTCCACTTCTTCCCCTCTTCCTCTCACTATTGGGTTTCCTCAGGGTTCAGTCCTTGGCCCTCTTCTCTTCTCTCTCTACACAGCCCCAATTGGACAGACAATCAGCAAATTTGGTTTGCAGTATCATCTTTATGCTGATGACACACAACTATACACCTCATCCCCTGACCTTACCCCCGCTGTACTACAGAACACCAGTGACTGTCTGGCCGCAGTTTCTAAAATCATGTCCGCTCTCTATCTGAAACTCAATCTCTCAAAAACTGAACTTCTTCTGTTCCCGCCGTCCACTCACCTCTCTAAATCTGACATCTCTCTCTCAGTGTGTGGCACCACAATAAGGCCGAGCAAGCAGGCGCGTTGCTTGGGCGTTGTGTTTGACACCAATCTCTCCTTCACCCTCCACATACAATCTCTTGCCCGCTCTTGTCGCTTGCACCTGAAGAACATCTCTAGAATCCGCCCCTTTCTCACCTTGGAAACAACAAAAACCCTCACTGTTGCCCTGATCCACTCCCGCCTTGACTACTGTAACTCTCTCTTAATTGGCCTCCCCCTCACTCGACTTTCCCCCCTCCAGTCCATCCTTAATGCTGCAGCCAGGGTCATCTATCTGGCTAATCGTTACTCAGACGCTTCCGCTCTGTGCCAGTCATTGCACTGGCTGCCCATGAATTATAGGATCCGATTTAAATTGCTTGTTCTCACCCACAAAGCTCTCCACAGTGTGGCACCCCCCTACATCTCTTCCCTCATCTCTGTCTATTGGCCTACCCGTTTTCTACGCTCTGCAAGCGACTTTCGACTAACATCTGCACTAATCCATACCTCCCACTCCCGGCTTCAAGACTTCTCCCGAGCTGCACCTATTCTTTGGAATGCTCTACCCCAAGAAATTAGGATGAACCACAATTTACACAGTTTTAGGCGCTCCCTAAAAACACATCTGTTTGGGGTGGCCTATCACGTTCCCTAATCAAAGTCCTTTTATATTCTCATAGCCCATTCCTTATTTCTCCAAACATAAGTCTCCACCCAACCAAAAAGCACTAGATACTGGCTGGTGATAAGCTCATGCAGCCTCTATCTATCCCTCATCCCCTCAAGATGGCTGGACCATCCTTGTAAATAAGCCATTGTACTTTGTGTCACCCCCACCTCATTGTAGATTGTAAGCTCTTAGGAGCAGGGTCATCATTATTTTTGCTGTAATTATTGTATTATCTTTAGCTATGTTACTTATGACTGTTGTACATGAACCTGTGAATTGTTAAGCGCTGCGGAATATGTTGGCGCTATATAAATAAAGATTATTATTATTATTATTATTAGAACAAGTCCCACACACTGCTACAAGCCGAAGCCCAAATATTTTTTCAGAGCTAGATGCAGATAAAAATTATATTGAATTTGCAACCTGGTGGAGGTTAGTATAGATGGACTAATAGAACAAGTCCCACACACTGCTACAAGCCGAAGCCCAAATATTTTTTCAGAGCTAGATGCAGATAAAAATTATATTCAATTTGCAACCTGGTGGAGGTTAGTATAGATGGACTAATAGAATAAGTCCCACACACTGCTACAAGCCGAAGCCCAAATATTTTTTCAGAGCTAGATGCAGATAAAAATTATATTCAATTTGCAACCTGGTGGAGGTTAGTATAGATGGATTAATAGAACAAGTCCCACACACTGCTACAAGCCGAAGCCCAAATATTTTTTCAGAGCTAGATGCAGCTAAAAATTATATTGAATTTGCAACCTGGTGGAGGTTAGTATAGATGAACTAATAGAACAAGTCCCACACACTGCTACAAGCCGAAGCCCAAATATTTTTTCAGAGCTAGATGCAGATAAAAATTATTTTGAATTTGCAACCTGGTGGAGGTTAGTATAGATGGACAAATAGAACAAGTCCCACACACTGCTACAAGCCGAAGCCCAAATATTTTTTCAGAGCTAGATGCATATAAAAATTATATTGAATTTGCAACCTGGTGGAGGTTAGTATAGATGGACTAATATAATAAGTCCCACACATTGCTACAAGGCGAAGCCCAAATATTTTTTCAGAGCTAGATGCAGATAAAAATTAAAATTGAATTTGCAACCTGGTGGAGGTTAGTATAGATGGACTAATAGGACAAGTCCCACACACTGCTACAAGCCGAAGCCCAAATATTTTTTCAGAGCTAGATGCAGATAAAAATTATATTGAATTTGCAACCTGGTGGAGTTTAGTATAGATGGACTAATAGAACAAGTCCCACACACTGCTACAAGCCAAAGCCCAAATATTTTTTCAGAGCTAGATGCAGATAAAAATTATTTTGAATTTGCAACCTGTTGGAGGTTAGTATAGATGGACTAATAGAATGATGCTATGCCCAAAAGGTTTTACTTCACTAGGTGCAATAACAAAATGTGTATTCTATACACAGGTGGTGTAGCTTGCAACACAGATAGGCTACTCCACTGACTAACACACACTGCATGAGGCCAAAAAGGATTTGCTTTGCTAGATTTAGCAAAATGCTGTGAAAAAACTTGCACAGCACTGGCACAGACCTGCCTGGCAAAAAGTGATAGGAACTGATGTAACCTAGCCCTCAAAAGGACTGCAATTACAATTAGTCTTTACTCCCAACCTATCTATTTAAGAGCACAGACCTGCCTGATAAAAGTCATAGGAAATGATGTCACCTAGTCCTCAAAAGGACTGCAATCACAACTATTCCCTACTCCCAAGCTATCTGTAGATTTGTGCGAAAATTGGCTTGAAATTAACACTGAAAGTATAGCGCACACAACAACAGCGGTGCCGTCTAACACGCAGCTGCAGCAGTGAGAAAATGGTGGCGACGGGGAAAATGGCTGGGTCTTATAGGGAAAGGACATGTGACATACACTGCCAGTGACACATGCCCTTGCTTGTGTGAAAAAAAGCAGTTCGCTCCGTGTGTGCGCTGCTGATAGGCTGACAGATTGCACCTCCCCACTGTAAATGTGGGAAAGAGAAAAAAATGGAGATCTTCATTATTTCTGCAGAGATCCATCCACTGCCCCTCCCCCCGCCCCGCTGTACACTCAAACTGCGTATTAACATAAATTTTCAGCGTTACTGAGAAAAAATCCAGTTATGATTTTGGTGCACGAACAGCTATCGAACATAACCTCGAACAGCCGAATTTTTTTCAAATTGTTCGTGTTCGCCGAACGGCTCGAACACCGCCCAAAACAGCTCGAATTTGAGATTGGCGAACAGTTCGAGTCGAACACTGATCATCTCTACTTACAAGCCAGAAAGCATACTTTCTCAGACAGACGAGATTTGGTTTCAGTATTTTAATTCAGTAGAAAAATTAGGCCTGATGTGACTTAAACTGTGCTCCCTGTTTGTATTACATCAAAAATGAAAAAAAAATTGGTGTTATTAAAGTACTCTACTTTGGATCAATCAATTCACAGTCACACAGGCTATGCAGGTCCTGCACCTCCCTGTCTCTTCAATCTGTACATAATTATTCAAAGATTGAGACTAGCGTTTCCCTTTTCTATGTTTTTCAACATTGCAGAAGCGCACCAGATTCTGATATAGGCCTTTCTATCCCTATCCAGTGTACTAAGCTATACCTAGGCTATAAAATCCTAACATGGCTCCGTTTTTCCTGCATCATCTTTTAGTGGCTGTGAAAGTACCTCATGAATGGCTGGTGCTCTGAGACACTGCCCCAACACACATACTTAAAAACACAAAGACACACACAGGCCAGCATCAGTTAGACAATGGAAGACAGTTTTGTTTGTAAATATAAACTAAATTTAAAAGGGTCCATCTGGCCATCACCCTTTAACCACTGTACAGGAATATAGACTTATATGGGGTCCCCGGGCAAGGACCACAGAGTCAGCTGTTGTTCGGTGGTGATCCAGAAGGTCACGTCAGCAACAGCATCATAAAACAAGTGGGTAGTCAAATGTCAAGCAAAGGTCAAACAGCAGGAATAATCAAGAAAAAATACAAAAGCACAGCACAGTGGTCTGATCTAGGATAGAAAATCTATTGACTGGCAGTGGGAACTGGCTCTCAGAGGTTTATATAGTAACAGCCCAAACTGGGGCTGACAGCACATACAAACCTAAATTAACAAGATTAATCCCATAGCTTCTAGACTGGCCCGAGCCACAAGTCCCAGGAATAATATAGGATAGATGCTGTCAAGTAACACCCACAACAATGGTGTGGCACTGCCAACCAGCCGTAGCAGTAATGGGCACAGATGTTACACATACAGTATAGTAGTGTTCAAAATAATAGCAGTCCAATATGACTAACCAGATTAATCACAGTTTTTGGTATAAATTATATTACCACATGTCAAACAATTTACCAGTTGGTGCAGTAGATTGTAAGAAAACCAATGGACTCAGAATTCATGATCTGCACGTTTTTGAGTGTGTATTTTAATAATTAATTGAAAAGGAGTGTGTTCAAAATAATAGCAGTGGGGAGTTCAAGTAGTGAGGTCAATCATTCTGTGAAGAAACAAGTGTGAATTAGGTGGCCCTTATTTAAGGGTGAAGCCAGCACATGTTGTACATGCATTTCTCCTTGAAAGCCTGAGAAATATGTGTCGTTCGATACATTGTTCAGAAGAACAGCATACTTTGATTGCTTGGCGAGGGTAAAACTTATAAAGAAGTGCAGAAAATGATAGGCTGTTAAGCTAAAATTATGTCCAATGCTTTAAAATGGAAAGAAAAACCAGACAGACGTGGAAGAAAATGGAAGACTACCATTCAACAGGATTGAAGAATAGCCAGAATGGCAAAGGCTCAGCCAATGATCAGCTCCAGGATGATCAATGACAGTCTCAAGTTACCTATGAGTACTGTGACAGTTAGAAGATGCCTGTGTGAAGCTAATTTCCTAGCAAGAAGGCCCCGCAAAGTCCCACTGTTAAAAAAAAGACATGTACTGAAGCGCATACAATTTGCCAAAGAACACATCAACTGGCCTAAAGAGAAATGGAAAAACATTTTGTGAACTGATGAAAGTAAAATTATTCTTTTTTGGTCCAAGGGCCGCAGACAGATCGTCAGACTACCCAGAAACTTTGCATGGTGGTGCAAGCAGCATGATATGGCCATGTTTCTCTTATTATTATTTACCGCATACCGGGAATCATGGACCAATTAGCATATATTAAAATACTTGAAGAGGTCATGTTGCCTTAGGCTGAAGAGGATATGCCCTTGTAATGGGTGTTTCAACAAGACAATGACCCTAAACACACCAGTAAACTTGCAAAATCTTGGTTCCAGTCCAACAAAAATGAGGTTATGGTGGCCAGCCCAATCCCCGGACCTTAATCCGATAGAACACTTGTGGGGTGACATAAAAAATGCCATTTCTGAGGCAAAGCCAGCAAATTCGAAAAAATTGTGGGATGTAGTCAAAACACCTTGGGCTGGAATAACAGTTGACTCTGCCAGAAGTTTGTTGACTCTATGCAACATAGATGTGAAGCAGTTCTAAAAAACTGTGGGTATACAACTAAATATTAGGTTAGTGATTCACAGGAATGCTAAGTCCTCAAAAAAAAGAGTACATATTGTGAGTTTCCAAAAGACAAATGCAGACACTGCTAATTTTTAGAACAGCACAATGTTAATTTTTTATTATTTTCTGTAAAGTAGTTAAAAATTATATACATTTCTCTTTATGTTTTGAATTATAAAACAGTGTGCAATGTTCCCAATGCATGGAAATAAAAACTAGTATAAAGATTTTGTGCTTAACTCATGTTTTTCACACACTGCTATTATTTTGAACACTACTGTATGGGGACCAGGATGGAGGACATCTGGGGACCAGAATGGGGGACATATAGAGACCAGGATGGGGAACATATAAGGACCAGGATGGAGGACATATGGGGATCAGGATGGAGGAAATGGAACACCAGGTTGGGGGACATAAGGGGACAAGAACGAGGGACAAATGGGGACCAGGATGAGGGACATATGGGGCCAGGATGATGGATATATGGGAAACAGGATGGAGAACATAAGGGACCAGGATGGAAGAAATTATTAAATAAAGATGCCCAGGATGGGGACATTACAGGAGGGTCCTCCGATGAGGACATTATTATAGGAAGAGGCTAGGATGGAGGACATAGGGGGCCAGAATGAGGGAAATTATCACATAGAGGAGCAAGGATGGGGGACTTTATTAAAAAAAGAGGCCCAGAATGAGGGACAGTACAGGAAGAGCCCAGGATGGGAACATTATTACAGGAAGGGGCCCATGATGAAGAACATTATTACAGGAAGAGTCAAGGATGGAAGACATAATTACTCTATAGGGGCCAGAATGAGGTACATAGATTATTAGTTTATGGTGGTAAGTGGTAGACATAATTATTGTAGGGGCCAATTAAGAGACATTATTACTGCTATAATATATTTTACTTTAGAGGACACTTTTCAATGGGAGGGGAGATCCTATTACTGTGTAGAGCAGCATTATGTTAATTGTGTTCTTCATCTGGCGCAGTGTAGAAGTCAGGGAACAAGTAAGGAATATATTCTAGAAATAATAAGCTGTTAAAACCGTGTGTTCATTTCTGCATAGATGAGTCCTGGCTGGAAGAAGTGAGTCCTGGCTGATCAGCGCCAGATGAAGGAAAAAGCAAAGATGAATGACATCATCTAGAGACGTCACTGGTAAATCACTGTATGACCTGTACACTTACACAATATACTATATAGCATATACAGAACTTCTGTGTATAATGTCACCGGTGATCACTGTATTACCTGTACACTGACACAATATACTATATACCAATGCTGGGCAAACTGCTGCCCGCAGGCCACATCTAGCTCTCTGGCTGTTCCAGTCCAGCCCGAGGACTGAGACAGCTGAAAGACTGAAAACAGTGGCCCACGGGCTGCACTATGCTTTCACTCTCTGTCCGTCCTCCGCCACCCCCTGTCACCACTATTCGCATACTCAGAATGTAGACAGAGGCGAATACATTGGTGGAGGATGGAGCCACTGGCTCCTTCTTCCACCAATTAGCACATGCGACTGGGCAGCAGACGCAATGACGTCACTTCATTGCGTCTGCTATGTGGAGAGTCGGTGCACCGGAGACCAAAGCAGAGTGCCGAGGGAAATGGTACCAAGGTGAATATGTGTGGCGTTTTTTTAATACGTGTATAGAATATTTTCATGTGATAGCTCATACTGTATATCAAGAGGCTATGTGAGGGCCCATACTGTATATAGAGGCTATGTGGGGGCTCATACTGCATATAGAGCGGCTATATGGGGGCTCATACTTTATTTAGGGGGCTATGTGGGGGCTCATACTGTATTTACTAGTATATGTGGGAGCTCATACTGTATATAGGAGGCTATGTGGGGTTTCATACTGTATATAAGAGGCTATGTGGAGGCTCATACTGCATATAGGAGGCTATGTGGGGGCTCACACTGTATACAAGGGGGCTATGTGAAATCTCATATAGAGAGGCTATGTAGGGCTCACACTGTATATAGAGAGGCTATGTGGGGGCTCATACTGAATATAGGGGGCTATGTAGGGGCACATACTGTATATAGTAGACTATGTGGGGGCTCATAATGTATTTAGGAGGCTATGTGGGGGCTCATAATGTACTGTATTTAGGAATCTATGTGGGGGCTCATACTGTATGTAGGTGCTATGAGGGGTTTCATACTGTATATAGGAGGATATGTGGAGGTTCATACTCTATATAGGGAGCTCATACTGTATATAGGAGGCTATATGGGGGCTCATAGTGTATACAAGGGGCTATATGTTGGGCAGCATGGTGGCTCAGTGGTTAGCACTACAGTCTTGCAGCATGAATTCCTGAAAGTTCAAATCCCACCAAGAACAACATCGGCAAGGGGTTTCTATGTTCTCCCTGTGTTTGTGTGATTTTCCTCCAGGTACTCCGGTTTTCCTCCCACACTCCAAAGACATACTGATAGAGAATCTAGATTATATATATATATATATATATATATACAGAGCTCCTTTTTATAATGTCACTGCTGATCACTGTATTACACTGTACACTTACACTATATACTATATACAGAGCTCCTGTTTATAATACCACTGATGATCACTGTATTACCTGTACATTTACACTATATGCTATATGGAAAGCTCCTGTGTATAATGTCTTTGGTGATCACTGTATTTACCTGTACACTTATACTATATAAAAAACTCTTTTGCATAATGTCACCAGTGATCACTTGCACTACATATTATATGCAGAGTTCCTCTTTATAATGTCACTAGTGATAATATTAATGTTATTAGCATTGTGTTTTTTATTAATGATCAGGATTGTAGTATTCTATCACTATGTGGTAGTAATATGTGGTCTGTCATAGTGTGGTAATATTTGACCCTTGTATGTGATATTATTTGGTCACTATGTGGTGGTAATAAGTGGTCTGATCACGGTGTGGCAGTATTTTTCCCTTGTATGTTGTACTATTCGGTCACTATGTTGTTGTAATTTGTGGCCTGGTAATGGTGTAGCAGTATTTGTCCATTGTATGTGGTACTATTTAGTCACAATGTGTTAGTAATATGTGGTACAGTCATGGTGTGGTGGTATTTGTCCTTTACATGTGGTATTATTTGGTCACTGTGTTGTGGTAATATGTGGTCTGGTCATGGTGTAGAGGTATTTTTCACATTATACCACTGCTCCCATATGTGGCATCTGGTGTGTCCTGCTCCTCTTATTTGCTTACTGTCTAGCATAGCCCATTGTCCAGATGTTCAACTCTACGGCATCACCCTATTTCTATATGACCTGCGGTTTAGTGAATCCACCTCACCAGGTGTTCCCTAACAGCCCCAGGGCAAAATTTCAACCTGGTACACAGTCACTAACCGGTGATATCTCCTATAGAAGACATTAATTTTTGCTTTTATTCTTAATACACCCAAACTGCTATGACTTTTTCCAGCCATGGCTTGTCTCTGCAGAATATAGCTTAGTGACTAGTGATGAGCGAGCACTAAAATGCTCGGGTGCTCGAAGCTCGGGTCGAGCACTTTGGAATACTCGGGTGCTCGACCCGAGCAAAGAGCCCAATGTAAGTCTATGGAAAACAAGAGCATTTTTCTGGTGGTCCCCCCCCGGCGGTCTGCAGAAGGTCAAAAATTGCCCAAATCGATGGGAACGGTGCTCAATTAAACGTCAGGCAGGCAGAATATATAGGCAGACAGGCAGACAGGGAATATAGGAGGGTGCATGAAAAACATAGCAGGGCACTTGGAACACACTAGTGCCCTCCGATTTTCATGCACCCGTCTCTTTAAAAAAGCCGGCCAGCAATTCATCAGCGGCATACACCGGTACCCGACAATTTAGAACAGAAAGAATAGAGCATCACACATAGATTAGATAGATAGAAACATGTCAGTCACATATATAATAAGTACAGTGACAGTGTTGGTTACTGTACTTGTTATTTAGTGTTAAAATAAAGGATTTATTAAAAAAAAAATAATAGTGTTTTTGTCTCTTTAAAAAAGCCGGCCGGAAATTCATCAGCAGCATACACCGGTACCATACAATTTAGAACAGAAAGAATAGAGCATCACACATAGATTAGATAGATAAAAACATGTCAGTCACATATATAATAAGTACAGTGATAGTGTTGATTACTGTACTTGTCATTTAGTGTTAAAATAAATACAATAAAGGATTTATTTAAAAAAAAAAATGGCGTGGGGTTCCCCGTAATTTTAGTCTCTAGCAGAGGTTAAGTAGATGGCTGGGGCAGATGTTTGAATGTCCAATGAACTCAGCTCACCTTATGCAGGTCACTGACAGCGTGGGAAAATTATCCTGGGCTTGCAGTGAGCGGAGGAGAATTCTCTCACGCTCACCGCAAGCGCAGGAGAATTTTCCCATGCTGTCAGTGACGTGCATGAGGTGAGCTGAGTTCATTGGACATGAACTTGGCTCATCTAGGTGCCGTCACAGCCAGACACTGAGGAGCGCAAGCATGCCTGCGCTTCTCTGTGTCTGCGGCATGGCAAGCTGGATGGCAGCTTTCGGCTGCGATCCAGCCTGTCATGTGAATGTAGCAGAGCTGGAGCCGTCCTGGGAACCATGGAAAGGTAAGGATGAGGTTGGTTTATTATTTTACTTTTATTGCAGAAGACATTGGCTTCAGCTAGAATGGGCTTGATGGTAAGTATGGTTTAATTTAGAACTTTAAAAAATTGTGTGTTTATTTCAATTAAAGGACTTTATTCTGGGTGTTGTGTTTTTTTTAAATACTTTACAAGAAATTCATAGCGGTCATGTCTAATATTGGCGTGACCCCATGAATTTTGGGCTTAGGGCCAGCTGATAATGCCAAGCTGGCCCTAACCCCTTTATTACCCAGTGAGCATGGCTGCGCTTCTCAGTGTCTGCGGCATCGCAAGCTGGATGGCAGCTTTCGGCTACGATCCAGCCTGTCATGTGAATGTAGCAGAGCTGAAGCCGTCCTGGGAACCATGGAAAGGTAAGGATGAGGTTGGTTTATTATTTTACTTTTATTGCAGAAGACATTGGCTTCTGCTGGAATGGGCGATATGGTAAGTATGGTTCAATTTAAAACATTAAAGAATTGTGTGTTTATTTCAATTAAAGGACTTTATTCTGGGTGTTTGTGGTTTTTTTTTAACTTTCACTATGGGGTTAGTAATGGGGGTGTCTTATAGACGCCTCTCCATTACTAACCTGGGCTTGATGTCAGCTGGCATTATAAGCTGACATCAACCCCAGCCCTATTACCCCACTGCAACCGCTACAGGGCAGTGGGAAGAGCGAGGCTAAGTGCCAGAATTGGCGCATCCTATGGATGCGCCATTTCTGGGGCAGCTGACGGCTGGTGTTTCTAGCCTGGGAGGGGGCCAATATTCATGGCAGCCTTCCTGGGCTATTAATATCAGCCCCCAGCTGTCTGCCTAGCCTTTGCTAGTAGCTATTAAAATAGGGGGGACCCCACGTCATTTTTTTGGGGGGTCCCCCATTTTAATAGCTAGTAAAGGCTAGGTATTCAGCTGGGGGCTGATATTAGTAGCCTGGGAAGCTCCATGGGTATTACCCCCTTCCCAGGCTTCAAACATCTGCCCCAGCCGTCTGCTTAACCTCCGCTAGAGACTAAAATTACGGGGAACCCCTCGCCAATTTTTTTTGTAATAAATCCTTTATTTTAACACTAAATGACAAGTACAGTAAGCAACACTGTCACTGTACTTCTTATATATGTGACTGACATGTTTCTATCTATCTAATCTATGTGTGATGCTCTATTCTTTCTGTTCTAAATTGTCAGGTACCGATGTATGCCGCTGATGAATTGCCGGCCGGCTTTTTTAAAGAGATGGGTGCATGAAAACACTATTTTTTTTTTTTAATAAATCCTTTATTTTAACACTAAATAACAAGTACAGTAACCAACACTGTCACTGTACTTATTATATATGTGACTGACATGTTTCTATCTATCTAATCTATGTGTGATGCTCTATTCTTTCTGTTCTAAATTGTTGGATACCGGTGTATGCCGCTGATAAATTGCCGGCTTTTCATGTTTCACTGTGAGCACTGTTCCCATCGATTTGGGCAATCACATGGCTGTGACATTACAGTGAGTGGCAGACAATCCCTGCATGATTGGTGCTCTAAATAGCGCCAAACATGCAGGACGGGGACCCAAGCTCCCGCCCGAGCATCTCGAAAGTACTCGGCGAGCTCCGAGCATCTCAAGTACTGAGATACTCGGGCGAGTACCGAGCAGTGGCGAACATCCTCGCTCATAACTATTAGTGACATGTTTGTCTGATTGCTTCTAAAGCACCCTCCCTACTTTTTCGTCCACTTCTACAATGTACTGGATGGTAAGGAAATGTTCCACCCTGGTGTCCTATGTATTAACAGTACCTCCCTTTTGTTCCCTCCACAGTGACAGTATCCTCAAAAATAAAAAATACAGTAGTGATGTCCCCTTTTGTGACTCCCTCACAGAAGCAATGTCTCTTTCTGAGGTCTCCATACAGTTTTAATGCTTAGGTCTCCTTTTTTTGCTCCTGTACAATAGTAAAATTCCCATTTATATCCCGATACAGCAGTTATTTATCATCTCTGTGCTCAACTAAAGCAGTAAAGACTCACTCCCCAGTAGCACCCATATAGTAGCAAAATACATGTTTTTTTGCCCCATACAGTAATAGCATCCACCTTTTTGAACAGATACAGGCATAAAGTCCCAAATTGTGGCACCATATAATAATAATGTATGGTCCCACAATGTGTGACATTATTAATGTATGGAACTACAATTGGGTACAATATTAATGTATGATGCCAAAATGGTGAACAATAATAATACATGTTCCCAATTGACCCCTATATAGTGATAATGTACCCCATTCTGGCCACTATTGTAGCGCCGGCGTCCCTGCCCTCTGCTAGGCAGGGACGCTGTTCCCCTCACCTCTCTGCTCCGTGCCCGGCGTCCTCCTCCCGCTCTGCTGGCAGCGCGCGCTCCTTCCCGGCCACTGTGCTTAGGGCGCGCGCGCGCGCTCTCCCTCCCTCTTAAAGGGGCCGCGCGCGCCGTCCTAAGAAGTCCCCGGCCAATGGCCGGAGGACTTCACCATATATAAGGCAAAATGGAGGTGCCCGAGCAATGTTGTTGCACTGTTCACTACTCTGCTTCAGCCCTCAGGTCCCGTTGCCAGTTACCTGCCAGATACCTGCCAGATTCCTGCCAGCTTGCTGTCTTATTCCTGCCTGATATTCTGCTACCTGCCTGCTAGCCTGAGGTCCGACGGTCTGCCTTACAACTCCTGTCAGTCTGTCTAAGGACCAGCTTGCCCGCTCACCTGGGAGCGCACATCAGCTACCTGCCTGCTTGCCTGAGGTCCGACGGTCTGCCTTCCAACTCCTGTCAGTCTGTCTATGGACCAGCTTGCCCGCTCACCTGGGAGCGCACATCTGCTACCTGCCTGCTAGCCTACCTGGAGGCTCCGCCGTCACGTGCTGTGACCACCTGCCTGTCCAGTGACTCCTGCCCGCTCACCTGGGAGCGCTCATCTGCTGCCTGTCTGCTAGCCTACCTGGAGGCTCTGCCGTCACGTGCTGTGACCACCCGCCTGTCCAGTGACTTCTGCCCACTCACCTGGGAGCGCTCATCTGCCGCCTGTCTGTTGGTCTTCCTGGAGGCTCCGCCGTCACATGCTGTGACCACCCGTTTACCCAGAGACTGCCCCGGTCACTTGCCGTGACCATCTGCCCGTTCATCCAGAGACTGCCCCGGTCACTTGCCGTGACCATCTGCCCGTTCATCCAGAGACTGCCCCGGTCACTTGCCGTGACCATCTGCCCGTTCATCCAGAGACTGCCCCGGTCATTTGCCGTGACCATCTGCCCGTTCATCCAGAGACTGCCCCGGTCACTTGCCGTGACCATCTGCCCGTTCATCCAGAGACTGCCCCGGTCACTTGCCGTGACCTCCTGCCCGTTCCTCCAGAGACTGTCCCGGTCACCTGCTGTGACTGCCTGCCTGGTCGCCACCCGCTCCCTTACAAGGACCGCCCCCTTGTATAGTAGCTCAGAGGTTCCGCCTCCCAGACCCGTTACAACTATAAACTGATAATTTCCCGCATGTTTGCCCTCATAGCAATTAAAAATAAAAAACAATCATTCCTCTCATCTGATCCTACTCCCACAAGCATCATCTTCTTTATCGTCCATAGCCAGGATCAGGAGGCACAATGTAGTGACATCACTATGCCGCATGTGACAGGATACCATTCTCCATGAATAAATCAACAGCATCCAAGGCAGGTGTAGAAGTTAAAACGAAAGTTTTTTGTGCCATTTACAAAATGCAACATTTCATAGAGGTCTTCATCAAGCTAAGACAATGTGTCATATCCCAAGTTTCAATTGTTCTTATTGAGAAGTCCTTCCAATCAGTGCTAGGGAACCACACATAACAATTACAACATATAAAACAGAAGAACAATCAATATGAAGTTAAGTGCATAGCATCAATCAATACATATAATATACCAGTACATCTTGTTATAGCATTAAAGGGGTTTTCCCACAAACAAAAGTTTATTTTAACCCCTTTACAGCCCAAGGCGCACTAATACGTACCTGCACCCTGGGCTTTAAGAGCTAGGTATGTATTAGTATGCCTGTTGTTGCGATCGCCACCGGTTCTGAGGTGATTGCCACAGCTGACACCCGGTGCTTTGTGCAGGGAGTGGTCCCACACCGCTCCCGGCACATTAACCCCCGCAATGCTGCGATCGATTTCAGGGGCAAGGGGAGGCGATCTCGATACTCAACTCTCCTGCCGGCATCCAACACTGTCTGTCGCGGCTTCCCGGATGTTGCCATGATGACCCGATGTCGTCATGACAACATCCGGGTCACCAGACAACAGGAAGATACTTTTGTCATGCGCAGTGCATGACCAAAGTATCTTCTGCATCTGCAGCGCTGCTATACAGGCAATCAGAATGTAAAAAGTGAAAGTCCCATAGTGGGATAAAGTATTAAAGTCCAAAAAGTGTAAAAAAATGAAAAAAAAAATGTAAAAATATAAAAAAATAAAAAAAATAATCCACCAAAAATAAAAATATAATGTACCTATCAATAAATATTATTATTAAAAAAAAAAAAAAAAAGTACACATATTTGGTATCACTGCGTCTGAAACGACCTGACCTATAAAACTCTCCCACTAGTTAACCCATTTAGTGAACATGGTAAAAAAAAAAGCAAAAAACAATGCTTTAGCATCATACCGCCAAATAAAAAATGGAATAACAAGCGATCAAAAAGACGAATTTAAATAAAAATGGTACCTCTGAAAACGTCATGTTGTCCCGCAAAAACAAGCTGCCATACAGCTCCATCAGCCGAAAAATAAAAAAGTTATAGCTCTCAGAATAAAGCGATGCAAAAAAATATTTTTTTCTATAAAATAGCTTTTATTGTGTAAAAGTGCCAAAACATAGAAAAACTATATAAATGTGGTACCGCTGTAAATGTACTGACCCGACGAATAAAGATACCTTATCAATTTTACCACACGCGGAACAGCGTAAGGAAAATAAAAAAAAAACAATTCCTGAATTGTTGGTTTTTGTTCATTCTGCCTCCCAAAAATCGAAATAGAAAGTGATCAAAGCTGTCAATCATAAAAACCCAATATGATTCTGGTATCGCTGTAATCGCACCGACCCGAAGAATAAAGTCATCTAATCACTTATATCGCATGAGGAACGGCGTAAAAAATAAACTCTAGGGTTAGGGTTGTGCTAGGGTTAGGGTTGGGGTTAGGGTTAGGATTGGGCTAGGGTTAGGGTTGGGGCTAGGGTTAGGGTTGGGCTAGGGTTAGGGTTGGGGTTAGGGTTGGGCTAGGGTGGGGGTTGGGGTTAGGGTTAGGGTTGGGCTAGGGTTAGGGTTGGGCTAGGGTTAGGGTTAGGGTTGGGCCAAGATTTGGCTAGGGTTAGGGTTGGGCTAGGGTTAGGGTTGGGCTAGGGTTAGGGTTAGGGTTGGGCTAGGGTTAGGGTTGGGGTTAGGGTTGGGCTAGGGTTAGGGTAGCGCTATAGTTAAGGTTGGGGTTGGGTTTAGGGTTGGGCTAGGATTAGAATTGGGCCAGGGTTAGGGTTGGGGTTGTATTAGGGTTGGAGTTAGGGTTGGGATTTTTTTCAAAAGTAAAAAAAAAAAGATATGGCGACTAGTGTTGAGTGCAAGTGCTCGCTACTTGAGTTTGCATCGGGTGCTCGGGTATGCACTGAGTATCACAGGTGCGTGAGTGACATGTTCGGGTCTCCGGCCTATATACTTCACAGCCAAAACAACCTTGCGGGGATTGCCAGCCATGCACTAGCGATCCCCGCATGTTTTTTTTGGGATGTCTAATAACCGTAAAACATGCGGGCGGTGACTTGAGCATGTCGCTCGAGCACACGTGATACATGGTGCATACCTGAGTACCCGATGCAAACTCAAGTAGTGAGCACTTGCGCTCAAGTCTAATGGCAAAATATTCAATATGATGACCTAATGTTATCAAATTCTGTGTCTTACCTCTGGGTTCAAAATGTTCACTATACCCCTTGATAAAATCCTTGAGGGTTGCAGTTTCCAAAATGGGGTCACTTGTGGGGAGTTTCCACTATTTAGGCACATCAGGGGCTCTCCAAACGCGACATGGCGTCCGCTCTCAATTCCAGCCAATTTTGCGTTCAAAAAGTCACACAGTGCTCCTCCCCTTCTGAACTCTGCCATGCGCCCAAACACTGTATTTTCCCCACATATGGGGTATTGGCGTACTCAGGACAAATTGCACAAAAGTTTTTGGGGTCCATTTTCTCCTCTTACCCTTGTGAAAATAAAAAAAATTGGGGCTAAAACATCATTTTTGTGGAAAAAGTTAGATTTTTTTTATTTTCACGGCTCCATGTTATAAACTTCTGTTAAGCACTTGGGGGTTCAGGGTGCTCAACACACATCTATATAAGTTCCCTGAGGGGTCTAGTTTCCAAAATGGTGTCACTTATGGGGGTTTTCCACTATTTAGGCACATTAGGGGCACATCCGCTAATTATTCAAGCAAATTTTACATTCAAAAAGTCAAGTGGTGCTCCTTCCCTTCCGAACCCCGATCAAGCAGTGGTTTTCCCCCACATATGGGGTATCAGCTTACTCAGGAGAAATTGCATAACAAACTGCATGGTGCAATTTCTCCTGTCACTCTTACGAAAATACAAAATTGGGGGCTGAAAAACATTTTTGTGGGAAAAATGTGAAAATTTTATTTTTACGGCTCAATGTTATAAACTTCTGTGAAGCATCTGGGGGTTAAAGGTGCTTAACACACATCTAGATAAGTTCCCTGAGGGGTCTAGTTTCCAAAATGATGCCACTTGTGGGGGGTTTCCACTGTTTAGGCACATCAGGGGCTCTCCAAACACAACATGGCGTCCGCTAATTATTCAAGAAAATTTTACATTCAAAAAGTCAAATGGCGCCCCTTCCCTTCCGAGCCCTGCCGTGCGCCCAAACAGTGGTTTTCCTCCACATCTGGGGTATCGGCATGCTCATCAGGAATTGCACAATAAATTTCATGGTGCAATTTCTCCTGATACCCTCATGAAAATGCAAAACTGGAGGCTGAAAAACATTTTTGTGGGAAAATGTGAAAATTTTATTTTTATGGATCAATGTTATAAACTTTTATGAAGCACCTGGGGGTTCAAACTGCTCACCACACATCTAGATAAGTTCCCTGAGGGGTCTAGTTTCTAAAAAGGTGTCACTTGTTGGGGGTTTCTACTTTTTAAGCACATCAGGGGCCAGGGGTGGATTAAGAGTAGCAAGGGCCCCGGGCAGTTTAGAAGGCGCGGGCCCCCCCCCACACACACACCTGATGTATCACATGATCCCCTGTGATAGATCATGTGATAGTTCATGGCACAATATTAATTATATTAATTTTTTTTAGGCTGCGTGCCCACTATGCGTTTTTTAAGCAATTCCGCTGCAGAAACGCTTAAAAAACGCTTGGTAGAAGGTCTGCCATGTTCCCCAATTTCCGCTGTGGATTATCATTGTTGAAAAATCCACAGCATTACCAATTATTTTGCGGAAGCTCGGCGTTTTCGCCGCCATTGACTAGCATTGGAACGCATATAATCCGCATCACTACATCTGTACGTGCAGAATCCATGCGTTTCAATTTGCGGATGGTACCCGGGTTTGGAGAAGAGGAGACTCTCCTCCAGGCTCGGGTACCATAGTACCTGTAAAAAAAAAGAATAAAATAAAAAATAAATATCATATTTACCTTCTGATGGCCCCCGGTGTCTTTATCTGATGCGCCCTGGCTTGCCGGCAGCTCACGATGGTCTGAAAAGGATCTGCCGTGACGTCATTTAGTCATGTGACAGGTCACGCGACCGCTGACGTTAGCAGGCCATCATAAGGTAATTATATATTTATTTTTTATTTTTTACCATTCTTTTACGGTCACACTCTATAAATCCATGCCGGTTGCATGTATTTATATAGTGTGACCAAGTTGTCAAGCACTTTCCAAGTGATGCTAAAATCGCTTGTCAACCCACATGCGGAATTGCAAGTGAAGAACGCTTCACATCCGCATGTTCCTGGCAGGAAAAACGCATGTAAAATCCGAAAGCATTTTTTCTGCTCAGAAGATGCAGAAACGCTCAAAAAAAATCCGAAGCATTTCTGCATCGTGGGCACATAGCCTTACATTAATTGTATGACTCAATATTGAGCACACGTAGCCATCTATACACGGCAGAGGCGGCACGGCGCCATCTATACACGGCGGGAGGCCGCACGGCGCCATATATAGACAGTGGGAGGCCGCACGGCGCCATCTATAAACAGCAGGAGGCCGCACGGCGCCATCTGCACACAGCAGGAGGCCACATGTAGCCATCTATACACAACGGGAGGCCGCACGTAGCCATCTATACACAGCGGGAGGCCGCACGTAGCCATCTATACACAGCGGGAGGCCGCACGTAGCCATCTATACACAGCAGGAGGCCGCACATAGCCATCTATACACAGCAGGAGGCCACATGTAGCCATCTATACACAGCGAGAGGCCGCACGGCACCATCTATACACAGCAGGAGGCTGCACAGCGCCATCTATACACAGCAGGAGGCCGCACAGCACCATCTATACACAGCAGGAGGCCGCACAGCGCCATCTATACACAGCAGGAGGCCGCACGGCGCCATCTACACACAGCAGGAGGCCACATGTAGCCATCTATACACAGCAGGAGGCTGCACGTAGCCATCTATACACAGCGAGAGGCCGCACGTAGCCATCTATACACAGCAGGAGGCCGCACAGCGCCATCTATACACAGCAGGAGGTCGCACAGCACCATCTATACACAGCAGGAGGCCGCACAGCGCCATCTATACACAGCAGGAGGCTGCACAGCACCATCTATACACAGCAGGAGGCCGCACAGTGCCATCTATACACAGCAGGAGGCGCCCCCCCAGAGACAGCGGGAGGCCGCACGCAGTCACGCACACACAAACATATACAGACATATACATACACGCATAAACACATTTGAAACACAAAAATACATATAGACAGACATCACACAATGATATCTGCCTGCACACACACACACACTCAATCACACATACACAGACTCACTCATACACACTCTCTCACACACACACTCGCTCATACACACACACACACTCTCACACACACAGACTCACCATCCCCCGGCTCGGCTCCAGTCCTCACCAGTGGTAAGTAGAACTGCATGCCGGGCGCGCACTGCGTGACGTCACAGCTAGGAGACACGGCCGCGCACAAGGCCGTGTCTCCTAGCAGTGACGCGGCAGGGCCAGCACACAGGGAAGTTAACTGCTGCAGTACTGGCCCGGCCGTGCGCCGCTGCTGGGGGAGCGGTCCGGGGGCCCCCCTGCCACTGTCTGCCAGTATGTGCCGCAGCACCGCACATATAATGGGGGCAATCCGGCCATAGACACCCCGGAGCCCCATTTTCCCTGGAGGTCCGAGGCTCCGGGTGGTAGCCCAGATTGCCCTCATTATAATCCGCCTATGTCAGGGGCTCTCCAAATGCAACATGGCGTCCACTAATTATTCAAGCACATTTTACAATCAAAAAGTCAAATGGCGCTCCTTCCCTTCCGAGCCCTGCCGTGCGCCCAAACAGTGGTTTTTCCCCTCATATGGGGTATCTGCGTGCTCAGGGGAAATTGCACAACAAATTTTGGGGTCCATTTTTTCCTGTTACCCCTGCAAAAAAAAAAAATGGGTCTAAAGTAACATATTTGTGAAAAAAGTTAAATGTTCATTTTTTTCTTCCACGTTCCAAAAATTCCTGTGAAGCACCTGAAGGGTTAATAAAGTTCTTGAATGTGGTTTTGAGCACCTTGAGGGGTGTAGTTTTTAGAATGCTGTCACTTTTTGGTATTTTATGTCATAAAGACCCCTCAAAGTGACTTCAAAATGTGATATGGTCCCTAAAAAAATTATTTTGTAAATTTGTAAAAATGAGAAATCGCTGGTCAACTTTTAACCCTTATCGCTCCCTAATAAAAAAAAAAATTGGTTCCAAAATTGTGCTGATGTAAAGTAGACATGTGGGAAATGTTATTTATTAACTATTTTGTGTGACATACAGTACAGACCAAAAGTTTGGACACACCTTCTCATTTAAAGATTTTTCTGTATTTTCATGACTATGAAAATTGTACATTCACACTGAAGGCATTAAAACTATGAATTAACACATGTGGAATTATATACTTAACAAAAAGTGTGAAACAACTGAAAATATGTCTTATATTCTAGGTTCTTCAAAGTAGCCACCTTTTGCTTTGATGACTGCTTTGCACACTCTTGGCATTCTCTTGATGAGCTTCAAGAGGTACAGTAGTCACCGGAAATGGTCTTCCAACAATCTTGAAGGAGTTCCCAGAGATGCTTAGCACTTGTTGGCCCTTTTGCCTTCACTCTGCGGTCAAGCTCACCCCAAACCATCTCGATTGGGTTCAGGTCTGGTGACTGTGGAGGCCAGGTCATCTGGCATAGCACCCAATCACTCTCCTTCTTGGTCAAATAGCCCTTACACAGCCTGGATGTGTGTTTGGGGTCATTGTCCTGTTGAAAAATAAATGATGGTCCAACTAAACGCAAACCAGATGGAATAGCATGCCGCTTCAAGATGCTGTGGTAGCCATGCTTGTTCAGTATGGCTTCAATTCTGAATAAATCTCCAACAGAGTCACCAGCAAAGCACCCCCACACCATCACACTTCTTTCTCCATACTTCACGGTAGGAACCAGGCATGTAGGGTCCATCCGTTCACCTTTTCTGCATCGCACAAAGACACGGTGGTTGGAACCAAAGATCTCAAATTTGGACTCATCAGACCAAAGCACAGATTTCCACTGGTCTAATATCCATTCCATAAGTTCTTTAGCCCAAACAAGTGTCTTCTGCTTGTTGCCTGTCCTTAGCAGTGATTTCCTAGCAGCTATTTTACCATGAAGGCCTGCTGCACAAAGTCTCCTCTTAACAGTTGTTATAGAGATGTGTCTGCTGCTAGAACTCTGTGTGGCATTGACCTGGTCTCAAATCTGAGCTGCTGTTAACCTGCGATTTCTGAGGCTGGTGACTCGGATAAACTTATCCTCAGAAGCAGAGGTGTCTCTTGGTCTTCCTTTCCTGGGGCGATCCTCATGTGAGCCAGTTTCTTTGTAGCGCTTGATGGTTTTTGCAACTGCACTTGGGGACAAAGTTTGCCCAATTTTTCGGACTGACTGACCTTCATTTCTTAAAGTAATGATGGCCACTCATTTTTCTTTACTTAACTGCCTTTTTCTTGCCATAAAACAAATTCTAACAGTCTATTCAGTAGGACTATCATCTGTGTATCCACCTGACTTCTGCACAACACAACTGATGGTCCCAACCCCATTTATAAGGCAAGAAATCCCAATTATTAAACCTGGCAGGGCACACCTGTGAAGTGAAAACCATTTCCGGTGACTACCTCTTGAAGTTCATCAAGAGAATGCCAAGAGTGTGCAAAGCAGTCATCAAAACAAAAGGTGGCTACTTTGAAGAACCTAGAATATAAGACATATTTTCAGTTGTTTCACACTTCTTTGTTAAGTATATAATTCCACATGTGTTAATTCATAGTTTTGATGCCTTCAGTGTGAATTTACAATTTTCATAGTTATGAAAATACAGAAAAATCTTTAAATTAGAAGATGTGTCCAAACTTTTGGTCTGTACTGTATCTCTCTGATTTAAGGGCATAAAAATTCAAATTTTGAAAATTGCTAAATTTTAAAAAGTTTTGCCAAATTTCCTTTTTTTTCACAAATAAACGCAAGTGATATTGAAGAAATTTTACCACAGTCATGAAGTACAATATGTCATGAAAAAACAGTCTCAGAATCAGGGGGATCCATTGAAGTGTTCCAGAGTAATTACCTAATAAAGTGACAGTGGTCAGAATTGTAAAAATTGGCCTGGTCATTAACGTGCAAACCACCCTCGGGGGGTAAAGGGGTTAATCAATAGATCTTTGAATAATAATAATTTCCACAATTGGATGTGTTTAAATAAAATGTTCCTGTGCTGAGATAATCTTATAAATGTGCCCCTGTGTAATGGATGTGTCTGACCGTGCAGGGACATGGCATGATCATACCACATCTCCTGGGCGGGGGGGGGGGGACAAAAGAGTATACAGACATTACAGCATGGGATCACAGCTGATTCTTTCTTTGAAGTAAAACATTGTTTAAAAACTGTCAGGGAAATGCTTTTCCTCACAGAAAGAATCAGCTGTGATCCCCTGCTGTAATGTCTGTTTACTCTTTTGCTTCTTCCCCTGCCCAGGAGATGTGGTATGATCAGACTATGCTCATACATGGTCAGACACACAGCCATTACACAGGGGCACATTTATAACATTATCTCAGCACAGGAACATATTATTTAACACATCTAATTGTGGAACTTATTATTATTATTACAAGATCTATTGATTAAAATCAACTTTCGTTTGTGGGAAAAACCCCTTTAACATTCAGAAAACCTTTGATGGAGGATCAAATCACAGCCAAAGCGTCACATCGCTAGATAATCTCAGTTAGTGATGTGACAATGAATACGATTGTCCATAACAGAGCGAACGTGGAGTTGAGTTTGCTCTATGTCGGCTGTATATTGATCATCCAGGGCCTGACTGAGGTTGCCTGGCAATGAAGAAGCCATGGCCATGATTGGCGGCAGTGGCTTTTCTACATAGTTTTATCACAGCTCTAACTTTTTCATTTTTTTGGCTACCAAAGTCTTTTTTGCAGCTTTGCTTGTTTTTTTGTTTTTGTTTTTTTTTTGTTTTTTTTCAGGAAACATAGGGCTGGTATGTATGCATTTCTCCTAAAAATGTGTTTACATTTACACTAAAATATAGCATGTGTAGTCTCAGATTATGGGGTATGGGGCTGATATGGTGACAGTTTGCTCTAACAGTTATGTGCTTTTTTATTTATTTGCATCCTATTTTCAATTTTTACCTATTTTTGAAAACTTTTAACAACATGTTTCCTCTATTATATTATAAATGGCCTCTTGGAGACGTTCACTCTTGATCATAGTGTCCAAAATAGGTAGTGGCACTGAGTGCTGTATATGACGCGCCCCCTGGGCCGTGGGGTACCCGGTGCCGGGCCGGTAGATGTTGGGGGTTGTAGTCACAGTGGCGGTGACCCGGTCCGTGACCCAGGGCGGTCAATCCAAGGGGAATGATATGTATAGGTTTTTATAATGTCCGACTACGCCACCTGTGGAGTGCGGCTAAAGGGGCCGCCGCTGCCGAACAGTCCTCTGAAGCTGGTGGTTTGGCAGCAAGGGTGGTATAACTCCCCACAGGAAGAGTGTAGCTTCAGGGCAGTGTCTGTGGATGATGGTGGTTGAGCTGAACGTTGTAGTGCAGTGAGGGATGGCGCAGCAAGTATCACAGAGACAAGATAGTGCAGTCCCAGGGTCTTTACTCACAGTTATTGCAGTCCAGATTACAGAGCTCAATGTAATTGCCCACGTCGTTCTGTACTTACTCAGTGAGGGGCTCAGTCCACCCTCAGGTATTTCCAGAGCACTTAACAGGACCCCTTTCTATGTGCCTTCCTCAGCCGTCTTCCTGCGCTGGCTCTCACCCTCCTGCCCTGCGCCTCACAGTCAGTGTCCCAAGCCGGTGGCCTCGGGTCTTGACGGGCGACCTGCAGTCCCCTGGACCCTATGTGGCCACCTTTTCGGCAATTGTTAACTGTGGTAGTGGGCAACTGCACCCTGAAAGTACAGCCACCTCCAGCTACTAGTTGGACTTGAAGTATCCATGCTAGTTAAGGGGCCTGTCCCCTCTGCGGCTTGAGCCTTCCACTGTCTTGTAGATTCGGGCGTACGGGTGGCCTCCAGCACTGCCCGTACCCCTAGGATCCCCTCGTTCCTCCTGGAGCCTTTCCTGCTCCCCTTCTCTTCCCAGACTTGGGCCTCACTGTCCAGGCCCACCTCTGGAGCAGAGCTCATGCAGAGCCTCTGCTCCTGTCACTTCTCCTCTGACTGAACGAACCCTGATCTAAGATGGTGTCCTTATTTTATACCACTTACTTCCAAGTGCTCCCAGGACCTACTTCCTCCACCCCATCCACTACATGGTTCCCCCTCTCTAGGTGGTTCCCCCCACTCCAGCCAGGGACCAGGGACTGTGCTCTCCCGTAGGAGCAATCTCGCCCTGTCCCCCGGAAATGTGGTGTAGTGAATGCAGGTGTTAGGGTCCTGAGCTGTACTCCTTCCTTACCTGAGAGTGAGATACCACACCTCTGGGTGAGATGCAGTACCTCTGTGGAGACTGAACCCTCAGGGGCACCACATATAGACTGGAAAAGAGAAGATAAAAGCAGCTATAAATCACTTTTAGAATCTCCTTAGGGTCTCCAGCTACAGTATATATGAGAGCCAGTCACCCAACCTGCTGCTACTAGATTGGAGAAGTAGGAGCTCTAGACCTGCAGCATACATTTACAATTTCTCTAGATTAAAGTCCACAATCAAGTGCCATGCATATACAGTATGAAGCTTCATCTTTATGAGGTTAATGGAAGATGTGAGCAATGTAGGGTCTAATTTTAGTCATTTACAGTATGTATTACTTATCAGAATAAATATTGCAGTATACATATGTCCAATAATCATGCATATCATTATTTCATTATTTGATAATAGATGTATGTAGTCTGAAGGGCAGCCTTAAACCTGGAGAAATTTTTCGGGGCTTTATAGCAAAATGGGTGAATACATATGCACATACCAATTTTTAGTTATTTGATTCCATAAATTTAATTTATGTCTATATTTTTCTCACATCACTTCACCAACTTAGATTAATTAGTGCTGATGCATCACACACAAATCAGAAGATTACAAAAATATTTAAAACAAGTAAAAAGCCAAGGGGATGAATACTTTCTCAAGCCACTGTATTCTGTATAATTAAATTGTGATCACAAATTGTTCTGAAATGTATTTTGCCAGTTGTGTTAATAAAAGCTGTTTGATTAAAAAAAAAAGATTACAATGTCCTAAAACTATAAATCAAAAGTCTGAACAGTTGCCCAATTGGAGGTTCTAATGGATTGGGGTTTGTTCTGACGGCAGACTTTGAGTTGCATTCCACTTTATTGGATGTTAGTAAATTTGTTAGAGCTATAAAAGTTAAACAACATTTTTACAAGATACTCTGGATGAAATGCAAAACAGGCAGTGTGAAAAATTTGCGGGCAGGACTGATATCACTAATCAATATAAAGATCTCAACTTTAAGGAACAGGTATGTTTCAATTATAATATCACAGCTGAATTTATTCCAAAAAATTGCACAGAGGATATTGTTGTATTTAATGCCAATAATCCAGAGTTTTAGTCTATCCATGCCAGGGTTCCATCCATAAACCAATTTCAAAGTTTAGTTGAACAAGAGTTTAAGTACCTCGTCCCTGACATAAAAGAAGAACCCAACACATATGAAGAAAATCGGACTTATCACTGAAAGGATGGCATTGTGTGAATTGAGGGAAAATCATCACTTAATGTATATTAAAAGGCAGACAGAGGAGGATCTGTAGTGCTCCTAGACAAATAAATATATACAGTAAATGAAGCATGCTCCATATTTTATCTAATGAAAATATATAAAATCAATACAATTATGTCCAATAGGAAGTATTAAAAACAGTGACATGACAAGAGGTTGAATATTATATCTTAGAAAGAAAAGGAGTTTTTGGAGGTTGAGAATCCTACTGTACACTGTATCTGAAATTTATGGATTGCCCAAAGTCTAAAACAAGGTGTTTCCCCCACCCCTCCTTCGTATATACTCTGGCTCAGGCACTGCCTTGGAATGATTATGTCTGTGGCTTGATTGCCATCTGCAACCCCTTGGTCAAAGGGTTTCAGGCTTTTTGAGGGATAGTAGGGAGGTTTTGTATAGCATCGACGTCTCTGCCTCCAGCTGGCAGAGACGTCATTCCCCTCACCGCCACGATCCCGGTCTGGCGTCTTCCTGTTCCCCTGCTGCTAAGGCGCGCACTGCGCGCAGCTTCCCGGGCACTGTACTTAGGGTGCGCGCGCTCCTTCCCTCTTAAAGGGGCTGCGCATGCCATCCTAAAGAGTCCCCGGACAATGGCCGGAGGACTGACCCTATATTAAGCACCTCCTCCAAAATGGAGGTGCCTGTGCAAGGTTGTTGTTTGTGTGCTAACACTCTCCTCAGCCCTCAGGTTCCTTGCCCGCCAGTCTGTCTAACAGTCCTGCCCGCCAGTCTGTCTATCAGCCGTGCCCGCCTGCCTGCCTAACCTGAGCACCTGCCAGATTACCTGCCGTGCCCGCCTGCCTGCCTACCCGGAGCACCGGCCAGATTACTTGCCGTGCCAGCTTGCCTGCCTACCCGGAGCACATGCCAGTTACCTGCCGTACCCACCTGCTCGTTTACCCGGATCACCCGCCAGCCTACCTGCTGTGCTTACCCGCTGTACCGGTCAGCTCCTGTCATCTGACCCGTGGGAGTTACCTGCTCTCACACAAGGTCGGTCCCAGATTGGCACCTGGTTCACCTGCCCTGTTCCTCCTTGGTTCATGGAGTCGACTAAGCCGCCATGTGACCTGGGTCGGTCCGAGTAGGCACTTATTTACGCCCCTCTGGTCCCTCCTTGCATCAAGCACAGAGGTTCCACCACCCGGACCCGTAACAGTTTGCACAGGTCATGGAATCCGGTGGCTCCTTCGCTCCTTCGCTCTCTGACTTGTACATGGAGGTCTCTCGTCAGAGATCCCAACAGGAGACTATCCTGTCCTATCTGCGGATAGTCCACTCCCGCCTGGACACGCTGTCTACTCCGACGGTGTCCGTCTCTAACTGAGCGGCACCCACTCCGGCGGTACCCACTCCGGTGGCACCTCAACCCTATGGCGCTGTGGCACCCAGCTTTGGACCCTGGCTTTCTGCGCCTCCATGTTTCGATGGTGACCCCGTCATATGTCAGGGCTTTATAAATCAGTGCACGTTGCACTTTGAACTTCTGGCACACCAGATCATCTCCGACCGGGCCAAGGTGGCATTCATCATGTCTCACCTCACCGGACAGGCGTTGGCGTGGCTTAACCATCTATGGGAGAGAGGGGATCCTTTGGTGTTCGATCTTCAGGCCTTACTCGCGGCTTTCCGGAAGGTGTTCGATGAACCTGGAGGAAGATCTTCTACTGCCTCCTCACTTCTCCGACTCCATCAAGGGAGTCTTTCTGTGGGACGGTATGCCGTGTGTTTCTGCACCCTGGCATCTGAACTGACCTGGAATAATGAGGCACTGGTGTCCACCTTTTGGAAGGGCCTTTCTGGTCGGATCAAGGATGAGCTAGCCGGCCGAGACATACCTCTCACCCTGGACGACCTGGTGTCTTTAGCTGCCTGGATCGACATCCGCTTTCTGGAATGTGCTAAGGAGACGACCCGGGAAAGAAGACCTCTGCGTCTTGCTCCAACCTTCCAAAGGTAGGTCTCGCAACCAGCAATTTCCCGGGTGTCTTCTCCAGAGCCAATGCAAATTGACCAATCCAAGATGGTCAAGTCTCGCCAGGAGACACACCGCGCTGAGGGGAGTGGCTTCTACTGTGGCAGTATAGAGCATCTGATCCGTTCCTGCCCGGAGAGATCGGGAGACTTCAGTGTCTAAGACCACTCGGAGAGGTAGTCCTAGGCAAGAGTTCTTCCTCTCCGTCCTTGACTCTGTCCGTTTCTGTCACCAGTGGTGAGACCCGCTTCTTCGAGACTGCCTTTCTGGATTCCGGAGCCGCAGTGAATCTCATTCAACAGGCCATTGTGGAGCGTTATCAGATTCCTACAGTACGTCTGGCTGAACCTTTGGCGGTTTCCTCAGTGAATGGGAAGCTTCTTCCGGAAACCATCTTGCTGGTCACTGAGCCTGTAACCCTTCAGGTGGGAATGCTGCACTCGGAGAAGATCTCCTTTCATGTGCTGTCCGGTCTCTCTCATCCCCTCTTGCTTGGTCTGCTCTGGTTACAGAGGCATGAGCCCATCCTGAATTGTAGATCTGGTGAAATGCTCTGTTGGGGTCAGGAATGCCATGAATCCTGTCTGGTTCCGATCTTCCTGCTCGACCCCCGTCCACGCCGGCTAACCTAACTGGCCTGCCAGCACTCTACTGGTCCTATTTGGACGCCTTTGACAAAAAGGAGGCTGAGACACTACCACCTCATAGGCCGTATAATTGCCCCATCAACCTAATACCTGGTGCCTCACCTCCTCATTGGCGAATCTATCCCTTGCCATAAGCCGAGACCCGTGCTATGTCTGAGTACATTGAGGAGAATCTTGCTAGGGGATTTATCCGGAAATCCACCTCTCCGGCTGGACCAGGATTCTTCTTCGTCAAGAAGAAAGACAGCTCGCTTTGTCCTTGTATTGACTATAGAGGTCTAAACCAGATTACCATTAAAAATAAGTACCCCCTGCCTCTCATCTCGGAGTTGTTTGACTGCCTAAAAGGCGCGAAGATCTTCACCAAGCTTGATCTTCGGGGGGCGTATAATCTGGTCCGGATTTGCCAGGGAGACGAGTGGAAGAAGGCATTCAACACTCGGGACGGTCACTACGAATACTGCATGATGCCCTTCGTCTCTGTAATGCTCCAGCCGTCTTCCAGGAGCTAGTTAACGACATCTTCAGAGATCTCCTGTATTCTTGCGTGGTGGTATACCTGGACGACATCTTGGTGTTCTCTCTGGATCTGCCTTCACACCGGAGGGATGTTCGTCAGGTTCTGCTGAGGCTCCGGAAGAATCGCCTGTATGCTAAATACAAGAAATGCCTCTTTGAGCAGACGTCCTTGCCATTTCATGTTTACATCATTTCTGAGACCGGTCTGCGCATGGATCCCGAGAAGGTGTCAGCCTTCTTAAAGTGGCCCCGACCGGAGGGATTGAGGGCGATTCAACGGTTTCTGGGTTTCACAAACTATTACCGCCTCTTCATTCCTCATTTTTCCTCCCGGACTGCTCCCATCTCTGCTCTCACCCGTAAAGGAGCAAATCCCAGGGAATGGTCTTCCGAGGCGGAGAAACCCTTCGTCTCCCTAAAATAAGCCTTCTCCTCTGATCCAGTGCTACACCATCCGGATTGCAACAAGCAGTTCTTCCTGGAGGTTGATGCCTCCGGGGCCGGAGCAGTGCTCACCCAGAAATCCTCATCCAGGAGAATTGTAACCTGCGGCATCTTCTCCAAGCTCTTCTCCTCGTCCGAGCACAACTACTCCATAGGAGATCGGGAGCTGCTGGCCATCAAATTAGTGCTGGAGGAGTGGAGCTACTTGCTGGAGGGGGCTCTGAACCCGGTAGTCATCTACACTGACCATAAAAACCTCGCTTATTTGCAGAATGCCCAAAGACTAAACCCGCGTCAGGCCAGAGGGTCCCTATTCTTCGCTTGATTCTGCTTTACTCTTCACTACCACCCGGCAGACAAGAACATTAAAGCTGACGCACTATCCCGTTCATTTATGTCTACCAACCAGGAGGAGGAGCCTCTACACATTATTGATCCCTCCAAGATAATTACTGTTGCTCCTTTTGACCTGTCTCATCTACCTCCCGGTAAAACCTTTGTAGCAGTTCAGGATCGGAAGAAGGTTTTTCTGTGGGGTCATTCGTCCAAACTTGCTGGTCACGCCGGCCAGAGGAAGACATTTCTGCTCATTGCCCGACATTATTGGTGGCCCACCCTGCGCAAGGATGTTGCTGAATTTGTCGTGGCTTGTTCCTCTTGTGCCTGTAACAAGATACCTAGGCACCTTCCAGTCGGTCGTCTTCTTCCTCTTTCCGTGCCTTCCGTTCCATGGCAACATATCGCAATGGACTTCATCACGGATCTCCTTGTTTCTGCCGGTTGTACTGTCATTTGGGTGGTCACTGACCGCTTTTCTAAGATGGCCCACTTCATTCCCCTGCCTGGTCTTCCGTCTGCACCCGTGCTGGCTAAGAACTTCATTCATCACATCTTCCGTCTTCACAGCTTGCCCCTCCACATTGTCTCGGATCGCGGAGTTCAATTCACTAAGCGCTTCTGGAGAGCCATGTACAAGCTGCTGGATGTCGCCTTGGATTTCTCTTTGGCCTATCATCCTCAGTCCAATGGCCAAGTGGAACGCATCAATCAAATCCTCACCTTTCTTCGACATTTTGTCAACGCTCACCATAGCGATTGGGTTGAGCTCCTGCCCTGAGCTGAGTTTTCCTATAACAACCATGAGAGGGAGTCTTCTGCCAAAACTCAGTTTTTTGTGGTCTACGGTCAACACCCCCAGATCTCGTTTCCCGTCTCCTCTTCAGTGGACAATCCTGCCTCTCGTCAGTGAATTTTCTGCAATTTGGGAAGACACTAGATCTGCGCTTCTTCAGTCCTCGGAGCGGATGAAGAAGCATGTTGATAAGAGACGTCTGGATCCACTTCAATTCCGTCCAGGAGACAAGGTCTGGCTTTCTTCCAAATATGTTCGTCTTAAGATACCATCTTACAAGTTGGGTCCGCGGTTCATTGGTCTATTCGAGGTTCTGAACCAAATTAATCTGGTGGCTTACAAGCTGAAACTCCCGTCCTCCTTATGGATTCCCAACTCCTTTCACGTGTCTCTCCTCAAACCGGTTGTCCTCAATTCTTTCTCTGAAGATCCAGGTACCACCCCAGCTCCAGTCTCCGCTGAGGACGTCTTTGAGGTAGAAAACATTTTGACCTCCAAGAGGGTAAGAGGATAGACTTTCTTTCTTGTGGATTGGAAGGGGTTTGGCCCTGAGGAGAGGTCTTGGGAGCCCAGGGAGAACATTCATGCTTTCTAGAAAAATTTCTCGCGGGCTTAAAGAGGAGGGGGAGTAAAGGGGGGTACTGTAGCATTGGCGTCTCTGCCTCCTGCCAGGCAGAGATGCTGTTCCCCTCACTGCCGCTGTCCCGGTCTGGCGTCTTCCTGTTCCCCTGCTGCTAAGGCGCGCATTGCGCTTAGGGCGCGCGTGTGCGCTCCCTCCCTCTTAAAGGGGCCACGCGCGCCATCCTAAAGAGTCCCCGGCCAATGGCCGCAGGACTACCCCTATATTAAGCACCACCTCCAAAATGGAGGTGCCTGTGCAAGGTTGTTGTTTGTGTGCTAACACTCTCATCAGCCCTTAGGTTCCTTGCCAGCCAGTCTGTCTAACAGTCCTGCCCGCCAGTCAGTCTAACAGTCCTGCCCGCCAGTCTGCCTATCAGCCGTGCCCGCCACCCTGCCTACCCGGAGCACCTGCCAGATTACCTGCTGTGCCCGCCTGCCTGCCTACCCGGAGCACCTGCCAGATTACCTGCCATGCCCGCTTGTCTGCCTACCCAGAGCACCTGCCAGATTACCTGCTGTGTCCGTCTGCCTACCCGGAGCACCTGCCAGATTACCTGCCGTGCCCGCCCGCCTGCCTACCCGGAGCATCTGCCAGTTATCTGCCATACCCACCTGCTCGTTTACCCAGAGTACCTGTCTGGCTATCCGCCGTACCCGCCTGCTTGTCTGCAGTCCCAGAGTGGCACTTGGTTCACTTGCCCGGTCCCTCCTTGGTTCACGGAGTCGACTAAGCCGCCGTGTGACCTGGGTCGGTCTGAGTAGGCACTTAGTTACGCCCCTCTGGTCCCTCCTTGCATCAAACACAGAGGTTCCACCACCCGGAACTGTAACATTTTGCAGGTAATACACAATCTTTATAGACGGATGATATGCCATGGCTTAGATGTGATGTAAAGGCACTTTATCCATTTATCTCTCATGATTTAGCATTTAAAGCTTTTTATTTCCATTCAACAAAATCTAGCAATTATGATGTAATCTCAAAATGTTTATAACAGTTTACAAAAAAAGTCACTAGTTTTTTGTTAAGTCACAATTTACTTTAATTTTGATAACATATTTTATTTGCAGTCCATGGATAATTAATGATTGTTTGCTTCTCACCTACCTTGGCTATTTTATATATGGATGTTGGGAGAAACTTTATTTGTTTTCTGAACACACTCAACTTCTTCAGTGTTTTGGCTCGTATGAACAATTCATAGATGACATCCTCATTGTTTCATTTTACATCTGATTATTGTAAAAATATCATTTTTCAATCTAAAACTGAAAGGAGATGTGGAGTCAGGGGAAATTGTCACCGGAATTTAGAGGAAATTCACATCTAAAACACCATCCTAAACATATAGTAAAAAGTATCCTTGTGGAAGAATACACTAAGGCATTAAAGGGAATCTATCAGTAGGATCAACTCTCCTAAACCATTTATATGGGCATGTATGTCACAGAAAGTTAATTCAAATGTTACCTTGATATCTGTGATATCTTATTCAAGAAAAATCCACATTTTTCTTATATGTAAATGAGCTGTTAAGATTTATGGGCTGGACACAGGTGGGGCGGGGTTGGTCAGTGTTAGACATGTAACTAAAACACAGGACAATAGAACTGAACTTTATTTCATAACTAACACGTTAGCAGCTGCGGCTCTGCTGTATCGCAACAATATTTCAGCCCAGTCTGCCTGTGAGATGGAAGCTGAGCGGAACCTGGAGATGTGTCAGGTATAATTACACACAGCTCTGCAGTGAGATCAGGAGAGCTGAGAGCGGGGATTACACATCACACTTGGAATTCCCTCATTCATGTAAAAAAAAGCTCTGGAGGCAGATTTTCATGCAGATCAGTGTTCGGCCCATAGTCCTGAACAGCTCATTTACAGTGGCTTGTGAAAGTGTTCACCCTCCCCCCCTTGGCATTTTTCATGTTTCGTGTCCTCACAAACTGGTATTTCACTGTTTTGTTTGTTCTTTCAGTTTTTGCATGAGTTCATGTAAAGATCATGCCTACAACTGTGAACATTTGGTTTTCTTTTTATTATTAAGCAAACAACAAATAGGACAAAATAACTGAAAACTTCAGTGCGCATAACTATTCACCACCCTTAAGTCAGCATTTTTTAAAGCCTCCTTTTTCAGCAACTACAGCTGCAAGTTGCTTTGGATAAGACTCCATGAGCTTTCCACATCTTGCCACTGGGATTTGGCCCAATCCTCAAGGCAAAACTGTTCCAGCTCCTTCAAGTTTGATGGTTTCCTCTAGTGAACAGCAATCTTCAAGTCCGACCATAGATTCTCAATTGGATTATGGTCTGGACTTTGACTTGGCCACTCAAAAACATTTATACATTTCCCACCTGAGTGTTGCTTTAGCTGTATGCTTTTTGTCATTGTCTTGTTGGTAGGTGAACATTTGTCCCAGTTTCAAATCACTGACAGACTGAAACATGTTTTGCTCAAGAATATCCCTATATTTTGCACCATCCATCTTCCCCTCGACTCTGAAAAATGTGTCACTGTTCCTGCTGCCGAAAAACATCCCAACAGCATGATGCTTCCACCACCATGTTTCACTGTGGGGATGGTGTTCTTGGGGTGATGAGCCGCGTTGGTTTGGCGCCAGACATAGCGTTTACCTTGGTGTCCAAAAAGTAAAATTTTGGCCTTATCTGACCATAGCACCTTCCTCCATACATTTGGGGAGTTTCCCCACATGTGTTTTGGCAAAATCAAAATGAGCCTTACAATTTTTGTGTGCATGTAAAGGCTTTGCTCTCCCCATTCTTCTATAAAGGCCACCTCTATGGAGTGTACGGCTTATTGTGGTCATATGGACGGATACTCCATTCTCTGCTTGGGAACTTTGCAGCTCCTTTAGGAATATCTTTGGTCTCTGTGCTACTTCTCTGATTAATGCCTTACTTGTCTGGGCTGAGAATTTTTGTAGGTGGCCCTCTCTTGGTAGATTTGTTATGGTACCATGTTCTTTCCATTTAATGATAATGGATTTGATGGTAATCCCGGAGATTACCCAACCCTGACTTCTACTTCTCAACAACTTTGTCACTGACTTGTTTAGAGATCTCATTGGTCTTCATGGTTTGGTTAGTGGTGCCTCTTGGCTTTTCAGAAAAGATGTGTTTATACTGACAGACCACTTGACACTTAGATTGCGCACAAGTAGACTTCCTTTCCACTAAGCATGTGATTTATTAAGATAATTGCTTGCACCAGAAATTTTTAGGAGCTTCATAGTAAAAGGGGTGAATACATATGCACATGGCAATTTTTAGTTATTTGATCCTATAAATGTAACCCCTTTCCGACATTTGCGGTAATAGTAAGTCCTTGTGCCCTGGGCCTATTGGGCCAGAGACATACTATTACGCGCAATGTGATCGCACCCGCACACAAGTTGTGCGGGGCGATCGCCTCCGGGTGTCAGCTGATTCTCGTACCTGACACACGGTGCTATGTGCAAGGAGTGGTCCCGCACCGCTCCCATCACATTAACCCCTGAAATGCTGCGATCGAAGTCGATCGTAACATTCCTGGAGCAAGGGGAGGTAAGCGCGACCCACTTACCTCCTCTCCGACGTTCCGCGATGTCTGTGCCGGGTCCCGGTAGTTGTCATGGTGACCCAATGTTGTCATGACGACATCCAGGTCACCATGCATCAGGAAGTTACTTTGAACATGCGCAGTGCGTGATCAAAGTAACTTCTGCTTGTGTGTGACTCAAGACGACGCTCGCCTTCTGTAAGCCCTACCCTGGGAGATGGGGGACTCAGAGCAGGGTCCTGTTGTTGTAGATGGGGTGCTGCCGGGCCCGGACCCGCTCCGTGCCCAGGGCCGTCACACTTAAAAAAAGAGATGGTACGGGCTTATCCGGGTTGAGTGGCTGATCTCGAATACGCCACCTGTGGCACCTTGTGAAGGCCACCAGCGCTGCTGCAGTCCGCTGAGGCATGGTGTTATCGCAGCCGTCGTTGTTACTACTCCCCACAGGCGGAGCAGGGCCTCAGGGCAGAAGGACAGGATGGAGGGGGTAGTAGTCTAGGAGGTCTGGTGCTGCGTAGTGAGGTGTAGTGCAGAATAAGAGTCTGGAGGCCATAGGGGTTAACTTCCAGGGTTTTTACTCACGATGGAGATGGCAGTAGGAAGGTGTCTCCCTGCTCCTCACGGAGTTCTGCGGTCACCAAAGACGAGGGTCCGACAACCTCCGAGTATGTCCAGTGTTAAATCAGGACCCCACAACAGAGTGTTCCTAGACTTCAGACCGAGTCCTTTCCTGTCTGTGTGTGTGTAGATAGGCCGGGTCTCCCTCTGAACTTCACTCAGAAAAAGGATACGGGTGGCAGCTCCGCTCTTTCTGTTACCCGGTGGGATCCTCTGGGCCTACCGGGCTTCCCTGACCAGGACATGGAGTAGCAAGGTCAGGTACCCCTCTTGCAGCCGGAACCCCTCTGAATAGATCAGGTTGGCGAGGACAGGTGGCGTACACCGCTCCGTCTGCATCCTCCCTGGGATCCGTTTGCGGTGGAGCTACACTCCTAAGCTCCGGGCCTTCTTGGTCATGGTCCTTGACCGGGTTGAGACATACATTATCTGCAACCTGCCCCTCGACCCAAGGCCAGGGTACGAGGGCCGTGCCTCCATCCTCTGCAGGTCCACACAGGATCCACGCTCAGGGAGGGAGTTCACAATCAAAAGACAACAAGAACCAAGATGGCTGTGTATTAAATATGAAATTTACAGTGTCACTAAAATGTGAATCCTCCACCCTCACAAACTAATTGGTTCCCCTATCTCTTGGTTCCCCAGTCTCCCGAGTGCCAGTAGGGGCAGCACCTAGTGCCTTCTAGCCCCCTCTGGTGGAGAAGTGTGGTGTTGGATGTGGAGGTGGGATCCTGACCATCGCACTGTTCTTACCTCAGAGGAGGAACACTACACTCCATTAGAGAAGTGCAGCATCCCTGTGGCGGACGAACCCTCAGGGGCGCCACATTCCCCCCTGGTGAAACACAGCATGTCCGCGGGCTGCAAAAGAGCAATACCTGGTACAGTTTTTTTTTATATATATATAACAGTAAACAATCTTCCCTTTATGGGAGGCACTTCTTCTTAAACGCTTCAAACTGCATATAATAATATAAAAGTACAAAGGTATAAAAAATATAAAAGTGCTAGAATTATCCAGAGACATGTATGCACAGACAGACGGGTTAAAGTGCAAGGACTTAAAGGCAGTTCAGAAGCACGAGGGACCTGTCCCAAACCCCCAACGTGGGCCCTGGGGTGGCTGCAGGGCATGAAGAACCCGAGTTGGACCTCCAGGAGAGCCACTCCAGACAGGTTTTTCTTCTGAGGTCTGAGGTAGAAATATCCACGGTTTTACATAAAACCAATAAGGAGCACCTAAAGAGATGCAAACTATTTACAAATAAGGAGTCTGTCTGCTGCAAGTCCGCAGGGACCAATGTCTCTAGAAACCAGGAATATAACTTAAAATATAAACATGAACTTAACATCTTTAAACAAGTTATAGCAGCCGGGGCTGCTTAACTCTCGTGTTCCCTCCTGGGAAAAGGCTCATTCCTCCCGACTGAGGCTGACCGGTCTTCTAAAGCTGAGCGCGAGGGGCGTCGCTCCCGGACACCTTGTGGACATCCAGGGCGTACCACCCCTGCACCCCATGGTGGCGGGTGTATGAAATTACGTCACCCGGGAAGAGGTTCCGGCCAGGGTGTCCCTTTTTCAGACGCGGTTCGACGTCCCGCCTGCTGACGAAGACGTCGTCCTGATACTGGGGACTCCTTATGAACCCCCACCCCGCCTCATGGTGGAAGCGGACAACTTGCCCTTCCACACAGGGGCTTGGATGGGTAGCTTCCTCCTGTTGGGCCCGGGACTTTGCAGCCTTGGCGCGCACCTCGAGGCGCTCGCAGCGGATCTCCCTCTGGCGTTGCTCCCGGCTGAGTTGAAGGATCTGCTGATGGCACAGCTCGCTCCTCCTGCGCGCTTCAGCCTGCGTCTCCTGGGGGAAGCCCATCAGGTCCCCTCTGGTGGAGAAGTGTGGTGTTGGATGTGGAGGTGGGATCCTGACCATCGCACTGTTCTTACCTCAGAGGAGGAACACTACACTCCATTAGAGAAGTGCAGCATCCCTGTGGCGGTCGAACCCTCAGGGGCGCCATACCTGTAAATCGCTGACAGGCTATATAGCATAGAGATGCTGCATCTCTATGCTATATAAGCGATCAGCTTGCAAAAAGTGAAAGTCAGATAGTGGGACAAAATGTAAAAGTAAAAAAAGTATCAGAAAGTGAAAAAAAAAAAATTGTTAAAATATAAAAAAAAAGGAAAACATTTTGAATCCCAAAAAATATATATACAATACAGACCAAAAGTTTGGACACACCTTCTCATTTAAATATTTTTCTGTATTTTCATGACTTTGAAAATTGTACATTCACACTGAAGGCATCAAAACTATGAATGAACACATGTGGAATTATACACTTAACAAAAAAGTGTGAAACAACTGAAAATATGTCTTATATTCTTGGTTCTTCAAAGTAGCCACCTTTTGCTTTGATTACTGCTTTGCACACTCTTGGCATTCTCTTGATGAGCTTTTGGAAATGAAAATTTAGAGGGTGATTCCATAATTTTTTCCTCAGAATTGAGTGATTCCATAATTTTTTCCCTCTGCTTGGTCTGAAAAAAACTACTCTTACTGAGTACCACATTTTTTATCTTGATTTCTTTTAGTGTTTCTTAAAGCCCTAAAGTTGCCATTTGAAATGACTTTAGTTTTGTGCCATGTCTGTGATCTGCTTTTTTTCAACAACATTAAACAACTGAATGAACATCCTCCGAGTCCGATGATTCCATAATTTTTGCCAAGGGTTGTATATGTAAGTGTGTGTATGTATGTACACACAGAGAGAGAGAGCTAGAGATAGCGGTCCCTTATGTAACTGCACAATATGGTTGTGCCTCTCTGTCTACACAATACATGTATATGTAGCACTCTCTTGCAATATAATGTATATATTTTTTTATACATACGTATATATATGTATATGTTTATGTTTGCGTATGTCATAGAGAGATGCAAATATACCTGTGTAATATACTGTATTTTTCAGACTATAAGACACACCTTTCTCTCCAAAATTTTAGAAGAAAGTGGGGGGTGCGTCTTATAGTCCGAATATATATTAATATACAGTGCATAGTGAAAGTATTTGGCCCCCTTGAACTTTTCTACCTTTCACCACATTTCTGGCTTCAAACATAAAGATATAAAATTCTAATTTTTGGGGAAGAATCAACAACAAGTGGGACACAATCGTGAAGTGGAACGCAATTTATTGGATATTTTAAACTTTTTTAACAAATTAAAAGCTGAAAAGTGGGGAGTGCAATATTATTCGGCCCCCTTGAGTTAATACTTTGTAGCACCACCTTTTGCTGCGATTACAGCTGCAAGTCGCTTGGGGTATGTCTCTATCAGTTTTGCACATCGAGAGGCTGAAATTCTTGCCCATTCTTCCTTGCAAAACAGCTTGAGCTCATTGAGGTTGGATAGAGGGCGTTTGTGAACAGCAGTTTTCAGCTCTTTCCACAGATTCTCGATTGGATTCAGGTCTTGACTTTGACTTGGGCATTCTAACACCTGGATACCTTTATTTTTGAACCATTCCATTGTAGATTTTGCTTTATGTTTGGGATCATTGTCTTGTTGGAAGATAAATCTCCGTCCCAGTATAATATCTTTTGCAAACTCCAACAGGTTTTCTTCCAGAATGGTCCTGTATTTGGCTCCATCCATCTTCCCATCAATTTTAACCATCTTCCCTGTCCCTGCTGAAGAAAAGCAGACCCAAACCATGATGCTGCCACTACCATGTTTGACAGTGGGGATGGTGTTTTAAGGGTGATGAGCGGTGTTGCTTTTACGCCAAACATATCGTTTTGCATTGTGGCCAAAAAGTTTGATTTTGGTTTCATCTGACCAGAGCACCTTATTCCACATGTTTGGTGTGTCTCCCAGGTGGCTTGTGGCAAACTTCAAGCGAGACTTTTTATGGATATCATTGAGAAATGGCTTTCTTCTTGCCATTCTTCCATAAAGGCCAGATTTGTGCAGTGTACGACTGATTGTTGTCCTATGGACAGACTCTCCCACCTCAGCTGTAGATCTCTGCAGTTCATCCAGAGTGATCATGGGCCTTTTGGCAGCATCTCTGATCAGTCTTCTCCTTGTTTGAGATGAAAGTTTAGAGGGACAGATGGGTCTTGGTAGATTTGCAGTGGTCTGATACTCCTTCCATTTCAATATGATCGCTTGCACAATGCTCCTTGAGATGTTTAAAACTTGGGAAATCTTTTTGTATGCAACTGCGGCTTTAAACTTCCCCACAACAGTATCTCGGACGTGCCTGGTGTGTTCCTTGGTCTTCATGATGCTCTCTGCACTTGAAACAGAACCCTGAGACTATCACAGAGCAGGTGCATTTATACGGAGACTTGATTACACACAGGTGGATTCTATTTATCATTACGTTCATTTAGGACAACATTGGATCATTCAGAGATCCTCACTGAACTTCTGGAGTGAGTTTGCTGCACTGAAAGTAAAGGGGCTGAATAATATTGCACGCCCCACTTTTCAGTTTTTAATTTGTTAAAAAAGTTTAAAATATCCAGTAAATTTCGTTCCACTTCACTATTGTGTCCCACTTGTTGATTCTTCCCAAAAAAATTAGAATTTTATATCTTTATGTTTGAAGCCAGAAATGTGGCAAAAGGTAGAAAAGTTCAAGGGGGCCAAATACTTTCACAATGCACTGTATATATGCTGTTGATCATGGGGCATGTGAGGGGAGCGGCAGCGGCGGAGGGGCGAGAACAGGAGGCAGTAGCCAGCTACTGCATCCTACACTGTGCCCGCTGCTAAAGAAAATGAATATTCACTGCTCCCCACGCCCATGGATGTGGAGAGCAGTGAATATTCATTTTCCTTAAAAGCGCGCACACTGTACCAGCAGCGTGGCTCCTGCAGCATCTCGGCGGTCATATATTCACATGGAGTTTGGAGGAAAGCGTTTTGGATTTTATCATTTGACACACTTTTTTCTGATATACAGTAGTGTTCAAAATAATAGCAGCGTGTTCAAAAACATGAGTTAATCACAAAATCTTTATACTAGTTTTTATTTCCATGCATTGGGAACATGAACATTGCACACAGTTTTCTAATTCAAAACATGAAGAGAAATGTACATAATTTATAACTACTTTACAGAAAATAACAAAAAATGAACATTGGGCTGTTTTAAAAAAATAGCAGTGTCCGCATTTGTCTTTACAAACTCACAATATGTACTCTCTTTTTTGAGGATTTAGCATTCCTGTAAATCACTAATCTAATATTTAGTTGTATAACCACATCTTCACATCTATGTTGCATAGAGTCAACCAACTTCTGGCACCTGTCAACTGTTATTCCAGCCCAGGATGCTCTGACTACATCCCATAATTTTTTGACATTTGTTGACTCATTTTTTATGTCACCTCGCAAATGCTCTATCGGATTCAGGTCCAGGGATTAGGCTGGCCACTCCATAACCTCAATTCTGTTGGACTGGAACCAATATTTTGCTAGTTTACTGGTGTGTTTAGGGTCGTTGTCTTGTTGAAACACCCATTTCAAAGGCATATCCTCTTCAACGTAAGGCAACATGACGTCTTTAAGTATTTTAATATATGCAAATTGGTCCATGATCCCTTGTATGCGGTAAATGGAACTGGCACCATAATAAGAGAAACATGCCCATATCATGATGCTTGTGCCACCATGCTTCACTGTCTTCAGAGTGTACTGTGGCTTGAATGCAGAGTTTGGGAGTCGTCTGACGAACTGTTTGCTGTCCTTGGACCCAAAAAGAACAATTTTACTTTCATCAGTCCACAAAATGTTTCTACATTTCTCTTTAGGCAAATTATTTGTGCTTTGGCAAATTGTATCCACTTCAGTACATGTCTTTTTTTAACAATGGGACTTTGCTAAGAGATTGAGACTGTTTTTGATCATCCTGGAGCTGATCATTGGATGAGCCCATGCCATTCTGGCTATTCTTCGATAAATTTGTTTGGTAGTCTTCCATTTTCTTCCACGCGTCTCTGTTTTTGCTTTCCATTTTAAAGCATTGGAGATCATTTTAGCTGAACAATACAATAAGAAAGCACAGCAGCACACTGTAAGGGCCAAGACATATGCAAACACTGAGAACATAAGAGCTAAACCACATCATTGCTAAATAAAATGTACTTACAAAAAATGAAGGCTCTTAGCTCATAAACTGGCCGATTCATGTATGCCCATATTTTGGTTTCTACCTGCCCACTTAAATTTGTAGGCTTCTAGCCCAAGAGAGGCATGTTTGCCCATTTACATTGTAGGCTTATAGCCCAAGAGAGGCATGTTTAGGAGGATAGATACCCATCATGCGGAGGCTACCTTGTCGTGGTTGATGGCCATACATGAATTAGCCAATTTATGCGCTAAGAGCCTTCATTTTTTGTAAGTACATTTTATTTAGCAATGATGTGGTTTAGCTCTTATGTTCTCAGTGTTTGCATATGGCTTGGCCCTTACAGTGTGCTGCTGTGCTTTCTTATTGTATGTTATGCAGTCATTGCAGCATGCACCTGTTCACACTATATGGAGGTGCTGGTCAGGTTTTTTGTTTTCTTGCAGTTTTTCTGAGCAATGTCTCGAACGACCCATATTTCTCAGGTTTTCAAGGAGAAATGCATGTGCAACATGTGCTGGCTTCACCCTTAAATAAGGGCCACCTGATTCACACCTGTTTCTTCACAGAATGATTGACCTCACTAATTGAACTCCACACGGTGATTATTTTGAACACAGCCCCTTTCAATTAATTATTCAAATACTCAGACTCAAAAACATGCAGATCGTGAATGCTGAGTCTGGTGGTTTTCTTAGAATCTACTGCACCAAAATTGTTTGACTTGTGGTAATATAATTTACACCAAAAGCAGTCGTTAATCTGGTTAGTTATATTAGACTGCGATTATTTTGAACAGTACTGTACTATTTGCAATTTGCTTTATAGAGTTTTGTGTTTCAGATATTGGCGCCCCCCTATTTAGTATGCATTGTTCAGACCTCATAGTATGCACTGTTCAGACCTGATATGTAATATATGTGTTTTTTCAAAATTCATATATATGATAAGTGGGTTTTAATTACTACATTGCACTTTGGGATGTGATTTCCACTTGTTTGATTTTAAATTGAGAACATAGTATTTTTGCCCCATGCCATGAATTTGGGTGCTTTATCCACCCAAAATGCTCTGGTTCTTTTCTGCTTTTAATTTTTCTGTCCTTTGGATCGATAATGAGGGAATATATTTTTCCTAAAACTCGAGTGCTGGACTATGTCTACCTTGTTCACATGATATGTTAGATTATTGAATTTGCATTAACAGGCGTTTTGTATTTGAAAGAAGGTGTGCATAAATGAGTGTTTTCATTTTATAACTACAGTATTATTGTTGCTATAAAGTCTTTTGGACATACTAAAGAGCCATGTGGTTTCTAAAGCCATCCGGACCAACTATTTTAAGGAAAAAAAATCTTTTTTCTCTGCTGAATTGGCTGTGTTTTTGAATTTATGAAGAAAGATGTTTTAGAAGAACCTCCCAGGGGTCTCTCATCAGCTTTAAATCTTTGCTCTCTTCCCCCTGCAACACTTGATGACACAAAGCATGCCAAAACAGCTTCCTTTTGCCTATGCATTAGCAATCTGTTTTACCTTTTTGACATCTCTCACACATAAAACCGTAAGAGAGAAATAAAATATATGTCTCTAGGTGAAAATAAAGCTTTGCCTCCCTCCTGATCTATAGGATATAAAATAAAGCTCTGGCTTTGATAGTGGCTTTCCCTTATTCTACAGTTGCCTTTGTATGTAGGAAGACAATGAAGATGGATTAGGGAGAATTGGCCTTATTCTCATGGGGGCTTTTTTTGTCCTGTCTTATTGTATATTCTTACCATTTTTATCTTGTTTAGGTGTTTTGCCTTTTATTTGCCCTTTAAGTTGAACTTTTTTTGCTTTCTATATCCCTAACATGAAATTTCTGTTATGGTGTATATTGCGGTACCTAGATACCAATTCTGTTATTTTTAGATTCACCAATTAATTTGCAATAACTATGTTCTGTACTATTAGTTTACTATTTTTGATTTTCTGTATAATGAAAGGTGCTTTTTCTTTACTTTTTATGTTTGTACTATGATGTGATATTAGTATTTATTTTTCTTAGTCTTATCTTTAAAATGGCTAATGCTACATACCTTTTTGTGGTCAAGCGGGAAGTGTGCGGCTATTAACAAAAAAACAAGCAATTTGTAATGGATTTTTAATAATACAGTGGAAAGCCAATGCCGTTTTTATGAAATAGATGCCTCATACACACACACTTCAGACGGGCAAGCTCCCACAGTTACAAGGGATCTCAGTCTCAAACACATCTTCCCAGCTTTAGGCTATGTGCCCACGATGCAGAAATGAAGCAGAAAATTTGTGCAGCATTTCTGCATCTCCCTGGCAGAAAAAACGCATGCAGATTGTGCATGCGTTTTTCCTGCAGAATACATGCGGATTCACATGCAGATTCACATGCGTTTCCGCATGCAGATTGACAAGCGCTTTCCAGGCGATAGCATCACTTGGAAGGTGCTTGACAACTAGGTCACACTATATAAATCCATGCAAACAGCATGGATTTATACAGTGTGAACCGTAAAAATCAAAACAAATAAAGCTATACTCACCCCCGAGGCCCCGGCGTGGCTGCAGCGCTCGTTCCTGGCTGGTTCCCGGCTGCCGGCATATCGCGAGACAGAGCGGTGAAGGGCCTGCGGTCACATGACTGTGACGTCACCGCCTTCAGACAGGTGAGTATAAACTTTATTTGTTATTTTATTCTTTTAATACAGGTACAATGGTACCCAGGTCTGGATGAGAGTCTTCTCTCCTCCAGAACTGGGTACCATCCGCACATAGAGACGCATAGAAGCAGCTTGTACAAATGTACAGTCGCGGTTTCTATGCGTTTCAATGCAAGTCAATGGCGAGGCTTCCGCTGCGCTTCCGCAAAATTAAATGACATGCTGCGGATTTTTGTACGCAGCATAAACGCTGCGGAAAAATCCGCAGCATGTGCATAGAGCATGCGGAATCCCCTTGGGGACCATGGGGTGCGGATTACCTAGCGTTTCACAAGCGTTACAGCTGCGGAAATTCCGCAGCATAAACGCTTGAAAAACGCTACGTGGGCACCCAGCCTTAACATTGCCACTAATGAACAAAATAATATTTCACAAATTTGGAGAAGACATACGTGCTTACATTTTAATAAGCTAGTAAAAATACTTTTTAATGTGCTTGCCAATGTAATGAAGTAATAAGGATCCTAAGGTGTGTAAATTGTTACAAAGAAATTCATTTGTTTAAATGTATTAAAAAAAATAAAACTAAAAATTGTGAAAAATCAGTAATATATGAAACATTGATACAAGGTATTAATATCAGATTATTTCATTCCTAGAGTAAATTGCACTGGCAAAAACAATGACATTTCTATGCTGTGCACAAAGAAGATAAGATGAATTTAGAGCTAAAAGTCCCGCCGGGAAAAAAAGCATGATAACAAATCATTTAAACAAAACCTATAAAGTATAAAAATTGATTGTGTTTCCCACATTGACGCTATGCCCATATCACTGTACATTTGAGGAATCTTTTTCTATTGTGTTATTTCACACTCAATAATGTTCTATTGTTATACCGCTCACCTTCCACAAAATAAGATAAATGCAATCTTAAAGAGCATTTTCAAAAATGTTGCCTCTCAATTATAGTTCAAATTGTCTCTTCAGAGAGGAAGAGGACTTGAACTCTATAGCGCCACCTATTGGAAGCAGCAATCCTACAAGTTGTTATCGACCCTTTAACGATCCTTGAAATATGACTTAGTGACACGCCCAGGGGGATGGGGACGACTCGGTACCCGGGCCTTTGCCTGGCCTTGGGGATGTCGCGGTGGTCGGCTCCCGGGCCCGTACCCTGGGGTCAGCTTTTAAAAGGGGATTGTTTGTTAATTTTATGGAAGTTCGTGACGCCACCTGTGGTTTCTGGTGAGAATCACTAGCGCTGCGGCAGTCCACTGAGGCCGGTGATAAGGCAGCTCGACGGTATAGCTCCCCACAGGTGGAGCTAGGCCTCAGGGCAGCGTACGGAGAGGGGGATGCAGGACAGGCGAGACCCAGCCAGGTCAGAGCAAGAACGGGGATGGACACGGTAGTCACTTCAGTACCTTTTACTGGTGGTAATTCAGGCACATCCCGGAGCACTGTAGGGTGAAGGGTGCATATCAGGATCCTCCCCAATGAGCGGGTGTAGGGCCTCCTGTTTCTTGCCTCTGTGTAGTAAGTTTCTGACCTGCCTAAAGCTAGGCCTAACTTTATCTCTGTCCTGCACCGGCTGACGTTGTGGTAGGGCCTTCTCTTGGAGTGCACGCTCCCAGTTTACGGGGCCTATGTGTTTCCTGGCTCTGTTATGTATCAGCTCTCTGGTGAACCTGGGACCATAGTTCTCCAGGGATTCCAGTTATGCCTTACTGGGTCGTAGAGATCCCGGTAAGCTCGGACCCGGTGTCCGGTATATGTTTCGGGGTGAGCTGGGTAAGCTCCTCTGCCCCCACTGCTACTCACTTTCTACTCGCCTTCGGCCATGCTCGGGCCCTCACTAGGCTACTCACACTAACGGCAGCTTGCCGCTCTTCACTGCTCTTACAGGCGTCGGCACACCTTGGGCTCTAACTGAGCTCCCTGAATCTAGCTAGCAGGAGCCTCGTGCTCCACTGCTGAACTATTAGCTGAGTTCTCTAAACTAGACTGAGCTCCACTGCAGACAGACCTCTTTCAGGCTTCTCTACTGCAGGAACTCTTCAGAGGAACTCTTCACTGCCTAGCTCCACCTTCCCTATTTATATCCCTAACGGGCTCCCTCTGTTGGCCTGAGGTGGAAGGTGGAAATGTGTGAATGTTTATGGGGGCCTCTTGTGGAGGATTCCATCAATGCACTCTTCTAGGATCTGTGGTACCAAGCGCAGCTGGGCACCACATTCCCCCCTAGCAAAGCTCAGCACTCCCGGGCTGAAGTACATTTTAAAACAACAATAGTAAACATGAACAATGCAATAACTCTTCAATTTATGGAAGGCACATTTCTTAAACGTTGTGTAATAACATAAACAGGTACAAAGCGTCCTCAGAATTCAAGTCTCTTGTGGTGAGGTTCCCAGAAAGGATGTCCATCTCGCAGGGTAGAGTACTTGGTAGTTTGAGGGACCTGTCCCAAACCCTCAAAGTAGGCCCTGGGGTGGCTGCAGGGCATGGAGATCCCAAGTTGGACCTCCAGTAGAGCCACTCCAGACAGGTTTTACTTCTGAGGTCACCTAAAGGGGCACTCCAGGGAGCGCAATTATATACATTAAATAGTTTTTGGGCTGCACACAGTCCTCAGCCACAAAGTTCTGTATGTAACAAAGGAAGTCATTAGGCAAAGTGTCCATATAACTTGAACTGTTCAGTAATAAAGCAAAGCACAAAGTAATATACATATGCACAAAAACACACAGAAATACAATTTAATTCAATGTTTTATAATACCCCAGGGGTAACTATCTACATTTGTCAGAGTTTAGCTATCTTACACAGTATATCTGACAGGGGGTTGACCTTTAGTACTACGCGTGGACCTGCGTGGTACTGGAATGCGTGAGGCACTAATAGGTGCTCTACCTCCCAATGTGTCTGTACTAGGTGTGGAGGGGCTACAAGGCTGCATTGACCTCTCTACAGGACTGGCAAGTATACCATAGGCTGGGCCTTCTTGCTCTGCTCCAACCAGGGATCCTTCTTCCGGGGACTCTTCTTGAGCTGGCTCCTCTTCAGCACTTACAGGTTCTTCTTGCTGTGTGTAGAAGGTGATTACAGGGATGATTACAGCTCCTCCTAGTTGGGGCCAATCTGCCGGGAAATCTCCTAAGTCAGTGTGTATTACTGCTTATTTAGGCTCCTCCGGGATAAGGAGAGGCACTTCCTCTTGGGGTTTTAGCAGATCTGGACACAACTTTAGGTGATCCCTGGATACTGTGGCAGTCGTCCTTCCTCCGTCTCTACTAATTATGCAGGTCTTATTATTATCCAATCTTGAATTCAGCACAGTGTAGGGTTCTCTCTCCCACTCAAGTTTGTGATTTCTTCTTTTCCTTTATAATACTATTTCACCAGGTGTGAAAGGCTCTGCGGGTGCACTTTTGTTGTAGTGGGCCTCCTGCTTGTCCCTCACCCGAGTGAGACTATCTTCAACACAGGCTTGTACTCTTCTGTACTGCTCCTGTCTGGCCGTGTCCCAGTCCTCATTGGTCACATCCGCTTCTGGCTCTACAACACCAAGCTCCAGGTCCATGGGCAGCTTTCCTGGCCTTGCTCGCATGAGATATGCCGGAGTACAGTTGGTGGAACTTACTGGTATGTGATTGTACAGATCTACTAGGTCAGGTAGTAGGTCTGGCCACTGATTTCTCTCCTCAAGTGGTATGGTATTTAGAAGGTCGATGATGATGTTATTCATCTTCTCACAGAGACAATTGGTTTGTGGGTGGTACGGTGTAGTTCTTATCTTCTTATACCCGTATAGATGGCAGAACTCCTTGAACAACTCAGCTTCAAAGGCCGGGCCTTGGTCCGTTAGCACCTGCTCAGGATAACCATGGGGTCTACAGAAATGCGCTTGGAACGTCTTTGCTGCTGTCTCTGCCGTCAGGTCTTTGACGGGGGCAACCACCAGGAAACGTGAGTAGTGATCCACCATGGTCAGAGCATAAGAGTACCCTGACCTGCTGGGGGACAGCTTGACATGGTCCAGGGCCACGATCTCCAAGGGTCGAGTCATCTTGATGGGTTGCAGGGGTGCATTCTGGCTGCTGTAGTCTTTTCTTCTGAGGCCACAGGGTCCACAGTCCCGGCACCACCTCTCAATGGAGCTGCGCATTCCTACCCAGTAGAATCGACACTTCAGCAGGGTCTCTAGCTTTTTCCAGCCAAAGTGCCACGCCTGATCGTGGTAGGCCTCCAACACCATTTGGATGTCTGTCTTGGGGACCACTATCTGCCATACCATCTCATGGGTTTTTGGATTGACGTACCTCCGGCACAGCTTCTCACGGTAGATAAACAGCCGGCTTCTCTCGTTCCACAGCTGCTTTGCTTGCAGAGACGCTTCTTTTTCCAGGGAGGAACCTTCTTGGGTTATCAGCTCCTTGATGCAGCTGAAAACCGGGTCACTGTCCTGGGTCTCTTTCCAGCTGTGGCGAGGCAGGTGGTTTAACATCTTTTCACGCTGCCTCCTGGATGCTCGTTGCTCGTGGATCATCACATTCCGGTGAAAGGCAGGTAGCTCAATCTCTTCCAGGTCATCCACTTCTTCTTCTGTGTCTGACTAGTGAGGCATCCTAGAGAGGGCATCGGCGTTGGCGTTCTTGCGGCCCGCCCGGTATTTAATTGTGAATTGATAATTTGACAGCCGAGCCATCCATCGTTGTTCCACTGCTCCTAGCTTAGCTGTTTCAAGATGGGTCAAGGGGTTGTTATCAGCCTAGGAAGTGAACTTACTGAAGGCTAGATAGTGCTTGAACCTTTCAGTGATGGCCCAGACCAAGGCCAGGAACTCTAACTTAAAGCTGCTATAGTTCTCTGGGTTCCTCTCGGTCGGGCGGAGCTTCCTGCTTGCGTATGCGATCACTTTCTCTTAGCCATTCTGCTTCTGACTTAAGACAGCTCCCAGTCCTTCCTTGCTGGCATCAGTATACAGCAGGAACGGTTTGCTGTAGTCAGGGTAGGCTAGGATCTCATCGCCTGTCAGGATCTCCTTCATCTCCTGAAATGATTCGGCTTGCTCCTTACCCCAGTGGAATGGGGGATTTCTGCCTTTGGGGGACTGCCCTACCAGGAGGTCTTGCAGAGGAGCTGCTTTCTTGGTGTAGTCTTTTACAAACCTCCGGTAGTATCCTACTAGTCCCAAGAACTGATGCACCTCTTTGAGGTTCTTCGGCTCCGGCCACTTCTGGATGGCAGTGACCTTCTCCGGGTCTGGTGCTACCCCTTCCGGACTGACAATGTGCCCCAGGTACTGTACCTTTCTCTTGAGCAGGTGTCACTTTGAGGGCTTCAACTTCATCCCGTACCGGGACAGTGACTCAAATACCTCTGCCAGGTGCTTCAAGTGGTCCTCATACGTTTTGGAGTACACTATCACGTCATCCAGGTATAGCAACACTGTCTCGAAGTTGCGGTGTCCCAGGCAGCACTCCATCAATCTCTGGAACGTTCCAGGGGCATTGCAGAGTCCAAACGGCATACTGTTGAACTCGCAGAGTCCCATCGGGGTAGTGAAGGCCGTCTTCTCCCGATCCTCCTCAGCCACAGCTACTTGCCAGAACCCACTAGTGAGGTCAAGGGTGGAAAAGTAATTTGCAGACTTTAAGGAAGCTAGGGACTCCTCTATGCATGGTAAAGGGTATGCATCTTTATGTGTAATGCGATTTACTTGTCGATAACCTACACACATTCTCATGCTCCCATCCTTCTTCCTAACTAGCACTAGGGGAGCTGCCCAGGGACTACAACTATCTGTAATGCACACGCCCGGGCTGAGCGGCGTGTGCGTGTGATTCCACTGGACAGTGCCGGAGAGTGAATGCCTGGAGGGGTGTAACTAGGTATTCACCCGATCCGACCAGGGTCGCACGACGGCATACGACACCAGTGCACCAAGGAGGAACCGAGCAGAGGGACCAGGTGCTACTCCAGGACAGACCCCGGACACGGCTGTTGACCCACACAGGGGAATACAGGAACAGACTGGTTAGGCTGGCACACAGACTGGTGGGTATAGGCAGGCACGACTGGTATGCAGGCAGGCGGGTATGCAGGCAGGGGGGTACAGGCAAGCACGGCTAGAGTGCAGTCAGGGAGGCACTAGCAGGTAGGAACACAGGCAGGATAGGACCCAGTAAACACTGGGACTCAGGAGCAGATCCACAGATGTGGCGGACAAACACAGCAGACTAAGGCCGCCCAGAGTGGAGAGCGAGAGCAGGGCAAGACGAGACCGCCTGGAGCGGTGAGCGAGAGTAGAGCAGGACGAGGCCACCTGGAGCAGTGAGCAAGAGTAGAGTAGGACGAGGCCGCCTGGAGCGGTGAGCAAGAGGTCAGAGCTGACCGAGACTGCCGGAGCAGTGAGCAAGGAGTCAGAGCAGAGCGAGACTGCCGGAACAGTGAGCAAAGGAGTCAGAGCAGAGCGAGACTGCCGGAGCAGTGAGCAAAGGGTCAGAGCAGAACGAGACCGCCGGAGCAGTGAGCAAAGGGTCAGAGCGGAGCGAGACTGCCGGAGCAGTGAGCAAAGGGTCAGAGCGGAGCGAGACTGCCGGAGCAGTGAGCAAAGGGTCAGAGCGGAGCGAGACTGCCGGAGCAGTGAGCAAAGGGTCAGAGCGGAGCGAGACTGCCGGAGCAGTGAGCAAAGGGTCAGAGCGGAGCGAGACTGCCAGAGCAGTGAGCAAAGGGTCAGAGCAGGCCAGAACCGCCGGAGCGGTGAGCAAGGCAGAGCAGGCTAGAACCGCCGGAAGGGTGACCAAGGCAGAGCAGAGGGGACAGGGCTCTGTTCACACGGAACAGACAGGAAGGGAAAGGCAGAACCAGATACCCACAGGGTACTTGCAGTGAAGTAGCGAGTGGACCACAAACTCACAAACGGAAGTACAGTGACAACGAGCAGGAGTTAGGTACGAGTTCAGACTCTGCAGAAAAAGGAAAGGTACGGACATATAGAAACTCAGGAAACAGGCTAGAAGAGTATACAGACAAGAACAGACACAGTAGCAAGATACAGGAGTGGGTCTAGGTATGCAGCCCCTAGAAGGCAGGAGGAACAGGCTAGGAGCGTGTTCAGACAGGACAGACAAGATACGGTAGCGGGTCTAGGTATGCGGCCCCTAGAAGGCGGAACGAACAGGCAAGGAGCGTGTTCAGACAGAACTGGAAATACAGCCTACAAGAAAGGCAAGCAAGCAAACACAGAAAGGGACCTGGCACATTCAGAGTGAGAGAGCACACTGAATGAAACACAATGCTCAGGCAGGGATTCATTGGAGCAGCTGGGTTAAATACCAGATGACAGATAGCAATAGGCTGAGGGCGCACAAGGGGTGAGCCTGCAGCAGGTACAAAAAGCAAGAAGTGATCGGGCGCCGCCGTTAAGCAGCAGACACAGAGGCAAGCAGACAGCATGGAAGGAAGCCAGGCTAGCAGACTGGACTGGAGATCAAGTGCGCGCTCTTGCACAGTGGGAGATGGACCACTATGCAAGGACGCCGCCAGGTATGTTACACTATCCCTTACTACCCCTGCCTTTCACATGTCATGCAACATTTCCTTAGCCTTCTGGTAGTGTGCTGGTGGTATAGGCCTGTAACGTTCTTTGATGGGTGGATGATCACCTGTGGGGATATGGTGTTGAACCCCCTTAATCCTCCCGAAGTCAAGTGAATGTTTACTGAACACCTGCGTGTATTCTTGAACCACCCAGTGTACACCCTGTTTCTGATGGGCAGGAGTGGTGTCTGTCCCAACATGGAGCTGTTGACACTAATCATCCACCTGGGTTGCAGGGTCATTATCCTCCACTTCGTCTGGTGAGGTTAATGACTCCGCCTTGTGAATGCAGTTGTTATTTACAGCATGTAATTTGGCAACAGTGGCATAACGTGGCAATCTGACCTCATCTTCCCCACAGTTGAGAAGATGGACGGGCACCCTCCCATTGCGTACATCTACCACTCCTCTGGCGATTAAGAGCGTGGGTCTGTGCTCGGAGCAAAGGGGTTCCACTACCGCCTCGTAGATCTGTCCTCTAAGACCTATGGCGGCTCTACACCAGGACTCGGATCTCCTTCTGCAGCGCCCTCCTCTGTCCTGGTCTGGCAGTGTCAGCTATCTGTTGGAGGAAGAACACAACTTCTCCCAAACAGTTACCAACAATGTTAGTGCCTAGTACAATATACGGATTGGTATCATCAGGATTAGTCTCTACTACAATTAGTCCCTGGTCCTTCAGCTCCACTCTCCCCACTGTTACTGTCACATTCTTAACCTCGGTTAGGTTAAGGGGGAGTCCATTTGAGGCATAAACAGAAAGATTTGGAGCTGGCGGACTTAGGTCGTCCATGGACCAGAACCTCTTGAGGACGTCAGGCATTATGGTTACCTGAGATCCTGTGTCCAGCAGAGTGTGCGTCGGGATGCCGTCCAGCAAAATGGACAGGAAAGGTCTTCCTCCGACGAACCTGTTGTACCAGTCTGAAGGGCCTAGGGAATTTACTCCTGGGTGTCGGCCCTCGGCCCCATGGTTTTCTCGTTTAAAGGACAATTCTGGGCGGTGTGTCCAGTCTTGCGGCAGCGGTAGCAGGTAGGGTTCTTCTGTGGACGGCGTTGGTCACTGATCCTCGTAGAGGGTGGTGTTGTCCTCCTCCTCCTTCGCATCCAGGGGATATCCTCAGGGCTATCGGCTAACAGGATTTTCCCTCCTTCCTCAGGCTCCATCCGCAGCTGCAGAGCACTCATCACAGTGGTCAGGGTTTTGCTCAACTGGCGCACTTCAGAGCGCAGACTGTCCAGCTCTCTAGGGGACGTTGCTGGAACCTTGGCTTCAGCGGCCACTGGGGAAAAGGTGGGTGTAGCAGGCACTGGGGTATCCCCACCCTGGTAACATTGGATGGCATTTGTTTCCTGGGGCTGCAGTCCTTTTATAGCCATGTCCTTAAGATTGTCAAAGGTGGCATCTGGATGATCTAAGGACCACCAACGCACAGTCCTGCTCTCCTCTGGAGACCTCAGTCCCCGGACAAACAGTTCCTTCAGCATTTTGTTTTCATTTTTGATGCTGGTCGGACTAACCTGTCTCAGAGCCTGCAGGGCCCATTGTAGACGCCAGGTATAGTCCCGAACATTGTCCTCCGGCTGTTGAGAACAGTTGTAGAACCTCATCTGGAGGTCCGCCTCAGTATGATCCTCAAAAACAGTCTGTAGCTTTTTAAAGATTGCGGACACTGACTCCTGGTCTGCGACCGACCATGTTTCTACTTCCCGTTCCGCAGCATCAGTCAGTTGTCCTAATACAACAGCGGCCCTCTGCCTGCCTGTCATAGAGTACATGTCCAAGATACCGCATATCTTCCGTTTGAATCCAGACAGGGTATCTGGTTTGCCGTTGTACTGGGGGAGCCACTTTGCTCCAGGAATGTACGGTAGAGTTATGGGGATGACAGGAGTTACAGGCGCTGCTGGTGGAGCGGCCGCCTCGGCCTGCCCGGCTTCGGGCGCGGGTTGAACATCAGGGCCGTTAACCGGTATTCCGGCGTTGTGCTGTTCCTCGGACATTCTGGTGCCCCGCTAGCGAACCATGGACTACCTTCTTTTCTTTTCTTCCGGTAGGCCGCAGCTCCGCAGGTGATGGTCGTCTTCAGGACCTTGCGTCGCTTGCGTCCTACGTCAGAGAGTTCAGCGATGCTCCTTCCAGGACCTGGCACTTCCTGGTTTGACGTCGAGGTGTGGGGAATGTCCGGGACTTCGCGCGCTTTTGCAGGTACGCCCCTCAGTTTCCCGCGGTTACGCCCTTCTTCTCGCTCGGCAGCCCAACAATGGTGGCAATCTTCACCACAGTTTAACATACACAGTTTTTAATTAAAGGCGCACAGTGCCCGGTGGCAACGGGCATAACACTCCGTCGTTGCAGCGGGCACGGGATCCTGTTCGTGACGCCAGGGAAGATGACACACCCAGGGGGATGGGGACGACTCGGTACCCGGGCCTTTGTCTGGCCTTGGGGATGTCGCGGTGGTCGGCTCCCTGGCCCGTACCCTGGGGTCAACTTTTAAAAAGGGATTGTTTGTTAATTTTATGGAAGTTCGTGACGCCACCTGTGATTTCTGGTGAGAATCACCAGCGCTGTGGCAGTCCCCTGAGGCCAGTGATAAGGCAGCTCGATGGTATAGCTCCTCACAGGTGGAGCTAGGCTTCAGGGCAGCGTACGGAGAGGGGGATGCAGGACAGACGAGACCCAGCCGGGTGAGAACAAGAACGGGGATGGACACGGTAGTCACTTCAGTACCTTTTACTGGTGGTAATTCAGGCACATCCCGGAGCACTGTAGGGTGAAAGGTGCATATCAGGATCCTCCCCAATGAGCGGGTGTAGGGCCTCCTGTTTCTTGCCTCTGTGTAGTAAGTTTCTGACCTGCTTAAAGCTAGGCCTAACTTTATCTCTGTCCTGCACCGGCTGACGTTGTGGTAGGGCCTTCTCTTGGAGTGCACGCTCCCAATTTACGGGGCCTATGTGTCTCCTGGCTCTATTACGTATCAGCTCTCTGGTGAACCTGGGACTTGCAGTTCTCCAGGGATTCCGGTTATGCCTTACTGGGTTGTAGGACAATTAACATTGTCTTACTGCATTGACACCTAGCAAACACTTTGTGGATAGCATGCATCACGGACAGTTCATGTGAAAGAACTACTTTATCAGTATCAGAGTATATCAATGATATTACACTGCAGTATATTGCAATATATTCCACACTTGGTCTAATCACCACACTTTATCAAAGCATTTAAACAATGTGTTACAATATGTAGGCTATAAGATATCCATATTTTTATTAGCACTACAATCCACACTTGGATATCTTATAGCCACACATTATTTATACAAAGCACCCCATCCAAAGTGGATGGTTTTAGCGGATGATTGACATAAAAATAATAATGGAAGTGTACACTGTGTACAACAACACAAAGCAGTGCATGAACAAATTATACCAAAAAATAAATCTGCTGGCCTAATACTCAAAGTCTTCATGGTAATCATCTCTTCTGCCAAAAAGCTTTCCCCAATGCAGTTCACACGAGCACAACATGGATTGCACGTGAAGTTCTGGGTCACAACTTCTCCTTCTGTATCGTCATCTTGAGTAGCTACCCCTATAAGCTTTGTCCATAACTGTAAAGGGGGTCGGTACTGCCACCAAGTCTCAAATATATTGATAGCAGTGGTAACCTTTGTCACGCAAAAATGGCTAGTGTTCATCATTTGAGCTAAGTAAATCCATAGATTCTGTTTGGTTTTCCATGACGCCACATTTTCCATGGTTGGCCTCTCGATTTTCGGTCTGAAGATCGCTTGGGTCATCATTAGATTTTGATCTAAAGGGAAAACACATATTATTCTCTTCACAAAATCCCGGTCAGTTGGGACGTGTTCCCCTTTCTTTTGCCCGGGTTTCATAACTATCAACACATTGTCTGCTCCTTGAACAATTACCTCAGCAGGTTCTGGAGGACCTTTGTCACCCAGTTGTTTTGCACCATCATTGATAGGATGTGAGGATCCAAATCCTTCACCTCCTCTGACCTTCACAACTGCAATGGTCATTACTCTGACCTCCTTCGTTTTAGAAATAGACAGTACCAGTAACTGAGTTATCTTATCTCTCTTCTGTATTATCATGACCTTTTCTTCATAATTCATTAAAAGTACCTTAATTTTTTCCTAATAATCCTGGTCTATCACTCTTCCCATTACCTGAATACCCTTTAAGGCCAAGCCTGACCTTGAGGTTATAAGACTAAGACCAAAACGCTTAGGTTGCATTTGCAAGCCTATAGCAGTCCTGATTTTCTTTACAGCTTCTTTGAAGTGACTTTCATTGTCACTTTGAATCTGTATTGGGATACAGTACAATACCATTGTTTCCAAAGTCTTAATAGTATTGTTAGCATTGGCCATTTTACAGGTACAAATCAACGTAAACCCAGAATGTGCATCCACAGCCAAGCATACGCATCCACCATCATGTAGAGGAGGGCCAATGTAGTCCATTTGCCAAATTTGCCCAGGAAGCTTTCCTCCAGCTTTCTGGCCTCTCACCACATGAGGGATTGGTCTCTGTTTTGAATGTTGACACTTCATGACAGTTTCCTTTATCAAATCTAACCTGATGGGCACCCCTCTGGTCTGTGCCCATTGAGTCAGTCCAAGCAGCTCCTCAGTGGTGTCAGTCTTTTTACTGGATTCAGTGACTGATATTTTGGATTGTTCATCAGCTACTGAGTTGAAGAATCTTTCCAGGGTATCTGAAGCACAAATAGCATCAACATGAAACACAGTCATTTGCACAATTGCCCAGATATCTTGCCACAACTCTTTTCCCCATACTTCTTTGCTATGTATACTTGTAGTCTGATAGCCCACTGCGTTCCACACATGGTTGTTGCCTTGGTAACTAGCTGACCCTTCTGTAAACCATACTTGTTTCCTCTGCTCAGGAATCAATTGTTCAAAGGGTATCTCCTGCTCCTGAAGTACCATAGAGACTTTGCTTAACTTCTCATGCAATGTGGAGATTCCACTAACTCCTGGTTTTGCTCTGTCCTGAATTGCCTCAATTTGCTTTCCTCCTAATGTAGTTATAACCTTGCATTCACTGAATTGTTTTGGAGTTCCCTTAATCAAACTGGCCACCGCCCCTGTATCTACCAACATATGTGGGGCGCGGCCAGCATGTCAGTCACTTTTATCTGTCTCCCTCCATCGATCCTCCATTTCAGATGAAGACATCTTATTAGGAGAAAATGATGCCCCCTTCTGTTGGGCTTTGAATTCCTGTATCAAGGATTTAACTTCATCATAAAGATCCTCAAACCCCGGTGCTGTGGGCTTTGCTGGCGACGAGGAGGGAGTGGGCCCTCTCTCTCCCCATGTCCTGCCCGGCCCCTGCTGTGGGGATTCAGAATCTTTTACTGTAACCATTCTATTATGTGAAACCCCTGACTTTTTATTAAGTCCTCTCTTTAGATACAATTTCCACATCTCGTCAGTACCAATCCCGTCTATGTTATCCCTGTGGACACCATCCTTTATCAGGGCCATAAACATATCTTTCCGGGTAATGCGGGATCTAGGATTGTAGTTACTTTTGACATTGTCACGCTGCTCTTCAGAGGGAAAATTACCCTTTTGTTTGGGACCCCAATCTCCCAGATCCCCTAACTGTCTAATTGCCTCCAATGTATTGGCAGTAGTTTTCCCAGTCTGATTTATCATTAGTGTCATCGTGATATGCTTATAGGCTGGAGGGGCATTTCTAATGATAGGATTTCTAATAGATACACTTACAATAACTTGCATGTAATCGTCATATGTATTTGCTGAAATAGCATTTTTCATGACCTCCTCCTTCAATCTCTGAGCACAATCTTTCAATGTAAACCATGATTTTTCATTTGGTGGCCAATCTGCCTCTAATGGGTATTTATGCTTCAATGCCATGGCCACAACATCAAGCATACTACAACACCACATGTGGCTGCTGAATTGTCAAGGTACGGAAGGCCTCCTTCACTACAGGTTCATGACTGAGTTGGACAAATTTTGAGCCATCCACTGCATCCACCTGCACTCCATGAGCCCCCATCTCCCATAATCTGACAGCCCAAGCTACCAAAGATTCATTTGGCTTTTGAGAAAAACGATCATGAAGGTCATTAAGCTCCTGCTGACTGTAATCCTCTACTGCATTCTTATTCTGTTTACCTGCAGCAGTCTCTACCATTCGTCTCCGATATATAGGATGATAGAGTAAATAGAGTACAATACGTCGCAGTGCTAGTGATGTCTGATTTTCTTGTACACTGTGTGCAGAATTATTAGGCAAGTTGTATTTTAGTGGATTATTTTTATTATTGATCAACAACTATGTTCTCAATCAACCCAAAAGACTCATAAATATCCAAGCTTAATATTTTTGGAAGTTGGAGTGGGTTTTTTTTTAAATTTGGCTATCTTAGGAGGATATCTGTTTGTGCAGGTAACTATTATTGCCTAAATTATTAGGCAACTTAATAAAAACAAAATATAATCCCATCTCACTTGTTTATTTTCACCAGGTAAACCAATATCAGTGCACAAAATTCAGAAATAAACATTTCTGACATGCAAAAACAAAAACCAAAAAAATTAGTGATCAATATAGCCACCTTTCTTTATGATGACACTCAACAGCCTTCCATCCATAGATTCTGTCAGTTACTTGATCTGTTTTCGATCAACATTGCGTGCAGCAGCCACCAGAGCCTCCAAGACACTGTCCCGAGAGGTGTACTGTTTTCCCTCCCTGTAGATCTCACATTTTATGATGGACCACAGGTTCTCTATGGGGTTCAGATCAGGTGAACAAGGGGGTCATGTCATTATTTTTTCTTCCTTTAGACCTTTACTGGCCAGCCACGCTGTGGAGTAGTTGGATGCATGTGATGGAGCATTGTCCTGCATGAAAATCATGTTTTTCTTGAACGATACCGACTTCTTCCTGTACCACTGCCTTCCAGAAACTGGCAGTAGGTCTGGGAGTTGAGCTTCACTCCATCCTCAACCCAAAAAGGTCCCACAAGTTCATCTTTGATGATACCAGCCCATACCAGTACCCCACCTCCACCTTGCTGGCGTCTGAGTCGGAGTGGAGCTCTCTGCCCTTTACTGATCCAGCCTCTGGCCCATCCATCTGGCCCATCAAGAGTCACTCTCATTTCATCAGTCCATAAAACCTTTGAAAAATCAGTCTTAAGATATTTCTTGGCCCATTCTTGACGTTTTATTTTATGTTTCTTGTTCAAAGGTGGTAATTTTTCAGCCTTCCTTACCTTGGCCATGTCCCTGAGTATTGCACACCTTGTGCTTTTTGATACTCCAGTAACGTTGCAGCTCTGAAATATGGCAAAACTGGTGGCAAATGGCATCTTGGCAGCTTCACGCTTGATTTTCCTCAATTCATGGGCAGTTATTTTGTGCCTTTTTTGGCCAACACGCTTCTTGCGACCCTGTTGGCTATTTGCCATGAAACACTTGATTGTTTGGTGATCACGCTTCAAAAGTTTGGAAATTTCAAGACTGCTGCATCCCTCTGCAAGACATCTCACAATTTTGGACTTTTCAGAGCCCGTCAAATCTCTCTTCTGACCCATTTTGCCAAAGGAAAGGAAGTTGCCTAATAATTAAGCACACCTTATATAGGGTGTTGATGTCATTAGTCAACACCCCTCCTCATTACAGAGATGCACATCACCAGATTTACTTAATTGGTAGTTGGTTCTCAAGCCTATGCAGCTTGGAGTAGGACAACATGTATAAAAAGCATCATGTGATCAAAATACTCATTTGCCTAATAATTCGGCACACAGTGTAAAGGCTCTGGAAAAGTGAAATGGCTCCTCGCCCCCAAAAGAAATTCAGCAAATTCTGCGCTTCAAAATTCTAATCCCCCCGGCCTTCTGAGCCCCAGTGTGTGTCTAAACCACATTTAGCATCCACATGTTTGGCATGGGTGTAATTTCCGAAATGGGGTCACTTGAGGGGGGAATCTGCTCTTCTAACATTTAGGGTCTTTGTATATGGAGTCCACAAACTATTCTAGAAAAATCTGCACTCCAGGAGGCAAATAGCACTCCATCCCTCCCGAGTGTCGCGGTATGGCTAAGCAGTACTGTACAGCCACATATGAGGTATTGTCACATTCAGCAGAAATTATGGGACAAATTTTGGTGCCATTTTTATCCATTATCCCCATGTGAAAATGTAAAATCTGGGGCTAAAACAACATTTTTGCGGTAAAAATTGAATTATTTTTTGCTCACTGCCCAATGGTATAAAATTCTGTGACACACCCGTGGTGTCAATATGATCACTGCACCCCTAGATAAGTTCATTGAGAGGTGTAGTTTGTAAAAAGGGGTCACTTATGGGGAATTATGCTTTAATGGCACCTCAGGGGCTCTCCCAGTGGGTCATGGCACCTTCAAATCATAACAGTTAGTGATGAGCGAGCATACTCACAAGTACTCGGTACTCGCCCGAGCATCTCAGTACTTGAGATGCCTGGAGCTCACCGAGTACTTGCAAGATGCTCGGGCGGATGCTCGGGTCCCCTCCCTGCATGTTTGGCACTCTTTACAGAGCCAATGAACATGCAGGGATTGCCTGCCACTCACTGTAATGCCGCAGCCATGTTGGTAGTGGCATTACAGTGATTGGCTGGCCGCACAGCGTCATCAGGTCTATATCAGACCTGGCATCGCCGTGATCGTCAGTCTACTCTGCAATCAGTCAGTGTAGGGAGAGGTGCTGCTGAGCTGGGGAGAGATTTGCTTGTTTATTAGGTAGTGTGGGTAGAACAGATGTATATTACACATATCCATCCCAACAAACAGTCCTTCTGAGGACTAATCCATCTGCAGATATATCAGGCAGGCAGTGTATATAGGCAGGCAGGCAGTGTATATAGCAGACTGCAGTGCATATAGCACAAGAGGCTCCATTCCAATTCTGTCTGCTGCTGTTAGACATTTCTAGACATAGGCCCAAGTCTCAAGGGCCAGGAATAATTTTTTGGGGATCTTAATCCTCATTATTTGCTTAAAAAACAATCCAGAGAACACCGTTTATCTGCGCCATTTGCTTGTTGGCACTGCAAAATACAGCCAGGTCCTTTCCATACTACAGCGCTAAAAATCCAGCTATTTAAAACTGTGGTTTGTCCATCACACGAATCACATAAAATTGTGCTGAAAATATTGCCATTTCTGGCCTCCATTGAAATTTTGTTGCAGTGTGTCAGTGAAGTTATTGACACCAGTTTGCTGTTAAAAATAGTTACCTACAGGCCAGCTATTTAAAACTGTGGTTTCTCTGTCACATGGATCACATATAATTGCACTGAAAATATTGCCATTTCTGTCCTCCATTTAAATTTTGTTGCAGTGTGTCAGTGAACTGATTGACACGAGGTCGGTGCTGTTAAAAAGATTTACCTACAGGCTAGCTATTTAAAACTGTGGTTTGTCCGTCACAGGATCACATATAATTGCGCTAAAAATATTGTCATTTCTGGCCTACATTAAAATTTTGTTGCAGTGTGTCAGTGAAGCTATTGACATCAGTTTGCTGTTAAAAATAGTTACCTACAGGCCAGGTATTTAAAACTGTGGTTTCTCCGTCACACGGATCATATATAATTGCGCTGAAAATATTGCCATTTCTGGCCTCCATTTAAATTTTGCTGCAGTGTGTCAGTGAACTGATTGACACAAGGTCGGCGCTGTTAAAAATAGTTATCTACAGGAGAGCTATTTAAAACTGTGGTTTGTCCATCACATGGATCACAAACAATTGTGCTGAAAATATTGCCATTTCTGGCCTCCCTTAAAATTTTGTTTCAGTGTGTCAGTGAAGTTATTGACACCAGTTTGCTGTTAAAAATAGTTACCTACAGGCCAGGTATTTAAAACTGTGGCTTGCATGTCACATGGATCGCATATAATTTCACTCCAAATTCAGTCGTTTGTAGTGAGCATGGAAGATATTGTCCTTCATTTAAAATGGGCAAGGCGCGTGACAAGGGACGGGGAACTGGACGTGATGGTGATGGTGCATGCAGAGGCAGAGGCTGTGGGCAAGCTCACATTGTGCCACAACAAAAACCCACATATTCTCGCCCGACCTTCCTGTCCCAATTCCTAGGGGACAGCAACACACCACTATTGAACCCAGAGCAGTGTCAAAGGGTTGTTGGTTGGATAGCGGATAATGCTTTCAGTCACTTTGCCGCCACCACCACCCTGTCTTCCACACGGTCAAGTCTCAGTAGCCGTGAGTCTGGACTGCATATTCTTCACCCTGATCCTCCTTCCTCTCACCATGCCGAGTGTCTGGAGACAACTGATCCCACATTTGGACACTGCGAAGAGCTGTTCACTTTTCCATTTATAGATTCGGGCCTCTCACCCGGTCCACTTGAAATGGGGCAAGAGGAGATCGCATGTAGCAATGCCCAAATATTTGAGCAGCCACGGTCACACGGAGGTGACGGTGGGAAAGTGTCACAAGAGGTGGACAATGATGAGACACAATTGCCAGAAAGTCAGGAGGAGGACCAGGGTGCGGAAGTGGAAGACGAGGTGGTGGACGATATAGTAACTGACCCAACCTGGCAGGAGGACATGCAAAGCGAGGACAGCAGCACACAGGGGGAGGAAGGCAGAGCATCCCAACAGGCAGGAAGAAGCAGTGTGGTGGCCGCAGACAGAAGGCAGGCAACCGTTCCCCGTAACACCAACACGAAGGAAGTTGCCAGTACAGCTGTTAGGTCTTCCCGAGTCTGGTTGTTTTTTAAAGACTCTGTCAATAACCCCAAGAAGGCCATTTGCACCACCTCCCAGGCCAACATCAGCAGGGGTGGCAAAACTACCAGCCTGACCACCACCAGCATGATCAGGCATATGGCAGCAAAGCACCCGACTTTGTGGGCTGAACCCCAGGGTCCAGGAACAGTGTCTGCGGGTGGCACCACTGCTTCTTCCGCTGTTGTGCATGCAAGCTAATTCCCTGTCCATGATGCATGCGAAGATGGCTCCTGCCCTGCACCTGTCATTGCACACTCTTAAGTAGCACCATCAGCAAGCACATCCACGTCCTTGTCCCAGCACAGCGTTCAGTTGTCCATACCCCAGTCTTTGGAACGCAAGCGCAAATACGCAGCCAACGCCCCACAGGCCACACTACTAAATTCCCACATTTCGCGACAGCTTGTACTCGAAATGTTGCCTTTTAGGCTCATGGAGACAGAAGCATTCCGTAACCTGATGGGGGTGGCCGTCCCTCGGTGCTCGGTCCCCAGCCGCCACTATTTCTCCCGAACCATTCATTATACAAGCATGTGTCCCAAAACGTTAGCCGTGCCCTCAACAACGCATTTACCGGGAAAGTCCACCTAACTACAGACACGTGGACAAGTGCTTGTGGGCAGAGATGGTACATCTCGTTGGCGGCACACTGGGTTAACAGTGGAAGCCGGGCCCCAGTCGGACCTTGGGACGGAACACGTCCTCCCGACGCCAAGGATTGCAGACCCTAGGTCAATCAGGGTTGCCCCCACAGTCTACAGCTCCTGCACCTCATCCTCCTCAGCCTCCTCCTCTTCTTCAGCCTCCATCTGCGAAATGACCACATCAGTCACAAGCTGGAAGCACTGCAGCACTGCCTCAGCCAAGCGGCAACAGGCTGTGCTGAAGCTAATATGCTTAGGTGACAAACCGCACAATGCTGAAGAGTTGTGGACAGCTCTGAAATAGCAGGCAGATCTGTGGCTCACACCGCTGAACCTACAGCCAGGCATGATCGTGTGTGACAATGGCCTGAACCTTGTGGCTGCTCTGAGGCGAGGCGAGCTCACATACGTACCATGCCTGGTCCATGTGCTTAACCTCGTGGTTCAGCGGTTTCTCAAATCCTACCCAGAGCTGCCGGATCTGCTTGTTAAAGTGTGCCCATTTTAGAAAATCACCTACAGCTTCCACCGCCCTTGCCATGTTTCAGCAGTGTTTGCAGCTTCCAGCTCACAGACTTGTGTGTGATGTCCCCACGTGTTGGAACTCTACACTGCAGATGTTGGGAAGGATTTGTGAGCAGAAGAGGGCAATTGTTGAGTATCAGCATCAACAAGGCCGTCGGTATTCAGTTCAGACTCCACACATAAGACCTCAGGGAGTGGACATGGATGTCAAACATATGTACCATCCTCCAAAAATTTGAGGACTCCACCAAGATGGTGAGCAGCGATGAAGCCATAATTAGTGTCACCATCCCGCTTCTCTGTCTTCTGAAACGCTCTCTGCTCACAATCAAAGAGGATGCATTGCAGGCGGAGCACGATGAGATGGAGCAAGGAATCATACAGGGTGATTACACACAGCCCAGCCTCATCTCATCCCAGCGTGGATTGGGTGACAATGAGGAAGAGGAGGAGGAAGAGCAGGAGCAAGTTTCATGCGCTATAGACGGTACTACCTGGACAACTGTCATACAGTGTGTTCAGCGTGGATGGCCTGAGGACAGAGAGGAGGAAGAGGAGGAGAGCATGGTCAGTCGTCCTCTTGGTGAGGACACGGAAGTCTTGCCTGTTAGCAGTCTGCCATACATGGTTGAATTTATGTTACGCTGCCTTTCCCATGACCCTCGCATTCTCAAAATTTTGGGTGACAGTCATTACTGGTTGGTGACACTTCTAGACCCATGCTACAAGGAGAACTTTCTATCTCTTATTCCTGAGGTGGACAGGTCTACAAAAATGGGGCAGTACCTGAAGGCCCTTGTTGCAGAACTATTAAAAAAATTCCCATCTGAAAACGCTGGCGGCAGAGGTCACAGTTTGTTGGACCACCAAGGACTACAGGCGAGAGAGACACAACTCCAATCCAGCTGAGGCAGGGGAATACTGTCAAAGTTCTGGGAGAATTTTGTCAGCCCCTCCCATTGCATAGTGTTATGGGTCCGGGAGGTGGAACCTCTGTGCTACGGTGCAAGGAGGGACCCAGAGGGTCGTAACTAAGTTTCAACTCGGACCGACCCTGGTCGTACGGCGGCTAACGACTCCGTGACCAGGGAGGGACCGAGCAGAGGGACCAGGTGCTACTCTGGGGACGACTTTGTAAGGGAGCAGGTGACTCCCACGGTACAGATGGCAGGGACTGACCGGAATAGCAGGTAGGCACAGCAGGCAGGCTGGCGAGCAGAAGCCTCCAGGTAGGCTATCAGGTAGACACGGTAAGTGACGGCAGGAGTCTCTAGGTGGGCTGGTAGGTGGTCACGGCAAGTGACAGCAGGAGTCTCTAGGTGGGCTGGCAGGTGGTCACGGCAAGTGATGGTAGGAGCCTCCGGGTAGGCACAGCAGGTAACAAGCAGGCAACAGGCAAGTGCTCCCAGGTGAGCGGGCTGGCAGGCACGGCAGGTAACAAGCAGGTAACAAGCTGGCGGGCAGGACTGGTAGTCAGGCTAGCAGCGGGACCTGAGGGCTGAAGCAGAGGTAAGAAACACTGTGCAACAACTTTTGCTCGGGCACCTCCACTTTGGAGGAGGTGCCTTATATATGGGAGGACCCTCGACTATTGACCGGGGACTCCTTAGGATGGTGCGCGCGGCCCCTTTAAGAGGGAGGGAGCGTGCGCGCGCCCTAAGCACAGTGCCAGGGGAGCTGCGCACGACGGCAGCAGGAAAAGGAGAGCAGGAGAACGCAGAGCGGGGAGCGAGGGGAGTGAGGAGGTGAGTGGGACGGCGTCTCTGCCTGGCAGAGACGCCGATGCTACAGTACCCCCCCCCTTTACGCCCCCTCTTTTTTAGGCCAGAAAGGAATTTTTCAAGGAGAAGCGGGGCATGAATGTTCTCCCTGGGTTCCCAAGTTCTCTCCTCTGGGCCAAACCCCTTCCAATCCACCAGAAAAAAGGTTTTTCCTCTTACCCTCTTAGTGGCCAGAATGTTCTCTACCTCAAAAATGTCCTCAGCGGAAACCGGAGCAGGGGGAGTACCTGGATTGTTGGAAAAAAAGAGTTAAACACAACTGGTTTGAGGAGAGATACATGGAAGGAGTTGGGAATCCGTAAGGTGGCTGGGAGTTTTAACTTGTAGGCCACTGGGTTGATTTGTTTGAGAACTTCAAATGGACCGATGAACCGAGGACCCAACTTATAGGAGGGTATTTTGAATAAGACATGTATAGAAGAGAGCCAGACTTTATCTCCCGGGCGGAATTGAGGCGGATCCAGACGTCTCTTGTCAGCATGTTTCTTCATCCGCTCGTAGGACTGAAGAAGTGCGGACCTAGTATTTTCCCAAATGGTGGAGAATTCGCTGACAAGAGCCTCCGCGGCAGGGTTGTCCACCAAGGCGGAGATGGGAAACGGAATCCGAGGAAGTTGACCGTAGACCACGAAGAACGGAGATTTAGAAGTAGATTCGCTCTCATGGTTGTTGTAGGAGATTTCGGCCCATGGTAGGAGCTCCACCCAATCGGTATGGTGAGCGTTAACAAAGTGCCAGAGGTAGCTGGTAAGGATTTGGCTGATACGCTCCACTTGACCATTGGACTGTGGATTGTAAGCAGAGGAGAAATCCAGGGTGACATCCAGTAGCTTACAGGTCGCTCTCCAGAAACGTGAGGTGAACTGAACCCCTCGATCCGACACAATGTGGAGGGGTAGGCCATGGAGACAGAAGATATGACGGAAGAAATCCTTGGCCAGCTCCGATGCAGATGGGAGACCAGGCAGAGGGATGAAATGGGCCATCTTAGAGAAGCGGTCGGCGACCACCCAAATGACTGAACAACCGGCAGAAACAGGGAGATCAGTAATAAAGTCCATGGCAATGTGCTGCCACGGGGCAGCAGGTACGGGAAGAGGCAGGAGGCGACTGGCTGGAAGATGTCTGGGAACTTTGTTGCGGGCACAGGATGAACAGGCCGAGACGAAGTCTACCACATCCTTGCGCAGGGTAGGCCACCAGTAATGCCAGGTAATGAGTAGGAAGGTCTTCTTTTGGACAGCATGGCCGGCTAGTTTAGATGAATGACCCCAGTGAAGAACCTTCTCACGATCTGGTACCGCTACAAACTTCTTACCGGGTGGAAGACGAGTCAGATCCAAGGGGGCCACATTCATCACTTTAGAGTGGTCGATGGTGTGCATAGGCTCCTCCTCTTGATCGGAGGACAGGAAGGATCGGGACAAGGCGTCGGCTTTGACATTCTTGTCCGCCGGGCGGAAATGTAGGACGAAGTCGAAGCGAGAGAAGAACAAAGACCACCGGGCCTGACACGGATTGAGTCTTTGGGCATTCTGGAGATATGCCAGGTTTTTGTGATCTGTATAGATGATCACCGGGTATAGAGCCCCTTCAAGCAGGTAACGCCACTCCTCCAGCGCCAATTTAATGGCTAACAGTTCTCGGTCTCCTATGGAGTAGTTGCGCTCAGACGAGGTGAAGAGTTTGGAGAAGAAGCCGCAGGTTACCATTCTCCCGGATGAAGACTTTTGGGTGAGCACCGCTCCGGCTCCGGAGGAGGAAGCATCAACCTCCAGGTAGAACTGTTTGTTGCAGTCCGGACGGTGCAGCACTGGGGCAGAGGAGAAGGCTTGCTTTAAGGAAAGGAAGGCCTCCTCAGCTTCAGGCGACCATTCCTTGGGATTTGCTCCCTTACTGGTGAGCGCAGATATGGGAGCAGTCCGGGAAGAGAAGTGCGGGATGAAGAGACGATAGTAGTTGGCGAAGCCCAGGAATCACTGAATCGCCTTCAACCCCTCCGGACGGGGCCACTTTAGGACAGCAGAGAGCTTCTCGGGATCCATTCGTAGGCCTGTCTGGGAGATAACATAGCCTAGGAATAGAAGAGAGGTCTGCTCGAAGAGGCACTTCTCGAATTTTGCATAGAGGTGATTCTGCCTGAGCCTAAGCAGGACCTGACGAACATCCCTCCGGTGTGTGGGAAGATCCGGAGAGAAGACCAAGATATCGTCCAGGTACACCACCATGCAAGAGTAAAGAAGATCACGGAAGATGTCGTTGACCAATTCTTGGAAGACGGCAGGAGCATTGCAGAGACCGAAGGGCATCACGCGGTATTCATAGTGACCATCCCGGGTATTGAATGCCGTCTTCCACTCGTCTCCTTGACGGATTCGGACCAGGTTATACGCCCCACGTAAATCTAGCTTGGTAAAGATCCTAGCTCCCTTAAGACGGTCAAACAACTCGGAGATGAGCGGCAGGGGGTATTTGTTTTTTACTGTGATTTGGTTGAGTCCTCTATAGTCAATACAGGGGCGTAATGAACCATCTTTCTTCTTGACGAAGAAGAATCCAGCTCCAGCCGGGGAGGTAGATTTCCAGATGAATCCCCTCGCCAGATTCTCCTCGATGTACTCCGACATGGCCAGGGTTTCGGCCAACAACAATGGGTAAATACGCCCACGGGGTGGAATGGCGCCGGGTACCAGGTCGATCGGGCAATCATATAGCCTATGAGGTGGCAGTGTCTCTGCTTCCTTTTTACCGAAGACATCTGCATAGGACCAGTAAGGTGCCAGTAGACTGGGTAAATTAGCCGGGGTAGGTGGAGGACGAGTGGGGCGAACCGGAACCAGGCAGGTCCTATTGGCAATCCTGCCCCCACCGGAGTACTTCACCGGATTGCCAGTTCAGCATGGGTTCATGTGTCTGGAGCCAGGGTAGACCTAGCAATAGGGAGTGAGAGAGTCCGGACAGCACATGGAAGGAGATCTTCTCAGAGTGCAGCATTCCCACCTGCAGGGTTATAGGTTCAGTGACGAACAGGATGGTCACCGGAAGGAGTCTTCCATCCACGGAGGCGACTGACAACGGTTCAGCCAAAGGTTTGGTGGGAATCCGGTATCTCTCTACCAGGGACTGGGAAATGAGGTTTTCAGCAGCTCCAGAATCCAGGTGAGCAATTTCTAAGTGACGGTTCTCTCCCCAGGAGATAGAGACAGACAAGGTCAGGGACGAAGAGGGCTTACTTTTGCCTAGGACGACCTCTCCGAGTGGTCCTAGACACTGGAGTTTCCTGGCTTCTCCGGGCAGGAACGGATGAAGTGCTCCTTACTGCCACAATAGAAACAGCTCCCCTCGGCTCGGCGTGACTCTTGGCGAGATTTGACCATCTTGGTCTGGTTGATCTGCATAGGTTCGGGCGAGTGTGCCCGGGGAGTGACTGGTTGAGAGGCAGGTCTCTGGAAAGTAGGAGCAAGGCGAGGAAACTTTCTCTCCCGGGTAGTCTCTTTGGTACGTTCTTGGAAACGGATGTCAATCCAGGTAGCTAGTGAAACCAGGTCATCCAGGGTGGTAGGAATGTCCCGACCGGCTAACTCGTCCTTAATCCGACCAGAAAGACCCTCCCAGAAGATGGACACCAGAGCCTCGTTGTCCCAGGCAAGCTCAGAAGCGAGGCTGCGGAACCGTATGGCATATTGGCCCACGGTGAGACTCTCTTGGCGGAGACATAGCAGAGAGGAGGCTGAAGAGGATTTTCGTTCTGGTTCATCGAAGACTTTCCGTAAAGCAGCGAGGAAAGATGATAGGTCGGAAACCAGGGGATCCCCTCTCTCCCACAGGGGATTTAGCCATGCCAGTGCTTCCCCAGTGAGATGGGACATGATGAATGCCACCTTGGCCCGGTCGGAGATGAACTGATGTGCCAAGAGTTCAAAGTGCAGGGTGCACTGGTTTATGAAACCTCGAGCTAAGGCGGGGTTGCCAGCAAAACGTGGAGGTGCCGAGAGCCGGGGTCCATAGCCGGACGCCATAATAGGACTAGGTTGTGGTGCCGCGGAAGCAGGCGCTACTTGACCAGAGACGGACAAAGATGGATCGGACAATGCGCCTAGGCGAGAGTTAACAGACCGCAGGAAGGACAGGACCGACTCCTGTTGAGCCCTCTGACGTAAGACCTCCTGGTGCAGGTCGGAGATTGCGGGGGTCTGGGGGCCACCGGGTTCCATGGCCCGAGCAAACTGTTACGGGTCCGGGAGGTGGAACCTCTGTGCTGCGGTGCAAGGAGGGACCCAGAGGGGCATACCTAAGTTTCAACTCGGACCGACCCTGGTCATACGGCGCCTAACGACTCCGTGACCAGGGAGGGACCGAGCAGAGGGACCAGGTGCTACTCTGGGTATGACCTTGTAAGGGAGCAGGTAACTCCCATGGTGCAGATGGCAGGGACTGACCAGAATAGCAGGTAGGCACAGTAAGCAGGCTGGCGAGCAGAAGCCTCCAGGTAGGCTATCAGGTAGACACGGCAAGTGACGGCAGGAGTCTCTAGGTGGGCTGGTAGGTGGTCACGGCAAGTGATGGCAGGAGTCTCTAGGTGGGCTGGCAGGTGGTCACGGCAAGTGACGGCAGGAGCCTCCGGGTAGGCACGGCAGGTAACAAGCAGGCAACAGGCAAGTGCTCCCAGGTGAGCGGGCTGGCAGGCACGTCAGGTAACAGGCAGGTAACAGGCAGGTAACAGGCAGGTAAAAGGCAGGTAAAAGGCAGGTAACAGGCAGGTAACAGGCTGGCGGGCAGGACTGGTAGTCATGCTAGCAGCGGGACCTGAGGGCTGAAGCAGAGGTAAGAAACACTGTGCAACAACTTTTGCTCGGGCACCTCCATTTTGGAGCAGGTGCCTTATATATGGGAGGACCCTCGGCTATTGGCCGGGGACACCTTAGGACGGTGCACGCAGCCCCTTTAAGAGGGAGGGAGCGCGCGCTCGCCCTAAGCACAGTGCCCGGGGATCTGCACGTGCCGGCAGCAGGAAGAGGAGCGCAGGAGAACGCAGAGCGGGGAGCACGGGGAGCGAGGAGGTGAGTGGGACCGCGTCTCTGCCTGGCAGGGGGCAGAGACGCCGATGCTACACATAGGCCCTGAGGCGCGGGGTACTCTCACAAGGAGTGCAAAGTTTGGGAAGATGCTGAGGGAGTACCTTGCCGACCGTACCCACATCCTCCGTGATTCCTCTGTGCATTATAATTAATGGGTATCCAGCTGGATATGTGGAATGAACTGGCTCTCTACGCCTTGGAGGTCCTGGCCTGCCCTGCTGCTAGCGTTTTATCACAGCGAGTTTTTAGTGCCGCTGGTGGAATTATAACTGATAAGCACATCCGCCTGTCAACTGAAAATGCTGACAGGCTGACTCTTATAAAAATGAACAAGGGCTTGATTGGGCCAGACTTCTCAACACCACCGAATGATAGCAGTGTAACATAAACTCAAATCCAGTATCTTTTTTTGGGAGGTGTATTCCCATGCACCTTTTCACACCCACACATGGGTATACGCTTCCTGATTTTGGCTATTTGCTCTTGTCCTCCTCCTTCTCCTCATCCTCATCCTCCACCACCATATCACCAGGGTGACCGTGGTCCGTGATGCAACACCTAGATTATTTTTTTTTAAGGGTGTTGATGATGCCCGTAAAAAAAAAAATGTATGCAGTATGTTCATGTATACCCCCCAGGGGTAAATATTTGTCAGCCCATACACTTAGTGCATGGGCATTGCAAGTATAGGAGACCCACTTCTTTCTAATGGGAACATTTTTTTTAATGAGGCCCTTCTCCACGTCTCTTCCAAGGGGCATTGGAGTGCCTCCCAATTTTGGCAGCCCTTGCATTCACTGCATAGACCAAAACACTATGGGAGACCCACTTTCTAATAATGGGAACATTTTTTCATGAGGCCCTCTATGTCTCTTCCAAGGGGCATTGGAGTGCCTCCCAATTTTTGGCAGCCCTTGCATTTACTGCATAGGCCAACAATTTGGGAGACCCACTTCCTAATAATGGAAACATTTTTCCATGAGGACCTCTACGTCTCTTCCAAGGGGCATTGGAGTGCCTCCCAATTTTTGGCAGCCCTTGCATTCACTGCATAGGCCAACACTATGGGAGACCCACTTCCTAATAATGAGAACATTGTTTTCAGGAGGGCCTCTGATCTCCACGTCTCTTCCAAAGGGCATTGGTGTGCCTCTAAATTTTTGGCAATCACTTCCATTCACTGCATAGGCAAACACAATGGGAGACCCACTTCCTAATAATGGGAACATTGTTTTCAGGAGGCCCTCTGACCTCCACGTCTATTCCAAGGGGCATTTGAGTGCCTCCAAATTTTTGGCAACCCTTGCATTCACTGCATAGGTAAACACAATGGGAGACCCACTTCCTAATAATGGGAACATTTTTTTTTCAGGAGGCCCTCCTCTAAGTCTCTTCAAAGGGGTATTGGGGTGCATCCAAATTTTGAGCAGCCCTGCCACTTACTGCATATGCAATAACAGTATAGGAGACCGACTCTTTAGTAATGGGAACAACAATGCATAGCCAGCTGATGGCTCTCTAAGAATAGCGAGGGCCGACTGCTGGCCCTTTAAGAATAGTAAAGGCCACCTGATGGCCCTATAAAAATAGGCTTTGTGACTTTCAGAGTCCCTCCTTCATAAATGAAACAGGATGTGTCTGATCATGTCTCACATACCACATGGCCAGATAAGGTTGGAAAATGTTAGAATTACATTTCCCGGTGAATGCATTTGTCACGGTTGAAAGCAATACAAAAGTTCAAAAATGCATCAAAAACGCTAAGTGTAACATAGCCTATTGTGTGGAGGAGTATTTTTGTTTTTGGTTATTAATTTTGCCAGTGACCTGGGAGTCAGAAATGCTCCAAGGGGTCTTCCCCATGCTGTTCCCATGCCATTTGAGCACTGTTCCATTGTCACGGTTGAAAGCAATCCAAAAGTGCAAAAACGTATCAGAAACGCTACGTGTAACATAGCCTATGGTGTGGAGGAGTATTTTTGTTTTTGGTTATTTATTTTGCCAGTGATCTGGGAGTCAGAAATTCTTCCTGGGGTCTTCCCCATGCTGTTGCCATGCCATTTGAGCACTGTTCCCATCGATTTGGGCAATTTTTAGGCCCTCTGCAGACCGCCGGGGGGAGCCGCCTGAAAAATGCTCGAGTTTCCCATAGACTTAGATTTCCCATAGACTTACATTGGGCTTGTTGCTCAGGTCGAGCACCCAAGTATTCCAATGTGCTCGACCCGAGCAACGAGCACCCGAGCATTTTAGTGCTCGCCCATCGCTAATAACAGTAAAATCTGAACTATAATATGGTGCTCCTTCCCTTCTGACCTTTGCACTGTGCCTCAAAATAGTTGCCAATTACATTTAGGGTATTGGCGTACTCAGGAGAAATTGCACAACAAAATGAGAGGTCCATTTTCTCCTGGTACCCATGTGAAAATAAAAAATTTGGGGCTAAAATAAAATGTTTGTGATTTTTTTATTTTCACCGCTCTACGTTATAAACTTCTGTGAAGCACTTGGGGGTTCATAGTGCTCACCACACATCTAGATAAGTTCCTTTAGGGGTCTATTTCCAAAATGGGGTCACTTGTGGGAGGTTTCCACTGTTCAGGCACATCAGGGGCTCTCTAAATGCGACATGGCGTCCGCACTCAATTCCAGCCAATTTTGAATTCAAAAAGTCAAATGGCGTTCCTTCCCTTCCGAGCCCTGCCATGTTCCCAAATTTTGTTTTTCTGACACATATAGGGTATCAACATGCTCAGGAGAAATTGCACAATATATTTTGGGGTTGCTTTTTATCCGTCAACCTTGTGAAAACCCAAAAAATTGGGTATAAATTTAATTTTTTGTGAAAAAAAGTTAAAATGTTCATTTTTTTCTTCCTCATTGCTTCAGTTCCTGTGAAGCACCTGAAGGGTTAATAAACTTCTTGAATGTGGTTTTCAGAACCTTGAGGGGTGCAGTTTTTAGAATGGTGTCACTTTTGAGTATTTTCTGTCATATAGAGCCCTCAAAGTCACATCAAATGTGATGAGGTTTTGTAAATTTTGTTGGAAAAATGAGAAATCGCTGGTCAACTTTTAACCCTTATAACTTCCTAACAAAAAAAATGTTTTTCCAAAATTGTGCTGATGCAAAGTAGACATGTGGGAAATGTTATTTATTAACTATTTTGTGTGACATATCTCTCTGACTTAAGGGCATAAGAATTCAAAGTTTGAAAATTGGAAAACTTTCAAAATTTCTGTCAAATTTCCAGCCCCCACACCCCTCTACACAGTATGATGACCCCAACACAACCCCCCACACTGTATAATGGCCCATATAAGTCCTCCAAACAACATAATGGCCCCCACACAGCCCAATACGCAGTAAGATGGACCCCACACAAACCTTCATACTGTATAATTGCTCGCATACAGTATAATGGCCTACATATTTCATTTTGTTCCAGGTACACAACATATACTGCAGCATTTGTAGGTGATGATCCTACCCTTCCTCCTTTGTTCATACTTTGAACCCTGCCGATGCCTAGCATTGATGTCATTTTTGGGGGGTTGGCTAGGTTTATTAACAAAGTTTAGAAACAAATTAATTATACTTGAATTCAAGATGTATTATAAACCTAATCATGGCATGGGCCATGGGCATGGTAAGGCTATTGAAAAAAACTAGTATCACTCATAAGCATGCGTTAGCCAATGGCAGCATCAATATCATCGGCACAACTGGCAGCATATGGTCAGCCAGTAGTGGTAATACTATGAAACACAAGTCACATTTGGCCTCCTTTGCCTCTGGCAAGCGTATTAGTGGGGAGGAAGCAGAGGGCATAATAGAGTATATGTCCCATCACTCATCACAGCAGGATGATGTAGCTTCAGACAGTGAGGCTGAGCGCACACAATGCTGTTTTAATTAGTTTCAACACGTGGTCAACTGGAACACACGGAAACGCATTAAAACCGCTTGGTAAAAAGGCTGCCATGTACACACGTGGTCAAAATTGTTGGTACCCCTCGTTTAATGAAAGAAAAACCCACAATGGTCACAGAAATAATTTGAATCTGACAAAAGTAATAGTAAATTAAAAATCTATGAAAATGAACAAATGAAAGTCAGACATTGCTTTTCAACCCTGCTTCCACAGAATTTAAAAAAAAATTAAACTCATGAATAGGCCTGGACATAAATGATGGTACCCCTGAAAATAATGTGACAAAAGGGACATGTTAAATCAAGTTGTGTCCACTAATTAGCATCACAGGTGTCTACAATCTACCCCTCGTTCAATTTCATAGATTTTTAATTTATTATTACTTTTGTCAGATTCAAGTTATTTCTGTGACCATTGTGGGTTTTTCATACATTAAACGAAGAGTACCAACAATTTTGACCATGTGTGTACATGGCAGACCTTTTACCAAGCGGTTTTAATGCGTTTCCGTGTGTTCCAGTTGACCACGTGTGTATAGCAATGATAATCCACATGTGCTGTGCACACAGGGGTGGATTAAGGGCAGCCAGGGCCCCCGGCAGTCCAGACTGTGTGGGCCCCCCCCATCATGTGATGGGTCATGTGACGGTCCAAGTACAGCAATGTGACCAATGTCATAATCATATGCCTGAAACTGATTATTTCTGAAAAATAGCTGCTGAGTTATAACCTAACCTGGATATTCCAAAGGAGAAAGAAGTGTTACACATAGTTGTAAGGAAGAAAACAGTACAAAACAATAAGGGATAAGGGAGGTGACTATATACATTAATAGGGTACTAAGCTGGCGGTCCTTACTGTGAATGGGGAAGGTGGTTTGTACAGTTTGGGTGTTCTACAGCGCGCAACTGCTCCCGGAGCCCTGTGCGCTGTGCATACTGTTCAGCGGTTGGTGGTCCAGGTGTTCTGCCCTCAGGTAGCCTGGTTGTGAGAAAGTATTTAGGTTGAATAGTTATGCAGCCAAAGTTATATTAATGGGAAGACACTCATGTATACTGTCAGACAAAGGCCAAAAGGACACTCTTTTGTCCTGAGTAAAGGACACATATGTACAGTGTTTTTTAGGAGGTTCTCAGGTGTACAGTATATGCCAAGCTTGGAGCAAGAATGCCGTGACTGCAGACTTGTAAATCCTCATATGGTACGCACTGTGTGCTGTGATGATTCTGTGCTGCCGGTAGTGGTGGGTGGGTGACTACAAGTATGCAATTTGCATACTCCTTCCGGCCACATTCTCACTAGATGTGTGTGGCCTTGCTCAATGCAAGTGTATTGAGCAAGGCCGGAAACAATCTAGTTGCATTGTGGCTGAGAGTATGCATATCGTATATTTGCGGTCACATGACCGCCATTGCCAGCAGCGGCGAATGCTCACAGAATGCAGTGCATGCCATGTGAGGATTCACAAGTCTGCAGTCACATAGAGTGAATGCAGACTTGTAGCTTAAGCCTAGACTACCACTTCAATATCTTTATTTTTAATGAGAGAAAGTGGGCAGTGATTCGAATTTTTTTTTAAATATATATTTTTTAAAATATTTTTTTTACTTTGTTAGTCCCCTTTGGGGACTTGAACCTGTGATTGTTTGATCACTTGTACTATATACAGCAGTACTTTTGCATTGCTGCATATAGGAAAAATCACTATTGCCTGTGAAGCCTAGCCACAGAGATTGACAGTGGCATGTAAAGAGAACCCATGTTGTTATTTTACAAGGGGAAAACATACGGATTGAGATGGGGTTGTCTGAGTAATAGACAACCCCTTTAAAGGGAACCTGTCAAGTTCACAAGCACCATTAACCTGCAGAAGTAGGGTTAATCTCCAGGTCTATAGTGTTAGAAAAGTGTCTGACCGCTGCACTGAAAGTGCGGCTCACGGGAACAAAATGGACTTTATTCATCCCAGGAACCGCCTGCTTTCAGTCACACTGGTGTGTACGAAGCATCTACTTTTGCCATTCACAGCACTGTGAGTGGCTGCAGTAAGCACGTCCTGGTACTTTGACTGACAGCTCCCGGTGCAGTGCATCATTGCAGAGCCAGCTGTTCCTGGGATGAATAAAGTCCATTTTGTTCCCATGAGCCGCACTTTCAGTACAGCGGTCGGGCACCTTTCTAACACTATTACCCTGCAGATTAACCCTACATCTGCAGGTTACTAGCATTATCCGACATGACAGGTTCCCTTTAAAGGGGTTGTCCACTACTCGGACAAACCCATCGCAATCTGTATGCTTCCCCATTGTAAAATAACACATACTAACTGCTGGTGCCGTACCAACAGCACCATTGATTTGGTGGCAATGTTGAGTATAAGTGTTGTTATTTTCCAAGGGGGAGACATAGGCATTGAGACGGGGTTGTCTGAGTAGAGAAAAACCTTTTTAAGGAGTTAGCAGCCGGTGGACCTCAGCTCCATCCACGTCTGCGAAAGACAGATCCTGGCTGTAACCGCGCCTCAGCACTGACAGCCCGCTCAGCATTAGGGCCGGCAGTCAGTCAGGGCAGGGGCGCTCACCTGCACTACGTCCGAACTGCTGCGTTGTACATTACAAGCACAGTGGATGGATTTATAGAAATCCCATGCCCACTGTGCTTCTATTTGCCGCTTGTAAACTCACCCGTGGCGCCGGTTTATGAGCTGCAACATGTCAATTTCTGCTGCGGAGACACTAGTCTCCGCAACAGAGATGTCCCCAATACAATGTATAGGATGCGGATTTACCTGCGTGATCGGAAGCAGCAAAAATACGCTGCGTTCAAAGTATAGCCTTAGTGCAGTGGCCGCACGACTTTAGACGGCTATTAGCCTGCAGATTAACACCATGTCTGCAGGTTAATAGCGTTATTTTGCTAGACAGATTCCCTTTAGGGTACAGTTCCATGATCAGGATTTTCTGTGGTTTTGATGCTGTGTATTTATACAGCGTCAAACCCGCAGCGTCCAGATGTTACAGCATAGTGGATGGGATTTCTAAAAAATCCCATGTTCTCTATGCGTGTATCTGAGGCTGAGAATCTCCCCAGCAGACCAGACAGTTGGTGTGGCTTCAGCAGACGTGCCTGAGCTCTGCATGCTAGGTACGTCCTGCTGAAAGTCATGCTGCACGTGCACTGGTCCTGCACTACTTAAAGGAGCTGCGGCCGCGGCGGCCCCTATGCACTGCGGGTTATAATGAGGGCAATTACTTTTAGGACCATGGGCCTCCCCCCGGAGCCTCGGGCCCCAGGCAGTACCCCAGATTGCCCTCATTATAATCCGCCTATGTGTGCACATGATGCGGAAATATCCGCACCGGATTATCATTGCGGCACAAACCGCAACATAACCAATTCTTGCGTGACTCCGCGGCAAATTCACGCCCATTGACTTGCATTGAATCGCAGCAAACCCGCATGTATAATATCTATACATGTGTATTTGCTGCGTTTCAATGAAAATCAATAGGCGCAAAATCACACCGGAATCGCGCTGCGGCTGGTACCCGGGTCGGGAGAGGAGGCTGCTACTCCTCTCATCCAACCGCTGCTCTGGCTGATAACAGTGAGAGCAGCGTGGATGGGAGAAGCAGCAGTCTGCTTTTCCCAGCCCGCATGCCCGCGGTAGTTAAAAAAAGAATAAAAAAGTAAAAATAAAAGAAAAAACGTTTATACTCACCTGTCTGGTGGCCCCCGGTGTCCTCCTCGGTGATGTTTCCTCTTCGGCGGCCAGCGGTACACTGCAGGGTGTGGACTCGCACCCCGCAGTGTACTTTCAGGACCTCGGTGATGTCACTGATCACCTGATGGTCACGCAACCATCTGCTGATCGGTGACGTCAGCAATCAACTGATGGTCATCTGATCGGTCTTATGACTTACTGAGGGGACATTCACAAGAATGTTCCCACGGTCCCTAGCTCACCGTGGCTCATCAGCTGATTTTCAGCTGATGAACCCCAGTGACCTCCTGCAGCAGGTATACTGACAGGGGGTGATTTTACACCCCTGTCAGTATTCAGTGCTGTATTCTACAGCAGTGACATCAGTGATGGCTGATGTCATTGCTGTAGAAGTGACACAGATCGTCGTGGGACACTTGGCATTACGTGGACTACGTCGTTGATGGCTGACAGGTGAGGAATATTGTTGTTTGTTTTTTTATGTTTTTTTCAGGAGATCGAAGGCTTCACGGAGGCATGTAATAAAAAAATTGTAGAACCATGTGTGTTTTATTTCATTAAAATACTTTATTTCTGGCCATGTCTTTTATTGAAGAAGCGGTGACGATTTTACCACGTGGTTAGTAATGGGGGCGTCTTATAGATGTCCTCCATTACTAACCTGGGCTTCACGTCAGCCGCCAATACTAAAAATAACCTCGACACTCAATGGATATGAAAGAATAGGATTTTTTATTGTAATTTATGCAGTCCAAAAAGAAAAGTAAACGTTTCGGTCACAATTGACCTTCATCAGTATTGCTGCAAAATACAAGTAATGCAGTACAAAAATTAAATTACTACAAGATCATACATTTGAACATTAACAAACTGAACTTAATGGGATAGGATGTGAAAAAAAAGGGGGGGGGGATGGGAGAAGGTGTAGGGTGCTGCCTGTAATCGCGGAGGCAAAGCAACAAGCAACTAGGGAGGACATACCAGACTGAGAATGAAAATGTGCATGGCTGAACGGCTGAAAATCCTATTCTTTCATATCCATTGAGTGCCGAGGTTATTTTCAGTACAGTACGGGTTCGGCCCCTACTCGTGCACCACTTTAAACAGCTGTGCAGTGTTTTTTTGCATATAAGCCGCCAATACTAGACTGACGTGAACCCCAACCCCATTACTCCACTCGTCACCGCTACAGGGCAGTGGGAAGAGCGGAGACTAAGCGCCAAATTTGGCGCATCTTATGGATGCGCCATTTCTGGGACTGCTGGGGGGTGATATTAATAGCCGTGGAGGGGGCTAGTATTCATTGGCCCTTCCATGGCTATTAATATCAGCCCGCAGCTGTCTAGTCTAGCCTTTGCTGGTTAGATTTTATAGGGGGACCCCACATCAATTTTTTATGGGGTCTCCCTGTAATCTAGCCAGTAAAGGCTAAGCAAACAGCTGTGGGCTGATATTAATAGCCATGGAACATTGTTGGCTAATGGCCCCTTCCGCGGCTACTAATATCAGCCCCCAGCGGTCAGCTTTCCCTCTCCTGGTTATAAAATGACGCAGAAACCCACGCCATAATTTTTTTAATTTTAGGCTCTGTGCCCATAATTCTGAAGTAGCAGCACTTTGGATGCTAATTTTTGCTGCGTCCAAAACATTGCATTCTATTGAACGCAGGTAAATCGACATGTGTTCACTGAACCATATGGATTTACCGCATTGTATACATTCTAGTGGTCAAATTTCTGTTGCGGGGACTAGCGACTCCACAAGAGAAATTGACATGCTGCGGTCCTGAAAGACGTGTGGTATGTCAGTGTCCACGGGTAGTTACCAGCCTCTGATGCACATAGCGGACATGGGATTTATAGAGATCCCATCCACTATGCCGTAACATCTGGATGCTGCAGGTTTGACGCTGTATATACACGCAACGTCAAACCTGCAGCGGCTCCTGATCGTGACCATGTACCCAAACTCACCCACAGCATGTCAATTTCTGCAGTGGACACGCTAGTCTCCGCTGCAGATTTTGACCGATTGAAGTGTCATTATATGCAGTGGATTCACATGTACCGACAACAAAAGTGCGATATTAGAACACCGCGTTTTGGATGCAACATAAATACGTTGTGTCTAAAGCGCTGCTGAGTGCTGATCGTGGGGAGGTAGTGGCTAATGAACAAGCTGTTAGCTGTTATTTAATAGCCAGGGAAATGTTTGCCTATGGCACCTTCCCAGGCTAAAAATAACAGCTCACAGCAGTCGCATAAATTAGATGAATAGAAATGCTAATGGAACTGGCTGACACACAGCTCCTTTGTTTGGTGATGTCAAAGTGTCAATCAGACCTTTTCATGACCAAACAAAGTAAAGAAACACACAGACACAGTGTAAACACTTTATTTGAGATACAACAGACCCATTCTTTAATCATTTAAATAAACCAATATACTCACCCCAGTTCTTGGTAATCCAAGGGCTTAAGCAATGTCCCACCAAATAACTTGATTTAGCTCCAAAAATCATTCATTGATGTTCAAAAACGCTTCAAAAACCACATGTAAAAACGCGTCAAAAATGCATGTAAATCCACATGTGTTTTTTTCTGCCAGGGAGAGGCAAAAACACTCAGGAAATTTCTGCTTCTAATCTGCATCGTGTGCACATACCCTGACATGATGAGCTAGAATCAGTGATCTGCTCAGTCTACCTCCTCCACCGACCTAATTAATGTTATACATATTGACAGATTGAAAATTCCACTGACACCTCTCTCTGTTTCTGTTTTGCCCCCATAGTCCCATAACCCACAGCACGCTAGGACAAAGGAACATACTACACCAGAAAAACTTCATCCAGTTGATTTTTTGGAAGAGCTGAATAATCAGGCTTTGTTCTCAGAAGACATGGTGCCGGAGAAGATGTTGAACACGATTCTAACAGCAAGCTGTGTAGCGGACTCTGCAATCCATGGTGATAGGGACACTATCAGTGGTAGTACCACTCTGAACCAGGTCAGATGTCAGACTGGGCAAGAAGCGCTAGCCGTTTAACACAAAAAAGCACCTGTCAGTCATATTAAGTATGACAATGATGATGATTTTGTGTCAGACAAAATATGGGAACCAGACAGGCGTGACGACAAGGTGAGGTCATCAGTGGAGGAGGTTACTGGCATCAGTGATACACTTATGACCCATTTTGGGAATTAAACCCCTTTGGCAATGCATCTACAGATGTAGTGATGATTTTGACTCCATGGGTCTTTTCCAGAAACAAGAAGCAGTGGATCTTGCTGAGCAAAAATTGCAAACTGCTGTTGTAGTGACCAGTAAGTTGTAGTGACCAGTATGTTGTGCCCAGCTCATGCTTCTGGAGACACGCACGTGTAAATTAGGCAGACTCTCATCGCTACAGAAATGCCAAACATGTGGACGCTAACTGCACTTTAGGCACACTGTGGAGCTCAGAAGGGAGGGGGCATTTGGGAGTGCCAAATTTGCTCAATTTCTTTTGGGGGGGCAAAGAGCCATGGCGCTTTTCCAGAGCCTTTGTGCTACCAGTAATGTAAAAGCCCCCTATATTTCCGATAACACATGACGGACCTGAGCGGGGACTTGCTTTTTTGTGGATTGAGTTGAAGCTTTTGTTGGGAACATTTACATAATATTTTGGATCATATTTGTCCTGTGCTTTACACTGAGCACTTATATTGGGGTTTCCATCTAAATCTATGAGTGACATGATTCAGATGAACCCCCGAGGGATACATTCACTATAATGAGATAGCACAGTTACTCTGGACTTTGTCTTGCCTCTGTTCAGCGTTGTCTTTTTCAGAAGTGCACAAAACTGTGGGCGACGGCACTCTTATGCAAGCTTAATAAAACGACATACTGTACATCATCAGATCATAGGCCAGACAGCGTCCATAGTGCCTCCATCTACCTCATTATAGGGAATCTTCTGCCAGGGTTTCTGTCTGAATCATGTATTTCAGAGATTTACACGGAAGGCCCGGTGTAAGCGCAGAGCGCAGAATAAATGTAAGCCGAGCCTTACTGCGATCTTTAGGAGGCAGAATGAACAAATCAACAGCAGGTGAAGAATTGGTTTTATTTATTTTTTACGCCGTTCCTCGTGTGGTATAAGTGATTAGACGACTTTATTCTTCGGGTTGGTGTGATTACAGTGATACCGGATTTATAGCGGGTTTTTATGTTTGGCTGCTGTCACACACTAAAAGACGTTTTTTATTGCAAAAATTAGTTTTTGCATCGCCATGTATTGAGAGCTATAATTTTTCCATGTTTCAGCTGACACAGTCATGTGAGGGGTTGTTTTTTGCAGAACGACTTGACGTTTTTATTGGTACCATCTTTGGGCGCGTGACATTTTTTAATTGCTTTCTATTCTGATTTTTGGGAGGCAGAATGAATAAAAAACAGCAATTCAGGAATTTTTGGGGGCGGTTTTTATGTTGTTCCGCATGTGGTAAAATTGATAAGGCAGCTTTATTGTTCAGATCAGTACGATTACAGCAGTACCACATTTATAGTTTTTTTTATGTTTTGGCGATTTTACACAATAAAAACTCATTTATAGAAAAAATAATTCTTTTTGCATTGCTTTATTCTGAGAGCTATAACTTTTTTATTTTTCTGTTGATGGAGCTATATGGTGGCTTGTTTTTTGCAGGACAAGATTACGTTTTCCACGGTACAATTTTTATTTGTCTCTTTGATCTCGTTTTATTCCACTTTTTGTTTGGTGGTATCTTGATAAAGCATTGTTTTTTGCCTGTTTTTTTATTTATTTATTTTACGGTGTTCACTAAAGGGGTTAACTAGTATGACAGTTTTATAAGTCAGGTCGTTCCGGACGTGGCAATACCAAATATGTGTACTTTTTTGTTTTGTTTTTCATAAAAATATTTATTTATGGGTACAATATATTTTTATTTTTTATTATTATTTTGTGATTTTTGGAAAAATATTTTTACTATTTTTTTTAACTTTTTTCAATATTTCTTACTTTTACACTTTGTCTCACTATGAGAATTTCACTAATTGCAGGCTGATTATTTGTATAGTATATGGAAGCAGGAGCCATTCCTATACTACACAAACTGTCAGTTCTGCACTGATCATGTGCAGTGCATGATCTGGCAACTTTCCTAGCCCTGGTGACTCGGATGTCGTCATGACAACATTGGATCACCATGACAACGATCGGGACCCCGCAATGATGTCGCAGGGTTTCCAATCCAAAGTCAGAGCGGCTTTCGTCCCTCTGCCTATATGTTAAATGCTGCAGCGATCGCAGCATTTAGCGTGTTAACATGCCGCACAGCCTCTGTGCGCGCAAAATTGCCAAGACGTATCCATACGTCCCTGGTCAATAAATACAAGGCAACGGGGATGTATAGATACGTCTTATGTCAGAAAGGGGTTAACCTCTTCATGACCTTGGATGTATCCATTTGTCTAGGTCGGTAGGTACTCACTCACATTGGATGTATGCTATGTCCAGGCGATTTTGCATGCACCGAGGCTGTCGACGCGTGATCACCGCCACAGATTCTAACAGCTGACATTCAGCACTCACTGACAGGGAAGGAGCCTGCACCACTTCTGGCACTTTAACCCCCTAAATTCTGTGATCCATACCGATGGCAGCATTCAGGCAGAGAGAGGGAGCCACCTCAGTCTTCCGATCATAGCCCCCGCAACATCATCACGGGGGCCCCATCTTTGCCATAGTTACCCGATGTCATCATGATGACATCCGAGTCACCTGGCTCTAGAAAGCTTGTTAGATCATGCTCAGTGCATGATCTAACAAGTTTGTGTGAGAGCAGGCTGACAGTTCACACATCACAAAAGGTAAAGCAAAAAAAGAGTAAAAAAAAAAAATTTACATTTTGAAAAAAATATATAAAATAATAAAAAATAAATATATTGTACCCATAAATAAATATTTTTAGGGAAAAAAAACAAAATAAACAAAAAAAGTACACATATTTAGTATCCGAGTATCCGGAACAACCCGGCCTATAAAACTGTCTCACTAATTAAGCCCTTCAGTGAACACTAAAAAAAAAATAAAACGAGGCAAAAAAAAGAAGCAAAAAACGATGATTTTTCATCATACTGCCAAAGAAAAAGTGGTATAAAACGCGATCAAAAAGACGAATATAAATAAAAATGGTATCAATGAAAACGTCATCTTGTCCCGCAAAAAAGCTGCCATACAGCTCTATCTGCAGAAAAATAAAAAAAGTTATAGCTCTCAGAATAAAAAGATGCAAAAATAATTATTTTTTCTATAAAATAGTTTTTTGCGCAAAAGCGCCAAAACACAAAAAAACTATATAAATGTGGTATCGTTGTAATGGTACTGACCCGAAGAATAAAGCTGCCTTATCAATTTTGCCACACTCAGAATGGCATAAGAAAAAAAAACAATTCTTGAATTGCTGGTTTTTGTTCATTCTGCCACCCAAAAATCAGAATAGAAAGTGATGAAAAAATGTCATGTGCCTGAAAATGGTGCCAATAAAAACTTCAACTCGTCCAGCAAAAAAAAAGCCCTTACATGACTCTTTTGCCAGAAATATGGAAAAATTATAGCTCTCAAAATATGGAGATGCAAAAACTGGTTTTTGCAAAAAAAGCGTCTTTTAGTGTATGACGGCAGCCAAACATAAAAACTGATATAAATCTGGTATCGCTGTAATCGCACCAGCTCGAAGAATAAAGTAGTATAATCACTTTATGACAAGGAACAGTGTATAAAATAAAAACAATTCTTCACCTACTGTTGATTTGTTCATTCTGCCACTCAAAGATCGCAGCCCGGCTCACATTTATCATGCACTCGGCGCTGAACGCTTACACCGGGGTTTCCGTGTAAATCTCTGAGATACGTGATTCAGATGGAACCCCCGGTGGAAGATTCCGTATAATGAGACAGATGGAGGCACTGTGGACGCCGTCAGGCCTATCATCTGGCGGTGTCTGTCTTTTTAGGCGCGCATAAAAGCATGATTGGCCACAGTTTTGTGCACTTCTGCAAAGAAGGATAACGCTGAACAAAGACAAGACAGAGTCCGGAGTAACTCTGCTGCCTCATTATAGTCAATGGATCCCTTGGGGGTTTCATCTAAATCATGTCACTCTAAAATTTAGATGGAAACACCGATATAAGTGCTCAGCATAGAGCGCAGGATAAATGTGATCCCAAACGTTATTTAAAATGTTCAAAAGCTGCAACTCAACCCACAAAAAAATCCCCACTCAGGTCCGTCATCTGTCAATGGAAATATAGGGACTTCCACGTTACTGGTAGTACAAGGGCTTTGGAAAAGTGAAATGGTCCTTGCCCCCCAAAAGAAATTCAGCAAATTCTGCACTTTCAAATCCAAATGCCCCTCTCCCTTCTGAGCCCTAGTGTGCCTGAACCACATTTAGTGACCACATGTTTGACATTTCTGCAGAAATGAGAGCTCACCTAATTTACAGGTGCGTGTCTCCAGAAACATGAGCAGGGCACATTGTATGGGCACTACAATGTACCCGTCACTACAATGTACTGGGCACTACAACGGCAGTTTGCAGTTTTCACTCAGCAACATTCTCTGCTGCTTGTTTCTGGAAAACACCCATGGCGTAAAAATCGTCACTACACCTGTAAATAAAATATCAAAGGGGTATAATTTCCAAAATGGGGTCACTTGAGGGGGGATTCTGCTCTTCTAGCACTTAGGAGCTCTGTATATGGAGTCCGCAAATTATTGTAAGAAAATCTGCACTCCAGGAGGCTAATAGTTCTCTGTCCCTCCTGAGTCTCACCGTATAGCTAAGCAGTACTGTACAGCCACATATGGGGTATTTCTACATTCAGAAGAAATTGTGGGATAAATTTTGGTGTCATTTTTACCCATTTCCCAGTGTGAAAATAGAAAATATGGGGCTAAAACAAATTTTGGAGATAAAAATGTAATACTTCACTGCCCAATGGTATAAAAATCTGGGACCCACCTGTGGTGTCAATATAATCACTGCACCCCAAGATGAATTCGTTTGAGAGGTGTAGTTTGTAAAATGGTGTCTCTTATGGGGGGGGTCCTGCTGTTCTGGCACTTCAGGGGCTCTGCCAATGTGACTTGGCACCCTCAAACCAGTCAAGAAAAGTCTGAACTCCAATATGGCACTTCTTCACTTCTGAGCTTTGCTCTGTATTTTTGACCACATATGGGGTATCGGTATACTCAGGAGAAATTATACAACACATTTTGGGGTCCATTTTCTCCTGCTATACTTTTGAAAATGAAAAATTTGGGGCTAAAAAACACCTTTTACGGATCAACGCTGTAAAATTCTGTGAAGCACCTGTGGGTTCAAAATGCTCACCATACATTTAGATAAATTCCTTGAGGGGTCTAGTTTCTAAAATGGGGTCGCTTGTGGGGGTTTTCCACTGTTTAGGCACATCAAGGGCTCTCCAAATGTGACATGAAAACCACAGACCATTCCATCAAAGTCTCAATTCCAAAACGTCACACCTTCCTTTTTGAGCCCTGTCATGCACCCAAACAGTTGTTTACCCCCCCATATGGGGTATCGATGTACCAAGGAGAACTTGCACAACAACTTTTGGGTTTCATTTTCTTCTGTCACCCTTGTGAAAATAAAAAAAATGTGGCTGAAAGAATATTCTTGTGGGAAAAATTGGATTTTTTTTATTTTCACGGCTCTACGTTATAAACGTCTGTGAAGCATCTGGCGGTTCAAGGTGTTCACCACACATCTATATACATTCCTTGCGGGGTGTAGTTTCCAAAATGGGGTCACTTTTGGGGGGTTTCCACTGTTTAGGCACATCAGGGGTTCTCCAAATGCCACATGGCATCCGTTAATTATTCAAGCTAATTTTACATTTAAAAAGTTAAATGGCGCTCCTTCACTTCCAAACCCTGCCGTACGCCCAAACAATGGTTTTCCCCAATATATGGGGTATCGGCGTACTCAGGAGAAATTGCACAACAAATGGTATTAGGCACATCAGAGGTTCTACAAATGCAACATGGTGTCCGTTAATTATTCCAGCAAATTTTGCATTCAAAAAGTCAAATGGCACTCATTCCTTTCTGAGCTTTGTCATGCTTCCAAACAGTAGATTTCCCTCACATTTGGAGTCTCGAGGTGCTCAAGAGCAATTGCACAACTAATGGTATGGTGCAACTTTTCCTGTTAACCTTGTGAAAATGCAAAATTTGGGACTAAGAAACATTTTTGTGGGAAAAATGTGTTTTTATTTTCACAACTCAAAGTTATAAACTTCTGTGAAGTACTTGGGGGTTCAAGGTGCTGACCACACATCTAAATAAGTTCCCTGAGGGGTCTAGCTTCCAAAATGGGGTTACTTGTGGGGGATTTCCACTGCTTAGACACATCAGGGGCTCTCCAGATGTGACATGGGGCCCGCTAATTATTCAAGCAAATTTTCCATTCAAAAAGTCAAATGGCAATCCTTCTCTTCCAAGCCCTGCCGTGCACATAAACAGTGATTTTCCCCCCATATGGAGTATCAGCATGCTCATAAGAAATTGCACAACAAATTTTGAGATCCATTTTTTCCCTTACCATTGTGAAAATAAAAAAAATTGGATCTGAAGTAAAAAATTTGTCAAAAAAAGTTAAATGTTCATTCTTTCTTTCCACATTCCATTAATTCCTGTGGAGCACCTAAAGGGTTAATAAACTTCTTGAATGTGGTTTTGAGCACCTTGAGGGGTGCAGTTTTTAGAATGGTGTCACTTTTGAGCATGTTCTGTCATATAGACCCCTCAAAGTCACTTCAAATGTGAATAGAGAAATCGCTGGTCAAGTTTTAACCCTTATAACTTCCTAACAAAAAAAAAATTTTGTTTCAAAAATTGTGGTGATGTAAAGTAGACATGTGGGAAATGTTATTTATTAACTATTTTGTGTGACATAACTCGCTGGCTTAAGGGTATAAAAATGCAAACTTTGAAAATTGCTAAAATTTTGCCAAAGTCATATTGAACAAATGTTACTACTATCATGAAGCACAACATGTCAAGAGAAAACATTCTCAGAATCAGTGAGATCTGTTGAAATGTTCCAGATTATTACCTCATAAAGTGACACTGGTCAGAATTGTAAAGTTTAGCCTGGTCATGAAGGTTAAAACAGGCTTAGGGGGTAAAGGGGTTAAGTTTTGTTACCATATCTCTGCAGTAAATTTATTTCACTTACTCTATCTAAATCAGCAATCTGGTTCTTTTACATTAAATCTATACAGTAAGCCAGGGTTATGTTGGAATATATATGTCATAATCTTGGTTCTGTTTCTTTTTTATCTATGTACTATGCATAGTTATATTACTGAATCTATGTAGTAAGCTTTTATTTTGTTACCATATCCCTGTAGTATGTCATTTGACAGCAAGCCACTGGTTAAGATTAACATACATGTATTCCTTGTGATGTCTGAGCACCTGCTGTACAAAGCAGATGTCTAATAATGCTGAAAGTGGTCAGATAGGGTTTTTTTTTCATAATAAATACCCACTTTAAAAAAAATCACTTGTCTCGGTAAAGCCATATTCTTAGAGCCCAAGTTTTACAATTCTGTTAGTGGAGCTTTTTGAGGGCTTAGTTTGGTCTTTCATAAACTGTGGTTTTCATTTATACCACTTTGGGTACATGCATCACTTTTTATTACATTTTTCAGGAAGCAAAATGAGGAGAAAAAGGTCAATTTTAAATTTATTTTATTTTTTAAAAAACATCATTCACCATTAGGTATAATTGAGGGGATCTTTATTACTTCGGTCGATACGATTATGACAATACCAAATTTATATAGATTTTCATGTTTTAATACTTTATGCAAAAAAGATACTTTTTCATTGGTCATCATATTCTGATATCCATAACTTTTTTATTTTTCTGAAAACAAAGTGGTGTGGGGGCTTTTTTTGAGGACAACCTGTACTTTTAAATGAGACAACTTTTATGCACATATGACCTTTTGATGGCTTTTTTATTCATTTTGTGTTAGGATGTGTCACGGCAGTATCTCACATGCGTTCCCGCCGTCGTACTACTCACTGAGTTTGTTGCTCTGCTTATCCTCATGTCTGGTTGCCGCACTGAGTTCATGCAGCACTTCCAACTCTGCTACATATCCCTGTTGTCTCCACATGGCTATAGGGGAGCATGGCCAGATCCTGCAGAAATTTAACCCTGTGTATCCAGCAGGGTTTGGATTCCGAAGCCAATCACCAACCTGTAGGTGATATATTAGGCAGCGTCACCCTCCACACCTTTGCCTGAGCTTAGGTTCCAGTTTTCTGTATTCATCTAGCTTCCAGTCAAGATGTTTTGTTGTTTATCCCTCCCATTACTAATTCGGCTTGCCTCTCATATATCCTGATCTCTCCACTCCTGACCTCAGCAATGAATTCTGAACCTGTGCTACCTGGCCCAACCTCGGACAGTCTGACTACTCTTCTGCCTCGTTCACCTGTATCCGGGTCTCTGATCCTCTGGTCAGCTGCTGCTATCCCAGGCACTGCCCTTAAGAGGTACCTGGTGTCTGCCAGCAGCCCAATCTATCCTCACCATCACCATCCGGTAGACACTTAGTCACACCCTTCTGGAGTAAGACTGGCCTGTGACGCAATGGATCCACGCCCACCAGCATTACAGGAGGTATGAACAAAAAACATTACATTTGAAAAAAAATTGAAATTTTTTTTTATGGCGTTTCAATTATGTGATGGTCGTTCAAACTCACGTGTGGCAGGTTGCCGGTGTGGGCAATATGAAAATCACACCTGAAACCAGATAAAAAGAGGAGACGATGACTAAGTCTTTGCATTGTGGGCCTGTGTGTGCCAAATTAAGCATGGAGAACAGAAAAAGGAGAAGAGAACTGTTATGCTAGTGTAGCTAATCACTCGGGATAATAGTTAACGTGAAATACTGCAATTGACCCAGCCGATTCCTGTACAGACTAGAGATCCTGACTCTACAGTCCCTAGTAGTTGCATGAGCAGGGAAAGCCCTAATCACAGACTAGAAGATGGCAACTTAGATCTATGCTGCCTAAAAGGCCATCGAGCGCTTCACATTTCTCCTAAAGAATCGGAGGGCAAAACAGAGTGTGAATTACCTACAAAAAGGAAAGTGTGTTGAAAAAGGAAAGATTCCAGACTGAGTAAAATAAACCACAAAATAAAGTATAAAGTACGTACAGTTAGATAATATGCAGCCTACTTCCTAAAAAGAAACAGAAGATTGGTGCAAAGTACAGAAAAGAAACAGCAAAGAGATAAACCCTAGCTGGAATTTCACTGACTGGCTTTAAACAACAGCAGAATGGCTGAACATCCAAAACAGACTATCACCAGCAGGAAATGCCACTAGGGGGAAAGAATATAAAGCCACTCCCGAAAAGTGATAGGGCAGACAAATGGAAATGACGCGCCCCCTGGTCCGTGTGTGTAGGGGAATACCCGGAGCCGGGCCTCAGTGAGATGCTGGGGGTTGTAGTCTTCGTGGCGGCAACCCGGTCCGTGCCCAGGGCGGTCAAACCAGAGGGGACAGTCTATTCGTTCTGAATGTCCGACTACACCACCCGTGGATTGCGGTCAGAGTGAACCGCAGCTGCAGTGCAGACCGCTGAGGCTGGTGTCGTGGGCGCAGCAGAGTGTAGTATAACTCCCCACGGGCGGAGTATAACCTCAGGGCAGCAAGTGGGGATGTTGGGAGTGATGGTGCATGGGAGTAATGAATCAGAGTCTCTGTAATGCAGTTCAGGATCTTTACTCACAGTTCTTTATCCGAGTTACTTCAGCTGGTCATAACGTCCCACGTCACACTGTGCTCACCAGGTAAGGGGCTCGGCCAACTCCCAGATAACTTTGGAGCGCTTCCCAGGACCCCCTTTGTGTGTCCTTCCTTTGGCCTGTCATACCCCACCAGTGACCACGCTTCTGTCCGGCTGCCTCGGGCCTTGGCAGATAAACGTTGGCCTCCGTTTCCCTGACCCTATGTGGTGCCTTCCTAGCGGGTGTAGCGAAGGGCTGCGCCATGTAAAATGTCACAGCCTCCGGTTTCTAGCTGAGGGTAGTTCCCCACCTCCACTAGTTTCGGGGACCGGTCTCCCCCTTTGGCCTGACCCCTCCACACAGGCAGATTCGGGTGTGTGGTGGCTACCAGCCGGTCCACACCCCTGGGGTCCCTTCATTCCTTGTTCCTGGAGCCTTCTCCGCTCCTCTTCCTTCCTCTTCCTCTCCAGGCCTGGGCCTCAGTTACTAGGCCCGCCTGTGGAGCAGAGCTCATGCAGAGCCTCTGCTCCCGGTCCCTTCTCCTCAGACTCAACCCTGATCTAAGATGATGCCCACCTTATATACCTCCCTCTAGGTGCACCCAGGAACTACTTCCTCCCTGCTCCTGCACTAGAGGGTTCCCCCTTCCTCGGTGTTCCCTCCCCCCCACTCCAGTCAGGGACAGGGACTGTCGTGCTCTGCCTGGAGCATATCGGTCGCCCTGCCCCCGGAAATGTGGTGCAATGCATGCAGGTGTCGGGGTCCTGATCCACACTCCATCCTTACCTGAGAGTGAGATATCGCCCATCTGGATGAGATGCAATACCTCTGTAGCAACCGAGCCCTCGGGGTGCTACAGAAACACCTGTGTTATGCTAAACCAATTGCAGCCAGAATAACAGAACCTAAACCCCCAGAAAACAGGTGTGTCTGCTATGGCTCGGCGAACAGAGAAGCCAAACACAAAGCACGGGCTCAAGGGTTCAAACCCAGGAGCATGACAAGAACTGTCTGAGGACTTGATATTTTTCAACAATTTTAGTTCTCAACAATCTCAAGGTTACAAGTAGAGATGAGCGTTGTTCTACTCGAACTGTTCGCCAATCTCAAATTCGAGCTGTTTTGGGCGGTGTTCGAGCCGGTCGGCGAACACGAACAATTTGAGAAAAATTCGGCTGTTCGAGGTTATGTTCGATAACTGTTCGTGCACCAAAATCATAACTGGATTTTTTCTCAGTAATGATGAAAATTAATGTTAATACGCAGTTTGAGTGTACAGCGGGGCGGGGGGAGGGGCAGGGGATGGATCTCTGCAGGAACAATGAAGATCTCCATTTTTTTTTCTCTTTCCCGCATTTGCAGTGGGGAGGTGCAATCTGTCAGCCTATCAGCAGCGCACACACGGAGCGAAGTGCTTTTTTTCACACAAACAAGGGCATGTGTGATTGGCAGTGTATGTCACATGTCCTTGCCCTATAAGACCAAGCCATTTTCCCCGTCACCACCATTTTCTCACTGCTGCAGCTGCGTGTTAGACGGCACCGCTGTTGCTGTGTGTGCTATACCTTGTTAATTTCAAGCCAATTTTCGCACAAATATACAGATAGCTTGGGAGTAGGGAATAGTTGTGATTGCAGTCCTTTTAAGGACTAGGTTACAGCATTTCCTACGACTTTTATCAAGCAGGTCTGTGCTCTTAAATAGATAGATTGTGGGAGTGAAGACTAATTGTAATTGGAGTCCTTTTCAAGACTAGGTTACATCAGTTCCTATCAGTTTTTGCCAGGCAGGTCTGTGCCAGTGCTGTGCAAGTTTTTTTCACAGCATTTGGCTGAATCTAGCAAAGCTAATCCTTTTTGGCCTATTGCAGAGTGTGTTAGTCAGTGGAGTAGCCTATCTGTGTTGCAAGATATACCACCTGTGTATAGAATACCAATTTTTTTACTGCACCTAGTGAAGTAAAATCTTTTGGGCATAGCATCATTCTATTAGTCCATCTATACTGACCTCCATCAGGTTGCAAACTGAATATAATTTTTTTCTGCATCTAGCTCTGAAAAAATATTTGGGCTTCTAGCAGTGTGTGGGACTTGGTCTATTAGTCCATCTATACTGACCTCCATCAGGTTGCAAATTAAAAATAATTTTTTTCTTCATTTAGCTCTGAAAAAATATTTGGGCTTCTAGCAGTGTGTGGGACTTGTTCTATTAGTCCTTCTATACTGACCTCCAGCAGGTTGCAAATTGAATATAATTTTTTTCTGCATCTAGCTCTGAAAAAATATTTGGGCTTCTAGCGGTGTGTGGGACTTGGTCTATTAGTCCATCTATACTGACCTCCATCAGGTTGCAAATTAAAAATAATTTTTTTCTGCATCTAGCTCTTGAAAAATATTTGGGCTTCTAGCAGTGTGTGGGACTTGGTCTATTAGTCCATCTATACTGACCTCCATCAGGTTGCAAATTAAAAATAATTTTTTTCTTCATTTAGCTCTGAAAAAATATTTGGGCTTCTAGCAGCGTGTGGGACTTGTTCTATTAGTCCATCTATACTGACCTCCATCAGGTTGCAAATTAAAAATAATTTTTTTCTGCATCTAGCTCTGAAAAAATATTTGGGCTTCTAGCAGTGTGTGGGACTTGGTCTATTAGTCCATCTATACTGACCTCCATCAGGTTGCAAATTAAAAATAATTTTTTTCTGCATCTAGCTCTGAAAAAATATTTGGGCTTCTAGCAGTGTGTGGGACTTGGTCTATTAGTCCATCTATACTGACCTCCATCAGGTTGCAAATTGAATAAAAAAAATTTCTGCATCTAGCTCTGAAAAAATATTTGGGCTTCTAGCGGTGTGTGGGACTTGGTCTATTAGTCCATCTATACTGACCTCCATCAGGTTGCAAATTAAAAATAATTTTTTTCTGCATCTAGCTCTGAAAAAATATTTGGGCTTCTAGCAGTGTGTGGGACTTGGTCTATTAGTCCATCTATACTGACCTCCATCAGGTTGCAAATTAAAAATAATTTTTTTCTTCATTTAGCTCTGAAAAAATATTTGGGCTTCTAGCAGTGTGTGGGACTTGTTCTATTAGTCCTTCTATACTGACCTCCAGCAGGTTGCAAATTGAATATAATTTTTTTCTGCATCTAGCTCTGAAAAAATATTTGGGCTTCTAGCAGTGTGTGGGACTTGGTCTATTAGTCCATCTATACTGACCTCCATCAGGTTGCAAATTGAATAAAAAAATTTTCTGCATCTAGCTCTGAAAAAATATTTGGGCTTCTAGCGGTGTGTGGGACTTGGTCTATTAGTCCATCTATACTGACCTCCATCAGGTTGCAAATTAAAAATATTTTTTTTCTGCATCTAACCCAGCCAATAGTTTTGGCCTAATACCACAGTTTGGCCACTCAGCTCTGCTCGGTTACCATCCATTGTTTTTTTGTGCAAACAACTCCAGAGTTGTGAATTAGTTAACCACCAAAATGAGTGGAAAAAGGCCTGCTGCTGGTGGAAAGGGGAATAGGCGTGTTGGGAAGGGGAAAAAAGGTTGTGTCCGTGGGGTAGGTGCAGAAGAAAGACCATCTTCCAGCCAAACTAAAATGTCTACTTCTTTTAGCGGACAATGTGATAAGATCCCTTTCTTACGGCCACGCCAATCGCTACAAATTCCAGATGAGGCACAAAAACAGCAGGTGCTTCAACGGATATCAAGTGCTCCTTTAAGTGGGCTCTCCTCCACATCAACTTCAACATCACAAATACTCCAGTCCTCAAAGGTGTCACCCAAATCGCACTTGCTTCCTCACAGCTCCCAAATCTCCAGCTGCCCGTCTGAGTATGAGGTAGAACAGATGGTTGAGTCTGCAGAGCTGTTTACTCATACTATAGCCTGGGAATCAGAGGTCGACTCCAGCGCTTCTGTGAATCCAGACGAGGAAATGATCTGCACTGATGCCCAGAATCTTTATGAGTCGGATCCAGGACCAGACGCAGAAGGTTCTGACCATAATGTAGACCCTCATTCCCAAACTGTAACTCCTGTTGGTGGAGACAATGAGGAAGACGATGATAAGACTTAAATACCTGATTGGAGCGACAACTTTAGTTTTTTGTCAGGGCAGGAACAGGTTGGCTCTGAGGACGACGGGTGTGATAACGCACAGGGTGATGATGATGAGGTCGGAGATCCCACTTACTGTCAACCCACAGTCAGCCAAGAGATGAGGTCAGCAGAGGAGGTGGAGGAAGATGCTAGTGACGACGAGGTCAGGTTGCGCCTTCCTGGACAGAGACGTAGTACTGGAAGCACGTCAACAACTGCATCCTCAAACACAACTCTGCCTCTCACCACAAGTCGTGGTGGCTCTTCAGGTCGCATGGGTGCTAAGCCTTGCATAGCCTGGGCATTTTTTCAGATCAATAAAGATGACCCAACTCGTGTTATCTGTAACATTTGTCAGCAAAAGCTAAGTAGAGGCCAAAAAATACATAGTTTGAGTACTTCATGCATGAACCGGCACATGGACATGAAGCATAAGTTGCAGTGGGAAGCTCAGTGTGCTACAATGCGGTCTAGCCGGCCGGGCTAACCACCGTCTGCCATATCTTGTGCATCCGCGGCCTCTTCATCCTCTGTGACTGGGGGGACAGCAGTCACACCTGTTTTGGGGCGCAGACCTGCCACCTCTTTACCCGCAACAGCCAGCGTGATTGGCAGGTCATCATTTTCTTTGGAGGTGGTAACACCAGCTGGTCTTGAGCGCTGTCCGACATCGATAGCACCACCTTTGGATCAAGGCAACCTAACATGTCCGCCTGCATCTTCCTCACAGACCGGCAGTTTGCCGGGGACACCCTTATCAACCCCGTCTAAGCACAATAGCCAGCCCTCGGTCCCTCAGATGTGGACAAGTAAAAGACCATTTCCTCCTAGCCATGAGAAAGCTAAGAGGTTGAATTTCACCATCTGCAAGCTCTTGGCTACAGAAATGCTGCCTTTCCGCCTGGTGGACACAGAGGATTTTCGAGACCTTATGTCCGTCGCAGTGCCCCAGTACCAGATGCCCAGTCGGCACTACTTCTCAAAGAAAGGTGTGCCTGCGCTCCACCAGCATGTCGCACACAACATCACCGCTTCTTTGAAAAACTCTGTGTGTGACAGGGTGCATTTCACCACAGACACTTGGACGAGTAGGCATGGACAGGGGCGTTACATGTCGCTGACTGGGCACTGGGTAACTATGGTGACAGCAGGACAAGGGGCTGCTGTCCAAGTCTTGCCGTCCCCACGAGTTGTGCGTCAATCCTCTTTATGTCAAAGTTCCTCCACTGCTTCTGCCTCCTCAACCTCCTCTCGGTCTTCCACCTGCACCCAAAGCCTGTCTGGTCATGCCACAAGCTTTCTAACTGCGCAGAAGGGATCCTGCACACCTCCTTACTATGCTGGCAGTAGGGCTCAACGTCATCAGGCGGTTTTTACATTGAAATGTCTGGGAAATGTGAGTCACACAGCTGAGGAGTTGTGGTCAGCTCTGGAGAACCAATTTCATGAATGGTTGTCTCCACTGGACCTGAAACCAGGGAAGGCCGTGTGCGACAATGCTGCAAACCTGGGTGCGGCCCTTCGCCGGGGCAATGTCACACACGTGCCTTGTATGGCTCACGTGTTGAACCTGGTTGTCCAGCAATTTTTAGCCCACTATCCCAGACTAGATGGCCTTCTGCAGAGGGCACGGTCGCTGTGTGCTCACTTCCGCCGTTCGCATCCCGCAGCTCAGCGACTTACATCTCTACAGAAGTCGTTGGGCCTGCCACTTCACCGGCTAAAATGCGATGTGCCTACCCGGTGGAATTCAACTCTGCACATGTTGCAGCGACTGTGGCAGCACCGACAAGCCCTGGTGCAATACGTTCTGACGTATAGCCTGGGCCAACGAGATTCAGAGGTGGGGCAAATCACGCTGGAGGAGTGGTCTCAGATCAGGGACCTATGCACCCTTCTGCACAGTTTTGAAATGGCGACGAAGATGTTTAGTGCTGACGATGCCATTATCAGCATGACTATTCTGGTGATTTACATGCTGGAGCACATGTTAAACAGAATTCGGAGTCAGGTGGTGGCACAAGAGGAGGTGGAGGAAGTAGAGGAGGAGGAGTTGTATGCGGAAGGGCTAACATCTGCAAGGTCCAGACGGTCAGCAGCACCAAGGCGGCAGGCATGTGAGGGTGGGGGAGATGATTTTACCAGGGCGCATGGTAGCAGCCAAACTAGTGAGGAAGGTGCAGGAGCCCAGGAAGAAGTGGAGGACGAACTGATGGAAGACTCATCAGATGAGGGAGACCTTGATCACATTTCTGTTGTGCGAGGTTGGGGGGAGAGGACAGAGGAAGGAAGCATGATTGTTACCTCGCCACCAACACAACAGGGACTTGGTGCTCCTGGATGCGCAACACACATGAGTGCCTTCTTGCTGCACTACCTGCAACATGACCCTCGAATTGTGAGAATTAGAAATAATCCTGACTACTGGGTTGCCACACTGTTAGATCCCCGGTACAAAAGTAAATTTGCAGAAATTATTCCTGCCATAGAAAGGGATGCACGCATGCAGGAGTATCAGCAGAGACTGTTGCAGAATCTTACATGTGCTTTTCCACAAAATACCAGTGGTGCACGTAGTGAATCTCACAGTTCCAACTTGCCAACCGTGGGACCGTCAAGTGTTCAGCACTCAAACCGTAACAGAACCACAGTATCTGCTGGTAACATCAATTTTGCGGAATCATTTCACCACTTTTTTAGCCCATCCTTTGCAAGGCCACAGGAGACAAGAAGTCTGACACATAGTCAACGCCTAGAGACGATGGTACAGGAGTATCTCCAAGTAAACATTAAAGCCACGACTGTGTCACTGGACCCTTGCTCTTTTTGGGCTTCCAATCTGGATAAATGGCCGGAGCTAGCCACTTACGCCTTGGAGATCTTGTCATGCCCCGCAGCCAGCGTTCTGTCTGAACGTGTGTTCAGCGCTGCTGGTGGTGTGCTGACAGATAAGCGCACGCGGCTCTCCACTGATAATGTAGACAGACTCACGTTCATAAAGATGAACAAATCATGGATCCGAAACGACTTTTCTACCCCTGTGTCATCCTGGGGAGAGTAAAAGCTTGATGATTGGTTAAAATCACCCTACCAACCGTTTTAAGCTTTCAAATTACTAATCATGTTTATCTGTATCTTGACTGGAAAATAATTTGGGCTTTGTAGCAGTGTGCAGCACTGATCCTATTAGGCCATCTATAATAAGCTTCACCAGATTTAAAATTAAAAATAATTTTTAGCTGCATCTAGCCCGGAAAATAATTTTGGGGCTCCGAGATGCGCAAGACACATAAGTGCCTTCTTGCTGCACTACCTGCAGCATGACCCTCATATTGTCAGAATTCGAAGTAATCATGACTACTGGGTTGCCACACTCTTAGATCCCCCAAACTTTTCGATCAACCTTTTCATTTTAATAAAGACCAAAAAAATGGTCATTTTTGAAATTATAAGCATTAGCAGGTTGTTAGAAACTGAAATCAAACAGTTTTCAACTCAAAACTTTATTCTAGGTGATGTTACATTTTCACATAGGACCCCTTGTTCGAAAGGAGCTTCTGAACTCTCTCGTCCATTGAATTTGTCAGGTTTTGGATGGTTTCTGCTTCAATTGTTTTGCATGAGGACAGAATACCCTCCCAGAGCTGTTGCTTAGATGTGAACTGCCTCCCGCCATCATAGACACTCCTTTTAATGATGCTCCAAAGGTTCTGAATGGGGTAGAGGTCAGGGGAGCATGGGGGTCACACCATAAGTTTGTCCCCTTTTATGCCCATATCAGCCAGAGATGCAGATGTTTTATGTGCAGCATGAGATGGTGCATTATCATGCAGAAAAATGATCTTGCTGTGAAATACACGGTTCTTCTTCTTGAACCATGGCAGGAAGTGCTGTTTGAGAAAATCCACATACATTATGGAGTTCATCTTTAGCGCCTTCAGGGATCCTAAAGGGGCCGACAATCTCTCTCCCCATGATTCCAGCCCAAAACATTACTCCACCTCCTCCTTGTTGGCGCTGTAGCCGTGTTTGCGTGGGGTGTCCATCAACCAGCCATCCTCCACTCCATTCATCTGGACCATCGAGCGCTGCACGGCACTCATCCGTGAACAAAACAGTTTTGAAATCAGTCTTCATGTAATGTTTGGCCCACTGGAGCCGTTTCTGCTTGTGTGAAGTGGATAGAGGAGGTCGACAGGATGGCGTATGCACAGCTGCAAACCTCTGAAGGACCCTGCATCTTGTTGTTCGGGGGACGTTGGAGGCACAAGCAGCTTCAAAAACTTGTCTGCTGCTATGACAAGGCTTTTTTGCCGCTGCTCTTTCAACCTGACGTAATTGCCTGTAGGAAAGAGTCCTCAATTTGCCCTTATCAGCACGCACACGTGTGTACTGTGAATCAGCTACATATTTCTTGATTGCCAAGACACTTCATCCTGATCATCGCACAATGTTGATTGTAGTCATGCCTTGACCTAAACACTCCACAATTTGTTGCTTCTCAGCAGCCGACACATCCTTTTTCTTTCCCATTTTGGCAGAAAATGTAGGCTGCTTAATAATGTGAGAGAGCCTTCTTAAGTAGTCTTGCCTTTCATTGGACACACCTGCCAAACTAATTAGCACAGGTGTCTGCAATTGCTTACAGTGATATAAAGAGCCCTGACACACATCACCATCAATGAGTTTAACTGACAAACAAACAAATTCTTCCCTTATCACTCCTAAACACTTTTTGCATAATAATTTGGAACGCGGTGTACATGTGCTTTTCCACAAAACACCAGTGGTTCACGTAGTGAATCTTACAGTTCTAACTTGCCAACCGTGGTCTGTATGGAATTGTTCAATAAAGGGCCCAAAATTAAGATAACATAGATGGGAGAGGTCTCTATGAATAGGAATTACTAAGTATTTGATACCCTGTGAGGGCCAGGCAAAGGGAAAGTTGGACTGGATGGAATCCTATATGGATTTAGGGAGGGAGACATCGAGGGCCTCAGACTTCGCTGCATTGATTTTAAAATTTTACCATGTAACAAAGTGATCTATTTCAGCCATAACAGCAGGGATGGATATATGTGATTGAGTGATATATACTAGGACATCATCAGCAAATAGAGAGCACTTGTACTCGGTGCCTCCCACCTCAATCCACCTAATATTGGGGTTATGGCGAATTGATGAGAGCAGGTGCTCCGTCACTAGGATGTATAAGAGAGGGGACAGAGGACATCCCTGCCTTGTCCCATTGGTGATTGTGAAAGGTGATGAAAATGTTCTGACGCACCCCCTGGGCCTTGGGACACCCAGAGCCGGACCCTTTTTGGTGGATGCTGGTGGTTGTAGTCTTCGTGGCGGCGATCCGGTTCCGTGGCTCAGGGCGGTCAAACCAGTGGCGGAACTATTTATGTGGTTTTGATGTTTAAATGTCCGACTACGCCACCCGTGGATTGCGGTCAGAGTGAACCGCCGCTACAGGGCAGACCGCTAAGGCTGGTGTTGTGGGTGCAGCAGAGCGTAGCATAACTCCCCACGGGAGGAGTATAGCCTCAGGGCAGTGTATGCGGAGGATGGGGGTGATGGTGCAGGGCAGCAGCAGTAACGACACGGAGTCAGTGATGCAGTTCAGGGCCTTTACTCACAGTTCTTATTATCCAGACCACGTCTGCAGGTAACGGCTGCCCACGTCGTACTGTGCTCACCAGGTGAGGGGCTCAGACAACTCCCAGATAACTTTGGAGCGCTTCACAGGACCCCCTTTGTGTGTCCTTTGTCTGGCCTTTCTTACCAACACTTCTGTCCGGCTGCCTCGGGCCTCCTCTTGGTAAACTTGGCGCCAGTTTCCCTGACCCTATGTGGTGCCTTCCTAGCGGGTGGAGCAAGGGGCTGCGCCACATAAAATGTCAGAGCCTCCGGTTTCTAGCTGAGGGTCGTTTCCTGCCTCCACTAGTTCGGGGACCGGTCTCCCCCTTTGGCCTGACCCCTCCACGCAGGTGGATTCGGGCGTGCGGTGGCGACTCGCCCGTCCGCACCCCTGGGATCCCTTCATTCCTCGTTCCTGGAGCCTTCTCCGCTCCTCTTCCTTCCTTCTCCCTCTTGCAGGCCTGGGCCTCTGTTACTAGGCCCGCCTCCGGAGCAGAGCTCATGCAGAGCCCCTGCTCCCTGCCACTTCTGCTCAGACTTCTCTGCACTGAACTAAGATAGTGCCCACCTTTTATACTCCCTTCTCAATGCACCCAGGAACTGCTTCCTCCCTGCTCCTGCACTGCAGGGTTCCCCTTCCTCAGTGTTCCCTCCCCCCACTCCAGCCAGGGACAGGGACTGTCGTGCCCATCTCAGGGGCATATTGGTCGCCCTGCCCCACGGCAATGTGGTGTAATGCATGCAGGTGTCGGGTCCTGATCCACACTCCATCCTTATCTGAGAGTGAGATATCACACCTCTGGGTGAGGTGCAATACGTCTGTAGCAACCGAGCCCTCGGTGCTACAGTTCCATTTATCTTCAGCCTAGGTGACGTATTGTGATACAGGGCCGTGATTTTGGCTATAAAAGGGTCCCCTAGACCCCTACCCCAAGCTTTTTAAGAGAATCATATATGGCGTGCCAGGAGACTCTATGGAATGCTTTCTCAGCATCCAACGAGAGTATCTACTTACAAATTTTTAACTGCATCTAGCCCAGGAAATACTTTGTGCCTAGTAGCAGTGTCTGCTAGTCAGCGGATTATCCCGGCTGTTAAGCAAGCTACACCACCTGTAGTTTGGACACTTAATTTTTTCAAAGGAAATGCTTCGGGACCACGGGATACTCAGTGAAGAGCATCAGGAGGCACCCCAAGGCATAGGGGCTGGGACTGGCACTAGGATGCCTTGCGGTGGACAGCCGAGCTCGATCCTTATAAAAGCTTTTTAACTGCAGCAGCTTTAGTGGACGCTACTGGAGCTGGAATTACGCGGCTGCTGGCATGAGACTTGCCCTCCAATAGATCCTTGTAAATGGATTTAAAGTGTATTCATTCAAATTAGAGGGACAATTTAAATTAAAAAGCTTAGAGCTGCCTCCACCACAGGGGGGCTCTCTCGACCCACCAGCGGACAGGCACCAGTATTGGGAGAGGGGGGCTGGCCGTCAGGGTTCACCGCGGCTCTGGCACAAACCCGGCGACACGGAGGTGGCACGGGCAGGAGCGGACTGGCCGTCTCGGCTTCTCACTTTTTGGATTTTAGAAGGGCATGACATGCCTATATCTGTGTCTCCCCCTCCTTTTACTCCTCCACCTCTTTTCTTTTCGCATGACTATATGTACTTGTCACTTTTCCATGTGTTAGTTGTGTCTTCTGAGCAGTTTGTCAGCTATTGGACACCTTTGAAGGTGTTTTCTATGTGTTTCTATGTGTTTTTGTTTGCCTGCCATTGGTTTTAACGGTGTTCGAAGGTGTTCGACGAACAGTTCGACGAACAGTTCGGCGAACACACGGGTGTTCGACGAACCGAACCGAACTCGAACACTACGGGGGTGGCTCAACACTAGTTACAAGTCCATCTCCCGAGATCTTGATGTTCCTTTCTCTCCGTTGTGCAACATAAGAAGTTTACAACCCATGGCACTGTAGCTAATCTCCCTGGACATGGATGGCAGAGAAAAATTGATGAAAGGTTGCTACACAGGATAGTCTGGATGGTGGATAAGCAGCCCCAATCAAGTTCCAAAGAAATACAAGCTGTCATGCAGGCTAAGGGTGCATCAGTGTCAGCGCAAACTAAAAGTCGACATTTGAATTGAAATGCTATGGCAGGAGACCCAGGAGGACCCCACTGCTGACACAGAGACATAAAAAAGCTAGACTGTAGTTTGGCAAAATGTACCATGAGTAAGCTAAAATCCTTCTGGGAAAGGGACTTGTGGACAGATGAGACCAAGATAGAGCTTTTTGGTAAAGCACATTATTCTACTGTTTATCGAAAATGGAATGAGGCCTACAAAGAAAAGAACACAGTACCTACAGTCAAATTTGGTGGAGGTTAAAACATGTTTTGGAGTTGTGCTGCTGCCTCTGGCACTGGGTGCAAGGCATCATGAAATTTGAAGATTACCAAAGGATTTTGGGTTGCAATGTAGTGCCCAATGTCAGAAAGCTGGGTTTATATCCTAGGTCATGGGTCTTCCAGCAGAAAAATTACCCCAAACATACTTCAAGGAGCACCCAGAAATGGATGGAAAGAAAGCACTGGAGAGTTCTGAAGTGGACAGCCATGAGTCTGAATCTAAATCCCACTGAACACCTGTGGAGAGCTTAAAATTGCTGTTGGGAGAAGGCACTTGTAGCATCGGCATCTCTGCCTCCTGTCGGGCAGAGACGCCATTCCACTCACTATCGCGGTCCTGGTCCTGCGTCTTCCTGCTCCCCTGCTGCTGTGGCGTGCACCGAGCGCAGCTTCCCGGGCACTGTGCTTAGGGCGCGTGCGCTCCCTCCCTCTTAAAGGAGCCGCGTGCGTCGTCCTAAAAAGTCCCCGGCCAATGGCCGGAGGACTTCCCCTATATAAGGCACCTCGTCCAAAATGGAGGTGCCTGTGCAAGGTTGTTGTTCCTTGTGCAAACACTTGCTTCAGCCCTCAGGTCTCGCTGCCTGTCAGTCCTGCCCGCCAGTCTGTGTAACAGTCCAGCCCGCCAGTCTGTCTAATAGTTCTGCCCACCAGTCTGCCAGTTACCTGACGTGCCCACCAGCCTGTCTAGCTAGAGCACCTGCCAGTTACCTGCCATGCCCGCCAGCCTGCCAACCCGGAGCACCTGCCAAGTAACTTGTCGTGCCCGCCAGCTTGCCTACCCGCAGCACCTGCCAAGTAGCCTGTCATGCCCACCTGCTTGCCTACCCGGAGCTATCAGCCGTACCTGCCTGCTTTTCTACCCGGACCTCCCGCCAGCCGGCCTTCCGTGCTCATCCGCTGTATCGGTCAGCTCCTGTTATCTGACCCGTGAGAGTCGCCTGCTCTCACACAAGGTCGGTCCCAGAGTGGCACCTGGTTCACCTGCCCGGTCCCTCCCTGGTTCATGGAGTCGACTAAGCCACCATGTGACCTGAGTCAGGCCGAGTAGGCACTTAGTCACGCCCCTCTGGTCCCTCCTTGCACCGAAGCACAGAGGTCCCAGCACCCGGACCCGTAACAGTTTGCACAGGCCATGGAACCCGGTGGCCCCCAGGCTCCTTTGCTCTCTGACCTATACCAGGAGGTCTCACATCAGAGATCCCAACAGGAAACTATCCTGTCCTATCTGCGGATTGTCAACTCCCTCCTGGACACGCTGTACACCCCATCTGTGTCCGTCTCTAGCCGAGCGGCACCCGCTCTGGTGGCACCTCAACCCAGTGGCACCCGGCTTTGGACGCCGGCTCTCTGCGCCTCCACGTTTTTGTGGTGACCCCGTCTTATGTCGGTGCTTCATAAATCAGTGCACGCTGCACTTTGAACTTCTGGCACACCAGTTCACCTCCGACCGGGCTAAGGTGGCATTCATCATGTCTCACCTTACCGGGGAGGCATTTGCATGACTAAAACCTCTGTGGGGATCCCCTGGTGTCCGATCTTCTGGCTTTCCTCGCTGCCTTCCGGAAGGTTTTCGATGAGCCCGGACGAAAATCTTCTGCTGCCTCCTCACTTCTTCGTCTCCGCCAAGGGAGTCTCACTGAGGGCCAGTATGCTATATGTGTTAGAACTAGAGATGAGCGGTGTTCGACTAGAACTGTTCGCCAATCTCAAATTCAAGCTGTTTTGGGCGGTGTTCGAGTCGCTCGACGAACGTGAACGATTTGCAAAAAATTTGGCTGTTCGAGGTTATGTTCGATAACTGTTCGTGCACCAAAACCGTGTCCTGCATGTCTGGCACTGTTTAGAGCACCAATCATGCAGGGATTGTCTGCCACTCACTGTAATGCCACAGCCATGGTGGTTGTGGCATTACAGTGGTTGCCCAAATCGATGGGAACAGTGCTCACAGTGAAACATGAAAAGCCAGCAATTCAGCAGCGGCATACACCGGTACCCGACAATTTAGACAAGAAGGAATAGAGCATCACACATAGATTAGATAGATAGAAACATGTCAGTCACATATATAAGAAGTACAGTGACAGTGTTGGTTACTGTACTTGTCATTTAGTGTTAAAGGATTTATTAAAAAAAATAATAGTGTTTTCATGCACCGTCTCTTTAAAAAAGCCGGCCAGCAATTCAGCATCGGTACCCGACAATTTATAACAGAAAGAATAGAGCATCACACATAGATTAGATACATAGAAACATGTCAGTCACATATATAAGAAGTACAGTGACAGTGTTGATTACTGTACTTGTCATTTAGTGTTAAAATAAAGGATTTATTAAAAAAAAAATTGGCGTGTTGTTCCCTGTAATTTTAGTCTCTAGCGGAGGTTAAGCAGACGGCTGGGGCAGATGTTTGAAGCCTGGGAAGGGGGTAATACCCACGGAGCTTCCCAGGCTACTAATATCAGCCCCCAGCTGAATACCTAGCCTTTACTAGCTATTAAAATGGGGGACCCCCAAAAAAATGACGTGGGGTCCCCCCTATTTTAATAGCTAGCAAAGGCTAGGCAGACAGCTGGGGGCTGATATTAATAGCCCAGGAAGGGTGCCATGAATATTGGTCCCCTCCCAGGCTTGAAACACCAGCGGTCAGCCGCCCCAGAAATGGCACATCCATAGGATGCGCCAATTCTGGCACTTAGCCTCGCTCTTCCCACTGCCCTGTAGCGGTGGCAGTGGGGTAATAGGGCTGGGGTTGATGTCAGCTTATAATGCCAGCTGACATCAAGCCCAGGTTAGTAATGGAGAGGTGTCTAAAAGACACCCCCATTACTAACCCCATAGTCAAAGTTAAAAAAAAACACAACACCCAGAATAAAGTCCTTTAATTGAAATAAACACACAATTCTTTATTGTTCTAAATTAAACCATAATGCCCATTCCAGCTGAAGCCAATGTCTTCTGCAATAAAAGTAAAATAATAAAGCAACATCATCCTTACCTTTCCATGGTTCCCACGACAGCTTCAGCTCTGCTACATTCACATGACAGGCTGGATCGCAGCAGAACGCTGCCATCCAGCTTGCCATGCCGCAGACACTGAGAAGCGCAGGCATGCTTGTGCTCCTCAGTGTCTCGCTGTGACGGCATAAAGATGAGCCGAAGTCATGTCCAATGAACTCGGTTCACCTCATGCACGTCACTGACAGCGTGGGAAAATTCTCCTGTGCTTGTAGTCAGCGTGAGAGAATTGTCCTGCTGAAGCGCTGAGCGCAGGAGAATTTTCCCACGTTGTAAGTGACGGGCATGAGGTGAGCTCATGTCCAATGAACTCAGCTCACCTCATGCACGTCACTGACAGAGTGGGAGAATTACCTGCGCTCTGCAGTGTCTATGAAGGATGGCATGCTGGATGGCAGCGCTCAGCTGCCATCCAGCCTGTCATCTCAATGCCATCCCACTGTGGGAGAATTGTCCTGCTGAAGCGCTGAGCGCAGAAGAATTTTCCCACGCTGTCAATGACGTGCATGAGGTGAGCCGAGTTCATTGGACATGACCTCGGATCATCTGGATGCCGTCACAGCGAGACACTGAGGAGCGCAAGCATGCCTGCACTTCTCAGTGTCTGTGGTGTGGCAAGCTGGATGGCAGCTTTCAGCTGCCATCCAGCCTGTCATGTGAATGTAGCAGAGCTGAAGCTGTCGTGGGAACCATGGAAAGGTAAGGATGATGTTGCTTTATTATTTTACTTTTATTGCAGGAGATCGTTGGCTTCAGCTGGAATGAGCGTGATGGTAAGTATGGTTTAATTTAGAACATTAAAAAATTGTGTGTTTATTTCAATTAAAGGACTTTATTCTGGGTGTTGTGTTTTTTAAATCCTTTACTAGAAATTCATGGCGGTCATGGCTAATATTGGCGTGACCCCATGAATTTCGGGCTTAGGGCCAGCTGATAATGCCTAGCTGGCCCTAACCCCTATATTACCCAGTGAGCCACCGCACCAGGGCCCTGGATGAGTTGGGTACAGCGCCAGAAGATGGCGCTTCTATGAACGCGCCATTTTCTGGGGTGGCTGCGGACTGCAAATTGCAGCGGGGGGGGGGCCAGAAAGCTTAGGCCTCCCTGCTCTGCGGATTCCAGCCCCCAGCTGCCTAGTTGTACCTGGCTGGACACAAAAATAGGGCGAAGCCCCACGTATTTTTTTTTTTTAATTATTTCATGAAATTCATGAAATAATTTAAATAAAAAGTGCTTCCCTATATTGTTGTGTCCGGCCAGGTACAAATAGGCAGCTGGTGGGTGGGGGCAGCCCGTTCCTGCCTGCTGTACCTGGCTGGACACAAAAATAGGGCGAAGCCCCACGTATTTTTTTTTTTAATTATTTCATGAAATTCATGAAATAATTTTAAAAAAAAAGGTTACCTATATTGTTGTGTCCGGCCAGGTACAAATAGGCATCTGGTGGTTGGGGGCAGCCCGTTCCTGGCTGGCATACAAAAATATGGCGAAGCCCACGTCAAAATTTTTGGGAAAAATTAATTAAAAAATAATTTAAAAAAATAATAATTTAAAAAAATAATAATTTAGGGACTGCATCTTTACTAACCCCTCACGTGGAGGGGTTAATAAAGATGCAGTCCCTAAATGTGTTTTTTTTTTATTTTTTATAGAATTTTTCACCAAAAATTTGACGTGGCCTTCGCCATATTTTTGTGTCCAGCCAGGTACAGCAGGCAGGAATGGGCTGCCCCCAACCCCCAGATGCCTATTTGTACCTGGCTGGAAACAAAAATACAGGGAAGCCCTTTTTTTAATTATTTCATGAATTTCATGAAATAATTTTAAAAAAATTGCCGTGGGACTTCGCCCTATTTTTGTGTCCAGCCAGGTACAGCAGGCAGGAATGGGCTGCCCCCAACCACCAGCTGCCTATTTGTACCTGGCCGGACACAACAATATAGGGAAGCCCTTTTTTTTTCATTATTTCATGAATTTCATGAAATAATTAAAAAAAAAAATACGTGGGGCTTCGCCCAATTTTTGTGTCCAGCCAGGTACAACTAGGCAGCTGGGGGCTGGAATCCGCAGCGCAGGGAGGCCCAAACTTTCTGGGCCAGCCCCCCCGCTGCAAATTGCAGTCCGAAGCCACCCCAGAAAATGGCGCGTTCATAGAAGCGCCATCTTCTGGCGCTGTACCCAACTCATCCAGGGCCCTGGTGCGGTGGCTCACTGGGTAATAAAGGGGTTAGGGCCAGCTAGGCATTATCAGCTGGCCCTAAGCCCGAAATTCATGGGGTCACGCCAATATTAGACATGACCGCCATGAATTTCTAGTAAAGTATTTAAAAAAACACAACACCCAGAATAAAGTCCTTTAATTGAAATAAACACACAATTTTTTAAAGTTCTAAATTAAACCATACTTACTATCACGCCCATTCCAGCTGAAGCCAATGATCTCCTGCAATAAAAGTAAAATAATAAAGCAATCTCACACTGCAAGCATGCCTGCGCTTCTCAGTGTCTGTTGCGTGGCAAGCTCGATGGCAGCTTTCGGCTGCCATCCAGCCTGTCATCTCAATGCCATCCCAGCGTGGGAGAATGGTCCTGCTGAAGCGCTGAGCGCTGAGAATTTTCCCACGCTGTCAGTGACATGCATGAGGTGAGCTGAGTTCATTGGACAAGAGCTCACCTCATGCACGTCACAGACAGCGTGGGAAAATTCTCCTGCACTCACCGCATGCGCAGGAGAATTTTCCCACGCTGTCAGTGACGTGCATGAGGTGAGCTGAGATCATTGGACATGACCTCGGCTCATCTTTATGCCGTCACAGCCAGACACTGTGGAGCGCAAGCATGCCTGCACTTCTCAGTCTCTGCGGCATGGCAAGCTGGATGGTAGCATTCTGCTGCGGTCCAGCCTGTCATGTGAATGTAGCAGAGCTGAAGCTGTCGTGGGAACCATGGAAAGGTAAGGATGATGTTGCTTTATTATTTTACTTTTATTGCAGGAGATCGTTGGCTTCAGCTGGAATGGGCGATACGGTAAGTATGGTTTAATTTAGAACAATAAAGAATTGTGTGTTTATTTCAATTAAAGGACTTTATTCTGGGTGTTTGTGTTGTTTTTAACTTTGACTATGGGGTTAGTAATGGGGGTGTCTTATAGACGCCTCTCCATTACTAACCTGGGCTTGATGTCAGCTGGCATTATAAGCTGACATCAACCCCAGCCCTATTACCCCACTGCCACCGCTACAGGGCAGTGGGAAGAGCGAGGCTAAGTGCCAGAATTGGCGCATCCTATGGATGTGCCATTTCTGGGGCGGCTGACCGCTGGTGTTTCAAGCCTGGGAGGGGACCAATATTCATGGCACCCTTCCTGGGCTATTAATATCAGCCCCCAGCTGTCTGCCTAGCCTTTGCTAGCTATTAAAAAAGGGGGGACCCCACGTCATTTTTTTGGGGTCCCCCCTTTTAATAGCTAGTAAAGGCTAGGTATTCAGCTGGGTGCTGATATTAGTAGCCTGGGAAGCTCCGTGGGTATTACCCCCTTCCCAGGCTTCAAACATTTGCCCCAGCCATCTGCTTAACCTCCGCTAGAGACTAAAATTACGGGGAACCCCACGCCAATTTATTTTTTACTAAATCCTTTATTTTAACACTAAATGACAAGTACAGTAATCAACACTATCACTGTACTTCTTATATATGTGACTGACATGTTTCTATCTATCTAATCTATGTGTGATGCTCTATTCCTTCTTGTCTAAATTGTCGGGTACCGGTGTATGCCACTGCTGAATTGCCGGCCGGCTTTTTTAAAGAGAGTGTCTTCTGAGCAGTTTGTCAGCTTTTGGACACCTTTGAAGGTGTTTTCTATGTGTTCTTGTTTTCCTGCCATTGGTTTTAACGGTGTTCGACGGTGTTCTAAGGTGTTCGACGAACAGTTCCACGAACATCCCGGTGTTCGACGAACCGAACCCGAACACTACGGGGGTGGCTCAACACTAGTTTGAACCCTCCTGTTTGTTTTTTCTATCTTGTGGTTTGCGGTCACGTGATCATCTGCCTTTATTTTCTAGCTCCGCCCTTCTGGCTGTGCTGGACTTCAGTGTTTTACTGTTTCTCTAGCCTGGTGCTTCTGTGCCTTTCTCTGTCAAGTTCGCTTGGTCCTCTGGGATCTCTAGTACTTTTTGTCAGCTTGTCTTTTTGTGTTCTGCAACAACTTCTGTTTAGGAGGTTTCCCATTTTTGTCCCAGTCCTTAGTTCTTTTAGGGATCCCTCCCTTAAATCTATAGCTCTTCGTTCAGACTAGCCGAGGACTAAGGCAGGTCTGTTCACTAGGAACAGGCAGCCCCCTACATCGTAGGGATTCAGCTTAGTCTTACTGTAGGGACAGCTTTCCCCTATCTTTCCTTAGCACATGTTGCAGATCATAACAGTAAGTCCAGCCCAAAAAACTAAAAGGAAAGAAATTTGGGGATCAGTATGGTTTCCGTCCAGGATTTGACTCAATGCCTGCAGGGATTGTCTCTGGAGGTGGCCGAGCTTCAGCAACACGTGAGTAGCTGTCCTGGAGAGCATTTTGTGGAACCCAAGGTAGGACTGCCTGATGTTTTTTATGGTAAACAGCAAGATTTTTTTTCCTTTAAAAATTCTTGTTTGTTATATTTTCATTTGAAACCAAGATCCTCTGGGAATGAATCACTACGCATTGGTTTTATTATGTCACTTTTGCGCAATGAACCACAGGGGTGGGCCTTTTCTCTCCAGCCTAATGATCCGTGTTTAAGGTCTGTTGAAGAATTTTTTTCTGCTATGGGGCTATTATATGACGATCCTGATCGAATCTCATCTGCTGAATCAGAACTTAGAAGTTTGAATCAGGGGTCAGATGTTGAAAATTATTGCACACACTTCAGGAGATGGGCTTCAGTAGCTAAGTGGAATGATCCAGCGCTGAGATGTTTATTTCTTGCTGGTCTGAGTGAAAGGGTTAAGGATTTGCTAATTGCATTCCCTGCACCTGAGACTCTGCAGGAAGCTATGCAGTTAGCTGTTCGTATAGACAGGAGACTGAGGTGCAGGTTCAATGAGGTAAAGACTCCTGTAATGTCAGGTCCTAGTCCCCAGAAAATCTGCTCTGACGGCGAGGAACCGATGGAGGTTGGGGGGGATGTCACTCCGCTCTCAGGAAAGAGAACGGACATTCGCCCAGGGATTGTGTCTTTATTGTGGTAAAGCTGACAATTTGATTAAGAATTGTGAGTGTCGTTTAAGTAAAGAAAAAAAATGGTCAGTTACGCCCGTTTAGCTTGTTTATGCTCTGCAGGAGTGTATCTTTCTGGGAGTACTACTCTGCAGGGAGATTTGATTGAATTTCAGGTATTTGTGGATTGTGGCTCAACACTACTGTTGAGCGAGCATGCTCGACACTGCTCGGTACTCGCCCGAGCATCTCACTACTCGGGATGTTCGGAGAGCACCGAGCATTTCCGGGTTACTCGGACGGGAGCTCGGGTCTCCGCCCTGCACGTTTGGCGCTCTTTACAGAGCCAATGAACATGCAGGGATTGCCAGCCATGTTGTTTGTGGGCATTACAGTGATTGGCTGGCCGCACAGCGTCACCTCGAGTATTTAAAACCGGGCGCCGCCATCTTGGACACAGTCGCTTCGGATCAGACAGTGTAGGGAAAGTGCTGCTGACCTAGGGAGAGATTTATACTGCGAAATAGGTAGTGCAGGGTCTCTAAAGCCTGCCAAATCAAACAAACAGTCCTTCTCAGGACTAATATCCATCCCAGATATCAGGCAGGCAGGCAGGCTGTATAGGAGATGCAGTGGTTATACCAGCAAACGCTGCATTACAGTCCTGTGCTCCTGCTGGTCAAATTGCTAAACTTATTCCCCGGTCTCAGGGGCCAGGAAAAAAACTTTTTTTTTTCATCTAAATCCTGTATTTTTTTTTCCTCAGACAGACTGTCCAAATACGCGTCTTATTAACCTTTTGGTATTTCCCCCCCCAAAAAAAAAAATTGAGTGTGTCTGTGACTGTTCAGACACCAATATATCTGTTTAAAATAGTCTGGAGTAGGCCAGAAAAATATAACTGTGGTTTTGCAGTTCCACGGGTCAAATCTCTGTATTATCCTGTTTTTGGCATTTTTTGCCGTAAAAAAAAACAGTAATAGTGTCTCCCTGATTGTTCAGACACAAATATATCTGTTTGAAAGATTCTGGTGTAGGCCAGAAAAGTATAACTGTGGTTTTGCAGTTCCACAGGTCAAATCTCTGTATTATCCTTTTTTTGGCATTTTTTGCCGTAAAAAAAAACTGTAATAGTGTCTCTCTGACTGGTCAGACACAAATATATCTGTTTGAAAGATTCTGGTGTAGGCCAGAAAAATATTACTGTGGTTTTCCTCTTCCACGGTTCTAATCTCCTTTTTATTACACTTTTTCCATTGATCGTGCAAGTGTAAGCTATTTTACCTCGTTTACAATGGGCAAGGCGCGTGGCAAGGGACGTGGAACTGGACGTTCTGGTTATGGTGCGTGTAGAGGACGGGCCCGTGGCCAAGGTAAAAATGTGCCACAACCAACAGCCACATCTTCTTGCTCCCAGTTCTTCACCGAATTACTAGGGAAGCACACAACAACAAGACCACTATTGCGAACTGATCAGTGTGAACAGGTTATTAATTGGATAGCAGATAATACTTCCAGTTACCTGAGCACCACCACCTCCGGTCTGTCTTCCACACGGTCAAGTTTTAGTAGCCGTGAGTCTCGACAGCATACTACTCCTCACCCTGATGCTCCTTCCTCCCACAATGCCGAGTGTCGTCAGACAGCAACTGATCCCACACTTGGACACTCTGAAGAGCGGTTCACTGGTCCATTTCCATATTTGTGTCCTTCGCCTGCTTCGCTTGAAGTGGTGGAAGAGGAGATCCCATGTAGCGATGCCCAAATGTTTGAACAGCCACGGCCAGAGGAAGTCGACGCTGGCAATTTGTCACAAGAGGTGGACAATGACGTGACACAATTGCCACGAAGTGAGGAGGAGGATCGTGGTGCTCAAGTGGAAGAGGAGGAGGTGGTGGATGATCTAGTAACTGACCCAACGTGGCAGGAGGACACGCAGAACGTAGCCAGAAGCACACAGGGTGAGGGAGGCAGAGCACCCCAACAGGCAGGAAGAAGCAGTGTGGTGGCCGCAGACAGAAGGCGGGCAACCGTTCCCCGTAACACCAACACAAGGGACATTGCCAGTAAAACCGGTAGGTCTTCCAGAGTCTGGAATATTTTTAAAGACTCTGCTGATAACCCCAAAAAGGCCATTTGTACCACCTGCCATGCCAGCATAAGCAGGGGTGACAAAACTACCAGCCTGACCACCACCAGCATGATCAGGCACATGGCAGCAAAGCACCCGACTTTGTGGGGTGAACCCCAGGGTCCATGACCAGTGTCAGCGGGTGTCACCACTGCTTCTTCCGCTGTTGTGCGTGTAATAGAACCCCCTGTTGTGCGTGCAAGGCAATCCCCTGTCCATACTGCATGCATCCATACTCCTCTCAGTCTTCACTTGTTATGGCAATTTCTCAAGAAACAGCATCAACATCCACGTCCACGTCCCACAGCAGCGTTCAATTGTCCATATCCCAGACCTTTGAACGAAAGCGCAAATTTGCAGCCAACGCCCCACAGGCCACAGTCCAAAATTCGCACATTTCACGACTGCTTGCGTTGGAAATGCTGCCTTTTCGGCTGGTGGAGACGGAATCCTTCCGCAACCTTATGGCGGTGGTCGTCCCTCGGTACTCGGTCCCCAGCCAACACTATTTTGCCCGGTGTGCCATCCCCCCACTACACAAGCACGTGTCCTAAAACATCTGCCGTGCCCTCAACAACGCATTAATGGGAGAGTCCACCTGACAACGGACACGTGGACAAGTGCTTGTGGCCAGGGACGGTACATGTCCCTGACGGCACACTGGGTAAACATAGTGGAAGCCGGGATCCAGTCGCACCTTGGGACGGAGCACATCCTCCCCACACCGAGGATTGCGGGCCCTATATCAGTCAAAGTTGCCGCCACAGTGTACAGCTCCTGTGCATCATCCTCCTCCTCCTCCTCATGTTCAGCCTCCATCTCAGATATCACCACATCAGTTACAAGCTGGAAGCACTGCAGTACTGCCTCAGCCAAGCGGCAACAGACTGTGCTGAAACTCATAAGCTTAGGTGATAAACCTCACACTGCTTGTAAGTTGTGGACAGCTGTGAAAGAGCAGGCAGATCTGTGGCTGAGACCGCTGAACCTACATACAGGCATGGTCGTGTGTGACAATGGCCGTAACCTAGTGGTGGCTCTGAGGCGAGGCGAGATCACACACGTACCATGCCTGGCTCATGTGCTTAACCTCGTGGTTCAGTGGTTTCTTAAATCGTACCACGAGTTGCCAGATCTGCTCGTCAAAGTACGCCGCCTGTCAGCTCATTTTCGCAAATCGGCTACAGCTTCCGCCACCCTTGCTGTGTTGCAGCAGCGTTTGCAGCTTCCGGCACACCGACTGGTGTGTGATGTCCCCACACGTTGGAACTCTACCCTCCACATGTTGCAAAGGATTTGTGAGCAGTAGAGAGCAGTTGTGGAGTACCAGCTACAACAAGGCCGTCGATATTCAGGTCAGACTCCACACATAAGACCTCAGGAGTGGACCTGGATGTCTGACATATGTACCATCCTGACAAACTTTGAGGAGTCCACCAAGATGGTGAGTGGCGATGACTCCATCATTAGCGTCAGCATCCCACTTTTCTGTCTTTTGCAACGCTCTCTGCAGAGAATTAAAGAGGAGGCATTGCAGCCAGAGTATGATGAGATGGATCAAGAAGCCGTAGCGGGCGATTACACACAGCCCAGCCTCATCTCCTCCCAACGTGCATTGGGGGACAATGAGGGAAAGGAGGAGGAGGAGGAAGAACAGGAGCTGGTATCATGCGCTGTAGACGGTAGTACCTGTACAACTGTTATACAGTCGGTTCAGCGTGGGTGGCCTGAGGACAGGGGGAGGGGGAGGAGGAGGAAGAGGAGAGCATGGTCAGTCATCATCTTGGTGATGACACGGAAGTCTTGCCCATTACCAGTCTGGCACGCATGGCTGACTTTATGTTACGCTGCCTTAACCATGACCCTCACGTTGTCAAATTGTTGGGTGACAGTCATTACTGGTTGGTGACACTTTTAGACCCCCGCTACAAGGACAACTTTCACTCTCTTATTCCTGAGGTGGAGAGGACTACAAAAATGTGGCAGTACCAGAAGGCCCTTGCTGCAGGACTGTTAAAAAAATTCCCATCTGAACACGCTAGCGGCAGAGGTCACAGTTCGTTGACCAACCAAGGCGTACAGGCGAGAGAGACGAAACTCCAATCCAGCAGAGGCAGGGGAACACTGTCAACATTCTGGGACAGTTTTCTGAGACCCACCCAGATCACAGGCCCTGAGGCGCGGGGTACTCTCACAAGGAGTGGAAAGTTTCAAAAGATGGTGAGGGAGTACCTTGCCGACCGTACCAGCGTCCTCCGTGATTCCTCTGTGCATTTTAATTATTGGGTATCCAAGCAGGACACTTGGAATGAACTCGCTCTGTATGCCTTGGAGGTCCTGGCCTGCCCTGCCGCTAGCGTGTTATCGGAGCGTGTTTTTAGTGCCGCTGGGGGAATTATAACTGATAAGTGCACTCGCCTGTCAACTGACAATGCTGACAAGTTGACCCTTATCAAAATGAACAAGGGCTGGATTGGGCCAGACTTCTCATCACCACCAAATGACAGCAGAGTAACATAAAGTAAAATCCACTGTGTTATTTCCGGAGGTGTATTCCCATGCACCGCTTCACACCCACACATGGGTATAAGCTTCCTCATTTCGGCTGTATTTTGCTCTTCTCCTTATCCTCAGCCTCCACCACCACTATACCACCAGAGTGACCGTGGTCCGTGTTGCCAGCATTGCAAGTTCCTCCATCCTAATTTTTGGCAGCTTTTGCTTGGAAGGCATGGGCAAAGACTATGGGAGACAGATTCCCCAATAATGGGAAAAATGTTTTTAATATGCTGTGCTGCATGGCTCTTGTAAGGAGCATTAAAATCGTCTTGTTAAGCTACTGCGACCTCCACCATTCTTCCAAGGGGCATTTAAACCGTCTTGCTAAGCTACTGCAACCTCCACCATTCTTCCAAGCGCCATTTAAACTGTCTTGTTAAGCTACTGCAACCTCCATGTGTCTTCCAAGGGGCATTTAAACCATCTTGTTAAGCTACTGCGACCTCCACCATTCTTCCAAGGGGCATTTAAACCGTCTTGTTAAGCTACTGCAACCTCCACGTCTCCTCCAAGGGGCATTAAAACCATCTTGTTAAGCTACTGCGACCTCCACGTCTCTTCCAAGGGGCATTAAAACCGTCTTGTTAAGCTACTGCGACCTCCACGTCTCTTCCAATGGGCATTAAAACCGTCTTGTTAAGCTACTGCAACCTCCACGTCTCTTCCAAGGGGCATTTAAACCGTCTTGTTAAGCTACTGCGACATCCACCATTCTTCCAAGGGGCATTTAAACCGTCTTGTTAAGCAACTGAGACCTCCACCACTTTCCCAAGGGGCATTAAAACCGTCTTGTTAAGCTACTGCAACCTCCACCACTTTTTCAAGGGGCATTGGTATTGTCTTTTTATATCACTGCGAACTCCACCATTCTTCCAACGGGCATTGCATTTCCTCCTAATTTTAGTCAGCTTTTGGTTTTGAATGCATAGACGAAAACTAAGGGAGACCCACTACCCAATAATGGGTAGAAGGTTTTTAGTATGCTATAATCCACGTCTGTTTCAAGGGGCATTGCAGTTCCTCATAATTTTTGGAAAGCCTTCCATTCACTGCTTAGGCCAACAGTGCACAGGAGACCCAGTTGCTATAAATGGAAAAAAATGGTTTAGTTAAGGCCCTCTAACCTCCATGTCACTTCCAAGGGGCATTGGAGTGCCTCGAAATTTTTGGTAGGCATTGCACTCACTGCATGCCCTATAACTGTGTAGCCAAACCTCTCCTTTTGGTACAGAAACATATCCTACTAGACATGTGTGGTTGACTGGCCTGATATTGATGTGAATGGTCCCTGTTCCTCCTGATATTTCTCCTTTGCCACCACCTCATTAATCATTCATCACCTGAAGCTTTGTTTTAACGGGAGTCATAGAACTGGGATAGTAGCAGGAAAACATCCAGCAATCCTCGGAGGAGGTAGGATATGCGCCAAAACTCTGACCACCTCAGGCCAAGCTGCTACTACATACATGCGCTTGCATTCCAAGAAAACAAAGCAGATGCTAACTTCTATCATCATCATCATGCTTCTCACCTTGGCACTCTCAACTCCCCTGATGGAGAAGCCAGGGCCCACCGGAGGAGACTGGTTCTCTGGTGGGCTCGTCCAATGCTGCCCTAAAGCAGGCCGGGCTAAGAAAAGTGTGTGGGGGGATGTTCCAAGGAGAAATAGGGGCGGCTGGGGACAGTGTGTGGACACCCGGCCGCGAGGCGGCTGGGGACCGAGTATGGACACCCGGCCGCCCCCTGGCGGCTGGGGACCGAGCGTGGACACCCGGCCGCCGGGCGGCTGGGGACTGAGTATGGATACCAGGCCGCCGACGCAGCCATGACATGGTGGCCGGCGTCTGCCTCCACATGCCTAAAAGGCCCAATTTCAAGTGCAAGCAAGCTAGCAGTATGGTATTGCAGCCTGGGGGTGGGTGGGTGGCAGGTTGCACACTTACGCTTGCATTCCAAGAAAACAAAGCAGATTCTAACTTCTATCATTCTCATCATGCTCCTCACCTTGGCACTCTCAACTTCCCTGATGGAGAAGCCAGGGCCCACCGGAGGAGTCTGGTTCTCTGGTGGGCTTGTCCAATGCTGCCCTAAAGCAGGCCGGGCTAAGAAAAGTGTGTGGGGGGATGTTCCAAGGAGAAATAGGGGCGGCTGGGGACCATTTATTGACACCCGGCCATCGGGCGGCTGGGGACTGAGTATGGTGACATGAGGTAGTGGCCAGCTTCGGCCTCCTCCAAACTAAAAGGCCCCATTTCAAGTGCAAGCAAGCTAGCAGTATGGTATTGTAGCCTGGGGGTGGGTGGGTGGCAGGTTGCACACTTACACTTGCATTGCAAGGAATAGGGGAGGTACAATTGAACACTGCCCTGGGACAAGGACTTGCACGGGGATAGTTGCAAGTCTGCATCTTCTGATGCGGAAAGGATCACTTCTGATGGGCACACTTTTAGGCAGTGACCTGAGTGTCAGAGATGCTTCCAGGGGTCTTTCCCATGCTGTTCCCATGTCTTTTCAGCACTGTATGCATGTGTCACACAGCACATGGCCAGATAAGATTGTAAAATGTTAAAATGACATTTCCCGGTGAATGCATTTGTCACGGTTGAAAGCAATACAAAAGTGCAAAATCGCATAAAAAATGCTACTTGTGAACATAGCCCAAGGTGTGGAGGAGTATTTTTGTTTTTGGTTATTTATTTTACCTTATACACAAGTCTTTACCCTGGAAAGGAAGTTCCTTAACATATTTCAAAAGAAAACCGTTTCAGTTTCCTTTTTGAACGTTTTATTGTGAGCCCGTTAAAGTGGCTTAATACCTCTGACCACGTTGTTGACAGCAGTGACCTGGGGGTCAGAAATGCATCCTGGGGCGATGCCCATGCTGTCCCCATGTCATTTGAGCACTGTCACTATCGTTTTGGGCACTTTTCAGGCTTTCTACAGACTGCCGGGGGTGCCGCCGCAAAAATGCTCGGGTCTCCCAAAGACTAACATTGGGCTTGTTGCTCGGGTCGAGCACCCGAGTATCACGGCGAGCTCGGCCCGAGCTTCGAGCACCCGAGCATTTTAGTGCTCGCTCAACACTATTTAACACTTAATGTGATTGATAAAGGGTTTTTGGAAAACCTTAAATTGAAATCCAAACCTTTGTCATCACCTATTTCTGGGGTTACAATTGATAACACTCCTTTTGAAATGTATTACTCACAAGTAGTGTTGAGCATTCCGATACTGAAATATCGGGTATCGGCCGATATTCGCGGTATCGGAATTCCAATACTTAATTCCGATACTTTTGCAATATCGTATACCGGAGTCGGAAGTTCCCATAATGCAATGAGCCATTTTCATTTTATTCAGCCAATGAGGATCCTAAGAAGTGTGGGCACATCCTGTTAGGCATGTAGGCATCTTAACTAATGGCATGGCTGTGATTGGCTGCTGAAATGATGTCATGATGCACTATAAAAGCCGCCGCCGCCATTTTGAGCTCACTCTGCTGTGAATTCAGTTAGGGATAGGACGCTGTTGTTCTGAGGGACAGTTTTAGCTACCTATTTGCTCTATACTGCTTTACCCAAGCTACTTTCTAAATCACTGTGCCTTGCAGCGCTAGTGCACAGTTCCCTGTGCTGTTCACCGCTGTCTGCAAGGTCTGTGTGTGTGAGTGCAGCTCACCCTGTAGTGTGTGCTTCAGCCAAGTCTAGTTGTAGTGCACTCAGTGTGTGTCACTGCCTCATACATTGTCCTTTTTTGCCAATTCATAATTTTTCCTGATATCTCCTATTAGTGTGGTGGTTCCATCTGTATTCAGCTAAATTGGTTCCAAACACACTATATAGGAGTAGATAGAGAAATTTTTTTCCGTCTTGCAGCACTAGTGCACAGTGCTCTGCATCTGTACTGTTCACCGCTGTCTGCAAGGTCTGTGTGTGTGAGTGCAGCTCACCCTGTAGTGTGTGCTTCAGCCAAGTCTGGTTGTAGTGCACTCAGTGTGTGTCACTGCCTCATACATTGTCCTTTTTTGCCAATTCATAATTTTTCCTGATATCTCCTATTAGTGTGGTGGTTCCATCTGTATTCAGCTAAATTGGTTCCAAACACACTATATAGGAGTAGATAGAGAAATTTTTTTCCGTCTTGCAGCACTAGTGCACAGTGCTCTGCATCTGTACTGTTCACCGCTGTCTGCAAGGTCTGGTGTGTGAGTGCAGCTCACCCTGTAGTGTGTGCTTCAACCCCGTCTGGTTGTAGTGCACTCAGTGTGTGTCACTGCCTCATACATTGTCCTTTTTTGCCAATTCATAATTTTTCCTGATATCTCCTATTAGTGTGGTGGTTCCATTCGTATTCAGCTAAATTGGTTCCAAACACACTATATAGGAGTAGATAGAGAAATTTTTTTGGTCTTGCAGCGCTAGTGCACAGTGCTCTGCATCTGTACTGTTCACCGCTGTCTGCAAGGTCTGGTGTGTGAGTGCAGCTCACCCTGTAGTGTGTGCTTCAACCCCATCTGGTTGTAGTGCACTCAGTGTGTGTCACTGCCTCATACATTGTCCTTTTTTGCCAATTCATAATTTTTCCTGATATCTCCTATTAGTGTGGTGGTTCCATCTGTATTCAGCTAAATTGGTTCCAAACACACTATATAGGAGTAGATAGAGAAATTTTTTTCCATCTTGCAGCACTAGTGCACAGTGCTCTGCATCTGTACTGTTCACCGCTGTCTGCAAGGTCTGGTGTGTGAGTGCAGCTCACCCTGTAGTGTGTGCTTCAACCACGTCTGGTTGTAGTGCACTCAGTGTGTGTCACTGCCTCATACATTGTCCTTTTTTGCCAATTCATAATTTTTCCTGATATCTCCTATTAGTGTGGTGGTTCCATCCGTATTCAGCTAAATTGGTTCCAAACACACTATATAGGAGTAGATAGAGAAATTTTTTGGTCTTGCAGCGCTAGTGCACAGTGCTCTGCATCTGTACTGTTCACCGCTGTCTGCAAGGTCTGGTGTGTGAGTGCAACTCACCCTGTAGTGTGTGCTTCAACCACGTCTGGTTGTAGTGCACTCAGTGTGTGTCACTGCCTCATACATTGTCCTTTTTTGCCAATTCATAATTTTTCCTGATTTCTCATATTAGTGTGGTGGTTCCATCCTTATTCAGCTAAATTGGTTCCAAACACACTATATAGGAGTAGTTAGAGGAGCCTTTCTGCAGCATTGGGCCCTGCAGCCACAGCCAGATTAGTATTAGCCTATTTTTTGTAGACTCATCTATTGCATTGTCGGTTACCTTCCTACATTGTAATAGCTACAAAAAGTTTGTGATACTATCGTTATTACATCTTTAGGCACATCCAGTGTCTTTTTGTGACAAAAAAAACTAAATAAAGTTCACCAAACACTCCACTTTACAGTTGTGTAGGCCACATTAGCTCATATTAAAGTCTAGTCCACACTTTATAAAATTAGTGTTTCTTATACCTGTTAGCAGCTGTTCAGGAATAAGCACACTAAGCCCTTAGTACTTTTCTGCCTATCTTTATCAGTCTACCAAGATGAAGAAGGCAGGGAGTAAGGCATGTGGTCGTGGGCGTGGGCGTGGGCGTGGAGTTTCTGCAGGGAGAGGACGTGACGATTCTGTGCCTGCAGGGAGAGGACGTGGGGATTCTGTGCCTGCTGCGGGCACCAGTGACTCAGCATCCCCCAGTTTTACCAGGGAACAGTCCTTTATTGCCAGCTTTTTAGGAGCTAGCCGTACCCCACTGCTGTGGGAGGACCAAATTGAAGCCGTTGTCGGATGGATGGCAGCTAACGCACCGACTTCAATTAGTTCCAGATCCTCTCAGGTCCTGAGCACTGAAGAGCACCCATCTGTCTCTTCACCACCTGCCAAATTGCCCAGGCAGTCAGAGAGCCCTGGACAGGAGCCATCTCTACTTCTGTTCTCTGAATCTCTTGGCTTGGAAAGAGGGGGCCAGCCAAGCAGAATTCGAGAATTTGAAGAAGAGGTAGTATGCAGTGATGCGCAACCATTTTGTCTCTCTGAATCTGAAGAGGCGGGTGGGCCAGTGCCTATGGTCAGCAGCACACCTCAGTACGCATCTGATGATGAGACTCAGGTGCCACTTTCTGGTGCGTACTGTGCTGTCGAGACTACCCAGGAGAAGCAGTTGTTTGAAGAGGGTGGTGTAGATGATGAGGTCCTTGACCCATCATGGCGTGAGGGACAGGAAGGTGGTGGGAGCAGCTCTGAGGAAGAGATTCCCCGAACGGCCCAAAAAGGAGGGAGAGGGAGGGGGCAGACTTGGTTGCCTGTAGCCTCCACTTCGGCACCCATTAGGAGCATGGCTCTTCCAAAATCCAAAGCGGGCGCTCCCAAGACTTGCAGTGCCTGGTCCTTTTTTGACACAGTTGCAGATGACATTTGCTTTGTCAAATGCAAGCTATGTAATCAGAAGGTGAAAAGAGGGAAAAGTGTCAGCAACCTCAATACCACAAATATGTGGAAACATGTGCGGACCAAGCACGTGGTGGAGTTACAAAAACACACTGAAGACCTAGGCCAACCTACAGCGCCACCTACCACCTCTTCAGCTCGTGTTGTAGCCTCTTCCTCCAGCTCACACACAGCTGGTTCGGCTTCCTCACAGGATCGCCATGGAAGAATCTCTGGCACTGTTGTACAGAGACACAGTGTAATTGCACCCACAGCACCACTTTCCCAGTCATCCTCACACTCCCAGGCCAGTCTACAGCCATCGTTAGCACAGGCATGGGAGAAAAGGCGCCCATACTCGGCAAACCACCCCCGAGCACAGGCTCTGAATGCTGGCATTGCTAAACTACCGGCCCTTGAAATGCTATCATTCAGGCTGGTGGAGACTGACACATTCCGTAACTTTATGGCATTGGCAGTCCCACAATACAACGTGCCCAGCCGCTTTTATTTCAGCAGGCAAGCCGTCCCTGCCCTGCAACATCATGTGGAGGGAAAAATTAAACATGCGCTACAAAACGCCGTCAGTAGCAAGGTCCACCTGACCACTGATGCGTGGACCAGTAAGCATGGACAGGGACGATACCTTTCCCTCACTGCCCATTGGGTAAATATTGTGGAGCCGGGTACAAATCTTGAGAGTGGCGCTGTACGTGTTCTGCCAACTCCAAGGATTGCAGGAATCCAGTCTGTACACATTGACTCCTTCTCATACTCCAGTTCCTCTGAATCAGCGCTGCAGGAGCCGTCACGGTCTACCTCCACATCGACCCGTGAACGGTTACCTGTCATGATGACCGATATGAGCACAGCCGTGGCCAAACGTCAACAGGCCGTATTAAAATTAATTTCTTTGGGGAATCGAAGCCACACAGCGCAGGAGCTCTGGAATGCCATCAAGCAGCAGAGCGACGTGTGGTTTGTGCCAGTGAATCTCCAGCCAGGCATGGTAGTGTGTGACAATGGACGAAATCTGGTGGCAGCTCTGGGCCTAGGCAACCTCACTCACATCCCATGTCTGGCACATGTGCTCAACTTGGTCGTGCAGAGTTTTTTGAGGGACTATCCGGATCTTGATGCACTGCTTCACAGGGTCCGCATAGAGTGCGCTCACTTGCGGCGTTCCAGCAATGCAAGATCACGCATTGCAGCTCTGCAGCGCCGATTATGTCTTCCGGAACATCGCATCATATGTGACCTACCCACCAGGTGGAATTCAACGTTACATATGTTGGAGAGGTTGTGTGAGCAGCAGGCAGCAGTAATGGAGTACCAGCTGCAGCAGGAGCAAACAAGTCGCAGTGCGCGCCGTTCACACTTCACCACCACTGAGTGGGCCTCTATGAAGGACATTTGCCACGTTTTGCATGCCTTCGATTATTCCACGCGGATGGCGAGTGCAGATGATGCACTAGTCAGCATGACTATCCCCCTTATCTGCCTGCTTGAAAAAACACTGCAAGCACTAAGGGACGAGGTTTTGGAAGAGGTGGAGGATGAGGAGTCACAAATGCCATCTGCTTCTCTACAGTCTGCGCAACGTGGTTCCTCACAAAGGCCTAGGCAGGGGACACTTTGTGAGGAGGATGAGGAGGAGTCAATGGATGAGGAAGACATCTGTCCAGAGGAAGGAGGTACACAATGCTCTAGTAGTCAGTATCTAGAGCGAGGGTGGGGTGATGCAGAGCAGGCAGAGATCACGCCTCAAGCAGGGGACAGCGTTTCTTGGCCAGTTGGCAGTCTGCAGCACATGGTTGATTTCATGCTGCAGTGCCTGAGAAACGACCGCCGCATCGCCCACATTCTCAACACGGCTGATTATTGGGTGTCCACCCTCCTAGATCCTCGCTACCGGGACAACTTACAAAGCCTCATAACACCGTTGAACCGGGAGCGTAAAATGCGGGAGTACCAAGACGCACTGGTGCATTCCATCATGTTCTCCATTCCAACCGAGAGCAGTGCTGCTAGTGCTTTACAAAGCAGCTCAGTGCGTCGAGGCAGTGGAGGAAGCTCTGCACAAAGAGGGAGCAGAAGCATCGCCTCAGCACAAGGCAAGACCAGTATGGCCGAAATGTGGCAAAGTTTTGTGTCCCCGCCGCCACAAATGTCTACACCATCACAGACGGCTCCAGTCAGCAGGAGGCAATGTTTCCGTCAGATGGTGACAGACTACATGTCTTGCCCTCTTAGTGTACTCCCAGACGGCTCTTCTCCCTTCAAGTTTTGGGTCTGTAAGCTGGATACATGGCCAGAGCTAAGTCAGTATGCATTGGAGGTGCTAGCTTGCCCTCCTGCTAGTGTATTATCGGAACGCGTCTTTAGTGCCGCAGGTGGTGTACTAACAGACCGTCGCATGCGACTATCCTCCGATAACGTTGACCGGCTTACTTTTCTCAAAATGAACAAGGCCTGGATCTCTCATGAATTTGCCAGTCCTCTTCCAGAATAAATAATTGTTGGCAAAAGTATCCAGGTCTCCTGTTCTGTTCATGTGTCTACCACCTGAACTGTAATCCCTGAGCTCCAACACCGCCAGTTGGCGCTCGGAAGTGCCGTCTGCACAGTCAACACTTGCTGCCGTGTCATTGGGGTTCAGTAACGTCAGCTGTTCCCCGGCTGTGCGGATGGCAATTTCTCCTGCTCTGTCCACATTCTCACTACTACAGATTTTAAAGTTGCTCCAATTACACCTCTGGCTCCTCTGTTTTCAGTATTATCCCTGAGCTCCAACACCGCCAGTTGGCGCTCGGAAGTGCCGTCTGCACAGTCAACACTTGCTGCCGTGTTATTGGGGTTCGGTAACGTCAGCTGTTCCCCTGCTGTGCGGACGGCAATTTCTCCTGCTTTGTCCACATCCACTGTACTACACATTTTAAAGTTGCTCCAATTACACCTCTGGCTCCTCTGTTTTCAGTATTATCCCTGAGCTCCAACACCGCCAGTTGGCGCTCGGAAGTGCCGTCTGCACAGTCAACACTTGCTGCCGTGTCATTGGGGTTCAGTAACGTCAGCTGTTCCCCTGCTGTGCGGATGGCAATTTCTCCTGCTCTGTCCACATTCTCACTACTACAGATTTTAAAGTTGCTCCAATTACACCTCTGGCTCCTCTGTTTTCAGTATTATCTCTGGGCTCCAACACCGCCAGTTGGCGCTCGGAAGTGCCGTCTGCACAGTCAACACTTGCTGCGGTGTTATTGGGGTTCGGTAACGTCAGCTGTTCCCCTGCTGTGTTCACGGCAATTTCTCCTGCTCTGTCCATATTCACTGTGCTACTTATTTAAAACTTGCTCCAATTACACCTCTGGCTCCTCTCTGTTTTCATTCTTATCCCTGGGCTCCAACACCGCCAGTTGGCGCTCGGAAGTGCAGTCTGCACAGTCAACACTTGCTGCCGTGTTATTGGGGTTCCGTAACGTCAGCTGTTCCCCTGCTGTGTTCACGGCAATTTCTCCTGCTCTGTCCATATTCACTGTGCTACTTATTTAAAACTTGCTCCAATTACACCTCTGGCTCCTCTCTGTTTTCATTCTTATCCCTGGGCTCCAACACCGCCAGTTGGCGCTCGGAAGTGCCGTCTGCACAGTCAACACTTGCTGCGGTGTTATTGGGGTTCGGTAACGTCAGCTGTTCCCCTGCTGTGCGGACGGCAATTTCTCCTGCTTTGTCCACATCCACTGTACTACGGATTTAAAACCTCCTCCAAATACACCTCTGGCTCCTCCGTTTTTAGTATTTACCCTGGGCTCCAATACCGCTAGTTGCTGCTCAGAAGTGCCGTCTGCACAGTCAACGCTTTCTCCAGTGTTATTGGGGTTCAGTAACGTCAGCTGATCCCCAGCTGTGTGTCCGGCAAATTCTCCTGCTTTGTCCACATCCACTGTACTACGGATTTAAAACCTCCTCCAAATACACCTCTGGCTCCTCCGTTTTTAGTATTTACCCTGGGCTCCAATACCGCTAGTTGCTGCTCAGAAGTGCCGTCTGCACAGTCAATGCTTGCTCCAGTGTTATTGGGGTTCAGTAACGTCAGCTGATCCCCAGCTGTGTGTCCGGCAAATTCTCCTGCTTTGTCCACATCCACTGTACTACGGATTTAAAACCTCCTCCAAATACACCTCTGGCTCCTCCGTTTTTAGTATTTACCCTGGGCTCCAATACCGCTAGTTGCTGCTCAGAAGTGCCGTCTGCACAGTCAACGCTTGCTCCAGTGTTATTGGGGTTCAGTAACGTCAGCTGATCCCCAGCTGTGTGTCCGGCAAATTCTCCTGCTTTGTCCACATCCACTGTACTACGGATTTAAAACCTCCTCCAAATACACCTCTGGCTCCTCTGTTTTTAGTATTTACCCTGGGCTCCAGCACCACCAGCTGGTTCTCGGCAGTTCCATTGGCTCTTGTACCTTCTGCTACCCATCCGGGTTCCAGTACCGTCAGCTGGTTCTCGGCAGTGTCTTTGGCACAGGTACTCCCTCCTGCCCAGCCTGGTTCCAGCACGCCAGCTGTTTCCGGGTAGTGTCAACGTCACTTTGCCTCCAATGCGTTGTCCTGTCGTGTTGCGGTCGGGTTAGCCGACTCTATGGTGCCTGCAGTTTAGGTGACTCCTATGTGGGCTGCGGGATCTGGCAATGAAGGCTGGTTCCATAGTGCCAATAGGACAAGCACCCCCTGTAGGACTGTGGGTTTTGGTAACTGCGGCCGGCTCGCGGCCTTGAACTTTTTTTTACATGGGTACCTTCTGCTACCCATCCGGGTTCCAGTACCGTCAGCTGGTTCTCGGCAGTGCCTTTGGATTAGGTGCCTCCTTCTCGGTATCCAAGTTCCACCAACGTCTGCTGGTCCTTGGTAGTGCTTTCTGGCACAGGTACCTCCTGCTTAGTAACCGAGTTCCAGTAACATCAGCTGGTCCTCGGTAGTTCCATTGGCTCTTGTACCTTCTGCTACCCATCCGGGTTCCAGTACCGTCAGCTGGTCCTCGGTAGTTCCTCAGCCTTCTTGTACTTTCTGCTACATTTCCAAGTACAAGCTTTTTGAAATGGTTCTTGGTAATCACTCTGGATCTCCCTGACGAGGACCCTGAAGACGAGAACCCTGAAGACCAACCCGAAGAAGACGAGGACCCCGAAGACGACGACCCTGAAGACGAGGACCCTGAAGACCAACCCGAAGAAGACGAGGACCCCGAAGACGACGACCCTGAAGATGAGGACCCTGAAGACCACCCCGAAGAAGACGAGGACCCTGAAGACGAGGACCCTGAAGACCACCCCGAAGAAGACGAGGACCCTGAAGACCACCCCGAAGAAGACGAGGACTCCGAAGACGAGGACCCAGAAGACCAACCCGAAGAAGACGAGGACCCCGAAGACGAGGACCCCCGAAGACGACGACCCTGAAGACCACCCCGATGAAGACCAAGAAGATGACCCTGAAGAAGTTGACCAAGAGGACAAAGAAGAGAAGACAAGCACCAAGATACAGAAGAACAAGAGACAGAAAACCAAGAAGCAGAAATACAAGAAGCTGCAGAACAAAAAGCGGAAGAACATTAAGCATAAGACTAAAAAACAGAGCAAAAGATAATATCTAAATTATAAGCAGAAGATGACTAAGCAGTGTATGGGGGTGAGTCCGTTCCTCCTCGTGGTGCCCCTGGAAAAGACCTGCTGCTGCAGGCCAAACTGAACGCGGACAAATCCTGTTGTGAATCTTTTGTGACGGGCAGAACGAAAGGTGTAATGTCCAACCTTTTATAGATAACAACTACAGGAATGCCTGTCACAAATAAGAATATGATGAAGAAGAAGAATATGAAGAAGATGAAGAAGTAGAATATGAAGAATGTAAAAAAAAGAATAATACGAAGAAGGTGAAGAAGAAGAAGGTGAAGAAGAAGTGGATGAAAAAGATGCTGAGGATGATGAAGGAGAAAGTGTGGGAGAAGTAAAAAAGAAGGTGAAGAGCATGGAAGTAGTGAAACATAAATATCTGACAAAATATAAAAATACTTAACATAGTTAATATTTCCGTAACTCAGAACATCTTAAAAAAATAGTAATTCCTGCTATTCCATTTGACTGGGCTAAACCTCTATGCCTTTATTGTCTCCCCCACCTCCCCCAATACATTCTACATTATTCTTAGCTGTTTTCCTTCATGTAGAATTAACCTACAAGGAAAGAAAGGGTTTATTTTAATTCCGATATTTATGTCCCATTGACTTGCATTGGTTTCCGGTATCGGAATCGGCGATATCCGATACTTTTTCGGTATCGGTCCGATCCGATATTTCCCGATATCGGAAGGTATCGCTCAACACTACTCACAAGACTGCTGCATTTCCCCTCACTATCAATGGAGTTCACCAAGAAATTTTGGACTTGGTTGTTTTGGATAATTTGCCCTCTCCAGTTGTTCTAGGATTTCCTTGGTTAAGACTGCACAATCCTTTATTGGACTGGTCTACTAATGTGATTAAGTCTTGGAGTCCGAAGTGCTATGATAAATGTTGTAATGGTCGCATTGCGGCTGTGGAAAAAGGGGAATTACCGGTACCTATTCAAGATTTTTGGAGGGTTTTTTGTGACAGCTTGGGAGTCCATTTGTCATTTTCGTCTGGTTATCATCCTGAGTCTAATGGACAGACTGAAAGAAAGAACCAGGATGTTGAACAGTTTTTGCGTTTTTTTGTGGCGGACAATCAAGAGGTGTGGTCTGAGTTTCTGCCTCTCGCAGAATTTGCTCTTAACAATCATACATCCTCCTCTGCTGGGTGTTCTCCTTTTTTTTTGTTGTACTGGGAGACATCCGTCTTTTGGTTCGTTCTCCAAATTGGGGTCGGCGGTGCCGGAGGAGGAGAATTTTTCCGGTGATTTGGAGAGAGTTTGGACTAATGTACGTTGCAACCTTCAAGAGGCTAACAAGAAGTCCAAGAAGTATTTTGACAGGAAACGTAAAGAGGTTTTGTTTAATGTGGGTGACATGGTTTGGTTGTCCTCGAAGAATCTGCGGTTGAGGATTCCCTCTAAAAAACTGGGTCCTAAGTTTGTGGGTCCATTTAAAGTGCTTCAGGTTGTTAACCCGTCTGCTGTTAGGTTGGATGTCCCTACTTCCTGGGAGAGTAATCCTGTGTTTCATGTTTCCTTGTTGAAAAAGGCTCACGTATCTGATAGGGACGCCACTGTCACAGTTCCCCCTGTGGTGGAAGTTGGCGAATATGAAATTTCTCGTATCTTGAATTCTAGATGGCATAGAGGGAGATTACAGTATCTCCTGGAAGGGTTTCGGTCCCGAAGACAACTCCTGGGTAAGGACGGATGATGTCTCTGCTCCTAGGCTTGTTAAAGCTTTCCACAGGAGGTTTCCGGATAGGCCTGGGCCTGGAGGATCCGGAGGATCCTGATAAAAGAAGGGGTACTATTAGAACCCTCCTGTTTGTGTTTTCTATCTTGTGGTTTGCGGTCACGTGACCATCTGCCTTTATATTCCAGCTCCGCCCTTCTGGCTGTGCTGGACTTCAGTGTTTTACTGTTTCTCTAGCCTGGTGCTTCTGTGCCTTTCTCTGTCAAGTTCGCTTGGTCCTCTGGGACCTCTAGTACTTTTTGTCAGCTTGTCTTTTTGTGTTCTGCAACAACTTCTGTTTAGGAGGTGTCCCATTTTTGTCCCAGTCCTTAGTTCTTTTAGGGATCCCTCCCTTAAATCTATAGGTCTTCGTTCAGACTAGCCGAGGACTAAGGCAGGTCTGTTCACTAGGAACAGGCAGCCCGCTACATCGTAGGGATTCAGCTTAGTCTTACTGTAGGGACAGCTTTCCCCTATCTTTACTTTACTTTCATAACAATACATTTCCGAACCCTCGCATCTGAACTTGCTTGGAACAACAAGGCTCTGGTGTCCACCTTTTGGGAGTGTCTTTTCGGATGGATCAAGGATGAGCTAGCCGGAAGTGACATCCCTTCCACCCTGGACGACCTGGTGTCATTAGATTCCCGGATTGACATCCGTTTTCTGGAACGTGCTAAGGAGACTACCCGGGAGAGAAGATTTCCGCGTCTCGCTACAACATTCCAAAGACATTCTCGCATTTTCTATCCTCGTCCGACCACTTCAGCCTGCTATTATTGGTAAGAACACCAGTTTTTTCAGGGTCAACCATTTATGATGCATTTCCCCTGTCATCGAGACATTTAGTTATGAGAGGTTACTTTCCCTCATTTTTGCCCTTGGGGAACCCTGTTTAAAATGTCCTGCTATTTGCTAAAATCTGTTAGCACTGGAAACATGCACACTGCACCTTATTTGATTGGTTTGGTCTGACTGCCTGTCAGCAATGCACTACGAAGTGCGCCACCATATGGTCAGTCTAAGTATAACCCATTTAATCCTGACATTATTATGTACCTGATTAAATTATAATTATACAAAAATTTTCTACAATTTTGGTCAGGAATTTTTTGGTATAGTGCTTTCTCATGTTTTCTCATGTGTTTTCCCATATATTTGCATTTTTTTGGTTCGATGCCCTAACTTTTTTCTATCTGTAAATCTATGCAAATTTGATCAAATATTTAATATCAGGGCAGGCTTTGTTCTGGCTGGATCGGATATTTCATTGTCTACCTTGCTTTTTGTGTTTTGTTTGAGTTATAACATTTTTAAATGAATGTTTCAATAAAATGTGTATACTTTTTTATAAGCCATGATGACTCTGTTGTTCTCTCTTTAACTAATGTTGTTTTTGAGTCGGTATAGGAGGGTGGTCGGGGGGATGTTTTTCCCCCACTTACACCTCTCTTTTGACATTTGGGCTATTTTTCTAAACATTCCAAAGGCCAGCCTCGCAACTAGCAATTCCCCAGGCGTCTTCGCCTGAGCCTATGCAAATTGACCATACCAAGCTGGTCAAATCTCGCCTGGAGACGCGCCGAGCCGAGAGGAGTTGCTTCTACTGTGGCAGTATAGAGCATCCGATCCGTTCCTGCCTGGTGAGGCCGGGAAACTCTAGTGTCTAGGACCGCTCGGAGAGGTCGTCCTAGGCAAGAGTAAATCTTCTCCGTCCTTGACTCTGTCTGTTTCTATTTCCAGTGGTGAGACCCACTTCTTCGAGACAGCCCATCTGGATTCCAGAGCCGCTGGGAATCTCATTCAACAGGCTGTTGTGAAGCAGTATCAGATTCCCACTGTACGTCTGGCTGAACCATTGGCGGTTGCCTTCGTGGATGGGAGGCTTCTTCCGGAGACCATATTGCTCGTCACAGAGCCTGTAACCCTTCAGGTGGGAATGCTGCACTCTGAGAAGATCTCGTTTCATGTGCTGTTCGGTCTCTCTCACCCCTCTTGCTTGGTCTACCCTGGTTACAAAGACATGAGGCCGTCCTGAATTGGAGATCTGGTGAAGTGCTCCGTTGGGGTCAGGAAGGAGTCCTGTCTGGTTCCAGTTCGTCCTGCTCGACCCCTGTCTACTCCGGCTAATCTACCTGGTCTGCCGGCACCCTACTGGTCCTATGCGGACATTTTTGACAAAAAGGAAGTGGAGACACTACCACCTCATAGGCCATATGATTGCCCCATCGACCTGGTACCTGGTGCTTCTCCTCCCCATGGGCGAATCTATCCCTTGTCGCTGGCTGAGACCCGGGCTATGTCTGAATACATAGAAGAGAGTCTGGCTAGGGGATTTATCCAGAAATCCACCTCTCCGGCTGGAGCAGGATTCTTATTCGTCAAGAAGAAAGACGGCTCCCTAAGTCCCTGTATTGATTACAGGGGCCTTGACCAGTTTACCATCAAAAATAAGTACCCCGTGCCTCTCATCTTGGAGCTGTTTGACCGCCTTAAAGAAGCTCGATCTACGTGGGGCGTACAATTTGGTCCGGATCCACCAGGGAGACGAGTGGAAGATGGCATTCAACACCCGGAACGGTCACTACGAATAGCTCGTGATGCCCTTTGATCTCTGTAATGCTTCAGCCGTCTTCCAGGAGCTGGTTAACGACATCTTCCGTGATCTCCTGTATTCTTGTGTGGTGGTGTACTTGGATGATATTTTGGTTTTCTCTCTGGATCTGCCCTCACACCGGAGGGATGTTCGACAGGTTCTGCTAAAGCTCCAGAAGAATGCCTCTTTGAGCATGATACTTCTTCATGGAGGATGATTTGTGCCATGCAAAGACATCAACAGTTTAATGGAAGCTCTGAAGACAAGTCATAATTCAAAGGAATTGAGACTCTTCATTGATTCGTCCAAAACAAGCCTAAAAACCTTGCTGCATAATGGCAATGCGCTACCTTCAATTCCAGTTGGTTATGCAGTCAACATGAAAGAAACATATGACAATATGAAACAGCTGTTGAGGTGCCTGAACTATGACCAACATTTGTGGCCCCTTTGTGGTGACTTAAAGGTGGTTGCCCTCTTACTTGGTCTCCAGAGTGGATACACAATGTACTGCTGCTTTCTGTGTGAGTGGTATAGTCGTGCAAAAGAATATCACTACAATAAAAACGACTGGCCTCTCCGATATTCACTTCAGAGGGGGAGTAAAAATGTCCTGCATACAGCACTTGTTGACCCACATAAAAATGTGTTACCACCATTGCAATTCAAGTTGGGCCTAATGAAGAACTTTGTAAAGGCAATGGATAAAAATGCAAAAGCATTCAAGTATCTCAAGGATAAATTTCCAATGTTGAGTGAAGCAAAGCTAAAGGAAGGAGTCTTTATTGAACATCAGATTCATTAGCTTCTTCAAGATGAGGAGTTTCTCCATTTATTGCAGGGCAATGAAATGGCTGCAGGGGTAGCATTTGCATTAGTGGTAACTAATTTTCTGGGAAACTCAAGAGCAGATAACAATGAAGAGTTGGTGGAAAATATACTCAAAACATATAAGGATCTTGGCTGTAACATGTCCTTAAAGACTAATTTCTTACATCCGCATCTAGACTTCTTCGTACCAAACTATGGAGCAGTGAGCAACGAACACGGTGAGAGATTTCACCAAGATATTGCGGCTATGGAGAAAAGATATCAAGCAAAATGGAATTCATCAATGCTTGCAGATTACTGTTGGACAATTGCAAGAGATGATCCAATGCAGGATTACAAGAGACAAGCAATAAAGAGATGTAACTGAATGAGAATCAAATTTTGTAATGCAATTTCTGTTTAGTGTTTTAGACATATTTTAGTTATTTCAATTGTTGCAAAGTTTACTATAAATAAATATCAGAAAGTTGGCACAAGAAAATATTCAGCCTATTTATATTTGCAAAAATAATAATATTTCAAAGTACTGAAATTTTTATGCATTAATTATATGTAGCAATAAAAGGGAAATTCTTTGATATCATAGAATCAAGAGACAATTAAAAATTTTAATTGTCAGATTTTAATTCACAAGGTCAAAAATAGTATGCGCTGTTACTGATGCACCCTGACCCTGCAGGACAACTTGAATTTCTTTGGTACTTGATTGGGGCTGCTTATCTTCCATCCAGACTATCCTGCGTTGCAACTTTTTATCAATTTTTCTCTGCCGTCCATGTCCAGGGAGATTAGCTACAACACCATGGGTTGTAAACTTCTTGATTATGTTGCGTACTGTGGACAAAGGAACATCAAGATCTCGGGAGATGGACTTGTAACCTTGAGATTGTCTATATTTTTCAACAATTTTGGTTCTCAAGTCCTCAGACAGTTATCTTCTCCTCTTTCTGCTCTCAATGCTTAGTGTGGCACACACAGACACAATGCAAAGATTGAGTTGCCTTTTAACCTGTTACTTGCCATGGGTGAGTTTGAACAAGCACCAAAACAAAGTTGTTTACTCACAATTTTAGAAAGGTGCCAACAATTTTGTCTGGCCCATTTTTTGGGTTTTGTGTAAAATTAAGTCCAATTTGCCTTTTTTTCTCTCAGTTTTTTTTGTGTTGTTCCAACACACACGAAGGAAATAAACCTGTGTATAACAAAACATGTGTTATTGCAATAATATTCTGGAAGAAATACTTCATTTTCTGGAACAATATCAAAGGTGTCAAGACTTTCGGCCATAACAATATATGTGAACATACTGTGACAAAGTCACTGGCAAAGTATGTTTCACTGAGGCTATTAGCTTCAGTGATTTGAATCTCAGAAGTTTTGCTCCAGCACACTAAGTGCTGCGAGGGGTTAAGCAGTCATTTTAAGGGCTAGGTTTTTTAGAACAACCATAGAGCGGGTGGGAGGTCGTTCTCCATATCTCCACCCCAGAGTGTGGTCTGGGGTTTAAATAGACGGCTTGTTGAGGTGAACAGTGTGTCTGGAGAGGCGAGCTCCAGAGAGATGGTCATGGTTTGGTGCTAACCTGAACCGTTTGTCTGCTAAACCCTGAGCGGGTGGGATCCCCGCAACCACAAGGACTGTGCTTTGTGTTACAACTTTGTTTTGGTTTTCCTGTTTTACCCAAAGGGCCATTTTTATTTTTACTTCACCATAATTTATTCCTCCTGCATAATAAGCCATGGAAGGATTTAAAGAGACAGTGTTCCCGTGTCTACCTCTGTGTACAGCTAAGCGAGCCGATCTACCGCAATACACACACACACTTTATATATATTGCAAGTTTTAGACCAGTAAACTGAATGAAATCAATATTTAGTGTGACCACCCTTTGCCTTTAAACCACTATTATTATTCTCGGTACACTTTCATAAAGTCAGGGATTTTGTAAGATTATAGTCAGGTTTCTGGGTAACCAATTATACCAAACAGGTGATAATGATCAACATTTTCATACATAGGTTGAAACAGAAACAGCTGTGTGACTTTAAACTTGATGAGAAACAGCCAAACTCTGCTACAATGGGCAGGTTGTGTAAGACCGCAAAACAAAAGGTAGCGACACTGCATCAGCAGTACAAAAATATAAACTAATATAATCCAAAGACCCCAAAGAGATGATATTGAATTGCTGAATGTCAGATGACGTTTTCCATTATGTCCTTGTGAGGTGTGGTTTCTGGACAGTCTATGCACATGACAAGGATATTCTATGTTTTTGTGGTTGACAGCCACACTGTGTGTTACATACTGGTTTTAATGAATCAATTGACCATACAGCACGGAAATGGAAATTATGGGGTAAGAGGAGATCGCTACTAGAGTTTGTCACAATGTCCCACTGATATTTTCAGCTGTGCATAGACTATCCAGGTTGTGTGAAGCATCATGCGAAATGTGCATCAGGGTAGCGTGGCTGACTGTGTTCCAAGGACCTCTGGTAACATTCTAACCGCTTGATTGCTTCTTACATTATATCTTGTTGTTTTACTAGCTACCTTTGTAATATTTTGACTGTGGATAGATTTTGCACCATTTCATACATTTGTTTTTTACCCAGAAAAAGATAGCCTTTTCCCATGTTTTTCTGGTTGTGTATGTTGTGTATACCTTCCATGTTTAATATTGTGTTTAACATTTTATTATGTATTAAATAAAGATATATTCTTATATTATTACGGTGCAGTTGTGCAGTGCCCACTTACAAGTATATCGGGCATGGCTCAGATCCCTAATGTCATTGGTGGTGGTCATACCCAATGGTTTGTTCACTGAAGGTGTGGTGGACACCTGATGATGAATGTGCCAGCATTAGTTTTACTTCTTGGCTGCATGGTCAGTCGCTTACCCCACGAGGAACAGGAGAAACTGCGGTGGTGTAAACAAATATGCTTTACTTTAAATGGCATAGAAGGGAGGAGGGGAGGGGAAATGTAGAAAGCTTACCACGTTGTCGATTTCAAAACCATATGTCAGCCGGAATCCATCCTGAGGGTGCCGCACCCATTGGTGATCACAAGCAAATGAAAAAGAAAAGGGAAATCCACTGGCACATGCAACAGGAAATAATTAAAAATTGTTCTTTATTGAAGAAAAAACTAACACATGCTAAAATGAAACCTCAGAAACCTAGGTTTCTGAGGTTTCATTTTAGCATGTTTTAGTTTTTTCTTCAATAAAGAACAATGCTTTACTTTAAGAACAGCAGATGGCGGTACATAATCTTGTCAGTTACATTTCTGGTTAAACACATTTAGGGGCACATTTCTTAAGGCAACAATAATTCAGCTACATGCAATACTGGGAGTAAACAGGGAGTACAATGCAGTGTGTTCTGGGACAGTCCTTTGGATCTGTATTTAGCATCGGGAAGGCTAAACTACATACTTCCCCAAGTCTTCCACTCTATGCAGAGTTCCAACATCCCACTGGGCTTCCAGAAACCCAATTATCTTGAAGAAGTTGAGTATAGTGCCATGACTCAACATCTTCATGTGCTATATTCCATAGGCTTCCTCTGCATCCTTGAAAGATAGGTGCAGATGGGAATCAGGCAAAATTGATGTCCCACTCCTTGAGGGTAGACAGGCAACACTTTACTATACTTCTACAGATCACTGCTGTCTCAGCCATCTTACTAGTCTGGTGTTCCTTACTGCTCTATATGCTGTTCAGTTACATTGTTTATTAATGAGTTACATACAGTACAGTCCAAAAGTTTGGACACACCTTCTCATTTAAAGATTTTTCTGTATTTTCATGACTTTGAAAATTGTACATTCACACTGAAGGCATCAAAACTATGAATTAACACATGTGGAATTATATACTTAACAAAAAGTGTGAAACAACTGAAAATATGTCTTATATTCTAGGTTCTTCAAAGTAGCCACCTTTTGCTTTGATGACTGCTTTGCACACTCTTGGCATTCTCTTGATGCGCTTCAAGAGGTAGTCACTGGAAATGGTCTTCCAACAATCTTGAAGGAGTTCACAGAGATGCTTAGCACTTGTTGGCCCTTTTGCCTTCACTCTGCAGTCCAGCTCACCCCAAACCATCTCGATTTGGGGTTCAGGTCTGGTGACTGTGGAGGCCAGGTCATCTGGCGTAGCACCCCATCACTCTCCTTCTTGGTCAAATAGCCCTTACACAGCCTGGAGGTGTGTTTGGGGTCATTGTCCTGTTGAAAAATAAATGATGGTCCAACTAAACGCAAACCGGATGGAATAGCATGGCGCTGCAAGATGCTGTGGCAGCCATGCTGGTTCAGTATGTGGAGGGAAGATGAGGGGCCCATGCATACCAGGATTGGGGGGTGAGGGGTGCCATACTTACCAGGATTGGGGGATGAGAGGACCATGCATACCAGGATTGGGGGGTGAGGGGACCATGCATAACAGGATTAGGGGTGAGGGGTGCCATGCATACCAGGATTGGGGGGTGAGGGGACCATGCACACCAGGATAGGGATGAAAGGGGACCACAGCTGGAGCACAGCGAAGAAAGGTGAATATAAGTGTTTATTTCTTTGTATGTGTGCAGGGTAATAGGGATGAGGGGTGCCATACATACCAGGATTGGGAGGGTGAGGGGACTATGCATACTAGAACTGGGGGTGAGGGGGACCATACATACCAGGATTGGGGGGTGAGGGGTGCCATACATACTAGGATTGGGGGGTGAGGGGTGCCATACATACCAGTATAGGGATGAGGGGGTACCATGCATACCAGAATTGGGGGGTGAGGGGACTACGCATACCAGGATTGGGGGGTGAGGGGTGTCATGCATACCAGGATTGGGGGGTGAGGGGACCATGCATCACAGGTTAGGGATGAAAGGGGAACCATGCATACCAGGATTGGGGGGTGAAGGGACCATGCATACCAGGATTGGGGGGGGTGAGGGGACCATGCATACTAGAATTGGGGGCTGAGGGGGACCATACATACCAGGATTGGGGGTGAGGGGTGCCATACATACTAGGATTGGGGGTAAGGGGTGCCATACATACCAGGATAGGGATGAGGGGGTACCATGCATACCAGAATTGGGGGGTGAGGGGACCATGCATACCCGGATTGGGGGGTGAGGGGACCATGCATACCAGGATTGGGGGGTGAGGGGTGTCATGCATACCAGGATTGGGGGGTGAGGAGTGTCATGCATACCAGGATTGGGGGGTGAGGGGACCATGCATACCAGGATTGGGGGGTGAAGGGACCATGCATACCAGGATTGGGGGGTGAAGGGACCATGCATACCAGGATTGGGGGATGAAGGGACCATGCATACCAGGATTGGGGGGTGAGGGGACCATGCATACCAGGATTGGGGGTGAGGGGTGCCATTCATACCAGGATAGGGATGAGGGGTGCCTTGCATAACAGGAATGGGGGGTGAGGGGAGCCATGCATACCAGGATTGGAAGATGAGGGGCCCATGCATACCAGCATTGGGGGGTGAGGGGTGCCATACATACCAGGATTGGGGGATGAGGGGACCATGCATACCAGGATTGGGGGGTGAGGGGACCATGCATACCAGGATTGGGGGTGAGGGGTGCCATGCATACCAGGATTGGGGGGTGAGGGGACCATGCACATCAGGATAGGGATGAAAGGGGAACCATGCATACCAGAATTGGAGGGTGAAGGGACCATGCATACCAGGATTGGGGGGTGAGGGGACCATGCATACCAGGATTGGGGGGTGAGGGGTGCCATTCATACCAGGACAGGGATGAGGGGTGCCTTGCATACCAGGATTGAAAGATGAGGGCCCCATGTATACCAGGATTGGGGGGTGAGGGGTGCCATACATACCAGGATAGGGATGAGGGGGTACCATGCATACCAAGATTGGGGGATGAGGGAACCATGCATACCAGAATTGGGGGTTGAGGGAACCATGCATACCAGGACTGGGGGTGAGGGGTGCCATTCATACCAGGATAGGGATGAGGGGTGCCTTGCATAACAGGAATGGGGGGTGAGGGGTACCATGCATACCAGGATTGGAAGATGAGGGACCCATGCATACCAGGATTGGGGGGTGAGGGGTGCCATACATACCAGGATTGGGGGATGAGGGGACCATGCATACCAGGATTGGGGGGTGAGGGGACCATGCATAACAGGATTAGGGGTGAGGGGTGCCATGCATACCAGGATTGGGGGGTGAGGGGACCATGCACACCAGGATAGGGATGAAAGGGCAACCATGCATACCAGGATTGGAGGGTGAAGGGACCATGCATACCAGGATTGGGGTGTGAGGGGACCATGCATACTAGGATTGGGGGGTGAGGGGTGCCTTGCATAACAGGAATGGGGGGTGAGGAAAGCCATGCATACCAGGATTGGAAGATGAGGGCCCCATGCATACCAGGATTGGGGGGGTGAGGGGTGCCATACATACCAGGATAGGGATGAGGGGGTACCATGCATACCAGGATTGGGGGATGAGGGGACCATGTATACCAGAATTGGGGGTTGAGGGAACCATGCATACCAGGACTGGGGGGTGAGGGGAACATGCATACCAGGATTGGGGGTGAGGGGTGCCATGCATACCAGGATTGGGGGTGAGGGGACCATGCATACCAGGATTGGGGGTGAGGGGTGCCATGCATACCAGGATTGGAGTTGAGGGGACCATGCATACCAGGATAGGGATGAAAGGAGAACTATGCATACCAGGATTGGTGGGTGAAGGGACAATGCATACCAGGATTGGGGGGGTGAGGGGACCATGCATACCAGGATTGGGGGTGAGGGGACCATGCATACCAGGATTGGAGGGTGAGCGGTGCCATTCATACCAGGATAGGGATGAGGGGTGCCTTGCATAACAGGAATGGGGGTTGAGGGGAGCCATGCATACCAGGATTGGGGGTGAGGGGACCATGCATACCAGGATTGGGGGTGAGGGGTGCCATGCATACCAGGATTGGGGGTGAGGGGTGCCATGCATACCAGGATTGGAGGTATGGGGACCATGCATACCGGGATTGGGGGGTGAGGGTGCCATGCATATCAGGATTGGGCGTGAGGGGTGCCATGCATACCAGGATTGGGGGTGGGGAGTGCCATGCATACCAGGATTGGGGGTGAGGGGTGCCATGCATACCAGAATTGGGGGATGAGGGGCCATGCATGCCAGGATTGGGGGATGAGTTGTGCCATGCATACCAGGATAGGGATGAGGGGGCCATACATACCAGGATTGGGGGATGAAGGGTGCATTACATACCAGAATTGGGATGAGGGGTGCCATGCATACCAGGATGAGGGGTACCATACATACCAGGATAGGGATGAGGGGTACCATACATACCAGGATAGGGATGAGGGTACCATACATACCAGGATGAGGCATGAGGTGCCATGCATACTAGGATAAGGGATTGGGTGCCATGCATACCAGGATAGGGGGATGAGGAGTGCCATGCATACCAGGATTGGGGATGAGGAAGCCATGCATACCAGGATGAGGGATAGGGTGCCATGCATACCAGGATTGGGGATGAAGGGTGCCATGCATACCAGGATTGGGGATGAGGGGTGCCATGCATACCAGGATTGGGGGTGAGGGGTGCCATGTATACCAGGATTTGGAGTGAGGGGTGCCATGCATACCAGGATAGGGATGAGGGGTGCCATGCATACCAGGATAGGGATGAGGGTGCCATGCGTACCAGGTTGGGGATGAGGGGTGCAATGCGTATTAGGATAGGGAATGTGGGGTACCATGCATACCAGGATAGGGATGTGGGGGTGGCCATGCATACCAGGATAGGGATATGGGGGAGCCATGCATACTAGGATAGGGATGTGGGGGTGGCCATGCATACCAGGATAGGGATGTGGGGGAGCCATGCATACTAGGATAGGGATGTGGGGGGGCCATGTATACCAGGATAGGGATGAGGGGTACCATGCATACCTGGATGGGGGAACAGGATTGGGTAGCACAACTACCAGGATGAGGGCAGCACAAATACCAGGATGGGGGCAGCACAAATGCCAGGATGGAGGCAGCACATAACAGCATGGGAGACCATATACCAATAAAAATGCTCGCCACCCGGGCGTAGATTGGGTTCAATAGCTAGTTACTATATAAGATGAAATATTACCACCAAGCAAAAACCACGTGATATATCCACACAAAGTGACATAATAATGCCACCATACTTATTAACAAACACCAATGTATCAAGACCACATTTACCATCAATACAGCAACAGGTAAAGTAATAATACCACCATACTGATCATTAACCAAAAATACTGCACTAATATTAATTTTACCATGATTTGGTGACCAGTTAATGGTTGTACACCAGTGCACTGCAGGATATATATGTGTATATTGTACAGCTAAATCTGGTAACTTACCGGTAACGTTCTCACTGATTGTAGTCATTCACTTTCCTCTTTTCTTTTCCATTCGGTGTCTCCTTATAATAAAATGCTCCCCCACACACAACTGAGTCTCCTAAATTGCTACAGGTCATTATAATGATTATAATTTAGATAATAAGCCCCTTACCTCCCCTCTGCAATGCTACCTCATTCGCCTGTATTATTCTGTGATGTTTTAAGGGTGATGGACTGTTCAACTGCATTCCTATCCCTGAAGACAATAATTGCACTATGTGTACAGTGTCATCGGTTTTACATGTAATGTGAACAGTGATTTACGTCTTTAACATTGTATAAGGGTAATTTACAGCATATAAGGATGTAAAGTGTTAATGTATAATGTGAGTAGTGTAGGGTAAGCACAGGTTTAGACCTGGGTTGTATAGTACTGTTCATACAGTTAAGTGGTTTAGCAACCACATAGGACATACGATAAGGACAATAGGTTTAATCTATAGGTTAAGATATAGTTAATGGATAGAACTAGCCCAGTGGGTGGGAACTAGTGTTAGTGAAGTGTGTGTACTTCCTGATAGTGGATCAGATAGGGAAGTACAATGACAAGGTCAAGTTCAGGTGCAGTGGGCTGCTAGGGCCAGCATGTGCCAATCATTTGAGGCAGTGGGAGGCTGTACTGATATCACTTGTGGACATTCCTGCAATGTCTGGAGCATAGGACTTGGTCCAGGTATTAGAGAGAGTGCCTGGTCTTCTGACATCTTCTGACATCTCTGAACGTGGAATCGCATGAAGGGCAAGTGGGGGGTCCCAGATGCTCTGTTGAAGTGGACAAGAAATTCCTGAGGCTGACGGAGTCAGTGGGCTTATGGATAGTCCAGGACGAATGAGTGGTAGAGCAGAAGATACGTTGTACTAAGGAAGTAAGAAACATGAAGTGCTGTGCCCTATCTGACTTATTACACACTGATGAACTTGAACTGACCAGTAAACGTTTGCTTGTTGCAATGAACTTGGTGTCCCTTGAATTGTGTGCAGCTGCTCCCGAGGACGGAGGTCTGGAGGCCTGCTGCCTACAAGTGAGTGTGATGCACCCCACACCTTACAGCACACTGGGACTGGAACACTCTTCCTGTAAAATGCCAGTGCGTAACTGGACAGCAGCTCAGCTATGACTACCGCTCTTGGACACTTTACAGTGTAGCAGCAACACATACCGATCTTTGGCCTTGTGACCTGTGTCACAGCCAATATCACCACGTAACCTTAATGTCAATATATTAAGTCACATTTCTTATGGCTACATATCCAGACATTATACTATGTTACTTGCTGTTTTCTACAAATGTGACACACTCAGTGCATTAAGTTCTTGTTGTTCCTATGCAATTTAATAAATACATTTATCAAAAAAATACATCATCAGGTAGTCCCAAGCCTAAATCTTATAACCATTAAAAGAAGAAGAATTTACTTATCCCCTCACAGCCCCCAACACATGCAAATAGTTGCAAGCTGCAGCACAAAAACACTGGCCAAGAAATAAAGGTTAGAGAAGCAGATGATTTCTATAGAGAATGATAAAAAAAAAATACATGTTTATAGAAGTCGTATAATTCTTGGTAAAAGGACTTGGACTACAGGACTAGCTCAAGGGGGAAAATATTATTATTCTACCAGTCCCATGAGGTCTCAAACAGAAGTCAGCCACCAGCCAGTTCTGGACCATAACAATATACTGTTGAAATCAGAAGTTTACATACGCTATATAAAAAGACACATATGCAGGTTTTCTCAATATCTGACATGAAATCAGAATAAACCTTCCCCGTTTTAGGTCAATTAGGATTACCATAATTTTTAATATTTGCCAAATGCAAGAATAATTAGAGAGAGAGAATGTTTTAAGGCATTTTTATTACTTACAGCAAAGTCAAATGAAATGAAATGTTCAAAACAATGTCGATTTATTCAGTATCAAGTATGGGCCACACATGCAGAAATACACGCACTTACACACCTTGGCATGCTATCAATGAGGTTATGAAAGGAGCTGTCCACTACTCGGACAACCCCTTCTCACTTTCTATAGTCCCCCAAGTAAAAAATAACTGCCTATACTCACCTCTGGTGCCGGCGCCGTTGCAGCTGTGTCGGCACCGAATCTCCTTGTTCATGTGAGCCCCGTAGCCAATCAGCAGCTGCTAATGAATATTTCACTATTACTTCCTTCAGATATAATTGACATTTGAATTAAGTCAGAGAGCAGCAGCAACATCTCTCACTTCTTCTTTATGTCAGTTTTTGAGAGTCATGCAGCCCATTAGCAGCGGCTGATTGGCTGCAGGGCTCATGTGACATAACGTCTCACACAAGCACCGGGTCAACTGGGAGGTAAGTACAGGCTGTTATTTTACTTTGGGTAATATAGTAATTGAGAAGAGGTTGTCCAAGTAGTAGACATCCACTTTAATGGTAGTCTGAGGAATGTTGTTGCATGCTGAATGCACTTGGGGCACATAAATCATCCATATCCACTGCAGGCAGCTCCTGTCACAAGGATACCACAACAGAGAGGGGCCAGAAGATTGCGGCGCCTGGTTACACGAACTCCTGCACTTATTAGAACTGCTTCTTCACCAACCTATTACACACTGCAGGTATCCTTGCGGTCATGGCAAGGGTTAATCAGTTCAGTTGATCTCAATCCTGAATTGTCTCAGCTGTTCAGTGTTGGCCATTCCCCTCTGGTATATACAGTAGTGTTCAAAATAATAGCAGTTCAATATGACTAACTAGATTAATCACTGTTTTTGGTAAAAATTAGATTACCACATGTCAAACAATTTACCAGTTGGTGCAGTAGATTCTAAGAAAACCAACAGACTCGGCATTCATGATCTTCATGCTTTTGAGTCTGTGTATTTGAATAATTATTTGAAAGGGGGTGTGTTCAAAATAATCGCCGTGTGGAGTTCAATTAGTGAGGTCAATCATTCTGTGAAGAAACAGGTGTGAATCAGGTGGCCCCTTATTTAAGGGTGAAACCAGCATATGTTGTTCATGCATTTCTCCTTGAAACCCTGAGAAATATCGGTCATTCGAGACATTGTTCAGAAGAACAGCGTACTTTGATTAAAAAGTTGATTGGAGAGAGTAAACCTTATAAAGAAGTGAAGACAATGATAGGTTGTTCAGCTAAAATGATCTCCAATGCTTTAAAACGGAATGAAAAACCAGAGAGACATGGAAGAAAACGGAAGACTACTATTCGAATGGATCGAATAGCCAGAATGGCAAAGGCTCAGCCAATGATCAGCTCCAGAATGATCAAAGACAGTCTCAAGTTACCTATGAGTACTCTGAAAGTTATAAGATGCCTGTGTGAAGCTAATCTCTTTGCAAGAAGTCCCCACAAAGTCCCACTGTTAAAAAAAGACATGGACTGAAGCGGATACAATTTGCCAAAGAACATATCAACTGGCCTAAAGAGAAATGTGTTATGCACACGCCCGGACTGACTGGCGTGTGCGTGTTTATGTAGTGATTCCACTGTGCCATGAACCGGAGAGTGCCTGGAGGGGCGTAACTAAGTATCTGCCCGATCCGACCAAGGTGGCACGACGGCATACGACGCCAGTGCACCAAGGAGGAACCGAGCAGAGAGACCAGGTGCTACTCCAGGACAGACCCCGGACACGGCTGTTGACCCACACAGGGGAATACAGGAACAGACTGGTAGGCTGGCACACAGACTGGTGGGTATAGGCAGGCACAACTGGTATGCAGGCAGGCGGGTATGCAGGCAGGGGGGTACAGGCAAGCACAGCTAGAGTGCAGACAGGGAGGCACTAGCAGGTAGGAACACAGGCGGGATAGGACCCAGTACACACTGGGACTCAGGAACAATACAGGCAGAGGGGTACAGGCAAGCACAGCTAGAGTGCAGACAGGGAGGCACTAGCAGGTAGGGACACTGGCGGGATAGGACCCAGTACACACTGGGACTCAGGAACAGAACCACAGATGTGGCGGACAAACACAGCAGAGTGAGGCCGCCCAGAGAGGTGAGCGAGAACAGGGCAGGACAAAGCCGCCTGGAGCGGTGAGCAAGAGTAGAGCAGGACAAGGCCGCCAGGAGCGGTGAGCAAAGGGTCAGAGCTGAGCGAGACTGCCGGAGCAGTGAGCAAGAGTGGAGCAAGACGAGACCGCCTGGAGCGGTGAGCAAGAGTGGAGCAAGACTGCCGGAGCAGTGAGCAAAAGGATAAGAGCGGAGCGAGACTGCCGGAGCAGTGAGCAAAAGGGTCAGAGCGGAGCAAGGCTGCCGGAGCAGCGAGCAAAGGAGTCAGAGCAGGCTAGAACCGCCGGAGCGGTAAGCAAAGGAGTCAGAGCAGGCTAGAACCGCCGAGCGGTGAGCAAAGGAGTCAGAGCAGGCTAGAACCGCCGGAGCGGTGAGCAAAGGAGTCAGAGCAGGCAAGGCTGAGCAGGGGGGACAGGGCTCTGTTCACACGGAACAGACAGGAAGGGAAAGGCAGAGCCAGATACCCACAGGGTACTTGCAGTGAAGTAGCGAGTGGACCACAAACTCACAAACGGGAGTACAGAGACAACAAGCAGGAGTTAGGTACGAGTTCAGACTCTGCAGAAAAAGGAAGGGAACGGACATAGAGGCAAAACAGGTAAAGGATAGGAGAGAGTTCAGACTGGAACTGAGTGTATGGAGGAGACCGACACTGCAGCGGAATACAGGAGCGGGTCTGGGAATACGGCCCCCAGAGAGGCAGGATGAACAGGCAAGGAGCGTGTTCAGACAGGACAGACAAGATACAGGAGCGGGTCTAGGTAATCGGCCCCTAGAAGGCAGGAGGAACAGGCTAGGAGCGTGTTCAGACAGGACAGACAAGATACCGGGGCGGGTCTAGGTAATCGGCCCCTAGAAGGCGGGAGGAACAGGCTAGGAGCGTGTTCAGACAGGACAGACAAGATACCGGAGCGGGTCTAGGTAATCGGCCCCTAGAAGGCGGGAGGAACAGGCTAGGAGCGTGTTCAGACAGGCCTGGAAATACAGCCTCCAGGATAGGCAGACAAGAGAACACAGACAGGACTCAGTTCAGACACGGGAACTGATACCGCAAGGCAGGAGACAGACAGGACTCAGTTCAGACACGGGAACAGATACCGCAAAGCAGGAGACAAAGAACGGGACCTGGCACCTTCAGAGTGCAAGCACACACTGAAAGAAACACTATGCTCAGGCAGGGATAGATGGGAGCAGCTGAGCTATATACCAGGTGACAGACAGCAATAGGCTGAGGACGCACAAGGGGTGTGACCCACAGCAGGTACAAAAAGCAGGAAGTGATCGGGCGCCGCCCTTAAGCAGCAGAAGCAGACACAAACAGACAGCATGGAGGGAAGCCAGAGAGACATTCTGGACTGGAGATCAAGTGCGCGCTCTTGCACAGTGGGAGATGGACCACCATGCAAGGACGCCGCCAGGTATGTTACAAAATGGAGAAACATCTTGTTCTCTGCTGAAAGTAAAATTGTTCTTTTTGGGTCCAAGGGCCGCCGACAGTTTGTCAAATGACCCCCAAACTCTGCATTCAAGCCACAGTATACTCTGAAGACAGTGAAGCATGGTGGCACAAGCATTATGATATGGGCATGTTCCTCTTAATATGGTGCCGGACCTATTTACCATATACCAGGAATCATGGACCAGTTTGCAAATATTAAAATACTTGAAGATGTTATGTTTCTATATGCTGAAGAGGATAAGCCATTGAAATGGGTGTTTCAATAAGACAACGACCCTAAACACCAGTAAATGAGCAAAATCTTGGTTTCAGTCCAACAAATTTGAGGTTATGGAGTGGCCAGCCCAATCCCCAGACTTTAATCCGATAGAACACTCATCTGATGACATCAAAAATGCCATTTCTGAGGCAAAGCCAACAAATGCCAAAAAATTGTGGGATGTAGTCAAAGCATCTTGGGCTGGAGTAACAGTTAACAGGTGCCAGAAGTTGGTTGACTCAGTGCAACATAGATTTGACTTTGTGAGTAAACACTAAATATTAATTTTAAAAAAAAGGAGTACATATTGTGAGTTTGTAAAGATAAATGCAGACACTGCTATTTTTTAAAACAGCCCAATGTTCATTTTTTTTATTTGTTGTAAAGTAGTTAAAAATTACATACATTTCTCTGCATGTTTTGAAAAAAACATTGTGCAATGTCCCCAATGCATGGAAATAAAAACTAGTATAAATGTTTTGTGCTTAACTCATGTTTTTAAACACACTGCTATTATTTTCAACACTACTGTATGCTCATCACTGGCACTTGGGAGTTGCCAGTGATAGTTCTACTTCCTGGTTTGTTGGTGAAGGAGAAAGTTCAGTGTTTGGAGTTGGTAGTTGGAGAGTTTTTCTGGAGATTGCTGTGTGGAGTTGGCTTGTGTGTTTTCCCTTATCCTCTCACATTTAGTTTCCCTTTCCTATACCTCCTCTGTTCCCCACTCTGAGGTTTTGTGAGTGTATTTAAATGATTGAAGGTTTCTTTTATCCCTGTCTGTTAACCCTGTCTGTCTTGCTAGAGTTTTCCTATACACTTCAGCCCCTCACATCCCTGGGTGGTGGATGGATCAGATAAGGGCCAAGTTAGGAGCATAGATAGGTACGAGAACTCAGCATCTCCACCTTCAGGAGTAATCCGGAGGACATGGATATAATAGGGCGTCCCTAGTTTGAAGGAGCCGGTATGCGCCCACAGTTCCTTGTCACTACATGACAGTTCCATTTGTCATTGCCAACCAGTGACAACCTATATGTCATGGGAGGCAAGGTTTGAGAAGCTACATGGAATGGTAGCATATTTAGGCCATGCAAATTGCTCAGGCAGCTTGGCATTGTCGTCTTAAAAAAAGGCTCCAGGGACACTTTTACATTAACTCCTGAAGGCCTCTTCATGGAGTTACATACTTGCTATCCAGACCAATTTCCGGATATCATGGCATCCAAGACAAAAAAGGACTGATCGCTGATGAGACTGTAATACCTCCATTACAGTCTCATTGCTATTTTTCTCTGCATCATGACAGTCTTTGAGAGCAGTGGTGTGAGGTCAGTGGAAACTTGTTTCTGGAGGTCTGTCTCATAGCCCAATGCCATGCAAATAACTTATGATGATTTTTGTATATACTGTTTAATGCCTTAGGCTTCGTATGTGATGTCTAATGTGCCATTCTTTGAATCTAAAGAAATAACATAGGCAACACCATGGAGAGGCCTTTACAAGGGAACATCAAGCAGATCCTACAGCTGAGATTAGGGTGTGGTGTGGCATATTGTATGGTAGCTAAACCCCTTTAGTCTTATTCCAGGTATGCTAACAGCTCACCATTACATTGATTTGGTGGTGGAACCAGTGGTACAGCTATTCCTCCAAAGTGTCACAGAGCCATTTTTCAACACAATACCACCAGGTCCCATGTAACTGTGAGCAGCCTGTGTGGCCCAAGGTGTTACCATGGCCTGCAGTATCCCAGGACTTGTCAGCTATTGAGCACATCTGGGTCATCAATGATTGGAAATTGTGAAGGGAGCTGCTGTAAGGAGAAGATGGACATATTGCCCACGTGCCTCCCTGAAGAACATGTGTATTATTGTATTTTATACTGTGATATGCATTAATATGGTTGGTATTGTGTTCTGCCTGACAGTAGGAAAAGTTAAAGTTAATGACTGGGACTAGCCCAGAGTGGGAGAGGCTAAAGTCAAAGGACAGAGGTAGTTTCCTGTCAGGATATCAAAGAGGGCCCAGTATGCGTCAAGAACAGACCTAACGTCTAGACCATTCCCAAGTGAGAGGAGACCAAGACAGTGGTTAGCATGAACCAAAGTAAAGAGAAAAGCAGAACAGACAGAAGGACAGAGTAAATAATCAGAGACGGGTCCTGAGGGAGGACACCTCGCAGTACGTCCTTGAGTTTATAACTCAGAGAGGTCACAGGCCAAGATAGGACAGAGAACGTGAGATGAAAAGAGTGCCCCAGTCAGGAGTTCCAAGGCGTCAGTAGCAGAGAAGCTAAGGACAAGCCACACTGGCAACATAGTTCCCTTGAGAGGAAAGAGAACACGGAACCGCGGGTTGAGTATAGGACTCTTGCTAACTGGACTGTAGTATCGAGTTGGGTTGTGGTGAAGGAAAGTGAAACAGTGGAGTTAGAGACCAAACAAGTATCCAGAAAGGAATTGTGTGTGAAAATGCTCCGAACTGTGAAGAAAAAGTTCATAAAGTTGTGTACCTGCTACCTACTCTACATAATTACCACAATGTCATCGGTCAGTAAAAAGTTTATTTTTGACTTGTGGTCTCCCTCATTGAAGTCCTCAACATCTGATCCTGGCCAACCAAAGTCACTAGTAACATACAGCCTGCAAGGGCGTAGCACCCCCATATCACAAGTCCACACACCCAGTCAGGAGCTCCACCTTCATATAATGTGCCAGGGCATAAGATGTACGGCTACTGCCTCGTGCCACATTACACTGCCAGCAGTAGAATTTGAGGATTAGCAGGCTCAAGTGCAATAAGTTATGGCAGAACATTCCTCATGAATTTGTGTGTGTGACGCTCATAGTCTATGCAGAATAAATTGTGATGCTTTGAAAATTTTGTTTTCATGTTTTCATCATTTGCATATCATTAGCATGATATACAACTAAAATACCAACAAAGAAACTTTGTTGACATATACCCTTATATTTATTGTTAACCAATATTCCCTGGGTTGGTAAGAAGAAAACAAAGAGAATAAAAAATGTAGAGTAAAAGGTCTTTTGTTTCAGATTTTTAACCCCTTCTTTACTTTTGTTGAATATGTGCAGTTTAAATTTCTAGAAGGGGTTTCAATGGAAACTGCAGCAGTTAAGCTAGTAAAGTTAAAGAAGAAAAAAGAAATAGAAGAAGAATGTTAAAAAAATGAAGCAATACAAGCAATTTTCAATACAAGCAATAAAAAAATAAACATAATTGGTATCATGGTTCACCATATTTATAAATGTCAAATATATTTTAACCCCTTAACGACAGCCGATACACATCAAAACAGCGGCCACTAAGGGGCGTTAATCCCCTAAAACAGCGATCAGGAATAAGCCCATAGCGCTATGAAAATCTCCCCCGGCAGCTGAGACTCTGGAGAACATGATCAGGGCCAGATTTTCCAGTCCATGATCACTTTAAAAAAAAGTGTGCATGCGAAGTGCACCCGCTGAGATCTGCCAGCCGGCACCCTGCAACAGCAGGGATTTTTCTTATTGGTTCCTTTTGATCACTGTGATAGGGTCTATCACAGTGATTAAAAGCCAATAATTAGTATGTCATCACTTCCTGTGTCATCCCCTCAGTCAGATTATTTTATTTATTTATTTTTTATAAAAAAAAATCTTTCATTCTTTGCAGTTAGGGTTAGGTTTAGGGTTAGGCTTAGAGGTTAGGGTTTTTTCAAAAGTAAAAAAAAAATGACGATATGACGACTACTGTTAAGCCAAGTTCTCGCTACTCGAGCTTGTATAGAGTGCTCAGGTATGCACCGAGTATCGCGGATGCTCAAGTGATATGCTCAAGTCTACGCCCCGCATGTTTCGTGGCTGTTACACAGCCGAAAAAACATGCAGGGATTGCCTGCCATACACGGGCATTCCCTGCATGTCTTTTTGGGGTGTCTAACAGCTGCAAAACATGCGGGGCAGAGAGTCAAGCATGTCACTCGAGCACCTGCGATACTCAGTGCACACCCAAGCACCCGATGCAAACTCGAGCAGTGAGCACTTGCGCACAACACTAATGACGACATATTCAATATGACGACCTAATGTTATCAAATTCTGTGTCGTACCTTTGGGTTCAAAATGCTCACTATACCCCTGGATAAAATCCTTGAGGGATGTAGTTTCCAAAATGGGGTCAATTGTGGGGGTTTCTACTGTTTGGGTGCCTTAGGGGCCCTGCAAATGTGACATGTCGCCCTCAATCTATTTCAGCCAATTTGTGTTCCAAAATTCAAATATTGCTCCTTCCATTCCGAGCCCTGACATTTGTCCAAACAGAACTTTTTGACTACATGTGGAGTATCACTGCGTTCATAGGAAAGTGAATGGCAAACTGTAGGGTCCATGTTTTGGTGTTACCTCTTGCAAAAGTGAGAAATTTGGGGCTAAAGCAACATGAAGACCTAATGTTATCAAATTCTGTGTCATACCTGTGAGCTCAAAATGCTAACTATACCCCTGGATAAAATCCTTGAGGGGTGTAGTTTCCAAAATGGGGTCACTTGTAGGGAGTTTCCAATATCTAGGCACATCAGGGGCTCTCCAAACACGACATGATGTTCGCTCTTCATTCCAGCTATTTGTACATTCAAAAAGTCAAACGGTACTGCTTCCCTTCTGCGCCCTGCCGTGTGCCCAAATAGTAGTCTTCATCCACATATGGGTTGTCGTCGTACTCGGGAGAAATTGCACAATAAATGTTGGGGTTTATTTTCTTTCTCCTGTTACCCTTGTGAAAATAAAAAAAAATGGGGCTAAAGTAAAATTTTTGTGAAAAAAAGTAAAATGTTAATTTCTTTCTTCCATATTCCAATAATTCCTGTGAAGCACCTGAAGGGTTAATAAACTTCTTGAATGTGGTTTTGAGGACTTTGAGGGAGGCAGTTTTCAGAATGGTGTCACTTTTGGGTATTTTCTGTCATATAGGCCCCCCAAACTCACTTCAAATGTGATGTGGTCCCTAAAAAAATGGTTTTGTAAATTTTGTTTGAAAAATGAGAACTTGCTGATCAATTTTGAACCCTTCTAACTTCTTAACAAAGAAAATATGTTTTAAAAATGATGCAGATGTAAATCAGACATATGGAAATTTTATTTATTAATTATTTTGTGTAGTATAACTGTCTGATTTTAGGGCATAAAAATATAAAGTTTGAAAGTTTCCAAATTTTGAGTCAAATTTTAAATTTTTTCATATATAATATCGACCAAATTTTACCACTAACAATCTCAGAACCACTGGGATACATTTAAGCATTACAGAGTTATTATCACATAATGTGACACTGGTCAGATTTCAAAAATTTGGCCTGGTCATTAAGGTAAAAATTTGGTCCGTCATTAAGGCGTTAATATCACATTATTTCAAGGTGATTGTGAACACCAAAAAAGAAAAAAAAAGTCAGAATGCAACTGCAAAGCATTAATGTAAATGTATATGGCATATCCATTCCTATTTAGATTTTTTGTGATCTTACAGACTTTAGTATTGTTCACAATGTGGAGACAATGGACATCTGCAAGCAGGGCCAGCGTCAGCACCCGGCGCACCCGGGCATGTGCCCGGACCCTGAGCCAGTGGGAGGCCCACTCGCTGTAGGGGACACCGGCACGCTATGGGACCAGTGAGTCGGGGGAGCGTAGTGCCAGGGCCCGCAATTGGGCCCCCAAGCTTGCTCAGGGCCCCGGCACTTGGAATACTTACCTCTCCTCGTTCTCCGCAGCAACAGCTTCTTCCGCGTCTTCTGACTTGTGACGTCTCAAGGCAGAGGGCGCAATGGCATCACTACAGCGCACCCTCTGCTCTGAGCGTCACAGGGCAGAGAGCGGGAAGATGGGGATTATGAGGAGTCCGAAGCTGCAGCCAGAGAGAAGCAAGGAGAGGTAAGTATTTCATTTTTTATTCCTGTATGGAGCATTATATGGGGCCCATTATGTATGGAGCTTTATATGGGGGCCCAATATGTATGGAGCATTACATGGGGGCCCATTATTTATGGAGCATTATATGGGGGCCCATTAAATATGGACCATTATATGGGGGCCTGTAGAGATCTGAGATTGTGGGTTGTAAGTAATCACCTAGGCAGGTCAACGATGCAACAACACTTCACCGATCACAGCTATGGTAATAAAGCAGTTTCAGGTAAATGGCCAAAACACAGTTCTCTCAATCCTCAAATTCTCAACCTGGGTTCAGTAGTTCCACTGGCTTTGTATAAGGCCATACTCACTGTCTCCCAACTTTTGGTTGGCCCACAGATTACGCATCTCCAGCCAGTATAGTCTGTAGCCACAGTCCATGATCCTCTAGACGGCAGATAAAACGATGAAAGCACAGGTAACCAGTAGCAGCAGTCCTTTTAAGAAAGTGTAAATCCAAACGACATAATCCATAATGGTAACATGAATATCCATTCATCCTTCCAAATCAACGGTCTCCATCCTCTTCCTTCAATCCTTCCACACAACTCTCTAAAACATGTCTCTCTTTTCTTCACACCCTCCACCTTAAACATTCACTGTTCGCCAAAACAATGAAGAATATTCTAGAAGCCTTCATCTGAGACTGCAGGTAAGACCCCCTGTGGTGACGGCTCCACTGTGTCTACAATCTACACACACATAATGAGATTATTGGCTATTGGAACAATGGTTAGATATTCCTGAGATACAGATATCCTGAGATACAGATTAGTGGAATGCTGGACATTTTACAAGTGAATCTTAAGGCCCCGTCACACTAAGCGATATCGCTAGCGAGATCGCTGCTGTGTCACGGTTTTGGTGACTCACCAGCGACCTCACCAGCGATGTCGCTATGTGTGACACTTTGCAACGATCAGGCCCCTGCTGTGAGGTCGCTGATCGTTGCAAAGTGTCCTGGACCATTTTTTGGTCGTTGGCCTCCCGCTGGCCAGCACACATCGCTGTGTGTGACCAGCGGGACCAACGATCTGGCTGGTAACCATGGTAAACAGCGGGTTACTAGGGGCACGCGCGCACTTAGTAACCCGCTGTTTACCATAGATACCACTCTGCTACTGTGAGCGGAGGCTCCAGCGCACGGTAGCAGAGTGGTATCCATGGTAAACAGCGGGTTACTAGGGGCACACGCGCACTTAGTAACCCGATGTTTACCATAGTTACCAGCCTGCTCCTGCTTGCAGCAGGCTGGTAACGGGAGCAGGACATCGTGGAACGATTCTTTCCACGATATCGTTGCTCCCCTGATCGCTGGTGAGCCTGCCTGTTTGACAGCTCACCAGCGATGTATTAGCGATGCAGCAACGATCCCTGACAGGTCGTATCGTTGTCGGGATCGCTGCTGCATCGCTTAGTGTGACGGGGCCTTTACATACTGACAAGTTAGCAGAACTATATACGACATAACAAGTAAATCACTAATAAAACACAATAATAATATTAACAAAAATGGTGGTCCGTTGCTGGAAAAGTATCATAGTCCTTAGTAAGTGGGCAGCTCCTCACAGGGCCCATTATGTATGGAGCATTTTATGGGGGCCCATTATGTATGTAGCATTTTATGGGGGATCATTATGTATGGAGCATTATATGGGGCCCCATTATGTATGGAGCATTGTATGGGAGCCCATTATGTATGGCACATTATGTATGGAGCATTATATTGGGGCCCATTATGTATGGGGCATTATATGGGGGCCCATTATGTATGGGGCATTATATGGGGGTCCATTATGTATGGAGCATTATATGGGGGTCCATTATATAGGGAGTATTATATGGGACCTATTATGTACTGTATGGAGCATTACATGGGGCCCATTATTCTGTGTGGAGCAATATAGGGGATCCATTATTCTGTATAGAGAATTATATGGGGTCTATTATATATGGAGCATTATTTGGGGCCCATAGTGTAGGGAGCATTATATGGGGTCCATTATTCTGTATGGAATATTATATTGGGTCCATTATTCTGTATGGAGAACTATGTGGTGCCCATAATACTGTATGCAGGACTATGTGGTGCCCATAATACTGTATGGAGGACTATACTGTCCTGTCTAAAATGTAAACTTTGGACTTCCCCCAGGGCATGTACTGTGCACTGCGAGGATTCGCCGGTTTCTGAGCTATTGTAGAATTTACAATAGATATCACTCATGTCATGTAAGAAGTAAGTGAAATCTTTGACATTGTACTATACCTATATTTCTTATCTGTGCATTATGAATTGTGGTATGTGTTAAAAGGGCACGCTGAGACTCTTTCATCCAGGGCCCACGAAAACCTGGAGCCGGCCCTGTCTGCAAAAATTTGCTTCAGTTTGTTACAGACTCCCGAGGTTAAGTGGATTCTCTAAGCAATGAGTCTGTGAGGGCAGCATAGACTGGAGGCAATGCACTGGTCTTAATTGATGACTCGTGGATCAGCAAGAACCAGGACAGCAAGATTTGCAAGACTGCAGACAAAACAACATTGAGCAGGTAGCACTAGATACACAACAGTAAAGGCTCATTCAGAAGTCAGTTTTTCTTGTAGAAGTTCTCTCCATGATTTTCACATACAGATTATAGTCTATTGAGCTGATCACAATTCCATGTATTTTTGCAGCCTGAGTGGTCGGCATAAAATCACGGCAACATGTCCGATTTTGATACGAGTCTTGGATCAAACTCACCAATTCAAGTCTAGGGGTCCACGAAAAAAATTGATCACTCAGATGCCATCTATGTGCTGTCTGTTTTTCACGGACTGTTTAATAGAAGCAGCTTAAGAAACCTCCATAAGTTCATTTTTTCATTTGAGAAAAACATGAAATTTTAACCACCACACTCACCAAACTCTGATGAAACTCTAATAATAAACACTGATGAAGCTAGAATTGTTTGCATACATGAAAAATCAATTACGTCAGAATGAGCTTTAACTGTATAGGAAACTGTTATCGTAAGTCAAGGATGTAGTTAATCACAGGAATGACAGACTCACTTGAAGAGATGCGTTACATTGATTGCAGAGGGTAGGTGTAAGCAGCACCAAGAACAATTGCGAGAAGTTGCTAACTTGATTGCTGGGTGGTAGATGTGGACAACACCTAGTAAGCTGGATTGAGCTTAAAGAAACACTCCCATCAAAATGTTTATCATTATAATTAGTGATGAGCGAACACTAAAATGCTCGGGTGCTTGTTACTCGAGTCAAGCAAATTGTAATGCTCGACCGGAGTAATGAGTGTAATGGAAGTCTAAAAATTGCTTAAATTGGTGGAAACAGCGCTTAAATGGCATGGGAACATCATGGGGAAGACCCCTGGAGGCATCTCTGAGTCCCAGGTCGCTGCTGGGAACAATGATGTCAGAGTATTACGCCACTTTTACGGACTGACACTAAAACATACAAAACCAAAAATAAAAAGAATTTTACTGGAAAGAATGTTACCATACATCTTTTCCAAAATAAAGAAGAGGGAAAAAAAGCTCCTCCACACCTTGGGCTATGTTAACACGTAGTGTTTTGCACGTTCACATTGCTTTCAATGGTGAAAAAAACATTCACCAGTAAATGTAATTTTAACATTTTAATACCTTATCTGGTAATGTGGCGTGTGAGACATGATCAGACACATCCTGTTTAATTTATGAAGGAGGGATTCTGAACGTCACAAAGCCTATTTTTTCAGGGCCTTCAGGCGGCCCTCAGTATTTGAAGAGGGCCATCAGTCGGCCTTTACTATTGTTAGAGGTTCAGCAGTCGGTCCTCACTCAACAGTTTTAGAGGGCCCGCAGCCATCCCTCGCTAAGCATTTTTGGAGGGCCAGCAGCTTGCTTTTACTTGCAGAGCCGTATATTGCTACTGCAATATAATTTATCCTTCTCATGTGGTCAAAATTTATTTTTTGTATTAATAGTATTAATACTGTAAAGTTTTAAACTTATAGCGCGCCAGCACCCACTATTTTTAGAGGGCCAGCAGGCATCTTGTGGGCAGTTGAGACCAAGATAGAGCTTTTGTTAAAGCACATCATTAAACTGTTTACTGTAAATGGAATGAGGCATGCAAATAAAAGAACACAGTACTTACAGTTCAAAAATATTTAGGTGTTGTCTTGCTGCCTCTGGCACAGGGTGCCTTGACTGTGTACAAGGCATCATGAAATGTGAAGATTCCCAAAAGATTTTGGGTCGCAATGTTGTGCTCAGTGCAAGAAATATGGGTTTGCATTCTAGGTCATGGGTCTTCCAGTAGGACAATGACCCCAAACATACTTCAAGAAGCACCCAGAAATGGATGGAAACAAAGCACTGGAGAGTTCTGAAGTGGTAATTCCAGCTCCAGTAGCGTAAAGTCTCCCACCACTACCTCTTACATACAGAAGCTACAGAGAAACTGTGAATAGGCACATTAAATCATTTAATTTTGCCTGCTAAACGCAGCTAATAACGGTATTAATAAGGAATAGAATAGACCATTTTTATTTATTTTTTTTCGGTTGCAGCAGCATGGATTATAAGGCAATAATCCCTGACTAGATGCCTGCAATATGCTATCCATTTTGTGTGACAGCTCACAGTACACAAATTGCAAATAAGAGAAGAAATATTGTAGCATATAGAATAAATTTGAATCGGCCCTGAAAAGAGTTTTTTTTGTACGTGGCAGCTCCAAACTGTGGAGGAACTCAGCAACCCTGCCTGTTGTGATGAATTTCTGAGTATAGATCACCGTAAAAATTCTGAATCTGTCAATAAGTGTTTTGAAAAAAGCAATCAAGTTAGTTATAGATAGTGGAAGAGATGTATGTGACCACAATGAACACTCATTTCCAGCAGATGATACCTAGCACCTATCCCTAGACTAAATGCAGCTAACAGCGGTATTAATAGGGAATACAGTAGAAGGTTTTTTTGGTGTTTTTTTTGGTTGCAGCACCAAGGACTGTTAATTCATGAACCTTGCTGGGGAATATAGTAGAGCGTTTCGCATCTATTCAGCCTGATATGGAGGAGACCAGGATCTTCTGTACTTACTGTACAAAGTCGCCTGTCCCGGCTGTGAACTCCGGTATGCAGTGTGAGAACTCCCTATGTGACGACCACAACAAGGCACTGGATCATATACTAATAGAACCCACCGGCTCTTTTGGTTTCCAAAAAAGTTCCCTCAACTAGAAAGTGGAGCCTCAGAAAAGCATTTTTCCCATGGGTCTCCTAGACTGGTAAAGCGTATGCCCTAAGTGCAATTGATGCTAAAAATTAGAAGGAGGCATTCCAATACCCCTTTGAAGAGATGTAGTGGAGGGCTTCAGAAAACATTTTTTTCCAATTATTAAGGAGTGGGCATCCTAGACTGGTAATGCGAATGCACTAAGTGCATGGGCTGGAAAACATTTACCCCTGGGATGTATACATATATATGAAAGAATATTAGAGATAGGCCTCTAAAAATTATTAATGCGGGCATCATAAACACCCTTGAAAAAATTAATGGGGGTTTGCATTGCATGATGATCACCCTGTTGATATGGTGGCGGAAAAGGAGGAGGACGACAAAGACGAAATCCTGAAGTGTATACCCCTGTTTGGGTGGGAAGGGGTGCATGGGAATAGACCAGAAAAAAATGATAAAAAACACTGGATTTGAGTTTATGTTCTGCTGCAGTGGTGTTGAGAAGTCTGGGCCAATTCAGCCCTTGTTCACTTTGATAAGAGTCAGCCTGTCAGCATTTTCAGTTGACAGGCAGACGTGCCTATCAGTTATAATTCCACCAGTGGCACTTAACCCCTTTACAACCCATGACGTCTTAGTACGCACATTTGCTGCGCTGAGCCCTCACTGAACCGAGCACATGTCAGCTGATTCTTACAGCTGACATGTGCCCGCAACAGCCGTGGGTGGAATCGCGATCCACCCGTGGCTGTTAACATGTTAAATGCCGCTGTCAATCTCCGACAGCGGCATTTGACTCGCGCTTCCGGGTTGCGCATCATAAGCCCCGCCCATCGGCGACCCCGTCACGTGATCGCGGGTCACCAATGGGTGGGCATGACAACCCAGGGTCTGCAGCAGACGCCTGTGGTTGTCATGATCTGGTCGCTATGAGCGCCACCTAGTGGTCGCGCTCATAGCACAGGACCATTTCTGCTGCATGCAGGGGATCTGCTGGTCCCCTGTATGTAGCAGAGCCGATCAGACAACTGCTGCTTCTAGTCTCCTATGGAGACTATTGAAGCATGCTGTAAGTGAAAAAAAAAGTTTTAAAAATATAAAAAAAATATAAAAGTTTAAATCACCCCCCTTTCACCCCATTCAAAATAAAATATAAAAAAAAAACCTACATATACATATTTGGTATCGCCGCGTTCAAAATCGCCCGATCTATCAATATAAAAAAAGAATTAATCCGATCGGTAAACGGCGTAACGAGAAAAAAATTCTAAACGCCAGAATTACTTTTTTTGGTCGCCGCAAAATTGAAATAAAATGCAATAACGGGCTATCAAAACATCGGATCTACCCCAAAATGTTATCAATAAAAACGTCAGCCCGGCACACAAAAAATAAGCACTCACCCAGCCCCAGATCACGAAAAATGGAGACACTGCAGGTCTCGGAAAATAGCGCTATTTTTTTTTATTTTTTTTTACCAAATTTTGGAATTTTTGTTCACCACTTAAATATAAAAGAACCTATACATGTTTGGTGTCTACGAACTCGTAATGACCTGGAGAATAAGAACGGCAGGTCAGTTTTAGCATTCAGTGAACGTGGTAAAAAAAATAAATAAAAAACAACTATGGTATTGCACTTTTTTTGCAATTTTACAGCACTTGGAATTTTTTTCCCGGTTTCCTGTACACGATATGGTAAAACTAGTAATGGCGTTGAAAAGTAAAACTCGTCCCGCAAAAAATAAGCCCTCACATGGCCATATTGACCAAAAAATAAAAACGCTATGGCTCTGGGAACAAGGGGAGCAAAAAACGAAAAAGCAAAAACGACAAAACCCAAGGTTGCGAAAGGGTTAAACTCGCTATGACAAAACACTAGCAGCAGGGCAGGCCAGGACCTCCGAGGTGAAGAGAAACAGTTCATGCCATGTGTCTAGCTTGGATACCCAATAGTTTTAAGGCACAGATGAATCATGGAAGACGCTGGTACGGTCGGCAAGGTACTCCTTCAGCATCTTTCAAAACTTTTCCCTCCTTGTCAGAGTACCCCGTGCATCAAAGCCTGGGCAGTGGGAGGGTCTGAGAAAACTGTCCCAGACCTTTGATAGGGTTCCCCTGCTTCTGCTGCATCTGATGTGTGTCTCCCTTGTGTCTACTCCTTGGTTGTCCAACGAACTGTGACCTCTGCCTCCAGCGTTGTCAGATGGGACTTTTTTTAATAAATCTACAGCTAGGGCCTTCTGGTACTGCAACATTTTAATAGACCTCTCTTCCACTGGAAGGAGAGATGGAAAGTCGTCCTTGTAACGTGGGTCTAGAAGGGTGACCAACCAGTGATTCGTGTTGGCCCAAATGCGTACAATGCGGGGGTCACAGGAAAGGCAGCGGAACATAAAGTCAGCCATGTGTTCCAGCCAACAGCCAAGACTTCTCAGACCCCACCAGGAGGATGACTGTCCATCTGCTCCTCCTACTCCTCATCCTCTCTCTCCTCCTCGTCTTCAGGCCATCCACACTGAACAGACAGGATGAAGGTGGTGTGGGTAGTACCACCTGCACTAGCTCCTGTTCCTCCTCCTCCTCATCATCACTTAATCCGCCTTGAGAAGAAGAGATGAGGCTGGGCTGTGTAGTATCAGCCTGTATATTTTTTTGCTCCAGCTCAACTTGCCCTGCCTGCAAAGCCTCCTCTTTAATTGTGAGCAGCGAGCGTTTCAGTAGACAGAGAAGCGGGATGGTTACGCTGATTATGGCATCATCGCCGCTCACCATCTTGGTCGAGTCCGACGGGCATGTTGGAGCTGGTATTCAACTACTGCCCTCTGCTGCTCACAAAGAATTGCCAACATATGTAACGCTCAGTTCTACTGCGTGGTGGCATCGCACACCAGTCGGTGAGCTGGAAGTTGCAAATGCTGCTGCAGCACTGCCAGGGTGGCAGAAGCTGTAGCTGACTTGCGGAAATGGGGACACATGCGGTGTACTTTCACAAGCATCTCAGGCAGATCTGGGTAGGTTTTGAGAAACCGCTGAATTACTAAGTTGAGCACATGGGCCAGGCATGGTACGTGTGCGAGCTTGCCAAGCTTCAGAGCCGCCATCAGGTTATGACCATTGTCAAACATGACCTTGCCTGGCTGTAGGTTCAGGGGCAAGAGCCACAGATCAGTGTGGTCTCTTAGACCTTTCAACAACTCTGCTGCGGTGTGCTGTTTGTCACCTAAGCAGATTAGCTTCAGCAGAGCCTGTTGCCGCTTAACTGAGGCAGTGCTGCAGTGCTTCCAGCTTGTGACTGAGGTTGACGTTTCAGAGATGGAGGATGAGGAGGAAGAGGTGCAGGAACTGCTGTAGAAGGTGGAGGCAACCCTGGGCCCACAATCCTCGGCATAGGTAGCTTGTATTCCTTTCCAGGGTCCGACTGGGTTCCGACTTCCACAATATTCACCCATTGTGCCATCAGGGAAAGCATCCCTGACCACAAGCACTTGTCCATGTGTCCATGGTTAAGTGGACCTTCCCAGTAACAGCGTTGGTCAGGGCACAGCTGATGTTATAGGACACGTGCTTGTGTAAGGAGGGGACTGCACACTGGGAGAAATAGTATCGGCTGGGCACCAAGTACTGAGGGACGGCTGCCGCCATTAGGTTGCGGAAAGTTTCCGCCTCTCCAAGCCTAAACGGCAACATTTCCAATGCAAGCAGTCTGGAAATGTGGCCGTTTAGTATTGTGGCCTGTGGGTGGGTGGCTGCGTATTTACACTTGCGTTCCAAAAACTGGGGTAGGGAAAACTGATCGCTGCGCTGGGACAAGGAAGTGGTTGCCGACGGTAGCTGCAAGTTTGCAACGACCGTTTCAGGGTGGGAGGCATCTTCCCCTGTGCCATGGACAGGGGATTGACGTGCACATAGAACAGGGGAGGCAGTGGTGTCAACCGCAGACACTGTTTCTGGACCCTGGCGTTCGGCCCACCTAGTCGGGTGCTTTGCTGTCATGTGCCTGAGCATGCTGGTAGTGGTCAGGCTGGTAGTTTTGCAGCCCCTGCTGATGCTGGCATGGCAGATGTTACAAATGGCCTTTTTTGAGTTAAATGGACAGTCTTTAAAAAAGCGCCAGACTCAGAAAGACCTAATTCTTGGACTGGCAACTTCCCTCGTGTTGGTGTTGTGAGGGACAGTAGTCCGACTTGTGTCTCTGGCCACCCCACTTCCTCTTCCTGCCTGTTGTGGTGCTACGGATTCCTCCCCCTCTGCGCTGCTGTCCTCGTTCTGCATGTCACCTTTCCTGGTTGGGTCAGTGGCTTCATCGTCCACCACCTTGTCTTCCACTTCCACACCCTTGTCCTTCTCCTGATTTGCTGCAATGGTGTCATATCATCATCATCCACCTCTTGCGACAGTAATTGCACTTTTCCACCGTTGTCTTCTTGTGACCGTGGCTGCTCAAATATTTGAGCATCACTACATGTGATCTCCTCATGTCTCGCTTTAAGCGGGCATGCCGAGAGACCAGAATCTATAAATGGAAATGTGAACAGCTCTTTGGAGTGTCCAAGTGTGGGATCACTTGTCTCTGGGCACTCGGCATGGTGGGAGGAAGGAGGATTATGTGGTCTAGACTCACGGCTACTGAGACTGGAACGTGTGAAAGACAGGGTGGTGCTGGCAAACTGACTGGAAGAATTATCTGCTATCCAACCAACAACCTTTTCACACTGGACTGGCTTCAAGAGTGGTGTTCTGCGCCACCCTAAAAAGTGGGACAAGAAGCTAGGTCGACATATGTGTGTTTGTTGTGCTCCCGCAGCAGGCACAGTTTCACCTTGCCCACTGCCTCGACCTCTGCGCTCACAATCAGCATCATGTCCACTTCCCCATCCCTTACCATGCGCCTTTCAAATTTTAAATTGCATATGATATTTTGCTGCTTCAAACAATTTGCAGGATTATTATAGCAGTAAAATTTGTATTTTTTCAACGCACAACTGTCACAGTTTAAATGGCATATAATGTTTTGCTGCTTCAAAAAAACATCAGGATTATCGCAGTAAAAATTGCCCACCTCAGATGGATTTGTTACACTGCAGTAGCAATATAGCGATGCTATTGGTAACCGGCCAAGTCTGGATGTAGATTTTCAATGCACAACTGGCACAGTTTAAATTGGCGTATATTATTTAGGAAAAATGAGAAAACTTTGCAGTATTTGTATTGCAGCAAATTTAGCACACCTCAGATGGACTTTTCCACTGCTTGCACTATATTATCAATGCTATTCCAATCAACTAAGTCTGGCTATATGCTTTTAATGCAAAACTTGAACACTATAAATGGCGTATAATATCTCTTTTCACAACAATTTTTAGGATTAACAGCAAAAAGAATATTAGTAGGCCTGATTAGGATTATTGATATGAGTTCTAACAGCAGAAAGTACGTGCAATGAACCCTATCGTGTCCTACACTCTGCCTCCGGCACAATCTCTCCCTAACTACTGCTAACAGCAGTATTAATATTAATTAGAAATAGCCCTAAGAAGGACTGTTGTTGTAGTTGAAAGAAATATAAATATGGTTGAATCCCTGCCTATACGCAGCTAAAATTCTCTCCCTTGTTGAGCAGCAGCTCTCCCTACTCTGCCTGTTCCTGGGATAGACTGTGACAAGATTAGGGTCATATAAACATAATGACGCTATGCTGCCAGCCAATCACAGTAATGCCACTGGCTACGGCATTACAGTGACTGGCAAGCAATCCCCGCATGTTTATTGGCTGCCTAAAAAGCACCAATCGTGGGGCGCAGGGACTAGAGCTTGTGCTTGAGCATTAAAAAAATACTCGCCAATTAACGAGCATGTCGAGCACAATGATGCTCAAGCGAGTTACGAGCAGTGACGAGCATGCTCACTGATCACTAATTATAATATACTGCAATCATATCGTATAGCACTATGTACTTACAATTTCTCATTTTGCCTTTCTACCCAGTTAATAATTCTATTTTATCTATTCTGTGAAGAAACAGAAAGTCTTTTGCCCCTACATTTATCATTCCCTCTCTTCAACTCCTGATCAAGCTGCTTTGCTCCTCCCCCCTGCCAGGAACTTTTGCAGTGACTTATGACTCATAGAGAAAATTGAGCTCCTGTTTCTACATAAAGCTTAGAAGAATTCAGCTAGTCCATTTTTAATCACGTGATTTCATAGAGCTAATGAAAAACAGAAGAATTAGCTGGGTAGAAGGGCAAAATGAGCAATTGTAAGTACACCGTGCCGTATAATATGATGACTGCAATATATTAATAGGATGAAAAAAATGTATGGGAATGCTTCTTTAAAAATAATGTTGATTGCATCATGGAATTCAGGAGTAGCAGAAGAGATAATAGATACTTGACTGAAACTGAGTCAAGTGATGTAGAAGCGAACTCCTGACAAAGTTTAGGCAACTGTGGACAAAATATCCAAGGACTGAGACTCTGCCTGAGCCAGCCTAAAAAAGGCCTAGAGTATGGTAATGTTAGAGGAGCTTGCCAAGTTACCAGAGAAACCCAGCATGTACTACTGCAAAGAGATGAGTCCATAAGAGAAGGGAGCAAGGGCCACCGCTGAAGCTGGAACATATGAGTAAGTCTACGATCCTACGATGAGTTTTTGGTGATATTTTTATGCTGCGTATTTTCGAAAAAATATAGAAATATCGTGCCCTTGTTAATGCAGCGTAAACTCACCTGCGGTGCATGTTTCAAATCTGTAGCATGTCAATATCTCTTGCGGGTAGACTTGCATTAGATGCGGAAAATCTGCAGGTAAAGAACGCACATGAGTTTTTAGTGCGTTTCCGCTGCAGAGATGCTTCAAAAAAGCAAGTCATCAGCACCTAAATATATCAATAAAGTTGTGTCAAAGCGAAAAAAACAGGAAATGTCAAAAACAAAGTACCTTTATTTAAAACTTGACATCCCAGAGACAAAAATGCATGTTAAAAAAATGCCCCGAAAAAATGCAATGAAAAATCGCAAGTAACCCAATTTAAATAATAGGTGCAGAAATTCTGCAGCATCAAAAACTCACCAAAAGCTCAATATGGAAACATAGCCTTAACAAAAATCTGACGCTTCTTACTGCTTTTTCTCTAAAAAATAAATGCTTCATGAATTATCTGTTTTTCAGTTAAAGCCACAATAAACTAAAAAAAGGAGTGGGGACATGAAGCTTTTCATACAAAAATAGTCTCTAGGTTGGTCTACATGCCACAAAACAAAGGTTACACTGTTACCTTGTGACATGCCATCTAATGATTGTCAATTGGGTCACAATGTTACCCATAACCTAACACTCCTGCCATATGACAAAAGATTCATTGAATTTAGCTGAAAAATATTGTTGAATTTTTAGCCACATGTACGACTTTCAACATAGATTAAAGTCTGTAGGAGCAAAGTTAAGTCATATGTGACATGACCTTGATTTACAACCAAATCACAGCTCTAAAATACTTGTCTAAGACTTGCTGTCTCTTGACATGTCGCCTTATACTCCTTGCCTTAGGAAATTAGAAAGAAATTACAGCTGACAGGAAGTAGTTAATTGTTGTATTAGCAACGGAGGGCAGGAGCAGGAATGGCAGAGTACAGAAGGAAAAGAATCCATGCGCTTAGTACACGGATTCAGGAGAACTGTCAGGTTTCTTTTCTGGTTCAAAGTATACTTTTAGGAGAACGTCACCTATTTGATTGACATAAAGTAACAGAGGTAAGGACATGGTCCAAAATGTATCAGAGCAGGCCTGTCAGTGGGGGGTGGGTTTCATCACAGTGAGGGTCCATGCATTTCGACTCCACTGATCAGGTTAAGTACCCATGATAATTTTGGTGATTTTTTTATGCTGCGTATTTTCGCTGTGCAAAACACAGCATCTTACAGTTTCAGCAATGTGGATGGGATTTCTAGAAATCTCCTGCCCACTGTGCTTTTGCAGTGTAAACGGACTTGTGGTTGTGCGTTCGAAGTCAGAAACGTGGTAATCTCTCTAGCGAGTAAGCCGAGTTTTCTGCGCTGATTTTCCCCATAGGATTACAATAGATGCAAAAATCCACTGGTCAAAAAAGCTTTTATGTTTTTAGTGCATTTCCACAAAAAAATATAAAACCTCAGCCTAATCCACACATAGCTATCAATAAAGTTGTCAAATACCAGAAAGTATAAAAAAACAAAGCGGCTTTAAATAAAACACGACATACCAAAAAGAGACAAAAACCGCAGCGTCAAAAATGAGATTAAAAAAAGCACGCAAAAAAAACTCTCAAAAACTCAAGTAGCCTAATTTACAGAGTAGTTTCAGAAATGCTGTAAAACTCCCCAAATATTCATCTTGGCATTGTAGCCTCAGGGCTCATTCACACGTCAGTGACTTTCATCAGTATTTGTATGCCAAAACCAGGAGTGGAACATACAGAGACAAACCATAATGGAAAGACTGACACCTGCTCTGTGTTTTGGAGACACTCCTGGTTTTGGCATACAAACACTGATGAAAAATCACTGACGTCTGAATGAGCCCTTAGGCCACGTGCACATGTTGAGTATTTGGTGAGGTTTTTTTACGTAAGTACTTGTAAGCCAAAACCAGAAGTGGAACATTTAGGATGTGTGCACACGTTGTGTTTTTGCTATATTTTTTCAGTGCAGATTAAGAAACACGTCACCACTTCTGTATTTATCACCCACTCCTGATTTTTACTTACAAATACTGAGGTAAAAAACTGACCAAATACTGAACATGTGCACGTGGCCTTAGGGGTAAAATCCAAAAATGAGGGAAGACACTGCTGGATAAACTGAAATAATCTCTCCTGATTTTTTTCCTATATAGTGCCGCTAAAAACGCTTTAGGCTGCATTCCCCATGATGAGCTTTTGGTGTCTTTTTGATGCTGCGTCTTACAGTTCCAGTAAAGTGGATGGGATTTATAGAAATCTCCTGCCCACTGCGCTTCTTTTTACCACAGCGTAAACTGACCTGCGGTGCGTGTTTCAAATCCGCAGCATGTCAATTTCCCTTGTCGGTACGCTGAATTTCCTGTGAGGAATTCCCCCATAGGCTTACATTAGATGCCGAAATTCCACAGGTAAAAAATGCACATGCGTTTTAAGTGCATTTCCACAGTAAAAACACATCAAAAATGCAAGTAATCCGCACCCAAGTATGTCAGCGTTTTGTCAAAGCCAAATACCAGGAAGTATCAAAAACAAAGCAGCTTTATTTAACCCCTTATAGGGGTTTTCCCACAAACAAAAGTTCATTTTAATAACTGTCTGTGTCTGACTGTGTACGGAACATACCACATCTCCTGGGCAGGGGAGGACGCGAAAGACAATGCAGACATTACAGCAGAGTATCACAGAGGATTCATTTTGTGAGGTAAAATATTATTTAAAAACAGGCTGTGAAATGTTTTACCTCACAAAATGAATCCTCTGCAATTCCCTGCTGTAATGTCTGCATTGTCTTTCGCGTCCCCCCCTGCCCAGGAGATGTGGTATGTTCCGTACACGGTCATACCAAACATGTATAGGTTCAAAATCCGAAGTTTGTAAAAAAAAAAAAAAAAAAATGGCGCCATTTTCCGAGACCCGTAGCGTCTCCATTTTTTGGAATCTGGGCTCCGGGTGAGGGCTTACTTTTTGTGTGCTGAGCTGATGCTTTTATTCATACCATTTTCGGATAAATACATTATTGTATTTTATTACAAAAAAAAACTTAATTCTGCCAATTTTATTTTTTTTTATCGTTACGCCATTTATCGATCGGATTAATTCTTTTTTATATTGATAGATCGGGCGATTCTGAACGAGGTGATACCAAATATGTGTATTTTTGAAATTTTTTTTAATTGTTTTGTTTTGAGTCGGGCAAAAGGGGGGCGATTTGAAATGTTATATTTTTTTTATTTTTTTACATTTTTAACAGCTTTTTTTTTTAATTTTCATTTTCTTCAAATGTCTTCTTAGGAGACTTCAAGCTGCGATCGTCTGACTGCTTCAGCCGTGCTATGTGTAACAAAAGTGCTCGTCTGCTATCAGCTCTGGCCACAGGGCGGCCTTCATAGCAGTGCAATAATAACCACAGGGGTCTCCTGCAGACCCCGGATTGTCATGCCAACCCATCTGCGCCCTGTGATCATGTGACATGGGCGCCGATGGGTGGAGCTAATGACGTGCATTCAATTTGCGCAAGTTAAATGCTACTGTCAGAGATTGACAGGGGCATTTAACTAGTTAATAGCTGCTGGTGGATCGCGCATCCACCCCAGGCTGTCATGTGCCGGGAAATGTGCAGGCTCGTTGTTGGAGCCCACATCAAAGTGGGGGAGGCGACCTATGATGGATAGTCACGTCATAGGTCGTTAAGGGGTTAAAGAATGACACACCAAAAAGAGATGAAAGCTGCAGCGTCAAAAACGCACTAAAAAGGCATGTTGAAAAAACGCACACAAAAATGCAATAAAAACGCAAGTAACCTAAGTTAAATAATAGGTCCAGAAATGGTGCAGAAATTCTGCAGCATCAAAAGCCCATCGTGGGAACGTAGCCTTAAAAATTGATGATGCAAGATACATTTATAAGAAACATCATACTGAGATTTGTTGACTTACTGTTCTGAGCATTTCCACTGTTCATGTTGGAGGTCCCATTTGTAGCTTCCTCGGACCATGTGCACACTTGAGTATTTGGTCAGTATTTTACCTCAGTATTTGTAAGCCTAAACCAGGTGAGGAACAATCAGAGAAAAATGTATAATAGAAACAAGTCACCAATTCTGCATTTATCACCCACTCCTGGTTTTGGCTCCCACTCCTGAGAAAAAATACTGACCGAATACTGACCAAATACTGATAGTGAGGCCGTGGCCTAAGAGGAAAAGTATAATAGAAACACGTCACTACTTCTGTATTTTTGAACCATTCTTACAAAAAATACAAATACTGAAGTAAAAAAACTCACCAAATACTCAACATGTGCACATGGCCTTAAATCAGTAAGTGATCGTATATTCTAGTGCAATACCATTACCTACTTCAGAAAATTCCTTCAGGTTGGATATACACACCCATTCATTCTAAAACGTTTTTCATGGTATTACTACTACCTTAATTTAAAAAAAAACACATTGCAGCTAATTATTGAAATATGTACATAAACAGGGCCTTGTTTTTGCTACATTTGTTGTATTTTTGGAGCTAGTGACTTTTTTTAAAACCAGCAATCTCTATATTTGTCTTTTTTTCTGGCATTTCTTTCTAAAGGCTTCTCAATAGGATTTGAAAAATTCATGTATGAGATTTAAAAATAATATCCCAAAAACACTTGAAATGCATGGATTTTTTTTCCCATTTTTTTAAATAAATTCAGGCAATTAGGGTGGCTCGGTGGTTAGCACAGTAACCTTCTGGGTCCAAGTCCAACTAAGGCAACATCTACAAGGAGTTTGTATGTTTCCTTCGGGTTCTCCGGTTTCCTCCCACACTCCAAAGACTTACTGATAGGAAATATAGATTGTGAGCCCCAATGGGGACAGTGATGCTGAGGTCTGTAAAGCGCTGTGGAAATTAATGGCGCTATGTGAGTAAAATAAATTCATAGTTTTAATATTGAGAGAAGGCACAAGTCCATCAACCTGTATCCTAACTTGTTTTACTGCTGAGAAAAATATATAAACTATATTTAGAGATGACCGAATCTTTAGAAATTCAAATTTATCCTTAAGAATTAGATTTGCTGTGAATAAATTTGCCATGAATTGCAGGTATACAATTGCCATGAAGAGCGGCACGGCATTATTGGGAAGCCCACCCAGCCAGTCGCCCCTGAGGTCACGTGAGCCTTCTCTGGCTGCTGCAATCTTCTACAGTGATTCAAATACCAGTGGGCGTTTTTGGCAGTTTGCACAAATCAAATATTTATTTATTTTATACACTTGCCATTAATTCCACAGTGCTTTACAAATATTGTCATACTCATCGGGGCTCACAGTCTAGATTCCCTATCAGTATATATTTGGAGTGTGGAAGAAAACCAGAGAAACTGGAGGAAACCCACGCAAACACAGGGAGAACATATAAACTCCTTGCAGATGTTGTCCTTGGTGGGATTTGAACCCAGGACCCCAGTGCTGCAAGGCTGCAGTGCTAACCACTGAGCCACTGTGCAAATAGAAGATAATTCTAATTTACCAGGTACAGCAAATCGCCTAAAATCTGACATGGATTCGATTTACAACAAATCGATGCACTTGTCTCTAACTATATTATTTTATAATTACAACCAGATATTGACACTTTTTTTTATAACCTGTTTTTATATTCTGACTGTAGATTATTTTTCTTTCATATTTTGGATATTTTATCTGCCCTTCTGGTAATAAAATTTAGAAATATCCTTTAGAGCTTCCATTAAGACATAGGAAACAACAGTTTAGAGATGTTCTTTGACTTCTATGGGAGAGATGGTAGGCATGCCCTGTGACCTATGCAGGGGTCATTATGCGGAGGGAGGGGGGCAGGGGATGTGCTGGGATCATCACCTATTGTGAATAATGTGAGCCTGTGTTACCTAGACATAGGTGTAACCTTTCATGGTCATTCTGCTTGTGATGATAATGAGAAGACGTCTGCAGTAGTCAAAGAGTAGTAAGTGGCAGTGTATTACCAAGCTTAGTAGCCATGGTACACATTGCAATATCTCAGGATTTAAAAAAAAAAGGCAGATACTTACACCAAGTGTCAGCACACTACAGCTAATGAATACATGAACTCCACTATTGCTGTACATGTAAAGAAAAAAAAGTGTGGTATATAGTTAACATTTTTTATCAAGAAACAAAAAATCCATCCAACCATGTCAAGGTGTAACTTAATTTTGGATAGTCAATACATCTAGTGACACACCTATGTGGTTCTCCAGACCTCAACTGATCTGGGGAAGAAATAGGAACCAGGTTTAGCTCTCAATTAAAAAAATTCTGGAAAAAATGGGTGAAAAGGGGTCCACAGCACCCCCGAATGCACACTACAAAAAAAGGGGCCTGCACATCTTCAGTTTAAATCAATATACAGGTGCACAAATATGCTGTGGTCAACATACAAACATATATGCACACCATGCATCAGTACACTGTGATTAATGAATGCGTGAACTCCACTATTTCTACAGATTACATGCCTCTTTTTTTTTTAAATTACAACCGTGGATATATGATAAAGCCTATCAAGACTTATTTACTACTGGTGCTGGATTTTCTCCTTATATTTTTTACATGTATAACAATAGTGCATACATGTTCATATACAACTGTGGACCTGTGCATAAGGCCACGGCCCCACTATCAGTATTTGGTCAGTATTTGGTCAGTATTTTTTCTCAGGAGTGGGAGCCAAAACCAGGTGAGGAACAATCAGAGAAAAGTATAATAGAAACACGTCACCACTTCACCATTTATCACCCACTCCTGGTTTTGTCTCCCACTCCTGAGAAAAAAATACTGACTGAATGCTGATAATGGGGCCGTGGCCTTAATTTTATACTGAAGGTGTGTGGGCCCTTTTTGGGGGGTTGTATGCACTGGATATGCATTAGAGCAGTGTTCCCCAACTCCAGTCATCAAGGACCACCAACAGGTCATGTTTTTAGGATTGCCCAGGTGATAATTCCATCACCTGGGCAATACTAAGGAAATCCTGAAAACATGACCTGTTGGTGGTCCTTGATGACTGGAGTTGGGGAACACTGCATTAGGGGGAGTGGCCCCCTTTCAGGTTGTGGATCCTTATCCACCCATCTTTTCCAGAAAGATTTTAATTAAGAGCGAAACCTGGTTCCTATTTCTTCCCAAGATCAGTGGAGGCCTGGAAAGGCACATATAGAGGTGAGTCACAAGATGTACCAATCATCCAAAATTAAGGTACACCTTCATGTGGTTGGATGGCTTTCATTTCTCTTGATCAAAAAGCATTAACTAAGTACCTTATGTTTTTCCCCTAGTATAGCTATAGTTGAGTTAATGTATTCATTGATCGCAGTGTGCTGTTGTTAAGTGCATGTATATGTTTGAATAGTGACCACAGCGCATTTGTGCATTTATACTATATTAAAGGTGTGCAAGACTTTTTTGTGTGTGTGTCTGTGTCTAACATGTAAGCTTGATTTATACAATAGTTAATAAGCTGGCCCAGATCAAGTGTTCATATGTCACAGCTCCAAAGAAGTTTGACAAGCTGTTTGGTTTGGGTTTTTTTTTTTTTCCTCCAAACACAACTGGAGACTAAAATTGTGTACTTTGCACATCTACATAACCAGACAGAAAAAGGTATCTCTTTCTATCTCAAGGTAATGCTCAGTGTCAAACTGAGGATATTGAGCACAAAACTAATTCCATAGAAAACTATGATTATATTGCTTTCAAAAGAATGGATGGTTATGACATTTGTTAAGTTCTCAAATATAAAAAGAAAACCTCTTAACCGGAGCAAATACTTCTTTAGTCTGTGTACCAACAATGAGTTTTAGGTCAATTTTTGATGCTGCGTATTTTCGCAGCTTCAAAAACGCAGCGTCTTATAGTTCTACCGAACTGGATGGGATTTATAGAAATCTCCTGCCTATTGTGCTTTATTTTTTACTAAGTGTAAACTGACCTGCTGTTTGCCATCTGCAACATGTCAATTTCTCTTGTGAGTACGCTGAGTTTTACGTGTGGATTTTTCCATAGACTTGCATTATACGCAGAAAATCCATAGGCAAAAAAACACATGCATTTTTGGCGCATTTGCGTTTCAGAAACACATAAAAAATACATGAATTATGTACATGATAACTTCAATAAAGTCTTGTCAAAGACAAATACAGCAGCTTTATTTAAAACATACCAAAAAGAGACAAAAATGCAGTCAACGTAATGAATAAACACAAGTAACATAATTTACATAATAGATGCAGAAAATCTGCAACATCAAAAACTCACTACTCATCTTAGGAAAGTAGCCTTAAAGTGCAAGAATCTTAGCCAGAGTATTTAATTTTGAAAGGTATACAAAGTGGTAATGTAAAAGAGAATAACTGACCATATTTACTATTCACATGCAGGGTATTTTTTTTAATATGTCAATAGACACATCCATATGTTTTCACAAATCTTTTTATGTAAAGTCTGTATAGTTCAAGATGCAGCATCCTCCATCAGAAATTATATTACTGATTTAATCTTCCCCTGGAAGACAATGAACAAAAAGGATTCATAATAGAGATACTTATTTTATGTATCTGCAATATGGGAAAATATAGAGAGGGGAAATGGACAGGTAAACACTCATAAAAACCCTGAAACAGCATGAAGCATTAATAAAATACTGACATAAATACTGAGCTGAATGCAGGCAAAACAATTCGTACATCATGTCATTTTAGCTCCATAGTGTACACTGTATTTCACATCCATCGTGTGCATGAAGCCCTAGGCTGGCTACACACTTAGATTTTGCTGCACCTTTTTGTACCACTAATCCGAACTGATCGGACAACTGAAGCATGAAATTATATCAGTTTGCATCCTAATTCTCAATCAGTTATTTTAAGCCCAATTGTATTTGCAGTACATGCTGCTTTTCTGAATCCTAAAAAAAAAAAAAAAAAAAATACAGATCTTACTTGGAGGAAGTCAAACGTATTTTAATTTGTATTTTATGGAAATGAATTTCAATGGATTTATTTCTAACATTTTTTTGTTGTTGTTTTATGTGACAAAATCCTTAAGATGTATGCTAAGGTGATCCCATTTTAATAGGAGTAGATTTACTCTTACTGGGTGGTAATGAAATGTTAAAGCTGCATATTAGGTGTTCAGAATATAAATCATTTATTCCCGGCTATGTAAAAAAAAAAAAAAACTTGCTAAATTGCAACACACAAGTAGAACTTTTCATTATGTGAATTCACTTTGCTCACTGACTGTTACCAGTATCCAAAGAAGAACACAGTTGTGAAGCCCAGCCATAGATGCAGCAGAGCTGGAAATGTTTGCATACATTGTGGTTTCAGGACATTGCAGGTGTAAAACCCGAAGACCAGGGGTGCTGCATTTTGCTGCGTCTCATGGGTTCCTAAAATGAACTTATGAAAACAGCTAAGTAATGCTGAGCTTAACTAATTGGTGGAAATAGATAATGATTCAGGTCTTCAGTGCAATTATTGGTTTTTCCAAGTGAAATAAACAGCTGTTTCAATGACAAGGCAGCAGGAGCAGATCCATAGAAAGCATTGGATTTCTGCAGCCCGGGTTTCAAAGTCATAAAAATATTTGGTAGCTCTTGGGTCAATAATATTTGTCATGCCAGATGGCAGCTGTGTTTCAGGTTTGGGGATATCAATCTAATCTCACTTTTTCCCTAGTCAAGAATCAGTTGTAAAAACGCAAGGAATCTGAAGACCTTCCCCATATTCTTTTCTCCAGCAATACAAGAAATGCTCTATTTGTGCCTTGAAGACTTCTATTCCATTAGTAATTATAATATTAATATTCTACCAGGTTCGCACAATACACAAATACATATCACTGGTTTACTATGGAGCTAGGAATTAGCAGAAAATAAATACAAAAAAATCCCAGAAAAACTGCTTGGCGACATGAGCACTTGATCTTGAGGAACATAGCATACAATGTTAGCTCTGACAAATAGGTGGATGTGCTCTGTGTTTCATAGGTTCGGACAATGCAGTAATTGGATGGGTGTGTGGGTGCTGGAGCAGGCTTGTGAGGGCTGCTGGGTTAATACTGTGTGTGGCATGGATGGAAGACCTTACTTAAAATATTCCTCTGCAAATAATTGAATTGCCAGCTTGCATTAGCAGGAAGATGAGTGGAGAGCAGTCTGTGCGTCTTCTTCATTCATCCTTTGCGCCCAGATCATATTTAAAACTTCATGGCAGAATATGGCAGGTCTATGCCTGACCCCTGGAATACAAGCCCTGGAAGGAGACTATGTGCTGCTGTTCATTAGAAATCGTTATTCTCACTAATGCACATGGGTAAACGCACTGGCAGGACAGAAGAAAAGAATGATAAGGATTACTTTTCTTTGCCTCCTATATGTGGAGAGATCACTGAGCACTTACTACCTGTCTCTATGATGTGGAAACACCAGGGTGATCGCTGGTCAAAGCTTAATGACAGGGGCTGCGTGTGTATCTGCCGCATGTATGTGTGGCCATACAAGGCTGCTGGACTGAGGGAGAGCAGGAGCTATTTTCCTGGTGGAGGGCAGGATGCTGCTGGACTGGTGGACGCAGGCACTGTTCTCATGGTGGAGGGCAGGCTGCTGCTGTTCTCCTGGTCTCCTGTTGGAGGGCAGGCAGTGTTCTCCTGGTGGTGTGAAGTGTAGCAGGAGCTGGAGGTGCCCTGGTCTCAGGCAGCTGATCAAAGCGCTGCTGCTGGCTACTAATATTTCTCCCTTTATTACACGTGTCACATGCAGTCTTGCATACTAGAGATCACACAGGTACAAGTGGGCACCTCGGGATTGTTGAGGTTAACTCCATTTATATTCATGAAAAATCCTCCTCGCTTTAGTCCTGGAAACAAACTTTACACTTGAACTTTTCAACTCTGGCTGCCTCCGCCGGCACAGACAGGGGTCCACAGGGTCCAGTACGGGGGACAGTGACATTTCCTAGCGATAAAAATGCATTCACTGCAAGATCAAGAAAATACTCACCGGATCTAAAGGGTTCCTGCTATTTACTGGATATGATCTGTATGAAGACACTCGTATATTAATTAACGCAGAACACCTATTCTTTTATTTCAAGAATATCATTAAAATAAAATATCTAAATCGTGCAAACAGACAAAAAGGATCTTTGTTTGCAGGATTCAGAGAGTAAATGTTATATATGCGCCAAATCTATGTTTCCAGCTCAGGGGTGCTTCATATTATTCTATGCAGTTAAACTAGCTGGATCTGTGGGAAAAGTAAAGGTAAAGTGGCAGGCTGGACAATGCTGGGGTCTTAGAGATCCCTGGAGAGCGGAGAGGCCCCGGGCTATGACAAAGTGCTCAGCTTCCTACCTGTTCACAGACAGTACAAGCAGTGCGATCTCTGCAGTATTTGGTGTAACCTGTGCTCCTAGATACCACAGTGATAATCCAGGAAGGGCAATGATCCAAAATGCATAGGACTTCCCACGAGTGGAGCCAGCAGGGCAGACCCAGACTGTGCCCCTACTCAGAACACATTGCTGGCAGAATTTAGGTTTCTTAGTAGTTTGTGGGTGAGAGCTGCAGGTAATTGCCGCGTTTAATGACACGCTCCAGTGGCCGCAGGAAGCCACCGACCTCCTTATACCCAGGCCAAAACTTGAAACTAATTCCTGGCCAGGAAATCCTGACCAATAAATCAATTCGCCATTCAAAAACTGTGATGAAAAGCAGAGCATGCTGTACGGGGCTTTCCAGCTCGCTGATGACAGGGGGGTCGTGTCCCAGGAGGCAGGCACTGGTCCTTACTCTGCACTGGGTGCACCTAACACCAGGTCTATGTGCTTCCTTGGATAATGCCATTTCTACATTTGCAGAAATTGTACAAAGCAGGAATAAACCAAAATAAACATTTAAAAATATATTTGTAGATGTTTCGATTTAAATTTGCCCGGTCCATTCCTAATTTTCTCTATTCTATGTGATTTATATAGAAAAGGTCTTTTAACAACATGCTGGCTTATAGAACTTATATGATGGGGGTGAGGGATGGAAATGAGCTTGCTGAGGGAATAAGCAGATACTTCACAAAGTCCATTAGAATTGAGGAAGGGCTCCAGCTTGAGATCCTCATCTTCCAGATCTCATTCATCCCAGAGCAGCACATGTCAGGTGGGGCTGCCAGTGAAAGGGAGAAGTCCCCTGACAGCCGCGTGCAGCTGTCGCCCTATGGGCTCTATAGGCACGGGGCATCTCCAGACATCACTCCTTCCCTCTGCTTTACATGAGAAGCAGCACATATGTACAGAGGAAGGGGGGCGGCGAGAGGTTGCCCTATTGATTCCATTTTTTACCGTTTACCAATAAACGAGCAGTGAATCCAAACAAACAGCTGAGGGAGAGAATGACACAAGGCATTGTTGGGGACATGCCATGCGACTATTCACACACAAAGGACACACGGCGACAATGGCTCTCATCACACAGGAATGGAGTTTCCAAATGTGGCTGAATATTCTGGAGAACGTCCCTGGCGCTGGAGGTTTGGAAACCCATGTTCTGCCCACACATCAGCACACAAGTCTATAGAGAGGTAATCCGACAGAAACCGGCTGCAAACAGCAGCCACATTGTCATTTACCAACGCCAGAGATTGCAGCCCGGACATCGCAATCAGTAGCCGCAATGTCTGCACAGACGGATTCGAAATCCTTCCCCGCTCCCAGAAACAGAATATTCTCATCACTAAATATTTCTATGTTGCAATTTAATTTTTTATTATGTATTGTACAGCATAACATCTAAATTAGCTTAAAAAACTAACAATCCCCTTGCAATTTATCTCTGCCATCACAAGTTCTGCTCGTCTTATTTCTTTCCATACAAATATACTTTTATAATAAAATCACAAAAAGTATCTCCTGCCTGCTATGAACAAGCAATGCGTTATTTGCAGGAACAAACAATCTACACAGGAACATACAAATGAGAAAATCCTGGCTTTTCCTTTCCAGATCCCTTGTTTGATCACCAATCAACACCTAATACTTTCCAATCCGATAGAAAACAGCCATGTTTGTTTGCAAATGTTTATTTCCACTGTTCATTATACATCCAATTGCATCCTTCCTTCACAGCAAACCTTGCAATAAAGTGGATCAACTTGTTCTTTCCTTTCCGGATGATCCCCTACATATCTGGATCTAGCACTGAGAACACCAGATTCAACCCGATTCATTGCAGAGTACACATCTCTGCAATCAAGTTTATTTCCAATAATTTCTTCCTCACATTCCTTCAATTCAAAAGCCTAAGAAAAAAAAATAATAATGATTTATAAATAATATACTACATAAAACCCGGGGGCGTGTAAATCCGT